>NC_084924.1:11390539-12781078 GCF_958298935.1 Phragmites australis
ATGTATTTTTTTTTTTTTTTACCGAAACTAGAAGATCATACTCGATTCGATTGGACCTGAGCTAAGGCGACTCGGGTTTGAGTCAGATCGAGCACATCGAACAGGTGCATTTGACGAGTGGCTGCTGGTTGGGACGGCGGGGCTGGGTAGATCCGAGCAGGAGGCAGGGTCGCAAGCTTGGAGCAAGGCGCGCATTGGGCGAGCGAAGGCGGAGGTGAGCTCAAGCAAGCGCGAGGGTTGCCAGGTCGAGGCCGAGCGGATCTGAGCAAGGCGGGAGCGCCGGCTCAAAGCAGGGTGCCGGCGATAAGGACCAACGGGCAGTGGCGGACCCAGGATTTGACGATTGGGTATTCAGTATTAAAAAAAATATTCAATCCAAAATACGAGAAATCTATAGTAGCGTAAAATTTAAAGTATAAATTGTTTATAGTAGAGAAGTTTCAACTAATTAAGAGAAATTACAAAATAGTTAAAAGAAAATTATAATTTAACTTTGTGTTCCTTCATGGCTTGAAAGTGTTAAATGATGTCACTATCCTTAACTTGCACAAAAAATTCACGCTCAACTGCTGACTGCCGAACTGGGCAGTCACAACATGGAGATCATGAACTCTTGATGCTTGTTGATGTGGTATGAGAAGGTAGGCTCTTTCTAGTTAATAGGCTGAGTGGAGGATGGATAGTAGCTTGGGCTCACGATTTGCTGGATGGTCTGATAGATTGAAGCAGCAAACAAATAAATTGACCTAACTAGAGATATATATACGTAGTATAGCTGCTATATAATCAATTTTTTTGCAAAAAAGTTGGATATTCAGCTGAATACCCATGCATCATGGTGGGTCCGCCCATGCCAACGGGGATGACCCGGCACAAGGCGACGTAGTGCGGGACATTGAAGATCCGGCCAGAGCTTGTCCGGGGTGTCACTCAGGTGGGGGAAGAGCGGCGTCGGGAGACTGGCAGCGTGGGGGTGGGCGAGACCGGGTGGGGGACAGAACCGATCTATTACGAGAAGATGAACAATAACAGATAGGAAGGAGAGGGAGGCAGCTGGATCAAGACGAGTTGCTACATCCAAGGAAAGACCCTAGCTCTAATACCATGTTAGGAATAGCAACTCGTATTCTCTGGAGATCCTGAGTCAGTATATATATATGTACATATTACAATATGCAAAGAACCCCTTAATACTCTGGGGATATTACACAGAGCAATATATATATGTCTAACACATGCTATCAGGACAACCCAATTCAGGAGGACGAATCTCCAATAACGGCAAGATTATGGCATTTCTAAATGATAAATGGATGAAGTTTATGCCCAGCTCCAGATCCTGATTAAATACAGAGATCCAAATATAGCAAAAACAGATGGCTTCTATGTATGTATAACTGCCGGTAGTTTTTATTCTTTTTTCCCATGAGGGGGACCAAAGAAATGCTTAGTTGCTAGACATGCTATATGAATTACTCCTGGGTTTCTTAAAATAGTATAACTGACAAGGAGCTGCAACAAAATTGAAATCCATCCTGAACTATTGACAGGCTAGGACTATTGACAGGCTGACAGGCTCCATAGTAACAGCTAATTTGGCACATTATACCTGCCCTCGAATGTAGCTAGTACAAAATGTTTGATTGACTAGTGAAAGTAGGACACTTCAGTACAGAAGATAGGTTGCTCAAGAAAAGGACCGATAAGGTAGAAAACATGAAGCTCAAAACCTCTCAGAAAAACTAACTCATGAAGACAAGAAATGGAAATATGTGTGATCAACTATAACAGAAAAGTTAAAGATTGTTGAGAGACTAAATAAAGATAACGAAAAGATCCATACCTCTGTGTTTTCAAACATTCTAAGCACAACATTACTCATGTAGTCAAGCTCCCTAGTTCTATGTAGACGGTCCAAAGCACTTTGGCAGACAAGGCTATCCTCTCCTTGTAGAGATTCGTCCAAGTTGCAGTAGCGAAGGACATTCATTAAAGAGTGTATATGAGATTCCTGGCCCAGAAAATGCTGATGATATCACTTATAATTCCAAAAATATGATAAGAACGAAATGTGTAGCGCAAAAAAAAAAGATCTGGTGTACCGATGTGAAGTAAAGCCTTGTGCGGACATGACGCTCAGGCGTCCTTACATTGGCATACCTGCAATAAAGTATATTAGCAACATAAACTTTACTTGTAAATCAGCGAGAAAAGAAATTCATAAGAATCAGAACAACATGCACATACTTAGGATCTAGGCGGTATTTAGTTTCTCTGTCATCTTCATCTTCTTGGTCCAATGACTTCTCACTCATGGAACTAGATCTTCTCCCATCCTCATTTCTACCTTGAATCTTTTGTTGGTGCTCTGCTTCTTTTGTTGGTAGGAATATAGCTTCGTCTTCAATAAATTTTGGTTCGGCAACACTTATAGCTTCTTCACGAGTGTTGCGTAGATCAATTAGGATTTTTCCCAATAAACGGCGTGCTATCTAAAATATATATATATAAATATATGAGCAAGACAAAGTGAGACAACTTAAGAGAAACAGAAATATTGAGAGAATTTCAAAATCGCCCCCACAAGACAGAGCTAATATGATATTGTGGTATAGGCGTAGTAGAGCATGAGATCAAGTTAGGTGATAGATTACCTTTTTAATTAGGAGATAAGTTTGGTAATTTAGGATTTGATTTGTTTAGAGATAGCTAGGAGATAGAGTTGAATTTGGTTTAATAGTTAGTTGGACTAGGATTGTGACTCTTTAGTTATCTGACTATATATAGTTGGCAATAGCTGTGTATTAGGACAAGCAAGAAAATAATCAAAGTAAAGATCAGAGCCCGGTAATCAGAGCGATCTAGTTATCCCAGTTACCCGTTCCTCAATATTTGATATCACGAATCATGTTCCTGCTCTTGTCTTCCATGCCGCCTCCACACCGTTGCCGATCCACCAGCCCTCACATGCCCTTCCCGCCGCTGCCACACTGCTGCACCACGCCGCCGCCGCCATCAACCTACTGCACCATGCCATCGCCACTCTTGCTGCACCACCCCGTCGTCGCCCACCTGCTGCACCACACTGTCGTTGTTCTGTTTCCCACTACAGCTGTTGCTGCTCTACCCCACACCGTCCACCACTGCCGCTCCACCACCACTGTTGTGCACCGTCGTTGCTCACACAGACAGCCTTAACCCTCATCATGGGTGACGACACCTACACCATAGAACTTCTCGGCAAGATGATGGAGAAACTTTTGACAAAAGTTGAAGCAATCAAGGCTCGTCAGGATGAATGGGAGAAGAATTTCAGCACCTCAGGTTTGGCTTCTTCCGCCACCTCGGGTCCTTTCAAGGGCAAATCAGCAAGCTCAAATGATGATCGGTGCACTCCTCGCTTCCATAAGCTTATCTTCCCCAATTTTAATGGAGAGGAAGATCATTTGCCTTGGTTGAACCGTTGTGAGCAGTTCTTTAGTGGGCAACGGACACCGGACAATGACAAGATATGGCTAGTTTCTTATCATATGACTGGCGATGTTCAACAATGGTATATACAGTTTGAACGGGATCATGACACAGTAGAGTGGTCCGTTTTTTAGCATTATGACAACATGCGCTTCGGTCCTCCAATTCATAGCAATCCTTTGGGTGAGTTGGCTAATCTTAGAAAGACGGATTCAGAGCATGAATATCAAAAGAAGTTTTTGGCCCTTCTTGGGTGAGTTGACTACTCTTAGAAAGACGGATTCAGTTCATGAAAATCAAAATAAGTTTTTAGCCATTCTTTATCGAGTTACTCCATCCCTCGTGCCCAAGCAACAAGTCAACTTATTCACTGTGAGACTTGAGAAACCTCGTAGCACCGATGTTGAGCTTCAGAATCCATCCGATCTTGAGGAAGCCATGAGTTTGGCATGTGCATATGAACAATGCATATTCTCGCCCAACAACAACAACAGCTACTACACTACAAGCAACAACAAACGCAGAAGCAGTTAGCTTGCGGTTATGTCTAGTAGCCCATCATGAAGGTCAGCAAGGTCATCAATCCTCTCCAATTTCTGCAGTTCCTTCTTCCACCTCCGACGTTGGACAACGCATACGCCGTCTAACTACACATGAGATGGTTGATCGCCACGCAAAAGGGTTATACTTCAATTGTCCTAAGCTATTTTCTAAATATCACTTCAATGTTTAATGAAGGGAATTTATTTTTTGGAATTAGAAGATACGGCTGCATACCAATACAATGATAATGGCTAATTCTTAGGCGCAAGAAATTCAGCTCAAGGACGAGCTGTTTCATGGCAAGGAGGGAAATGATATAGGTGCAGTAGAGTATGAGATCAAGTTAGGAGGTAAGTTACCTTTTTAATTAGGAGATAAGTTTGGTAATTTAGGATTTGATTTGTTTAGAGATAGAATCAGCTAGGAGATAGAGTTGGATTCGGTTTAATAGTTAGTTGGATTAGAATTGAGACTCTTTAGTTGGCCAGTTATATATAGTTTTCAATAGCTGTGTATTAGGGCAAGCAAGAAAATAATCAAAGTAAAGATCAGAGCATGATAATCAGGCAGATCTAGTTATCCCAGTTACCCATTCCTCAATATATTGCTTGACTGTAATGGCAAATGATAAACAGAGTTAATATGATCGTGCTTGTACTGTCGGGTCAAAAAAAAACACTCTGATTAGTAAGTGTCAATAAAGCTTTGTCCATTTGGTGTTTTAAAAAAAAAAACGTTCATGGGTTGGAACTTTTTTGCAAACACCATATCAATCAAATCATCATAAGGGCCAAAACTGAACAGGAATTTTTCAATGGAATGGAATGAAAAGTAGTGATGGGGGCATATGAGAAATGGAGAGAAACTCACAGGGGACAAATGCTAAAAAGTTACTTGTAGGGATTTGTCAAAAATTATCTGACTTGAAAAGGAACCATCAAGCAAACTAGTTATACATTAATGTGTAGTTTCATAAATTAACAGATTCAAAAGTTTACGAATATATTCATATGTATCAAGAATGCAAAAGTGTCCATGAAAATCCAATTAACTGGATGCAAAAATGAGTAATCATTTGATGGTATCATATGCACACAATAGCTTATGACAACTAAGCAATGAAATCTTGCTCCACAACAAACCTTTGAGCCAATTTTTAGTTTTTGCTTCGGGTTGATCCCATACTCATTTGGAATGACACCATCAGCAAGGATCTACAAGAATATCAGTGTCAGATAAGCAATGATAGAAAACATTAGAAAAACATTCAAGAGAACTCATCTGCGTCAACGAACTAGCAGAAAGACCACTACAACATACACACATGGATATACAAAAACAAACTTTTCAAACTATGAAATCGTTCATACTTGAGTAACTGACTGATAAACAACAGATTAACACCCAAAGCTATTCATGAGATCGCATACATGATATTATACAAGGAAAGTGGCACTGAATCTCCTGCAAAATATAGAAAACAGAAGCAATGGACAAGTGTGGTCTCCCTCCCACATCACTCCAGTCAGCATTGTATGACCCATTAACTTGAATTTGTGTTCATTGTTACAGTTGACTAAGACGTGCCACTGACAAAAGTTTAGGAACATCACTCTTTTTTGTGGCACGTATGAGTTTGTATGAAATGATATCATCAAAACTTCAGCGCTCTATCCACTGTCATTTGTACCAAAACAATAAGGCCTTATATGGTACTTCCATTAAATTACATGTGCATTAACTGATGCCTCTTCTAAAATGCATGCTTAATCAACATAACTTTGCAATGACTCAAGAGACAGACTATGCGTAGCTGCATAGTTACAGAAGTCTTTAACTAACTTTCATGTATAGTCCAAAGAGACATCTTATAATAGAACACAAATGTAAGCTTGCTTACTTGGGCAACTTTGAAGAGCTCTTCCAAACCCTCAAGATCGAGATGAGCATTATGCAAAAGGTCATATCTGCCATTCAATGCATTAGTTTAGGCTTACTTACAGAGTTGTTTTATGATGGTGATATAAATGATCTCGAGGATTCAAAATAACTTTATTACACATTAAGAAGATGAATGGTACCACATTTTTACTTTAATCAGATTTGTTGACCACATTCTTTCTTTATTTTTTATTTATACTTTTTCATAATTTTATGGTGTATTACACATTTAGACACCCCCTCAAAATACATTAGCTTTGTCAAGTAAGTGCCAAACAGAATGCACATTATAAGTGAAAAAGACTATTCATGTTTCCCTCATTACTAAATAAGGCAATTGTTTGAAGATCACTTACTTGCAGGAGTCATATACATCTGGGATCTGTGTAATGTCAAAACGGCTGCATTGTGATACAAAGCACTATGAGTGATTTGAAGAAAAAAAGTAGAACCAACAATCAATAAAATAGATTTCTAAACAGCCAGAATAATTTTAAAAGGTGAAACACTTTACTCCTTTCTTTCGTTGTATAAATCTCTCTCAAGTTTTCTCCATCTGGCAAACATCAAGAGGAAGCTTTCACTACCACAAGGCAACCCAGCAGCAATACGAGCCACGTCAATGGTTGTCTTCCCAAGCGCTTTTGCTTGGTCATATTTAGAAAATGAGCTTGTCAATGCAAGCTTTTCATATTCACCTTCAGCAAGTAACTTGACTCGTGCAGTTACTTCTTTCATCAACTTGGCCTGATTAATGCGTAATAAGGGGGAAAACAACCGTATAATCATTATTCATGACAGCAGAACAGTGTGCAGCTTAGAAATCAAACAGTATGTATCAAATCTTGAAATTGTCCCAGAACTTGTTTTGTATTGAATATTTGATAGATACCCAAGAAAAATATTTGAATATTATCATGAACTCTGTAGACATTTGAACAAGGGCGAAAAAAATAATTTCATCAGAAATCAAGCTGATATGGCTAGGCGTTTTGGTATTGTTTACCAGCGCAGATCTAAGAAGTCGGCCTCTACAACAGCAACTTGAGTTAAGTTTGGAATTAAATTTATAGTTTCCTTAATTATTACTTATATGTTTAGCTAGAGAAGATTTCCTTAGTTATTTACTTCTTTAGTTTGAAGCTTTCCTTAGTTATGTCATTCCATAAATAAATGTACCTAGCCTATATATAAAGGCTTTAGATGTCATGTTCGGTTTAAGCAATCAATATAAAGAAAGTTAATTGTCTCTAATGAGTTTGATCGAGCCGAACAGGAAGAGCCATGTTTCGTTGGTGATTCTACCCATGTTTCAATATATGCCGCATCATTTGGTATCCAAAGACATCGATCCTGCTGCTCCACACCGCCGCCACTCCACCAGCCCCTGCTCCACGCTGTCGCCGCTCCACCAACCCCTGCACCACGCCGTCGCTAAGCCCTAGCCCTAAAACCGCCACCACCGCTCCACCACTTCTGCTCCACGCCGTCGACACCCTCTCTTGCCATAGGCGATTAGAAGACCCTCAAAGACATCATGCGCCATCTCTCGACGGACATGGCCGCTATCAAGATAGACCTTGCCGCCATCAAGCTTCGTCAAGACACCTTTGAAGGGCGTCTTATCATCTAGGAAGACCGGCATGGGTGAAGGTTCAAAGGCCGGTGATGACAGCTACAAGGGCAACTCTGGCTTCTTTCCCACGGATCATAATGAAGACAAACAGGGGGTTCCTCGCTATGATATGCTATCTTTCCCAATCTACAACGGCGAAGATGATACATTGCCCTAGCTCAATCGATGTGAGAAATTCTTTTGGGGTCAACGTACTCTAGAGGAAGAGAGTTTGGCTCGTGTCTTACTACTTAGCGGGTGACACCCAACAGTGGTATATGCAACTAGAACGCGATGAATGAACAATATCTTGGTGCAAATTTTCTGATTTTGTCAACATGTGTTTTGGGCCACTATCCACACCAACTCTTTGGGTGAGTTAGCTCTTCGTCGAACCGGTTCCGTGGTAGATTATCAGAAGCAGTTCATGTCTCTTGAACCGAACCACGCTACTCCTTCCGGAGCAACAGATTCAATTGTTTACTTCAAGCCTCGGTAAACCCCTCAGCACTGATATGGGACTTCAATTTCCTTCCAATCTGCAAACAACCATGAGTTTGGCTCGTGCTTACGAACAGTGCCTGTCTGAAGACCCTGATGATTCTCTCCACAAGAGCTCTTCTTGGCCAGCAGCTCATGTACAACAAGCTCCTACTGCTAACTGTGGCACCCCGTAGGGACGTCAATCCACTCCAATCCTTGCCCTCCCTCGACCAACCCATGTTGTTGACCGCCTTACTACAGATGAGATGGTTGATCGCCACACGAAAGGACTTTGCTTCAGTTGTCTTGAATCATTTTCTAAGGAGCATCTAAGCCATTGCTCAATGAAGGGGATTTATTTTATGGAACTTGACGATGATGATGGGATGGCTGACCAATCATAGGATGGCATTGAAATTTCCCTCGACGCACTCATAGGCATTAGGAGGGGCAACACCATGTGCCTTAATATCAAACTCTGCAGTAAGCCTCTTGTCGCTTTAGTTGATTCCGGTTCTACCCATACATTTGTGGTAGCCGATGTAGCGTGATGCATTGGATTAGTTCCGGTTCCTCAGATTAGGATGCAAGTGAAAGTGGCCAACGGTACCCTTGTTGCTAGCCAAGGTATTTGCCACAATACCTCTATTGATTGGAGAGTAGAAAAGAACATACCTGTACTATTGATCGGAAAGTAGTTTTATAGCTCTCGACTATGTACTCGATAATGAAGTCAAACGAAGAGTAAAGCTCTAGCATCGAAAGTATGCGATGTAGCCCCCGACTCTCTGTTTGATGTGATAATCAAGACAGAGAGTAGAGCATATGCATCAATATATACTTGGTGTGGCCCCTGTCTTTTCGCTCAATGATTAAATTTGAGTGTAAAGTGGAACATAAACACTAACATCGTACGACGTAGCTCCCAGTTCTTCAACTGATATTATAACCATATGAAGAGCGAAGCAAAAGCGTTGGAAAAACATGATGTAGCCCCCGACTCTACGCTCGATGTAATAATCGAGTGGAGAGTAGAGCGTAAGCATCAAAAAATGCATGATGTAGCTCCCGACTCAATACAAGTAGTAGAGCATGAGCATCAACGCACCATTCTCGACTGAATACTTGAGTGCAAGCCCCCGAGTATTATCGTTTTAACTGCAATGTGGATACCGAGTGAGCTCGAACCGCCAGGTAGGTGGGCATTAAAAATCCACTCTCATTTGTGCTCGTTTTCACCGCAATCTTGATTTGACGCGTCGTAATGATCGTCCATCCCTCATTGCAGAGATGAGACAAGCCATAATGTCATCATGACGCTTCGACTTCCGCCGAACGCGCTACGCGCCCGAGGCGACGCCATCGTTTCGGATCTTGATGACTACATTTACACATTACGACCCGTTCCCCCCACTATAAATAGAGGGGACTCAAAGCCGTCTGTCCTTCACATCGCCTCCTTTGTTTCCTTTGCCCATCGCCTTCTAGGACTTGTAGAGCTTGATGACGAGGACTCGAGTGGCAGGCCTAAGGAGAGGGAAGAAGCGTCCACCGCAGATAATTGTCGTCCCCTCATTCAGCGCGTTCACCGTTACATCAAGACCTATGCTTCAAGCCAGACAGCGCAGCGCTCCACACGAGGAAGGATTGAGGATGGTGGTGATCTCAATCGGATCATCGACCAAGCCGCTATTGAGGTCTTCAGCGGTGGAGCCTTCAAGTCATTGCCGACTAAGGAGGCGTGATCGTCTTCTCCGTCGACAACCGCCAGATCACATTCGCACCACGCAGAAGACCACTCAGCATCACCGGCACCGACCAGCAGCTCCAGCAAGGCCTTCGCCTCGACCACTTTTCCTAGCCCTTATGCTGGTCGGCAGCCGATTTCTGGAGTGATCAGCTGCCGCCCCAAGGAGGAGTATAAAAGGCTCCTTGACTCGTCCAAGGGCGAATGAGAGTCCAGACGCTTCAAAACTTTTGGAGGCTGTGGATCTTCATTATTTGCAAGAGCTAGACGGATCCTTTCTACCAATTTTGCACTAGCCACACGGATTAGAGAAAAAGAAAAAATTATGTAATCAAGTAACCAACCGAATCGAATATAATCGACTTACCTGTAACCTACCTTTTTCTATGAATAAAACTTTCGAAGTTGATCGATATTCCACGAGTGCTCGAGTATCTCGCCATTTGGAGTAGATAACCATACCGACCCAGGTCGAGTGGCTTCGACTACTATGTAAGGTCATTCCCACTTATACGATAACTTGTGGCGCTAGGCTTGTTTCTGTACCTTTTACAGGACGAGGTCCCCAGCAGCGAGTTGCCTGGGCTGAATTCTCTCGCTTTGATATCTACGCAACACCTGATGATACTTAGCCGCTCGAATAGATGCTCGATCTCGGTACTCCTCGAGTAAATTTATGTCATCCGCTCGTAAGTGCTCCTGCCCTTCTTCCAAGTAACTTTCCACTCGAGGTGATCCGAACTGTAACTCAGTTGGGAGCACCGCTTCCGCTCTATAAACCAAAAAGAACAGAGTTTCACCGGTGGCCCTATTAGTCGACGTATGAACAGCCCATAGTACCGAAGGAAGCTCTTTTACCCAGCGTTTCGAGTAGGCTTTTAGCCTGTTGAAGACCTGAGTTTTAATACCTTGCAAGACTATACCATTAGCACGCTCAACTTGATCATTACTCTACGGGTGAGCTACCGAGGCGAAACAAGTCTTGATACCGAATTCTTCGCAGAACGTAATAAAGGTTCCACTTCTAAACTGGCTACCGTTATCCGTAATTATCCGATACGAAACGCCGAATCGAGTAATTATGCTCCTCGTGAACATCTTGGCCACTTCTGCAGTTATTTTTCCTACGGATTCGGCCTCTATCCACTTGGTGAACGTGTCGATAGCTATGAATAGGAAATTGTAACAACCTTGGCCCATGGGAACGGTCCTAAGATATCCAAACCCCAGACGGAGAAAGGCCAAGAAAGAGGAATTGTTTGCAAAGCTTGGGTTGGTCGAGTGGTCTGCCTTCCGAAAAATTGGCAACTCTCGCACTTTTTGACCAGCTCGGAAGCATCCTGGAGGGCAATCGGCCAATAGAATCCCTGGCGGACAATTTTTCCGACCAAGGTGCGAGAAGACGTATGATTACCACACGTGTCTCCATGGATATCGAGCAATATTTTATTGCCCTCTTCCTGAGTGATGCACTTCATCAAGATTCCGTTACTTCTCTTTCGGTAGAGCTTGCCGTTTATCAAAACGTAGAGCTTGAATTTACGAGCAATTTTCTCTGCAAACGCATCATCATCAGGGACGTCTCGACCCTCGAGATAGGCTTGGTACAGAGTCATCCAAGTCAGGTTACGTTCGAATAGTGCAGCATCCGTGTCTGTGGGTTCTGCCTCGCTGACCTGACCAGACTGCTGGTCGGGTTGGGCAACATCCGTTAGCCGAACTATCGGGACAGATGGTTTAAAGAGTTTTTCAACGAAGACCCCTATGGGTACCGGTGCTCGAGAAGAAGCGAGTCTAGCAAGTTCACCCGCACCAGAGTTATCACTCCTAATATGCATCACTTCTATCTCTTCAAACTTTTACTCGAGCTTTCGTACCTCAAGTAAGTAAGCCGTCATGTTGTTGTCCAAGCACTGGTACTTCTTTTGAACTTGGTTTACCACTAACTGTGAGTCCCCTTTCACAAGAAGTCGTTTAATCCCAAGCGATGTAGCTATACGGAGCCCGTTTACCAGTCCTTCATATTCTGCAACATTATTAGGAGCTTTAAAGTCTAATTGAACAACGTACATAAGTTTGTCGCCCGTTGGATATTTGAGTACAATGCCAACCCCCGAGCTCTGAAGCATGTGCGATCCATCAAAGAAGAGCGTCAAGTGATCTTCGACCATATTTGGCCTTGTTTCTTCAACGCTTGTCCATTTGACGATGAAATCTGCTAACACTCCGGATTTTATGCTTATGTGTGGTGCGTAGCTTATGTCTAACTCATTTAGTTCTACCGCTCATTGCGCGATTCGTCCAGTAGCTTCCCGATTGTGTATTACATCCTTCAGCGGATATGTCGTTATGACGGTGATCCTGTGCTCTTGAAAGTAGTGCTGTAATTTTCGAGAAGACATCAATACCCCATATATCAGCTTCTGTACTTGCGGGTATCGTAACTTAGCATCGTGTACAACCTCGCTCACGTAACAAACAGGTTTTTGGACCTCGGCCTTTTTCTCGGGACATTCCAGTTCGACCGCCAGTACCGTGCTTACAACTTGTGGTGTAGCTGCAATATATAAAAAGAGCTCCTCTTTCTCGTTAGGCGGTGTAAAAATTAATAGAGAAGATAAGTAACTTTTTAAGTCCTTGAAGGCGCACTTCGCTTCTTCTGTCCACTCGAATCGGTCTTGTTTCTTCAACAACTTGAAGAAAGATATTCCTCGCTCGTCCAACCTGGAAATGAATCGACTAAGAGCAGCAATACAACCTGTCAGTTTATGAACCTCCTTCAGTGTTCAAAGTGACCGCATCTGGTCGAGAGCCTCAATTTTGCGCGAGTTGGCCTCAATGTCGCGACTTGACACCAGGAAGCCGAGAAGCTTGCCGAACGGCACACCAAACGTGCACTTTTCGGGGTTGAGCATCATGCGATACTTCCTGAGGTTGTCGAACGTTTCCATGAGATCGTCAACGAATGCGTTTCCGGTTTCCAATTTGACTACGACATCATCAACGTATGTTTCTATATTGCACCCAATTTGGGGTTGTAGATAATTTTGAATACACCTTTGATACGTAGCACCTACGTTTTTTAAACCGAAAGGTATCTTTACATAGCAAAATACACCGAAGGGAGTAGTAAAAGCCATTTTCTCCTCATCTTCTAATCCCATGTTAATTTGGTGATACCCTGAATAGGCATCTAGAAAACATAGCAATTCGTAGCACAAGACGTGCGGGAAGTCCTTGTTCAATGGCTGAATTCTTCAGCACAAGACGCCACTTGGGAACCATTGGAATCAATCCAACAGAACTACCTAGAATTTCAGCTTGAGGACGAGCTGTTTCATGGCCAGGGGGAAATGATATGGCTGGGCGTTTTGGTATTGTTTACCGGCGCAGATCTAAGAAATCAACCTCTACAGCAGCAAGTTGAGCTAAGTTTGGAATTAAATTAGTAGTTTCCTTAGTTATTATTTATATCTTTAGCTGGATAAGATTTCCTTAGTTATTTCCTTATTTAGTTTGAAGATTTCCTTAGTTATGTCATTCCATAAATAAATGTACCCAGCCTATATATAAAGGATGCAGATGTCCTATTAGGTTTAAGCAATCAATATAAAGAAAATTAATTGTCTCTACTGAGTTTGATCCAGCCGAACAGGAAGAGCCCTGTTTCGATGGTGATTCTACCCTATTTACCGCTACTTGCCGCATCACAAGCAAATCAATGATTAGAAGTAGATCATTGACAAAAGTACTGACTTATGTTACTTAGCTTTATATCCAGTCAAAGTAGTTTACCATCTTTGGCAGGAGTTGAGAAGCATTTGCAGGCAATCCTGCACCATCAACCATCCATGGAAACTCCACTGGCCCTTCAGTGTTCTTTGCTTTAGCATTTGAAATGATAATCTCACGTAATCTAGCCTGAAAGTTCAGTTCATTTAACTTCTGGTAAGAATTGGAGTAAATTCATGTGATATAAGTACTGTTTCAAAAATCCCAAGCAGGGTTCAATTCTCACCTCCTACATATTAATGCTACAGTGGACGTCTCTCCCCCTAGTCAAGTTTTTTTTTCAAAAATTAGCCACCTAACTTGCCTAGGTGGCACTGCCTAAGTTGCCACCTAGACATTGGGCTCCACCCTCCCAGCTAGCAGATATTTGCTGCCTAATCGCCCGACTAGGGCTTAGTGCTTTTAAAACATTGGATATATGAGACAAGGGAGTCGTGGGAAGACCTTAACAGTAGAGTAAAGATAAGAGAGTTTATTACAGTAAACTTAGGATCGTTTTTATAATAATTTTATGGAGAGTCTGATTTTCTCATAATAATTCTATGGAGAATCTAAAATGGTTCTGAAGAGTTCCAGGGGATGATAAAATTCAGGAGGTAGCAGACTAGCAGTTAGATTCAGCACTTATGGCAAGGGTGTGATTATTGAATAGTAGCTGTGATTATTGAATAGTAGCTGCTGAGCTTGAGATCATAGTGGTTTATACAAGCTACATACCTAGAGGTCTACATTATCATTTCACACATGGTTCAAGGAAAACTTGAACAAATATCAAGGAACATCTAATTATGCACATCTTCTTTTTTCACAACTTCAGATGATTGTTTGAATCATAGAAACTTCAAATAAAAATAAAGCATGTCAATCAAAATATGAAAGCAAACCTTTGCTTCATCCATCTCAATGCTGGCATCTTCCAGTCCATCTAGCATAGATGAGTCTTTACTTACTAGAGATACCTGAAGAAGTTAGTATAAATGATAAAGTTGCAACGGAGGTGGAATAAAGCAATAAAAGGGATCTGCTAGATCGTAATTCATAAGCAACCAACCAGTATGGGAGTTAGCTGCCCTTCCAAATCTAGAAGGCCTTTGGCAAATGCTGCTGCAGACATCTGAAAAGTACACCATTGTGAAGATGTGGATTACAAATGACTATTCATTACCGAGAAATTACAATTAGCCACATCTGGTCATGTGCTTCAACACGAGTTGCAGAAACCATATATATATGACTAAGTATACCTGTACACGGCCTTCATCTGAACTGTATATTTTTAAATCATGTCTGTAAGTGCTATGAAGACGAAGGAGACCAGTTCCTTCACCTATAATTGACATACCATAATAGTCAGAAAAGAACATCTTCAAGTACAAGGAATATACTTCAAAAAGAAATTCCAGATGGTTGATATGTCCAAGAAACAAAACAAGTCTCCGATGGAGAGCACAATTTTTTAGTGAACTTTTAAAGACGATTTGAATAAAACTGAGGCTCACACGGATCGTAAACATCATCCTTGAATTCAAGAAAAACTTGAACAGACTTCTAATAGATGCAAAACTGTAAGTAATGAAAAATTCTAATAGCAATCTACAAAATAAAGAATGCACTGGAGGTCCCTAAACTTGAAAATCACCTGGACATACATATATGAGACAGGGTTTCAAAAACATAATTAGTGTAAATATCGAACGGAAGATCTAAAGTGGAAATAGGGTTTTATGATTCCTTTGTCAGTTTTAGACCATCATGAGCTTCATGTGATATACAAAGACTAGAACATGCCACATCAACCACTTATCCATGCCACATAAGTATATCCAAACCTCTTGCCACACTGGAAATTTTCACAATTAAAATAACTCCAGTGAGCCTAAGTGGCACCATGTTCAAGATTAGGAAGTAGCAAAGACAATTTGGAAGTTTAGGGAGTAGGGACCCAAGTGGCGCCAATGCTAAAATTTTCCTCCAGCGCAATTTTCTCTTAAGGATATCCAACATAGTGATAAGCGCAAGATCGCAATGAAATAAATATTCTCATTCAACAAAAAATCTGCTATTTAACTTCTTTCCCAAGATAATAGAGGCAACAAGAATGTGAACAACCTGGATATATGTTGTTTCTGAAAAACCTTCCCAACTCCTCCGCCTGAATGAAAAGCATAAAAAATCACAATAGCGTGTGTGTATAGGAAAATTAGTCTGTACTCCCGGGAGTACATACTCTCAGCTCGATTCATAGTTGATCCCGTTATAATTGAAGTATATACTACTTTCTGAGATGTGTGTGTGTATATATAAAAGTGCTATTGTACACCCGAGGTGTAGAATACTATTCTACACCCCGGGTCAACCCAGTCGTGCCACCCACACGCGCCACATGGCCGCCTAGCTCGCTCGCCCCCACGCATGCGCGCCCGCCACGTGTCGCCCGCTCAGTAGTTGTCCAATAGCTGTAATCTATTAATTCTTCAGTAATTGTCCAGTAGCTGTCATCCAGTAATTCTCCAGTAATTCTTGAGTAATTTTGCTATAGGTTGGATGCTTTCAAGTACAAGTGTGAAAATTTACTATGACTTGGATTCTTCAGTAGTTGTCAGTAATGTGAGAATTTACTATGACTTGGATGTTTTAGTAATTTTGCTACGGGTTAGATGCTTTCAAGTACAAAGTGTAAAAATTTACTATGACTCGAATTCTTCAGTAGAGTGTGAAAATTTACTATAACTCGGATTCTTCATTAATTTTATTATGGGTTGGATGCTTTCAAGTAGCTGTTAGCAGTTTCAAGTTATAGAAAAATTATTCAGTAGTATCAGTAGTCGTCAGTAATTCAATATTCAGTAGTTTCAAGCCATAGTAAAATTGTTCAGTAGTTGTGTCAGTAGTTACCAGTAGTATTAGTAGTTTGTTCAATAGTATCAGTACTATAAACTTGGACCTACTGAACACTAAACTACTGGACATACTGAAACAACTATTCCAAGACATAGAATAGCTTTGTAGTGCTCAGTAGTGTTCAATAGTTCAATAGTTCAATAGTGTTAGTAGTGCTCAGTGGTGTTTAGTAGTTTGTTTAGTAGTATCAGTAGTACTGGAAACTACCAACACCTACTGGACGAGCACGTGGCGCGCTCTGGTGTGCACGGGCGGGCTAGCCCGGTGGGCTGCTGTGGTGTGGGTGGGCTAAGCCGGGTGGGGGTGTAGAATAGCACTGCATGAAATTTGCTTTGCCTTATCCAAATTTGGCAAGTAGCTCACTGAACATAAGGTTTTTTAAAATAACAGAAAATGGTAGTTTTTTTTAAAGGAAAACAGTAGTTGATGGAGAGAGTAGTCTCATTTAGTAATTCGGATATACACACTGTTAATCTATTCTAAATATTATGTCTCCCCTTCATACAATGGACTGAGCAGGTTTTGACTTTTGACAACAATACAAGAAATAGAAGTTTTGTGGAATTCAACAAAATGCAGGCTGCAAGTCCTAGTTGTTATCTGTGCCACTATGGTACAATAAACTACATGTTTGCCTGCCCTATCTGGTGTCTACAACACAATAATCTACTGGTTGGTGTAACATGGAAAAGGGGAAAAGAATCCTCTGCCATGGTCAGGCACTTTTATCAATGCCAGGCTAGGGCAGCAGGGGCGCCAGCTGCACTACCTGAGGCAGCTTGAGGCACAAACCAGCCCACAGGAGATTTCCACCTTGAAGTTAGAATCTTGTCTCGTCCTTGGTTGATTTGCTAGGCTATTAGTTATCATCATTTTAGGGGCCATCCTATAGAGAGACTAGCCACATAACTATTATACTAAAACAATAAAGGAATCTCCTCTCTCTCTCTCTCCGCTCCTCTTCCCATGCCAGACCTCGCCACTGCTCTTGGCCGGTGAGGTCCAGGCCATAAGGTCCACCGCACCATGCCCTTAAGGTCAGGCACAGGCAAATCCAGCCTTAACATCCTCCAATTCGTTGATCACAAGCTGCGACATCTACCAAAGTTGTTTGTGCGCTTTTCCAGAAGTATACTTTAGTGTTCCCCAAGGAGACGCTGAATAGAATATGCTAACATGTGTACGGTATTGAAAAGGAACCAAGTAACAGGAAATAGGATAAGGCCAAATAGGTAGCAGACATTATTCCTCTATAATCTGTAATTGTGTACTTCTATACTGAGCACTAACTGTTAATTTTAAATTAGATCACTCATCATACGAACAATTAGAAGATATATATAATAATTAATATTTGATAGCCAAAAATTCATGAGTATGAAACCTGTTTTCTTCCAGCATGAGTGAGTACGCCACCATATTTCAGAATCATCAGAGCTTCAATTGGTCGTTCCTCTTCATCATCGCCACTACGCTTTGGAACTTTCATCCATTTCAGTGGCTTTAGCTGCACTTTCCTATAAATGCCAGAGAAATGCCCACCCTAGTATTGCAAGTAGTTTAAGTTATCAGATATCAGAAGAAGACTGATATAAGCTTTTCATGGCAGATATATCAGCATTCAAGACTGAAGGATATAAGTACAAGCAGTCATGTTTTCCATTAAGATTGTTCTGGTATGAGATGGAGGTATGCAGATGCAAGATAATTTATGGTTGGCTTCTTCCATTTACAACAGGAAAATAATAGGTTAATAAATTGCCAATTTTGTTAGGGTATGTACAATAAAGCCATGTAAGTGGGATATAAGTGGATGGAGAAGAAAGAGAAAGGGAAAAGGGAAAGAGTGGGCCAACATTTTAGAGACACTTGTTGGAAAGGTTGTATGTTAGATTGTCTCTAATATGATGTGGCACATATTGGAGACAATAGAGGGTTCTTCTACTGAACATGCTCTTATAGCTCCAAGAAAACTCTTCTTAATTTTCGTATCGATGTAATACCCAGCATAGGTCTAACGATGTAAGGGCTACTACAATTTGCAAATTAAAAGCTTAAAAAGAAATAGTAAATAGCATTCATGCCTGCCAGTAGGAGTGAAATTCTAAACTGACAGCAGGAATTACCAATGTACTCCTTCAGTAGCAAACAAGAAGCACATTGAACATGCCCATGTATTAATAAAGAACATCTGTGACTGCAAGGGTCATAACTTGTGTTTACAGCTATTCTGTGACTGTGAGGGTCATCACTAGTTCAGACCAATAGCTGTAAACAACCATGCAAGCTACTTTAGGAAACAAATCAACATAAAGAAAATGTTAATAAACTGACGAGGTAACCTATGGAGTGTCATACCAACCATTAAATTTGAGCCTAAACTCAATCACAGTAGAAACTAGAAACAAAAGGGGAAATAAGTTCGGTGGAAGTAGTAACTTAGGTGTTCCTCTATTATTTTATATTTTAATTTATGCTTGATCAGAAATTTCTTCTCCTTCTTTCTTATAGCACATATTGAATTAGAAATTGAAACTTTACGGATACTTGGATATACACCAAATAAAGGACTATCCTTCGAGAATTTTTCGTGGATGTTTATTTGATACCAAACTGAAATGGTCCACATGGTTGCACCTAGCTATTAGTCTGCACTAGATATGCCTCCTACCATCTAGTGAAGAGATATTCAACATGTCCATAGCAAATGTTATGGACAGGTATATTTGAATAATTAGAAGATACCTCCTCCAGTACTGCTTTGACTTGACGAAGCTTTTCAATATGCTCGATACCTTCAGCATCACTGTCACTCTCGCGACCAGACCTAAAGGTACAGGACATTCATTGGTTTTCCAGAATGGACACAAAAGAACAGTAGAAGAAACAGAAGACCAAAACCAAACAAACTAGTTTGATCAATGCTGCAATCCGGTAACAGAACATGCAGTACAACAGATAAGAATAAAGTTGGGAAGCGTATTTCATGAAGCTATTATGCAATCCTTAATACTCAGACTAAAATACTTATTCCAGCACACCATACCTAGTTGGTGGCACAAGTTGTCTTGTAGCATCTAGCAAGTCCTGTAACTGTATAGCACTTTTCAGTTTCGTCTGCAAGAAAAGCCCAAAATTGTGATTCAATTTATCACCATAGTTTAATTAAAACTAAAGACTAAAAAAAAGAGTACCTCGGCTCTTGGCTTTCCACCATTGTACTTCAACATCAAATTCAGGAGTTTTTCCTCTGTAACTTTTAATTTCACCTTCTGCTTTGGTGTTCGATCACCACTAAACAGAATAACAGACATGTGATGTCAAGATATAGCATTAACAATTATCTGATAGCAGCAAAAGAAACAGCAATGTCCTTACTGGCGTATCACAACAATTACACAGCGTAGTTCTTCTGACTGCCCAAATGTACCGATTATTCCACTTCCCTGTCGTGTAAGACCTTCAGTGGGCTGTACTGGTTCATTAGATTTCCAAGGAAGATTTGGAGGGATGGTTGATGAAAGATGAGGAGCTTTTGCATCAAGAAATATTTTTCTCAAGATGCAGGCAGCATCATCATAATACCTGGATGTACAGTTTGTCCAGCCGCTTCAGCACTCATTAAATCCAACAGACATGTTTCCCAAGTAAAGAACATGAGCTTTAAGGAAATTACTTATATGAGTTCTTTACAAAGCTCCATCCATTAACATCACAGACATACGATCGCCCATCACATCTTAAGAGATCAAAACCACAAACCTGTAGGAAACAAGACCATACATCAGAGCAAAAAAGGAAAACTAAGAAATAATATGATGATCTCATCAGAAAGAAACCAGCAGCATATTTAAATAGTTGGGAAGTATCTAAAGCATAGATATGGAAATTCTATATTATTTTCTGTTCTCTCCCTACATTAGGTAGCATGCAACACCTGATTTTTTCAGCTGAATTGCAGATTGGAAGTTCATACGCTACTTGAGAAAAATTGGAACATTTCACTGCATCTAGTATTGACGTTTTGGGAGATGACATGCATGACTTTTATCTGACATCATTCAACCAAATGGAAGCATCCAATGCGAACCACATAACTACCTCAAGAAAGTGACCATTTAGTTCTTTGTCAGTTCATTTCCCATCTAAAGGTCTAAATCCTCAGGTTAATTCTTATATAGTAGAATGAAATTTTTCTGATGCTAATAGTTAACAAGATCAAATAAGGTTATCAGAAAAATCACTATATGGCATAATTTAGCCAAATACAAACTAAAAGTAAGGAAATAAAGATAATAAGATATATTTAGATGATCCCAAGGCATCTAAAAGTAAACTTAGAGATAACAAAATAAGGTAGTGTTACCATCTGTCTAAAAGCACTGCAGACATCTCTTGCCATTTGTTTCTCCATAGGGGTCAAAAGCACAGGGTACCGTACCTTCAAGAAATATTTTTTAAAGAAAAAATAAGAAAGACCAATTAGAAACAAGAATACAGTTCATCATGATACAAGGAATGAAATAAACATTAATGTCAAAAAATTCAACCCAGTAAGCATAATTCAAACATGATAGCATCACATAACATCCAATAAAAGGCACTCTGCATGAGAATAGTAGCATGTTGACCTAACAGATGTACATCTGGGCAAGTAGAACTCAAGCTTGAGCTTTACTTGTATGTTATAAACATCCACTAGCTTATTAGCAAACACATGAATGTGTGTTATAAACATCCACTAGCTTATTGGTCTATATATATTTGTAAATTTTCACAACAACATACACGGATGATAATTAAAATAAAAAAATTACCACTACTCCTACTTGCAAGAACCAAAATCCATGGTATAACTGAAAACATAAACCAATGGATATTTAATTTGGAACAAAGAACATGAAAGAGCACGAGCTAATACTTCTTTCCCATCAGGGTTCCTCATAACAACACCATCAACAACGGGCGATTTCCGTGCCTCAGCATGGGCATATCCTGGTCCAACAGTGTAAACCTGAAAATGTTATTATAAATGTTAAGCTTGATAATCAACAATTTGTATAATAGATATTACATGACATGATATACTTCATGCAGAAAAGCTATTGGAGTTGCTGGATGGCCTCAATCAAAATAGAGAAGTTGTTCACTATAATAATTGTTTGATTTTATTAATATTATAAGGAAGAGGTGAAAAGCTCTCTTTTTTATGAACATGAGATAATTTCCATGTTAAGTGAGAAGCTTCTAGTCCACAAATTTACAGCTGAGAGAGAGAGAGAGAGAGAGAGAGAGAGAGAGAGAGAGAGAGAGAGAGAGAGAGAGAGAGAGATCAGCCCCTTTCACTTCAGGTTCTTCGGGAAAGAGGAACACAGGAAAGGTTCATGAGGCCATTTTAGAGAACGACAAAAGCAACAAAAGTAAAATTAAGCTGATTCATGACATTTAAACTACACATCAGTAGACAAGAAACTTGTGAAAGGCATCTTACTTTAACATCTGTGCCACCAGTAGGCATGAATTCCTCATAAATGTAAGATCCTTCACGCCTCACTCTCCTAACATCAGGATGAAATTCACTAGAACGGTTACCAACCTACATTTATTCGGCAATGCGTAAATGTTTATACATTCTTCCAAATAGAGGAAAATATGAAACAATACAGGAAGACACCTAACAAATTGACATAAAAAAAAGCATGGTAAAAAGAAGAACTGTCACTCCACTTCTGCACAGAGCAATTGCAAACGATCTACCCTCCTAACACTATGATGATCTCAGTATTGTTTAGGCCATATAGAAATATTTTCATTAAAGCCAGAGTGTCATGAGTGATTTCTAACCAGCGGTCTTTGAGTTCTTAACTCACCAAGCACTTAAAGTTTCTACGGATAGACCAAAAATTGCACAAGTAATGGATGGTAGACTGGCAGACAAAAAGGCAAACAATGTCATGGTGTCCAAATAGATCATTTCAAAATCACTGAAGGATGCAGAAGCTTGATTTCAACAAGTTTCTATCATAAAGAACAATTAGATCCATTTGTCCCAAATCACAAAAAAGTAGCTCCAAAGAGTAACTTCCCATATTATATGAACCTTCACCCTTTTGTGTAGGCTTAAGAATTGATAGATTAAAAAAAATGGGAAATAAGCCAATGCAGTAGACTTTAAGCTGGTTTTTAGCAAGTTAAACTCAAATGACAACAGTTGAGTCAAAAATTAACCTTTCGGAACAATTCCTTCATTCCACCGCCAGCAGAACTAGGATAATATATCATTATTCGGTGGTCATCCCCTGGTGTAAAAAAACAAAGAATTAAGGAATCAGATGCCATCTAGTTGATCATTATAAGTGAACATAAACTACTAATCTGTACTATGATAAACAGATAGCCCTTCCCACTCTCATACCTTCCCCACACAAAAATAATTAGTTGCTTATCACATACAGCAAAATCAACCATTTCGGTACCAATGAGAAATCTATTCAGGTGCAAAGAGGCAAATAGCGGCATGGCACAATGAAACTAATTACATATATATAGATGAATTACCATTGACAGGTTTCTCCACAAAAGGCTTCAAAAACCGTTTTCCATGAACCTCAATAAAATCTTCTTGCTCAACAAAGTAGTCTAGCTCTTGGTATGGATATTCCCTATTGACAAGAGCATAATTGGGCACTGGAATTCCATACTTCTCCAGATGCTTAAACATGAAAATGATTGTAGTTAGGTCACTTAAAAATTGTTCCAAAGGAAAAATATATAAGACTGCATAAGAAACCATAGAAACTCCACCTATGTTGTACCAACATAGCCGGTCTCAAGCCCAGTTTAAGGAGGCGGGTTGTGATAGGCTTGGAGAGCCAATGAAAAAAAAAAAAACCCAACCACTCTTATGGAGATGAAACCCAAAAGCACATAAGAAACCATAGAAATGCATTCAATTAACTAACGAAAATCATTGCGATATATTGTCTGATAAACTAAATATTTAGAAGAGTAAATTGCAATTTTTGATCACCGAACTTGTCCGGCTGATTCAACTAGGTCGCCAAACTTCCTAACTGCATATTTAGGTCACTAAACTTGTTTAAGTGGGAAACTCTAGGTCATTAGCATGATAGCCTAGGTACAATGGATGACGTGTCATGATCACTTGTGCCATCATGGCATCGGGTGCATGTAGGAGCAATAATAACAGCTATGGCCACTAAATTTGCACTCAGCCCCATGACTTCTGGTCTTTCATAGTTCCCTCTCCCTGTTCAAAACACCTATGAGCTGCAATAACTGGGGTAATAGCTAGAGAAGTGGCATGTATTGATGTATGGATCTAGCAACAGCATTTGTTGCTAGGAGCAAGGAAGAGAAGAGTCAATGGAAGTCATAATGGGCTCAGTTTCGGATGGCAGGGAGGTTGCAACAAGAGGTTGAGCCACCTCGTCTACCATAAGTGATTTTTTGCAACTAGATGTGTCCCATGCCGTGGTGGTCAGCTCAACATGCCATGTCAACGGTTGTACCCGAGCTAGCGCCCTAATGGTCTAGAGTGACCCATTTAAACATGTGGCCTAAATATGCAGTTTGAGAGTTCCATGACCTACTTGAATCAGCCAAACAATTCAGTGATTTGCGGTGCAATTCGCTCTTATAATGTTAATCAAAAGCCACCAAAACTATGAAGCTGATATCCAGCCAAGCTGAAATAATTAAGTTATAAAATTAAATCAAAGAGACATATTTGATACCACGCAATACCTCACTTTCAGATGAATATCTTCCAGGAATGTCAAATGGCTGACTAACATATCTAAACAGTAAACACCTCATAGTTTCTGAAGGATAATTTTCAGAGTTTTTACTTCTGTCCTCCAAGACTAGCTTTTTTTCAAGCAAGGAAAGTTGACTACAGTATTCCGGCAAAAATCCAACTTAAGAGAAAGGCACTTGACTATTGTTGGGCAAAACAATGATAATCTGGAATTCTCAATATGGCCACCGCTACTGAACTGCTCCAGAAAGATGTGTCTATAATGAAACACCACCTTGATAGCATGCAGAAGAAGACTGCTTTGTGCACAGTGATAATGTACAAATAAAAGAATATACATTGCCCAGAGAGTGCATATGACCAGAGAATAAGGACGATGTGTTTAACAAC
This sequence comes from Phragmites australis, assembly GCF_958298935.1. Lineage (NCBI taxonomy): Eukaryota > Viridiplantae > Streptophyta > Magnoliopsida > Poales > Poaceae > Phragmites > Phragmites australis. The sequence goes on from NC_084924.1 coordinate 11,415,203, forward strand.
TGAATGCAACAGAAGACACTAAAAGAATTCCATTACAATACCTCATATACTTTTCTGCGGTCATGAAGGAGGTATTGTGGCTCCAATTCATTCACTAAAAAAGGCCTAACATTCATGCAGAATAAGATTAATCAAGTTAACTGGAAGATATGACCAAAGCAACATCAAGAATTTAACAGAAAAGATTTCCTGTATTCACTGCAGAAATAAAGCTTCCACCTTTGACAAGGCCAGGTAGTACTTGATTTCAAGTGCTATTTTGTTAAATTAGTGGCACAAAGACTCCCAGTAGCAATGCAAATACGTGGACGGCCCACTTTCTCACTGTTTTTTTATTGATCGACTCATAACCAAGAGTTGTGATGAATGGTAATTCAGATAATCCAATACACTAAAGGGGCCAATAATAGCAATGTTTCATGTAGATTTTGACTGACAATATACATGCATATAAAAAAAAACTCAACTAGGGGGAGAGACGTCCACCCTAGCATTAATATGTAGAAGGTGAGAATCGAACCCTGGTTGGCTAGATGACAACCAGCTCCACAGCCAATGTATCTCAAGGAGATTCTCTATATGAAAAGTAAGATTAAAGAAGCCACAAGATCATTAAATAAGGTTGGACAAAGCTTTAAATTTACATTAATGGAAAACAATTAGGACAGGGACTGTCGGTGTTATGGGATCCAGGGGTTCCTGAGTCCTGAGGCCAGGACAGCGCGGTGCCACATGGCGCCTTCCCTCGGGGACCACCTCCCCGAGGACCCGAGGGAAGCCAGGTTCGGGAGTGGGTGCTCGGGGCCAAAAACAGTTGGTCCCCGAGTACCCCCAAAGCCCCGAGGACCCGAGAGAAGTCAGGTCCGGGAGTGGATGCTCGGGGCCAAGAACAGTTGGTCCTCGAGTATCCAGAGAGCCCCGAAGACCCGAGGAAAGCAAGGTTCGGGAGTGGGCGCTCGGGGCCAAGAGCAGTTGGTCCCCGAGCACCCAGAGAGCCCCGAGCACCCGTCAAGCCCCATGCCGGTGGACCCCGCAGGGACTCCATGATGAGGTGTTGGTCGGTGGGAGACCCGATGCCGCATTTAATGGAGAGCGTGGACAGTCACATCCAGCCACTTTCCCCCCACGCCTGCCGTACTAAATACGTCAGTTCCTGCCGCCGCCTGGCAGGAAGGCGTAGGCACAATTAATGCGGCGGGTCCCATCGCATGTCCCCTCGCGAGGCCCATGAAGGAAAGCGGTTTGAAGACATCTTTGATGGGCACGAGGCTTATCACCCTGTCACATCAGACCGCAACAAACCTTCTCTGCCCAAACGGGCATGAGAGAGTACTCAGAGGTTGGCCGGTGGGCGCCCCTGTGCCTGCTAAAGCTGAAACGCGAAGACCAATGGAACCGTCCGAGGGATATTTTTTCAAACCTCTGTAATATCAATTGTAGATCAATGATGGTCATTTTCCATTTATTGCTTACGGAAACTTGTGCCCTCGTTCTGGGCACTTCCTGAAGGGCCCCCCCCCCCCGGTAGATAAAAGGGGAGAGGGAGCACCTTGTAACGAGAAGAGAAACAAATCGAAGGGGATCGAGAAAAAGAGTGAGACAGACATCCGAAGAGCATTGATAACATACAAAACACACAGGAGTAGGGTATTACGCCTCCGTGCGGTCTGAACCTGTCTAAATTATTGATGCATTTTTCCTACTAGCTGACGACGATCCATCCTGCCTAAGTCCCACACGCATTAACCCCACGTACGAGGTAGTTCCAGGACCAGCCCCCTGACCGAATCTCGAAGGGGATCTCTCAGGATCCCTGCTCGCGGTGTTCATCCACCGACAGGGACCTTCCCATGCGATTTTTAAATGATCATATCTCCTTCATTGAGTGTCCGATATGCATTCATTAGAACCACTATGTTGTATATGACAAGCTAGCAAAATGAGAGACCATCTTGCATATATTTTAATGATATAATGATACAGTGACAAAACTTCCTGACCAAAATATTAGGTGTTGTTTGGTTCAGCAACTTTTGGATGTAATCCGATTAAGGTGTGATATGTTTCCCTTACCCATGTTTGTTTCAGTTGTTATGTAAATGGTTTACACGGTATTGATTAGCGGGCTTATACAAAGCTGATTCCCCTCCACTTTCTAGCGTTAATAGATAACAATACAATCTTCCCCTAAGCGAAGACGAGAACTATGACTCCATCTCTCCGCCTTCCCCTGTGCTAGTAGATCTGCCCCCTCCGTCTTCCCTTGCATGAGTAGCTCCGCTGGCAACCGGCGCATCGCCTCCTCGCCGAAGTGCTCCCTGGATAGACAGCCGAGTCGACAAGGCCTCTTTGGTAGTTCTTCTTTTCAGGAGAACCAGGCTCCACTTGCGGTCACAGATAATGAAGGTAACCGTCGCAGGATGTCTGAGCCAAGCACTGGCAAAGGAGGCGGCGGGGCTCTGTGGCCTAGTGTCGTTCGCTGGGTTTTTTTTTAGGGGGGGGGGGGGGGGACGTGCCCCGCTGTCGCATCCGGAGGCGGCCCGGGTCGAGTTGATCACGGTCGTCTTCCTCGTCTCCAAGGCACGCGAGGTGGGTTACCATTACATTGTCAAACCAAACAAAGATTGCAATCACCCATCCCACCTCTAATTCCAGTGTAATCTGATTACATTTCCATTTACGTTACCATTCGTTGAACCAAACACCACCTTAGTAGTTACATCCGCAAGTAGACAATTGGTAATAGTTTCCTTGCTCTGGTTAGGGAGGCAACAATATGGTGTCAGGAAGAAACTATCACTTAGTGGGGGACGCAAGCAAACAATTGACAACAGTTGCTCACCCAAACACAAAATATCCTCCCCAACTAGTCAGTGGTAGCAATTGTATTTCTAAACTCGTATCAGTTGCAGCCATAACAACGCATAGTTTGCCTCCCCAACTATTAATAGTTGCCATCCCCATTCTCCAACAACACTGCCTTCCCAGCAGTAGATCCATTCCAAGAGGCAAAGCTGCTGCAAATTGTGTCTCGAAACATAAGCAATACAGGCCTCCTTCTTTGTATTCTTTTAAGCTCGTTATTTGGAACATAGCTATGCGGACTGGATATATATGGGAGACTCGGTTAAGGAGACAAGATTGTTTGAAGCTTGCAAAACGAACAAGTAAATATCGATGCCCCTCCCTCCATCTTTCCCTTAGTATTAAGATAATTATAAATTGAAAAAAAAATGAGATGCAGTTTTCAGAACAATTATCATTTGGAATAAAGGTTTATATGACAATAGGAAATATCAACCATACCTTCGCAAAGCAGCATAAGCTTGAACTTTTTGTAGAGGAAAACCAGAAGAATAGAAAGCAATCAAGCAATCACAGTTTGGCCAACTGAAAATAAAATTGTGGATAAGTGAGATGCTATACACAGCCTCCAGTCAAGGATGTTACACAAAGAATGCAGATAAACCTATACTCGAAAGAATCATGATTAAGTTATCAATAACCTGAGTTCTCATTACATACATCTCAATAGGATCATCAAGAATAACCTTATCTCCAAATATTATAATCTGCAAAACAATTAAAAATAATGCAAATGACAACTGGTCTGAAAGGTTTCGATAACAAGTGACCTTAACCCTCAACTGTACCCCCAACAGGAAGTTGAACGTGGCTAAAAGATCAATAAATAAAACGGAGTTCATTAAGAGTAATTAGAATCATTAGAAAAATATATATATAGTGACCTGAGTTGGTCATGATTAAACCATATGAATAAAAGACTATGGTACGGATTTACAGAGTGAATCTGGAATACAAAGCAAGAGAAGCAAAAGAGCTAGAGTCGACAGAGGTGTTAATGACGTACTAGTAAGTTAGCACCAAGGTAGACACGAGAAATATAACAATGGATGAACAGAAGCAAGGATGAAGAAGCGAACCATGTGATGCAGCTTGGATTATAGTAATCAAGCATAAAAAATGGAAAATTATTCCTGTAAGGCAAGCCGTGGTGAAAGAACTAAGCTAACAAGGTGGTCAGTGGTCCCCCTAGAAAGCAAAGGAGTCAACATTGTGTCTAAAATATTAATACTATATGCATGCGGTAGACCAAATCTAACGCCAAATTCGTCTCGAGAAGTTGAAATTCTCGTTGCATTCTGCACATCATTCATTGACAAGGAATCATGGTCCATATGCATCGCTTATGCTACAAGAGTCAACACTTGGTATATACAAATTTATGGGAATATCAGGCACTGGAGTGCGAATCTTCAAAAAAATTTGACACAGTGCGTAAAGTATTGGTAAAGCAAGCAAACTGTAGTCCTCCCAAAAAAATACCAAAAATCTGTAGCTATCATCTACTATCACTAGTACAAATTCAGGGACCCATTTGCCATAAGCCGAAAACATCTGGGCACAAACCGCAAAAGCAACCACATGATGGGAACCTCACGTATTATTCAAAAAGATGCAGAATAAATTAGTATCCACAAAGATTCACGGATGTCTCGTAATAGAAAATTTCAAAAAAGAAATATCACATGCAATTCGACGTCATCCACTCATTTACTCATCCCCGTGGTAAACTTCAATCTTACACTCGTTTACACTTTTGCAAATTGACGGAACAGGGAAAGGGAAATGCGGCGTGCAGGGAGGGGCAAAAGTAAAGATCTTGCGTACCTCGAAATCTCCAAACGCGCGGAGCCGCTCGAGAATCTGCTCCATTGGAGAGGAGAACACCTGAAGAAAAGAGAAACCAAGAATTCGATCAGAAGAGAACATATTCCGGAGCTAACAACGCAACTCCCCGCATTCTTTGAGAAATCCAGGAGCAAGAGCCGGCCAATCGAGACATACGCGCTGGAAGAGCAAGAACAAGAACCGATCAATAACCAAAAAAAAGGTCGGGAGAACAGGGAGAGGCGATTCGAGAGAGAGATCAAGAACCATCCAGCACCCATGTTTTCGCGAATTCCATGACCCGTCCTCAAGAAAACCAAGAAACCAAAGCGGCAAGACCCAGACCTTCTTCTCCATGACGCAGACGCCAATGGTGACCCTATCGGCGCGCACATTCCCCTCCATCACCACCATTGCCCCCAGCCCCCTCCTCCTTCCCCGATCCGCCCAGAGCGCGTGCACGCGAATCCGGGGAGATTCCGCGCGATTTGAGCCCGCGAGGAAAAGAGACGCGTCGTCGAGGACTTTCGGGAACGGAGGAGGCAAGAGGTGCGCGTATCTCACACAACTTTCTCTTCTCCGCTGCGGCGGCGTTCGGGTCATGGCATGGAGGCTTCGACCGGCAGGGAGCGGAGGTGGACCGGCTCTTATCGGTTGTAGAGTGGGGTGGCTTTTGCCGCATTAGTTGTGTGATGCTGTCTGTGGTCACGCCGTTATGCCCACACAACAAACTCGAAAAGGGTAAAGGAAAGAAATGCCTCATGAAATTTGTGGAAAGAGTTTTTTTTTTCGGAATTGGAAAGAGGTAGCCATATTATGAGTCCTAAATCTAAAACTTGTCTTAGCACCACATACACGTCTCTGAAGATTGAAGATATGGAGCTTATAAATTGATAAAATCACTATAGATATCTTAGTATCGACGCGTACATCATCTACCTAAAATTTTTTTTCGTAAAACACAAAGAGCAAACTAATCATTGAACCTCAAACCAGTTGTACCTCAGGTTTAGATCTTGGTTAGAAGTCTCTTATAGACGCAACTTGTTACCTGCGTGTCCTATGGTACATACATTATGGCGGTAAAATTCTAGCCAAGAGCTCGAGCAAACATGTAGATTAGCCTTTTATCGGCATGTAATAAATCCATTCCTCTCTCTCCTTCGAAAATCGACCCTAAAATGACATATGCTTGTACCGTGTACTCCTTCCAAGTTCGTTGAGGCTACCATGACGAAAACATTAAGCATGTATCTTATATTCGAAGGTGTACATGGCGACTTTTCTTTTATTTTATCTTGCATGTTTCTCTTCGATCTGAAGGTGTTGGCCTAGCTCGAACATCATTTTATTTTACTTTGAGAGGCTCATTTTTATTTTTGACACGTGAAATTTGATTTTTTTTTTCCCTTTTTGCCACACAAATTAAGTTGACAGTTAAGTTCATTGCCACTTGAGGAACATGCAAGATATCATTGTACCGCTAAATACTTTGATGTTGCCAGCTTGGGTAATACCACTATCACTAAGTAGCCATGCATAACAGTTCATGTAAACATTACCGGCAAGGATCCGAACGAAATATTCAGAACATAAAAACTGCACGTGAAGTACGTAGCTATATCTATCCGTACAACGAAATCCATGTGCGGATGCATGTGATGCGCATGTACCGCCTGATGAGTCAAACAAGGCCATGGTCTATGCATGCCAACAAACCAATGACTTGCTTATAGGTAGTTAAGGTAGTCGCACAGAGGTTTGTTTGACTGTTTGTGGCTTGGTTTTGGTCTTGGGACAAATGATCACGAAAGTGTGGTGTTAGATTATCATAGCATACCACACGTTTTTAAACTATAACAATGATCGCAAGCTTGTTTGGATACCAGAGACTTAAAAAAAAGAACTATGGAGATGGCTTGGAACAAAAATTCCGGACGTACATAACCAATGCTGCAAGTGTCTTAGTTTGACAAGATTAGTCTAAGTTATATCTTAAGAAGAACTCATGCATCCTTAGCCAACCGAGTTGTAGGCTTGCAAATTAAAGCAGCAACGCATCTGAATCTCTCGGAGGGGGAAATAAAAATACGGAAATTTTGCTACAGGATATGCTTGAAGTACGGTTTTTGCTGCATGATACGATTTTTTTAATGTATGCTGTGGGACACTATTAAAATATGGTTATTTTCTAGAACACCCTTTAGCCATTAAAATATAATATTTTGCTAATTATGAGGGATAAACAATCTGAAATACCCTCAATGCCATTCTGACCCAGTGGAGCCCATTGTCGGTGAGAGGCAAAGAAGATAAGGTCAGCCGGATTTTTCCCGTGTGTGTGGGGGCGGCTCAGAGAAAGAGCAGAGACCGGGTAGGGGTGAGGAAGGTCGGAGGGAGGTGGCGCCGGTGGGAAGAGAGAAGGAAACCAGAGAGGGGAAGAGTCAGCCGGTGTGATAAGCTCAATGGCGGCGGCGGCCTTGGCTGAGAGCAGCGGCACGAGAGCAAGGACAGAGAGGAGAGGGCGGCGCCAGGGGAGAAAAGAGGCGCCGACGGAGAGGGAGATGGCCGGAGAGCAGTCGGTGGCGCGCGCGAGGGGCGCGGCGCGGGCCGAGCGGCGCAAGGGGACAACACGGTGGCGCGGCTATGCGCACAACGGCGGGTGAGCGGCGGCACGGTTGCGCGCACTCGAGGCCGTGCGTGCGGCGATGGCGCGACTACGAGGTGCGGTGCATGGCCGAGCGGCGGCGCGCACTGTGTTTCGCGTGGTGGATGGCGCGGGCGGCGCGATGACCTCCGCTTGTTCCGTCTCGATCCCCATCGTGAGAGCACCCCCTCCCATCTCATTCCCCATCGTTGTCCCTCCACCTCCGCCTCCGCCTCCACCTCCGCCCTGCCTGAGAGCCACTGTCGCCCCCTGCCTAAGAGCTGTGGCCGAACGACGAGGCAAAGTCCTCTACTGCGATGCCTCCCATGGCTGTGGCCTCTTTAGAAGGTGATGGCGGAGCTTCTCCGGCTAGTTGGAGATCCAGCACCGGTGAGGCCCCAATTGACGAGTAGCTTTCAGGCTTCAATACAGCGACGAACTTGGATATGCTCCTGTTCTGGTGTTGTGCCATGGAGAAAGGGAGGTAGAGAAGAGAAAAGGGGTGGTCGATTTGCTCATGGATTGGGCTTAGAACATCCGGTGGCGGTGGTGGTCTTGTGGCTGCTATTCTCTTGCACGAGGGATGAAAGATGGGTGCCTGTGGTGTGAATCCATGGAGGCGGCTGATGTTGTGCTTGTTCTTTTGATCTAAGAAAACAGAGTTCGAGGGAGATTGAGAGGAGAAAAAGCACGACTGTGGCTGCTACCCGCGACGCTCCTCCTGCTGCCACTGCCCATGGAGATTGATCGGGCATGGAGAAAACCCTGGCTGCAGCTCGTACACACGGACGACAGAGAGGAAAACTGACTTGTGGACCCCACCTTCACTAAGGGCAAAATAGACTTTTCATACCCTTTCTCTCTCCTCACAAGCAGGAAATGACTATTATAATAGGTGATGTGTGTGATAGCAAATTACCACTGTTGACCAGTGTCCAGCAGCAAAATTAAAAAAAAAATCGTGTCCTGCAGCAAAGATCGCACTTCAAGTATGTCCTGTAGCAAATTTTCCCCATAAAAATATGAGAACGCAAAGTCAGAATTTAAATTCGTATGCAAAATACATAAAAAATGATGGCGAGCAACGAAAAGGGGCTAACCCTCACCCGAACAACGCGAGAATCAGGATTCAGGCCCCGTTTGGTTGCAAGAAACGTTTCAGATTCTCTGGTGATTCTCTAGAATCCCTACCAAACGCACCAAAACGTGAAACGTTTCACCTTGAATCACCTGAAACGTTTCTCATTTTTAACACTACGAGGAGAATCACCCAAAATGGTGTTTCGCCCATTTCGAGAATCACTCAGGTCATTTTTCTTCAAGAATTCGAATCCAGAATCCCTGCCAAACGTTTTCAGAAAATTAAGGGTGATTCACCAGAGAAACATTTATAGGAAGAATCTAAAACCGAAACGTTTCTAAGAGAATCTAGAGTCCTGCCAAACGAGCCCTCAAACTCGGTTGGCTAGCTCCTCCCAAAGAGACTAACTTGCTGCGCAAACGCAGCACCCTTCTGCGCAAAACATATAAATGACAATTATCAATTACCAAAAACACATAAGCGAAATCGCATACAAAACTGTGCTAGCATTTGTTTCCTTTATTAAATAATTGCTTAGCACAAATCTATCTAATGAGTTACTCGTCCAATTCAAAATAAGTGTCATTTTGAGTTACGTACAGACAACTATTTTAAATTTTGACTACAAATTATTTTTTATGTATTGAGTTTATATATTTGAAGAGAACGTGTGAATAGCACTGTGGTAAGATATCTAGGTGTAAGACTACCAACCAGAGCTCGAACTGTGGTTCTTGCAAAAAAAAAGTCCATGGTTGTGTGTTTCTCGTGGTCATGGTACGATCGCTCAGCGATAGCGTGCAGGTTATAACTGACTTTTGGGGCTGTTTCTCAACTTTAATGCAATACTTTCGGGATATCTCTCCTCTTGATTTGAGTTTTTTTAGTTTTTATATTTGAAAACGACACGGATAGATTTGTCTCGAAAAGTACTTTCATAATAATATGTTTTTACTATATTTTAATAATATATTATAACAAAAATTAGTAATTAAAATTGTATTTTGAGGATTATATCAATATTTAAAATAACACTTATTTCAAACTGAAGGGACTACTACTTCTAGCTAGTGGCTCTTGAATAGCCAAAACTCAACTAATCAAGAGGTTGTATCGTTACGAACTGCTAGGTAAAGGATGAACAAGAACAAATTAAACATCAAATTTATCTAGATATGAACTGACTGCTCTCTTTTTTTTTCGCTTTCTAAGGCACATGATCTTTGAGGCCCTCCATTGATAGCTTGATCATTTGCAGATGGAGAGAAGTGAACAAATGATGTGTGATATTTATTAGAATATAATTGATATTTGTAAGCTTTGGTAATTTTAAGATAAAATCACAATATGTTAGATGGAATTTTTATGTCCTAACTGTCGAATATCTAACTATAACGTATATACATATAAGAAGTATACCATACACAGATAGGGTATGTACAACGTATATTAGGCAGCTCCAGATATCATAGAACCGAATCAGCAGTACCTGATATACCTGGAATTAAGGAAGTATATGCTATGAAGGTCTAAATTGGTTACCCAACTCGAACGACTAGTATCCAAAACAGATTTATCTACTTAAATATCAAGGAAGACATCTTCCTATCAACTACGGTTGGATAGGAGTTGGTACATCCCCTATATAAGGCGGAAAGGCTAGGGGAGAGAAAAGAGAATTCAAGGCAAGCATCAAGACCTTAGTAGAGGAGATACTCGGCGACTTTAGCCCTAGGTTAGATTAGATCTGATCTACTCCTTGTAATAATTTTAGCCACATCGCTTGTACTCGAGATCATCAACATACAACAACAATACCGGCACAGGACGTAGGGTATTATTCCAATCAGAGGCCCGAACCTGTATACATCGTGTGTCTCATTTCGTGATCAATCCCTGCACTCAAAGGTACCCAGTCAATTTACGAACACATTGTCGGGAACTAATCTTCGATAGTTGGCACGCCATGTAGGGGACTTCTTCTGTTTTGTAGGATTAATCATGCCTCGGGCTCACTTTCACGTCGGATTCTCCGACACCGACTTCTATGACCACTTCGAGTCGACGGCAGACATCTTCCAGTCCCCTCCCGTTGACTCTGAGATCATCTTCAGAATTATGGTTTTCCGTTGGAACGATCAAGGTGGACTGATCCACACAGGTACCCTCGAGTCCAGACCATTGGATACGTACCGCGAGGTGGGACATCTCGAGTGGGATCTCATGGAGCCTAGTGTTCTCCACTGCATGGACACCGACAGCGACAAGGGTGGCGACGGTGACTCCAACACTAGCAAGAGCAACCGAATAGATCGATTCGTGTTTATGGCTAGAGGAGACGACCCCCCACCGGCTGACCCAATGGTGGTGGATCCAAACGTCATGGTCGACAACGGCGCGGGAATTCCCGAAGATCCTGAGACAACCATCGCTGTCGACGGTACCGGGGCTGAGTTACCACCCGAAACATTCGCAACTGGAGCCTTACATGCACCCGACACGACCCTCCATCGGCGGACCACAGGAGTGCAGATGCCTCCTGGCCTTTCCCGATGACTTCTGGTGGGTGCACCTCCGCCCGTAACAGCCCACGACTCAAGGGACAAGCTCCCTCCGAACAGTCATCATGAGGCTTCATCGGCTCGACCGCAACCGAGCCTTGGTAGCAACGTATTCGGTACTCCGAACGCTAACGTACAAGGAGCTCATCTGATTCTCAGATCCCTTCCAGAGTTGGATCTAGCGAATCCACTAACACATATGGTCAATCAAGTCAAAACCCTACTCGAGCAGCCCAGACCCAAGTTGCTCGAGCAAACAATCCCAGTAATTCCAGGCCGCCCAGTTGGTACAGTCCCGGCTCGAGGTGCCATGGGCAGGAACACTCTCGAGTAAAGGAATCTTAGACGGGAAGCTCAGGTGGTCGAGCCCGAACATGACACTATGGGTCAAACTGTAGCTGCCCTATCCATAGGCGTAGAAGTTAGGAGGACCTGAGGAACCATATTCCTCACAACCAGTATGATCTACGTACGGTGATCAAAAACCGTCGTGAGGAACGTTGTGAAGACGATCGCCGCTACTACGACCGCCGATCTACAGGACGAGATGGTCGACATGACTCGCCTGCTCGAAGAGACAGGTGTGACAGTCCCCCACCATCTCCTCCTGAAGAGTTCAACGGGGGTTGCAAGGCTTTCGTACACGAACTTCGGTCAATTCGGTGGCCCGAGAAGTTCAAAGCGGGCCCGATACAAAAGTATGATAGGAAAATCAATTCCAATGAGTGGTTGCAGATCTACACCACTGTTATTCGAGCAGCCGGTGGTGACAACCGAGTAATGACTAACTACCTGTTAACCGCCCTTGATGGACCCACAAGGTCCTGGTTACTAAACTTGCCGCCTAACTCGATTAGTTCATGGGCAGAACTTAAGACTCAGTTCATAGCCAATTTCCAAGGCACGTTCTAGCGCTCGGGAACGGAGAACGACCTCCACCAGCTACACCAAGGCGACGATGAATCCCTTCGAGATTTCATTCGCCAGTTCAGCGACAAGCGTAACACGATTGTGGACATCTCCGATGAGTCGGTAATCATTGCCTTCAAACGAGGTGTTCAGAACACAGATATGCGTGAAAAGATGGCTACTCAGAAGATCCGTATGGTCAAAGAGCTTTTCGAGTTGGCCGACAAGTGCGCAAAACGAGCGAAAACTCAGGTGCACACTAAAAACCTTCAATCTGGCAAGGAAAAACCCGAGTCCTCGAAGAGCGGAGGAAAGAAGAACAAACCCGGTGACAAGCACAAGGGTCCTGATACGACTATAGCCGCGGTCGACAGGAGCAAATCGCGCAATACTGGGGACAACAAAGGCCTTAGTCGAGGTGGTGGAAGATGCTGTCCCATCCATCGGAGCAACCAGCATGTCTTCGACAAGTGCTATGTGTTCAAGAAGAAACTTGATGAAAAGATCAAGGTAAATGTTGAGCATGGCAATAAGCAGGCTAAGCCAAACGTTGAGGGTGACGAGCCCCAGTTCTACGAGGCTGACCACATCTTGGCACAGATCTTCAGAGGATCTGCCACGTATGAATCCAAAAGGCAGTACAAGGCGGTTGAACAAGAAATCAACCTGGCCCTAACTGGGCCCACTCAGTATCTCAAGTGGTCAGAACAGCCGATCACCTTTGGTCAAACCAATCATCCAGCCGTAGTACCACATCCTGGTCGATACCTGGTCGTGGTTCAGCCGACCATACTCAACATCAAAGTTTCGAGAACTCTGATCGATGGTGGTAGTTCACTCAACCTCATCTTCTCCAAAACCTTGGACAAGATGGGAATTCAGATATCAGAGCTTAGGACAGGAGTCAAGCCTTTCCATGGAATAACTCCCAACTCATCGACCATGCCTCTTGTCCAGATCGAGTTGCCGGTCACATTTGGCATGCCCGACAACTTCCATACAGAAAAGTTGACCTTTAATATCGTGGACTTCGAGACGGTGTACAATGTGATGTTAGGTCGCCCAATGTTGGGTAAGTTCATGGTGGTAGTTCACTATGCCTACCAAACACTCAGATTCCGGGACCCAATGGGGTTATTATGGTCAAAGGAGATCAGCGCGCAACAGTCAAATGCAACAAGCAAAGCTTAGATATGGTCGAACACTTCAGTCGAGCGAACACCACTCCTAAGGACGCAAACTCCAAACATCAAAAGCACCAAGCTGTAGTCGAGGCCAAAGATTCCAGGTTCGTAAGTCTTGTTGGCACTTCTAAATCCGACGACGCCGCTAAGGGCAAGACCAACGACGGCACCATCAACAAAAAGACTGATGGTTGCGTCAAGGCAGTGCCCCTCAACCCGTCTGAAACATCCAAGACGGTTAAGGTTGGGGCTAATCTTGACCCCAAATAGGAACTCGAGCTCGTCACTTTCCTCCAGGCAAACTAAGACGTGTTCGCATGGCAACCGTCTGATATGCTTGGGGTCCCCAGGGAGGTGATCGAGCATCGACTAGCTGTTAAACTCGGCGCCAAACCTGTGGTGCAGAAACAGCGAAGATTTGCAGAAGATTGGAAGTATGTCGTCCAGGAGGAGGTCGATAAGCTCCTAAAGGCGGGCTTCATTCGAGAAGTGCGTCATCCAACATGGCTAGTAAATCCCATCCTCATCAAGAATGTCAATGGCAGATGGAGAATGTGCGTCGACTTCACCGACCTCAACAAGGCTTGTTCCAAGGATCATTTTCCTCTCCCGCGCATCAACCAGATCGTCAATTCTACGACAGGCTGTGCGTTGCTATGTTTTCTAAATTCCTATTCTGGGTATCACCAAATTAGCATGAGATTAGAGGATGAGGAGAAAACGGCTTTTACTGCTCCCTTCGGTGTATTTTGCTATGTAAAGATACCTTTCGGTTTAAAAAACGTTGGTGCTACGTATCTAAGGTGTATTCAAAACTGTCTACAACCCCAAATTGGGTGCAATGTAGAAACATACGTCGATGATGTTGTAGTCAAATCAAAAACCAAAAACGCATTGGTTGACGATCTCAAGGAAACGTTCGACAACCTCAGGAAGTATCGCATGATGCTCAACCCTGAAAAATGCACGTTCGGTGTGCCGTCTGGCAAGCTTCTCGGCTTCCTAGTGTCAAGTCACGGCATTGAGGCCAACCCGCGCAAAATTGAGGCTCTCGATCAGATGAGGTCACCTCAAACACTAAAGGAGGTTCAGAAACTGACAGGTTGCATTGCTGCTCTTAGTTGATTCATTTTCAGGATGGGCGAGCAAGGAATGCCTTTCTTCAAGTTGTTGAAGAAACAAGACCGGTTCGAGTGGACAGAAGAAGCGGAGCGCATCATGACGGTGATCCTGTGCGCTTAAAAGGGTACTTATCATCTCCATTAATTCTTACACCGCCTAACGAAAAAGAGGAGCTCTTTTTGTATATTGCAGTACCCCACAAGTTGTAAGCACGGTACTGACGATCGAATGGGAATGTCCTGAGAAAAAAGGCCAAGGTCCGAAAACCTGATTACTACGTGAGCGAGGTTCTACAGGATGCTAAGCTACGATACCCACAAGTACAGAAGTTGATATATGTAGTCTTGATATCTTCCCGGAAATTACGGCACTACTTCCAAGCGCACATGATCACCGTCATGATGACATCCGCTGAAGGATGTAATACGCAATTGGGAAGCTACTGGACGAATCGCGCAATGGGCGGTAGAATCGAATGAGTTCGACGTAAGCTACGCACCATGCACAAGCATGAAATCTAGAGTGTTAGCGGATTTCATCGCCAAATGGACAAGCGTTGAAGGAACAAGGCCAAACATGGTTGAAGATCACTGGACGCTCTTCTTTGATGGATCGCTCACGCTCCAGAGCTCGGGGGCTGGCATTGTACTCAAATCTCCAACGGGCGACGAACCCAGGTATGTTGTTCAATTAGACTTTAAAGCTTCTAACAATGTTGCAGAATATGAAGGACTGGTAAACGGGCTCCGCATAGCTGCATCGCTTGGAATTAGACGACTTCTTGTGAAAGGGGACTCACAACTAGTCGTGAACCAAGTTCAAAAGGAGTACCAGTGCTCGGACGACAACATGGTGGCTTACTTACTCGAGGTACGAAAGTTTGAGCAGAAGTTCAAAGGGCTAGAAGTAATGCACACAGAAGGAGTGATAACTCTGGTGCTAATGAACTTGCTAGACTCGCTTCTTCTCGAGCACTGGAACCCATAGGGGTCTTTGTTGAGAAACTCCTTAAACCATTTGTCCCAACAGTTCAGCGAACGGATGCTACCCAACCCGACCAGCAGTCTGACCAGGTCAGCGAGGCAGAACCCACAAACACAGATGCTGCACTACTTGAACGCAACCCAACTTGGATAACTCCGTACCAAGCCTATCTTGAGGGTCGAGATATCCCTGATGATGATGTGTTTGTAGAGAAAATTACTTGTAAATCCAAGCTCTACATTTTGGTAAACAACAAGCTCTACCAAAAGAGGAGTAACAAAATCTTGATGAAGTGCATCACTCAGGAAGAGTGCAATAAAATATTGCTCGATATCCATGGAAGCACATGTGGTAATCATGCATCTTCTCGCACCTTGGTCGGAAAAGTTTTCTGCTAGGGATTTTATTGGTCGACTGCCCTCCAGGATGCTTTTGAGCTGGTCAAAAAGTGCGAGAGTTGCCAATTTTTCGCAAGGAAGACCACTCGACCAGCCCAAGCTCTACAAACAATTCCTCTTTCTTGGCCTTTCTCCGTCTGGGGCATGGATATCCTGGGACCATTCCCAAGGGTCCAAGGTGGTTACAAGTTCCTATACGTGGCTATCAACATGTTCACCAAGTGGATAGAGGCCGAACACGTAGGAAAAATAACCGCAAAAGCGGCCAAGAAGTTCATGAGGAGCATAATTACTCAATTCGGCATTCCACATTGGATAATTACGGATAACGGTAGCCAATTCAGAAGCTAGAACTTTATTGCATTCTGCAAAGAATTCGGTATCAAAACCTATTTCGCCTCAATAGCTCACCCGCAGAGTAACGATCAAGTTGAGCGTGCTAATGGTATAGTCTTACAGGGCATCAAAACTCGGGTCTTCGACAAGCTAAAAGCCTACTCAAAATTCTAGGTAAAAGAACTTCCCTCGGTACTATAGGTCGTTTGTACGTTGACCAATAGGGCCATCGGTGAAACTACGTTCTTATTGGTTTATGGAGCAAAAGTGGTGCTCCCGACTGAGTTGCAGTTCGGATCACCTCGAGTGGAAAGTTACTCGGAAGAAGGGTAGGAGCAATTACGAGCGGACGACATAAATTTACTCGAGGAGTACCGAGATCGAGCATCTATTCGAGCAGCTAAGTATCAGCAGGCGTTGCGTAGATATCAAAGCCAGAGAATCCAGCCCAGGAAACTCGCTGCTGGGGACCTCGTCCTACGAAAGGTGCAGAAATAGGCATTGCGCCAAAAGTATCGCCTAAGTGGGAAGGACCTTACATAGTAATTGAAGTCATTCGACCTAAATTAGTACGGCTATCTACTCCAAACGGCGAGATACTTGAACACTCATGGAACATCGATCAACTTCGAAAGTTTCATTCATAGAAAAGGTAGGTTACAGGTAAGTCGATTACATTCGATTATGTTAGCTACTCGATTACATAATTTTTCTTTTTCCCTCTAATCCATGTGGCTAGTACAAAATTGATAGAAAAGATCCGTTTAGCTCTTGCAAATAATGAAGATCCACAACCTCCAAGAGTTTGGAGGCGTATTGACCCTTATTCGCCCTTGAACGAGTTGAGGAATCTTTTATACTCCTCCCTCGGGTGGCAACTGATCATTTCAAGAATGGGCCGCCAACCAGCATAAGGACCAGGAAAAGTGGCCGAGGTGAAGACCCTGCTGGAGCTGTTGGCCAGCGCCAGTGATGCCGAGTGATCTTCTGCGTGGTGCGAAAGCGATCTGGCGGTTTTCGACGGAGAAGAGAACCGCGCTTCCTTATCCGGTGTTGACTCAGGGGCTCCACCGCTGAAGGCCTCGATGGCGGCTTGGTCGATGATCCGGTCGAGAACACCACCATCCTCATTCCTCCCCAGTGCGGAGCGCTGCGCCGTCTGGCTTAAAGCATAGGTCTTGATGTAACAACGAACGCACTGAATGAGAGGACAATGACGATCTATGGTGGGCGTTTCTTCCCTCTCCTTCTTAGGCCTGCCACTAGAGTCCTCATCATCGGAGGAAACGATGATGACATTAGGAGAGACCATTATGATGCGTCAAATCAAGGTTACGGTGAAAACGAGCACAAATGGGAGTAGGTTTTTAATGCCCACCTACCCAGCGGTTCGAGTTCACTCGGTAACCACATTGCAGTTAAAACCATAATGCTCGGGGGCTTGCACTCTCGAGTATTCAATCGAGAATGGTGCATTGATGCTCATGCTCTATTACTTGTTCTGATTATCACCTCAAACAGAGAGTCGAGAGCAACATCATGCATTTTTTGGTGCTTACGCTCTACTCTCCACTCGATTATTACATCGAGTGTAGAGTCAGAGGCTACATCATGTTTTTCAATGCTTTTGCTTCGCTCTTTGTGTGATTATAATATCAATTGAAGAACCAAGAGCTACGTCGTACGATGTTAGTGTTTATGTTCCACTTTACACTTGAATTCAGTCATTGAGCGAAAAGACAAGGGCCACACCAAGTATATATTGATGCATATGCTCTACTCTCTGTCTTGATTATCACATCAAACAGAGAGTCGGGGACTACATCTCATACTTTCGATGCTAGAGCTTTACTCTTCGTTCGACTCCATCATCGAGTATATAGTCGAGAGCTATAACACTACAAATCATCAATGGCACAAGTATGTCCTTTTCTACTCTCCGATCAAGTAATTTCTTCCTCGACCATAGAGTCAGGGGCTACATCGCAATACCATATTTCTTTTATATATATTTTTACAAAATTTTATTTGCCTCTGCGTCGATCACATTGAATAGAACCAATGGAGGCATGTGTTGGGTCGATGACGGACAACTATACCTCAGGAGGCATAACGGCACAGAGATTGTCAGACATCTCACACCTAACGGCCAAAAGGGTTCTGAAGTCCTAGTCTGCCTCACGTGTGCTCTCTATCGGGTTCGTATTTGTATGCTAATTGAATGTGCAAGTTGATAAAAGTTCGTAGAAAATTTGATATGCTCTTTCTTTTTCTAGTTCTATATTAGTCTTTTCCTCATCATTACGGTCTTCTCGATTATTCGAGGGTCGCGCATGTAATGGCTTATCTAGTTAAGATTTTAGGTGTTGACAAATGCGTAATCGTACGGTCTTGAGAATGATGACAACATGTACCTATCAATATTGCATCTAATTATGCTAATCCTATTTCATCGACAAGGGAATAGCACACAAAAGCATAATAGACTGACAAAATGTAGTATTGTTACAGACATTCTCAGATCATAAAGTATGTTTTAAAAGTATCAGAGTCAAATAGATCATCAGTGCGAGGGACTCCCCTCACTATCATCATTAGGTAGGCTGAGCCTTAACAACTCAATGAAGGCTGGGACCGCCGACTGAACGCTTTGAACAAGCTTTGCGGCCTCCTCGCTAGTACAGTTGAACCCAACTATCACCAACAAGGTATCGAGCATGGGATTGTAACTCTTGAGGATACCGAGCAATGTAGCGGCGCTTGCAGAGGCTGATTGGGTCATGTAGTCGAGTATCTGCTCCTTCAGCTCTTGAAGAGCAAGAACCGCAACATCCCGTTGAGTGATAGCAGCATCATGTTCAATCTTCATGACATTCCTTTCGGCTTGCGCGGTCTTCACTTGGTTCCTGAGTTTCTCCTGATATTTGGCGTCATCGTAGATTTTCTTCACCGCGTCAGAAAGAAGTTTTTCCTTGCTGTTACAGGAGGACTCAAGGCATGAAGAAGGCAAACCGGAAAATAACTTTTGTTAGTAGCCCAATGAACGAATCACACACTTGTGATCGGGGACAGACTTACGTTCGATTTTCTTCCTCTTGGCTTTGAGCTTCTTTTGCTGGTTGGCTTCGGCGATAGCTGTCTGAGCGCCTGTGACTTGGAGAAAAACCTTTATCGCTACCCATGGGTCATTGGTTGGGATCTGTATTGAGGTTTCATTTCCCTTGGGCTGCAGTTTTTCTTTGGGCGTGCTTGAGGTAGGATCTTTAATCTGAGGAGTTGAGCCAAGGCTGAGTCAACCAGGGAAGTCAGTCCCGGATGGCTGGTTGAGATGCTTGCAGTCTGGGTTTTTGCCTCCACCGATAGTCTGTAATCAACAGAATAAGGGAGGAGGAAAGGAGAAAACTGCCAGTCGAGATTAGGATCTAGGTCAAACCTCTTCGAAATCGGAAAGTGTGAAATGATGCTTGACTGTGGCCTTTTGGTGGTCACCTTCTCGTTCTTGGACCGGCAGGCGAAACCGGAGGAGGAGGTACACGTGAGCCAGGCAAAGCCAAGGCATCTGTAGCCTGCAAAGAACCAGATGATAAAAATTTATCTTAAGTTTATCGAGTGAAAGTATGACAATTAAAGAGCGATGATTCGATTGAAATTACCTCTTTGGTCGAGTCATCGGGCACGATGGTCTCTCGAGTTAGTGATTGTGAGGATGCGCCAGACGTCCCCTAAAAGCCACCCATGCAGGTTCATCGTTAGTAGAATGACTGAGAGAAAATCGAAAACTCGAGAAGAGTTACCTTTTCGGCCGAGTCGTCGAGTGTGGCGGTTGCTCGAAGAGGTGATTGAGGGGGTACACTCGCCGTCCCCTAACAAAAGGCCACCCATCCGAACGCATTCAAGTATCCACTTGATAATTTGAAAGGAAAATTAATAAGAAGGTAATAGAAATTTCGATTTCAGTACCCGTGGGCTCCTTTGCTTGCGCTTGGGAGGGTTCGGGTCATGCAGCTGGTGAGAAGACGAGGATGATCTTTTCGGTCGAAGAGACCCCCCGGCCTCCTTATTGGCTGATATTTTCCCCTTGTCGACACCGTCAGCAGAAGAAGTGTTGTCGAGATCAAGGACCTTGCTTGAAAGGATGTGCTCTCGGTGGAAGACGGGAACCTGCAGTCAGTCATACAGACAGGTCAGATCCAATAGATGATGATCAGTCATGCTTTTCCATTAAGCAAATCCTTACATCTGGTCTAAGATTCGTAAGGGAGTAAGGCAGAATGCCACATTCCGGTGCTTCGGTAGAGAAGAGCTTGTTTAACCGAGCAGTGACATCTTGTGCAAGCAGGGCTGAAAAAGAGAAGGAAGGTTATTCGACAAAGCTTGAAGGTCATAAAAAAAAGTAAAATGCTAACTAAGCCTTACATCCGACTGTGTCCCTAGAGGCATCCTCATCTCTGTTGTATTCCCAAGCCAAGCGCATCCGCGCCTTCAAGGGGCTTAATCTCTTGCTAATGAAATCTTTGGTCACGTGCCACCCGGTTAAGCCAAACTGCCTTAGCATGCCAATTCTGTTGGTGTAATAGGTGGTGTGGTTGAACTCGCGGTGTTCCTACATCCAAGATAGACTTTGGGCGGGGAAAAGGCCTTTGTAAACTAAAGGAGAACCAATTGGATTGGGATTGGAGACATAAAACTAAAGTTTTTTCGAATCCTTCGACCAGGAGGAAGTTAGGAAAACCAAGATATAGGATTTCTTCATTCCATTCCTCAATTGGAAACCACACTCCCGACGTATTTATTCTCCGTAATCCTCTTCAGTTTATAAAAGTACTAAAAAAGATTTAAACTTGGCTCGATTCCAAGGAAAGCCTCACACAGATGGACAAAAACACTAAGCACGGTGACGGAGTTGGGGTTCAGGTGGTGAAGCTCAATTTGATACCGATCAAGCACATTGAGCAGAAATTTGGAAGGAGGGATGTTGAATCCGCAACGAAAGAACGATTCGAAAACTACAAACTCATGCTCAATTTTGCAGGAAGGGAATCTATCACCAGATGCCATCCTCCATGCAACCAGACTGCGTGGCGGCATTACCCCTTCTGCTTCGAGTCCCGCCAGCCATGACTCTTGCATTGCCGAGGGTGTCCAGGCTTCGATCATGAACCGTGCTTCGTCATACTGATCGGGCGAGGCACCGGTGGCTTCTGCATCTAACCGCTTCTCTGGCGAAGAGGGAGCCGAGGTCTTCGGAGAAGAACTAGGATCCATGGATCTGAATTTCTTTTGGCAGTGGTGCGTGCTGGGGCGGAGAAAGCTGAGGGGTCTGTGAAAGAAGACCGGTGACAATGGTGAGGAGTGGCCGCTACAAGTCCGATTCATACGGGTAAATAATAAAAAATTTACCATCTCTTCAACCACTCCCATCTTTACAACGCTTCGAGCGGCGCGAAAAGAGGTATGATGATGACGTGCGAATTTTTGCACGCCCTTCTGCTCGCATTAAATGCGCCTATACCTGTTGTTTCAAATTTTGAAATGTTTTTTAACTCTACTTGGAGTTGGATGTCGATCAGTTGAGTTCTTTAATCTTTTTCTTTGAGTCTCGAGTGCAATTAGTAGCAGGGCGCTCGACCCGACTGAACTTACACTCGATACTCGAGGAAGGATCCATCCATGCTCAATTCTTTCGACTATAAATCTGATCCACTTTACTTGACCAAGCTTAAATTTGACGGCACTCGAGTGGACGCTTATGGAAACCCCTCCTCTTGGTAGAGTTAGGGGGCTACTATCGAATATCTAACTATAGGGTATATTCGTATAAGGAGTATACCATACACAGACAGGATATGTACAACGCATATTAGGCAGTTTCAGATATCATGGAACCGAATCAGCAGTACCTGATACATCTGGAATCAAGTGAGTACATACTAGGAAGGTCTAGATTAGTTACCCAACTCGGAACAACTAGTATCCAAAATAAATTTATCTACTTGGACGTCAAAGAAGAAAACTCCCTATCAACTATGTTTGGATAGGAGTCGGTGCATCCCCTATATAAGGCGGAAAGGTGGGGGGGGGGGGGAGAGAAAAGAGAACTCGAGGCAAGTATCAAGACCCTAGCAGAGGAGATACTCGGTGACTTTAGCCATAAGTTAAATTAGATCCGATCTACTCCTTGTAATAGTTTTAGCCACATCGCTTGTACTCGAGATCATCAACATACAGCAGCAATACACCCACAGGATGTATAGTATTACTCTAATCAAAGGCTCAAACTTGTATACATCGTGTGTCTCATTTTGTGATCAATTCCTGTACTCGAAGGTACCCAATCAATTTACAGATACATTATCGGGAACTAATCTTCGACAGTAACTTTTATTTGAATATAAATTTGGTGTTAGTCGCCTTAGCTGATGCATGCCTATGTTGATTATTTTGTTGGTATAATAATATATGTTTATGTGTGAAATTTAATGTAGCTATTGTAAAATTTTATTTACCACAAAAAAAGTTCAACATGATGTCTTCAAATCCGCAACGAAAATTTCAGATCCCTCGATGAAACTTAGATTGGAAATTGAAGTTATTATATAAGAAGAATATCCATAGCAGCCTTCTTCTCCAACAACTAAATGCAATTGTGGATTTGTGTTCTCTAAGATTAGTTTACATCAATTGTACCACATCGATTTTGAGGTTACACGACAACTATGAGTCCTCTGCTTGTACAAAGGTTTGTAAATTGCCTCGTTGACATCAAAATGAACCAACCAACAGAGGAATCGATCTATACACTCGGGTCTCGGCATGTTTTCAAGAAGTAGGTGAAACACACACATCAGCGACCAGGGCTACTCGAGACTCTTCGACCAGTAGTAGATGAATCATGAAACTTATACCTAGGAATGACTAAAACTGGCTCATAGTGGCGTAGGTTGGATTAAGAAAACTAAAGGGATACTCGAGAAATTCAGCCTCAGTTGCTCCGGTCCGAAATCCGCCCCTACATCAGCCTGAATATAGTATAAGTTTCATCAGTTTCCAGTAATACACTCTTCTGCATGCATCACAGCCCAACTTCGTTCCTTGTAATGGCAATGGAAAATTCAGGGTGACAAAAGCACCCAATTTATATACAACCAAATACGGAAATACCAAAGTGCCTGTTCCATTTTGACCTTGCTGACACGCTCGTGTTTATCTGTTGACTACCGATCGATCTGTTGCGCACAAGGCAAAGCTCAAGTTGTAAGTTGCAACACCTGTGAGTGGACTCCAATACAATACACGAGTGTCAGTCGGCCGAGACTGAAAGGGACGCCGTGAGTATAAACTAGGCTGCGCATAAGACCAAAGCTTTGACGACAGCAGGTGTCCCACTCCTAGGCAAATTACATTTTTTTTAAGGAAAACCGGAGGGACTAGGTCCCTACAGATTATATCAATTAAAAGGAGAGAGTTTACAAAGGTAAGGAATTAGGGAGGGAAAAAACGAAATGAAGCCAAGAAGTTACAACCTTGAATCTACCAAGGTTGACTCATGGAGGGATTTGGTCTTGCATCGTTGGATTGTTGGATCAATGTTATTGAAGAACCAATCATTTTGGACTGTCCAGATGCTCTGGCACATCATGATTTTTATCTCCATGAAAAAAGGCACATTAAATTTCTTTTTGATATAATGTCATACTTGTTCTAGGCATATTTGTTGTGAGAGTTAGATGCCAATCAATAGTCAGCACGCTCTTGCAAAGCTACATCTGAGAAAAAGATGAGTGGTTGTCTCTTCGCTCCGTATAATCCATAGCTCACAATTGTAATCGTCCAAGATCATATTCTTCCTTCATAACATACCTCTCGAATTTCGCTCTGATAAGAAGATCTCCGTATCTATCTAAAAGCAGGATGAATTGATGTGTGACTTATTATTAAAATATTATATGCCCTTTTTGAGGGAAAATGTATGTTCCAATGTTATATGTATTTCCAAACACTGCTGAAGGTTTTGAACTTGAGAGAAGGCCTGAACTGATAGGGGTAATTACATTACTGCACAGAAGACCAAATGGCGACGTCAGGACCAGCTAATCGTACAGGCCACGTGTGCATGCATCTTGATCAGTTGAGTGATCACGACTGAGGGCTGATAGCTTGGTGAAATCATGTACCCTGCAGGCTGATAACTTGATATATATCACGAGTTAAGAGAGCACCATTTTCATATACATATATAATTCTCGAGTTAAAACCGTCACGAGGTCGAGCACCATGTTATAACGTTTCTGGGATTACGTGGTCGCTTTTCGATCTATTACAGTCATGTACATCGCGTGTCATTACTAGATGATCCAAATTAACCCGTTCTAAAAACCATTTACTAATACCAGTACTGGCTTCTGCTACTAAATGATTATTCAAATACTATTTGTGACACATTGCTACCTTCTTCATATCGTGCAAAAACAAATTCCTACATGCATGGACTGATGCTTATAGGTACTGTTAATCACTGCATATTATCTGTCAGAATGTGCTATACAGTGGACCTTACAATGCAACTCTCGCGGCATTGATGTCACCTTTCTTAGGGCACCAAACGTGTATGACTGAACATGGGATTCCTTTGCCTGTTCTAAAGATGTTCAAATGGGTCGTGTCTACTGGGCCGGTCCGAGGTATGGCACTGTAGGCACGGTTCAGACATAGCACGGCCTGAGTTGAGATGGGACGGACCGGCACGGCACAAGGTCACGGGCTTGCCTGGGCCGAGCGTGCGGCACGGCGGGTCAGCGCGGCACATTGGGCTGGCACGGCACGGCCCGGCCGAGTCAGGCCGGCACGGGCACGACCCAGCCCAGGCTGGCACGGGCACGGCCCGAGCACGAGGCAACCTAGGAGGCACGGCCGGGTCGGGTCGGCACGGCACGGCACAGCCCGGGCACGCGACGGCCTGCACGGCACGGCCGGGCCAGCACGGCAAGACACGGCCTGGGCACGTGACGGCCGGCCCGGCACGGCACGGCCCATCACGCCGGCTCGGCACGCGGCAGCCCATGGCACGGCCCAGCGCACGGGGCACGGCCTGGCCGACACGCGGGGGCACGATGGGCCGGCGGGGGCACCTGATATTTTTGAATTTTATAGCCGTTTTGTGACCGTTTGAGCTCCAAAAAATTCAAAAAAATGCAAAAAAACACCATTTTTCACCTATAAATAGAGGAGCACCATGTCATTCCATTCCACACCAGCAACACCATTTTCTCTCTTGTTTTCTCCTCTCATTCTTGTCTCAAAGTTCTTGAGAATTAGCGATAATTTGACAAAATTAGTTTGAATTGTTGAAAAAATCCGAGCAATTCCAAAACTGTCATCCTGCTGACTTGCTGTCTTGAAGTTGAAGAAATCTTGATGATTTTTTTGCATCGTTGTTGAGTCTTATTTTATTATTAGTTTTATTACTTGATTATTTCTAATTCTGAATATTTGTAATTTTTTAGTGTCATTCGACATTGATCATGGATGCTGGTGATCATGATACATACATAGATCATAATTTTTTTCTCCAAGGACTCACAGGGGACTACAGCCCCTTTGATACCAGTGATGTAGGTGATGATGGACCCTACGGTGAACCTCCGATTGGTTCACATGCAGGTGATGCAGCAACAGTTCCATCGTCAGGCTCTACAAGTGCGCACACATTAGTAAACATCGGGTCTAAAAGATCAAGAGCCGGTACATTCGAAGTTTGGCAAGACTTTGAAAAGTTCTACAAAGAGGAAGATAGGGTAAGTGTCAGGTATGCTAGGTGTTATATTTGCAAACATGAATTATCTGCAAAGCCCTCGGGTGGAACGGGGCACTTGAAGAGGCACACCACAAGTTGCAAGCAAAAGAGTGGAGCAGCCATGAAGTAGACGGTGTTGCAGTACAACCCCGACGACTCTGTTCGTCATTGGGACTACGACTCTGCCAATGCTCGAAAAGAGCTATGTCGCTTCATTGCAAGAGCGGATCTACTACTCAATATCAGTGAGTTTGCTGCATTTGAAGATTACATTAAGCAAGCTCATAATCCTAGGTTCACGCATGTTTCTAGACAGACAACTAGTAGGGATATGGTAAAATACTACAATGCGTGTCGTAGCAAGCTTAAAGAAATGTTGCAAACATGTACATTTTCAGTTACTTTGACCTCAGATATATGGGCAGGTAGGGCTAGAGAGGATTATCTTAGTGTGGTTGCTCATTTTGTTAATAATGATTGGGAATTAGAAAAGAGAATAATAGGTTTTCTTTTGATTGACAACGCGCATACCGGTGAAAATATTGCTGAAAAAATATCTCAAGTAGTTGCAGACTTTGGTCTCACAAATAAAATATTTTCTATCACTTTAGATAATGCCTGTGCAAATTCTAGAGCAATGTATATTCTTACTCCGTTGTTTAGTACTTATGCTGAATCATTCTTGTTACATCAACGTTGTGCTTGTCATATTATCAATCTTATAGTAAAATCCAGTTTGAAGAGGTTGTCGCAATACCTAGACGATTTTCGTACTGTAATATCTTTTGTGAACTCCTCTAACCAACGAATTGCAGCATATAAACAGTATTGTGTTGCAATGGGTGTGCGTCCATGTAAGTTTGCTCTGGACATGCCGGTAAGATGGAATTCTACTTTCTTGATGCTTAAAAATATTATACCATATAAGAGCACATTTGGTGTGTTTATTCATACACATTACCATCAGCATGGGGGTCAAACTTTACTTACGGAAGCGCATTGATATGTTGCTGAAAGGATACTGGAGTTTCTTGAATTTTTTTATGATTCAACTGTGAGTTTATCAGGAGTTTATTATCCAATATCATGTTTAGTAGTGCATAATATTGTTGAAATTGCAACTCATTTAAACAACAATGAAAATGACAATCTTCTAAGAGATTGTGTAGTTCCTATGAAATCTAAATTCTTAAAGTATTGGAAAAAAAATTCCTTTGTTGTACGTCTTTGCCTTTATTTTAGATCCTAGAGTTAAAATTGAAGCTTTCTGTAGAGTTCTCGCAATTCTAGGTGATGCTTTTGGCCACGATTATTCTAATTATTATACTAATGTTCGTTCTAAGTTATTCGAAGTTTATAGTAAATATGAAACAAAGTATGGCGGAGTTCGCCTGCAACGACCTCCACTAGCACCCACAACAAGTAAGAAGACGACAACGTGGTGGAAAATATTTGGTGCAGGTTCTTCATCAAGAAGTTCAGACTCTTCGTCACGATCGTCTACGAGCACCGGAATTCCAACATCTGAAGGGGAGCTAACTACCTTCATCGACAGTGATGTTATCAGCCATGAACAAGAAAACTTTAACATACTGCAATGGTGGCATGAGCACAAGACGAATTATCCAGTGCTTTCACTGTTAGCGCGAGATTTGTTAATGGTTCTTGTATCTACAGTTTCTTCTGAGGCTGCCTTCAGTCTTACTGGAAGGATAATCGAAGAGAGAACAACAAATCTGTCAAGTGAGATAGTTGAGATACTCACCATAGTAAAGGATTGGGAACAAGCTGAAGCACGAATACAACACACTGCAGAAAACACTGAGCTCAAAGAATCATTCCAAAATTTGTATCTAGATGCTGATGAGAACGTGTAATTTCAAATTTTCTGAGCTAGGTTGTACTCTGTTTTCCTTTGCTAGAAAGGTTTTTAATGAGACAACCTATCAGTAAAGCTCATTTTTAGAATTAATCATGTGTCCCTATTATTTCTAAGTTTTTTTATTTTATTCATGTTTTTTCTTTTTTAAAAAAATAACCCCACCTCTCGTCTTGGACTATAAATACCATCTCAAACTCCATGTGATCTCATCGGCCACCCATCTCTCTTTTCCTAGTTGCTAGCCAAGTAGCCAGTAGCCACTTCACATCAAGAAATCAATTCCATATTTCAATTCATGGATCAAGACACCGAGAACTCACGTGCATGGTCATGGGTGTGGCAACATTTTAAAAAGATCTTTAGAGAAATTAACGGAGAACAGGTAAGCTTTGCTAAGTGTAATATATGCAGCAATGAATTAGATGTCAGATCTCCAAATGGAACGGGACACTTGAGGAAGCATATTAAATATTGCAAGCAAAATTCTGGGGTTTCTAATGAAATCATGTAATTTTCGGAGCATAATCATAGGTTGTACTCTTTTTTCCTTTCAGTAGAAAGGTTTTTAACGAGACAACCAATCAATAAAGCTCTTATGTATTTATTTTCTATATTTTTATTGATTTTTTGGAATTTTTTAGCTATTATTTTTTATTTTTTCCTATTTTCAGAGTGCTGGCGGGCCGAGCGTGCCTCCACCATGCTGGCCGGGCCCGTCATGCCTCCACCGTACCGACCTGGCTCGTCGTGCCTCCACCGTGCCGGTCGGGCCCGTTGTGCCAAACGCGCCCGTCGTGCCTCCACCGTACCAGTCGGGCCCATCGTACCGAACGGGCCGTGGGCTGGCCCGGCACGGCACGGTGAAAGATGGGTCGTGTCGTGGGCTGACGACTCGGCACGCGGGCCAGCACGGCACGACCCGTTACAGTAAATGGGCCTAGCGGGTCGTGCCGTTTTCGGGTCGTGCCGAGCTGGGCCTGTGCCGGGCCGGCCCGTTTGGCCCATTTGGTCATCTTTAGCGTGTTCTCTCATGCATTGTCACGTTGCGTCGTGAAAAGGAACCACCGGTTCTGTATCTGCCTATTTGCACGGTTAGCCGGATAATGTCCAGGTTGTGAAATTATTTATCTTTTGGTATTGTTTTGATTTTGACTTTTGTGGTGGCAACGCAGCACAGTATTTTTTTCTGTGCTTCACTATTGACAAGTTTCTAGACCTAATATAAGTATTTCCCTTGGGTGGCGTCTGGGAAGGCCCGATTTTGCTGAAAACCCTAGGAAATACAACTTCACATGCCCCTGTGAACGTATGATTTATCTGGTTCGTTCATTTCTCACATCTGATATTCATATATCCATTGGTTACCTCACATACCTCATGATTTTCTTCATATACCCCTCCAGCACGAATATCAACGCAAATGCATGGTCTTGATAAGTCATTGTCGGAGGGTGAACTCCTCAAGCAGGGGTCCGAAGGGACCCCCTTTGAGATTCGGTCGGGGGGATGATTCTGAATCCGTTTTGCGGGTGAAATAAATGGGTGTAAATGCGATGCAAGTGGAATGGGATGATCGGCTGCAGAAGTAGTAAATGCTCAGGAGGTTTTTAGACAGGTTCGGGCCATACTGAGCGTAACACCCTACTCCTGTGTGTATGCTATAAATGCTCTGGGAATGTCTCTCAGAGGTTCCGCTGGGTTACAAGAATATTTGTCTAGCCTAAAGCCTCGGGCTCCTTGTTCTTCAGTGATCTGAGCTTCTGTGCTTGTTGCTGGCTACCAAAGGTTCAATCGGGACTTCCGTCGTCCTTCTTCCCTT
This sequence comes from Phragmites australis, assembly GCF_958298935.1. Classification (NCBI taxonomy): domain Eukaryota; kingdom Viridiplantae; phylum Streptophyta; class Magnoliopsida; order Poales; family Poaceae; genus Phragmites; species Phragmites australis. Next base: position 11,444,611 of record NC_084924.1, read on the forward strand.
CTCCTTCTTTTTTCTGTCTCTCCGATCCCCCCTCTTCAATGAGCCTCCCCCTGTTTAAGTACCCGCCGGAGCGGTAGCATGCCCAGAAAGGGAGGGCGCGAGTTCCAAGGCGCCATAAATGGAAAGCAACCATTATGGGCTTGCTGCGTGAAGTGACAGGGAGGGTTGAAAACACGCCCCCGTCCAGTCTTGTTCGTCATCATGTCGTTCTTCAACGGGCGCCGCGGGGAGGGCCCACCGGGCAGCCACCGCGTAGCCCGGTGTGCCCGCTTGGTCAGAGCGTGTCTGACACAGCAGGACGGCAGGCGGGGCGCCTTGGGCCTCGCGATGTTATCCCGAGGCACGTCGAATGACGCGGGATGGGACCCGTGCATTAAATGTCCCCACGCCTCCCTGCCAGGCCGTGGCAGGGACTGACAGCAAGCGTGGAGAAGCAGTTGGAAGTGACAGGCCACGCGCCCTCTTAAATGCAGCATCGGGCCCCTCACCAGTTGACACCTCACTGCTGGACCTCTGTGGGGGCCACCGGCGAAGGACTTCTTAGGCCCTCGGGGAACCGAGTGCTCGGGGGTCACTGTTCACAGCCCCGAGCACTCTCTCCCGGATATGCCCTTCCTTCGTCCTCGGGGAACCGAGTGCTCGGGGGCCACTGTTCACGACCCCGAGCACTCTCTCCTGGAACTGACTTCCCTTGGGTCCTCGGGGAATCGAGTGCTCGGGGGCCACCATTCACGGCCCCGAGCACTCTCTCCCGGAACGGACTTCCCTTGGTTCCTCGGGGGACTCGGGTGCTCGGGGGCCATTGTTCGCATCCCCGAGCACCCCCTTCCCAGTACTTGGCTTTTCTGGTCGTCGGGGGACTTGAGTGCTCGGGGACCACTGTTTACGGCCCCGAGCACTCTCTTCCCGGCACTTGATCTACTTGGGTCATCGGGGAACTCGGGTACTCGGGGACCACTGTTCACGGCCCCGAGCACCCTCTCCCGGGACTTAGTCTTCTCGCGCCTTGGGGAGATGATCCCCGTGGCAGGGCGCCACGTGGCACACTGCTGATCTGGCCTCGGGACTCGGGGACCCCCGGTTCCTATGTCACCGACAGTCATTATGCGCAAGTCCTAGTAGAGATTTCCTATTCTGAAAACTTTTTCCCAATCCAGTCTGATAGTGATAAAAAGAGATTAAAAAATAAATAAGGAACCAGTCTAATTGACCAATTCAGCCCCTTGAACTTGTCACCGAGTATGTTCTGTGTCATACCCGGTTTTAAGACCAAACCGAATGTAAACTACATGTATACGAGGATCAAGTTACATACACGTAGTGACGTCATAAGTGAGTAGCAGACACAATATCTATTATTACAACGTACTTTATTACATCAGTAACCCCAAGGGTCTAAAAGAATATTACAAAGCAGTGGAAATTAAACTCAGCACGATGCCCAAACTCCACAGGAAGTCGACCCGAAAAGCCGCCTGCCTAGAACTCAGCTCCATCTTCTGGAAAATCCTTGTAGTCTTCAGCTTTTGAGCCGCGACAAGATTATGGAGAAGAGAGCAAGCGTGAGTACATAAAATACTCAGCAAGTGTGGGGAAATTATGACATGGGGGCCAAAAGTCAAGATAGGCTTAACTCAAAGGTTTATTGGCATAAATGCTATTTTATTTGCAAACAATTATAAAGGCAACTACTTCTATGTGAATGATTTCTCTAAGACAAGAGCCAAGATTCCCACCACCTTGCTCCACAACCGAGGTTCCAACCACCTCTAACAAAGCTAACTGGAGTCATAGTTCCCACCACTGCGATCCACCAAAAACCAACCCAAGACCAACCCAAAAAACCACCCGAGTAATCATGTGAGGAGTCCATACTGCTCATGACCATGAGCACGACTGATATATCAGTTTTCACTCTGCAGAGGTCATACACTATACCCACAAGATGTGTCCTCCTTTTTGCCCATATCAATCAAACACTTACACACTTCTGAGGTGTGCGGCCAGGATTCCACTACAAAGCCTTTCCAACGCGTCTCTCAGCACGTGTCGATCCGCTGAGGTTTCACCGCCGTACATAAGTGGAGTACACCCTCCACCCCAGAAGCCACCTCTTGCGCCTTACGGTTCCAGGAAGTACACCCTTTTGTCCCCGTACCACCAAGTGATCTTCACAATGCTGAGAGAAAAGTGAATTACTGAGCTAGGCACATCCCATACTAGGCTTGTGGTTGTACTATTTTCATGGAATGTCACTCCACGAACCGATCCTTAACATGGTCTGGGTAAGACCACCATCAACCCAACAACAGGGTAATAACCAAATATCTGAAAGCCACCATTCTGCCCGGAACACATCCACAAGCCAACCAACATGCCAACTTGCCCAAACCCTATTATCTTAGGCTAAGCATTTTTACCAAAGTTAATTAATATCAACATAATTTGACTATGCTACACATGAGTAAGTATAGCTAAGCACATTCTACCCAACATGAAAACCAATCTACGGTTATAAGGAAGATTGAGAAAAAACTAGTAAACCCTAACAACGGGATATCATGTTTGACAAGCATTCAATTTGTAAAACAAAATTTTATAAAAGTAGGCGCAAAATGTTCAAAGGCACATGCCTTCTCCGATGAGTTGCTCGAAATCTCTGAAGTCTTGATCCTGGATGTTCTCGAACGCTTTCAAAACAAACTCCTCTACAAGAGAGCAAACAAGAACCACTAAGAACAGACACTAAACAAAGCAAACACATAAAACAAACACTAAAACAAGCTAGGGCACAAATTCAGGAAAATTTGGGCACAAGAACCGCCCAAATCGGAGCAACGAAGCGAAAACTATGGAAAATGAAATTCTAAACGACTAAAAACGACAAAAACTATTTTTTGGTATTAATCCTAATTTTCAAAAGGCCTAAAACATTTATTTAAAATTTTGTAGAATTATTTTATAGCATAGAAATTATTAAAACAATTTTATGAAATTTATTTGCATTTTTCTGGAAATAAACTAATTTTTATATGCATAAAAACAAATTTAAAGAATTTATTCTATCAAATAAATCATTTCTAAACATTATCATAACTAATATATATTTTCTAATCCATTTTACAAATTATAAATTTATTCTAACATTTTTGCAATAATTTTTAGACTAGAAAAACATTAAATAATCGTTTACAAAAATAAAAATAGAGCTAAAAATATTATAAACATTTACCTAAACTATTTTCTATTTTTTAGAATTTTTCTATTAAAGAAAACCTATTTTCAGAATATTCAGATTATCGCGAATTATTTTCTAACAGGAAAATCGAATTACTGCGCAATTGCTGACGTCATCGCTGACCGGGCTGCTAACTCGGCTAAAACGTGCTAATTGGACTAGCCACATCGAACACGGACGCACACGTGGCTACTGACTAGGCTAGGCTGACTCGGCGCAAGACTCATTAAATCCCACGCGCACAATTTAAATCGGACAGCTGAGAACAACTAACGCGAAGGGGTACGCTACTTCTAATCTACGCCGCACATCAAGGATCGAACGGGGGAAAATCAGGGCTACCTCAGCTCCGGCATGATGGCGACGGCGACAAGCACGGGACGACGGAGGATGGCCGGAGACAGGCGGAGATGACGCTGCGGTGGTCGGACGACGTCGACGAGCGGCGGAAGAGGAAACAGAGGTTGCGGCGACTCCGTTTGATGGCTTATTGGGCGTCGGGGAAGACTGGAAAGGCTCGGTGACAGCAGGGCTTCAACAGCGAGCTTCAGCGGCCTACAGAGCGGTGAGCAATGGTCGGAGCTCGACGGCGAACGGTCGAGGATGACGACATGCGAACGGAGAGCACCGGCGAAGGCTCTAACAGCGTCGGGGAGGCGCTGAGTGACTCGGCGATGGCAGCGGGGTCCAGAAAAGGTCCGACGACGGCGCTAGGGCTCACAGTTTGAGGAAACTCGACGGGGTTTACGGAACTGGGCACGTTGGAGTGCGAAGACACTCGGCCGAGGGGTCAATTGAGGTTTTATAGAGGGGAAATGGAGAATTGAACCGATCGGCGGAGATTGAAAGCATCGGCAGAAAATTGGCTTGGTTTCCTTGATTTCATCCACTTTCTATCACGAAAATGAACTGGCGTGATTGCCCTCTTCATTGCGGCGTCGGTTTCCAAACGATCGTGGCTTCCTTCCATTACTCAAGCGCAGGATCGACGGAAAACAAATGGGCGGGCGGCAGAGGAGGGAAGCGGCGGGGAAGAGGAAGCAGCTGACGGCTGGGTCCCACACAACGGAGAGAGACAAAGAGAGGGAGAGATTAAGGAGGGGAGGGGAAGATCGGGAGTGACATTTTGCCCCCTAGACCCGAATACTAGAAATTGTTGTGGCTCCCATGTGGCAGCGGGCCTCACATGTCATTCGTTCCTTTTCCTCTTTCCCCTACTAACTTCACCAAATCAGCCTGATCCCACCTGTCAATCTCGCTCTCTCTCTCCTCCTTCCTTCTTCTGCCCGAGCCAAGCTGTCACGTCCCAAATTCTTAGTCACGTATTTAAGCAAAATCATGCTTCTTAAGCATTATGCTTAATTTTGCGTAATGGTAATTCGGAGCGCTAATGCACTTCGTTAAAAATCATTTGGATGAGAGAAGAAAATTGGGGGAGAAAAGAATAGAAATTGCATTGAAAATACCCATTTTCTCTAACATGTGGCCCCACCATCCCACCCACCAAATGGGGCAGCCCCACCTGCCCTCTCTCTCTCTCCTCCCTCACTCCCCACGCCCCACCGTGCAGCACACAGCTGCTGCCCCTTCCCCCTCTCACTCTCCCACTCAAGCTCTCTCTCCCTTGCTTCCCAAAATCCAAGCTCAAGTGGAGGATTCAACGTACGCATGTGGTACCATTGCATTCTCTAGCTCATGAGCTATTCATCTATCCAATCCATTTTTGTTTTCGTGGAAGAATCGATTAGTTCTTGAACTTTTTGGCGTTCTTGAGCTTTTTGGAGGAAAAATGGAGTTTTGGTCGAAAATGAGCTCTAGAGTCGTGTTGATAGTTGATGAATAAGTTCTAGTACCCTTAGACTATCCCTAACATGTTCTCTTTAGGCTTGGAAAAGATCACAACTCGAATCAACCAAAAATCCACTCGAGAACAATTTTTCTGGGCTGACTCGGATACTCCGGACTCACCCGGATACTCCGGGTTCAGCAGAAATAGTTTGTTGAATTGTGTTCAAAATTGGTTAGGGTTTAGGGTACGAGATTGGTTTAGAACCTTTTGGATAGGGCATATGCACATTTGTGTAGCACAGATTTGTAAAGTGAGTCAAATCACCCGAGTGAAAAAATCGTGAAGAACCCAAGTCTGTATCACTCGGATTATCCGATAAAACCCAGAGACTCCGGGTAGTTATGTGGTTGTGTAGCCGAGAGCTTCGTTCGGAACCTCACTCGGAGTGTCCGGCACATCCCGAATAGTCCGGACCAACCCGGAGGTTCTGGGTTAAGTTAGAATAGTGGCTAACCGAGAGCCTTCACCAGAGGATGGTCCAGATACTCCGGAACTCGGACATTCTGAATTCACCCGGATACTCCGAGCCAGTAAAAAAAAAAAGGGCAGCAGCCGAGCGCCTCTTCCAGAGGGTCACCTGGAGGGTCCGAGCCTGGATACTCCGAACCAATCCGAATACTCCGGATGGCTGTTATTTTCTGGTTTTTGTTTCGATCGTTTAGCATTACGTTGTTTCACATATCTTATACTTCTAGCATGTGTTAAGCTTTGTGGCATACCTTTTTACACTTTATTCATACTCATTTGCATTGCATGCGTTGATCCTTTTTAGAGAGCGCCGAATCCGTCGATCCCGGAGGCCGAGGGCGATCCCGAGGCGCCCCACCTATTTGAGCCAGTGCATCTAGGCAAGCAACTAAGCATATTCATCTCTCTTGTGTAATTGGATAAGTTTAAAATTGATGAAATAAGCTTATGTTTGTATGTATGTTTAGTGAGTCAGTGTCGGGTACCAATGGGTAGAACCTATGTCGCTTGCATTCTTCTACTTTGAATACTTGTGTATTTACATTCCTTGTAGCCTTGAGATGTTGTCAATGTCTAGGTATGAGTTCGATTTATATGCTTAGCCATGCTTAGGTCACTTGGTAGAAGTCGAACAATAGCGCATTCCGTTGTTCGCGAGTATAGGACCTTCTTATGATTACATACACTTGTTGAGGTTGAGATGGTTGTATGAGTGGTGAGTATGAGACGAGGTGTGGGCGGTGCTAGGAGGTGTTTTGTCCTGCCCGGATGTGGAGTTCCCCTGGGTAGGTCAGTAGAGAAAACCGGACACCGTAGACCGCTTTGCGCCGATTAAGCACCGATCGTCGGTGTTGTTGGCTTTAGCACTTACCTTACTCACCACATGTCGATCTAATGGTAAGGTGAGCCGAATACCTTCGCAACTGTGGCTTTTTGGGCTTTGACATCGACAGTGTGAGCGGGCGGGCTTGTAGCGGTACTAGTTTGCTTCGGGAGTAGTTCTAGTACCGCCGCGCCGAGCGATGCATGATCCAAATGGTTGGGAAAGGTTGTCACGAGTACCCCTTGTGTACACTTTGGCCGGTGGCACAAGCCGTATGGTCCTCGTGTCGTGTGGGTCCAGAAGTATCCCCTGCAGGGTGTATAAACAGTTCGAACTGCCACGCTCTCGGTCATGAGCATGCTTCTGTCCATCTACATCAGTCGTAGAGTTTCGAGTATGATTTGTGGTTCGGTATGTGGGAGATGGTGATGTTGGTACTTGTTACTTATTGATATACATGTTGTTTACAGTTACACTTGTTCAATTGTTAGTTGTTGGATAGTTTTCATATGTTTTAGTAAAGTTTCAGTCGCTCACACATATATCTAGGATGCTTAGTGCTTATGTTTTACCTAACCTATGGTTCATTCTTGCTAATGATAAATACATAATCCTTGAAGTCGAGCTATGTATATGTGCTCTATATGGTTTAAGTCTTGCGAGTACCTTCGTACTCATGCCTGTGCTTTCAGGTACTCTTGTTGCTGGAGAAGAGGCTGTTTTTGGCTACTTCGTGCCTGCCGATCAGGGTGACGGACAAGAGTAGTGCATCCTACTCTGAAGGTGGCGTGTTGATATGGTGTCTAAGGGCATGTGGTGTCATTCTTTTTTGTTGTTTATAAATTTAACTTTTCGCTGTGTAGTTCTTTTGTGGTTATAAGTTGATGGGTTTTGTCTCCTCCTAGCTCGTTTTTGTTGTAAATTGTTGAAATCAGTTGCATGCTTAATACTTGTAATATAAATGTTTATTACTCGCTCTTTATTAAGCTATGTTGTGATATACATGTTGGAATGCATGTGTTCCGATTTTTGGGCATAAAACACATGCCGGGACTACCAGGATGATATTCTAGTTAATCATCGAGGTTGTGATTATGAATAATAATTCTCCTGGTGATTAATTAGAATATTATTTAGTCGGTTCCCCACACAAGCCCATCACCAGTGCACACTCCCATGCTTCAGCGCCTCCATCGAGCGGCAGCACGGCTTAGGTCGATGGGGCGCACCGTGCAGGAGACGTCGCCTCCCCAGCTCCACTCCTTGCAAGCCCCCTTGTCTTCTTCCCCAACACCAACCGTTGCACCTCACCTATTACATGATCGAAGCCGCGAGCTAGAAATGAGCATTCCTCATAAATCGTTGCTGCTTGCCCCGCCGAATTTGCACCATCTAACATAGTCTCCATCACCTCCATACAGTATGAATTGATAATCATCTTGTTACACCCTACCTGACCTATGAGAAGGAGTTCATCATGAAGGGAATGAGCTTCAGCTGCTGTAGCCACATCGATATATAATATCTTACTGTTACTTGCCCCTAAGAACATTCCATGCTTGCCCCGTAACACCGCTCCCATTGCCCCTGTGCATTGTTCAAGACAAAAAGAAACATCAATGTTAAGCTTGGCCTACCCTTCCTTTGTTGTGGTCTAACCATGCCTCACAATTCTCTGTTCTTTTTTTACACTTTCCCATAATTAGCAACGAATGTTGCTATCGTTAAAGATGACCTGATGGGTCACGAGATCTACTCGCCATGTGTGACTTGACGACGTTCCCACCACATGTAGTAGCACGTCGTAACAATCAGTTCTTTTGAACTAACCTGAGGTAGCAATGGAGTAGAAAGGGCCAAAGATCGCAAAATATCCTCCAATACTGCTGACCCAGCCCTATCAATAGTTACAACGTTATCAATCACACTTGTTAGCCCCAGGTGATCCTAGATTTCCTTCACATGTCCATAGCTGAAAAAAAATTGTTGGATGTTCTCATAGTGAATCTGGCACAGAGGACATTGACTCAGCTGCCTCATATGCCCATTCGCAAGGATCTCATAACATAAGATAGCCCCAAGAAGGACCTTCCAACAATGAATTTTCACCTTTGCCGGTGCTTTAAGAGCCCACAAATTCTTCCATATTTGATTATTGCTATAGGATCCCATGATATTAGTTCTCACCAATTTTCTACCATGTTGATGGTTCCATTCAGTATGATAAGTTGATAGCATTGAGAATAAGCCATTCTTTGTAAAATTCTAAGCAACAAAATCTTCAATCATTCCCATTGCCAATAGTATATTGAGGATATGATTTGCATCTATTGGCAAAAAGATCCCACGAACCTGGTCCTCATCCCATGATCTCGATTCTAGATCAATTAATTCTGACACTTTTGTAAGAACCACCGACCCCCTCCGTGTTACAACTTTTCGAGATGGACTACCTAGAATCCATGGATCATTCCAAATATTAATTTGTGTGTCATCTCCTACTCTCTAAATACAACCCTTCTTAAAAGTTTGGACTCCCTCCCAAATACTTTGCCATGTATATGAAGCTCCCTTCATCAAAGGAACGGACACTAAGTCACCTAACGGATAGTACTTAGCCTTAAAAACCGAAGCACAGAGAGAATCCAGTTCAGCAAGTAGCCGCCAGCATTGCCCAGCAAGCATTGCCAGATTAAAACAATGGAGGTCCCTGAAACCCATACCACCCTTCTTCTTAGGAATGCACATTTCCACCAAGCAAACCAATGCATATGCTTCTTCTGGTCATTATCTCACCACCATTATTAGGGACATAGCATTTGTGATCCTTTTTCATACTTGTTTGGGAAGTTTGAAAACCGACATTGCATATGTCGGCACCGCCTGGGCTATTGCCTTCTAGAGGACCTCCTTACCACCATAAGATAAAGTATTTTCCTTCCATCCATTAAGTCTTTCACAAACTCTATCAGTGAGATGTTGAAAATAATCAATCCTATCCACCCAGCCCCACCAACGGGTTGGTCGGGATAACCTAAGATATTTGTCCATTATTGCCTCCATTAAAATGTTCATAGTAGAGCACACTAACTCCCTGTCTTCACTCTTGGTGCATTGACTAAAGAAAATACTCGATTTGTTATCACTAACAAGCTGACCAAATGCCTCACAGCAAAGGTTCGGCACTTGTCGTAGCTTTGAAGCATTATGGCCGTCAGCCTTCATAAGAATTAGCGAGTCGTCAGCAAAAAGAAGATGGGATACTGCCGACGCCGCTCTACAAACTTTAATTCCCACAATATCACCACTTTCTTCCGCATGCCTAAGCAACTATTTCAAGCCTTCTGCGCAAAGGAGAAATAAATAGGGGGACAACAGGCCACCTTGACGGAGACCACGTGATGGCATGAAACAACCTGTCTCCTGAGAATTAAATCTTACTTGGTATTTTACCAAAGAAACACAAGCCATTATAAACCCATCTTCATCATTATCTTTTCCAGAAAACTCCACTCCACTCTATCATATGCCTTGTGCATGTCAAGTTTTATTGCACACAAGCCAATCTTTCCCTGAGTTTTCTTTTTGATGGTATGGTAGCACGCACAAGCCAACCTTAGAAACCACTTCAGAATGCTGCAGGGGTAAATTGCCCGGTTCTGAGAGACAAGGGGTGCATAATTTCTGGTATTCGAATTTGAGGGGGGAAACAGACTGGGTGACGAAGTTTAGAGGGATGAATGAATTGGGGTTTGTGGCAATAAATAAAGTTTCGAGCCAAGCTCAGTTTATTTTAGCTGATGGATTGCTTCCTAGACCTAATCCGAAAACACATATCAGGCTTGTCCAGCTGGGCCTAACGAGCCAAGTTCATGCCCGGACTAGGCCAATTTTGCTAAGCTTTATTCAGCGGTCCCCTCTTCTGCAGTGATAACCAAGTTAAGTGTAACCGCTCTTTGTCAATGTGGAATGAAATGAAATCTCAATTTGAGCAAGCCCAGCTCTGCCGATGTGGATGGTAAAAGTTCTGTGGAAACTAGGAGCCTCTGGTGTGTTTAATGAAGTCACGACATAATGTTGAGCTCTAAGCTTGTTAATTGGACACATTGCATTCGTAAAGTTAACACTGGATCTTTTTCGATTCGTTTACTGTACAGGAGAATGATGCTAATAACCACAGGAATCTTAAGTATTTCATTTCGTCTGTTTGATAGCCCTCTGTTTCATTGTCTGGAAGCTTACTTGTTCAGTATTTGGTTTTGCTGCTACTCTTCAGCACTCACAACCTGCACCATATGTCCATAGCTTGGTTCAAGGCCAGAAACAAGGCATGTTTCCAGAATGTGTTTCGAAATTTTCAAGAGAAGCGTTCATCTATTCCATTTGCCTGTGGAGTCAGCTAAGGCAGCAGTGGAGAACAACTCTGAAGCATCAAGGAAGAACAGAGGAGTTCCTACGGCACGGCACAGCGCACAGCACATTCGAAGATTGAACACTGAACAGCTTGGCTGTTCTGGAGTTGATCCTGTAGCCTAACGCATCTCGTTCCAACACCTACTTTTCTCATTGACCATGATTAGGTTCAGTTCTTTCTTCTGTTGTTGAAATGTTCGATCGGTATATACATCTGGCTATCTGCACGTTTTTTCCGGTTCCCTGTAACTATCTGCAAATCAAACTATTCTCATGATGAATATATGCAATCAAATTTCCGTCAAAAAAAAGTGTACGCAATCAACACGTTGTTAGCAGATGAATTGTGTTATGTTAACCTGAGTACGAGAAGAGCAGTGAATAAAGACTTCTCTTTTATGCAAGATGCTCTCCAATTTAAACTGTAACCCAGCCCACCTGGCAGAGCGGGTATTGATTTTTGGACCGTCCATATTGTGTATGTCAGCTATAGAACCATGGCTGCAGTCTTCAGCAGCAGCGTCAAAACAACGAAGGACTCAAGAACAACAAGGTAGCTTCGTTCTCCGAAACTTAAGATTGTTTTCAGATCTTACAACTGTGAATTGCTTCCATGACTTAGGAACCAGGTTGCTCAAAATCAGTTTTTTTTACAAGATTATTGATCAGATATTCGATTCAAAATTTCAGATATTGCCGGATCATGTGGTTATCGCTAATGCTCAGGTGATATTTGCAGCGTGGAAGGGTTGTAGCCTTTTGAGAGAATATGTTTACTGTTAGTGATATACTGATATCAGCTAACACAAGAGAGTTTGCAGATGAGTTTCAGAAGCTAAGTGTGGAGCGCAATGAGTGAATTCACCTCATAAAATGTAGTCAGGTTCCTTTCTACGGCACATAATTACAGTCAACACAAGTTCATGCGCCAATGATCTGAAAGACTGAAACCCCCAGCCGCTTTCCCTAACAATCCTATCGAAGGTTCAGATGTTCTGCAACAAATATACAAACAAACTGAAGAAAGAAAACTATCCATCCGTTGAAGTGATGTGTGCATCAAAAACCAAGCATCGCATCCATTTATCGTTCCTGAAGCCTCTCCTCGAACGTACGTCTTCGCTAACGCGCCATGGCTAGCGACCCGTCCTTCATGAGGCTGTTGCTCAGAGTCTTGAACCGTTCCCTCGAGTACTGCCGGGACGCCTTCCTCCAGTCCGTCCCGGCTTTCATCATCGCCACGAACTCGTCGAAACTGATCCGGCCGTCCTACGATCAGCAACCGCGGACATGATCAGATTGCAGGTATTTGCCTGGTGACAGACGCAGTGGAGGAGTACGTGCTTATGGTGGCTGTACCTTGTCGGTGTCGACTTCTCGGAGGACGTTGTTGAGCGCGGCGTCGTCGGTGTGGCCGGACTCGTCCGCGAGCGCGTCGGCGAGCTCGGTGCGCTCGATGTAGCCGCTGCTGTCCTTGTCGAAGAAGAGGAACGCCGTGCGGAGGTGGTCGTCCTTGGAGAGCCGCTGCAGGTGGATGGTGATCGCCACGAACTCGCCGTAGTCCAGGTACCCGTTGCCATTCACATCAGCCTGAAGAAGCGAACTCCATTATTAGCAGCTAGAGATATATGTCTACATGAGCATTATACTGTGACTGAGATCGAGGAGGGGCTGGGGGTCGACGCTTACGGCCTCCATGAGCAGCTCTATCTCGGGCTCGGCGAGCTTGGAGCCGACCTTCCTGAGCCCGGCCTTGAGCTCCTGCAGCGTGACCCTGCCATCCTTGTCGGTGTCCATGAGCGCGAACATGTCCCGGATCACCTCCACCTCCTCCGCGGAGAGGTGCTCCGCGATCACCCGCATGGCCTTCTTCTTGAACTTGTTCATGGCGGAGAACTGCTGCAGCCGCGCCCGGACGACGTCGCCCAGCGGCACGTTCGGCGCCTTCCGCGCGTTCTGCAGCCACGGGTGCTCTGCCACGGTGCCACCATGCCAAGAACGCACGCATACATCAGGATCCATGCATGGAGACGAAGCAATTAACATGGACGGGGTCTTGGACATGGACGTACCGAGCACCTGCTGCGCGGTGGGGCGCTTCTTGGGGTCCATCTGGAGCATCTGGCGGACGAGGCTCTTGGCGCCGTCGGAGATCCGCGGCCAGGGCTCGCGCTCCAGGTCCAGGGCGCCGCGGAGGATGGCGCGCGCAACGCCCTGCTCCGTCTCGGCCCAGAAGGGCGGGACGCCGCAGAGGAGGATGTAGAGGATCACGCCGGCGCTCCAGATGTCCACCTCCGGCCCGTAGCTCCGCCGCAGCACCTCAGGCGCCATGTAGTACGGGCTGCCCACGATCTCCGTGAAACGCTCGCCTGTTCACATAGTCACAATAATCTTCATAGCATCAATGCATCATGAACCACGGATTAACCGAGCTAGTAGTGTATTGGCGCCATGCACGTACGTACGGAATATGGTGTCAACTATGCACAAACTATTAAACCTGGGCGGCACTATGTCTGGTGAAAATAGCATCCAGATAGCTGGAATTTTGCTCAAAACCCAAAGCGTAGACTTTCTGGTCACCTTACTTATTTGAGATGAGATGATTTTGTCAACCAAATAAGCCTTATTCCACAATCTTACGAGCAAGATCACACACTCTGCACTCATATAGATGTAAACGTGGCATTCAAGATTCAAATGTCCGCTGCTGGCGTAGGTGCACTACCAGTAACCACATATATCGTCGAAAACAAATCCTAAGGCAGCAACCTTTTGCGTCGTATTTTAACAAAAACAATATTTCTGCTATAAATGGCAGATGTAGAAAAAAAAAGTATACAAATAATAGTTAAAGTCTTACTAAATTGGTAAAGTTCTCTTGTAACGCCGCAAATTTAACAAGCAAACACAAGAATAGAACTTTCATTACAAAGACACAAAGAGAAGCTCAATTTTGCTCAAAAACTTATAAAAAATCAATATTGGAGGACCAACCATTTTGCGCTACTTAACCATGAGTTCCATCGATGCTCTATGGTGTGGAACACAAGACGTTTTCGTTTTCTTCGGAAGAAAAAAATAATACAAGATGTTAAACGGAAGGAGAGAACAGTAATTACGCAAGCATGACAATGCAAGCGAGCGAGCAGGCTGACCTGGTCGGAAGAAGACGGAGAGGCCGAAGTCGATGGCCTTGAGCTGCGCGTCCTCGCTCTTGCCCGCGTACAGGAAGTTCTCCGGCTTGAGGTCCCGGTGCATCACCCCGTGCGCGTGGCAGGCCCGCACCACCTCCGCCACCGTCCTCGCCGCGGCCGCCGCGGCGCGCTCCGTGTACCTCCCGCGCGCCACGATCCGGTCGAAGAGCTCCCCGCCGTCGCACAGCTCCATCACCAGGTGCACCGCCTCGCCGTCCTCGTAGGCCGCCCGGAGCCGCACCAGCGCCGGGTGGTCGGGCAGCGACGCCATGATGGCCACCTCCCGCCGCACGTCCGCCACGTCAACCGCCGTGCGGAGGCGCCGCTTCGGGATGGACTTGCACGCCAGCCGCTCGTGCGTGGCGCGGTCCGTGGCGAGCCGGGTCACGCCGAACTCACCGCGGCCGAGCTCCCGGCCCAGGTGGTACTTGTCCGTCACACGCAGGCGCGGCTGGTGCGGCACCACGCCGTCCAGCACCCGCGCTGCCGCTCTGCCACGGGACACCGGCGGCGGCGGCGGCGCCCAGTCGTACGGGTTGGGCTTGGGCTTGGGCTTGGGCTTGGGCCTCGGCTTGGGCTTCGGCTTCGCCCCGGGGCTTGGTTCTTGGCTGTTGCCCTGGCTGCTTGGAGGCGTCGCCGGCCTCTTGCCTCGCGGCGGCGCTTCGGCTTTGGGTTCCAGCTGATCAGGGGAGGTGGAGGTGGTGCCGCACAAGCACACGTTACCCATGGCACCTCCTGGAAGCTTCTAGACTCTTCTGGACCTTCTTTCGCTGGCTTGCGTCTTGCTCTACGGCAGCTACCTCATACTGTCAGCGAGTGGTATTGCTGTAATAGTCCTCTGTCTCTGTGATCCATTTTGATCAAGAACAAGGTTGTTCTCTAGCTAGTCTTCTCTCTTGTCTAGTCTCTACTGGCGCGCTTGTGCATGTGGAGGGATCTCTCTCTCTCTCTCTCTAACCAGGATCGAAGCACGCATAAACAACAAGGGTATATAGCTTCCTTTCAATCTCTCTCCACGAATGAAAAGGTAAGATTTGGCTGAGAAGGGAGGAAGAAATGGTCGCGGGAGAGAAGAGGTCCAGGTATCCAAAGTACGCAACGAAACGGACGAGAAAGGGAAGAAGAAGAAGAATATGCAGCTTTCGACCGCACAAAAAAAAACTGTTAAATCCTAGCCAATAAAATATCGAGAACATGGCCGCTTTGCTTCGTGCTTACGTTCTTTCGAGGGGACGGATCATGGCCGCGTAGCGAAAAGGCGCGTGGGGACGGAGCCCGGGCTTGATTTCGAAGGCGTGGAGTGCATGGGAGATAGGGACCGCTGGGCCCTTTCCAAGCGGAGCGCTGGTACGGCAGCTTTCCAAGGCTGCATCGTGCTTTCCGGTTGCCGTTCATCGGTGCGGGTGACCGGGCTCGAACACAATTACCGTCACCTCGCGTCGATCCAATGAGTTGGTCGCGTGTCGTGCCTCCCGCTCGAGCCCTGCCGCGGCTGGGTACCTTCCGTAGCTGCCGTGTGGGTTCCAGCAGGAGAGGGTCAGAAAATGACCCGGCGTTAAGGCGCGAGGGTGAGCGCTGCTGCCGGCAAATCAAAGGCGACGAAGGATTCGATTGTGTAGCTGTGATGCCTCTGTGAACTTGTGAACGAGAACCCCCTGCATTTTCCGTCCAAATATGGCGTGTTCGCACGGGAAAACGTCCTTGCTTTTGTCAGCATACTACGTGCTCGTAGTATTCCGTGGCCTCTAGTTTTGATCAAACGCAAGGACACCCATGCCACTGTTACAATCAGGGACGGCAAGCAGCGTGGGTAAATCGGGTTCAGACGATACGGCGTAGTTCCAACATCTCGGTCACGACTAAGAACCCAAGAGATCCGACCGAGAGATCTTGTGCACGAATAACATGAGAAATTTAAGATTTTTGTTCCCTTCCTGCACGAAAAAAAAAATGGAGGCCTTTGCTTTCTATTTTTTTATTTTAGATGGAGGGCTGTTACCGGTAGAACTGAGTAGGCACGGTAGGTGATGGATAAGCGAAATGCTCTGCTCCTTGAAGGATTAGGACCACGATGACATGGGTGCCTGCCTGCCTGGGCTAATAATGTCAACTACCAAAGGACGCAGACACCGTGAAAAGAGCTTTGGGGCTTGACGAAAGGCAATTACAAGATGATGCATCGGGATTAAACAAGGGGAAAAGAGGTGGTCAAAGGTTCGGAGCCAACATGATTGTGGCATGAAGCGACGTGCAGCAGGCAATGATGGGTTCAGCCATCCATCCATCCATCCATCCATGATTCTGCACCCTACAAAAACAAACCAGACAAAATTACCATGTCGCCTTTCATACATCATCGAAGGCCTAGTAAAACAGGTTGTTAATGTAACATCAGGAGGAAGGTGAGAAATGGTCAGGTGAGAGAGAGCAGGGATGCACCACGGTCCTGTCCACGTCTGCTCCCTCAGCAGGACCTGGTACGTCTTCTCAGAATACAAGGAACTTGGTTTGTTGGATAGGTCAGCTGTCTGATTCGAGTCCTAGCAAAACGCTACCTCACAATAGAGACAAACAAGCAGGAGTAACATACTGAGATTTTGGACGACCACGCGCAAACAGGAAATAATTATCTCTTCTTGTCTCGGTCATAGAACACATAGCCGGAGCTCAATTTAGAGCGGTTACAGCGGACCTTTGCAGAAGCATCATAGAATAACTCACCGGTATTGTATATGACAAACAATGGAAGAACCCTGCCTTCAGAAAGCATGAGCTGCATCGATAAATGACAGCGTGGAAAGATTCGACAACAATGCGACAATCTGTGTTGAACCATCCAAGCATCCACTTTATCAGGCACAGCTCTGGGCAGCATTCCAAGAACACCTTCGTAGACAACCACCTGCAAATACTGCAAGCATACGAAGCAAACATTCCCATCTACTGTAACGAGAAAAAAAGAAAAGAAACAGCATCGACACGCAGAGAGCACAGAGCGAAATCTAAGGGGCATAATTTAGGAGAACGAATATGACCTGAAACTATTTCCCCAGAGTATTCCACATTACCGACCAACCATATGCAGTCATTGGAGTAGCAAAATAACTCACAGATGGAGCGTACGGTGACGTAATAACAGGCTAAGTTAGTTCTATAATAACAAAATGGCTCCCTCCCTGACTCCGAGTAAAATAGTTAGCAAGCTAAGCGTTGGCACCCAGCTCCACCCTCCCAGAATGTGCATGGCCCCCTCCCTGCAGGCTTCCACCATGATTGACGTAGTAAGAGTTGCCACCAGAGCGACCACCCCGGCCTCTGTTGTTGTAGTTCCTCTGCTGGTAGTATCCAGTATCATAGTAGTACCCACCGCTGCCGCCACGGCCATTCTGGTACCCGCCGCCGCCACGGCCATTCTGGTACCCACCGCCCACACCACGTCCTCCACGTCCTCCACGGCCATTAGCATAGCCCCTCCTGCCACCACCGCGACCACCACCACGCTGGTTCTGGTAAGACCGTCGATGGATGAACTGTTGGTCTTTTTCCTCTGGATCCTCCGCATCAGCTTCAAATCTCTCCTGCTCTACCTCAGCTGAAGGAGCTTCATCACTTGGGTTCACCGGAGCTTCATCATCCTGAAATTACATTGTTAGTGTAAACAGGAAACATCTTAACCAGAGTTACTTGCAAGCTCGTTAGTTACTATAGAGCGGTACCACATGCTGAGCATCAACAAGAGGAGACTGATGGTCAGTGTAGATTTCTGTAGCCTGAGAATCTTCCTTCTCATCCTGTCAACGAATACATAAATCAGCAAATATTAAAGATGAGAGGCAGGGCTAACTAAACAACACAACTAAACAAATGTGCGTAAGGTGAAAAAATAAATTCTTCGGCCACAGAGACCGTCAGCGGATCTCTCTATATGCGGACAACGCTGTGCTTTTCCTTCGGCCAAGGGTGGAGGATCTTAATCTGATTAAACATATGATTCAGATTTTTGGTGATGCTTCGGGTCTCAAAACAAACATGCTCAAGTGTTCGGTGACACCAATACAATGTCAAGAGGAGCATCTGTTGGTGATTCAGGATAATTTGCCATGTGAGGTTAAGAATTTCCTTTGTACTTATCTTGGTTTGCCACTTCCAATTAGAAAACCAACCAAGGCGGAGCTGCAACCCCTTGTGGATAAGGTGGCGGATTGTCTCCCCGGATGGAAGGCCTCCTTGATGAATCGGGCCGGCAGATTAATCATGGTCAAGGTGGTGCTCACATCCATTCCCATTTATCATATGATAGCACTTGATTTTCCTAAGTGGGTTCTCAAGGCAATTGATAAGAGGAGACAAGGTTTTATTTGGAAAGGGCAAGAACAAGCTAATGGTGGTAACTGTTTGATGTCTTGGAGAAAAGTGTGCCAACCGATTGAATTTGAGGGCCTGGGCATCCAGGATCTGCCCACTCTCAGTTGGGCTCTTCGTTTGAGGTGGTTATGGTTGCAAAAAACCGATCCTACGCGACCATGGGCGGGTATGCAAGTGCAGGTGCATCCAAACACTCGAGCTATGTTTTCTATGGCCACCTTGACCCTTGTTGGAAACGGCATGGACACCAAGTTCTGGAGTGATAGATGGTTACACAGCCAAACACTTTCTGAACTGGCCCCTCATCTCATTGTTTTAGTTCCTAAAAGAGCGATCAATCAACAGACAGTAGCGCAAGGGCTTGATAATCGCTGGTGGGTCGCTGATAACAAGGGTGCTTTGACGGTTCAAGCTATTAAGGAGTATTTGTTGGTTTAGGACCTGATGGAAGATGTGGTTTTACAACAAGATGTGCATGATCAGCATACTTGGAAACTAACTAGCTCAGGGACTTATACCAGCAGGTCAGCCTACAAGGCTTTCTTCGTGGGAACTATCAGATTTGCTCCTTGGAAACGGGTTTGGAAGTCTTGGGCGGCGTTGTGTTGCAAGTTTTTCTTGTGGCTTGCCCTTCTTAATCGGTGTTGGACAGCAGACAGGTTGGTAAAGCGAGGTCTCCCGCACCCTCCCCGCTGCCCTCTTTGTGATCAAAATGAGGAGACCATGCAGCACCTTCTTATCTCGTGTGTGGTATCCCGACAAGTATGGTTCTCCGTCTTTCAGCTGGCTAGTCTTGAGCTCATTTCCCTAACATCACATATTGTTGGTTTCTCTTGTTGGAGTTGTTCGCTCAAGCCGGTAGACAAGCAACAAAGGAAGAGCTTTAACTCATTGATCATTCTTGTTACTTGGGAGCTTTGGAAGCACCGCAATGACCGCGTCTTCAATTCGGCCCCTCCGAATGTTAATTGCGTGGTGCGGACGGTCAAAGAAGAAAGCACTTTGTGGTGTGCTGCAGGGGCCAAGCAGCTAAGGGGGCTGTTCTTTGGGATCGCATAGGTGCTTTTGTGGGCTTAGTTTCCTGTTTGGTTGTTTCTTGTAGTTTGTGGCGCATATGTTAAGCATGCAAGGCCGGGGCCGGAGTAGTTTTTTTTGCTATTCTTTATTCTTTAATGAAATGATATGCAGCTCTCATGCGTATTCGAGAACAAAAAAATAAATTCTATATAATATAAAGATGAAAGGTAGGGTAACTAGATGACAGCCAAGCATTGTTCAAAAAATCGTCGATCGATAGCTGCTCGGCTGACTGGGGAGTAGGGATTAATCGGTTAATCAGGGATTACCTGAATTAATCGGTCGACCATTAATCGGTTGGTGTAAAGTACTTATGTAAACATGTATTGTGTAGAAGATGCTAAGAACTATAAATCTATGAGTATGTGCTTCAAATATAAACTATAAATTCCAAAAAAAATAGCAGCAATCATTCTCATTCAATCAAACACATAAAAAATAGACTCAAAAGTCTCAAATACAAATTATTGCTGCCATTTTTTTGGACCGAGTCAGGGGATTAATAGGCCAAAATAGAAGAAAAAAATAAGAGAAAGGAAGATGAGATGGGCTGCCATCTTCTGGCCCACCCAGCCCATCAAAATCATAATCCTAACCCACCTCTATCCCCTTTGCCCTAGCCACCTCAATCCCACACACACCTCACTTCACCTCCCGTGTAAACCACATCCCGCCGCCTCCCCTCCGCTCCGCTCGCCACGCCCTCCCCTCCCCTCCTTCACCACACCGGCAAGGTGGTCGCCGGGGCTGCGTGGGCCCAGTCTAGAGGCGCATAATGAGTCAAAAGCGGGGAGGTCGGATCCAGGCGGGAGCCCGAGCAGCGGCGGCGCGAGGGGCGGGCGCCCGAGCGGCCTACTGCTGGGCTTGAGGAGGGGCGATGCCGCGAGGGGCTAGCGCAAGAGGCTGGCGCTACTGGAGGCTGCGATGAGTCATTTTGCGACAGGGGTTAATCGGTGGTCAAGGGGATTAATTTATGGTCAACCCGATTAATCGGGTTGTCAGACCGATTAATCGATCAGGCGATTTTAGGGCCGATAACACCCTAATCTACTCGTTGCCCTACCGATCACCGATTACTTGGCCGATTAATCGGCTAATCAACCAATTTTGTCATCACTAAGCCAAGAAACATGTAAGTTAGAAAGAAAAAAAGGATATACTATTTTGTTTACCAAAATACATGGAACATTGAAAAAAGATCAAATTCTTATAAGAAAATAGAGGTAAAAGGTAGGGCTAACTAGACAACAACCTAAACACATATAAGTAAGACAAAAGAATCAAATTCTTTTTGTTAATGCCCCTAATACACCGCCAGGAAAGAAACCACAAACCAACACATGTGTTCATAATAAGACAAAGGTCGATCTAATTAGGCACAAATCCTCTCTCTTGCACAGCAATAAATCAGGTGGCAATGTCACCCTCTGATTAAAACAAGGACATCCACTTCACTAGTCCATACTTCATATACCCTTTTGTTATGTCTATCTAAACAGAAATAAAATGGTTCATTTTTTTAAAGAATATCAAGATGCTAAAAACATCACAAAAATGGCAGTGGCATGCAAAATATACTGCTAAACAAACCACTACCAAAATATTTCTTTAGCACAGATATGAGTTGTCTCAGAGGCAGATAGAAAGATCCTGATTGTTTTGATAATCTATAGATTATACACCCAGGAAAGGTTTAATTTCTTCTATTATGATCATGGTCTTGGTTATGTGCGCATTTAAGGTACCGTTGCTATCTAAATTCAAAGATCCGAACCTGTGAAACAAAGTATTTCATCTCAAACTTTCAGAATGCTCATGCAAGCAAAAATAAGAAATTCCAACCTTTTAAATTAGCATAATATAGAACATCACCACAACGAGCCTTAGTAGACAGATGACAACTAACTTACTAATAAAAGTCACTCCCTCAATTTCAGAATATTTGTCCAAACCCGTCATCCTCATAAACCAAGGAGGTCCACGTGTCTGATTTTAAGAAATGACAACAAGACCCTTTTAGATGGCGTGCTACAATCATTTACACCTTCCACATCATTTAAGTAGGGGTGGAGAGGGGGATACAGCAATATATATACTCTTGTTTCCCTCAATGGACAGATATTTTTGAGATACTAACTCCAAGACGATGGACATATTTTGAAAGGGATGGAGTATATAACTACTGTAACAATAGCCAATGAATGTTTCAAGTCATATTGCTGAATGAGACAAATGTGCCGATGCATCTATTTTATGATATTATCTAGTTTCTTATGAGAATATCCTACAATTGGAATAACAAGAACAATTATAACTCTTCACTTCCATTTTTATCATTTTGCTTCATGACCAGTTGGCAACTAAATCACACTTCTATATTCTAAAATGCATACATTTAACTAAATACTAATCCAACGAATATTATTACATATAGGAAGTGTAGAAAAAATAGGCGTAACTCGCAAGGTATTGCATACTATAAAGGAGTATAGTTCTATGCATAATCCAGCCATATAGGAGATTTTGCCTAGCTCAGTTCCAAAACCTACTTAAGGTTTCTAGTAGGAGGGCATCAATTTATAAGTAAGCTAAGTCTAAGTTGAACCTAAAGATGAACAAGCTAATACTGAAACAAAAGGCTGAAGAAAAGTAGAACCAGAAGATGATCCTGCCACTACCAGGCTTGATGCATTGGGACTGTTTTGCAACAAAAACAGGTGACTTTCATGATTTCATTTTAAAAACAATAACCAAAGGTAATTTTCAAATACAAAGGCAGATAAGTAACAATGTAAGCACACACGCAAATCTTATAGCTAGAAATAATCACAGGATTGATGGAATGGGGTAGAAAAAAGAAAATTTTCGCACGCTAAGAATGTTCTATAAAATGCCAACAAAAATGGGGAACATGCCTACTGCCTTACAGGTTGATGCCAATTTTAAGTGGGAAAGATCTTTTTCTTTTTTCTTTCTTATTTTTTGGACATATTTTGTTACAACCAATTATAATGATGAGGCATGTAGAAATGATCTTAAGTCCTCCCTCCATTCAAGAATACAAGGTGTATTTTATTGTGGTCATCTTCAAAATTAGACTTTGATCATTATTTTCTCACAAAATATATCATTTATTGCTTCAAAACCAATATAGTGTGAAAGCATTTTGAAATATGAATCTAGTTGTACATTTTTTATACAATAAGCACTTACAATTTGACTAACTGCTGGTCAAGATATACAAAATTACTTTTCCAAAATAAAATGTGCCCTGTATTTTTTTCACAGAGGGAGTAGCAACCACCAAAGATTCCATTCCACACATGGGTTGTTTCCCTTGCATGTTGCATTGGTTGACTGAACTTCTAGAGCTATCCAGACAAAAACTTGAATGATTATTATAAATAATTAAATAAAAACATGAGAACCATGCATTTTAGGTTGGAAAAGGCGAGTAACTTTTTTCCAACTGCTGTGAATGAACATGTGAGTTGCATTTCATTAACAAACTAATATGAGCTTTATACTCTATACAATCTGCCGTTAGATGATAAACACTGATTGTGACATCTAATCTAAAGTTTTTTTTGCTAATTTTCTGATAAAAAGATTGAATTGTATGGAGCTGGAAATATGTAATTTATGCACCTGTCTTTGTCTCAGTTCAATGTTGGTGCTATTTGAAGGTAAAAACATATATTTTTCAGCGGTACTAATTAACTAACAAATATAAGAACACCCAATTTAGCACATTACTGTAATTTTGAACCAGTGCGTTAGGTATCACCCTACTGAAATAGTAGTATAATATCAGCTGTCACCATGGAACATTTCACTAAAACGTTCCTAATAAACAAAATCAATAACACCATTCCAAAGGCATAACACTTCCCACTACACAAACTCAATAGTCAATTCAACATCTAATGTATACGCCGTTATACTCGTAATGGAACATAGACAACTGACAGTACAGGAAAAATTGAGAATTTACAAACACAGTTTCTTTTCACACAAAAACATTAATACCCTAATTTTTCTTTCAATGCATTCCTATATTCACAACACTCAAGCGTCATAATGCTTTCAAAATAGTGCCCAGAGAGAGGTATCCAAGTCTACCAGTAATATTTCGATAATCTAAAGCCCAGATGGTGTTACCTCATAGTCTGAATCATCTACAACAGATCATTAATCTAAGTACGGACACTCGTACCAGAAAGATAAAAGTCTATAAGCAGCAGCCATCAGCAATAATGGCATTGCACAGTAGATCAATCATCAATCCACATCAAGATAAAGTTAAGAGGACTGCAATGATTTGGGCATGTCAACCAAGTTAATGAAAGCAAAATAACAAATATGATTTCACCTTGTGCCCTTCAACAGCCACGCTCTCCTCAACTGTCGCCGGTGCCTGGGGCGACAAAACCATGCCCTCCTGTGCCTGCACACCTCCAGCACCGTAGCTCCCTACTGCAGCAGCCACGTCCTCCGTTGCCCTCATCTCTGGTTGTGCTGTGTAGTAGTCCGATGACATGATCTTATCTAACTTTGCCCTCACCCCAGCATCTACAGGTAAAAGGAAACACAAATATTCCGCATTTCAATTACATAATCTCAATTCTGAAGTCAAATCACACTGCAAACCCTATAGCAATCCTCACATGTGATGCCGGAATCAGGATGGATGGGCTCATCTGCACGGCGGAGCCAGAGACGGGCGTGATGGGCACATGCTTGGAGCGCATCGCTGTGGGAGACGCCCGCCGCAGCAGCAGGACGCGAGGCGGCCAGGGCCGCGAGAGCAGACACAGCGTCGAGGTCGGTCTCCACGAGCAGGTCCGCCGCATCATCCGTGACATAGTCATAGGTGATGCAGCAGCTCCGCTCGTGGGTGCGTGCGACCATCGTGGCCATGAACTCGCTCTGCGGCTTCACGTCGAAGAGGGAACCGAAGTAGACGAGTGCGAGGAGGTCCTGAATGGACAAATCTGAGTCGGAGGAAGAAACGGCGGGGGCGGGGGCGGGACGGGAGGAGAGCTCCTCGGCGAGGGCGGAGGCGAGCGGGGCGCGGAGGCGCTCGAGTTCGTCGATGAGCGCGACGACGACGGGCTTGGATCGGAGGACCTCCTCCTGCTCGCGGTTGAGCGTCTTACCGGCGGCGAGCGACTCCTCCATCTGCATGATGCGGTTGTACTTCTTCCGCAGCGCGCGGAGGCGCTTCGAGACCACGCTGAGCACCGGCCCGTCGGTGGCCTCGGCGGCCGCCGCCGCCGCGGCAGCGGCGGAGGCAGTGCGGGCGGAGGAGGAGGAGGCGGTGGGTGAGGCGGCCATGGCGGTGCGCTAGGGTTTTAAGCGCGATTTGGGGCTTGGGGGTCGGAGCTGCGAGTGGGGAGGCGGGGAGCAGGGGCGTCGGCGCGTGGGATTTTTATGCGGCGAGGTGGGAGACGGAAGGGTAGGGCAATCGGGTGATCAGGTGGGCCGGATGATCGCGCGCGAATCTTCAAGCGCTGGCTCTCTTTGCTGTGGGCTGGGGCTGGGCTTGGCCGAACGGTTTTGGACTTCCCGGGGCGATCTGGCCAGAAAAATCACTGCACAAAACTAACCTAAATCGGAAAGTTTATCGAGCCCTGGCTCAAATTTTATTTGGCATTGCACCTCAAACTAGCTTGCTCATGATCACAATCTCACCTTGCAACATGTGGCAACGCCAGGGCGGCCCGTGCTCTAGCACAGGCTTGGCCCAAGTTGCTAAGGGATAGCACCCCTCCCCCTGGCAAAGCCCACATGCCTCGACCTGTGGCTACGGTGCCTCGACGGCTTGACCTCTGCTCCCACACTCGCATGCCGCCAACCTGGTTCCATGGCTACGGTTACCGTTGTAACAGCTTAAATTCTCAAAATCAAAAAAATTAAAAACTTTTTTCAATGAAAATAAAATTGTTTTGTAAAATTAAATAATCCTAAGGGTGTGTATGCGTTTATTTGTTTGCTTGATTTTGTGAGCCAATATAATATATATATATATGTTATATGTATAAATATACATGTGTATATACGCACGAGAAAATAGAGAAGAATTAGAAAGGCTTTTAGATTAAAATAGGTAGAAGCCCATCTCTCCTCTCTTTTCTTTCTCTCTATTCCGGCTTAGCCCAGCTCGACCACCCATTCCGTCTCTTTTCTCCTCTCTTCCTCGTTGATCCAGCCCAACCCACCATCTCCTCTCCTCTCTTCTCTATTCTCCACTTCAGCTCACAGCAGCAGCAATCGGTTGTCGCACGTGTGGACGTCGCCGTGTTCGAGCCGAAGATCGACCACCCATCGCCAAAACGGATTCGCTAAGACTTCTAGAAGTTCGAGCCCACGCCAGTTTTGCCACAGCCCGAGCCAAACTCGAGACGGACACTTGAGTTCAACCATTGGCCGCACGAAATCCCAATCAAATCCGCCAGTTTGAGCTAGAGATAAGCTAAGAAGCAAACAAGGAAGAATCCAGAGTCTTACGCGGAGCTTTTGCCCTATGGGTAAGAGTTTGAGGTCGTTTGAATTAAAAAGAGTGGAGTCGGTCGTATATATATGCGCCCCTACTCCCTCCCTAGAGCATCATGCGGCCTTTGTACATTAAACCAAGATGATCGTCGCCTAAAGCCCATCTCTGGCGAGAGTCGAAGCTTCAAACTGCCCATCGCCATCTCCTGCCTCTCTCGAGCATCGCCGACACCGATGTGTGCCTGAGGTGAGTTCTCCATGCTTTCTCGATGATTTTCCGCCACTCGTCGTCGACCATAGTGCACGGGAGCGCCGTTCCGGTGAGTTTCTGACCGTGCGCCACTGTGGCGAGAGTCGATGTCACCTATGTTCTACCGGAGCCTAGAGCAGGTGAGTGTGAGCCGTCCGATCCAAAATTGAAGACCAGGATTATATCTAAAACATACCCCTTCGTGAACCAATCTGATGTCGCCACGTAGCCTTCATAATCCCAGTCAGGTGGTTTCCTAGTTAATAGGGCGATGTGGCAACCGTGTCAGCATGTTTGTCTGACGTATCATGCCATGTCGGCACAGAGAGCCGAGTTAGCAAGTCCAGTCCGCATAGTTTCTCTTTTTATTTGTTTTAATTGTTTTGCTAGCGTCATAATTAGTATATATTGTGTAATAAATAGATTTTTAGTATAAAAATAAATAGATTTTTCTGAAATGTTTAATAATGTTTTATAGGTTTATTTAATTATATTTAATAGTTTTGTATAGTTTTATAATTCAAATAAATGCTAAAAAATTTCAGAAAAATCTAGAAAACCCCATAAAATCATAGATTGCTTTGAAAAAATTCTTTAAATTTCCTAGCAACATAATTTAATTTGTAGTTAATCTTTTTGATCATATTTTAATCTTTAAGAAATCATAACTTGTTAATCATAGTTTTGTTTTGACCCATTCGTTTGTCAGATTGTTCGGAGGAGTGTGATCTTGTATGTGATGTTAGTTGTTGTGTGATGTTGGTTCTTTTTGAATCTTGATGTTTATGCGTTGTTCTTTTTCCGCGTATGTTGAGAGTAGATGCCAACGTTCCAGAAGAGCTAGAAGGATTGCAGGATCAGAATTTTGAAGACCCAACTGAGTTCAGTGAATATAGGCTATGTTCTTAAACACATTTATTCTAGTCTTTAAAATGTTTTATTTTACAAATATGCATGCTAGTAATTTTATTGAAAAATCCAAGAGTTAGGTTTTACCTTAGTTTTCCCTTATCATCCTTATAGCCATGGTTTGGTTTTGGGTTATGAAAAGGTAGATGATGCTTAGCCTTGCCTTGAGGTGGTAGTCATGATAATTGCTCTACGAAATTGATAATGGTCCTATGCAACGATGATAACATATGATGAAATATTTTTTTATAGAAATATGGCATACGGATTTAAGCATTGTGGTATGATGAGACCGGTGTATGAATGGAAAAGTGATAGTCTTGCTCAAATCTAAGAATCGATTCATGGGCTGATCTTTCTATATTTACAGTACAACTATAAACCTGGTATGAAACGGTCCTAGCCAGGTAAATTCCTTTACTCTTAACATAGTGTAAACCAAAGTATAAGAGCGGGAAATAGAAGGGTGTACTTTCTTAGATCCGAAAGATGTAAGAGTGGGCTTCTGTTGTTGAGGTAAAATCACATGGTGGTGAAATCTTAGCGGGTAGACATATGCTAAAAAGGGCATTGTAAAGGTTTTATAGTGGATTTCTAGCGCACATCTCGGTAGTATGTAAGAGTCTTTCGTCGGGCAATGGATGCTCGGTAAAATAGGAAGAAACATCTTGCGGGTAAAGTGTGAAAAATTTGTAGAATTAAAACTGGATATTCAGCGATGCTCATGGTCACGAGCGTTATTGAAAACCTACCATGATTAGAATTTGATGTTTTGGTTAGTTGGTCAACTATGATGAAGGAAATCATAATTGAGTTGTTCAATTTTAGTGGATGTAACTTTGGTTGAGGAAGTCAGTTGTTGGTTAAATCAAGATGGATAGAATCTTGAGGTGGGTTGTAATTCACTTAATTATTACTATTTTTCAAATGTTTTTACTTAAATGTTATTTTATGCAAAAAAAAAAGTCATTTAGCTATATTCTTGTCAATGCCCTCATATGCATACTATTTCCTTCGCAACTTGCTGAATACGACATGTGCTCACTCTTGCATTACCAAACACTCAGTTGGAGAAGGTATCGAGGAGTACAGCGAGGATGGATCGTTCTAATAAGCTTTCTACGTCGTAGTTTGTTTAGTTCCGCTGCAATTTAATTGGTTCTTCGACCCTTTAAGGTCATTTGTATATGACAGTTTATTCGATTAAGGTATGATTATTGTAATGATTATCATCAATGAAGTCACTATATGTTAAGATTGGTTTGTTCCTTAAACTGATCTCGACAACCATCGGTCCCCCCTCCGTGCCTCAACCTCCACTCCCCCCCCCCTCCGGTGGCTAGCCGCCCTGTGGCCCTCCACGGCTATCCGTCGCAGCGCCGCTCCCCTCTCCACTTCCCCCCTCCGCCAACCAACCGCCCTGCGGCCCAGGGCCCCTTTAGTCGCCCATCTGCCCTGCTCGCTCTCGGCCGCTCCCTGAGAGGCTCAGACCTCAGTCCCTCACTAAACTCACTCGGTCTCTCCCTGCCTCCCTCTGGTTATCTGGTAATCCCTTATCCCTCTCTCCCTCAATTTTGTGGTGGTCCTTATAATCTCACATAGAGAATTTGATAACAATACACTATTCTATTAATTTGTACTTTTGAAGAGATTTAAATATGGAGAAATTTTATTCAAAAGATGTTCGGAAAAGTTTAGTAACTAAAGAAAGTCGTTTTGATCAAAAGAGAGCACGTGTTGAGCTAAATATGGATGATATTGCCGCTGATCCGGGGCTACGAAAGCAAATTGAAGAGTTTGATTCCAATATTATAGATGAAGCTAGAAGAGCATTTTTGTCTATGGGTCCATGTCAACTATTTGGTCATAATTTTCCAAGGAAAGAGAAAGAAGGTCAAATGATGGTGTTTGTAAAAAGATGGTTCGGAAGATTTGATTGGTTAGAGTATAGTGTGCATAAAAATACTGCTTATTAGCTTTTATTGTTATCTCTTCAAACCATCAAGGATGGACTACTTTGGGAGTGATACATTCTCCAAAGTTGGTTATAATAATTGAAAGAATGCATTTCAATCTTTTAATGCTAATGTTGGGGGATCAAATAGTGCTCACAACAATACAAGGAAGCGTGCCATTTATTTCAAAAATTAGAGACAAAGTGTGGCTCATGTGTGGTCGAAGAAATAGAGAAGGAGGAACAATATAAGCTCGCTTGGCTATTGTTCTATGAGTTGTAAGATTTCTCCTTTTACAAGTTCTTGTTTTTCGTGGGCATGATGAGTCTTCAAACTCAAACAATAAAGGAAACTTGCTAGAGATGGTGGAATGGTACAAAGGGAAGGATCCTATAGCTGCAAGTGTACTTGGTCAGAATGCTTTGGGAATAATCAAATGACTTCCCACAAGATAAAAAAGGATTTAGTGAAGGTTTATGCAAATGAGAAAAGAAATGCTATTATTTTTTAGATGGGAGGGTGTCTTTTTGCGGTGCTTGTTAATGAGTCTCTTGATAAATCAATAAAAGAGCAAATGACAGTGACTTTGATGTTTGTAACTCTCTTGACATAAACATTTTAGATTTAATTTGTCATCTATTATCATTTATTAATATACTACCTCTATTCCTTTTTACCAGGCGTATTAGGATTTGAGAAAGTATTTTATAGTATATTTTGACTATTGATTTCTCTTATAATATATTACAATTGCTATAAAATCAACATCTTATTAAATGATATGTGAAGTACGAATCTATTGATATATCTTTTGCACACTAAATATGAGTATAATTTGACTAATTGTTGGTCAAAATTTATAAAGTTTTACTTTTTAAAATCCTAATACGCCTTGTATTTTGAAATGGAGGGAGTATTTTTTTTATCTTGTAGGTATGTCAATGAGCAAGGGCATGAGATTGAGATGTTCCTTGGGGTTAAGCATGCAACAGAAACTACATCATCTCCGTTTTAAAAAGCTTTGGAATCTATGTTTGAAAAACATGGTTTATCTATTTCTCAATTACGAGGTCAAGGATATGATAGAGCTTCAAGTATGGGAGATCAGTTTCATGGGCAACAAAGACGTGTATTGGATAAAACCCCATATATATTTTGTATTTATTGTTTTGCTCGTCAATTACAATTAGTGGTTATTTCTATTAAAATACACAAGCCTAAGGTAATTACTCACCAATAGTATTACTATTTCTGAATCGTTCTTTTTTTCCTCCCGTCCTTATATTCTATTATGTCTTCTTCCGGCCACTGTCCCCTCCCAAGCCTCTCTGCACCCTAACGCCACACCCTCCCCACCGCCCCTCTCCATCATTGGTGCCCCTCCGATTGCTAGTCGCCGCCCCCTCCCCCTCACTGCCGCCCCTACACCTGCCCATGTTGTGACCCCTTCAGCCTCCGCCCATGTCGCCGTCTAGCATTGCAATTAGCATGATAAGCCTCACATGGGGTATTACGGATATTATATAACCAAAGCAAACACTCAATCCACCATATAATCTATGATGTCAAATAATCCTTAGCTTGACTCTCAGTTTTCATAATTCAACTTTTTAAAATCTACAATCTTGAAGCTGTTTTTTAAAATTCTAAGCTAAAATAAACAAGCCCTAAGTTTCTTTCTCTAGGATTTGGAATATAGCTTTATCTTTGGTTTTTTGCTTACAAAGCTACAAAATTTAAATATTTTTCCCCTAAATGAACTGTGGTGGCCAAATACGTAATGAAAGTTTAGGTTTATGCCAACCTCATATTCTAAGATTGTTAGTACCACCTTTTAGCTCATATATCCAACTTATAATAAAGAAGAAATCTCAAATTGCCATGTTTAATTTTAGTGTCAGGAGAACAAGGAGACGGAGTCTTGTAACATGTAGCACACACTAAGGCCAACTCCAATCGATTCGACAAATCCGCTTTTTCCAGTGCTACAGTACTTTGCGGCGTTATTGTAGTAGCTGCAGCGAACTCCAACGGAGCCGGCATCCGTGGGTACAGGAATGCGGTGGCGGCAAATGAGGAGAGAGGGGCGGCTTCTTTGCGGTGGCGGCAAATGAGCCGCATCACTGTTCATCGACCGACGTGGCGCGGACACCGGAGGAGACCACGCTCGGCGGCGGTGGTGGCGTCGAGGGAGGGTGGCGGTGGGCCAGCAGGTTGGTGGCAAAGAAGATGAACCTGTACGCGTACTGCGCCCTCAGCGACTGCAGCCTCCTCGCCTCGTACGCGCCGCCGTCTCCGCACAGCGCCGCGCCTCCTTCCGTGGTCATCATATCCTAGCTCCTGCCGTCGCCGTTGCTCCCAAGCGAAACGCTTCCTCCGGTCGGTTCAGCGCTTGATTTCAGCGCGGAGCAATCGGATTGGTCGCCGCAACAATGCCGTACGGGAGGAGCCGGGAATAGCCAAATGGTACCTGTGTGAGGCATACTTACTGGACGCGGAAGGGAAGGGGAGACAAGTAACTCACGGGCGCGCAGCGTTGCTCCTGCTCAGCAGAGGCGCTCCACAGCGGTGCGGGGCGGCCGGGGGTGGGTGCTGTGTTGCCTTGTTCGCTTTGCGTCGCGTGTGAGTTTGTAAAAAAAAATAGGAGAGAAGATAAGATTAATGTATAGAGTATTTGTTGGAGATAGTTGAAAAAATAGTTCTGTAATAATGATAGTGGATACTGTAATAGTGTTATAAAGTACGAAATTTTAAGATAGTTGCTGGAGTTAGCCTAAATAAGACAGGGACATCCAATAACATCAAACCAAACGAAATAGTTTTCTTTACCGAAAAGTCAAATCAAAATCTTCCTCTCCTTTTTAGCAGGATGATCTTACTCCCAAAAAGACGAAAGAAGAGGGAGTAACATTCATCGTGATAAAACGAAAAGTATAATTGTTTTTAGCACGATGACAGTTACTCCCAAAAGGACGATTGAAGAGGGAGTATCTTGGATGCATAATAAAAAATTGAACAAAAGGATCGCCAATCCGTGCGATCGAAGAGATGGTCAAATTGTGAATTGACAATACAACGTAGTCGTCAAATGTCGCCCCAATGTCATCCATAAGAAATACCACTACTCCACTGATGTCTCTGTCTTTTCCTCCAGGCAATGTCGATTTCAGGTAGTTAAAGCATAGCTACAACGCCGCTATGATTACTACGATCATGCAGCTAAGTAGAACGGGCACGATAGAGTCGCGTGTACGCATGAAGCTCCGCGATTTTTGGGCGATGAATTGAACGGAAGCACGCATGCTTTTAAATAAGATTCTGAATGGATCGACAGCAGCAGGTAAAATGAGCAAACAACTTCAGCCGATGCAACTATATTTACGGCAGTAGACTGTAGCAGCTTGATCCTTGGAAGATTTTAGTTCTCATAAGAGAGTTGTAGCATTGAATTGATCGTTGAAATGATTCTTATTTATATGCGATGTTTGATTGATAAAATATTATTTTGGTTTGATGATTTTTAGATTGCATAAACATGTATATACGTTGCAATTATAATCATAACTAATTAAAGTTGGTGAGAAAATAGAGTTAGTGTTTTTATTTCTGAGTCCAGAAAAAATGAACTCGTTGGATAATACAGTGTCTAGGTCTTTGACCTCACCGGATGGTCCAGTATTAAGAAAGTTTCATGTCGTTACATTTCAATGCAGAAGCAAAATTTGAAGTACGCATCGGACAATCCTGTGATTGAGTAGTGTGAGCACCGGAGGTTTCACCGGATTATTTAACAGAGATGTTACAAAATGACTTGACTGGTGTTGTACACACCAGACAATCCAATGATGAGCTGTACGAGCATTAAGGCTTCACCGTATGATTTAACAAATTAGTGCAAAACATGATCTAGTGGTGGTCTACTAACCGAATGGTATGGTGTTGAGCCCAGTGAATGCCAGAGCTTTTTCCAGAGAGAGTTCAGAGTCCGAATGAGTTATACACACCAAATGATCTGGTGCTGGTACTGGTGTGAGCATCGGACTATCCGATATTCACGTTTTTCATTAGACACTTTTTTTAACAAGATTTTAGTTTGAATTAACTTGTGATAAAGTTATATGGATTTAGAGATGCATGTTTTCTTGTCTCATGCTATGTAGGTGATGCATGTGACTTGGCGGTCGATAGCGGGATGATCGGAGCCAAGCGAGGTGTTTGGTGTTGGACGATCAAGGAGGCCAGACAAAGTCAAGGATGATCCTATCTGTGCGGATAGAGGCCAAGCAAAACATGAAAGGAAGAATGCAGACATCGTGTTGACAAAGTTAAGCGAAGTGGATGCCGGTGCAAGTGACAAGGCGATCCGAGCGATCGAAAGCGGAAAAGACTTGTTGACGGTCAAGATCGCAAGATGAAATATACGTGTCAACTTCAGGATGCTTACTTGATGTCAAAATAAGCAGTTGTGAGTCACGTTTTGAAAAACGTGCGAAGCGGTTTTGCCGTTTAACCTCAAAACCGTGGAAGATTGAAGTGCATGTGGCATCATCGCGAAGCTAGCGTCAAGACAAAGATAAGTTGTGAAGGTGTCATGGTTGTTCGATGGACGAGTGAACTATGGACTAAAATACTCCTGTTGTAGGTAGGAGACCACTATAAACGTGGGGTATGTTGAGAACAAGAAAACTTGACATATAAGGAAGCTCCTATGGCTTATAAATAGAGGGGTATGACTATTATGAGAGGGTGATCTAGCCACTTATGCTTGAGAGTTAGGGTTTTAAAGGAGAGGGGAGGATACCTTAGCCTTTGTAATAGGTTAGAGTTTTTATGAGAAAAAAATATTTTGTAATTTGTTTAAAATAGGACTGATCTCTTATTAAATTGAAGTATAAGTTTCTTTTCATGTTCGAGTTTATCTCATTCTAGTTTCTTTCTATTGGTTTCGTGTTTTTTTTCTTCAAGTTTTTCCCTTTTGAATACGATTTTCATTTTAGTTTTTATGCTGAATTTTCTACTCCTTGTAAAATCATTCTCCTTAGATTATCTCATTTAGTTTTTTTTTCTATTAGCTCCGTATTTTTGTTGCAAGTTTTTTACTTTTGGATACAATTTTTGTTTTATTTTTTATTTTGAAATTTCTACTTCTTGTGAAGTCATTCTTCTTATTGTTAGATACATAAAATTTGCACATTTATGTGTACAAGTAAGTATTGAATTTCATTTTCTCTACTCTATCAACTTGAGGGTTCTCTAAGTAGCTCGTATTAATTCAAAGTTACAAGCTTTTATAAAAAGATATATGGAATGATCTTGAATAAAATTTATAGATTATATATCATTCGTAGAGTCATATTATCTCGGAACTTCCTTTTTAAATAATCTCTTTAGTGTTTTTGCTTATGCTAAAGGTTTAATATACATTAGATGATTAAATAGGAGAATACTATCCATTTAATTTTTTTTATTAAAACACCTACTCACCATCTCTAATAATTCAATCTCTATCCTACGTTTCTAAAATGGTTGTGCGAACATCACGTGATCTCTCTAAAATATCCCATCCTTGTCCAACAGATTCACGGGCTTCCTACCACCTTTGATTAGCTTATTTATATGTGCCGTCACCGTGCGTACGTGCGAGAGATCATTGCCTCCTTTGACACACCCATAATCCTTCTCTCCCGTCAGCTTTCTGATCGCAAGTTCGCAGGCAATAATTCCTAATCCGAAACTCGATCAAGGCGACGATCTGCTCACAACAAGTCGATGATGCTGAAAACAGCTCGAGTCCGAAGCGATCTGCCTCTTGGGTGAGTCGTTCCCGTGACGCGCATACATTCTGCTGCGGCCCAACTCGAGCCTGAAGACGTGCGTCTGCGATTCCCTGCACGGCAACCAGCTTCCTTGGCATTGAATTGAGTGCAACAACCGGCGAACGAACAACCATCTGGTGGGCGAGAGCGACGGCTGACCTGCTGAAGGTTGGAGCTGCTGCCGCTGACGAGAGAGAAACTAAGGGTATGTTTGTTGCTAGCATTTGTTCTTGCCTTGTTTGGTGGATGTATATGATCTTTAAGAAAAATCATGTTTGGTTGCTCATATCTATGGTTCTAATTTGATTTGACAGATGTAAATATATGTCTTCAGTCTGGTTCGAGAGTGAAGTTTGTAACTTGATCCGACAGATGCAGGTTTATGTATCTGTTTATATAGATAGATCAACTTATTAGTTTCGTAGAATCATCTTTATACAAGGAAATAATCACAATCTCAACTCTTATATCCCATCTTAGATTTAATCAATCAAACATAAACTCAATTCAGTTTCTCAAAATATATACGATCAAAAAATTTATTTTTCTTTTTAATAAATATAACTTCGTTAAATCTATTAGAATTCTATAAAAACTGATAAAAAAAACATACCTAAAGAATGCAGTCCGGCAGGTGAGACGCCGGCATGGGGCGCTGATGTGGCGCCAAAGCTCGGCGTCCTCTCCCATCACCCCCACCAGCTCGGCAGAGAAGGAGTGCGGGCTTTTTCTTGGCATGATTCGTACTTGAGCGCGGAGAGAAAAAATCTGCCCAACTTGGGGAAGGAAGGAAAGGTGTCGTGCTCGTGCCGTGCCGTGCCGTGCGTGCGGCTCTGCTTGCATTGCAGGGTCTTGAAGCAACCCAAGGGGCAGCAGCAGCAGCCCCCGTGCAGGTGCAGTCCAACTCTACCGAACGCTCTGCCTACCCGATCGAGACCCCACCGGCAACGACTCGGGCCCAACACCGTCTGCAACTGCAACTGCAGCTGCAACGCATGATCCAGACTGTTCAGTCCAGGTTGCTGTTTTGCCAAGTCTGAGAAACAGATAAGCCTAACTGAAAGAGGGACACGGCTGAACTTCAAACGCATCTACGCTTGTACAGTCAGAAAGAGCAGGAAAATGCCGGTGCGGACTTCGACACCGATGTGTCCGTGGAACAGGCTGGATTACGTACGGGTCGAGCAGCAGGGCCTGCGTTTCAGCCTCACAATCGCGCGTGCATCGCTGCGCATCTTGTTAGGTGGTGTTGGATCAGAATTAAGAAGATATACAGGCGATGATATCCTGAGAAAGAAAGTATGGGCCGGCGAAGATGGTTTGAAAAGAGGATGAGCCAGCCATTGTGGATGCCTTCTCAAACATATTCTTCCATGCAAATTTAAAATATGTTTAGCAGAACTTCAGATTTGTTTCAGTAAACTGGATCCAGTTAATTGCTTCTGTAATACCAGGATAATGAAGTATTTGTTTCAATAAACTCTTCAGACTTATTTAATCCATTTAGATTCATATACTGGGCCTGATTGGTCCTCATCCAACTAGGTCCATGTCAGGGTTCCGGAAGCAAAGAAAAGAGATTCCCTGTCGGAAACTAGCTTCTTTAGTTATTGCATCGCACTGTTACATTTTTCAAGCACTGCCGTTGCAAGTATGTTTCAGTAAAATCTTCAAACTTATTTAACCCATTTGATTCTTTCAGCCAGGCCTGATTGGTCCCTATACATGTCAAGGTGATCATAAGTCAGAAGAAAAATAGAAAAGGTTCCTGCCAGAAACTCTCCTGACAAATTCTTCTTTCTATTGCACTGTTCTTACATGAATGCCTGACAGCTTGAGATATACTATACTGATGTGATTGATTCTAGCTAGTCAACTTTGCTTCTTCCTTCTCCATCTTCACACCCTATATCCAGGACACAGGCACCAATAAACAAATATCACGTTGTTAGGTCGATCCATAACGACTAAATTATCGATAAACAAATGCGGCATGCATGCTACCTGAAATTAAGCCCCCTTGAGGAGTCTCAAGCGAAGGAGCCTTTGAACTATTATATGGTTGGTGAACGATCATGTGGTCGCTCAATGCTAAGTGACAACATGTTTGAACAATTTGTTATGCAAGACCCTCTAACTCAGAGGAATATTAAGAACTTCTTCGGTCTGGGTAAATTCACAGAGCTTCCTGCATCTCGTTCTGCGCAAAAAACAAACCCCATTCGCAAAAATAAATGTTGATGGGTGCAAAGAGATTTAAACGGCCAGTTCCTTAACCAACTGAGGTAGGCTTAGCTCTCTACTGGTAATCTTCAATTCTTCAATTGAGCGACGCAATGTGTAAAACGACGCACCGAGGGGGAGGACGTCCTCCCCGGGTTGTCATTAAGAGGATGCCGTATCTCGAACCCGGACCGGTTCAGTGAGACCGTGCTCGACTAATCGTTAGCACCGTGAAAGTTAGCACCGTTAGATGCAATGTGTAAATTATTGCATCTGTTAACTTGATCCAATACCTCTTTAGAACATCTCCAATCGAACTCTCAAATTTAGGTCCTATTCTTCTATATAGAGAGCTCTCTATCCAGATTCCACTTTTTATTTATCAGCATACTTCAATCAACTCTCTAAATTTGGCTCCTTATACACCATTTGTCACGTGTTCCACCTACCAGACCCAAAACAGCAACAACAGCTCTCAAGCACAAGCATGTCTGTATCTCTGCTCTCTGCTCTCTCTCATTTCTCCCCAAATATCTCTTTCTCCGGCTCTTGGACTCACTCGGCGACCTTAGCCTCCCGTGGCTCGGTGACCTTGGCCTCCCACAGGTGCTCGATTCGAAGAGGAAGGGGCGGGCCAGAGCTCCTGCAGAGGTGATCGAGATGGGAGCGCGTGGATGAGCGCAAGTGACTAAGCGCAGGGGCGGCTACGAGAGAGCGCAGACAGCCGGGCGCAAGGGCGATGGCGGGCGAGTGCGAGTGGCCGAGCACATGGGCCTCTCGGAGTCGTTGTCCTGTTCCCACGCTGCCTCAGCCTCCTCCCGTGCCCCATAGCGAGCGGGTGAGGTTCGCTAGATGTGGGGAGCGAGAGGGAGGAAGTAGCGAGTCCCCCATTTGGCGAGCAGGATAAGGAGTCAAACGGAGCTTGGTTTTATCCAATTTTTACTACAAAATAGGATAAAAAGTGGGAAAGCAATTCGGTTGAAGATGCTCTTTGCATGATATTTGTAGGGTGGTTCTAGTTAGACACGATGATTCTTCCATTCATAACTTTTAGAGAGAGAGCGAGTGGGTGCTAAAAGAAATGTCATCACTTTGCGTGTATCCATGTGCTAAGGAACCTCAATCAATTATGTCTGCTGGCTCTCTCACATTCACTAGCCACTGGACGTAGGCATGCTAACCACTCACTCGCCACCCCTGTCTCCATCTGCCTGCCTCCAAACAATCTCCAACAACTCCCAAAACCCACGATCCACGCACCAAACCCCTCTGGTCCAATGATCCGTTTGGGCACTTGGCTGGAAAGGTCAATGCAATTGCTCCCTTTCTCCCATCTCTCTCATGCTCACTAGAGGAGAGGGCAATCTAACCACAAACTAAGGACATTAACTATATCCATTTCTTTCTTCCTTTTTTTGTTTTGTTAGGAAAACTTTATTTAGAAAATGTGATAGGGGAATAATAGTGTCAAGATATTCTACCGATGTCGAACTACGAAAATGTAGATTTGGAAACATGTGTAACAGAAACATGTCATAACATGATAAAAATCAAGCACATCACTGGTGTAGCACCGCTTTAAAAATCCACGGACGCATCCAAAAACTCCAGACTTCGTTACGACCAGTGATCACTCACAGGGAATTCGCCTTGCGTTGGACTCAAAGGCACCCTCCCCCTCCTCCTTGCCAACTTAACAAGGACCGGTGGCCACTGTGCGGTCAAAAGTTCAGAGGGCGACATGGCATGATACAATTTTTTTTTAGTAGAAGTGAAGTCATGGTACTAATTTCCCAGCAGGGACCTTCTTGCAATAAAAGATAGTTTTATGTAGTGGAGGGGAAAAGGGCCCAGCTGCCCCACGTGACCGACTGCAACACCACTGATGCTGCTTTGCTCTTTTTATAAACCGGTAGGCATAATGCTCCTCTCATTACTGACAGACACTAGAAAGAAACGCGCACTCCCCGGAGACAGGAGAGAGAGAGAGAGAGAGAGAGAGAGAGAGAGAGAGAGAGAGAGAGAATGCGCAGCGGCGGGCGTGAGGACGAGGAGGAGTCGCGGAAGCTGAAGAGCATGGACGTAGACAAGCTGGAGAACGGCGGCGGCGAGGACAGCCCCCCGCGGCCCGCCGTCAAGTACCACGGCTGGAAGGCCATGCCGTTCATCATCGGTACGAGATTGCTGCTGTTGCTCGGTTCGGTCGCAGGGTTTTGCGTGCATGCCCCCACCGCACGCGGCTGGCTGGAATGGATGGCTGCTCGACGGAGAAGCTGACATGAAAGAATGGTGGCAGGGAACGAGACGTTCGAGAAGCTGGGGACGCTGGGCACGTCGGCGAACCTGCTGGTGTACCTGACGCAGGTGTTCCACATGCGGAGCGTGGACGCCGCCACGCTGCTCAACGGGCTCAACGGCACCACCAGCCTGGCCCCCATCATCGGCGCCTTCCTCTCCGACGCCTACCTCGGCCGCTACCTCGCGCTCGCCATCGCCTCCATCGCCTCCCTCATCGTGAGTACCCTCACTCCTCCGCCAGTACAATTATCGCTCCCTTGCCTGCTTGTTCGAGGCGGATGTCGTCTCTTGCGTGCTCGCTCGAACTCGATTTGGGGGTGGAATTCGATCGATCGATGGACGGATTCGTCGGGCTCAGATTCAGTTTTCTTGGGACCGTGGATGACGAGGGAGCTGGTGGCCGGCCTGGTCTGAGTTGGACTTCCGAGCTGCTCTTTTTTTTTTCTTTTCTTTCGAGCTGGTGACCGTGGTGTCAGTACAGCTTAGCTGAAGTTTCAGTCCATTTATCGAGATGGTACCAGATCGGACGCATCTGCGCTCTAGTTTAGTTTAGATTTTTTGTGTGGATTTCAGAGTGCATTTTAGGTGAATTATCAGTCATGATCTGGAAATATATAGCTCTCTAACCAGTCTTTAGTTGATGGATTTTTTTTTTGCTATTTAGGGAGTGAGTACTATACCGAGTAGGAAGCTGCAGGTACCGTCTTATACTCTTAACGGGTCAAATTGGTGGTTGAATTTGTGTTGTTAGAGATACGGTGTCTTCAGTTTTGATCGTTCAGTGTTGACGAATTCTGCTGACGTACGTGTTGTAGTATGTTTATAAAATCTCCCATGGTTGTTAGGCGTCCACTATTTTTTCCTTCGAAAAACTAAATCCACCAGCAGGCTTACTGATCTCCGATCCAACGCACACGTGCCTGATCTGATCAAACTTAGACGTTGTTTGTTTTTAATTCTGATTATAGATTCTAGCGAATATCATAATTCATAATTCGATAGGAAGAAATTTCTCCGTATAATACAGATTGTGACAATACATAGTAAAAATAAACATAGCATTAGCCCCTAATCTCGCTCCATAATGACCCCCACGTTAGTTAGCCTAGCCTCGTGTCCTGCATTATCGTGCACTAGCAGTGTGAGTGTGTAACTCATGATCAGCGCCACGCTAACCCGTATTGTAATGACCTAACCCGTCGGCTTTTTATGCTGTCGATCAGCTTTTATGAGCAGTTTTGATACTCCATTTTGCCCACACCTGTACCCCACGGCGTAGCTGCTAAGTAACGGCTACCTAATGGAGGCTAATCATTAGTGTAATCCTAGTGAGGCATGCCTCGATAATTAAGGTCCCCGGCACCGACTGATACCGTAGTGGCATCGATCACGATCAGCATTGGTGTACTAGGTTCGGAAGAGTACGTCATTTGCACGCGAGTCTTGGAAG
Source organism: Phragmites australis (assembly GCF_958298935.1). Lineage (NCBI taxonomy): Eukaryota > Viridiplantae > Streptophyta > Magnoliopsida > Poales > Poaceae > Phragmites > Phragmites australis. The sequence goes on from NC_084924.1 coordinate 11,485,437, forward strand.
AACCTGTCACGCGCAGCCAAATAAAACGGTTCGACTTCGTCGGCCCCTTTATCCGGACAGACGCGCGTATCTGTCGGTGACCGCCACCTAACACTATTCAATCATATTCTTTTTATTTCTCTTTTTGTTCCTGTTATTTTTATTTTTTTATCTCCAACCATTTTACTTTGAAAGAATTTATAAAAAAAAATGAAAGAGAATCCTGTTTTGAAGTAAATAACGTTGAAAATCTTTTCGTAATGAAAATCATGAAGAGAAATTATTGAAACGCTAAAGATAAATAACTCACTTGAAATGATCTAACTGTAGTGCACAGACTCACAAGAGGGGGGGAGGAGGAGCCGGTGGTGGAGCCATCGGAGATTGAGTAGCTAAAACGATGGATCGGTCGGGTTCCGGAGGCAGCAGCCCACGTACCGTGTTACTCTGCTAGCTGGAGGCTGCCGCGATGCGATGGGGAATCGACAGCGAAAGCCACTTAATCTGGCGGCCGGTGGTCGGATCTCACACGGTAGGAGCGTGACATGGAGTCGAGGAGTTCGTTCCGAGGCCACTACGAGTCTTCCTGACCTCATCGCCCCCCACCCCGTGCTGCTCGGCGCTCGTGGTCGCGGCGCGGGCCAGGTCGGGGGTGTCTCTGGTAAAAAGTGCCGGCCCCGCGCCGCGTTTTGCTTTGCCGGAATGGGTTCGCTCGGTTCGGTTTCGGTGGGACGGGGTGGCTTCGCCGTGGCCACGAGAGGCCGCGCGCGCCGGCGCGCTTGTGGAAGTGGGCGTGTGCGGAGCGAGCGGTGGCGTCGGAGCCGTGCACGGCAGGACCCAGAGTGGGCTCAGGCGGCGGGTAGGTGCGCAGTGGGAACACGTGACGGACAATGTGTCGGTTTGGACCCGGGTGGCGGCAGCGGGAACGCGTGGCGCTGGCTACTGGTGCGAAAAACAATTCGCATGCACAGAGAAGATGGAGCCACCAGGATTGACTCACCTGCTCGCTCGTTTCGTGGACTGTCACACTGTGTAGCCCGCCAGGACAGGAGGGCAGGACAAAGCGTCCAGGTCGATCACAAGCAGTAGCTCCCAATGCCACGGCCACTGCTAGTAAGTTAATCGCCTGTAGCCTCCCAATCGTTGGTGCCCACCAACTAACGTGCCGTGCGCCTCTGGTTGCTTCGCCGGGGTTTGGCCCCGGGAGCCGTGTCGCGTTGCCGGCGGAATTGGATGGTTGGCATGGCCTAAGTGGGCCACGAGCCCATGACCCAAGTGGTGGTGTTTGGCCCAATGGTTGGCGTAAGCCTGGGCCCAAACGGGGGGAATACATTTCGCTTGTGATGACCAAGCTATTTCAACTCATCGCTCAACACTGTCTCATCGCTTGGGATATATCTTCGGGAAAATTGCATGTACCACTAGAGGTCACTTCAAGTTGCAATTACCTCCTAAAAGTAAAATAGTTACATTTAACACTCTACAAATTTAACCCTAGTACAAAATTCCCCCTCATGGTTCTTGCTTGACTCCATATCGATATTTTTATCATGATGTAACCTCGAGTGTTCCGTATAGGCTGATAACATATAAATGACGCGATGTAGGAGAGTTTGATAACGTATTCAGACCTAGAAGGCTTCTCATCTGGTCTGATTTGTGGACGGAATTGCAGTGGCATATTTGATCCGATAGACTTTAGTGTGCGGTTATACCCTTCTCCATCCCCACCTCTTTATGCTGGTAGCCTACGTGGAGCATTCCAGGTCATATCAAGGCAAATATTTTGATATGACATTTTGCAACGGGATTATACTTGCCGGGTGCTAAATGCAATTATTTTACCTGTATGGTGGTATTTGTAATTTGGAGTGAATTGTTAGGAGGGTATTCCATTTTACTCAATTTCTTTTGTACCCATATGGTTAATTAATAAAGTTCCTGCTTTCCTTAAAAAAACTTAACACTGTCTTAGCAGTAGTGACAATTAATCTGCTTCGATGCGTTGGGTTGGGGAATCGCGATTTAAGATTTCAAACTCACGTTGAGTTCCCTCCGACGTACTCGCTCACTTGTTCCATCCTTCCATGCATCGACCAGGGCATGTTCCTACTGACGCTCACGGCCGGCGCGGACAGCCTGCACCCTCCGGACTGCGGCGTCGGCGAGACCTGCGAGAAGGCGACCCCGTACCAGTTCGCGGTCCTCTTCATCTCCTTCGCGTTCCTGGTGGTGGGCTCGGCGGGGATCCGCCCCTGCAGCATGCCGTTCGGCGCGGACCAGTTCGACCCGCACACGGAGTCCGGCAAGCGCGGCATCAACAGCTTCTTCAACTGGTACTACTTCACCTTCACCGCCGCGATGCTCATCTCCGCCACGGTCATCATCTACGTGCAGAGCAACGTGAGCTGGTCCATCGGGCTCGGCATCCCGACGGTGCTCATGTTCCTCGCCTGCGTGCTCTTCTTCATGGGCACGCGGCTGTACGTGCGGATGACCCCCGAGGGGAGCCCCTTCACCAGCGTCGTGCAGGTGCTGGTGGCGGCGGTAAAGAAGCGTGCTCTGAAGCAGCCCAAGGACCCGAAGCAGGACCTGTTCAACCCGCCGCACACCAGCGCGCTGGTGTCCAAGCTCGCGCACACGGACCAGTTCCGGTGCCTGGACAAGGCGGCCATCGTGGCGGCTCCCGAGGAGGTGCGGCCGGGGGGAGCCGCGCCGGCGGACCCGTGGAGGCTGTGCAGCGTGCAGCAGGTGGAGGAGGTGAAGTGCCTCATCCGCATCGTGCCGGTGTGGTCGACGGGGATCATCTACTACGTGGCCGTGGTGCAGCAGTCCACGTACGTGGTGCTGTCTGCGCTGCAGTCCGACCGCCGCCTCGGCCACGGCGGGTTCCACATCCCCCCGGCGTCATTCACAGTCTTCGCCATGCTCGCGCAGACTATCTGGATCCCCATCTACGACCGCCTCCTGCTGCCAAAGATCCGGAAGATCACCGGCAAGGAGGAGGGGCTCACGCTGCTGCAGCGCATGGGCATCGGCATCGCGCTCTCCACGGTGGCCATGGTCATCTCGGCCATCGTGGAGGACCGGCGCCGCGCCATCGCGCTGAGCGAGCCGACGCTCGGCACGACCATCACCGGCGGCGCCATCTCGGCCATGTCCAGCCTGTGGATGGTGCCGCAGCTCCTGATCCTGGGACTGTCCGAGGCGTTCAACCTCATCAGCCAGATCGAGTTCTACTACAAGGAGATCCCGGAGCACATGCGAAGCGTGGCGGGGGCGCTCGCGTTCTGCAACCTGGCGCTCGGCAACTACCTCAGCGGGTTCCTGGTGACCATCGTGCACCGGACGACGGGGTCAGGGAGCAACTGGCTGGCGCAGGACCTCAACAAGGGCAGGCTCGACCTCTTCTACTGGACCATCGCCGGCATCGGCGTCTTCAACTTCATCTACTTCATCATCTGCGCCAGGTGGTACAGGTTCAAGGGGACCAGCAACTGATCGGCCAAGGTGATCATCGTCTCCCGAGGTGAGCAGGCATGGATGAGCTTTGAGCTTTGTGCTGATGGAAATATGGTTGAACGGTTGGGTAATTATGGCATGGCCTTGGGAGAACAGGAGAAAAAGGGTGTAGAACAAGGTCAGGATTATTTGTGTGTTACCATAGCGGTTGTTCGGATTTTGCTTCTTATATTTTTTTGTCGCTTCTGTTTTGAATTGAATCTAGGATGATCAAGTGGCTGGGGAAAGAGAAGAAAGAAACAAAAGTGTTGGTTTCTTGTAAGTTGCTAAATTGAAATATAAATGGATGTTAAGATGAAATGAAAGTTCAAGTTTGGTTACCTACTTATGATACTTGTGATCCAAATATATGACTTCAGCGACAGTACCATGAGTAAATGAATGCCTTCAAAATTCAGTTGTGTTTTGCCTTCATGCTGCCTAGCCTACCTGATCAGAGTCCGGCTAGATTATAAATTGGTATGCAGGAGGGATACAGAGATAGAAACTGATGCGGAGAGAAGTTCTACCTTGTGCTGAATCAATTCTCTTCCACAGCAACGCCAAACCGCTTCCTCACAGCGATTTCTACTGCTGGGGTTAGAAGCCCATAAACATAGCACTTCGATAAATGGAACTCCTGCAAGCTGCAATCTTACAGCCACGATTTTGTTTCATCACAGCATATGTACATCACTACATTGTTACACGCAACGAAGGCGAACCAACACCTGAACATTTGAATACTTTTGAGGGCAAAACTATGCTCCTCCAGGGGGCAGGGAGAAAGAAGGGGAAGAAAAAAAAAAATACACAACTACTTTCTTCTCCTATCTCAACGGGGTGATGCATTTCGACAACACCCTAACTGTTTATGTTGTACACGACTATCTAAAAAAATAAGAAATAACTGAAGGCAAAGCTGACTAGTTACAAGGAGGGACCAATCTAATCAGTTGGGATCAATCATGTCAAGAACGATCTAGGCAATAATCTACAAAAATGCTACAAGGATGAAGCTGCAAGTCAAGTGACAACCAGAAGGTTGTTTTCATGCCCATTGTTGTACACAGTGGGACGCAGCGGATCATTCTTCCAGACACCATCAACAATAAACTTAATCTGAAGAACAGTTTGAAGCTATCAGAGAATGTAAAAATACTGATTACAGGGAGTAAAGGGCAGACAATTACCTCATATCTACCCGGGTACAACCTCAGGTTTAAGGAAAAAATACCGCTTTCTGATCTTTCCAGCTTTCTCTGCAGTGATGCTTAGAATTAGATTAACCATAGAAAAGAGATGATAAAGATGAATGTGTATGGATGGGGGTTATCTTTCCAATTGAAGGATATTCGCGTGCAAGCACAGAGTGACATCTAAAGCAAGTCGATTTATTTCACCTACGGTGCATGAAATACAAAAATCTACTTTGTGTTCATTGCCTGGAAACAGAATAAAATTATGCCATTTGGATCAAAATGAACACAAAAGCGGTTTGGTCCTTCACCATCGACAATATAGATTGATGAACCTCATTTCATTGAACTCACCAAGATTATACCACACCTACTAATCATTTAAGAAAAGGCTAAAAATCCAGCAATACAAAGATATACAATCCTACAGGTTAGCATCCAAAGCAGAAATTCACATAGTTAAAAATAATCAGTAGTCTGAAAACGATATCAAAGCTGAAACCAGGCCACATGTCTAAAGTAAAATTAGTTCCATATTTATTAATTAGTGCATGCCATATATATCACCATTCATATTTTTTTTATCCAATGTGAGCATGAAATGCATAGCTAAAAAACATCCGGCCAGTTGGGTATTACAGTTAGTAGCGAAGTGTGACACGACAAGTAAGGATTGATGATCAGTTCATTAATTGAAGATAAACATAAGGTGACAAAGCCTCAGCTTAGGGTGAAGCTATATGCAATAAATTATAAATCTGTTCTTCAAACCACGCCGGTAAGGATAAGGTATTACATAAAAAGGTAGAAATAAATTTCAGTTTTATAGTCACCTAAAAGAAACTTGTGGGTCGTTTGACCTAACAAGTCGCAACGTATACACTGCATCATTACCAAATACAACACTAGTGCCTAGGTATAGCTGAACCTAGGTTTAGAAAATCCGTGTAAATTTACTACCAGTGCCTTTGTCATTTTCCAATTCTCATATGGTAGACAAAAAAAATATTGAAAAAAATTATTAGACCTTATTCCCCTTTTCCAAGAAACAAAAACAAATGTCTTCCACATCTTTTTATTCTCCCTAACTATCCTAAATGACTAGATGTCCAAATCTAGTGACCCGCCCCCCTAATCTGGCTACACCTCCAACCAGATCAAAACAAGTTGCTACATTCATGAACATGGCAGGTTTTTTTATGACACATGTTGCTACATTCATGACACATGGTGTACTGTGTTTGACATGAATCAACACACCAGCACAGTAAGTTTCCAGGATGTGGTCTCCATTAATAGTCTTTTACAATATCTAATCTTATCTGTTTTAGTGATGTATCAGCAACGAACTAATCACTTATCATAAAACGCGCTAGCAGTAAATTGCATTTGCAAAACCAATAAGAGAAGCAACATACTTGGCCTCATCTCTTTGATAACCCTAAATTTTATTTGAATAAATTCAATAGAACTGTAAGGACTAAGGACAACCAACTAAAATGAGTAACAAAGAATGGAGCCTTAAAATATTACATATCTTGTAATTATTCAGTAAAGTTCAAATATTTAAGAGACATAACAGAAAATTGGGGTAGGTACTAACTTGATTTGTCCAGCCATCAAACGACCCAACCAATAAAACCTCCGAAGCAGGATTAGGCCACACAATATAAACAGTACGGAGCTCACTCAAGGCCTTCTCAACTTCATCAAGCCTCCTTTGTTTATCTTCAATTATTTTGTTCCTTTCACTGATGACATGACATATATTCTTATAGAGTAAGTAGGCGGCAATGAGATGAAATATGAAGCATAAATGATAAATTTGAGGAGGGCATACATTATCTCAAGTGCCATCTTCCCTTCTAATATAGCTATTTTAGCACGGATTAACCGTAGCTCCTCTTGAGCTTGCATTACCTTTGTCTCCTCAAATTCCCAATCGTCGGAGACATCATTGAGCACAGTTGCTCCATCACCATTTGACTGGAAAAAGAAATAAAAAAGTCGGATTGTTTAGAGAGACAAGTATCATGCCACTAGAAAAATCAAGACAAGAAACATCTCAGAGATGATCATTCAGCACAGTTGCTCTAATACTACTTGACTGGAAAAGGAAGCAACAAAGCTGGATGTTTAAAGTTACAAGTATAATGCCTCTAGAAGTATAATCCCTAGATTATTACTGACAGACTGTTTGGTTATTGCGGCAATTACTAATGATAATAAGTTTCAGAAAACCTCGAAAGGTATAATAATAAATCAACTAAATTTTGCAGCAAACTACCGACAGAAGTGGCTAACACAGAAGCATTCAACATTGCAAGGGAGCATCCTCTACTGACCACTGCAATCATTTGTAAATCTGCTTGCACTATCTTCATGATGCCAATATAGGCATTTACGAAGATATCATCAGTCACAATGTAAAAGATTTCATTGCATGCTTCCCATGATGACACTCTTTGTGAGTTGGTTGGTTCATAAAAAGCAGATCAGTGCAGTGGAACCATGTCTACTAAGTGCTAATTAAAAACTACAACTGTGGAACAAGTAAAGAAAAGTGAATGCAAATAACACTTTATGTGAAGATACATATACACACCATATCTGATAAAACTTTGTCAAATCTTGATCTTAATGTTTTGAGAGCAGCGGTAAGATCCAATTCCAAATTTTGAAGACGTGAATGAATCTCATCTCTTTCAGAGTCTACACGATCACTAGGATAATCGCTTACAGCCACACCATTAGATGATCTGTGACTGTCATTTTGCACCATTGCAATGTCTAGTGAATCATGTCCAGATAATTTTGCCCTTTCAGTTGGTAGGACCTCAGCAGCTGCAGTACTTCAAATGTGTCAACAAGCAATTAATTAACAAATATGATGCACTATAGAAGAATAAAGTTGATTTGATGTATTACCTTCAAAATCAGATAAGCCACCCTTGCCAAGGGTCCATGTTTGCCATGTGTCATTGCTCGAACTCCTTAAGGCATTGTTGACCTCTAGTGTTCCATTTTGAGGTAGAGATCCATGAATGTTTCCATTATCAGGTACCCTTGGAGTATACCTGCCACCAGCCGCATTATGACTAGAAGCGCTGCTATTGCCAACTAAAGCTGTACACATGCAACATAGTTGGGTCATTTTAGTTCACAATGAACATTCTGAGCCGTTAGCCCGTTATAATGATTTATGCATAAGTTGTCCATAGAGAAAAGAATCCAAAGCTTCCTTAAGAACACTGTAAAAGTGGAAGCTCGTAATTGCTGACCATCTGACTCTCCATTTAAAAGTATTGGTACTAAAAGTGTAGTGAGAGAAGCCGCACATGCAAAATCAGTAAAATACCCAAAACACGGTCAGTCTTAAGGCAGATACTTGTTAGAAAATATATTTGCAAGTCTTTCTATACCCTATAATAAATTATCTATACTAAATTTCAACTATACATGTATACTCTATAATCAAAGATGAAGGCAGAAGACGCTGTGCAAAGTACTAGCTACTAAATCAGTTGTTTGTACTTTGTAAATCACTTGAGGGTAGACTGAAAGTAATTGCTCTGGATCCTCCAATGATCCAAAAAGGGAACAAGACAAAATAACTCAGTAGTGTTTTTGCAATTAATCAAAATTGCAATCAACATCAAGGTGTGAGCAGTGAACATTAACACGAACAATAAAAATATGACAGACCACAGAATAATTATAAATTATTAGTATCATTATTTTATTTTAAGAAAATCATGTAGCTGACAAAAAGGTATTTTGTCCGATGTATAGCCTTAAATGGACAACTAACTAACCGTTACAATATATTTTGTTACATGTGTAAAAACAAATCGGTTCATTTAGCAAATTTTCTACTAGAGACGATGTTAGAAAGCCCCTGCAGAAAAGATCAAACTACAAAAACAGACAGCTTGGACGAACCCTTCCAAGTGCACTCATTGAATTCCTGGAACCTTCACTCCCACGCATTCTTTTTTTTTTTTAAAAAAATGTGAAGCAAGGAGTAGAACTAAAAGAAGGCAGCCACAACGCGTAACTACGACCACTATGCGGCAATGAGCTCCTTGATACAAAAAATAAAAAAAAAAAAAATCAACTGTTGTAACCAAGACATCTTATTTAGTCATAGATGAATGCTTCCCAAAACACGGTCAGTCTTAAGACAGATACTTGTTAGAAAATATATTTGCAAGTCTTTCTATACCCTATAATAAATTATCTATACTAAATTTCAACTATACATGTATACTCTATAATCAAAGATGAAGGCAGAAGACGTTGTGCATAGTACTAGCTACTAAATCAGTTGTTTGTACTTTGTAAATCACTTGAGGGTAGACTGAAAGTAATTGCTCTGGATCCTCCAATGATCCAAAAAGGGAACAAGACAAAATAACTCAGTAGTGTTTTTGCAATTAATCAAAATTGCAATCAACATCAAGGTGTGAGCAGTGAACATTGACACGAACAATAAAAATATGACAGACCACAGAATAATTATAAATTATTAGTATCATTATTTTATTTTAAGAAAATCATGTAGCTGACAAAAAGGTATTTTGTCCGATGTATAGCCTTAAATGGACAACTAACTAACCGTTACAATATATTTTGTTACATATGTAAAAACAAATCGGTTCATTTAGCAAATTTTCTACTAGAGACGATGTTAGAAAGCCCCTGCAGAAAAGATCAAACTACAAAAACAGACAGCTTGGACGAACCCTTCCAAGTGCACTCATTGAATTCCTGGAACCTTCATTCCCACGCATTCTTTTTTTTTTAAAAAAAAAATGTGAAGCAAGGAGTAGAACTAAAAGAAGGCAGCCACAACGCGTAACTACGACCACTATGCGGCAATGAGCTCCTTGATACCAAAAAAAAATCAACTGTTGTAACCAAGACATCTTATTTAGTCATAGATGAATGCTTCCCAACTATGTAATAACCCTTGGTGATTGGCAAAGAAAGTACTACTGCCACTGCACAACTGGAAACAACTTATGTTCCTAAAGAATTTTGAGAATTGAAATCCCACATACCACCGTTGTCACTTCGGCCTTCCACTCGGGGACTGCTCCGTGGCGGTGGCCGCGCCCGCTCCCTATCCCTCTGTAGCCTGGTGAGCATCCCCTCGAGGCCTGCTTTGAACCTGACCTCCTCCCTGTAACCACCGTGGAGCGCACCACAACCATGATTAACCAACGAAGGCCGCAGGGAACAAATGGAGCAACGGGCTTCAGCAGGCACCCACCTCGTCTCCTCCGTCTCCGGCTCCCACCCGGACGGTGACGCCTCCTCCTCCTCCTCCCTGCAACGCACGTACCGAAATTCAGCAAGACGTCGCACGATAAGGGGACAGCGGAGCAATCAACATTCAATGGACGGCCACAGCACAGAGCAACTCGATTACCCACCTCCCGGCGTCACCCCCCGCGCCCGGTGCTAGGTTACGGTCATAGACGCCCACCTCCGGTGGGTAGTGGGGGTGGCCCCCACCTGATGATACCGACGTCGTCGTCGAGGGGCCGTCCGCGCCGGATGACCAGCCGAGGGAGAGCCACCCCCCGCTGGACGCCACGGCGGCGGCGAGGTCAGCGCGCCCGGCCGCGACGAGCTCCTCGCGGGTGGGGAACGCCCTGGGCTTGGCGGAGCAGCGCATGAAGTCGTAGACCGCCGCCTCCAGCTCCTCCTGTCCGCGGGCGCCGCGCGGGCCCGGCGCGGGGGCATTGGCTGGGCGCTGCTGCGGCCGCGGCTGTTGGGGAGACGGCGGCGTCGGCGTAGGTGCCCGAGTCGGGGCGTCGCGGCGCCGGCGGTAGGGCCGGCGCGGCGAGGGCCTGGAGGACGCGGACGCAGCGAGCGGGGCGGAGAGGAAGCGGCGGCGGCGGTGTCGAGAAGGCGGCGGTGGAGGAAGCGGGGTTAGTTGTAGGGCTGGGATTGGGAGGAGGGAGGCGGAGAGGAAGAAGGGCATCGCGGTCGCATTTCTCTCCGCGCTCCCGCTCGGCGAGGGCTCGGCGAATTGAAGAGCAGCAGAGGCGACGAGACGAGGGGAAGATGAGGAGACCAGGCGACCGGTGTGGCAAACCAACCTCCGCCTCACCCTCTCGCCCCAACCAGCCCAGCCGCCGAGCCCTCAGGTGCGCCGCGCCTGCGTTGGCTACAGCCCACCACCATCAAAGCGAGGACAAGTCGAGTGGCTCGGTTGCTCACACGCCACGCTACCGTTTCCTTTCCTCGTGCGGCCCGTGTGCGAGTTTTTTCACAGCGGGAGAATTTTTCCGGCGCGGTTTGAATTTCTCATGCCCAGGTATTAAAATTTCAGCGAAATTTTGTGAATCCCGCAAAGAAGAATCCGATTTATTCATTGTTTTCCTTACTTTAATTTTGGAGGAAAATAAAATATCTAATTTCGAAATTTTCTTTTCCTGACATGTAGGACCCACATCATGGAGTACGAAAAATGATCGAAATTTTGGACTTTTCTCTGGTAAACGAAAAAATTATAAAATGAAATTGAAATCCTTGCTCATGGTCGCTCTGTCGCTCGCTAGGCACCGACGGGGCGTCTTGGATTCGATAGGCAAGTCAAGTCAGGGATCTTTTTGGACGACTAGAGCCACTCAGCGAAGTGAGACCATCAGAGATGCGGTGGGCTTTTGGTGGACCCGTGGCACCGACCACAACCGCGATGGCAAGACGTCGCATGTCACTCGCTGTTGACACCTAAGGCATAACCATGTGACACCCTTTTCTGTTCCCTTTTGCCTCCGAACATCCACTTGTCGAGTCGAGTTGACACCATGAAGCTGTGTGGCACTTCGACCCTTTGGGTGATGGTTGGTTGCATGCCCGAGTCACGGTTGACAAATGCATGAGAGCCTCAAAATTTGAACCCCAACACATTTGTCAAATGCTGCAAATATCGGCCAAAATTTGAAGAATTGTGTGAGAATGCGGCCAAAATTCATAATTTTTTTGAATTTGAATTCAAATTCGACCTATATGTGTCGGTTTCGGAACATGACCAAGCTCAAATCAATGCATATCAACATATATTCGCGCATTTTGTTCGCATTTGCGTACCTGGTCCGAGTAGAATCAAGTGTGATACGGAGAGCTAGCGATGGTGTTTTCTTCTTGTTGTCATGATTATATGTGTTCTCGTCACGAGTGAAGGTAGAAATGGAGTGAGGGGGGGGGGGGGGTTAACACTGTTTTGCATAGTTTTATTTGATGACGTCGGCTAGGTTCTTTGAGTTTCGACGAAATCCTTGGAGACATGACACTATCGAAATTAAGAATTTGCAAATGAAACTATGCATATGGTGCTTTGTCGTCACTTTCTTCTACCATGAGTGTCGAATGATGATGATATGCACCACCTCGGTACTGTGCTACGTGCTAAACTACTAAAGAACTAGAACCTAACAGTTTTTTTTCTAGGATATTTTTTTTTTGGGTTTGGGGGGGGGGGGGGGATGTCTGTCTATGTGGTAGCCAGGTGTGTCAGTGTGTGTCACGTCGGTCCAAATAGAAGGGCCATTTACACAGGTGCGAAAGAAAAAGAGATCACGGGCTCGGCTCCGTCCAACCAACCATGTAGACGCACCGATGTGCGGACAACGGAGCAGGACCTGCGTATCTTGGTGCAAGCCATGGCTGATACCCAATTGGCGGCGTACGACTGGTGAAAGTGACGACGCACTTCAAACCGACGAAACAACGGCGCTACCGGCTCAGATGGACTCAACAAAACTGCGTTCCTATTGGAGAGCTACGAACTGTTACTCTTGTAGGCTTATGATACGAGGCTGATAGGCAAATCCAAATCCCTTTCCAAATGGCGCTGCCTTTTTTTTTCATAGGGTCTGATAGTAACTGGTACGAGCGACACAGCTTCGGCCTGCATGCCCGTGACCAAATGACTTTTGTGGTGTGAGATGCTGGTAGCTAGAGGTGGCCAAATGAGCCTATCAGACTGGCCAGAACGAGCCAAGCCTAAGGCCCATCTAGGCCCAGCTCGGCTACACTTTAACAGGTCATGCCATGTCGATGATATGGCCCATAGCACAACCCATCAGTCATCATGCCGAGCCTGACACTGTTGCGACAGGATTAGCCTACAAGGCAAGATGGCATGGTAACATAATGGTAAGGCCAGAGGCAGGGCAGCCAAGCGGCGATCGAGTAGGTCATATCCGTACCGGCCCATCTAAACCAGCCCGTGCTAGCCAACCTAGACATAGCCCAGCTAGCTATGCCAACCCAGCCCATCTACCCTCGTGCCTCGGGTTGGCTCAATAGTCACAGCCCAATTGACCATATTGGCCATCTTTACTGGTAGCCGATGCGTGGGCGTAGCTGCTAAAAGGTGACAAGCCAACACAAACTGTCGAGTGACTCTAGCCCAGGGAAACCTGGACCACCGTCTGATCGAACCATGATCTCAGGTCTCACCTGAATCACGAACCACCAGAATTGTAAAACTGATATTATAAAACATTAGCTCTTAGCAAACCATCCAACGACATAAGAATTAAACATGTAACCATCGGACCTATTTCTCCAAAATAGCGAAGGCAAATGAGTGCCCGGTAGGATTATTGAAACATTTCATAATACAAAGACATCAAACGGAGGAAGCACAGAACTTCTGCTTCCATGCAGAACTGAAACTGAAAACAGGGTGGTTCAGTGATAACGCATTGAAACACACAGTCAGTTTGAAGGAATGAGATTCTTATTGCTAGCACAAGTAGATATGACGTTGCTGCACCTCGTCATGAAGGATACCTGCAGGGAAATGAAGAAACAATAAATCAAACCATATGAAGCCTCAGGAAAAAGAAACATGAAGAACACAACTGGGTCTTTAAGTAAAAGCATATGGCTCACATGTTCATGCTGACTTACAAGTCAGTTTAAATTATACAAAGCAGTATCCTGTTTCTCAAGCATGATAAAGACATACCATGAACACCTGAACAGTACTTTCCATGAATACAAATGGCAATAATTCGAATAGCTGAGTTGGTGGGCATGAGCAGATCACTATTTTTCTTTCCCTTTGCTCTACAGGAATTAAAATAGTTGAGTGCACGGGTGTGACCTTACATACTACAGCATATAGCAATCACACTTGAACTAAGGCTACAGGCAAAACAACCCATATTATGCTCAACTTTCCCATCCAGCATGGATATAGCTTTAGTCTACTTTAGGTCCAAATCAAATATCAGAGGAAAGGAATAATGCACGAGAGATAAGCACATAATTAACCCAAGGAATATATTGGTGCACTTGAGTGAACAAAGTATAATTGCTTGAGTACCGGACAACCTAAAACTCCCCTACAGTCCTGTTCTTGTTTTCTTTTTCTTTCTCTGTTTTATATTCTCTTGTATTGTAGACCCCTAGCTAGGAACTTCGGCAGAACTTATATCATGACAATTTTTGCCTGAATTATCGTTATCAAATACAGAATGCCAACTGATTATGGGAACATGGCTGGTTCCAGCGTTTAGTTTGTTTGGAGATGTCACATCTGACAACATTGAGTGTACAGATAACACACTTAAAAAAGGTTGAAATGTTCAAAGTTTAAGCCTTACATCAGTGCAATTAAAACAAAACTGAAGAGTCATTGCTCAAAACTTCCAACGTTGATCACAAATTCAACAAAGCTTTACAGATCACAAAGAAATTAAAACTTAGAAGCTTGACAAAATATCTTCAAAAGCACAAATGTGATTTTCTTAACATTATCCCAAAAGAAAAACTTAACATACTTATTTTTCATGCAATTAGATGTTCAACAGAAACTTAAAATTGTATAATGGTATGTAAACCAAATGGCCATTTAATAAGTTTTCAATGGAACACACAAGTTCAAAGCAAGCATTTCTCTGCCAGTAACAGTTCTAAACTCTACAACATGATTAGTCAGTCGTGTCCTACTACTATAACCAAACTGAAATTTGGTTCACTAAGAAGACATAAATCTGAGAAACAAACTAGTAAGGTACAAATGCTCCATTTGATCAGTCAGGAAACTGATTTTCTAAACAACAACAACAAAGCATTTTAGTCCCAAACAAGTTAGGGTAGACTAGAGATGAAACCCAACAAGACCCAACAAAGAAGGATGAAAAAAGAAAATAAAAAGGTATTAGTAATAGTAAGTATAGTAATAGTAATAAAGGTAAAATGGTTTTGGCGCATGGATTGCTAGCTTCCACACACTCCTATCCATGGATAGTTCTAAACAACCTTAAGCTTAATAAATGTGCCAAACTAGAATAGCGCATATAAAGGAACACAGTTTGAATGTTCACCAGGAAATCTAAATTCTAAACAACGCATATAAGCCTAGCTTTTTATCTCAGAACTTACTTGCAAAAGCCCAAATTAAAGCAGAACACCCTTTTCACCATTCCCAAAACATAAAAAGGTTCAGTGTAGCAGATTGCAGAGGAGACACAAAGCCTAACGAGCACAACATCAAACTGAACTTCCCTATATGCCATCGTTCAACAGGCCAAAATTTCTACTAGTACCTCCCCCAAAGAGACAGGTAGGAGATAATGAGGAAGTAATCAATTCACTATAATCTCACAAATTCAATAAGTCATAAATTGCTTGCTCTTTACAGCAACCATACTGCAAGATAGCTAACTTTACGGAAGTCGAAATCAGTAGCTAAATCGGGGTTTGCCCCAACTCCTCCGGCTTAATCAATATCTGCAGAGCTCTTGACCAATGGGAAGCTAGCCAAACCCTAGCTAGAGCAAGGGAATCAATCAAGCAAGCAAACCAGCAGATAATTCGTTCGACGGGGACTCCCAGCAAATCAATCAGTCAATCAACAACTGGACATCTATTTTCGCTAAACATCAAACTCCACCTGCAGGAGTCCAACCAGCAATCGACACCAACCAAGCCCGCCCAACAGCGAGCGGTTCGACCAAATCGACGAATTCCTACGACGGAGTGGCATCAACTCAACAGCAGCGAGATCTGCCAGAGTTAGGCGCTTACCGGCGCGAGGGTCGGGGGGCTCAGCCTAGGACGGCGGCGGGGTTGAGTGGCGGGTGATGAGGTCATCGTAGGGGTCCCGGCGCCCGGCGGACTGGCTGATCTGGGGGTCCCAGGCGAGCTGGGAGTTGAAGCGGTCGAAGGTCCAGAAGCCGTAGGGGCGGAGGGGGAGGCTCCATGCCGCCTTGGTGCGCTCGCACCGCTCCTTCATCCGGTAGACGTGCTCCCTCTGCGCCTGGTCGCGCTGGTCCGGGTCCTCCATCATACGGAGGATCAGGTTCTCCGCGAACTCCATGATGAACCCCATCGCCGTCGCCTCTCCTCTCCGTCGTCGGTCTCGCTCACTCTTGCTGGGGTCGGGTGTGGTTGGGGTGCGGCTGCGGATGGCCGGTGGGGAGGGTGATGATGTCAGGCCCGGCCCAACACGACCTGATTGTGTGTGGACCAGGCCGGGTAGCTACTACATTTCGGGTTTCCACCGCCTACGCGACTTATGATAGGCTGTAGCTCGGTAAATTTGGGTGTGTTTTTTTATCTTAATGACCAAGTATCTGAACGTTACAATAAAAATATTAAAAACGGTAATATTAAAATACAAATTTAATATATAGATACACCATAGAAGTACCATCGAACGAATATATCAGGAGCAATACCATAATTTTATTTCAGATAGGATTAAAAAAGAAGATTATCCACTAATTTTTCTTATAGTTTATTATTTTTTTATTATTAAAACTAGTTCTATATCTATAGCCTATAACAAGATAAAAAAACTAGAAGACGAAAATGGATGAAAAAAGTAAATAATGTGACAAAGAAGAATAAAAAAAGATATGACAAAGAAACTAACTCGTGATTTATACAGTAGAGATTTAATTAAGAGCACGTGATTTCTTCTTAGTGTAAAAATAGTACTAGCATTTCAGCTAAAAAAATTACTACTCCAGCATTTGGGTACAAACCATACAGTGAAGCAGAGTAGGTCCATGCATATTACTGCTATTTGTTGGACCGAAATATGGACAAGATCAGTCTAGGATTACTCAACTACATTTGTCACCACCTTCTATTTCGCTCAAGCTTCACCATTGTTTTCAATGTGCACCTCACCTCTTCATAACTCTATAGTCTACACTTCGACCAACTCCATTTGGCAAGTCGGCAACAATTGCACAAAGGACAGAGCTCGGAACTGACAACCATCAGGAGAGGGATCGCATGCACCCACACCCACAAATCGAGCACAGCCTATCATTCTGCAAAATCAAGTTCTGCCTTCATTATTTGCTCTCCCCGCCGTCCTGTGCATTTTCGATTGCCCTCGATGAACTGCTGCGGGTGAGTTGAGATGCCGCAGCGGTGGTATTCTGGGCATCAATGGCGGTCTGCGAGGTGCTTGCATTGCCCGCTTCTTGTTGTGGGGGAGCACAAGCTGCAGCTGGAGCAGATGGATTTGCATCATGCGCTGCTTCAGTGGATTCAAGGTGGGCACTCTTTTCTTTAGCTACAACTGCGAACAAACACACACACACATCAAGGTAAATCGAAAGGGTCATTGATACGTTAAGCACGATCAGATGTCAGGGATCGTGTGAAGAAACCTTGAGAAGCAACATTACTGTGTGGCATTGGCTGCACAACTTGGGATGACGCAGTCACTGTTGGGGTTCCTCTTTTATTTCTTGCCTGCGCCCAGAAAAAAGAAATGTCACGATAAGGATGAAGACGAAGTTACATGGAGACCATCAGGAGAAACGCAGAACATACCTTCATATCGTCACAGTACTTTACAACAGAGGATATATTGGAGTAACGACCATGAACCAAGGTATATACCCACAGAAGGAGCTTTCTTGGGATGCTTAGGTCGAGGGTATCAACAACAGCAGGGCCTTGTGGCAGCTCTCCAATAGGCGCTTGTGATGGAGTTACTGTATACAGATTAATACCTGAGGGAAATGTTCCACAAGAGCTCTCTCGATAAAAGTTGTAAGTGCTCTTCATAACAGTAACAGCAGAATCCAAGTTATCTTCAGATATTTGCTTGATTGGAATGTTTTTAATTCTGTTAAGTGTCTCGAACCAATTCATGTCAAGGCCTTTGAATTGAGCAGCCGCGTCAGGGGATGAGATAAGAAGCTCATCAGGTTGCAAATCAACGTAAAGTAGAAGTCCATTGGATAATGGAGCAGGTTGATCGGTTGCATCCATGGGTTCGGGCAGTGGAGTGATTGTGGCCAGTTTGATGAGAATACACTGGCACCATGCCAGCGAAGCATGCTTACATATCTTAGCAAAGCTGCTATTTGACAACTTCGGTGTCTTGAAACGCTTTCTTATCTTCTCATTGAGTCCTTCCAGAACATCTAATCGGACATCACTCTCAAGCATATAGATGTACTGGTGGATATAACTGCCACAAGGAAATGCTATTTGAAAACCATCTAGCTTAAGAACAATAAATTCCACTGTGACCGAGTAATTTACCTGTAAAGATCGCTTTCTGATAATTCCGGACAGTTCACCTCTGGTATCGTGCTTATATCAGCCCACAAATTCGCATGATCCATGAATACACTGAACATTTTCTCAAGTAGTT
The DNA here is from genome assembly GCF_958298935.1 of Phragmites australis. Lineage (NCBI taxonomy): Eukaryota > Viridiplantae > Streptophyta > Magnoliopsida > Poales > Poaceae > Phragmites > Phragmites australis. The sequence continues at coordinate 11,503,773 of NC_084924.1, forward strand.
GTTCAACAGGAGCATCACCAGAAGCTCGACGAATCTCAGGATTTCGAATTGCTGCCGTTAGAACTTGAAGGTACTTCCCAAGACCAACAGGAACAATATCGCCCAAACATAAAGCAAACTACAGAAGAGAACAAATGTTTTTTAATATCCGGGGAAAACGTAGAGCTTAACTTAATTATTCTGTAGTTAGGAGGTACCCTCTTATCTGTCCGCAGATATGTATATGCCTTCTCCAGAGTCGACAGGTCCTTATTCTTCTCCAGCAGGTTTAAGTAGAGTATCATATACTTCCTGATGCATGTAATGAATTTTCGTGAACTTTCTGATAAACTGACCTCCAGATTCTTTCTGGATCCACCAACATTTGGATTTTTCCTCCTGGGAAAAGGAAAGACCAAAATTTCCAGGTTAGCTATTGATCATCAAAAGTAAATGCCGTTCGAATACATATAGTCAAACTTTTAAAACATTGACCACCACTATACATAAAAGTGTTTAGATTTGCCATATGAGAATGACATTAATGGATTCATCTAAAAAGTACTTCTGCATCATTAAAAGTTTATTCTTTTCGTTGACACTATATACTTAGAAAAGTGATGATTAAAGTTGTATATAGGAAACCGTGCCCATGTAGTGAACAATCAGTAACTCAGACCGGAGGGAATGAGTGGTAGCAGTTAAATACATCAATCAATAAATCACAACATTAGACAAAAGAAAATAAACCTTACCTTCCTTTTCTAACAGTGCCATCAATTTCCCACATGTTCACTGTAAAGGAAGACCGAGAAGATTTGAAACAGAATGAGAGCTCTTCCTTAGCCCGCTCAAGGTCCCCTGCTTCACCTCTTCTATACAATCCTTGCGCAAGCTTGTATCTTGCCTTGTGGAAATGCTTTAGCTCCACTTCCACACAAGTACCAAGGGCATACAGACAATCATCATAAAGGATGTGCCACACTTTATCAAGTAAATCAGGCTCAACAAACTTATTTTCCACTTTACTATCTAGAGCAGGATTTCCATTCTGATCAGAAGATGAATGCTGAACATTAGTTCTGGACCCCAACATGCTCAAGACATTCTCCTTTGTTGACTGGTTGTATGTGTAGTCAGCAACAACCTATAATAACCAAAAAGGTTAACATCTGATTATCTATTAAAGAATTATTTCACAACAGATGCTCTGATTAGGAGTGATAGGGAAATAGTATACAATAGTCATAATACATGAAAAGATGGAAAAGAGTAAAGCAGTAGTTATCACTGGAAAATGAAATGGTGCAAAACTGTGATAGAAATAGGTGGAAGCACTGTGATAGAAATATCTTATCATTAAGTTGCATCTGTAGCTATAAACGAAGCAGAGTTATATTCTTATCATGGCGGTAATGGCATGCCCACACTTCTTTCTTCAAAATCTCCAGTTGTCAGTCATAGAAGACCGACTTGGGATATGTGTTGATATTTATCAGGTGAGGACAGAAGAAACAAGCAAGTTCTCAGCATTCACGAGTTGAGGGAAAGAAAAATAGAAGCCAATCCAAAACAACAAAGGATATGGCATAAAAATCAACCAGGGAAATTCTCTCGTCCACTAACCAGCAGTTACCAGACTCTCGCCAGGTGCTGAGATTTGTTTTTACTGACCGCAGAATTTTAGAATTTCAAATTTTAAGTCTAGGAATAAAGGAGTTGGCAACCAAAGCTAATTAGCTACACTAGATTGGCACATGTTGCCTGGTGGTTAGGCAGCGAACAATGGTGCGATGTACGCTCACCGCGGCATTTTTTTGTTTTTGTATTAAAAAGAAAAAATCTCAATTCGGTGGGGAAAAAAGGATGGACGGAATTTTGTCCTGGGGTTGCGCTGAGATTGTAATTCCTGAAATCAACAACAGGTGGCAGACAATACTCATAAAGTCATATGGCAAAAATACCTCCTAACTTTTTTCATTGTATAATCCCAGAGAACTTTATTGGTTAAGACTAAGTCACTAAGGTTCATACTAAGGTTGAAGGCAGCAGTCACATACCAGTATTAACTTTTTTAAGTGTTTACAAGCAGGAAAAGAGATAGGACAATGAAATAAACTCCTCAACACTAATGGAAACTTTTGTTCATGTCTTTAAAATGCCTGAAGAAAACACAAGGTTTTTTACTGTTTATTATGGTAGTTAAAGAAAAGGGAGGCAACATACATACATCTATGATTATTACTATGGCATTGTTTTTCCTCACATCGCATCTTTCACTATCGAAGCTTAGGCAGGGCTGTGGTTTTCCAACGTCAAAGCAGAAGACAAATGATTGACACATCTTCCTTCTCTGCCATGCAATCAAGACTAAAGAGAAACTCAGCATTTGAATCTTAATTTGATTGAGCTAATATAGCCTGGCAAGTTCTCGAAAAGTAGGCCAGGTCAAGTGTGGGCAGTAGGCAGCTATGGGATCTCAAATCATGGCTAGTGCATCCACTTGATTGCTATTGGATCTCAAATCATGGCTAGGATATGGTTATTATTGAGACCACTTCACCAAAATGCTTCAAAGCTAGTCCTTTATAGAGAGATCAATAACAAGAAACAAATTAAAGTTTTGAATTGGCATGGGTAGCTCGACCCATTTGATTATCAGAGTCCACATGGCTTCGCTAGTGGAACAACTCGTGTGATCATGTCATCACTCACCAGTCAGTCAGTATGCAAAAGCATAGCTTAGTCAAGAGTATACTTAAACCATTCAGTGAGGAACTAAACAGATGCATATAAATTTTCAAGGAAAAAATAGCTCTTAAAAAGCTGATCAGTGACATCCTAGACAAACCTGTATAGCTTCAAGATTCTGTTTCCCTTGAGTATACAGTAACTTCATGCGTGATGCATGAATCCTGTAAACAGGGTCAACTGCAGTTGGATTCAACATCACAGCTTTGTTGTAGTATGAAAATGCCTTAGCAAAGGAATGCCCCAGTTTCTCACATAGCTTTCCAAGGTAAAAAGCATGAAGCCACTGCACCCTGCAAGTAAATAAGCATCATATCATTGCATATGCGACAAACATCTGTCAGAACATGAAAACAGGTTAGGAGTGTTAGATTACTTGAGTTCAAAAGCCTTCTCAAAGTGCTTCATAGAATTTTGACAAAATGTCTCCCATGTTGTATCCTTCACTGGCAAAGTAGCTCTTTGATCATAAAAGGGTACCACATTTTGAAGGCTGTCGTAGTAAACTAGAGCCAACAATTCATGTGTCTCGCTCTGGATGAAAACAAGATCAGATGTCATCCAAGAAATAACCAAGCTTTCACCAAGAAAAACGGAAGGTAACTAACAGATTGACACAAAAACACGGCTCTCAAACCCAACCTGTGGTGGATCCCTGGGGACAAAGCAAAGTCACGTAGTTTTACGAACGTTCCCTCATCGAGTGCAAGAGTTTGTGGTGTGTGTTCTCAGACCAAAGAAACCACCATTCTATCCGGGACTGATTATGCAAGTACTTCTCGACCTCCTGATTATACCTTTTTGAAGGTTATAGGTTGTTTATGCTTTGCTTGTCTACATCCTTACACAAATCGCTTCAAGATCGTTACCCTGTGTTTCTCTGGATTATTCTGCTCACGGGAGGCAAATGTCTGCCCGGATGTACATCAGTCGACATGTGGTGTTCAATGAACAAGTTCTTCTCTCCCTTTGCTAAATTATCCTCTCCTGTCGCTCCTATTACCAGCTCCATTTCTTCGACCTCATCCCCTCTCCAAGTACTTACTTACTCCTTTCACTACTCCTACTACTGAATCATCTTCCCCCATTTCTCCTGTCTCTTCTACTTCCCCATTCTCCACATATTCATCCCATGGTGACTAGAAGAGGTTGTGTTAGTGAGCAGCTTTTGAGTCTACCTTTTACCCAAGGATGCAGTTGTCTATGCATAAAGAATAGTTGCTTGCCTCACATTCCTAATGTATTGTTGACAACGCTTGCAATAGGGCATTTCTTTCTTTTATATATGGGCATTTCAAGAGGCCCTTCTCGTTTTCTTTGAAGGAGTTGCTCTTATTTATCTTTAGGTTGCTTTATCTAAGTAGGATTCTTCTGCTCTTTGAAGGAGGCTCTTTGATTTAGGCTGTTAAGCCTTCTTTCTTGAATGTTCTGGAAAAGGGAAAGCTACAGATGAAGCTTCCCACTGTTCGTGTTAGAACGACAGGAACTGTGCTCATAGAGATGGTTGACAAAAACGGGTTCTGTTTCTCCGATGAGTTTTCACTTACACGATTCTTCTGACCTTCTCGAATCTCACCGAGCACCCGTTCAGACGTGGCTGATAGAACCTGAGTTCTGGCGCAGGAAGTACCGATGGCGGATTGGTGGCCGAGGCTTGAACTGGCGACCAGGCGCCGTGGCGGTGCTGTCGACGGCGGAAGAACGAGAGAGCACGAGTAGATGGGAACGAGAGGAAACAAGAGATAAGGGCGCCAATGGCGCACTGCCTGAACCAGTCCGATCAACTCCCATTCATAGGCGGCAAGCTTGATGTGGCGTGCTGCAAACGGTCGGACCCAAAGCCTTGGTGAAGAATGGCGCCAAACCCTAATCCTGACGTGTCGAAGTCCACCATAAACATCCTGTAGAAGGCCGGAAACTAGAGCACGAGCGTCGTAGACAGGTTGTTATTGAGTGCTTGGAACGTCGTGTCCGCCTCTAGCGATCACCGGAAGCCCTCCTTCTTGAGCAATTTGGTGAGCAACGCCATGATGATGTTGAAATCCTAGATGAATTTGCGGTAGTAGCCCGCAGGACCCAAGAATCCGCGTAGGCCCCGAGCGGAACGCGGCACCGGTCATGTCGCTACGGCCTCCACCTTGTCGCCATCCATTGCCACGCTGTTGGCCGATATATGGCCGAGGTAGGAGGCGGAGTTGGAAACGAACGTGCACTTGGAGCGCTTGATGAAGAGGGAGTTAACTTGAAAATTCTCCAAGACCGCCTTGACATGTTGCAGGTGATCGGACCACGACGAGATATAGTTCAGTATGTCGTCGAAGAATACGAGTACAAACCGGCGCAGAAGGGGACGGGGCACGTCGTTCATGAGGCCTTGAAAGGTTGTGGCCGCGTTCGTCAGACCAAACGACATCACCAAGAATTCAAAATGGCAGTGGTGAGTGCGGAAGGCAGTTTTCTCCACGTCGTCCGGGTGAACACGGACTTAGTGATAGCCCGAGCGGAGGTCTAGCTTCATGAAGTAGTGGGCGCCATAGAGTTCATCGAGAAGCTCATCGACCACCGGGATAGGGTGTGTCTTTCAACGTCTTGTCATTGAGCGCCCAATAATCTACGCAAAATCGCCATGTGTTGTCTTGTTTCTTGACCAACAATACCAGGGCTGAAAAAGCAGAGGAACTCGGGCGGATGATGCTCTGTTCGAGCATGGTGGCGCATTGCTTCTCGAGCTCGTCCTTTTGCAGTTGAGGGTGTCTGAATGGGTGAACTGCAACGGGTGCGGTGCCGGGTAGATGGATTATGTAGTCGCGCGAGCGCGCCGGCGGTAAGCCGACGGGTTCGGCGAAGAGGTCCCCGAACAACTCCAGTAGTTGGTCCATCAGTGGTGTGCCCTCGGTGTGCCCAATGCACACGACACGCACGGCCAGGGGTTCGACGTTGTGGCGAGGGGAGCCCATGCCTTTCTAGAACACGCGGCGGTCGTCCCACAATATCGGCCCCAACGTGCAAAGGAATTGGACCCTGAGAACAAGATCGTAGCTCCCAGAGGAATGGCATAGCAGTTGATCACGAAGTCCTCCAGGTCGATGCGCATGCCGATGTCGTGACAGAAGCCATCGCACGGCACCTTGTCGCTAGCGCACGGCGACGTGCAGGCCCGAGTGTGGTGCGAGGTCGAAGTTGACGTGCTGGGCTACGGCGTGGTTGACGAAATTATGGGTGGAGCCCAAGTTAAGGAGGGCAATGAGCTGGTGGCCATTGATGACCACGTCCGCGCGGATCCCCGTTAGAACATGGAGGGAGACCACTGGAGTGTGAGCATCCGCTGCCAATGGCAAGTCTGGGCCACCCTCGTCGTCGTAGTCCGAGACCTCAATGTAGAACAAGTGCTGGCACCGATGGTCGTGCACGTATTGCTCATCGTAGTTGTAACAGAGGCCTTGTTTCTGCCGCTCTGTAAGTTTCGTCGGCGTGAGGCGGCGAAAGGGGCGTGGTGGCGTCGACGAAGTTGCACCTGGTGTGGTCGACGTCTATGGCGTTAGCGTTGACTTGAGCACGAACGGGATGGGTATGGACACGCGACCTGGCGGATGCGGCGAGGGTCGGCTCTGGTGTTGTGGTGCGGCGCCATCCGTAGTCTGAGTCCAGCGCTCATAGGCGCGCGCGAGGCTCATGGCCATCTGGAGGTCTTGAGGGGCATGGAGCTCGACGTCGATGCGCACGCGATCCGGTAGTCTAGCAGTGAACAGTTGGACCTGCTGTGTCGGGGACAGATGATCGGCGCAGCACAGTAGCTCAAGAACTTCTCCTGATATGCCTCTACCGTGCCCTGGAACTGGAGCCGAGCTAACTCGCCAAGCGGGTTGGTCCGGAGGAGCAGCCCAAAGCGCTAGTTGCAAAGGTCCTTGAAACGATCCCATGTCGGCGTGCCCTTGTCGCGCTCGAGCATGAAGTACCAATGTTGTGCGATGCCGGTGAGATGATATGAGGCCAACCAAACCTTCTCTGCCTCCAAGGTGCGTTGGCCCTGAAAGAACTGCTCACAGCGATTTAGCCATCCGAGCGGATCTTCCTTGCCATCGAACGTGGGAAAATTGAGCTTATGGAATCGAGGAACGCCATTGTTGCCGCCCATGGGTGGTGGTGGGGGCGGGATAGGGTTGTTGGGAATCGGTGAGGGTGAGGGTGGAAACTGGATGTGGTGGATTGGGATGGTGGCGGTGTTTGGTAGTTGTGGTTGCGGAGGCATGCCCAATGGCGGAACGCTGTGGTGGGGTGAGTCGGCGGTGAGGGCTGATGTTGATGTCGTGGGCGACGCGACTATGGTAACAAGAGCGTTGTGCTCGGCGGCAGCGGCAGGGTGCTGCTCTATGGTGGTTACGCGAGAGGACATGTTCGATATCTACAGCGCCATGTCTGCTAGCTGTTTCGTCAGGTCGGCCATCATCTTGGCCATGGCCTCTATGGCCGGCGCCTGTGCTACTGCCGCGGAAGCATCCTCATCATGGGAACCCGACATCTCTAATATCATATTGATAGAACCAGAGTTTTGGTGCATGAAGTACCGATGGCGGATCGGTGGCCAAGGCTTGAACCGGCGACCAGGCACCGTGGCGATGTTGTCGACAGCGGAAGAACGAGAGAGCGCGAGTAGATGGGAGCAAGAGGAAACAAGAGACCTCTTTATTTCTTCTTGCTTGATTCTAACGATAACAATATCCTGCTATTTGTAGCCAAATTGGAGACTTAACTGAATATCCTAACAACCAATGTAATCTCTAAACAACCAATTAATCAAATCATCTACCTAACTGAATGAAGTCTTTGATTGTCCCACGAGCTGGCGTGAACCTTCAACCACGTTGGCGCTTGTGACGGCATTGGTAAGTCTGTCCGATCATAACAATGGCACTCTTGAATCGCCACCTGGCCGAGGCCGCTGCCCTCTGCCACCCACAACCCGCAGCCTCCTCTAATCAGGAAATGCCCCACTCACCAGTCATGATCATAGGTAATGCTCTCTGCCTCTCTTCTAATTACCTCCCAATTATGCTGATTTCTTTCAAGAAAAACTAGTTAGGGAGTAAGGGTTTTAATTAGATGATAATGAATGCCTTTTGTCAAATTATAAGATTAGGGTTTGAAATTGGAGTTTTGGAGATGGGACTAACAGCCTAGTTGCAAATTGGAGGCGAATTGCAAGGGACGAGACTTGTGATACAAATACTATGTCAAGTATGCTTCTTGATGCATATTTGAATTGGGTACTTCTGTTGTGCAATTCTTGTTTCTGAACGTGAGCCATATATGAAGTAGTTTAATTGCGTCTTTGAATTATCCACAAATTTTAGGTGCTATGGATTCTACTCCAGAGGATATCTATTGGCAACAGGAGATTCAATTTGATCCAGGCAATGTTTTTCAATTTTCATACTGGCTACTAGAAGGGTTTGCTTGCCCATCTCCTCGTAATTAAGAAGGAAACAAATATATGCTTACCATCCGAATAACAGAAAGGTGAAGAAGAAAATACTTGGATAATGGGCCTTGCCAACCCCACGCTCTTAATTTCCCATACACTCAGGTGCAAGATGAAGACAAAGATGGAACAGTATAGAACAAATCTAGGGCTTTCTAGTGTACTTTCAGGTACTAATGTGTTCTGGAGAGTATCTTCGGCAGGAGGAGAATCAAATTAGATAGAGACATAGTTTGTTAGTTGGGTTGGATTCATTAGTTAGAGATAGGATTTGTTAGTTGGTTTAGCTTACAGATAAGATTCTCTATTAGCTCGGGTTCTATTTAAAGGATGGTGATGTATCGATCAGTTAAGCAATGAATAAACAAGTTTAGTTAACGTAAATTAGCTACTCAAAGCCTACTTGAGAGGACGAGTACGCTCCGCCATCTATCCCTACCGATCCAATCAACTAAGCCATATCATCTTGGATTGCTTGGGCGCAACGGGGATGGCCAAGCGCGCGACGGCTTGAGGCGGCCAGTGGAGGATGCGGACGGTGAGGACGTGCGGTGGCCAGGTTTGGAGGCGGAACCCGGTGGTGGCACGATGAGTGCCGGTGAGGACCGGCCAGAGCGGATCACCAATGATGAGGTCGCGGCCGGCGACGATGAGTAGGCCGACAGCGAGATGGCAGCTGGCGGCGAAAGAGCTTCGAACGGCGCACAGGCACGGTCGGTGGCCGCGAGCGGGAGAGGCCAGGGCGGCCTGGCCCAGGAAGGTGGACGACAGATGCTGCAGCGACGGAAGGCTGAAAACAGAGCATGGAGCAGATTGATGGACGACGAATTGATGTGCAACAGCGGAACTTGTTGGAGGGCAATGGTCCACAGGAAGGAAACGTCTATGATACCAAAGATGATATAGCTTAATTGATTGGATCGGCAGGGATAGATGGCGGAGCATACTCGCCCTCTCAAGAAGGCTCTAAGCAGCTAATTTATGTGGACTAAACTTGTTTATTCATTGCTTAACTAATTGGTACATCACTATCCTTTAAATAGAACCCAAGCTAACAGAGAATCTTATCTCCAAGCTAAACCAACTAACAAATCCTACCTCCAACTAATGAATTCAACCCAACTAACTTAAACTAACAAACTCTGTATATAATTTGATTTTCCTCCTGCCGAAGATACTCTCCATAACAAATGTAACTCACCTGCTCAGGAACAGTTTTGGCCAATGCTAAACTCATCAATAAGCAGCGTCGACTATGTCTACGACCCATCTCAACCCTTTGAATTAAAGTTGTATTCATCCGCCAATCCAAGATGCTTATATGTTTACTACCATCGTTGAGCAACAAGTCAACTTCCTGCCATAATGAACCCTGGTTATGCCACAGAACTGACTAATATAAGGAAAAAGATCCAATCAATTGGTATAACCAAAAAGATATTACCTCATCATATAAATTGGAAAGTTTCTGCCAGCTTTCAAATCGCAACGGGTTATACAATAAATCATACTTGAAAAGATTAGCACCCTGTTCAACAAATTCTTCTCCTTCCTTCTTCAAAACAAAACCTGTATACTTGTCGGTGGCACTTAAATCTTCAGCTTGTGCTATGTAGTAATACAGGTTTCCGTAAACATCCGAGTAAGGCTCTGAGCTGCACCAAATAGCTGAACATATAAACTAGGGTATACCCAACAGTACTGCTTAATTCATAGAGAAGGGATCCTAGGTGCAATGTAAAAGCCAACCTGGTAGTGGAGAGTTTTTTGAATGCTTCGTAGCCTCTTTCACCTGGGAACAGTACATTCAGGATAGCTTCCCTAGATCCATTAGTTTCATAAATTTCAGAGAGCATCTTTTCACAAGAATCAGTTCCATCCAAGAAATTATCAATAGGATTGTTAACCAGTAAGTCATAAGGTGGCTGTGGAAAGTGTTTCCGTATAGCCCGCAGCACTCTTCGTAGTTTAACCAAGCCAGTTTTCTGAAACAACAAATTAAGAATGACCAAGGCATTAAGCACTGTATTTCATAGTTCATACCAAACTAAAAGTAGCAAACACGTAGGTAGTTATTAAGAATTTACTCACAGATAGAGCTTTTGCGTATGGCAGGACATATTGAAACACATCAGCACATTGTTCTTTCGTTTGATAATCACCACGGCTTGTATTTTTATGTACCGCGAGATCATCTTCACTGCAAGAATCCGGGTTTATCTTCAAACCATATAAGCAGAAAAAAGCCTGGTCCAAGGCACTATCAATACATGACTGTATCTCGTCCAATTCTGCATGGCCAGGGCATTTATCAGGGAGACACCAATAAAATGCTTTATTCATAGCTTTCTACTTTTGCTGCAGCATCAAGAATTTAGGTATCGATAATTTTGAACCAAAAAAGGAGAGGAGGCCCTACTGTGATTTTTATCTATAAAAAAAGAAGCAAAACAAAGAGAGATGTACAAACAGGCAAGGAAGAATTTAGGTATCCATAATTCATGAGATATAACCAGCCAACACTATCGCAAGTTATATATCATCTTTGCCGCAAGATATATACAAAATAGTAACACATTACTAAAATGGTCTGTGAAATCCTGTTATGTGCCAGGGAACGGTACATGTGAGCTGTGGTACTGTAGCAATAATGGTAAAAGTTAGCTTAGGTTCGTTTCTAAATAAGTTACCTGTTATATTTGTTAAGAGAAGTTGAGTTACCTATTTCCTTAATCTTAGAGATAGGTTTCTTAAGGGTCAAGACATTCCATCTATATAAAGATGTGGCTGTATCTCTTTGAGAAAGCAATCGAGAAAAAAATAATCTAGTCTCTCAAATATGTTGCCATCCATCCCCAACAAGCTGACTCCACCCAGCCATCCTCCCTATGGTGTTTATCCCGTAATGATCTAAGGATCATTGCAGCTGCTATCAGAGCCGACCGCTGACCCGTCACCATGACCGGCAGCGAGGTCCTTGAGGCCAAGGCCACCTTCCGCACGATGCTGCAAGAACAGGACACACTGCTGCAAAAGATGGCATCTGAGACCGGGAACAGCTTCAAGGTTTTGCTAACTGTGCATGAGGAGAAGCCCCGCAAGGAGTTTCAGGACAGTTTCGCCAACGTTAACCGCACCATCACCGACGTCAACTGCACCATCACTGCTGTCAGTTGAACCTTGACAGCCATCACCGACATGAACTGCACCATCACTGCCGTCAGCCCTCACAGCAGTCGAGAAGCAAAAGGGCATCACTAGTGAGGTTATCATGGCGAATTCCATCACATCGGCTGATCCAGCCAAGGCCAAACAGAAAGGCGATGCTGGGGAGACTGCGGCTACAGGCTCCGTCGCCCGAGTCGAGAAGCAAAAGGGCATCGCTGGTGAGGCTATCATGGCGGATTCCATCACATTAGCCGATCAAGCCAAGGCCAAACAAAAGGGCGGCGCTGGGGCGACCGTGGTTACGGGCTCCGTCGCCCAAGTCGTGCCCCCTGGCAGTGGGGCACAAGAGGCAAAGGTGAGCTGCCGCACCACCGATGTTGCCGACACTTCCGCTGCCAACGCCAGACTCACCACCACATCTACTAGCAAAGTCCCCATCATTAGTTGTGCTGCCTTTGGCTGCACCTTTTGGTGGCCTCACTCCGAAAGGCGACAGTCGTTGTTGTACTGTGGCCACCTACACCGTACTACCAGCCTACGTCGTGTCTTTTGAGGTGATCAGCGGGAGGTGCATGGGAGCATGCAGGGTTGTTGCATATTCTGTACATCTTCTGCATCTCGCAGTAGGAAAAGAGACCCTATTGTCCCACACTGGTATCCCTCACTGCCACCGGCTACTTCAATGGCGAGTGCCAGTACCTTCTCTTTAGTCATGAGGCCTCGGTGATACACTGTTGATTTCTCATGCGAGGCGACACAACACTTGAAACATGGGGCTTCCGAGGGCTGCATCCTTGGCCACCACCAAGGCTTAAGGTCGAGATGTCTGGAGGAGGGGTGAAGTTGTTACATGCCAGAGAACGGTACACGTGAAAAATAACGTGTGGGTCATCAAATGTCATGTATCTGCAAAAGTGGGTGTTCCTGGGATGGACGTCTTATCTCCCACCCTGACCCCTCCCCTCCCTGACGCCTCTCCCCTCCACAGCCCCACGCCGATGACTAGCTCTAGCCCGGCGGCCACCCTCCCTACCTCGGCCTCCTCTCTCAAGCCGGCCAGCAACCCTTCATCCCCCTTAGCGCAAGGATCTCTAGTCTCCGCAGCAGCAACTGCACTGACGGCCCGCTCCAAAGAGCTCCGTTGGCGCGACGATTCGCCTCCTCCACTCAAGTCTGGGAGCCCGGCGTGCACCGCAGCCTCAGCCTCGTGTCGAGACGTGGTGGTGGGTTCTGGAGCTCAAGCTCCTGTTCCCTCGACGGAGGTCGTCGTCCCGGCCAAACAGGGACCGACGGCCAGACAAGATCCAACGCCCAGGTCTCGTCCTGTCATCCGGTCGGTGGTCATCCACGCTCCGCCCCAAGACACCGGCCCTGATGCGGGCGGATGGTGTAAGGTGATCAGCAAGCAGTCACAGTCCTGCCTCCCCCGTCCTCCACGGTGGACACGCGGCTAGGTCCTGGAGGTCGTCCGGGGCCGATGTTTCAACGACCCACAAAGCTGATGGATGCAAGAATCGCACCCGTTGCTTCCGTTGTTTGGCCCTAGGGCACCAAGCTCCCTTTTGCCACATGGCGCCCTGGCAACCACTGCAGAAGCGCAAGTTCAATTGGCGTTGCATCACGCCGGCTGCGGCGAGCGACGTTGCTCCCAGTGGCCTCACTGGTTCGGCTCCCGACAGCTCTCCCCTTCCTGTGTCGTCTCGGGGTGGCTCCATTGTGGATGAGGCCGTTGGGGCTCGTGACGTTCGTTTGCGCCGACACCGACACCGGCGTCGCCTCTCGGCAGCAGCGAGAGGGGCTGCGATGCTGAATAGTGATGGAGGTTCCCTTGAGCAAGCGTTCCTGCATCATGTTCAAACAGTTCCGGCGGCCACTCCGGACGCTACGCTGCCAGAGATGTGTTTCATTGGACGTTTGGAGCACATCCTAGCAGCTGAAAGTGAGCTGCACAAGGCAATCCTCGTGACCATCGTGGGCGCCAGACCTGCGGTCTCACCAGGGGACGCCCTGGAGGCCATCGCTGCCCATTTTGATCTCGCTGCGGACACCCTCTCCATCCACCGTACCACGCCGGAGGATTTATTCTTGTTGCTGCATGATGAGGGGTCTGTGGCGCGAATGCTCAACGACGGTCGGTCGCTCCATCTGCCTCGCTTCGATCTCTTGCTCAAGCGTTGGGTCCCGATTTGCTCACGCTACCGGCAAGATGCTCCCTTTTCGGGTTAAGCTCTCGCTGCTCGGCGTTCCGCCACATGCGTGGGATTTGTCTTTGGCGGAGCGCCTCCTTGCTCCGTGTTGCTGGATACAAAGTGTACATCCAACCACTCAAGATCGTTCAGACTTGTCAAAGTTTCATGTCACTGCGTGGACCAGCAACCCAGCACTCATCCTGGCCTGCAAAGACCTCCTAGTCATGGAGCCCATGGAGTTCATGGCGTTTGAGGGGCTGCCAGTAATGAGGTCCCTAATCTATCCGTTTGAAATCCATGTTTTGGATTGTGTCGACTTTGCACAGCCACCAGAGCCGCCTTCCCCACCGACAGATGATGGGGCAAATCGTCACGCTCGCCGGCGTGCTGATGATGGTCCCTTCGGCACTCCGGAGTGACTCCTTGAGAGGAACAAGGCTTGCCAGCAGGGACGACTGCGTGGGTAGCAGCACCCTGCGTGGCCCGATGTTGTAGTCGGCGTGTGACTCCACCTCACTTGGCACGTCCCATGTGGCAGTCGACGTGGCCGTAGTAGTTGTTGTGGCCCCACAGCCTGCATCACAAGCTGTCTCGCATCTCGAAGATGACGGCCGTGAGAATTTAATTCCCAATAGCAACGTTCCAGTTCCAGCCCAAGCTGCCTCCTCGTTCCATGAAGACAGCGGCTGTGAGAACTTAGTGGAATCAGGCCACATTGATGCTAACGCTAATCAAGTACATGCTTTGCTGGGTGGGCACACAGTGACAGAGGAGGCATCGATCAAGGTCTCGGTTAGCTGTACCAGTGGATCTGTCGCTGCCGCGGTCTCGACTCCCGATGCTGCTGCGTTTTCAGCCAAAGTGCATACAAGTCTCGAGGTTGATGTGGTGGAGGGCCCGATCGTCTCGATTGGTCGACCTCCCGCTCCCTTGGGGCTTTCCCAGGTTGACACGACAAGAGATGTATATGGCCATGCAATGGTGGAGCATGCAAACGTGTCGCCTACTGTAGCTATGAACAAAGGGTGTGCGAGCTCGATTTCTTCTGTTGAGAAGGTGCCGGCTACTCCTCCTAGCCCTCCCTCTAGCTCGGATAAAGCAACACCCGCCTCCGTTTGCGTGCCGGATCTGGACCGATACATATCCAAGTCCTGCTCGCGAGTCTACTCCAGGCAGGTTTGCACCTCAGCAAAGCAACCACTGATCCTGGAGTGGAGTGCAGCACCACCTCTGCAACTGATGCAGCCGGACCAAAATGCTCCATCTACTTCGGTGCGCGCAGTGAGTGCAGCACCACCGCCGCAACTGCCGCAGCCGGACCAAGATGCTCCATCTACTCCGATGTCACAATGAATACAGTGTCACCTCTGCCGCTAGACCAAGACCAACCTGCACCATCTACCCCGGCGCATGCGGTGTTCATCTCGCAAATGAGCATCCCCACCAACAGTCTTCTGCCGAGGCCTCACATTTCAAAGCGACGCAAGAAGCGCCCACCACTGGACTGCTCTCCGAGACGCAGCGCGAGAATTGAAGCCGCGCGTCGGACGACCTCATCTTTTGTTAAGGGCTCCTCTTTTGTCATGAGGGGTTTTGGTCTCATCACGGGTAATACGCTGGTGGATCAACAGGCTCAAGATGAATCTGCAAGGTTTTTCTCCAACCCACCGTCAAGGGCGCACATCATGGCCTTAGCTACCATTTTCGGCTGGTCAGCTCCCAACGAAGGCCAATCAAGAGTGGTTGATGGCATCTCGGTGCTATGTTGAGACGTCGTGCTCAGGCCATTTCCATAGTTTTTTTTATGAATACATCCAAGATTCTAGTGTGGAACGTGCGCGGATTCAACAAGAAAGCACGCTGTGATTCGATTCGGGAGGTTGTTAATTCTTTGAAGCCTGACATTGTGTGTTTTCAAGAAACAAAGGTGGCCAATCTCTCTCGCTACAAAATTCTCTCGATGTTGGGATCTTATTTTGATGGGTGGCATGTACTACCGGCCTCCAGCTCACGGGGTGGCATTTTGGTTGCTTGGAAGCCTACTGTATGTCAGATGGTCACCATCCGCACAGACAACTACTCCATTTCTGTCCAATTCCACGAATATGATGTGCAATGTTGGTGGTTCATCGGGGTTTATGGGCCCCAATCCGATGCGGAGAAAATCTTGTTTCTTGATGAGCTACAAGCGATTCATGCACAATGCTTCACCCTGTGGGCAGTCACGAGTGATTACAATCTCATTTATCGATCCAAAGACAAGAGCAATGATGGGATGCTTTCGGAGGCTTCTAAATGATGTTGATTTGAATGAGATCTCGTTGGTCGACCGAAAGTTTACATGGTCTAATGAAAGATCTTCGCCAACTTTGGTCAGGTTGGACCGAGTTATTTGTACAGCTGATTGGGAGAATATTTTCCCGGATTGCCTCTTGCAAAGTTCGGTGTCGGGCATCTCTGACCACTGTCCTTTAATTCTTGGGCTTCATGATAACACAAGAGGCATGCGCCGCTTTCATTTGAGAGCTTTTGGACCCGAATTGATGGTTTTCACGAAGTTGTACAACAAGCTTGGTCGGCTCAAGTTTCCACCGTGTGCCCTATTGAGCGTATGGCTCTGAAGCGGCAGCGACTATGCGAGGCTCTTCAGGGCTGGGGGCAGCGCAAGGTTGGTAACATAAAGCAGCAGCTCCTCATGGCAAAGGAGATAATTCACCAACTAGAGATTGCTAGGGATTCTCAACCATTATATGAGTGGCTGTGCCGAAAACTCAAGATGCATTGCTTGGGCCTCACTTCTCTTGAACGAACCATTGCTCGCCTTCGTTCGAGGATCGATTGGCTCCGAGAGGGTGATGCAAACACCTCCTTTCACATCCATGCCGCGTACAGGAAAAGGAAGAATTTTATTGGTAAATTGCAAGTGGAGGATGATATCATCACGGCTCAAGAGGAAAAGTAGCTAGTTGCCTTTGATTTTTACTCTCAATTGCTCGGCACTGCAGGGGACCGTCCTTGAATGTTGGACCTTGATGCATTGCAGCTACCAATTCATAATCTTGATGATCTAGATGCCCCTTTTTCAGAAGACGAGGCATGGAGGACTATAAAAGACTTACCTCTTGACAAGGCCCTGGGGCCCGATGGCTTCACGAGGCGTTTCTATCAGAGTTGCTAGCCCATCATAAAAGATGATCTCATGGCAGCATCAATGGCGGTACATGAAGGTGATAGCAGGAAGCTTGGTTCGCTTAACTCTGCCTACCTCACACTACTGCCCAAGAGGGCCGATGCAATCAAGGTTGGAGATTATTGCCTTATTAGCTTGATCCATAGCTTTGCCAAACTAGTGGCAAAGATATTGGCTATTTGTCTTGCTCCGAGATTATCCTCTGTGGTGTCCTCTAATCAGAGTGCTTTTATCCGCGGACGTTGCATTCAAGATGACTTTCTTTTTGTCCAACAAACAGCTCGATTTCTACACAACAAAAGGAGCCGCAAATGCTTCTCAAATTGGACATATCGAAGGCATTTGATTCAGTGGAGTGGCCCTTCTTATTGCAGTTGCTCTCACACTTGGGCTTTGGCCTCCGGTGGTGCACCATTCTATGCGGTTTGCTCTCCACAACTTCTACTCGGGTTCTTTTAAATGGTGTTCCAAGGGAACCGATCTCTCATCACTGTGGACTTCGGCAAGGGGACCCATTGTCCCCGATGTTATTTATCCTAGTCATGGATGCTCTCAACGCTTTGATCAACCGGGCCGAAGAGCAAGGATTGCTGCAGCCACTTGCATATCGGCCATTAAACCACCGGGGTATCTCTGTATGCCGACGAAGTCGTATTGTTCTTGTGGCATGTTGTTTCGGATATGGTGGTTATCAAAGACATTTTGGAGCTGTTTGGGGATGCTACCAGGCTGAAATCGAACATCCAAAAGTGTTCGGTTTCCACCATTCATTGTTAGGATGGGGGCATGGTTGTGGTTCAAGATACGCTGCCATGTGCACTACAAGAGTTCCCTTGTACTTATGTGGGACTACCATTGTCCATCAAGAAGCTAACTAAGGCCCATTTGCTGCCTCTCCTGGACAAGATCGCCGACAAACTCCCAGGATGGAAGGCGGCTTTGATGCATCCGGTTGGCAGATTGATCCTTGTGAAAGTGCTTACAACCATCCCAATTTATCAACTAATCGCTATGGATATTCCTAAATGGGTTGCCAAAGCTATTGACAAGATCAGAAGGTGTTTCTTGTGGAAGGGCAAAGCTAACGCGAACGGAGGCCATTGTGTGATTGCTTGGAGCAAAGTATGCCGGTCTGTGGAGCTTGGCGAACTCGGCATCCACAACCTCGACACATTGTCATGGTCGCTGCGCATGAGATGGCTTTGGTTGCAAAAAACTCAACCGGATAGACTATGGGCCTCCCTTCCGATCCAGATAAATGCAAATGCTAAGACCTTGTTTTCGGTTTCCATCATCTCAAATGTCGGTGACGGCAACAACACAATGTTTTAGACTAATCGGTGGTTACATGGGCGGTCAATATCTGATATGGCGCCTACCCTTGTGGTCGCGGTAAGCAAGAGACATACTAGCCGGCATACAGTTGAAGAGACATCCACCCAGCCACCCTCTCGGCGGTATTTATCCAGTAATGATCTAAGGATCATTACAAATCCAGTCTTACCCGATTCTTCTTCATCCTCAGAGTTTTGCTTACTGTCACCAACTGAAGGTTCATCAGTCATAGTGTCTTGTGCTCTGTCATTTTTTGGAGCTGCATCTTCTTCCATCCCATTTGGATCTGTACAATAAGATAGAGAAAAACCAACAAATGCCAGTTATTAATTGACAAGGAAACATGACTATAAGAATAAATTTGGTAGGAAAACCTACTAAGTTGATATTTTAGTTTCACATCTAGTGCCATGAAATGTTTGATTGCAAACTTGAGGAATGTCCCTTCCTCCCCTTCGCAATCCCTTCCAGCACAGCAGAGCCCATATTCAGCAAGCAAATCATGGACTGCGACAATTAAGTCAACCTGCATAGGTGAACGAAAGCAAGTGATGAATGTTGAATAGGAAAAGCATTACTTCAGAACTCTGCGACTTTGCCTAATACAAAGGTGGCACATACCTGAGTTTTGATGGATATTGTAGGATCAAGGTGCTGGAGCTTGCAAAATGCAATGGCTGCATCAATGAGACACGAACTCTCCAACTGGTCAACCTGATAGGAGGTTCCAGAGCACGAGAATTTTCTCGACAGGATCATCTTGAAAGCAGCGCACTTGATTGTAAGGAGCAATGATTGAATGTCACCAACGATAGAAATTAATGAACTCCAGCCATCTTGCCCATTCTGCAAATACGAAAATCAAACTGTCACTCAGGTGGCAGTATTAGAGGAATTAATTCATGAAAAGCTTTTCCCTGACTTGTAAGCAAGCATACAGGTTTGGTCGAATTTATTCAAGAAAATTGCTACTGTTCATGTAATAGATAATGCAGTTTCACTAATTACATCGAATAAGCATAACTGCATAAGTAATAAGTACCATCCTAACATGCACCGTTGTAACACCCTTGATAGACTTGCACCACTGTAACACATCTTTGATAGACTATTTCACTAAGTACCAAGGAACAACTAAACTAACAAACACATGCCAGAAAAACATAGATCATCCTAAAATGTTTAGGATAACATAATCCTCAACCACCACAGCCAAGGATAAGTCATATGTTAAGTAGCGAAGACCTCAGATGAGATCTATTACAGTGCAGGAAATTGACCCATGGGAAGCTATAACACTCCATTATCATTATAATTCACTGCCTTTCTCTCGGCAGCTAATTACAGGCAACCTTATGTAATCAGGATAATAGAATGCGTTCGCTATGACTATATGTGTGGCTCAGAGGAACTGTGGAAAACTTTATGCTCCTTGCCCGATCAACCAATCTACTCCCTCCAGTTAAAAACACAAGACAGTTCCCCTTTGTTTACTTTGCAGTCTCCAAGGTACAGGTTTAACCACAAATATTTCCCATCATATGTTTGCAAAAACTAAAATTATATACTAAGAATAGTTTCTACAGCAAAAAACGCTCATTTTTTTCCTATGGCCAATCTAGATATTCATAAATATGTGTGCGTGCGTGTGTGTGGTCAAAGATTCAAAAGTTTGGCTGTGATAAATGTGCCAAAAATTTTAAATTCTGACTTATCCATGGAACATTACTGACAAACCACAGAAACCCCAAAGTTTCAACCTTCTCACTCTACACCCATATCTAATCATTTTTAAGTGGGGCAGTGATATACTTATGAATTAGCATAAAAGTGAACCTCGGTAGATATTGCCAAGGAAAAGACTTGAGCTAAAAGGACAATTAATGAGATCTGCGGAAAAAAAGAACATCCAACTTACAGAATTATCACACTGATCAATAAAGTCTTTTGCTTTACTGGCGTTTTGAGATATGTCTTTGACTGCTTCCACAACATTCTCTAGCCGGTTCCTGTTCATTGCTTCCACAAAGTCCACATCACTTGAACCTTTTCCCTTTGGGGGTGTAACAGATCCTATCATACCAGCTGCCACAGTTAGAACTTGAATTTTCCTTCGATGAGAGTCAAGATAGACCTGGATGTTCATTGGTTTTGCTTTTTCACATGCAGATATTAAGACATCCAAGGCAGAC
Organism: Phragmites australis; assembly: GCF_958298935.1. Lineage (NCBI taxonomy): Eukaryota > Viridiplantae > Streptophyta > Magnoliopsida > Poales > Poaceae > Phragmites > Phragmites australis. The sequence continues at coordinate 11,524,056 of NC_084924.1, forward strand.
AACTCAAGTGAAATAACAGTTTCGCTTTCTCTTGGTGGACCGTATGCATTTCCAACATGGACATCTCTGGTGGAAAGTAAAAGTGGAGGTAGCAATTTCATGAACTCTGTATGAGTTATTTTGTTGATATTCTCATCATTGTTCCAAAGTAAAGATTCAAGCCTGATCAAGTTAATTTCACGAAGAATTGTGTCAGCAGTCAGCAATTTTACAAGCTTAGTGTGAGGTAGAAGAATGAGCTCTCCACTGCTTTTGGCTTCTTTGTTATTTCTTAGGATTGACAGGGCAATATTGAACTGCTTATAAGCTCTCTCTTTGCTATCTGATGAAAGGGACAGACAGCCACTCAGCCAGAAGAAGCGAATCCAGAACGCACAATTCATGTTTGACGAAGAATCACATTCAGATTTTTCATCAGTAAGCATGTTACAGGAAACAGGTTTGTCAGAATTTTCAGGACATTTGGAAACATGTGAATCATTTTTCTCAATTCGATCACTTGAACACACATCTGCCATACTGTTTTCCGTACCCAAATCCAAGTTGGTAGAATGCATTTCTCCAACAGATGTGTTGAATGGTAATTCCAGAGCTATTGACTCTATGATCTTACAAACATGGTAAGATGAATCAGACAATTCTGAGGATGTTGATGGGCTTCCAGACCACAAAGCTCGATCATAGTACAGTTCAGCTAGAAATAAGCTGCACAATGCAGATCTGTCTTGAGCCCAGCCTCTAGTAAGTTTCTCCAGGTCGATGAACTTAACAAAATAATCCTGGAAAGGTATTTTGAGATGAGCCATCTCCTCAAGTAACATATAACCAATGTGATGAGGACCAAAATTTTTGGATACCTTGCATAGAAATAGCTTAACATCATTTGCCTCATCATCAGATGTATAGGTGAGAGTATCAGCATGAGTATTTCCAGAACAATCAATCTTTTCTGCAGCACTTGGCCCCTTCAGTATAAATGAATCTAGAAACTGGGTCATAGCATGCGATATATCTTTACCATCGGTTCCATTTTCATCTTTTCCAGATTTGCGACTTCTCAGCCTCTCAAGGCGTGTGCTTCGCCTTTCATGAGGATGTTCTCTATTTGAATTAACATCTTTCTCTTTAACTGTAGTTTTGAAATCATGAGATGGCACACTCTTACCATCATGGTACGAATCATTTCCATTTCCGGCAGCAGGTTCCACAGTTTTGAATGTATCTGTAGATACAACAACATCAATCATGTTATAAGCAAGCCCCTTGTCACTACCCTCAATGCCTGAACACCTATACGCAGTATTTGTGCAATTATCTTCATCAGCCTTCTTGTTGTTTGCACTTAAGAAGCTTAGGATACCATCTAAAAGGGCCATCCATTTTGCTTCGTTCAATTGCAATGTAGCATTCTGTTTACTCTTCTTCGTCCTCGTTTCTTGATGGATTTCATCATCTCCAGATTTTCTTTTATTGGAAAAGTTGAGTGTCACATGCTTGGGTTCAAGTATGTCAATACCCCGAGGTGCAAAAGGTACTGGCTCAGTATCCTCAATGGTCTTCTTTACATGTAAAGCACGATGATGTGATGGCCAATTCCTAAGCAATAAATTTGCAACAGAAAGGCATGCGACTTCATCATGGATTGCTATAAGCACCTCCAATAGTTTCTCCATGCAGTTCCCTATAGAAAACATCATAAACTAAATTAGAAAGAAAAACAGCTATCACAAGTGTGATAGATGAACTACAAATCAATATAAAATGATAATAAAAATGATATCATACAGTTGTTTGGGCTGCATTGAAGCCCTTGCTCAAAAGCCCATCTTGATACGCTCAGCAAACCCATCGAGCAAGAAAGTGTTCCCAGATGATTCCATACAACTGAATCGTTTGCATCAAGCTCGACAGCTTGTAGGTAACAACGAAGAGCATTATCATAAAACTCCAACCCTTGTTGACGGAAGACAAATGCAAGGTTTTTCAATGTCAAAAACCTGTGCAATTGAAAAAAGGTGTGTCAACATTTTAAGAGAAAAAAATAATGTCAGACATGTCAAATTAATCAGCCAGTGGAATCAGTAAGTTATCTAATTCAAGAGTTGTGACACAAAACAAGTAGGCAGTTGTCGTGTATTGTACAACAAAACTAAAACATATTATGATGAGTAAGCAGTATGCTACGATGCTATGCATATATAGAACCATTAGCTACCTGTTGGGAAAGGAAGATCTTGTTTCAAACAAAAAGAGGAAATATATCCGGAAAAACATGATCAAACCAAACCATCAGAAAATCGCTGAGGAAAATAGGCATAAACACGAGCATTTTCCTTCTTTTGAAATACTACATTGCCTTTGCAATTGTAGCACTACAATTTGTGCCATTAAGCTTATAGATATTCAAATTATGATCCCTTACAGAAGAAAATCGGTCTTCCAAAGTCACTATGATAAGGAATTGGTATTATTGGGTACTCGGTAGAATAAAATTTAGAAGCATCTTAGTTTTATGCAACTCAATTGTTTTCTGAATGGTTCTTCTATTTTATATATTTCTTCAGTACTATGCCCAGCATTTAAACCAATCAACAACTAAGTGCATCTTTACCATTAAAATAACAAAAGGTGTGTGAAAAGAACCTTAGCTGCAGCAAATGCTGATCGCTGCCAGTGTTATCAACCTGTTGAAACAAACTACTTGCTGTTACGGAGAAGGCCACAAAATAAAATATGAAATATTATTAGTTAGATTGCCTGAATGTTCGATATTAGCGGGTCCTTCAAAACATCCTCAAGAAGTTCACGAGCTTTTGCATAGTCTTTTTGTTGCAACTTGAGGAGTCCCTCATGATACTTCTGAGAGAGCGCAAATTCCTGACAGCATTATAAGGAAAACTCAATAACACAATAATATTGTGACAATTGTAGTAAGAGCTTTCCACATTGAAGAGTTCAGCCTTGCCACGCCCACAAGAAGGGAGTTAACAGAATCCATCAGTCAGATGCTACTCACTATTCAACATTTTCTTAGATCAACCTACACTAATCTAGCAATTGCAAAAAAAAAAATCATTACTAACTTGCACCCAACTGAAAATGATTGATAAACCTCCAGTTCTCCAACACTTGGTCCAATAAATTCAGGAAAAAATTTGATATGTCAAACAAATTCCCTAGACAGCAATAATCTATAATGGATTCTCTTCTTGACATAGGCAATGCTACAGAAAGTTACTGCAATAGGTTTAGGTGCCGCTATGGGCACATGCCCCCATTCGAAGAAAGTATCGGTGCACTGTTCTTAAGAAAACAAAAGTGAGTCAAAGGCTGGAAGTTTCAGATTTTAATCCCAGAAAACATCGGAAAATGCAATGTTTTGCTAAGCAAACAACAGCCCATCTTATTAAACTATGAAATTCCATTTCCCACTAGCAGCCAGTCTCCTCTAAAATATCAACAGTCACATAAGATAACCACCTTGGTCGATTAATCAATATTAAATAATTATAATGTTGGGAAAAAATAAACCAGCCTGAGAATAATGGTCGAAGATTACTATCCAGATCCCTCCGGAGCCTTGATCTCCGGACCCTCAGCTAAAGGCTCGACCTCTGAAGTCATCAGGTCCTTTCGCGGTACCTCTTCGTACCGGCGAAGCCTTCCCTTGGCTTAACCGGCTCGGCCTCCCGAAGGCTCAACCTCCCAAAACTCGGCCTCCCGAAGCCCAGCCCCCCGAGACCTCAGTCTCCCGAAGCCTCGGCCTCCTGAAGCCCCAACCTTCTGTTGTCCTGCCTTCCGAAGCCTTCACCTCCCGAGGCCCCCGCCTCCAGCTGCTCGGACCGCCTTCCCGGAGGATACAAAGTGAGTCAGCAGGACTTAGGAAAGATCTACCGAAAGAGTAGCACCAGACGTGCTTTGCCTGCAAGGAAGTGACCGGTATTAAACACCTAGGCTAATGGACGCTGCTCTGACACTCCGGCGTAATCGAGGCTATCCTGACACCCCTGACAGTGCGGCGCCGGGCCGCAATTGGCAACCGGCAAGCCGTCTTCAGGGGGCAGGCACCACGATAGTTACTACGGTGGATATTTGTCTCCTAAATAGGGTAGAAAGTAGTTATCCGGGATAAGGCCCAGTAATTCGGTCGGGTCCCAAATATTTGTACATTATGATAACTTGTACGCCAAGCTACGCACGACCTATAAATAGGGGGTCATGGTCGCCTGGGAAGAGCAGAACACGATCTAGACAGCAAAAAAACGACACAGAGGTGAAAACACACCAAGTCATGCTGTAATACTCCTCCCAAAGCGATCCATTTTTTCTACTATCAATACATTCGTGGTGTTCCTTCCTCTTAAACTTCGTCTTCAAGCTTGAATCTCCTCCTTAGAAGAAATTCTCGCTATACTTGCTGGGGCAAGACGAACTCTTGCTCCAACAGCGCGCCGTCTGTGGGGATTCGAACACAGAAGTGCTAAAAGAGATAGGAATCCACGAGGAAAACCACCAAGGTGCTAGCCAAAATCGCCATACCCACCGTTGCAAGCATGCAACTATATGCATGGCTGTCTCAGCCATGCACACCGTATGCATGCTCCAGCTCCACTGCCGTGTGGGACGGCGTTCCTCCGACCTTGGCCAACCCAGAACCCTGGGTCGGTACAGGAACTCCAGACGGCGCAGAGGCCTTCCAGCCTCTGCACGACAAAGACCTCACCGCCTCAGAAGAGGACGCGACCGAAGCCACGACCAAGCAGGCCGCCTTCCAGTGGTTCTGGGCGGTCCAACCCAGGAGTGTTCCCGCCTGGACTTAGTCCCAAAGTATTCCCTTCAACCACACCTGGGATACCCTGAGCGAGCCAACATCTTCGGAAAGTCTGTCCACCCAGTGCCCTCCTTGGCACCTCAGGCGAAAGAAGGTTCCAAGGAGACGAAGGGTTCTGGGGTGCGTGGACCCCGCCAGCACCTCCAACGTCGCCCTCACAACGCCAACCGCGCGTAGGGAACCCCAAGCCCACCTCGTCCAGGGAGGCATAGTCAGAACCACTTCGGCTCCAAAGGCCGGTTCACCGGGCAGCCTCGACGGTCTCCCAAAGGGGAAGGAGACCCTGGGGAAACCACAGGCTCCGGGACACACCACCTTCGGCAGTGACCCCAAAGACAACTCCAAGCTCCGGTGCCCCCGGAGACACACGGGTGCATCCTGCACGGACCAAGGCACAGCTACAACACCAACGACTGCCGCACCCTCATGTCCTTCCGGAAGGAATACCTCGGAAGGCAAGCAGAATACCTGGCCGCGGAAGGAGCCGGCGAAGGACGACGCAGGGTTAGGAGGCCTGGGGCAAACTCCCGGGCAAATCCCCGGCCCCTCAACCCTACCAACAGTATCATATCCAGCAACGAGAACTGAGTCGAGGACACGCCGTCGCCAGGCTCCAGACGGAGTACCTCCGGAGCCGGGCAGCAGCTAAGAGCCGAGGCGGTCGAGGACCGCCTCTCCCAACTAGCCTTCGACTACACCTCCAACATGCTGTCACCAGGCTCCGGACGGATTACCTCCAGAGTCAGGCAACGGCTAAGAGCTGAGGGAGTCAAGCACCGCCTCTCCTAGCCTAGCCACAGGCTTCGAGACAATAGAGGCCTTATTCCTACAAAGGTACGTCCACTGTTAACTATCAGTAGTTTACCTAGTGATCCGTCTTTCATACAGCAATGTTAGAGTATGTTGATGCCTCCAACCTTACTGTTAGAAGTTTTTTTGTAGTAGATAGCCACTAGGTAAAAACAGTAGAACTTAAGTTACACCCTCATTTAGCATGAATAGTTATATAACCTAACTATGTTTTATACTATAACTAGCTTCTTATTGCTAACAGTAGACTGCAAAACTTAGCTATTATAACCATGTAAAATCCCTACAATCCCGCAAACGCATCGTGCTTAGGTCGCCTAGGGGGCGGGTTTACCCAGGTTTTCTGGAAGGCATTGTGCGGTCTCGGAAGTGTAGTTGCCACGTATCAAGGGATTTCCTTGATAGACAGTGTTGCGACGTCACCTGTAAGACATCTTCGGGTGGTGTGATAAGCCCACGTACCGCGGACGTAGCATGCCTAGGTCACCTGGAAGGCAAGACTGCCTAGATTTCCTGAAAGGCATTGCGTAGTCTCGGTAGACAGTGAGGCCCACACACCGCGGGCGCCGCTTATGCCTAGGTCACCTGGAAGGCAGATTATACCCAGGGTGCCCTGGAAGGCATTTGCATAGCCTCTGGTGTCGAAGCCACGCCCCGGGGGATGTTCTCGGTGGCGGAGTTGCGGTGCTCCGAGGAATGCTGTCGCAAGGAATCCTCGTTACACGACATGTCTACATACCGCGGGCGTAACATGCATAGGTTTCCTGGAAGGCAAGACTGCCTAGGTTTTTTGGAAGGCATTGTGTAGCCTCGATAGTGTGTAAATGCCGGTTATCAAGAGACTTCCTTGGTAATGTAGTTGCGGCGCCCCCGAGGGATTTCTCCGAATGCGTGACAAGCCCACGCACCAGTAAGCATTGCTTGTCTAAACCCAAGGTCATCTGAAAAAGTTCTCCGGATGGTAGACTTTGCCCTGGTAGGAAGTGGAGCCCAGTCACCGCGGGCGTAGCATGCCTAGGTCACTGGAGGGCAAGACTGCCTAGGTTCTTGGAAGGTATTGTGTAGCCTCGATAGTGTGTAGACACCGCATATCAAGGGACTACCTTGATGTGAGGATGCGGTGCTCTGAGAAATGTTGTCGCAAGGAATCCTCTCTGCAAGACATGCTTAGATACCGCAGGCGCAGCATGCTTAGGTCACCGCTAAGGCATCAAGCCTAGGTTTACTTTAAGGTATTGCATAGCTTCGGTCGTATAAATGCCACGCGCCAGGGCACATCCTTGGTGGATAGTGTTGCGGTGCACCCCGGACGTTTCCTCGAGAGCACGACAAGCCTACACACCGCGGGCATAGCATGCCTAGGTCACCTAGAAGGCAAGACTGCCTAGATTTCCTAAAAGGTATTGCGTAGCTCCGATAGTGTGTAGGGCCTTCGGCATTAATACGACAAAACGGAGTCTTACAAAGCCTCCGGTAAAAACGGAGAACCTTACAAAAGCTCCGGTAAAAACAGATAGTCTTACAAAACCTCCGGCGAAAACGGAGAACCTTACAAAACCTCCGACAAATACGGAGTCTTACAAAACCTCCGGCAAATACGGAGAACCTTACAAAACCTCCGACAAAAACGGAGAGTCTTACAAAACCTCCGGCAAAAACGGAGAACTTTACAAAAACCTCCGACAAAAACGGAGAACCTTACAAAACCTCCGACAAAACAGAGAACCATACAAAACCTCTGGCAAAAACGGTGAGCTTTACCTCCGTACAACGAAGAGTTTTACAAAACCTCCGGCAAAAACAGAGAGCTTTACCAAACCTCCGCAAAACGGAGAGCTTTACCAAACCTCTGGCAAAAACGGAGAGCTTTACCAAACCTCTGCAAAACGGAGAGTTTTACCAAACCTCCGGCAAAAACGGAGAGTTTTACCAAACCTCCGCACAACAGAGAGTTTTACCAAACCTCCAACAAAACAGAGAGACTTCCAAAAACCCCCGCAATTGAGATGTTTTCCGAAAACACCTAACAAGAAGAGTACCCCGGCATATTGAAGGCAAATGCCTTCGTGCCAAAGGGGTACGAAACCCGCTGGCCTCCAAACGACACAGCACACAGATCAAAGGGGTATAAAAATCCCCTTCCCTACAGGGAAAGGTATGACCCGCGTAACTCAAAACACATATGATAAAAGGTAAAATCATTACCCTACTATCTCCTTTAAAAACACATTTCATACGTCATTTTATGAGTGTTATACTGACATTTAATAAAAGCCCAAGCTACGTGGTACGGGAAACATAGTGGAACCTTTGACTGTCCATTGCAGAGGCCGCAAATTCATCACAGCGGCTAAGGGCCGAGGGGGTCGCGGACTACCTCTCCCGCCTAGCCTTCGACTTCGCCTCCGACACACCGTCGTCTTCGACCCGGGCAGTCGCTAAGGAACCCGAAGGGTCAAGGACCACCTCCGGAGCTTGTCTCCAAAGGTTCCAGATGGACTTCGCTGAGTTGGAAATCTGGAACAAATTGGGAAGAAGGCTCTGCCAGTGTCGAACCCGAGGAGTACGCAATAACCAGGAACAACGAGGTCGCCACTGCCTCACCCGACCCTCCTTAGTTACCCTACGTATCTACCACCACCAGAGTCCTGAGGCCACCTCTCCCCCAGAAGGAACGAAACCGACGATGATCCATGCAAAGGCTTGATACCTCGGTCATCCGAAAGACTAGCCATTGCCTACGAAGGCACGAAGGCACACACACATGAAGTCACCCGTTCGAAAGATCCCCTTACACTCCGATACAGAAGGAGACACGACCGTCCCCGAAGGTCCATATTATATTATTAAACAACTAGTACATCCAGATAACACATACACAAGCGACAATACAGAAATTGCTACGAAAAAGATAGACCCCGACAGAGCAAAACAGGGTGAGAAATAGTACAAGGTGACTAAGTCAAGCCATGAGTCCACAGCAAGGCCATGGTTGACCGTGAGACAAGGATACCTCACGACTTCACCAAGTACTCCCTCCAGGAGACTGCCTTCACCTCCTACGGGTCCCGGTAGGAGCCATGCATGGGACGGCGTATGCGTCTCATCTGCGGCTTGCCGCTGCGAAAGCAAATACAGTAGCCGGCTCCCGAGCTGTCGAAGGACGAAGAAGAGTCCGAGGAGGTCACCGGCGGGACCTTCTCTCCCGCCTTCTTGGCCTCCTCCTTCGCTGTCGTCTCCACAGACGTCTGCTCGTTCTCCTCTCGCAGGAGATCCCAGTCGATCTCCTCATCGTCATCGGAGATATCGATGATCTCAACAGGCATGGTCTCCCCAGCTAGAGGTCGGGCCGAAGCGGCAGGCAGCCGCCTCCCCTGCAGAGATGGAAGCGGTGTGGCCACCGGCGCCTCTGCCAATGACCGAAACGGTCCGGCTCCCGAAGAAGCCGTCGAGATCATCGACATCTCAGAAGAGGATAAGGAGGAAGATAACGCCATACTCAAGTCAGGGTTAACTACTCGCTTGTAGGGCTATGAAGAATCCAGCCAGGTGACCCCAACTTTATGCCCGGACCAAACAGCCACGTAAGCCCGAAAGATGAAGCGGAACCAACACTGCGGTGTCCCCCATTGAATGCCTAAGAGGACTGTGGCCATGCCCTGGTCGTTCCGCCAGCACGTGGCAGCGTTTCACGACGAATGCCTCGTTTTCTCGCACGGACGTCCCATCACATTAATAACCCAGACTCATTTCAGCGTGTGACAGGGCGCGTGGGCACAAGACCCTAAACGACCCCCCGCATTGTCCAGTCAGAACGTGGCAGTGGTACGTCTCATCCTGTCAGGCAAATGCGTAGTGTCCCCCAATCCTACACGTAACCTCTACTTTGGCGACCTCAAAGGGCAAGAGGAACCATACCGAAGGAATCTAGATAACCTGTATCGGTCTCGACACGGACCCCGGAGTACACCACATCCATCGACGCCCCTCTGGCCCGGGGTTCCGACACCGCGCATGCCAGCTCCAACAAGCTCTGGAGCAGATCGCTACCACCAGTATGCCATCAGCCTTGGGCCTCGCCATCGATGCCCACGGTTCCCAACGAAAAAACTTATTAAGGACAGGGAATTTTCATCGGGCATCCTTGATACTATACCAGGCCGGGGTTGGTTTTCCTCTGCATCCTCTCCCCCGTCCGAAACATCGGGGCCCGAGAATGAGGGGGTACTGTTGGGAGAAAATAAACCAATCTGAGGATAATGGTTGAAGATTACTATCCAGGTCCCTCCGGAGCCTTGATCTCCGGACCCTCAGCTAAAGGCTCGACCTCTGAAGTCATCAGATCCTTTCGCGGTACCTCTTCGTACTTGCGAAGCTTTCCCTTGGCTTAACCGGCTTGGTCTCCCGAAGGCTCAGCCTCCCAAAACCCGGCCTCCCGAAGCCCGAACCCCCGAGACCTCGGTCTCCCGAAGCCTCGGTCCCCTGAAGCCCCAGCCTTTCGGAGTCCTACCTCCCGAAACCTTCACCTCCCAGAGCCATGCCTCCCGAGGCCCCCGCCTCCAGCTGCTCGAGCCGCCTTCCCGGAGACTACAAGGTGAGTCAGCAAGTCTTAGGAAAGATCTGTCGGAAGAGGAGCACCGGTCGTGCTTTGCCTGCAAGAAAGTGACCGGCATTAAACGGCTAGGCTGATGGACGTCGCTCTAACACTCCGGTGTAATAGAGGCTATCCTGACACCCCTGACAGTGCGGCGCCGGGCCGTAATTGACGATCGGCTCGCCATCTACAGGGGGCAGGCACCACGATAGTTACTACGGTGGATATTTGTCTCCCAGATAGGTTAGAAAGTAGTTATCCGGGATAAAACCTAGTAATTCGGTCGGGTCCCAGATATTTGTACATTATGATAACTTGTACGTCAAGCTACGCACAACCCTATAATTAGGGGACCATGGTCACCTGGGAAGAGGAGAACACGAGCTAAACAGAAAAAAAAGACACAGAGGTGAAAACACACCAAGTCATGCTGTAATACTCCTTTCTGAGCGATCCATTTTTTCTACCATCAATATATTTGTGGTGTTCCTTCCTATTAAACTTCGTCTCCAAACTTGAATCTCCTACTTAGAAGAAACTCTCGTCATACTTGCTAGGGCAAGACGAACTCTTGCTCCAACATATAATTAATTAAAAACAAGAATCAAGAGTATATTTGTTCATAAACGATCAACAAGAATTTTTTGTTTATGAAAAACACGATTTAAAGTCAGATCCTCTCATTAACTGTGAGACAATGTGCTCTAAGAGATACGGTGAGTCATAACTTGACACCAAAACAATCTTTGCTGCATGTATCTCCTTCTGCACAGAGAGAAGTAGCACTTGGATTAAACATGCAGTACTGATAGATGATAGCCATGTTCTTCTTGATGGTGTGCCTAGGTGGTTGGACCAGCAGACAGATTGGCAAACAATGCAGGTAGAACTGTCGTGCCAGCTTAAGTGTGGATTTTGTAAGGGTTGAGTTCCACAAGTCATAAAACCCAGGGTTATCTTTTTGCGACTACGATAACAAAAACTTGTGGTTTTCTGGAATTTAATCTATCTGCTATTGCACCAAAGGACAAGACGATTGTGCTCCACAGCTCATGGTCTCGCAACGGATCCCTTACGCAGAAATTACTAACCACTTTCGTCAGAGAAAACGCAACTTTTCCAACATAATTGCACTCGACAAATCGGAAGTCCTAACTTGTGACAACCCACAGGCTCCAGATGCCAACCACCAATTTTCTCGGATGATAGAAAACTCGGAGACATAAGGGATGGGGGAGGGGGAGGGCGTGCCTGTGCTTCCTTGGCGGGCGCGAGCGGCTCCCATTTTCCGCCGGAGTCGCTCTCGTTTATGGCCGCGATGGAGAACTGCGAACACGAGAGAGAGAGAGAGAGTAAGAGATGAGGCGATTCGAACAGGGAGTAAAAGGTCGGCGCGGAGAGAGAGTGAGGTCGGGATCACCATGGACGGCGGCGCGGCGGAGGAGGCCGCGACGCGATCGCCGGCGACGAGGGTTCCGGCAGCGAGTGGAGGTCGCCGCCAGGGCAGAGCGCTCCCCGAATAATTACGGAGACCCGTTGCTCCCTGCCGTCGGGGTTTTGTGTTTGTGTGTGAGCGGTCGACCGAGCCCACCAGCCCGACGGCAGTGGGAGGGGATTAGGCGGGAGAAGCGGGCCGGTTTGGAAGGGCGCACGCTTGCGGCCCATTAGCGAGCCGGACCAAATTGAGTAGCCCATATAGCCTCTTCAAAAAAAAATAAAAAGAGTTGCCCATATAGCCTAGGTCCGGCACAATTTCTTTTAAATTTTTTAAATGTTTGATTCAACAATTTGCAAAACCAAGCACAATAATTTAAATTCGTGTTTAACTTTTTAAAGAACCATGCAACAATTTGTGAGATCTTAGTCAACAACTTGTTCAACATTCTGTACATTATTAGTTGAAATAAAAAAGGTAATTGTTGAAATAGTACATTTAAATTTTTGAATTTTTCAAAAGATAAGTCAAACAATATTTAATATGAATCAAACAGGTTTCAAAATGGACACACTGACCGACTTCCATGCGTTGGTAGGCTAACAAATAGGTATGTTGGTTGGCTGACAAATAGTAATATGTGAGAACGAGTTGGAGTGGGATGCTAGACATTAGAGTATTAGACTATGGGTCTATTTTGCAGAGCTCTCAGACTAGTTTCTAGTGTGGAATTAGTGGGAATTCTGTCAAATATTAATTTGTAATTTTTAGCTTTTAGAGTGATTGCGTAGGAATGATTCTCTAAAATAAACTAGATGTTAGGAGCTGAAAAAATCAGCTTTCTCTAATTCACTTCCCCATAAAATCACTTTTTCCATATAGTTTATCTTAGAAAATCACTTTCACTAGAGAATTTGGTTCAGGTAGAACTGTACCAAATAGGTACTACAACTCGCATTGATAATTTGGTACATAAACAAGTTTCATTTATGCGCCATTTGAAGGGATTTGTATACTATATCCACACGAATACCTCTAATCGGCAAGAAATCAAGTACATTTTGATCACGAATTAAAAGTAACTAGGTTTGATTCTTGCCTATCCAAACAAGCTTCAAAACCGGAAAATTTGCCTTTTGTAGAATTATATGTTTGTTTAGAAATACTAATACAACTCGCAAACACAGGCATACACTCACACCCCCACATGCGCGCACTCACACAACGTCTACTGAAGACTAGAGATGTGAAGCTTGAAAATTAAAAAGTCACCACAAATATCTCATTGTCGATGGGTGTGTCACCTACTGCTAAAAGAATTTTTTGTGGTAAGACATATAAGGAACAAACCTAGAGTTTGATCCTTAATGGGCAGGAGATAAACCATCTCCACTAACCACCTAAGTAAGGCTTGGTTCTCCAAAAAAAATTGCACATGTCAGTTTGGTTGATATGACTTTGATGATCCAGCTACACTCGTATGACGATGGAGCGCTTGGGAAGTTGCTAAAACAACTCCTGAGGGTTACTGACCTTGCCAGGGGTGCGATCAACCTGAACATGAGGTTCTTTATCCCTACAAACAACTAAAAGACAAGCAAGAACATTTGGAAATATTCTTCGTTACGAATATAGATGAAGGACAATATATTAATGTGGCAGAATTCTGCAAAGTAGTCAACTAAGCGGTCACAAGACACAACTAGAAGTAATGTTATTTGGTCCTAGACGAAACTATACTTCAACAAAACTCAAGTATTATGACCGCACTTGGCCTCTATTTATGTGGCATGCAAGCCACATGTACGCTACAATACAATCTAAGGAAATAAAATATGGATCAACCTCTATTTGTTGCATTATCAGTTCATTTGATGATTTTGAGTTGCTCATGGAGAATCTGGTAGTGGGGCCAGATCGGCTTTAAACATCATGACGTATCCTTTCCAAAATGTGTTTAAATACTTTTATAGGGCTCCGTATAAAAGATATATGATCCTTTTGTTACACGGTCTTTGTTGATCTAAACCGAATTCTAATGCCGAGTCGTAGTCGACTTGGGGTCCAATTTGTCTCGGGCATCCTTGCTCTTATGATCCGACTAGACTCGGAATCCAGCTTATCTTGGACTTGAAGTCTGACTTGTCTTGGACTCAGAGTCCGACTTGTCTTGGTCCAACTTGAGATGTCTTTTTATATATTTCTAAGTAGCAAAATAGAAAGAAACAAGCTCACCTCATGATTTAATCGACGTGCATGATCTCGCGTCATAGGACTTTGCAATGGTGCAGCAACAATCGATTTTGGTGGATTATTTGTAGTGCGTGTATCTGCAGAAGTGATGTCCTTATCAAATTTGTCATACCAATTATTGTACTACCGGACAGCCATTTTCTAACAAAATGCCCCTTATCCATATTTTAAGGCCTTGATGACCATTGGTTTTGGATAGGAGCATGAATGTAATTTACCAACCAACTCTTGTGTAAAAAAAAAATAAAAAGACTCCAAAATGGTTAATGTTCCTTGGATCACTATCATTTACATTGATTATTAAGTATGTGACTTGTTTGTGAAGCTCTTTGTTTTATTGTGATATTATTCTAAATGATCTCTAGTCTTATGTCATTACGTGTGAGCAATTAAGATAGAATTTATTCCACCTATATAATGGGAGAGATATCTCCAGCGCCCTTAATGTGGTTGAATTAGAAAGTACATGGTTATACCAATGTGATTAAAGAGTTAATCATGAGTTGAGTAATTCACTACAAGATTGAGTGAATAGTCGAGCTATTACAATTACAGCATGTATCTCACCTTGAGCTTGACTAATATCATGAGACAAAGGGATTAGTGCATGTGTATATCAAGGTTCAGCCGATATAATCTTTATGTATACTCGTGAATTAATATGCTCTACTAGGGACTATTGTTTATTTTGGTTCGGGAAGAGGTTTTCGAGTCATAGTCATTTGTATATGAACCTAACGAGTCACACATTTAATGGGTTAGAACAGAACACACATATTGGATCTACATGAGGATTTGATATGATTATGATCCGTAAGGGATTAGAGTTCTAATGGGATACCATGGTGAGAGTCCATAGTAGGATCTATATAAGGGGAGGTGTGAGGAGGGCCGCGTACGATTGAGCCACTCTGAAATCCTAGTCACGCCCTCTCCGCCCAACCTCTCAAAACCCTAGTTATTCGTGTGATGCTATCGCACTGATATTTGACATTCCACCGTATGGCTTGTTTTATGTAGAGTAATTAAGTGTTAGTGTTTTAGGTTGTACTATGAGAGAGGTGTCTTTTTAAATCGTCATAACTTCCACCAATTGGTATTACCTCATCTCTGAGAAACTAACACCAGCATCCCTACTTGAGTGAGGCTTGCCCTTCTCACCCTGATATCGGCCTTGCCGCATATCACTATTTCAAGAGCTGGCTATCCCAGGCTAAGTACTACAACTTTCTTACCCAAGTTATGACAATAGAATTTTAGTCATCAATCAATATTGTTAATCAAGTATCTAATATGCACAGCTTGCCTTGTAGATGTTCAAGTATTCTTCCTTGCACTCCTAGATGTCGCACCTAAACACAGTTGAATGATTATTACCATGTCCTGGTTATATTGTTTCTAATATTAGCATTCATACAACTTAGTAAAAATCATTGCTAAAGTTTACTGTGAAACATTCGGAGTTGTCACATAACTGAACACTGTAGATATGCAAAGTACTCCTCTTCTTTTGCATATACTAATGCTAGTTCAGTTTAGGTCCTAGTTATCATCACTATGTATAGAACATTCTGAGTCAATTCATTTTCCATGTTTCTTTCTAAGTAGAAAGTGAATATCATATTATTGTTTAGTTGTATCTTTAATGAACTCAAACCTATTTATAGAGTAATATTAATTTGTAGGTTAAAGCCCATGAATGTAAGGCTATTGTGAAAATAAGTTCATGTATATACTACGTTGTTGTCAGAAGCTATGACACCGGCAACCATGTTGGTTGTTCTCATCAGTTAGCATCATGAACCAGTGAGCATGTCAACTTAAGGTTCGGTTAGGGATCGGCAATTTCTTTTAGATAGAGGTGTGTTCTTTCATGACATAAACTAGTAGCAGTACCAAAAACATGCATGCAGATTACGAAGTGGATAGCTTCTAACATCCTGATGCTATTGGATAGAAAGCCCAGCTCTTAGATGTAAAAGCTTAACCCTTCTTTAATCAAAAGTGACAGAGGTTTGCTACTACTGATAGATGCATATTGAAAGAACCTTGTACGAACAGGGGCAAAGATATGGAAATCGGGAGTAGTAAGATATCAAAACACTGGTAGAGGTGAGGCATACCTTAACAGCAAGATTACTTCCCTCTCACTAATTTTTCTCAGCCTCTCACTGATATGGACACAACATGCCCATAACACTAAAGGGAGATTATGTGTATTGCCTATCATGAATGTGGTAATACCTCAACCAAGGCATAAGGTCTTAAGGGGAGAGAGTGTAATACACTAGCCCATTAGTGTGTTCTAGTTTTAGCTCATGCGAACCAAATGTTTTGGTATGGTGGATTAGTCCCACCTTAGTAATCTGGGTAGGTTGGACCAACTTATAAGCCTGAGCTGTCCAAACATAATACCTCTTGGTTAAGTGAGGAGAAAATGTAAGAGAAGTGCTATGCATACCTGAACTTGGCCTAGAGGTGCATTAGGCTACAAGTGTATTTTGGACACAAATTGTTACAAAACAGGTCTCAAGTCTAGAGACAATTTCGGCGAAACTCGTCCCATTTTTGCTTTACTTGTCTAGGTTAGTCTAGGCTAATTATGCAATATGATTAGACCTCTAGGTTCTAATTTTGATCGAGGCTTAGAGCCATATCTACTGCCATCAAGGTATGTCAACAATGGTGCTTGTATCAATTATTTCAATGAAGTATTATATGCTTTTATCTTGAGTTAGCAATCTTGTTATCTCTAGGTCCTAACTATCATGTTTGCTTTATTACTCGTCTAGTTAATGACTAGATGATTAGCTAGTAGATATAATTGTGATGATTAGATCTATTAGTTGAAATAACCATGATAGTTAATGTATACCCTGAGTAGGTGTATTGGTAGATTTCGTGAAGTTTAACCTAGCTGGAATGTCTCCAGTGACCTACAATACTGCTATATAGATTAACATACATCATAGACTTCTGGGAGCTGCCTAGTGTTTTTTAATCGTTAGTCTATTTTGAAAGGATCGAATAGCCCAAGAAGAGGGGTGAATTGGGCTATAAAAATTTACTCCTACCGAATTCTAGAATAAGTAGCAATCTTAGCCTAGATAAATTGAAATACGACTACACAATCAAACTAGACAGAAGCATGAAAAATAAGAAAACCAGAACACAAAATAAATGCGAAAAGTAAAGCTTGCAAGTAAGTAAAATGCTCAAATGTAAACACGAGAAAGTAAGAAGATGAATAAGAGAATATCGATTTTTTTCCGAGATATCGAGGAGTTGACACTCTCCCCTAGTCCTTGTTGGAGCATCCACAAAGGATATCGCTCCCCACAAGTCACAAAGTCTCAATTGCTCACTCATGATTGTGACTTCTCTATCTCCGGATTAGCGGGCATCAAACCAAACATATAGCTCTTCTCGAGGCTCTCACAAGAACTCCAAGAGCTTACCGAGACACATCCAATCATCAAAGATTGGCTAGCTATTGCCAACCACCAAGAGTAACTAGCCAGTAGCTTTACTTGATCAAGATCATGTCTAGACTACAGCTAGATGCACACTTGGTACTCTCCAAGCACTAAAGATGCCCTTAACCTTCAATTAAGAACTTTGGAATTTACCCGAGTGCACTC
Organism: Phragmites australis; assembly: GCF_958298935.1. NCBI lineage: Eukaryota > Viridiplantae > Streptophyta > Magnoliopsida > Poales > Poaceae > Phragmites > Phragmites australis. Next base: position 11,541,620 of record NC_084924.1, read on the forward strand.
TCTTGCTTTTTGATAACACACAAAATGTATGGGCTCTTCTACGGTCACATGGGAGCCAACTAAAACCGAGTGAGGGAGTATTTATAGGTTAGACCAAATTTAGTTGTTGCTTAACAACCTACTTTTTCTATTAGCACCAGATGATCCGATGAGTATCTCCTCACAACCACCGGACAATCCGGTGAGTACAACTTTCAAAACCACACCGTACTAGCTGTAATTAGCCGTTACTACTGATAATAGTCCGGTGTAGCCATCTGGTGAGCACACCTTTAACATCAAACTATCCGGTCAGTTAACCTTCATTTTTCAAATAGCTGCAACATTCTCTGTAAAAATTAGTCAGTTGATTCCTCTTTGCCTTCACTGGACCATTCGATGAGTATAGCTTTATTTGTAACCAAAAATTCTTCCTTGCAAAAAAAGCTCTAGTGCTCTCATCTCTCCATGATCGGATGATCTGGTGAGTTCAACTTTAATTTTACTAGTAAAATTTGCTTCGGTTGAAAAAGTTCTGGTGCTCTCACGGGGGTAACACCGGAGCATTGCAACATTTCAAAAATTTCAGGACACATGTCACCAAGAAAAGGTTTCGATGATGCCTGCATATTAATCACCAGACCATATGATCAACACATGTGATTTCTGTCTAAACAAAAAAAAAATACACCGATGAGAACACGAGTCATAGACTATACAGTGAGGCTAACTTCAATAACCTCATCCAATTCAATCTTTTCTTGAACTCTAACTTCACGACATCTCAATATGAGCTTCTATGAGCTACATAGTACTAGAAATTCATAACTGTGTATCAAACCAAGTTTAGACTCAACTATGTTAAACTACTAATCTTAGCCCCTCTTTATAGTACGGTCAAAAATACCAAGAAAAAAGATCTTACTACTCTAAGTGTCCTTTATCTTCTATGCGACACTTAAAACTAGAAGATCCTTAATCTTGATGCGCATATCATTTGATCGTCTATATAATCAACTTGGGAAACGAGAATACCTAAACATCATTGTGAACTAAATTTTTTTATATCCTTTAAAACAAATTTGTTAGTCATAACGATATAATTGTCATTAATCACCAAAACACTACTACTTACCTAAGGATTTAGATGCTACATACTTAACTATGTTGTATTTAATAAAATAACTAGGGAATTAAACTACCTCACTACATGACACGGAGGTAGGGAATTCTTCGTGGGCTTAGTAGGTGATAGTTGAGGGAAACAAAAACGCTTCTCTTATATCATGCAACAATACCTTCTGGGCTAAGAAACACATCAAATAGCTACTGAGATAAAGCTTAACTGATGTCTAGTTAAGGCTTGCATATATCTCTATTACATTTCTATTTTACATTTTCTTTCCCATGACATTTTCAATCATCTAACCATCACTTATGCAATCACATTCATGAATATAACTAATACATTAGAATAAAGTAGTTACTATAATTTGGTTTACTTGTTGATCTTTGTGGATATAATAATCTTCAAATACCCTGGGTGAAAGGCTATAGACGTCATATGCGCTAGCGGAAGTAATATTATGCATGTATCTAATGTCAACAACATCATGCCTTGTTCCCATCACAATGCTAGGGTTCAAGAAATTACTGAAAAGTGGACGCAAACTATAGTAACTGTGATAAAATGAATGCAACCATTTAGTTTGATGAGTGTGGAAGGGTTGCTAGCCACACGGATGGTCTACATAACTTCTATTATTATAATCTAGCAACTATTCCATTGAGAATGGATATCCCATATATTCATAATGCAATATCCTATTTCTATGTTCCTCGTATGAGGATGTCTGAAGTGTTAATTTCAAGCTTTGCTAATGGATAATTAAATTGATGAATTTCCTTAAAAATGGTTTAAAGGTATAACATTAAATATATTGGAAGTTACTATTATTTTTGTTAGTCCCTACTGATAGATTTCTTTAGCACAATTTGCTTGTGTACAACTTATCGTATCAGTAATCATTGTAGACTATCATTTTCATTTAGTTAAAATATAAAGAAGCTTTAAAATAGATGTTTTGTTGTTCTTTGGCACGAGAGAAAACAATTTCCCACTGAACTTTACATTCATAACTTCTTAGCTAACATCATTTAGAGCGATGATAAATAAGCTACATTTGTTAATATGTGAATCATAAAACAAATAGAATCACAATACAATACAATCAACTAAATAACTCTTAGGCTTTGTTTGGATACAACATATTTTTGAAGTTTTTAGAGAGAGCCATGGTTTCTCAAAATACCATGGTAAGAAAAAAGTTGAGGCATTGTAGTTTTATAAACCATAGTATGAATAATACATGGTATTTCTTGAGTTTTTGAAATCCACTCACAACCTCTTTTTTCAAAACTGAGCTCTTAGTCCATCTTCCATTATTGTTGTAATAATGTATAGTGATGTGGAATCATCTATTGTGTTATCTACAACTAGTGTTCTTTAGAAATTTATTCTCTTTATTTGTACTCACAAAGTAAAATGAACCTACTTTAAAATACTGTAAAAACCATAGACTGTAATATTTTATGCCAAATGTTTCAAAAACTATAGTTTTGGAATATTGTGCTCCTCATGAACAACAACATCCAAACATGCCCTTACATTTCTTTATTTTCACAAATTTGACGTACTAGAAACTATGGCCGCTATTCATTTTTATTTTTGTGAGAAAAAACACTTGTCTTTTGGCACGGGCGACCTGAAAAATCAAACCTGTTCATCCGTCGGCTGGAATCTAGATTGTTCCAAGCATATACTCTTCACGGTTCACACACCTGTTACGACGCCCACCCGCAGCCGACAACTGGACCCCGCTTCCTCGTGCCCGACGTGCCACAACCGCGTGACCCACCTGTCAGTTTTGCTTGTCTTGCAAGACAACCCCTACGCATTACGAGAAGCTGTGAGTAAAAAACGAAGGGAAAAAAAATCTCCACTCGAGGCTGCTCTCCGGTCTCCGCCTATAAAAGCTAACCCTAGGTTAGGGTCCGTTCGTGTCCTCTCTCTGTTCATCCGTTCCCCACCACGCGCCGTTTTCACTAGGGTTTCCTCCGCCGACCGCTCCAGCCGCCGCCATGCCTCGCCGCAGCTCAGGTATCCCTCCCGCCTCTCCCCTTGTACGCCTCGTAGTGTTTCGATTCTAGACAAGTACTGTCTGGATTTTCGCGGATCTGGGGTTGGGCGTGTAGATTTGGTTGTTAGTTCGAGTCGATCCGTCGGTGGCTGTAGGTTTCGATGGTACTTCGTGGAACGATCTTTGTGATTTGGGGACAGGGTTGCGCGCTGTTGACATGTTTAGATGCAAAAATAGTCGGATCTATTGGCTGTTGGGGCTCTTTAGAAAATTTAAAGAAATGAACTGATGTTATAGAAAAGAACCGATTGCTTCTTGAATAACCGATTGAAGATATCACATTCGCAGGCGGTTCAGACAGGGGCATAGAATAATTTTGAATCTCTCCGAGGGGAAGGGTATTTCCATTGACCCTTTCTTCAGTTGGGAAGGGGTGCTTTTTCCATTGACCCTTTCTCTGTTTGGGATTCATATAGACTTACATGTATCCTGTGTTCTTATGAGGTATTTTAGTTACTCCTGGAAGTTTTCGTCATGTAGTGGATGCAGTCCATTGAATGTTGTACGTTTCGTAGCTGTGTCGTCAGTACTATTGACGTTTGCCTCTTTGAGTAGCCATTACAGTCGTATGTACTGTCTTGGTTTAGTTAGGAGGCGCATAGCGATGGGCATGTGATGCTCACTCAGGCCTTTTGAGGGGGCGCCTTTAACTAGAGGAGCCCCCCAAGCAGCCCTAGACATTCCATCACTCATATCCTGCCACGCTTTTAACTGTTTCACAGTTTCATTTCCTCCTGATGGTGTTCCATCTTAGTTATCACGATTACATTGCAACGCTATTCCAGTTACTTTTGGTACTATCTTATTTGCCTTTTTGAGTAGCCATTATAGTTGTATATACTATCTTGGTTTAGTTAGGAGGCATATAGCAACACTGTTGACAAAGTCACTTCGGTGGATTCAGTGTGGAACACCATTATTTTATAGAGGTGTTCTTTGAGTAGCCTTACATTGTAGTTATCTTTCTGTTTGTTTCTGTTGTCCTTTGCTTATGAGATTTACTTACCAGATGAGATTGGTATGGACATATAGCGCTAAGTCTCAAACACTCCAAAGATAAATTGTTTGTCTGATTAATATTAGAGTTCGGAAAGCAAAGGCTTTGCTTAGTGTTGTAATGTTTTAAGCAGTATGACATATGTGTATGATGTGCCTCTTGAATAACCAGTTGCTGTAATTACTGTATTTGCATTTGGTCCAGACAGGGGCATCTTTTGAGGGAAGGGACCTTGTCTTTTGTTCATTCCATCCTAGATTGATTAAAAAAGTAACTGCTGTTTATTCATCATGTTTCGTGGGTGGAGGTTGTGGTCTTATGGCAGCTTTATTTTACTATGATTTAAGCACAAGGATTTGGCTGGCTACTTGTTGCTTATGCAGTTGTTTCTGTCATCTTCTAACTAGAGTACATGACACATTGTCTGATACAGATATCCAACTTTTCTCTCCATTTACCATTTTGCACTGATGTTTGAATTATTTCCATCCACAAACCATGCCATTAGCTTGTATGACCGTGATGCTTATTTTTATCATTGTATTGGCAGGAAGGTCAGCACCACGGCCTGCGCCGCGTGCTGCTCCAGTGAGAAACCCACCACAGCCAGGTATTTATGTGATCCACATCAATGATGTATGTCTTTTGAGTTAACATTAATTTCAATTTAGTCTTTGTAGTCACATGGTTTGCATGTAGGTCTATTCCTTTTGTAGTAGCATATTTTTGTGGCGCAAGTATTTTGCATCTTCAGTCATGTTTTTCTTGTGCGGCAATATTGTTGGATCAATGAAAATTTATTTCATGTAGTTATTTCAATTCATGTACTACTGTAACTACATTCATGATATAAGCTGTCCTTTTAACGCTCATCACCAATGACGTTTTGCAAATTTGATTCCTTTTGGAATCAAACTTCTTTGCTCGTCAGTTCCTAATATATCAGCTGCAATTTGTTTTCCTTTTTGGCAGTGCGCCAGGCTCCTCCCCCTGCTCCTACTCAGAGCGGAAGTGGTTCCATTCTTGGAGGAATTGGGTCCACGATTGCACAAGGTGGTATTTTTAGCTTGATTTATCTGTAAACAGTCAGCTATACAAACAATAGTGATGCTTATGCTTATTTGGATGGGCATATATTTTAGGCATGGCATTTGGTACTGGCAGTGCCATGGCACATAGAGCTGTCGACGCTGTGATGGGTCCCCGAACCATTCAGCATGAGACTGTTGTCTCGGAGGCTGCTGCTGCTCCGATGAGCAACACTGATTCTTGCAACATCCACTCTAAGGCCTTCCAAGATGTATGTTTTCTTACCCTCTTATGTTGCCTAATTTTCCCTATTTTACAGCATCCATAAACTTTTGTTACTTACCTGTGTGATGGGCTTGGTAAGATTACATACAATTTATTTTGTGGGTGGAGCATGTCATAAATTTTATTTTGGCTGGTATTCCTTTCACCTCTTTGGTTATTTGTTAGTGAAAGGTCCATTTTTGGTCCCTCTACTTTGTGGTTGGTCCAATTTGTGGAAACTTCACTTTAAAATTGGTTATGTACATTGAAATCACTGCAACTTTCATCCAAAGTCCTTTTCAAGGGTGATTTTAGGTGAGGTGGCTTCTTCCTCACCAAATTTGATGTGGTTTTAGGTGAACATGTAAAATTTTTGGAGATGCGGAAGTATCACCACCTAAGATCACCATTAGAAACAACTCTGGATGAAAGTTGCAATAGTTTCAAAACAAGAGGGTGTAAAATAACCGGGTTTTTAAAGACGAGGATCCAAATTGGTCCAACTGCGAAGTAGATGGACCAAATATGAACCTTTTCCTGTTTGTCATTGGTACTCATTATTTTGGTATGTTTGTTTGTTTCTTTGATGCTTCCCTTGATTAGTCAATTTAGCTCTTGCATTGTTTTATCTTTGTTTACAGCTGATATTTCTTCTAACGTGCTTGGTGATTAGTGACAGTAAATTTTTTTCTAGACATTTGAAGCTGTACACAGCAGAAAGTACCAGCAGCACATTGTTTCATAGTCGAGCCCTGTGAACTACTTGTCACCCTAACTAGGCTTATATAACGAGCGAGCGCTTTGCTCGACGGTAGAAGCTCCAGTTGTGAGCCGAACCAACGCACGTTCGAGCTCTGCTCGAGGCGTGCGTTTCGTACTGGGGATTTATTCCTCAAAATCTGCAGGTGTTCGATGATTAAAATAATTTTCGAGCCCTCCAGTCCGGCGTAGCGCTACAGAAAGGATTACGACGTACTCGTCGTCTTCGGGATTCTCGGTAGTCTCGGTGATCTCCAGAAGGACGCCTCCTTCTCCAAAGCTGTGTAGGGGTAGGTCTGGGTGTGTGTGCGCGTAGGGTGGGTGGGTGGGTGGGTGGGTGTGTGAGTGAGTGTGCGTGCGCACATGTAGTCAGTGTACCACCTTCCCAGTAGGGGGAGTGAAAAAATCAAAAAAAAAAAAAAAAAAAAAAACTAGGCTTATATATTCATTCAATCAGCCATTATTTAAATCGAGTTAATGGTTAATACTGTTGCATCCACGTTTTTAGTTAGTTTACTGGCTTGGTGATGTGGTCTCACTGTTATTGATTGGCAATGCAGTGTATCAACAACTACGGAAGCGACATCAGCAAGTGCCAGTTCTATCTTGACATGTTGAACGAGTGCCGCCGGGGAGCAGGTGCTTCTGCTTAAAGAGCTGCTGCTTCACTGGAGTTGATTGATTGGGTTTTTTTTTTTACTCATGATATCATTAATAAGAGTGGATGAAACTATGAACTACTGCACAACTTGTCTGTACCGTGACATTATCACCGGTGCGTGTTAGGTTGTGGTTATGTTCTGTTATCCTGGGAGTAGTACATTCTATCCTTACTGAACAACCATTCTTGATAATTGCGATTATAAATGTTGATATTAATCTGTTGTTCTTGGACTATATTTTGTTTGAGTATAGGTTGTATCGCTGCTTTGTGGGGTTGCAACTGTTTGCCGTTTTGAAATTTTAATGTGCTATTTTGGTAGCAACGCACATCTGTTGTCGGCCAACGGAGGAAGTCAGGATCGACGCAATCTGCAAAAACTTATAAAAATGTTATTTCACTCGAGAATCGATTAAAACTCTTGTTCAGCTCTTGTTAGCTTGGCCCTTGGGGATTTGAAAGAGCCGAGCCCTCCAAACTAAACCTTAGAACTTTGTAGAGCATTTCCCTCAATTAAGTCAAAACACTCTAGAAGGTATAATAAAATTTCGAGTCGCTACTGGTCAAACTTTATTTGGGCCGCATTCAGTTTCAGTAAGCCGGTACGGGTAATCCAAGTCCAAGTCGGTACGCCGTGTTGCCCGCGTGCGCGAAAACGAGCTCCTCCTTGTCAAGTCACATCCTCCAAGCCCAAAGTATAAAGATGGTAACAGGTCAGATCCCAAGCAGGTGGGGGCAAAATCATATCCGATCTAAAACGGCTAGATTTAATCTCATTCGGTTTTAAAATACCAAACGGGTGAAAAATAAAACCTATATTCACAGAGCACTTGTCAGGTTTCGGATGCCCGTTAGGTTGAAAGTTATCCACCACAACTTGACTCATCAGGCATGCACGACTTATACTCGAGCAACATCGCAGGTGGGGACAGTGACTATCGCCACATGGCGCCCTCCACAGCCGCTCGGACCCAATGCGGTCCATGGTGGCCGATGCGGTGGCTGCTTGGAACTGCGCGACGCACAACTCAGGCGATACCATCTTCAAGGAGTGCGATGTAGAGGGGCAGTGCGTAAGGCGGTGGAGGCGGCGGCTTGTCGACGCGGAGGGTCGGAGCATCAGCAAAGGGTGGTGAGGACGGGGTGCGCTGAGTGTGACACGGATGGAGTCGCAGAGGGGGATTGGCGACGTGGATTGGGTCGCGGAGGGGGTCGACGATGTTCTGGCGTGTGAGAGCGCAAAGCAGATGTGAGACAGAGCGCAGTGGAGAGCAAATGGATAAGGATAAGGTCTAGGTCGACGTCGTTTGGCAAGGTGTCCACGGGTTAGCTGTCTGCGTGTGGGCTGAGTGGCTAACGGGTTGGTTGACAACTAGAGAAGTGGATTGTCTTGGGTATCCATGAGTTACCCACGTGAAAAATATGAAACCTGCACCCACATCTACTATAATCGGATACTCGATCCGTTAGACCCATGGGCGGGATTTATGACTTGAACCCGCACCTGCGGGGACCCGAATTCATAGGTCTAGCTGTCATCCCTATCAAATTCATGCTACCGAATGGTCGCTACGATCTAAGATACGGTACCACCACGACAGGCAACAAGTAGCTCGACAACCACTCACACCATGCACACCTCCACTCACACCACGTATGTATACGCTAGAATAGATTAGAGGATACTAAACTCTCAGTGCGTGAAAAACACACAGTAACACTAAACATACACTGTGTAACTCTAACTTACTCCGAATCTAATCTGGGGAGAGAAACACACCTAAGGAACAAATCCAAAGCGCAGGTGAGCACCTGCCTAGAGCGGAGTAGTTGGCTGTCAGCGCAGCACAGTTTCCAAGCTGCTTTCAAACGCTCATGCAAAATGTGGACAACGCTGCCTCCAAGTTAAGGCAGAAATCGTGTCATTAAGATCACTCCAAACGAGGAGGTTCCTACTTGCAATGTATAGCCACGAAAAGAAACACGCTTATGCGCAGACCAACAGTGGAGACTCGTATGCGCTTTTCTAGTATGTCAAAAGGCTCGCTTGTATATGCTCATCCGACAGAACCTGAATGCATGCAGGCGTAGGATCACGGAAGGAAATTATACGGGACCGGGTCTCACAGAAAGATTCTTATCTCCGTGTGACACGTGTCATCTATTTCTCTCATATATGTTCAATCAGACCGTTAGATCCAGGACGAACATCGTGGACTAAAATCTCACGAAAACCTTTTTTAAAGGATCTCATATAATTTTCTTCCCGGGATCACTGAGCATATCAACTTCCAGCCCACGGTCACGCGTCTTCAGAATTCACAGTATTTACAAGTCAGTCAACTCAGTAGTCGAGCGGACCTATCCCCTCTTTTTTTCTTCCCCCCTGTAGCCGGAGAACTCTGAACTTTCAAGGCCTCTCTCCACGAGAAGCTGCCGATTCGGTGGTGCCCGTCGGCACGCTGGTCGCAGACATTCACGGGGTATATTCCAACGCGGATGGGGCTGGGCGATTGCGGCAGATGAGGATGAGGCGTGCGTGGCTGGAAAAGCCAGTGGATCTCCCACGACGCAGGGGAAGGGCGGAAGCGGATAGGGTCGGCTGGATCCTGTAGGCCACCAGGATCTATCCCATCTCCTGTGCGCCTGTCCCCCTTGTTCATCTCACCAACCTCTTCAACGACCTGATGATGATGCATCCGTAGGCAGAGCCTTCAGGCTGGTCGCAGGCTTGGTACAGGTTGTAGTTGCTCGCCAATGGCGATGAACGCGAGTATCTCGCTTCGCGCACAAGGGAGTTTTCTGAAAAAGTCTCAGTTTTCACATAAAAATAAGGAATTTAATTTTGAGCCGGAGGTTGAAGGTTACTCTATTCTTTAAAAAGTAACCTGTGTAATGTGAGCTAAAACTATCTCCAGCAGATACTTTATAAATTCATCTCCTAACACTATTACAATATCTTTTATTTTTTTTTTATCTCCAGTAATTACCCTATTTCCTACCTTCTATTACTCTTATCTTTTATTCGGACCCACCGTCATCCACTCGTCACAGTGATACCGCTCCTCCGAACGATCAGCAAAGTTGTCGTTCCCACACGCTACAAAGATGGACGCCTACATCACTGTAGCACCTAAAACGTGTTGGACTTAATCCAGCGTGGGCGTTGGAGACTTGGTTTTACACGACGAGGAATACGTATACAGCTCGTATACGGTAAGGAGTAGTATATCGGCAGCAAGTGATTGAGTTCAGTAGTTCATCATAGAAAATTATTGACTCTAGAGATACGGTAATATGGAGAAGACAAAATTGTTTGAAGCACGCACAGAACCGGAAGCGCCCCTTGTTTCAAAGAGAGGAGGACGGGTTATTCACATTTAATTTGATGGTCAGAGGCGAATTGAAAGCTAAGCAGTGGTAATTAAGACCCCCGGGTGAAAATAGGGATGTCTCCTACGTTACCCATAATATGTGGAAGTATCGACGTAATTTCATAGAGTCATTCGATCTGAATGCTACATGAAGAACATAAGCTAGATGACGGAACGCGGAGACCTAGGATGTAGAAGATCATAACATGAGCGATTCGGCAGATTTGGATTCCTTTTCTATATCCACTCATGTGGTACTTCATCATACGGTTCGTATACGTCAGGCGTCGTATTGTGCCAGATTGGTTTGCTAGTTAGAGTCCGAGTCGGAAGTAAATCCGATTCAGTTTGGAGTTTAGTTTAGCAGTAGCTATAAATATAGGAGTTGTAATTCCTGTTTTGAGCAAGTTGAATAGAGTCAAATTTTCCTCCAGAAAGTAGTATTGATCTGCTTGAGTTTGGCTGGTTTTGTTGAGTTCTGTTCGTCCATTCGTTCTCGTCGAGTTGCAGAGAACGAGCGTTCCTGTGTGTGTTCGAGTTTTTCGAGTTCGTGCCGTTCTCGTTGACTTCCAGGGACATGCCGCCTGATCCTGGGTGTGGTCCTGGGTGCCTGAAAACAACATCTGGTATCAGAGCCCGACAGGACGCGTAGAAGTCCAATACGCCGGATTGACCTGCATCATTAGCTTGCTTCTCACCGGAACAAAGTCGACACCAACTCATGAAGATGTCAATCATTCCTCAGGATGAGGCGGCGCGGGAGAGCGGCAGTGGGCCGTTTCAGTATTCGCAATTGACGGCGACGAATCACAAGAGCTGGGTGATTCGCGTGCAGGCGATGATGGAAGATCAAGGTGTCTGGGAGGCAGTCGAGCCGGCGGCCGGTGCGGCCGTCGACAAGAAGAAGGACAAGAAGGCGAAGTCGCATCTCTTCCAAACACTCCCGGAGGATCTCCTGATGCAGGTGGCGAGGAAGAAAACTGCGAAGGAGGTCTGGGATTATCTCAAGACAAGGTTTGTCGGCGCGGATCACGTCAAGAACGCGCGGCTGCAAACGTTGAAGAGCGACTTCAACGCCATGCGCATGCAGGAGGGAGAGAGCTTGGACCAGTATGCCGGAAGGCTCAACAGCATGTCTGTCAGGTATGCAAACCTGGGGGAGACGCTCGACGACGCTGTATTGGTTAAAAAGCTGTTCGACACTGTGCCGGATCGATTCCTGAGTGTGATCGCTGGGATCGAGCAGTTCTACGACCTCGACAAGATGCCGTTCAAGGAAGCCGTGGGGTGGCTGAAGGCGTTTGAAGAATGTGCTCGCCCGCATGCATTCGGCGGCAATAACACCGACGACGGCCAGCTCCTGCTCACTCAGGCCGAGTGGCAGGCGCGACAAAAGAAGGATGGTGGCGACTCCTCATCAAGCAACAAGGGCAAATCCCCCCTTATTGTAGAGAGCAGCAACCGCGGTTGGGGTGGTCGTGGACGCTGCAGAGGCCGTGGCAGAAGCGGTCGCGGCGGGACATCGCAAGATGATGAGGAGAGTGGCTCGGACGGCCGTCGCCGCAACAAGAGCCACATCAAGTACTACAACTGCTACAAGATGGGGCACTATGCGAATGAGTGCAAGGCATCGAAGAAGAAGGAAAAGGAGAAACATCTCACTCGTGCTGATGACACCGAGCCGGCCTTGCTACTCGTGGTGTCAGAAGAGCCAGCACAAGAATGGCAGCACCAGCGGGGAGCCGTGCTACTGAATGAGGAGAAGTTGAAGCCAGAACTGCGCGACAGCACAGAGGGAGGCTCAAGCTCTGAGGTCTGGTACCTGGACAATGGAGCCAGTAATCACATGATCAGTGACAAAGAGAAGTTTAGAAATCTGGATGAATGTGTCACTGGTAAGGTGAAGTTTGGGGATGGCTCCACGATACAAATCATGGGCTTAGGGTCTGTCGTGTTCAACTGCAAGAACGGTGACCAGTGGTTGTTGCAGGAGGTCTACTACATTCCAAGACTATGCAGCAACATCATCAGCCTAGGACAACTTACCGAGGCTGGACACAAGGGGATCATGGATGCTGAACATCTACGCGTATATGATAGCAGTCCTGCGCGATTGCTTAGAGGTGAACTCCAAATCGCCTCTACAAGATCAAGCTGCATCAAGTGACGCCGGTGTGTCTCTTAGCCAGCCTTGAAGACTCAGCGTGGCTCTGGCATGCGAGGCTCGGTCACGTCAACTTCACTGCTATGAAGCTGCTCGTTGACAAGGGGATGGCGGCAGGAGTGCCGCCGATCACGCACCCAAACCAGCTATGTCAAGGGTATTTGGTGGCGAAGCAGGCGAGACAGCCATTTCCGATAGTGGCAAATTTCAGGGCGGAGAAGCCACTCGAGCTGCTACATGCTGACCTCTGCGGGCCGATCACACCTTCGACTCTTGCCGGTAACAGTTACTTCATGTTAATTATTGATGACTTTACTCGGTGGATGTGGGTGTATGTGATTAAGACGAAGGATCAGGCCTACTCCGTGTTCAGAAGATTCAAGTTGCAGGTCGAGAACACGAGCGGGCGGCGCATTAAGATGTTGAGGACTGATCACGGTGGAGAGTTTCTCTCTGGGGAGTTCACTCGGCTATGCGAGGAGGCTGGAATCGAACGGCACCTCACTGCGCCATACACGCCACAGCAAAACGGCGTGGCGGAGCGAAGGAATAGGACCGTGATGGCAATGGCGAGGTCCCTCCTCAAGAGCATGAATGTGCCTGGAAGGTTTTGGGGAGAGGCGGTGCGGCATGCGGTGTATTTGCTGAACCGCTTGCCGACAAAGGCGCTGGACAATCGCACTCCGTTCGAGGCCTGGAACGGAAGGAAGCCGTATTGGCACACCTTCGTGTGTTCGGCTGCACTGCACACGCGAAGGTAACAACACCATTCTTGAAGAAGCTCAACGACCGAAGCCAGCCGATGGTGTATCTTGGCGTCGAGGACGGTTGCAAGGCACATCGTCTCTTTGATCCACGGCGCGGTAAAACTCATGTAAGTCGTGATGTTAAATTTGATGAAAGTGTGGAGTGGAGCTGGTGTACAGGTGCAGGCAGCGGAGAGCCGTCTGATTTTGATGTCGAGGAGTCAATTAGTACTGAGCCGGCGGTGGACGGTTCTATGCCACTCGTGGGTGGTCCGGCAAGTGTACCAATGCCCGCGGCACATGATGATCAAGCTCCTTCATCGACTCCGCTGGCCGATGAGCTGACACGGAAGGGCCAACAACCAGGACAAGTGTTGTCGCACGCACGACAGCAACCTCCCCGGCATCTCCCTCCACTCCACTGGTGACGTCTGCCCCTGAATCGCCTGCGGATGATCTGGCCACACCGCTACCGAGCAGCAACAGCAATAGCGCAGATGAAGGCCCTGTGCGTTACAGGCACATCGACGACATTATGAGAAATGCTCCAAGAATGGATCTCGATGGGGACGTGGAAGAAGAGGCCATGCTCGTGGAGATGGAGGAGCCATCTTGGTAACTTGAGGTCGCTGGACAACAGGTCTGGGAGGACGCCATGGCCGAGGAGATCAAGTCCATAAAGAAGAATAACACATGGACTCTCATAGTGCTGCCAGCTGGTCACAAGTCGATTGGACTCAAATGGGTTTACAAACTGAAGAAGAACACAGAAGGAGATGTGATCAAGCCCAAGGCAAGGTTGGTCGCGAAAGGATATGTGCAGTGGCAAGGAATCGATTTCAAAGAAATGTTTGCGCCAGTGGCTAGGTTGGACACCGTGCGCGTCATCCTTGCTGTTGCAGCCAACCGAGGTTGGCAAGTTCATCATCTGGATGTCAAATCGGCATTCTTAAATGGTGAGCTCGAAGAAGAAGTATACGTGGCCCAGCCAGAGGGATTTGTAGTGAAGAATAAAGAGCATCTTGTGCTCAAACTCAGCAATGCGTTGTATGGACTCCGGTTGGCGCCGTGGGCATGGAACATTCGACTTGACAGAAGCTTGAAACATATTGGTTTCAGCAGGTGTCCTCAAGAGCAGGCCGTATACACAAGAGGATCAGGTCTTGCAGGTGTGATAGTCGGAGTATATGTTGATGACCTCATTGTGATAGGAGAAAGTCCAGAAGAGATCATGGGATTCAAGCAGCAAATGATGAGTGAGTTCGAGATGACCGATCTCGGATTGCTCAATTACTATCTCGGGATTGAGGTAGCGCAAGAAGATGGACGAATTACAATCAAGCAAACAGCTTATACGAAGAAGGTCCCTGGTCAATTCGGTATGCTGGATTGCAATCCCACAAAATTCCCCATGGAACAAAGGGCGCAGCTGCATAAGGATCCAGATGGACAGTCAGTGGATGCAACCAATTATCGACGCATCATTGGTTTCTAAGGTATTTGCTCCATACAAGACCTGACCTTTCATTTTCTGTCGGGGTGGCAAGCAGATTTATGGAGAAGCCTACGGTGATGCATCGCAAGGCAGTGAAGCAGATTCTTCGGTATTTGAAGGGCACCGTTCATTATGGGCTTGTGGATACTAGAGGAGGAATAGAAGAAGTAATCACCGGGTATACTGATAGTGACCTGGCCAGTGACATGGATGACAGAAATAGTACCGGAGGTATAGCTTTCTATATCAATGATTGTCTGGTGTCATGGAACTCGCAGAAGCAGAAAACGGTGGCTTTGTCTTCGTGCGAGGCTGAATTCATGGTGGCAACAACAGCGGCATGCCAAGCACTGTGGCTTAGAAGTCTATTGGGGGAGCTGACAAGAGAAGATCCCAAAGCAGTCAAATTGTTTGTTGACAATAAATCGGCAATTGCTTTGATGAAGAATCCAATGTTTCACGACCGTAGTAAACACATTGACACCAAGTTTTATTTCATCCGTGAGTGTGTTGAAGGAGACCAGATTGAGGTTGAGTTCATCTGCACGGAGGAGCAGCGAGCTGACGCTCTGACGAAGGCATTGCCGCTGGCAGTCATGCGACATCTACTAGGAGTTCGTGATCTTAGCCCGCGTCAGGATTAGGGGGGAGTATGTTGGACTTAATCTAGCGTGGGCGTTGGAGACTCGGTTTTACACGGCACGGAATACGTATACAGCTCATATACGGCAAGGAGTAGTATATGGTTCGTATACGTCGGGTGTCGTATGTGTGCTGGATTGGTTTGCTAGTTAGAGTCCGAGTCGGAAGTAAATCCGATTCAGTTTGGAGTTTAGTTTAGCAGTAGCTATAAATATAGGAGTTGTAATTCCTGTTTTGAGCAAGTTGAATAGAGTCAAATTTTCCTCCAGAAAATAGTATCGATTTGCTTGAGTTTGGCTGGTTTCGTTGAGTTCTGTTCGTCCATTCGTTCGCGTCGAGTTGTAGAGACCGAACGTTCCTGCGTGTGTTTGAGTTTTCCGAGTTCGTGCCGTTCTCGTCGACTTCCAGGGACACGCCGCCTGATCCTGGGTGCCTGAAAACAACAAAACGGGCTCCGATGGAGTGCATTGCGGGCTGCCCAAGCAGCAAAATTGCTAGCACAGTGATTGCCGGCTCTGCTGGAGCTGGCCTAAAGGATCCAGGGAGAAGCCAGGGCTGAGAACCAACTGAAGCCAAAAGACTGCCAAACCAGCCACCCATTCTCTCTCTTATTAATGCTCCGAATAGATAGTTTCTGTACAACTCTGAACTCTGAAGCACACAATAAGGATCCTGTAGAGATTTCCCCCTTAAACTTGATCCTCCCCCCTTCAATTCTCTCAATCCCCCCCCCCCCCTTTAACTTGGTCCTCCCCCCTTCAACTGAAGTGTAGGATCCTACAGCACCACCACCGACACTTGCTGCTGCTGCTGCTCCTGTAGCCTGCCCTTGAGGAAACCTCTGCACACCTTCTTCCATAGGTCCTTGTCGGGCTGCCGCACGTCGAAGCTCGCCTTCGCCACGTCCACCTGGCAGTCCTGGCAACAGAAGCACATGTTTTTTCAGACCATCTACAGTAAATACTTACGCAGTGTCACTGAATCAAGTCTGAACTTGGCTAGTGAGCTTACCAGGATGAGGTTGCGCCGGAGGAGGCGGTCGGCGATGCTCATGAGGATGTCCTTGCTGTACTCGGGGTGGCCCTGGACGCCCATGACGCGGTCGCCGAGACGGAACATCTCGACGCCGGTCTTTTCGGACCGAGCCAGCACCTCCGCGTACGGGGGCAGCTCCCACACCTCGTCCTGGTGGAACTCGATGACGGGCATGTGGACGGGCAGCTTGAGTGGCGCGAACAGCCTTGCCGCCGCAGCCGTGGGGTGGATGCAGTTCACGCCGATGTCCCAGCCCTTGCTCGACCGCCCCGTCCTGCCGCCCAGCGCCCGGCACAGGATCTGCAGATACCAACGACAGCATTTCTGTAAGGTGCCAAGATTAATTTGCAACAACCCAAACATTGCATGACACTGTTAAGAATCTCTTTTTGAGTTTTTCACCCAAAGATGTAAGCTCAAGCTGTCATGGCGTCAGAGACACTCAACGATGGACCAGGCCGTTGGCGGCGAACACAGGTCCGGGACGGGAATAATTAAGCCGTAAGCTGGCGTTGTCGAAGCGCTAAACGCTTCTGAACCAGCGGTTTATTGACGCTGGGGGCCATTAACAATGCCGGGGCCGGCGACAAATCACGTCAAGCTCCTTCCTCCGGCCCGTCCAACCGGAAGAAATCGGCAGAGCCATGTGGAGAGAGGACACGGACAGCGCTGGCAAAAGTGCATGATGTGAAGCACTGACGGCATCTCCAGATAACAACGCGAGATCTAACTCGATGCGCTGTTTTCTTCAGGCACAAGCATTAGGAATCACGCATGGTGGCCTGGTACTTTACGTACATTGTTTGCACAAGATTGCAGCTGTTCCTGTCATGAACATGCTCACCTCTGTTTAACGGTTCCGCTTGCACGGCTGAACAGCATGCAGGAAGGCTTTTGACTTTTTGCATGGCACGATTGCAACCTAAAGCTTTTGATATTCGGCTGAGGCCTCATCCTAGGCTGACACTAACGATTAAACAATTGGGTTGGTCGTCTAGGTTGGAAGAGCTGAGAGAGATTTGTCTCCAAGAAGAATCGAACGTTTTAGGATACAAATGGGTACACAATGAGTAGTTTTTAGGTCAGCATTTAGTTCATTTTTTTCTTAATTTAATTAGATGAGATAAATCTCTAGTTCATTTTTTAAGTTTTAGATCGATCTAATAAACTAGAAAATACAAAACTTTCGTCCCAGTCTAAATACATAGAGCTAGGACGGTTAGGGGAGGAGTCCTCGCGTGACCAAGGTTCCAGCCCATGCTTTCACGCATGACCAAGTTTCAGGCAGAAGAAATGTAAGATCACCAGCGTACGCATGCACGACACACGCACACACCCTTTGAGTGATCGCGAGCCGGTACCGTGGCAGCAGCGTCATTTCAAAAGCGACCGCCCGGCGAGGCGCGTCACGCCGTCGGTGCCCTCCCTCCCCTGGCACATTTTTGAAAAACCGCCGATGCGGTTCGCGCGCCAAACCCAGGCCGGAGGGAGGGCTTCGCCGACGCTCCACCGCGGCCACAGGACGGGCCACAGCGTGGCGGCAGCCGCACGGAGATCTCGGGAAACAGGGGCTTTTGCTCGCGCGCGTGCGTGTACAACAACAGCTGCGCTAACCGGCGCGGCCACGTCACCTCACGTGAATCGGCGCGGCCAGCGTGGCGCCTTAAGCTAGATTAGCGTGGAGTTTGTCTACCCTAATCAGACGTAATTAATTAACGTGGCGTGCGTGTGTTTTGCTTAGACCTTAATTAACTATCGAGGTGACGTGGTTGACAGGTGGGAGGGGGGCTGAACCGCTGATGCGACCGGGACCTTTTTTTTCTGGCCACAAACTGCAGTGGGCCCATCGAGTGGAGCCCACGGACTCAGGCTAGATTTTTTACTAATATCTCATTGGACGTGGCTCACTAGCTCTATTTTCCGTGTATTGTTTTATTTTTGTTCATATAGTATCTTTTTTCAGTTCTCAGTTCTCACATAATGGCCTCAGGCCGACCGTTTCCACTAATTATATTTTGCTACCGTTTACTTACCACAATGCAAACCCTTTATGCGTTAACGCCGCGATATGTGCTTTAAACACGCATTAAACCAGCCAAACTCGTCTCGTAATTTAACCATCCAGCGTAAAAAAAGTTGGAATTTTTATCGAGCAGCACGCATGGTGAAGCATTAGGCTAGAGTCCAGAGAAGGCAGGGGTGGATCCAGGGTGCTTGGGGCTCAGCACCCCTACCAGCATGCAGCTCTTTTAGGAGAGAAGGTGGTGTAGGAGGAGAGGGGAGAAGAATGAGAGAAAAAAGAGCAAAAAGAAAACGAGAAAGGAGATGGATGAAGGAGATCAGCATTCTTGGGCCTCCGCTGGCTCTGCCCCTGAGAGAAGGCGCTAGAAGAAGGCCACTCCTCTCGGCCGCTGCAGTCTCGTGTGAGGCTGGGATGGATGGCCGTCTCTTTGCCTAGCGCCAGCGCCGGAAGCCAGCGACGCGCGGCGGGAGGAACAAGACGACCCATCTCAAAGCATTTCGCTTTCTTTTTTTTTACCGTTTTACCCCCGAGAGAAAACCAAACCAAGAAACCAACCGAACCATACCGACGAAGCAGAGGAAGGAGGTTAGCCGCACGCACCTGGTGGCCGAAGCAGACCCCGAGGATGCGCTTGCCGGCGTCGTGGAGGCGGCAGAGTAGGTCGACGAGCGCGAGGATCCACGGCTCGTAGCCGTGCGCGTCGCTGCAGCTCCCGGAGATGACGAACCCGTCGAACCCGGCCGCCTCGGCCTCAGAGGGAAGCTCCCCGCGCGCGGCGCGGAAGACGCGCCACTGCTCGCCGTCCTCGGCCAGCAGCGCGCGGAACACCTCGAAGTACCCGCCGTACGCCTTGCGCACGTACTCCGAGTCCTCGCCGCACTGCAGCAGCGCGTAAGACCCCCCCGCGGGAACGGCGGCCTCCACCGCGGCCGCTGACTCCACGATCGACGTGGCGTTCTCAGTCGCCCCCATTCCCATGGCTGCGGCGGCGCGGGCAAGGGTTCTCCGGACTCCGGCCCGGGAATGGGGGATCGAGAGGTTTCTCGGCTGATTCGCTCGGGGGGTGCGAGGAGAAATGGTGGGGGAGGGGAGCGAGACGAGGGGTATTTAAAGGCGGATTCCATATTTTTTTCCCTCAAAAAGTTGTTTTTTTCTTTCCTTTTTTTCTCCCGTGATCTATTTCATCTCTCTAATTTTATTCGGGGAAGGGCTGCTGGTATGGGATGGGATTTCTTTTTATTTCTATTCCCGGGTCTCCGCCGTGTTATCTGGGTGCCTCCGTTTCCCGTTATGTCTTCTTCTCTATTTTGAATCTTGATAATTCTTACCCTCTCTATTAATATTAATAAGGCAAGTAAATGTACCGTACGCTAGATTACCATCTAATGCGTTTAATTTTTTTTTAGGGTAGCATTTTTACAAATGTTATACACTTGCAACTCTTGTGTATGCATTTGTGTGTAAAACACAAAATGACGAAACCACCGGCGCAAAGCATTGTGCTGTAGATAGCTGTGAAGATACTTCCATGCAAATGGCAAACCGTTCGTAGCTCGCATCCACTCTTTGAGCTCGCTTGCCACGAAACGAGTTGCTCCTGTCCTCGTGCGGGGTGACTGGTCACTTTGCACACACTGAAATCTTAGAGTGTTATTATTTTAAGGTGTTTGATTGTCTGTATATAATAATTTTTCACCTGAGATTGATTAGTGTATCTATTATACCACTATAACAAGTGTAATATATCTATCAGACTAGACAAAAAAATCTCGATTCAGATGTAACATCAAATCAGACACTAACCATATAATTATATCCATAGTTACATAAATAAATAATACATATATATAAACAAACGATCTTCTCTGCAGAAATATATATACAGACAAAATCAATATACCCCTAATACGGTAAAC
This sequence comes from Phragmites australis, assembly GCF_958298935.1. NCBI lineage: Eukaryota > Viridiplantae > Streptophyta > Magnoliopsida > Poales > Poaceae > Phragmites > Phragmites australis. The sequence continues at coordinate 11,561,904 of NC_084924.1, forward strand.
CAAATACACCTTTAGTGCCTCCTGCGCCAGCAGAAAACATGAGCATTTGCACGTTCTCCGATTTGCCCGAAACGGGCAACTATCACGAGGTTCGCTTTCTTGTCTTTGGGGCCGGGAAAACCTCATACCGTGTCGAAGGTATAACCGGCCCCTGCTTTCGACCGGCCTTTGAATGGACCTAGTCACCTAGACATGGTTTGAAACGGTGTAAAAAAGGGGTGTCCAGGTTCAACGCACTTGTGTGCCCAGGTTTCTGACACCATGCAAGTCTTAGGTGAGGTAAAGAAACTTGGCGATCGGATTTCGGATATACGGCCTTCACTTTCAAGTTTCGCCGAATTTTGAGACGTCGATAGGACCGAATCTAGATTTATCGTAGTCGTGAATATGGAAGCTTTGACACATGTAACGGAGGTGGGAAAGAATCTCGCATTTCTTTTATGGTAAAATAGGAGGAGGTGATTTGATCATTCTCCCTATGTTTCCATGCAGAAGAGGGTTTTTTACATCTTATTTATGGTTTTACCTGATTAGAATAATAGTATATTCTCAGATTTATCTTTGTCACGACTGTATAAACAGCCAAAAACTAATTTATAATAAAAAATTGGAAGTGAACTTGCTAGAATCTGAATCTATAGAGGAATCAAAAGTTCTCCTCGTTATTTTTATGTGTAAACAATCATAACCAAGTCTTTATATAGCTATTTATATATAGTTGTATATGTATCAAATACAATATTCACGACCGTACACCTCAACAAATCTAGGTTATAACATATGCGATGCTAACTCGGTCATTCGCTTGAAATTTTATATTTCAGTCTTATACAATACGGATAACAACAAGACAACACATGTGAGCCCATTAATTGCATCAAGCATAAACACACATCTTGACAAATATCTAACAACAAATCATTCAACCGACACATAAGAAGTTTTCAACACCCGTCATTACAAATACTTTCATAATAACTCTTTCTATTTAAAATAATATATATAACTTTTTATATTTAAAATAGTATATTATGATAGATATTATTAGTTACATGTTATATTAGAAACCGCATCAATTTATAATAGAGTTATATTTGTAATCAGAGTAAGGACAATCTCAATACTCACTATAGATAATGTACATTTAATAACCATGCCACATATAATTTATAGTGAGCTGGTAGAAAAGTAAAAAAGAGAGATCTTCTTAGAGGCATAAACTGGACACAATACCTAACGTAAGAAATAAGCTAAGAGATGAATTATGATGCTCAATATCTATGTTCATGTGTTCTATGAAACAAGTCAATTAAAGGAAACACTATTATATATATGATATGAAAATTGATAGATATCTATGTAAGATACTACTATTTGCATTAGGCTATCTCCGGCAGTTACCTCATATTTTTATCTTAAAAAAATACTATTATAGCATTCCTTATTTTTTCATCTTCAATAGTTACTCTATTTCCTACCTTCTACTACTCTTTTCCTCCCTCCAGACCCACAGGTAACCTCTATAAACAGTACTGCTACAGTATTATTACAGCGGTGCATGCTACTACAGTACCAGTAAAATTATAGCGACGGTACTGTAGCACTGGCAGGGGACCGGATAGAGATGAATTCCAATACTACAGCACTTTATAGGGTACTGTGCACTAGATACCTCTACTGCTGGAGCTGACCTTAGTAGGGAGGCTGGGTACGTACGTGCACGTGAGACTGCAGCAACACTGCAATATGCAGATGCAAACACCGATAGATTGAATACCGAGGCAAGGACCACATGTGAATATGTGATACCGGCGATTCGAATCCCCATTTGTCAGTCCCGGCGTGATTTTTTTTAATCCCCTACAGTATCGTCACGCATGTTTCTCTCCTATGTTCTGCCATACGCGTGCGCAGTCAAGGCCAGGTTTTATGATTTTCCTAAACAACTGCTAGTGCTAGCTAACGAGCAATAATTCAAGCAGATTTGATTTGGGATAGTACAGATAAATCGAATGCAGTTCGAATCAAAATGAGGTTGGCAATATACTAGTATAACAGATTAACCATGTATTTTGACTAATTAACTTCCATATATAGTCCCAAAAAGGAAAAAAAACACTCTACTACACCAACAGTAGCGGATCCAGGCTAAAAATATAGGTAGGGTAGAGTCAGCCGCTCAGTCTGAATTAATGCCATCAGGATGAAAAATACAGTACAGAGTGTTCGGTGTGAAGATCTCACCGCTGAAAAAGTAGGATGATCGTCCTACCACGCCCTATTGATCGATCCGCCTATATACAACAACATACGTTGCTCGTGAACTATCTACGAGTAGGATGATCGAAGCAAGGAACTATTAAGGGAGACACAGACTATTGTCCTAGCTCATCTGAAGAACTGGCTTAAGGAATCAGAGGGATATCGACACGCATCTGACACCAAGATGACTTATCTTCGATCAAATCTATCGGCCACGCAGCATGCACTGCACCCAGATCAGTAGCGGACTCAGTCTAAAAATATAGATAGGGTAGAGTTAGCTGCTCAGCCATGAATTAGTGTTATCGGGATGAAAAATACGATACAGAGTGTTCGGTGTAAAGATCTCACCGCTGAAAAGGTAGGGTGGCCGTCCTATCTCACCCTATTGATTGATCCGCCTATGACCTAGATAACTATCTCATCGCACCTCAGTCATCCGCCAGCCTATCTAATTAAGATTTTATTTATTTTTATTCCAATTATAAATTATAACTAAAAAGCAAAAATAAATAGCTCTAATCTAAAAACTGATTCTTATAATCTATCCATCAATTTGTACTACGAAATTTACAATCCACAGTCTGATCTGAAAAAAAACTCTCCACAAAATCCGATTACGACGATGCATAGCAAAAACAAACCAAGGCAAAGCTGAGCGGTTTCGGCCTGCCGATGCGTTCCAGCTGACACGCATTTATCAGTGACACATATTCCGTCTCCGTGAATGCTTCGAAACGATCGGATCAACTGAAATGCGATCACTACTTAATCCGGCTGGATCGCTTGCCGGTTCATCGAACCTGGCCGGAGTTTTGGCAAGGGCGAAACGGCCGGCGTGCAGCACTAAGTTCGTATGGCTAGTGCATGTCTCGGGCAAGTCGAGGCTTTCGGACAACAGCTTTAACTTTTAAGAGCATGGTGACGTACGCACTCTGATCGATCGACATGGTGTTGCAAGCCTTGAAGGAACCGCTAGCTAGCTCTTTCTTCAACGGGAAATGTATGATCGGCAAGCCATGCGGTTGTGATGCTTGATCGTCTGTTGATTCTGTTGAGGAACATGCATGAATGAACACGCAGCACATGCAAGGGATCGGAGTACGTGACGTGGTGTCGATCAGTTGTTTAGGCCGTAGCTATTTGCAATGCATGAACTTAACATGGTTCCTGACTTTTTTCTTAAAAGAAAAAAATGTTCTAAACAAGGCGTTTTGGTTTGTAACATTAGCATTTGTATTTTTTTTTTTCAAAAGGATGGTACCTTTTGGTGGGAGAATTTTTCCTAACAGCACTGCGCTTTGTCAAATCTTTGGGGAGACTTCGATTCGGCCTACCCCACGTTCTATAATCCGACCCTTCAAAATCCAGGGGCTCGTGCATGTGTTTGGCTTTTGGAACTTTGAACCTATGGAAAGTACGATCGAAGTCTCCAAGACCAAGTGTTTGGAATAAGTCAGTCCAAATATTGTAACCATAGTTTGAGTAACCACACGGCGCTGTTTCTCCCCTTTTTGTTGCTGAACTTGACAGCGATATACGGTGCCGTCCACTGAAAACAGAAATTGAAGTGGTCAACGACTTTGCAAGATTACGTTGCATGCATGGTTGTGATGGAAACCGAACTTATAGAGAAAATTTAAAACCGAAATTTCGGTATGTCGTCGCATATACTAGTTAAAAACAACGGCTAGCTTTCTCTGCCCATCATATCAGGCCAAGCTGAAAAATAGGTTCAGTTTTTTTTCACGGCGAATTAATCAAGATAAAGAAAATATACAGCAAGTTATATATATACACACACACCAAGTAGAACAAACCTGATTGTACGTACGTACGTACGGTCAAAGCAACACGTAATTGTGCCTGCGTACGTACAGCTCGAAGTCGATCACACACAGTCACACGAAGCGTTGCAAATAACCTGTTCCGATCCCCTGGGCAGCGCTGGAGAAGCTGCGCGCGAAGCATCGGACGCGGCTGGTGCCGGCCGGCCGGTGGCCGAGAGTGACCTGCTGTCGACGGGAGTACGTGCATGGCCCGTCAAAGCCGACGGCCGCCGCACGGCACGGCGGAATTAGAACCGCAGGGCAGCAAGGTCCGCGTAGCGCATGATCGCAGTTGACTTCCATTGGATGGACCTGTGGGTACCTAAACTTTCCGTACGTACGTCTTCCTCTCTGAAAGAAACTTCGGTCATGATTAGTTTGTAGTGACCAGTTTATGGACATGTCTCTGACACGGGAACGATATCGCAAGGAATGCATTGCATGCCAAGCTTCGGATAAGAAGGCAGGCCACGCCATCATACCGACAGGAACGTGCACGTTTGACCATTTCATTCACAAGGAATCGAGGTTAACGACGAGGCTAGAGGATGTGAATAGGAAACTCATCAAAAAAATTATAGTTTTTTCTAAATTATCACCTAACACGTCTCTCTTCTAACCTTCAAGATTGCACGTCACAACATATGTGTTAACCTTAGTACCAGGTTAGAAAGCTCTCAACACACCAAAGAACTAACAAAGAAAAGCAACAGATACAATCAAGAAAAGATCTTCGAATCCAACCGGGAACAAATAAAAGAAAACTCACAATCTAGATAATGGGTACTGGTCTAACCTTGCCTAAAAGTCAGTCTAACCACAAACCAACAAACCTTAACTCAAAGAAGAGGGGTAGCAACCTAACCTATATATCAGGTGCGGTCTAATCTCAAACGTCAGATTTCAGCAAAAACTCACGAACTAAGGGGGTCACGTTTAATCTTATGCATCTTCCTCCCAGTTTTGGCAGGGGTTGCACAGAGTTAAGCATTTATTGAAATGGGGTGTGCATTACAAAGTTCATAGTGGGACCAAGGTCACCTTCTGGAAAGATACTTGGCTTGGGGAGTCCCTGATTCATGTTCAGTTCTCTAATCTTTTCAGGCTTTGTGAGGACCCTGACACTTTGATTGCAGATTGTGTTAGCTCTGGCAATTGGAATCTTAGGTTTAGAAGGTCTCTAAACCTGAGTGAGCAGGAAAACTTAAGAATCCTCTAAGAAAATTTGAATAGGGTGGTTCTAAATGGTGAGGAAGATGAGGTGTTATGGGCTTTGGATAATTCCAGATAGTTTTCCACTAGGTCCCTTTACAGGTACTTAACCTTTGGTGGTGTTATTAGCAGGGGTGTTGATCTTCCTCTTCTTTGAGGCTGTGATGACCTCATCATCGTTGTTGTCGGTCAACATCAATTGGGACCAACACGAGTTGTTGGACTTCTCCCAATAGTCCTCATCCTCATCGTAGTCCTCATGCTCCTCCTCCTCCTCGGGCTCCTCGTCATCATCGTCCTCATTGTCTCCCTCCTCCTTTGTTTCCTCCTCCTACTCGAGGCTCCTCTTCATTGTCTCTGTTGTAGCCATTCTCATCGGTGACATCATCATCACCCAGATTCGCCTCTTCCTCAGGCTTCAACTCCTCATGTTCCTCAAACTTGGGCACCTTATCAGGGTTCGAGTCCTCCTTGGCGCTAGGCTCAACATCGGATGCCGGTGACTCATCATTGTACCCAAGCTTGATGAAAATAGCCATCGCCCAATTGGCTTCGACCCCTTCCTCGCGGTCTGATGAAAGCACAGTCGATGACAACCCGAGCAACAACAACGACGGTGAAGGTGAAAGTGGGTAGGCATGATGATGAGGAGGCCATGGTGTGGATTCGAGAGAGAAGTGGGAGAGAGTGAGTGAGTGAGTAAGTGTGTGTGTGTGTGTGTGTGTGTGTGTGTGTGTGAGAGAGAGAGAGAGAGAGAGAGAGAGATTGATAAGAAAATTCTAACCGTTCGACTCCCATGCGCGCGAATATGTAGCGGGAAGAGTCATTCGCTCGGCTTCCTGATCTTCATATTCTAGTTGGTTCCACAATAAAACATATTGTTGTCATTACCATAATGTGGTTGGCTCATCTGAAAAAGTGTCTAGAAATACATTGCAGTCAATTCATATTGAAAAGATGTTTGCAGTATTGTTACATATCGTAGACAATTTTGAAGATCAATCATCTTGCGTTATGTTAGGGATGGTTCGTTCAACAGAACCGTCTATGATGTGCCTGCATTTGGGTTTGTTTTTGCTGCTGCTTCCCAAAGCTATTTTCAGATGGTTTGTATGCCTAATCTAATTCACACTCAAATTTTGTTTTGTGTCTGCAATATCCCATATGATATGTGGCATCCTGTAGTAGTGACAGTTTGATCAGCTTATGGATCTACTGCACAATCACCACCATATCATCATCCGCATCATGGCTCAGTTGCAACAAAGAAGGCAACTCGAATAACAAAATCCAAAGAAAAGCAAAAAACTTGCAAAGACCATGCAAGAGAGCAATCGAGAAGAAATTAGAAAAGGATGGTACAAGAGGATAAAGAGTATGATTTCTTCAACTTAGATTTTCCATAACTTACAGAGAATTAACCATGTATGATTACACAAGTAGGTTTCACTCCATCACACATCATGAACCCCCCAAAAATGGTTAAGCACCTAGCCTAACCATCTCGATTTCTCGTCTCTCTAACCCTTCCCCAAATTTGAATAAACGACTTCTCCAAGGCTCAATAGGCTCACAATACCAGCCCTTTGTATTTATAGACATATCTTAGGCATTTTCAAAATACACTCACTTTAACTACTTATCCCCTAGGGGCAAAATGGTCCAACTATTTCTCCTTCGATCCAACGCTCCCGATGTCTTTATCACTTTGCTTTGTCTCGATACAAGCTTCACGATGGTACCACATGCACATCCATCCTTGCCGCAGTTTTGAGACCAAACCACAAAACCGCCTTGCATGCTTCTCAGAAATGTTAAGCCATGGTACTAGTCACATGGTCAGATAGTGACATTTCAAAGCACGCATGTCATTAGGTTCTTTGTGTTGAATGATGAGACATGAAAGTTCAACTGAATCAACACATGTGCTCCACTTTTCCACACAACACAACTTCTTGTTGACATGCGACTGCGTGAGACTTGAATAACCAGTCCTGGTTAACGGGTCCTGACCACATGGTTTGTGTTCTCTTTTTGACCGAAAGTGATGTACTGGTCCCGAGTTGAGTCGCTAACATGAGAGTCTCACACCACTACACCTACACCGACAACAATGAAGTTGGGTCGTCGTTCTCCTCTCGTTCCTATTCCCCATTTCTCTCTCTCATTGGACGAAGCCAACAGATCGGGATCTAGATCGTGGTGGGGTGGAGCTCGTTCGGTGGCGATCAACAAGGGGTGCCATTGTCGTCCCTCCTTATGCTCATTTCTCTCTCTCTCTCTCTCTCTAGGTGTGAAGCTAGTTATGATGAGGATGTGCTACACGGCACCACCATCAGTGCACCGATGCCAGGTGAGTCATCCTTAATCCCACCCCCTCTCTCTAGTGTAGAACACTAGAAGACGTTTGAGAGCAACTGAAAGTTGTATTCATTCACAAGTGTTGTGCTTATACATGATGTACAAGAGGCTCATGGTCGTAACTGTGTAACAAACTAATGGACTATCCACTAGATCAGCTAGAGATTAGGATCATGGTTGAAGACTAGGAATTGTACAGACATGTTCGCTAACACTCTCTCATAGTCTTGGTGTCGTTTGCTCCGTCGATGACATAAAGACTAGAACGAAATGCGTTAAACAACACAGATGGAAGACCATTGGTCATTACATCGGCAAACTGTTGCTCGGTTGGAATATGTAGAACCCGAAAATCTCCAAGGGCAACCTTCTCCCTGACAAAGTGGATGTCAATTTCTATATGCTTGGTTCTCTTGTGATGAACTGGATTTGTAGCCATGTATATTGCTGACATGTTGTCACAGTACACGATAGTTGCCTTGCTGAGGTCGCACTGGAGCTCACCAAGTAATTGTCGTAACCAACAAAATTCTGCAACAACATTGGCAACTCCTCGACACTCTGCTTCTACACTTGAACGTGACACCATGGCTTGGTGCTTTGACAAGACCATGACACAAGAGAGTCATCGAGATAAACACAGTACATGGACGTTGATCAACACGTGTCGGGACACCCGACCCAGTTTGCATCACTGTAGGCACATATGTCGACCGTAGGTGATGCTCAAAGCTGAATGCCAAGCACTATAGTGTCGTGGATGTAGCGAAGGACACACTTCATCATGGTGAGATACGAAGCATGTGGGTCAGGCATATGCAAGCAGAGATGCTGCACCGTATAAGTCAGGTCTAATCTCGTCATTGTTAGATATTGCAAGACCCCTGCAATGCTACGATATGCAAACGGATCAAAAACTGGATCGCCCGAGTCTGCAACAACCTTAGGCTTGGTGTCGACAGGAGTAGCTACCGGTGTACATTTCTGCATCCCCGCACATTCAAGCAGCTCCTCGAATAGGCACGTTGGGACAGGAAGAAACCATCCCGTGAGCAGTCAACATGGATGCCGAGGAAGTGTTGTAGGGGATCAAGGTCTTTCATCGTGAACTCGACGAGGAGGCTGTCGATGATGGTGCAGAACAAGTTAGTCGATGAAGATGTGAGTATGACATTGTCGACATAGAGGAGGAGCCAAGCCGTAGATGCACCACGCCGGAGCGTAAACAAGGAAGCATCAGAATGGGATGTCTTGAACCAAAGCTTGGCGGTGAAGTTGGAAAAGCGAGTAAACTAGGCTCTTGGCGCCTGCTTAAGTCCATACAATGACTTAAAAAGCAGGAACGCATGGTCAGGTTTGTTGGCGTCGATGAAGCCCACAGGTTGGTGGTAGTAGACTTGCTCGTCGAGGACGTCGTTCAGAAACACATTCTTGACATCGAGGTGTTGCATCGGTAAGGTACGAGATGCCACCAAGGTGAGCACTGATTGTACTGTTGCCGGTTTGACAATAGGTGAGAAAGTTTCATCATAATTGATGCCTACACGTTGATGAAGTTCTTGTACAGCCCAACGAGCATTGTATCCATCGAGCGTGCCATTAGGATGTAGTTTATGACAGAAGACCCATTTGCTGAAGATAATATGGCATGTTGAGGTCGTGGAACAAGTGTCCAGGTATTGTTGGCGATGAGCACGACATACTCGTGAATGGCGGTGTTCCAGTTCGGGTCGCAGAGCGCCACACGTACTGAGGATGGCAGAGGCGGGAGTTGTGGCAAGGTTGTGAGTTGGGCATATTTAGGGTTAGGTTCGAATGTGCCTATGCATGCATGAGTCAGCATTGGGTGGATTGGTGCTGGTGCGGCATGAACTAGTGGCGGCGACGTGCTTGGAAACAGATGTGGGGTGCCCATTGCGGTAGTTGCGGGAGAGGCAGGTTCGGGTGCATGGAGTACCGACGTCGTGGGATCTGATCAGGAAGAATCAGGAGTGGCAAGTTGAGGAAGATGGGGCGCATGAGGCGTTGCACGCGTGGCTAGAGCGACAGGTGCATGAGCGTGTCGTGCGGTGGAGTCCAACGCATCACAGTCGTGATCCGCAGGAGCATGAGGTCAAGGCGGCTCGGTGGAGTCATGATATGCAAAAGAGAACGTGAACTCATCGAAGTAGACGTGCCACGAAACGATGATGCGTCGTGAGGAGAGGATGTATCACCCGTAGCCCTTGTGATCTGCAGAATACCCAAGAAACACACATGCAGCAGAACGTGGTTCCAAATTGTGAGCTGTGGTGGCAATCATGTTTGGAAAACATAAACATCCGAATACACACAGGTGATGGTATGATGAAGGAGTGTCGTAGAGCAGCTCATGATGAGTAGAAAGATTTTTAGGTTTTTGGAGGGCTGACGGTTTAGTAGATATGTTGCTGTGGCTAGGGCTTATGCCCAAAAGTGATAGGGAAGAGAGGCATGTAACAACAAGGTACGCAACGAGTCATTCAATGTTCGAAGGATCCTCTCAGCTTCGCCATTTTGCTAAGAGGTATAGAGACAAGATAATCAAAAAATGATGCCATGTGTGGAGTAGAATGATCGCATGATATTGTTGTCAAACTCCTTACCGTTGTCTGACTGAACAAAAATAATGGGTCTTGAAAATTGAGTGGAGATGAAAGCATGAAAATTAATCAAAGTGGAAGCAACTTCTAATTTTTTTCAATGGAAAGGTCCACACATAATGGCTGTAATCATCTAGAATTGCAAAGTAGTACTGGAAGCCTAAAATGCTAGCTACCAGCGATGTCCAAACATCGCAGTGAAGAAGCTGAAAAGGAAATTCAGTTTTCGACAAAGAGGGAGAAAAAAGGGAGACGCGCATTCTTGTCTAGATGACAGACAGTACATGTCTAAACCATATCTTTATTACAACGGAAATCAAAGGACTGTAAAGTGTGATGAAAGGAGTCACAACCCGGATGACCGAGACGCTGATGCCATACGATGGTAGATGCAGTGAAGCACATTGTCATCGCCTGGGACGTGAGGGGATATAGATCACCGTCGCTATCACAACGCATAATCACTGCCCTGGTTGGTATATCCTTGACAGAGAAACCATTGGCGTTAAACTCAATAGTCATATTATTGTCATGAGTGTGGACAAATAAAATATTTTTTATTAGGTGAGGTGCAATGAGAATGTTAGATAAATAAAGAGGACCAGAAGAAGTAGAAAGGGAGGCATTTTCGGTATGAAAAAATGGTAGAGAGGAGCCATTGCCAACAACTATTGAAGATGGAGAAAGAAGGGGAGCAACAGAAGATATGTTACCAGGGAAGATGCCATGTGAGAGGATGCCCATGTGTCCACGAACCAGTTGCCACCACGGCAGAACCTGACTGCATCGACATGTTGGTGAGGCCCTGGATCAGCTAGGCCTGATCCCACAAGGGTATGTTAGCAGTAGGTTGCGTCCTCGGGTTATGAGCATCGAGGAACGCCTACGGCGTGCTAGGGCGCAGGCTGAGGAGCCCAATAGCTGACGATGGCGTCGTCAAGAGAGACATGGGCCATGCTTGGAAGAGCCCTGCCCACATGTTAACGTCGGAAGGGAGCGCAGTGGTCGATGCCGCCAAGGGTTGCTGCTGGCAGGCGGCATTGGTGGAGGTAGAGGTGCCCCCACCAATTTTCTTCTTTTTTGTTGTTGTGCTTGCCGACGTGGTCACCTAAGGAAGATGTGCCGCTGGTGTTCCCAGGCACCGCATGTGCGGCGAGGCTGAAGACCGCTGCGCCGAGGCCACCGGGAACCATGGAGGAAGAAGCTTGTGGTGAGGGTGCGACAACAAATTGCGCTTGAGCAAGGAAGGCGGCAGCCTGGGTGAGCCTCGCCAATTGCTTGGCACGGTTCTCCTCGAGAAGGAGATAGGAATGAGTCTCCAAGAATGTAGGGAATACCTTCTTCATCGTGAGGGTGGGGATGGCACCTTGGAGCCGTAGGTTGAGGCTGCGGAGGAACGTGATCCCCAGATCGGGCTCATGATCGGTGAGCCAAGATCTTCGAGAGTACCAGCGAGACCTGAGACCTGTTAAGATTGGTGCAGTAGGCCATCACTGACATATCCCCTTGGTAGATGTTCTTGAACTCAGTGCCCATGTACACCGAGCGCGTGGCCTTGTTGTCGCGGAACAACAACACTATGTTGCGCCACAACAAGTACGCTTTGTCTTGGAAGGTCTGCACGGTGTGGAGAATCTCGAGCAAGATGGTGGAGTAGAGCCACGAGACGATGGAAAAGTTGTTCTGCACCCACTCCGAGTCACCTTGCACCACCACAGAGCTGTTGATATGATTGACAAGACCAAACTTGCCGAGAATTACATGGAAGATTTGGCTCCAGGAACCATAGTTAGACTCGACAAAGTCAAGTACTATGGGAACATGACTTTTGATGTCAATGAGTTGGATTTGGGAGGAGAGAGAGGTTCGGTGTGCATTTGAGAGCTCATGTGGGTGATCCAGGCTGGGAATCCTTGTCGGCGGTGGAAGATGATGAGCTCATGGCGCAAGGGCGAGTTGCAGCAACGGAAGAAAAGGATCGAGAACATTGATACCATGTAGAACACTAGAATAAGTTTGAGAGCAATTGCAAGTTGCATTCATTCGCAAGTGTTGTACTTATACACGATGTACAACAGGCTCATGGCCGTACCTGTGTAACAAACTAACAGACTATTGCTAGATCAGCTAGAGATTAGGATCATGATTGAAGACTAGGACCTATACACACGTTCGCTAACATCCAGATCTGCTCGGGGGTGGGGGTCGGAGCGACCCTCGTCGGTGACTTGGACATCTCAATCTTTCTTTCCAATCTTTTTTCTTTTTTTGGATTTTATTTGTGTGAAAAGTTTTCTCAAACTTTCATCTCAAAATATTTTTTTGATTTTTTGTCAAAATTTTTTCTCGAAATTTTTGTAGGTTACCTGAAAAGGAAGAGGGGGGGCGGGGGGGGGGGGGAGCACGCGTGCACGCTAACAAGCACGCCCCAAGAAATTGTTTACTCCGGCGTGCATGTTCGGTAGGCTACCCTAACCAAAAGTTCCTTCCATAATACTAATTCCTATCTCAAAGGAAAAACATAAAAAAAAAATTGCTCCAGAATCTACACAGCATGTCGCCCTCACGAATCATGAACTGCCACCTCCTCACAGGACCATGAACAGATCAGGATAATGCAGATGACAATATGCGCAGAGTCAGGAATCAAGATCAGAGAAACCTATACAAGCCGTTCATCATAAGCTTCTCCTTTATTCAGTCTTGTACTCTGTTACAACAATCAGGCTAATAAAGCCCTGTTTTCAGAAAAATAAAATAAAAACATAGGGCTCGTTCGGAACATGGAGAAATTTCCACTTACTGAGAGAATTGAATCTTTTTTTTTTTTGCGAGGAAGCGAGATAATTGGGTTAATTCTTATGGAATTACTTCTGGTTCTAATATTCCTGCCCCCGGTGTAAGATTTTTTTTTGGAAAACTGAGTATATGTGCCAAAGTAAAGTTATTAACTTTGATAATATGTTCGAAGTTGATCATATGTCTTATAAAAATTAGTTTGTAACAAATTTTGAATTGGTAAGAGATGTGAATGATAAATTTTGTTACAAACTAATTTTTATGGAACATATAATAAAAATTTATCAACTTCAAACATATTATCTAAGATTAATTAACTTTGAGACATATATAATCGAATTTTCCAATATTTTTCACCACAACAGAGACGTGGACAAGAGATCAGAGGGGCCCACGGGCGTGCTTCAGGCGTTTGGATGGATGAGACTGAGGATATGGGAGCAAGAACAGCCGTGCTTGGTGACCAGTGAGTAGGATTGCACAAGCGTGGTGTTTGTACCAGAAGAATTTTAGCATGTTTACCTTTGGTCCCTTTTGCCCTGTCAAATCTACGTCGTTGGCAACTGAAAAATATTCATTGAGATCTTTCACCGAAAAACCTTTACAAGATTTCGATTCATACCGTTATTTACTGATCTAACAGCTGACACGTGCAACTAAGAAAAAAAAGAACATATGAAATACATAAGAAGAGATCTTTCTGTGAGACTGGGTCCTATAAAATTTCCTTCCTTTAACAACTTGGCATCACATCAAGGATCTTCCAAAAATCTTGGGCGTTCTTGCCCTAGTAAAATCCGTCCTATACATATTCTTGTCCTAATAAAATGAAATCCATCGCCCGATTCCTATTCTTGTCCAAGTGAAATTCAGTACTCTGGCCTGGTTCTCATAGGTTGTACATGTTGCATTCCAGGATGGCTTTGAATCGAAGTCCGTTCACTAGCACATAACAGCTGAACTGTTTCCTATGAAATTTGCGCATTATTTTTTTTCTGCGAGGCATTCCCTCCCTTACGGCATAATCAGAATCAGAATACATGGTGTTGCAGCTCCTCGGAGCTTCTGCAAATGATAAAGCCACCACTTGGGCAATGTTCCGAACTCTTCCCAAGAAATAAAGCGAAATATTCCCAATTCCCTGAAGAAGAAAAGGAAGAGAAAATACACCGAGGCACAACTCAAGATGCATGCACGTATCAAGCTCCGACACAGGCTGCAACAACTAAGCGTAGTTTACGTGATCTGATCTCTCCTCCCCAAAGAGAGCCACAGACTATGACACACCAATCTGGCTGTGCTTAATTCGGCTAAATGATGCACCAATCAGTGACCTCCCAATGCTATTTTATTACAGTGATCATAGATGCATAGAGACGACCAAACCTTTCCAGCACACTGCAAATCAGCAAAAGGTGTGATACAACAAGCTGCCAAATGGCATGCGTCGCAAGAACACCAACCCTGAACGATTGAGAGTCAGAAAGGCATTTATATGAGTTCATGGGCTTTATCATTAACAGAAGAGACCACGGTTTGACAAACACATGCATGCATTGTGACATGCTAGCCACTGGACAACAACTTGCCTATGCATGCTGATTAGTAAACACATGAACTGCTTTCAGAAAGGAGAAAGTGAATGATGAAACAACAGGATAGGAAACATCTAGATGTAGGTACAATATCACTTTTTTATTTTATTTTATCAAGTATGCACTGTGAATGTGAGGACATGTCAGAACCCAATAGTCATTTTAGAATTGCACCTGAACATGATTGGTCCATAACTGGTTTCTGTATGTACTTCTGAGCATGTGAAATCCAAAGTTAAAAGCATATGATGACTCCATTAGTGTTTGGCTCAAATCCATTTGAGCATACATGCATACAAATCATAAGTAATGGACTTCATTTAGTGTAGAAACGCTGGACAAAAAGTAAAATCAGCTGGATAGTATTTCTCACACTTTTACTCCATAAGGGTATAAGGAGTTGTAATCGCCAAAAGAAAAAAGAGGTATCATGAGTTGTGCATGCATAGTAACAGCACAGTTAGAACATTTACAACAGTGGGCAAGGAAACTGTCCATATTTAGTTCTAAAATAAGCAGCTGATTCTTTTCAGATGGAAATTGATCACAAAATAAGTACGATTTGAAACTGAGGAATAGCTTTCACTTTCACATGAAAAATGAATGAGAAGGATATGCACAATGACGAAAGAATCACTTGTCAAAGTTTAGCAGCAATAAAAGTTAACTAATGCCGCCGTACCACTTCACATAGGAAAATATCTAGCACCTGTTATTCTAAGTCTGACCAGCTCTCAAATTCATAACTAATGTGGATGCCATCAGATCATCATGAAATTTCTTTGAAAGAGACAAGTATCGAAACGATACATCATCCTACAAAAATTAGCCCAGAATGAACAAATAGATGATGAAAATGTAAACTCTGTTTCTTTTTCTATAGAAAATAGCTGTACATATAAATGGCTCCTTAGGTAAAGAGTTTGTTTGGAGAAGCAATTTCACAAGTAATACAGATCAGAACTTGCTAGCCACTTTTTCTAAGACATGTTAGTCAGAAATAGTATTGGAACATGAGCTAAACAAATTGAATCCATTGTGAAATGAAATAGAACCTCTGCTTTGAAAGGTTACTCAAAGTCATTAGGATGCTTTGATGGAGCTGACTCTACAATCTTTTAGTACAGGCTCTGTAAGCCTAGGCAGCTCGTTGTTGGTTGCTCAGCATACAATACACAGATTGTCTAATGCCACTTTACAAGCAGGAGATATTGTATGTGTTTCCAGTTGCAGCAGACAAGACAAGCAATGTACAGCAGTTTTGCTTGAGCAAATGGGTTCAGCAGCAGTTTTTATTCCCTGGTCAGTGAGCACTGAGCAGTTTACACAGGCATTTAAGTAAATTATTGAGACAAAAATTTAAAAACTTTGCCATGACTAGTATAACATGAGCAATTTACCAGAAAATGCAAATTCAGTATAATATGAGCAATTTACCACCACTGTAATCAAATGTCATATATAAGAGGAAGGAACTTATCAACCATAGACTGCAAGCTTTTCAGCTCAGTAGCCAGTAGGTAAAGCAGATTAACATTTCCAAAGAAAATGGAAAAAGAAAACTGATGTAATACTTCAAGAAAAGTCTATACATGCCTTGAAGAAGTTCAAGGTTTTAGTGGTCATATTTATGATTAACATACCAAAACCAAATAAACCACATTCACGTTTAAACAAGGCAGAACAGTTGTATGTGCTTATAAAATGCTTTATGAACTGGCCAAAAAACAAGATCCTTTGAAAAACATTGGTCTAGCAGCCGCCAAGACATGAATGGAAAGGAGCACTACCATTTCAGTGAACGACAGACATGCATACATCTATTACAATAGCCAAATCTTGATTGCATATGACTCAGGATGCTCTTACATGCTATCAAACCAAGCTTTCACCTGAAAGCATTCCTTTGAAGCACCAACCCAATTAGGGTCAGAACAAGTTGAAGTGACACCAAAAGAAGTCCATAATGCGTCTTATTTGAGGACAGCACCATATCAGGTTACAATGGTCAATGGTGGATCATGTAAGATCTTGTAATAAGTGTTGTGAAAGATGTAGTGGGCTAGACATATTGCCAGGAGTTCTGCTGACCTCAGTTTCCATTACCTTAGATTCCACATTACAAAGAACTGAACCCAACTGAGAAGCCACAAACCTACAATATCGATTCAGATATTCCAACCCAACATAAAAGTATTCCCGCACTGAGTGGAACTGTGGAAGATGACTATCGTGCATCTATTCTTTCATACTCATATGTTATATTCATCATGTGTCAAGAGGTCAAGGAGCGTAAGCATTCAGTGTTAATTGCTCAATCCTATTGCAATGAATTGTTGGACGATACATATTCGCTTGCATGGGCTGGACATGAATCACCAAAAGGGAAAATGTTGGAACACAATCTTCATCTTGGTGTCACGATTCCTCAAAAAGGACTGGAACACCCAAATCTTCCATTAGAAGAAAAAAAGGAAGCCCCTCCTGTAGACAGTAACACATGCAACCCTCTCTAGTCTCTAATGTTCCCACACAAATATCAGCACACAGCAGAACACCATGAAGGCAGCAATTAAGCTGAATGTTCTGTAGCGGTGAAGGTTATGTGGAGGTCAGAGTACAATACAGCTACAGATTGATAATAGAGAGTTTATTCACATGCAAAGGGGCATGGACGTGTGTAGCAAAAAGCTTCCTCTTCGTACATCAATAGTAACAGAAGGCCTTGTTCAGTGGAAACTGTTTATATCAAACATTCTAAGCATCCAACAGCATAATTTGCAAAATAATGCAACTGATGACACATGAAGTAATTCTCTTTTAGAGAATAAATGCTTGGAAGGGATAAGAGGAATACATATGACCAGTTGACCACACATCATTTATTTGAGCTGCTGGGCCAGGCCCGCCTAGTTCTGAAAGGCTTATAAGTTATAAGGAGCTTCCAGAATGTTGATCACAATACTTGATTAAAGCTGCTAACGGTGGTACTCAAGGATCCAACACACAAAAGAATGTTCAGATCGTATCATGGATTCATGGTACACGCATTTAATATGCCATCATATTGTCTCCTGACGTCAGTGAGGACATTCAAGATTAACATGGGATTATGTTTGGGCTGTCTATAAACTGAAGGGTGATAGTTCCAACCATTCTGGCATTTTATGTGGTCTCATATGGCCATATCCTTGTGGCGGAACATTAATCAAGCCTCAGAGCATGCTTCATTTATTATAGGGCCAGTAAAACTAGAATGATGCCATCACAGTAGGAAGTTCCATGAGTAGAAGTTGGGCAAAACTCAATTTTTCGATAGGTTACATTTTTTGTTCTTCGGAAAGTAAACCAGATAAACAAACTGTTTCACAAAAGTACTTTTATCAGCTCAATACATTTTATTCAATTTTCAGATATGTATTGCATTGCACTAAATTATATGTTCCTTTACTTTGAATCAGCATCAGCAGTGAAGATAGAAACAAACAGCCAGAGAAATGCAAAAAACAGACAACAACAATAGAAATAGATGCAAAGTTACCTTAAGGAGTTAAAGTTCTGCTATCTATTTGATGTTTGGGTTGTAACATGAATAAAAATATGCC
This sequence comes from Phragmites australis, assembly GCF_958298935.1. NCBI lineage: Eukaryota > Viridiplantae > Streptophyta > Magnoliopsida > Poales > Poaceae > Phragmites > Phragmites australis. The sequence continues at coordinate 11,580,188 of NC_084924.1, forward strand.
ACCTGCAACTGAAACATTCAGAGATTCAAAAGTACCTTCCATTGGAATGCTTACAAGCTCACAGGCTTGGAGGGTCTCTGCAGAAAGGCCACTCCCCTCACTTCCTAACACTAAACACAGATTCATTCACCAGTGAATCAGCTAATTCTTTGGATAGTGAGTGGGTTCCTCTGGATCTGCCACTGCTACTTTCTGGATGACCTGCCGTAATCTTCATATCATATTTAGTAATCAAAGCATGCAGGTCATGCCAGGTACCGGAGACGATAGGATGCTGCAAAGAGGCTCCACAGGCTGCACGAAGTGCCTTTTCATTGAAAGGGTCACAACAAGCTGGAAGAAGAAATACCCCATCCTGTTGGTAGTTGTTTGTACAAGGTGTTAGAAGTGTAGAAGCTGGAAAGACAAATACTATAGAGCATTTGGCAGAGTCGTAAATTTCTCAACCACAGATAATTAATACATATGCATACTGTATGCTTATACCCCATAAAAATGTATTGTGTGCATCAGGATTAGCTATGGAAATTCCGTCTGATCTAAAATAAGGGCATACTGATTTTCTTTCTTTTTTTTTAGCAAAGGAGCAGAATGGATTTTAGTGGCATATAAACGATAGTATGATACTTCTAGTCTTCTAGCTCAGCATGGTCAGCCAACCTAATTTCCTCTGATGAAGCTTCAAGATATGCTTGCCAACGAAAGGAAACTATACTTGATAGTTGAAAATGTACTTAGGTGTACTAAACTATGGTAGATTTATTATTATGCTCAAATTTCTGTAAATCTCTCACAGCTCATTTTATCTTGTAGATCAAATAGGTTCAAACCAAATGACGGTGGTTGTAATCTCAAAAGGAAAAGAATATGCTCTGGTTATCAACAAGTAATGTCAAAGAAAGAAAATAGCATACCCATTTGAAAGCGCAAGCTGATCTTATCAATGTTCCAAGGTTGCCAGGATCCTGCAAGGTGGACAGGTAGTGGCACCATGATCAGCATGACATGCATCGTCCAAAGTATGGAACTATGCTTGTAATGTGCATAACTGCATTCACTTCAAACTATGCTATGTTTCTAACACATAAAAGATGACAACAATTAGTATGTCCCTGCATAATGGTGGGCACGGCATATCTTCACCTGAATCCCATCAAGGACAAGAATCCTCTTTGGAGAATGGAACAACCCATCAACAAGAGCTCCACCCTCATCGCTTCCGAGGTCGTGGAAATGCGTAGGCATGTCAATGACAGCAATCGCCTCGGTCGAATCAACCGATTGCATCCCAGAAACCTTCTTCATCACAGCGGCACTGACATACACGACATTGTCGGAGAACTCATACAACTCCTCCGGGACCTCTACACCGTCCAAGAGAAGCAAGCAATCGATGGCGAAGAACTCAAACCGACACATCTCCCTGCAGCAAGGAGGAGGAACAGTAGGCCAGTAGCTCAGAAATTAGAAGAAAAAAAGGAATGAACTAAACAAGAAGCTTCACAGGATGGGTAAATGACAAGGGCCTGGAACGGCGGGAGAGAGAGGGTTACAGGATGGGCACGAGGCCGACGAGGAGAAGGCGGCGGCAGGAGCGGCGGTACGCGGCGGAGAGCCGGAGCTTCACGCAGTGCTTCACGAGCGGGTTCGCCACGCTCGCCACCTGCTTGCGCTTTTGCCCGCCCCGGAAAGAAGACGCCTTCACCGCCGCGGCGGCCGTCGTACCGGCGGCGCGGGATGAGGCTAGGACCCGAGGCCGGAGGGCTCGCTTCGGTTTCGCCGGAAAGCCGGCCGCCGGGAGCAGCGCCGACGGCGGCGGGGCACGCGCCAGTAGCATCGCGGTGGCGAGCGCGGCCGTGGTGTGGCTCGCTCCTTTGGTAACTTCGGCCTCGTGGGCTTCGCGCCCATCTTAGCTGCTCGTGTACTCATTGTAGTGTCAACGGTCCAGATGACCTCTAGATTCCCCCCGTTCGCTGAGTTTTGACATGTATGGTTAACTTTGGCCTCGGTTAGGATTCATTTGAAATTCTTAAAATTGCTATGGCTGTTTGGCACAACTGAAACTTGAGTTTTTATTAAAAAACTATTTTTCTAAAAAACTGCTTATGGCTTCTGAGAAAAGTTGTTAGTTTATATATTTAATTTTTAGTCTCTCAGCACATAGCTTTTCAGAAAAATCATTTTTAGCCAGCTTATTAGCATTTAGTCCATTTTATTAGAAGCTAACTTATCAGTTTTTCAAAAACCAGCATAAGCTCAGCCTGTTTGGCACAGTTTATGACTTCTGAGAAACGAAAACTGCTAATAAGCTATGCCAAACAGAGCCTATATCACATGCCACACAAATTTCATCTCAATTCAGACAATTGTTGTGGACCATTGGATGAGAATCCAATGGTATCCACACCATCTTCTACCTCTCAGCTCACCTTCTCTCTACATGACAGTTTCTTCATAGAGCTAAAGCATTGCCTTACTCTCTTGCCTCTCACCTGCCTCCGACGAAGTCTCCGCTGCTAGATCTGTGCCCACCGCCGGCTGTCATCTGCTTTGGAGCTCCTTCACTCACTCTGGCACCGGCCCATCGGTTGTCCTCCACTGCCCATGGCTAGTGGTGCCCCCGCACTCGCCTTCCTCCCTCAAGAGCTCTTTTAAGCCCGATGACAAAGGAACCCTCTAGCTCTATTGGAAGCCACCATTTTTCGTCGTCTGATACATTGATCACATTTTCAAACGCCTGATAATTAGAAAGTGTGAAAAAAAGCTTCGGATCGATTTGAAATTCCGGCGTCCCATACTGATTACCGAAGCTTGGCCACTAACCCTTGGATGAAGATCATTTTTGCCGATGTACATCAAGAGCTCCTAGTTACTTCATAGACGGCATGGTGCTGCTGGCCCGACCGAGTCGATGGTGTGCTGGCAGATGCCACGACGGCTAAGTATCCGCGGTTCACTCGGATTTGCCAGCGCTCTAGGAGCAACTAAGCAAGTAGGCAAGGTTGTGCAGAGCTAGCTCGTGCGTTCATTGCGCGCTTTTGCTGTATGTCCTAGTTGTTGAAAACCACCGTGCACACCCGGCTGGAGGACGCTTGTAGCATTTAGGCTCATAGGTAAGTGATAAGTGTTTCGGTGATTAATGATAACCATATCATTGTGACTAATAAATTTATTTTGAAGGGTATAAAAAAAATTTAGTTCACAATGATGATTGGATATTCTTAGTCCCTGAGTTGATTATATAGAGATGTGCATCAAGATTAAGGATTTTTTAGTTCTAAGTGTCACAAAAGAGATGAAGGACACTTAGAGTAGTATAGGTCTCATTTCTTAGTCTTTTGATCGTACTATAAAGAGGAGCTAAGAGTAGTAGTTTGACTTAGTTGAGTCTAGACTTGGTTTGATGCACACTTGTGAAATTCTAGCACTAGGTAGCTCAGAAAAGCCCATGGTAGAGATGTCAAGAAATTAGAGCTCAAAGAAGTTTGAATTGGACGAGCTCGGAAATATTTACTTCACTGGATAGTCTGGTCATGTGAAAGGTGAACTCACTGGATAAATTCTATATCTCAACTCAGGAAGGTATTTAGTTCACCAAATGGTCCGGCGATAAAGATGGTATTCGCACCGGAGCTTTTCTTGGTGACGCGTGTCCTAAATTTTAAAAAGTGCTTCACCGGATAGTCCGGTGTTACACTAGTGAGAGCACCGGAGCTTTTTCCAACTGAAGTGAAATTTCCCAGGAAAATTCAAGTTGAACTCACCGGATTATCCGGTGATGAAAAGAGGGGATCACCGGACTATTTCTTGCAGAGGCAAATTCAAAGTGCAGAAAAATGAAGCTCTACTCACCGGATAGTTCGGTGTTTACGTTGTGGTCACCGGACAAATACACCGAAGCAATGTTCAAAAGAGGCTTCACTCACCGGATAGTCCGATGTATGCATAGAGGGATCACCGGACTAATTCTTGCAGAGAGGTTTGCAACTGGTGTTTTGGCCTGGTTCTTCTGACCGAATTGTCTGGCGTGACTTCAGTGATCACCGGATGAGTACACTGGAGGATCAACAGCTAATGACAGCTAGCACAGTGTGGCTCGGAGTCTGTACTCACTAGATTGGCCGGTGTGAGTCAGATGGTAATCATCATATGATCCGGTGTTAACAGAAAAAGTTGGTGGTTAGGCAACGGCTATAATTTAGATCTCTATCCTATTAATACTCCTTCATTTGATTTCATTGCATGTGTAAGTGACCCAGAGAAGCTCATACACTGTGTGTGTCATCAAGAAGCAAGAGAGAGCACTTGAGTTGATTTCCAAGTCCCTAATTGAATATTAAGGACTTTGTTAGTGCTTTGAGAGTAGCAAGTGTGCATCTAGCTGTAGTTTAGGTTTGATCTTGGTCAAGTGAAGCTATTGGCTTGTTACTCTTGATGATTGGCAACACCTAGCCTGTCTTGGTGATTGGTGGTATTCTCGGTGAGCTCTTGGGGTTCTTGTGGGAGTCATAGGAAGAGCTTTGTACTTGGTTTGATGCCCGTCAATCCGGAGATGGAGAAGTAGAAATCATGAGGGAGCATTTGAGTCTTGGTGACTCAAGGGGGAGCGATATCCTTGGTGGATGCTCCAACGAGGACTAGGGGGAGTGCCAACTCCTCGATACCTCGGGAAAAAAATCTGGTATTCTCTTGTCCATCTCTTCTCTATTCTGTAATTTAATTTGAGCATTTACATTCTTGCAAGCTTTAAATTCTGTATTTTCTTAGTGTCTTTGCTTGCTTATTTAGTTGCCTTCTCCTAGTTTGTTAGTGTAGCCGTATTTTCTTTCTTCCAAGCTTAGGTTGTTTTGTTCTAGTTTTCGGTATAAGTTTTTTTAATTGCCCAATTCACTCCCTCTTGGGCCATTCAATCCTTTCAGCGCTCGACAACGGGGACATACGCCAAGCACTGGTGTACCCGAGTAGCAGGACTGGCAGCCGACATAGGCACACGCAGCGATGGAGGCTGGAGCCAAGCCGCCCGTAGCCACCTGCCGCACTCCGCCTGGCACATGACCAGCGCAAAAACTTCCCTTCAGTTGCCTACTATTGTCATAGGAACATCAGTGGTGTTGACTTCCCTTAGCGCTTGAGAACCTGGTTGCCCCCAAGCATGTGCATATGGAAAATCATGGCATAGAGCTTCAGTGTCCTCCTAAGAAGCCAACTCTTTCGGCATACAAGACCATTTGATCAAACTTTTCGCAATTGATTAGTCTCTCCGTTGGATGATGCGGCGCTGAAGAATCCTCTCTGGGACCTAAAACTCAATAGAGACGTCAGGTAATTTAGATAGTACCTGTTTGTTGCCGATTGCCTTTTTGAGTTGAGAGACATGGAACACTGAGTGAATGGAGCTGTGACTTGGTAAATCCAATGGATAAGCTACTGTTCTAATCTTTTAGAATAAGAAATAGTCCAAAGAACTTAAATAAAAGTTTTTGGCATGATCGGTTTGCAAGAGAGGATTGCACATATGGTTGCAACTTGAGAAACACATTGTCATTTATCTCAAAGGAGCATTCTGATCTCTTCTTACCTGCCTGATGCTTCATTTGGGCCTGAGATCTTTCAAAATGATGTTTGATGACAGATCGTATCAAGTGTCTCTCAAATAACAACTGCACCATTTCTGGCATCATGATGACTAGAGTAGAATCCATTCCAAAATGTCTTGGGGGATGTCCATAAAGAACCTAAAATGGAGAATGTTTAAGAGCAGAATGATAGCTGGTATTGTACCAATATTCAGATAGGGGTAGCCACTTAATCCAGTATTTTGGGAAAGCATGGACAAAGTATCTCAAAAATGTTTCAATGCATTGGTTAACTCTCTCAATCTGGCCATCAAATTGAGAGTGATAAGTGGTGCTCATTCTAAGTTGTACATCTGCAACCTTAAAAAGCTCTTGCCAAAACTTACTTGTAAAAATTCGATCTGTTTGTGATTGAAATAGGTAACTCATGTAACTTGTAGACATTATTCATGAAAGCTTGAGCTACTTGTGCAGCAGTGAATGGGTATGACAGTGGTATAAAATGGCCATATTTAGAGGATATATCTACTATCATCATTATGCAGTTTACTTTACCAGAGAGAGGTAAACCCTCTATAAAATCCATGGATATCATTTGCCAACAAGATGTAGAAGCATGTAGTGGTTGTAATAACCCAACATAGCTAGCTCTATCAGGCTTAGCTTGTTCACATGTACTGCAAGACTGCACAAAGGTGTGAGTGGAAGCTTTCATACCTTTTCAAGCAAACAAGTGCTTAAGTCTTCTATAAGTAACAGGGAATCCTGATTGACCCACAATTGCTAAGTTATGGATAGCAACAATGATCTTCACTTGCAGTGGAGGGTTGTCACCAATCCAGATTCTATTATTTTATATGAGAATGCCATCTTTTTTTTCTCTCGAATGCGCAGGAGAGCTACACATCTTTATATTAAGTAGGAAGAGAAAGTGCATAGTGTACAATGACCCTACACATGTCTATATACCGGAGCTTATATAAGGGAAAATTACAGTAATCTTAGAACAACGATGGTAGACAAAGCACAAATTATAAAACAGAGCCATCTTTGAGAGTAAAATGGGGGACAACACTTGAATCCACCAATAGAGTTGCCATTATATGTTATGTTTTGGGATCAACTTGGTATCCCTCTCTGACTAATTCAAGCCAAATAGGATTTGTTGAAGATGCTACTAATAGTTGACCAGAAGGGTTTGGGTGTCTAGCATTAGTAACTCTATTTTCTCTGATCGTTTATTGTAGACGATCTTATAGTTCAAGCCTATCAATTTGGTAAACACCTTGTGCTGTCAATGGGTATGTAATCTTTTATCACACAAATGAGTCAGACTTTTCTAACTTGTAAAGATAATGAACTTGCAAATAGGATCTCAATTGTTCAATGGCCACCAGAATAGCAAGATATTGATTATCATAAGTTGAAAGACCACTAGTCTTGGGACCGGAATTTGGTTCTACCCAAATCTTTATATCTTCTTTTGTACCAATGATATTCAAATCATCTACATATACTGATATTATGTAAAATCCATTCTGGGACCTTCTTATGAATACACAGGGACAATCCGTGCTATTTGTGTAACCTCGTTTTCCAAGAAATTCACTCAAACGATTGTACCATATTCTACCTGACTGTTTCAACCCATACAACAACTTCTTCAATTGTATGCTATAAAGGTGTCTATTTCTTCTATCCTGATTCGGCAATGGTATTCCTTCAGGTACCTTCATATAAATGACCGAATCTAAGCTCCTATAAAGATATAAGGTCACAACATCCATCAATTTCATTTTCAACTCAAGGTTGACTGCCATTGAGATTAAATATCTAAAGGTAATACCACCCATCACGGGGGAATAAGTTTCTTCATAATCAACGCCTGGTCGTTGAGTGAAACCTTGTGCCACTAGTCGTGCTTTGTACCTCACAATTTCGTTCCTTTCATTCCTCATCCGACTGGTTTAAAGTGGGGAGGTGTGCAGCATACTGGTCCGAAAACCTCTCTTTTGTTCAGGGATAACAGTTCAGCTGTTATTGCCTTCTGCCAGTCTTCCCAATCTGACCTCATTCTACATTCAACGAGCGATGCAGGCTCAGGGTCATGATCTATGACTGTGGTAATTTTATTTGCAAAGTATGTATTGACTATTGTGGTTGCTCTATTCCAGGATTCCCTGAATTCACATAGTTTATTGCTATTTCATCATGGACTGCACTTTCAGGTGCTTCTTCATCTTGCTCTTCATAATTTCTTACTATTGGAGCAAGGTTCTTTAGTTTACCAGCGTCAATTTCAGCGCGTGCATTTTCGCTGGTTCCTTCCTACGTGGGAAGATTCAAATCTGGTATACCTACTTCCTGAGATTTTATACCATCGTCAGGTCTCAACTGGCTCCCCTTCTTTTTCCTTTGGGGTACTTTTGTGATCGGCTGTGGTAAGCTCTTATTTTCCACCTTCGTCGGACGTCTCTGGCTATTTGGGACTTGAGAAACCGAATTTCTTATCTTCTTATTATTTTTCAGAGTTCCTAGGATAAGATGAGGGGTACCTTCTTTTGGTACTTCCATCCTCTCCGGTGCATTGCGTGCAGGCACATGCGACTTAGTCACGCTATTCAAATCACAAAAATGATCAGACAAATTGTTTGCTAATTTCCGTAAATCGATAATTTTCTGTACTTCACCATTAGCTTCACTAGTGCGAGGATCATGTGCCACAATTCCTCCAGCCTGCCATATAATTTCCCAACATTTTTCATCCAAGGGTATATTTTCTCCCCCTAATGATGTAAAATTATTTTCATCAAAAATACAGTCAGCAAAGCGGGCCGTATGCAAATTTCCAGTTGTTGGTTCTAAATATCAGATTATGGATGCAGTCTCATAACCGACATATATTCCAACTTTCCGCAAAGGTCCCATAGTGGTTCACTGTGGCGGCGGTATTGGCACATAAACCATACATCCAAATTTGCGTAAATAAAAAATCTTCGAAATTACCCCTTGCATTAGTTGCATAGGTGACTAGATGTTGTAGAAGGATGGTCTATAATTAGTGAGAGCTGCCGCATGTAAGACTGCGTGTCCCCAACATGTAGCAGGCAAATTACAGTGCTGCAACAAAGGTCTAACAATGAACTTGATTCTCTTTATCAGCGCTTCGGCTAGTCCATTCTGAGTGTGGACATACGGTACAGAATGTTCAACTTTAATTCCCATACCAGTGCAATAATCATCGAACGCTTTAGAAGTAAATTCACCAACGTTGTCCATTCTGATGGATTTCACGCGATGATCTAGAAAATTATTCCTGATTTGTATGATCTGCGAGATCAACTTTGCAAATGCGTGGTTGCGGGTAGATAATAGACATACATGCGATCACTTCGAGGATGCGTCTATTAATACCATAAAGTACCGAAACGGGCCAGAAAGCGGCTATAGGACCACAAATATCCCCTCTGGATTCGGTCCAGGAATACAGGGATTTCATCTTGTACCTTCAAGGTAGACGGTCTTATTATTAATTTTCCAGTAGCACATGCAGGGCATACAAAATCTTCATGATTCGGAAAATTCTTCACATTTACGCCATGACCTTGTGAGTTAGTAATTATGTTTCTCATCATTCTAAGACCAGGGTGACCTAACCTATCATGCCATAGGGAGAATAATTCTGCACTTCGAAACACAGTCTTCAAGGTAGTGAATGCTTCAAGTGCCCTAATACGAGTGTAGTACAAACCACTGCTTATGGAGGGAAGTTTTTCTAGTATTCTCACTTCGCTATCACGCTTAGTGATGTGTAGGTACTCCCTAACATCTTCTTCGCTAGTTTCTATATGGAAACCGTTAACGCGAATGTCTTTAAATCTTAAGAGATTTCTTGTAGATTCAGGGTATAACAATGCTTCATCAATGTGCAAAGTAGTTTCCATAGGTAGTATGACTGTGGCTCTTCCAGAACCTACTACGCATTTATCACTTCCAGTGACAGTCATCACCTTTCATGAGCTATTTCTAATAAACTAAAAATACATCTTTTCTCTTAAGATGGTGTTTGTGGTTCCACTATCCACAATACACACTTCCTCCATGCGGGCGCCACACATATTCTATAAATAAAACATTCAATCATTCACATGCGAGGAAGTAGCAATGAGACTAAATTCTTTATTAGCTATCGAAAAAATAATATTGTTTGCAGCTAAGATTTCTCTTCTAGACCTTACATTTATTCAATTCTTCTAAATTCATCAACTAATTGAATGGCTAATTACTCTAATCCTAGATAGAGTCTGCGAAAAATCTGGCCACTTCTGCTTCAATGACTTTCTTTTCCGCTTCATTATTTATGGCATCTTCTATGTCAGTTGAGAGGGCAAAGTAGAGGTCTTCGCATGCTTCATCGGGAGGTCTTTTACAGTCATTGTGGGAGCGTCATCAACTTCCATATGAGATGCATACCTTTCAATTTTGATTGCTTTGTCCTCTTCCATCCCTACTGCAATGGTGAGGTATGCTTCTGGCTGCTCTTTCTTCTTCTTCCGGAATGCTTCCACAACATGCTTTGGTGCTTTGCAGATTCAGGACCAATGGCCCCAAACACCACACTTATAGCATGTCTGGTTCTGCTCACCATATGGCTTGACTTTTTTCTTTGTCTTACCATTATTGTCACCAGGCTTGACTTTGTCTGCCACCACTTTCTTTCCTCTCTTCACCTGCTTCATATTACGGTTCTTGCGCGGTTTGAAAGAGATATGATTGACTTCTAGACCACTTCTCTTCCCTTGCGGCTAGGATAAAAAGTTCTTGTTTATGACTTCGTCATGAACTTTATGGAGTTGCAACACATCAATCAATTCAGAATACTTGTAATTTGATTGACGGTGATTGCGTGCGGATTCTGCCGCATTTGGGTGGAAAGTGGAGAGAGTCTTCTCAATTTTCTCCTCTTTTGTGATCTCTTTCCCACAGAGACATAGTAGTGTGCAAATGCGGTGCAGCGCGGAATTGTACTCTCTGGCATGCTTATAGTCACAGAAACGGAGCCGGACCCATTCTTGCTCTGCGAGAGGCTTGATGGTGTATTTAAGATGCTCAAAATGCTCCTGCAGTGTGTCTCATAGTGCCTTAGCGCTGGTCATTACCATGTACTCATCCTTCAAAGTGGGAGAGAGATAATGGCAGAGAAAATGAAGTGTCTGATCATTCTCATCCTCCATGGGAACAATTGTACTACTTGTTCCCAGACCAATTGCAGCGCGGAGCCTTTTTGCTCCCGGTACAATCTGAACATCCGATGTCTAAGTGAGATAGTTGCGGCCATCAGCACTCAGCTCAGCGAACTCCTTGTTCGTCATGCCAGCCATCTACATATTTAAATGATGCAAGTATTACTACCAGTAAAGTTGCTTCATATTGCTACATTGGATTGCTGCAAATTTTCCGATATTTTATATGCTATTATTCGAATTTTACTAAATTTAAACGCATAACAGGCAATTTAAACAGCAAAAAACATAGAAATAAATATTGTATAATTGCTAAAACAAATACAAAATTCAAATTCAAGAGGTACTTTTCTGCAAGAAAAAATACTTATAGGATTTTCTGCAAAGTCCGATAGTTTATACACAAAACTTTAGAATTTACGTAATTTTCAGAAACCATAGTCTAATTTACGAAATTTCTACGTGCCCTTTTTCTTTTCAATTCCGGCCTCTTCGTATTCTTTCTAGCCAGCCTATATAGCTTCTCCCATTATTTTCACCGGTTTTTCTTTCTTTATTGGGCCTAATTTCCACTAATAGGCTACCAGCCTATTTGGCCCAATCCACCCGGGGTTGGGATTTCCACCCGCCCCTGTTCGCTTTCGGTGGTGGTGGCTGTGGGGCCAACCCTAGCTGGCAATGGGCGCGCACGTGCGGCGCAGGGCGTGGCGCGCGCAGGCGGCACAGGCGCGGAGCATGCGAGCGGCACAGGCGCGGAGCGTGCGGGCGTTGGGCAGTAGCAGCAGTAGTGCGGCGCGTGGCCGGGGAGCACGACAGCATGGCTACATGACCAATGCGTTTTGGCGTGGTGCCGTGATGCATTCACGTGCTGCAGTGCTTGCATGCGTTCACGTGTTGCAGGCAGGGGCGGATCCAGCCCAGTACCAAGGGGGGTGCTGGGCCTTTGCTATTGGGCCAAAATGATGTATTTTTTCTGAATTTTTCATTTTTTTCTCTGGACTTTCTGGGCTTGTGGGCTAAAATGATGCATTTTTTTTCTGAATTTCCCTCTACTTCCTCTGAGCTTCCTGGGCTAGGCCCGTGCTGCAGCCCCCCCAGCACGGGCCCTGGATCCGCCCCTGGTTGCAGGGCTACACGGACTGCATGCGGCAAGCACAGACTGCAGGCCATTCTTCTTCTGGGCAAGCACGCGGTAGCACGGCGTGGCACAAGCGAGGCCTGCAAGGCATCTACCGCTTTTCCTCTTCTTTGCCTTTTGTTTCTTCACTTCTTCGGGAACGTCTACCTTCATGTCCAAATTCCTTGCACCAGATGTCTTCTCCAAGCTCTCAACATTAATTGCCTTAAGACCTGGCAATGGCTTCAGCTTTTTCTCGTAGTGTTCAGCCTTGTCCAGGTTTAGGGATGAAAACGGAACGGGAAAATCTCATCCCGTCCTGGTGCCGTATCCCGATTATTTTCTCTAGTTTTCGTTTTTTCGGGACTTATTCGAAAACGGGATGAAAACGGTATAGGTCGTGCGAAAACGGTACCGAAAACGGTTTGATATATTTTCATCCGTTTTGTTATTTTCCCGTTTTTATTCGGGATATTTCCGTTTTTGTCCCGTTTTTTCTTCGCGGGATAAAGCCTGAATACATGAAGGCCCATCTACTTTTATTATCCATCGTAGCCCACGAAGGCCCATCTAATGTCATCCACTCATCCAGGGTTCCAGCGCCAGCGGCCAGGCTCCCAATCCCAGCCGCCAGCCGCCGTCCGCCAGGCCGCCAGTACCCAACGCCCGGTCGCCAACTCACCACTCGCCCCGTCGCCCGCCCTCCAACGCCGCCGCCAGCGGCCAGCCACGCCGCCCGCTCGGCCGCTCCACGGCTCCAGCCTCCAGCGCACCTGCGCACAGCGGCACAGCGCACGCCTCCATGGCTCCACCTGCGCACGCGGCATGCCTCCACTGCGCGTCTGCGGCTCTGCGCGCTCCTTCCACTCCAGTTGCCAGGCCGCCAGTACCCAATGCCCGGTCGCCAACTCGCCAGTCGCCACTCGCCCGCCCTCCAACGCCGCCGCCAGCCACGCCGCCCGCTCGGCCGCTCCATGGCTCCAGCCTCCAGCGCACCTGTGCACAGCGCACGCCTCCACCTGCGCACGCGGCACGCCTCCACTGCAGCCACCAGCCTCCACTGCAGGTCTGCAGCCACCAGCCTCCACTGCAGGTCTGCAGCGCCGGCCGCTGCCACTCCACCCGCCGGTGCCTGCCACGCCGCCCGCTCCAGCGCACCTGCGCTGCTGCGCACGCCTCCACTGCAGGTCTGCAGCGCCTGCTGCCCGACAGAAGCAATTGCTGCCCGCTCCAGCGTGAAATGATGCTTGCACTCCAGTGAATCAAGTTGAGACAGTGGGGATTTTGAGAAAATTGCAGTGGTATTTCTATGTCAGACAGGATTTTGTTAGCCATGTAATCTTACATTTGCACTTGCATTTTGTTTGTCCAGAGCTAGTAGCAAGTGAGCTTTATGAAGTGAGTGGCAGCACGATGCTACCAACTGGAGAAACCCCTTCTAGCTCGAGGCCACTAGAGAAGTATCTTGGTTTAGGTCGCTTGCTCCTAGAGGCGCCGCCGCCGCCTACAGTCGATGCTAAGACCGACAGCTCTACTGCAGGTAAATCTATGATGACTATCAATCATAGCAATATATCTCTTTATTGTGATGAAAATGAAATGTTGCGATATTGACTGTCATTGTGAAGAAAATAAATATTAGGAAGTGTTCTAGTCACTGTGATGAAAATAAAATGATGATTTTAGAAAGTGTTCATTCGAATTTCCCATGACAATGATATAATGTCATGTGTTCATTTATTTGTGTTTTTATTCAAGAATCTATTGTAATATCTAGCACGGGAATAAGACATTGCTCATTATTGGTTCTTGTATTATTGATTCTTGTCAGGACCAAAGAGAAAGGCAAACGAAGTTCAAAGTGTTAGCTCGAGTGTACATCTTGGTGTGTCAGCATCATCTACAACAACACCTGCAGTTGAGAGGGTTTCTATTGGCACCGATGGCAGTGGCACACATACACAAGAGCAGGGTGATGATGTAGCTCCAAATCCTGATGTCGTTATTGTTGATGATAGAGCAGAATCTCAGACAACTACAAAGCGGCAGAAGAAGTGCACATCTAATGTTTGGCAGTACTTTACCAAGAAAACAGATATAGTAGAGGTCAATGGGAAGAAGTATGAGCAGTGCTGGGGATATTGCAACTTTCCAAATTGCAAGTCCAAATATAGGGCTGAGAGCTATCATGGAACATCCGGATTTCGAAACCATTTGAAGTCAGCTCATAGTATAGTAAAAGGGCAGCAACAACTCAAAGTGGAAAAGGATCATGGAAAAGACATTACTTTTGTTGAGCCTTACAGGTATGATCAGGAAGCTAGTCTCAAGAAATTGTATTTGGCAATAATCATGCATGAGTATCCTTTCAATATAGTTGAGCATGATTACTTTGTTGAGTTTATTAAATCATTGCGCCCTAACTTTCCAATCAAGTCTCGTGTTACTGCTAGAAAGGAAATCATGGACATATATTTGGAAGAAAAAGGATAAATTGTATGCACAATTTAAAAATGTTCATTGCCGCTTTAGTGCAACCATGGACATGTGGACATCATGTCAAAACAAATCATACATGTGTGTCACCATTCATTGGATAGATGATGATTGGCATATTCAGAAGAGAATTGCGGGTTTCTTTCATGTAGAAGGACGACATACTGGTAAGAAGTTGGCACAGACCTTCTCTGAACTTATGGTCAAGTGGTACATTGAGAAGAAATTGTTTGCATTAACTTTGGACAATGCTAGTGCAAATGAAGTGGCAGTTAACGACATAATTACTGATCTCAAGGATGTTCATGCTTCTTTAGTTTGTGATGGTATATTTTTTCATGTGAGATGTGCCTGCCACATACTCAATTTGGTTGCTAGAGATGGTCTAAGTGTAATTGCAAAAATAATTGAGAAGATTAAAGCACTTGTACTAGCTGTAAAAGGACTCTCCGTTGCAGTGGGAGGAACTCATAAAGTGTGCCATTGAGTGTGGGTTGGATACAACGAAGGGTCTCTCACTTGATGTTTCAACTAGGTGGAATTCAACCTATCTGATGCTGAGGGATGCCTTGTACTACAAGCCTGCTTTTGTGAGGCTTAAGTCCTCGGATTGCCGTAGGTACGAGAAAATTTCTCCATCTTCTGATGAATGGAATATGGCTATAACTATTTTTCAGTGCTTGATGAAATTCTATGATCTTACTGAACTTCTCTCTGGTACTTTATATCCAACTGCAAATATGTTTTATAAAGGTTTCTGTGAGATAAAAGAATTGCTTGGTAAATGGAAAGTTAGTGAAAGTTTCATTATTAGTGAAATGATAACTGCTATGGATACAAAGTTTGAGAAATATTGGAACAAGTCTAGTACTGCTCTTGCAGTGGCATGCTTCCTTGATCCTAGGTAAAAAAAAAGCTTGTAGAATTTTACATGAGAAAGTTCTATGGTGGTTTGTATCAAGTTCACCTTGAAGAGTTTGTTAGTGTTGTAAAGAAGGTGTATCAATTTTACGCTAGTTCTGCACCTATATCATCAAAAGGAAAGAGTAATGTGAATGAACCTACAAACCCAATAGATGAGCTCATGGGAAATAGAAATGATGAACTAGAAAGATTCTTATATGATGATTGTGGCCCTGATAGAGATGGCCTAAGTGAGTTGGACAAATACATGGCAGAGCCACTTTTGAAGCAGAGCCAATTTGACATTTTAGCATATTGGAAGAACCATACAGAAGATTATCCTATTCTTTCACAAATTGCCCGTGATATGATGGCCATACAAGTGTCAACGGTTGCTTCAGAGTCTGCCTTTAGTGCTGGTGGCCGTGTCATTGATCCTTATCGCAGCCGTCTTGATCCTGAGATGGTACAAGCATTAATTTGCACCAAAGATTGGGTAGCTGCAGGAAGAAAAGGTGATAATTTAAATAGTTTGCCATTTATAATTGTGCATTAATTAGTTATTTTCTTTGTCATTGCATATGATGTATGTGTCTTTGTTTGATTTTTTAGATTCCAAGAAATTTTCTTCCATTGTGGATGATCTCGAGGTTCTAGAGACCATTTCTAATAAACTGATGCATGAGGTACTTACCATACTTATGCTATCCTCTCATGGTACAAGGCTGGAGGTGCATAGAATCTCTTGATCATTTTGATACATAGATGTCCGAAGCTGATCACACACTCGCTCTCTAGCTATGCTCTTTTTTTTTTGTTCTTTATGTACAGCCTGACTAACATGTCCTTTTTTCATGCATTGTAAAATTACAGGAGAAAGAAGAAGAAATAGCAAGTGATCCAGATGTGATGAATGATTATGAGCAGCTGTAGGCCGAGAGTGATTGAAGAATGTTTATGTTCATGTTTTATTGTCCTATTATTGTCATATGTTGATATTGTGGTGGACTAGTGGTTCGATGTTATTATGTTAAGATTTTGTGTGGTTGTATGGATATTTGTACTATCGTTCACTTATATATCTATTTGAGACTTATTGTTTGTGTGGTTAAATATATACATGTCATCGTTATGTTATATCACATGTTATCTCACTAAGCATGGATGATGCATTTATTGTAGTCATGTTAAACTTATACATGTTGACACATCTTGATAGTTTTGTGGGTTTTTGTTTTCGTTGTGTTTTTCGAATCCCGACCGATACCGCCATTTTCCCTATCGGATTAGTTCGTTTTCGACCATCCGATTATGTCCCGACCGTTTCCGTTCCCGTCTATCCCGTTTTCGTTTTCGTCCGGCTGAGAAAATGTGAAGACGAAAATGGTTAGAGGGTTTTCCCGACCGTTCCCGTCCGTTTTCATCCCTATCCAGGTTAGTGCGTGCTGAAGTTGTTACTAGCCCAGCCAAAGCATCGATGCTTCCATGGCTCTTTAAAAGTCCCTCGTACAAAAGACAGGCCTTTTCATCACGTACTTGGCGGTCTGCAGGACAGCGGCTGGGATGCACGTGCAGCAAGATTCGGTGGTAAAGCAGCGCGGCGCGTGCAGCAGTATAGGGCGTCAGCCTGTAGGACCTCTAGCCGACTGGTGGGTGCGTAGCAGACAAGGGCACGTCGGCTGCAGGGCTGTAGGCTGGCCTGTCATCATCGGCGGCGGATAGATCGGCTTCGGGCTGATGGGGGTGATGATAGAGAATCAATTTACTGTTTCGTACAAACGAGCTACTGTTCATCAGATCTATTTTGATGCAAACGAGGTTTCAGATCTATTTTGATGCAAAAGACAGTAGCTGCGAGGATACGTACCTGTCGGAGGATAAACTCCTATCGCAGGGATCTTGAGGGACCCCTTTTTAGATTCGGCGAGGGATGATTCTGAAAATGTTTGCGGGAGAAATAAATGGGTGTAAATACGATGGTAGGTGGGGTGGAACGATCTAATGCAGAAACGCAGTAAATACACTAGAGGGATTTTTAGACAGGTTCGGGCCGCACTGAGTGTAATACCCTACTCCTGTGTGGATGCTATAAATGCCCTGAGAATGTCTCTCAGCAATGTTGTTGGTTACAAGAATGTTTGTCTATCCTAGAGCTTCAGGCTCTTTGTTCTTCGGTGATCTCAACTTCTACGCTTGTACGAAGATGTTCTTCGAGTCTTGGCGTCGTGCTCTCTGAGAGTTGTCTGAGAGTTCGAGCGTTTTTTGGTCTGTGCCCGCCGGCTCCCTTAAATACTCGCTGGCGGTAGCGTGCCCCGAAAGGGAGGGCACGAGTTCCAAGACGCCATAAATGGAAAGACAGTCATCATAGGCTTGCTAGTGCGAAGTGACGGGGGGTTGAAAACGCGCCCCCCGCCCTGTCTTCGGTCGTCATGATGGCGCTGGCAACGGGCGCCGTGGAGAGGGTCCACCGGGCAATCGCAGAGCAGCCCGGCATGCCCGCCCGGTCTTGTTCGTCTGACACGGCAGGGCGGCAGGAGGGGCGCCTCGGGCCTTGTGATGCTATCCCGAGGCGCACCGGATGACGCGGGATGGGACTCGTGCATTAAATGTCCCCATGCCCTTCTACCAGAATGTGGCAGGGACTGACACCGAGCGTGGCAGGAGCAGTTGGAGGTGACAGGCCATGCGCCCTCTTAAATGCAGCATCGGGTCTTTCACAGGCTGACACCTCACCGCTGAACCCCTGTGGGGGCCACCGACGAAGGACTTCTTGGGCCGTCGGAGAACCGAGTGCTCGGGGGTCACTGTTCAACTCCCCGAGCACTCTCTCCCGGAAACGCCCTCTCTTGGTCCTCGGGGAACCGAGTGCTCGGGGGCCACTGTTTACGGCCCCGAGCACTCTCTCCCGGAATTGACTGTTCGGATCCTCGGGGAACCGAGTGCTCGGGGGCCGCTGTTCACAGCCCCGAGCACTCTCTCCCGGAACTACCTTCTTTGGGTCCTCGGGGTACTCAGGTGCTCGGGGGCCACTGTTCATGACCCCGAGCACTATCTTCCTGGTCACTTGGTCTTCGCAGATCATCGGAGAACCCGGGTACTCGGGGACCACTGTTCATGGCCCCGAGCGCCCTCTCCCGGGACTTAATTTTTTCTTACCTCGCGGAGATGAACCCCGCGGGAAAGCACCATGTGGCAGAATGCTGGCCTGGCCTCGGGATTCGGAGACCCCTGGTTCCTGATTCACCGACAGTACCGAATCGATCGTACCTTTTAATTCTTGTGAATGATTCGTGCCGCGTAGGGCATGTAGGCTAGGCCAAAGTCCTGTCCACTTGATGTCGATACCGATGCTGTGCAGATCGGTCGTAGGTAGATTCGTTCCGCTAGCTTGATCTCCAGCAGAGCTTCGTGCTGATAACGTGTTGAGAAACCGCTGCTACCGGGTGTAGTCGAGCGTTCTCTCTAGATCAATTGCAAAAGGAGACACAAGCATAGGAGAAAAACTGTCTATTATCTATTCATCTGTGTTTACAATGAGAGGTACTGTCTCGTATATAGTGCCAAAAATCCCTAAGAGATAGAATCGAATCTTTCAAGACATCGAGACGGACCCACATTCGGTTGTGAAACTTCAAGTTTCCTAACATCATCTAGTCCGATGGATCATCTGCCATAGAAGAAAAAAAAACACCGTTTATGGCCCCACTAGATCCGGACGGTTAGACTACTGCAAATTAACCTTGGACCATCAGTTTGTGCCAACCGCCAAGCTAACTGTTAGAATACATGGGATTAGCCCATTATATTTATATAATTCTAAATAAATTTTAAAGACATAACATATGAAAGGAGATTGTAGTTTTTTAATCCATATTATTAGTGGGGGTAAAGGAAAACTAATTTTTTAAAAGTTATCTCTTCCACCTACTTAGCATGTGTGGATGAGGAGACTGGGAGGACACACGTGTGTGCTTGCTCGTCTCATTTCGCTAGGTCGGGCTGGGACGGGGGCGGAGGGCGTAGACGCACAACACCTGTATGAATGGTCCACTGAAATCGGATCCAATTACTTGCGTAGGTATGATATTTTTTTGCAGTTTTATTCTTTTCATATGTGGAAAAATTGTCAACACACTTATATACATAGAAATCAATCGTGACACGTCTGTGTTGATCGGTTCTCTATATATACCTATCAGCCACCGTCACCACAATAGAATACAAACATAGGATTTTGCCTCTCTCTGTTGCACAGTTACAGGTAGACTATTTCGTCCCGCTGCACCAACATGCATCGGTGATCAGGAGAGCGTGTCTCCAGAACTCATCACTCTTAGGATACTGCACCAAGAGATGATGAATAAGATTTTTAAAAAGCGCTCAGCACGACCGCTCACGATCTACTTCCTCTATATCATCACAGTCTGCTTCCTCTACGTCCTCTTCATCGTTGTCTGCTATATTGCCATCATGGATGCCTCTACTTCTTACGCTACCGATGAGTAGTTTACTATGATCTATTATGTATATCATGCCTATTTTCCTGCTACTTTCATCATAAAATATATTATAGAGGTATATGTTTAGATTAACTGTTGCAGTATAATAATATTAGTCAATTTGTTCATATTAATATTATATTTAGAAATTTATATTTAGAAAATAAATTAAATATGAAATTGCCCTTATATCCAACACTAACTACTCATAGAGATGACGTGTACATGAAACTTGCCCGAAACGGCTCTGGTGCCATGCCACGGCGTGATCATCCAACGGATGCCGCGACCTCTCGCGGTGGCTGACTCGGTTTTGGTTGGCTCGGTGGTTAATTGGTTAGTGCTACCTACTTGGCTCTTGATCGCTCGGAAGAGCCGCACGCACCGCACGGTCCGCACCCAGCGTTGTCTTTTCAAATTATTTCTTTTTCATATGGTGTAATAAATAATGTTGGTAACGGTCGTAGTTGTGCCTACGATAGTGGTAAAAGATATAAGCGCTACAATAGAGGTAGTAGCCCACTATTTGAAAAACAAACAAAAGTAAACATAAAATTATTGATATGGGATAACGATCCATTAGTGACAGATCATTCTAGATCAGTCATAGCTGATAGGTTATAACTTATACCCATCACTTATAACGACTCATCAGTGACAGACCATCGTAACCAGTCATTACTGACATGTCAAGTTATGACCCGTCCCTAATAATTAATTCATCTATGATGGATAATCTTAGATCAGTCATTAGTATTATGACTCATCACTAATGATTAATTTATCAGTGATGGATCATCATAGACCAGTCATTAGTGACGAATCAAGTTGTAACACGTCACTAATAACAGCTTTGTTTTTTTAGACAATGGAATAAAAGCTATCTCAGCCTCTATCTCTATAAAAGCACGAATCAGTCACCTATTATAGAGTTACAATTAACATCATACAAACCCATAGCGAAAATAACCAAATGATAAAATGTCAGCATAGTTTTTGAATAAACAACTTAGTACGCATATAATCTAGCTATTACTAAATATCCACTCAAGCTTGACAAAAATAAGTATGATGCTTTTTTTTTTCTTACCTCAGAAGCACTAAAATAGGAATTATTATACATTTCTGCTCAAGTTTGATATAAGAGGTGACGGCTATAGATACAAACGCGCGTTTCAAAAATGGTGCAAAAGCTTCAGAGGCGAGAACTCAATCTTCCAAACCATTTTTGCCTCAAAATTTTTGCCGAACTCGACGAAGTAGGGGAAAACAGATGTAACTTTTTTTAGATATCCGTAGAATAAAAAAACATCAAAATCAGAGTCTATATGCAAAAATTATGCCTGTTTTATTGAAGATACTCTGAGTCACCAATTTGAAACATTCGTTATATTGCTTATTTCAATTATGTAGCTGCTTTGGGTCAAAATGAACAAGTCAATTGAACTTTTCCCCTCTATGATTCCAAAACTTTGAATTGAACCATTAGAAACATTTTTATTCCCTTTGCTCTTAAGCTCTGGAGCAACATATAATTGAAATTGTTAACATGATCATAAGTGATGGCTCAGTCACGAATTAGTCGTAGGTGACAATGACCTGTCACCTATGATCTTCGGCAATAAAATGTTAAAAAGATAAAATATCTGTTTCCTATCACAACGATATTATAACTGAGATGGTAAGAGTAGTTCACGTACGAGGAGAGGTCGCGGGTTCAATTCAAACGGAACACAAAGACTAAAAATAGTTTAAAAAATGATATGGCTTGTGGGACAAATACGATAGACCCCTATGTTGGGGTGGCTCAGGTAAATATATATATATTTCGTATTAAAAAAGCATGAAAAAGTTAATAAACCATAAGTGACGGGTCACTGTTATGACCCGTCACTTATCAGTTATTAATGACAGGTTAAATTGTCATCTGTCACCTATGATCTCATTAGTGACAAGTTTTAACTCATCATCAACGATAACTTATCAGTGATGTGTTCGGAGTGATGGGTACGAGACCTCATTAGTGATGGATCTCGTATCAGTCACCTATAGTCTTTTTTCACGTAGTGTTGAAAAAAATAGGGCATTGAAATTTAGTGGCTGCTATAGCGCTTCTCAGACTTCTATAGCACATGTAAAACCGCTTTAGCGACTGCTATTTAGTCACGATAATAATCAATTACTAGCAAAATATTTCTTTAAAATTTAAATTTAAAGTTTTTGTTGTCTTATCACTTGCTGTATATATAAGTTATACTTGTAAACTCTATGTTTTAGATTAGTCTATTTTGTATGATTTTTTATGGGAGAAAGTCATGATACACACTATTACACAAAGTTTTCGGTGCTATTGGAATTTAGCGTATGCTATACGGCTTGCTATCCATTACTGCGATACCAATCCACTGCAACCCCACTACTCGCTGTTTATTAGCTTGGTGCCACGAGTGACAAGGTATGGCCGGTTAAAAAAGTGTGGGCAACATAGGTGGACCGACCAATAGAGCTAGGTAGAACTGCGTCTTATCTTTTTGTGACGAGATCTCCACGTTAACCTCTCTGTATCGTATTTTTCATCTTCGACAACACTAATTCATGACCGAACGGGTGACTCCATCCTATCTATATTTTTAGACTGGGTCCGCTACTAGCAACCAGACTTCCCTTCATACACCGAAATCGCACTTGCAAACAGGTGTGACGATCGAATGTCAACTCTTGAAAAATGCTGGTCACGGTCGCTATCATGGAATGAAATTTGCATCAACCTGAATTCTTTGAAGCCTAGACATAAAATATGGCCAACTCTTTAAACAGATACTCTTACGGTCCAATGTATTCAGTGTATAGATAGCGTAAACACATACATATGGATGCAAAGATGACCTATGCTTCGCGTATTTTATAATATGCTTAGCAGTAGGAGTCTGACCTTAAAAAAATGGATGGAATCTTGGAGCATATATTAGATCTAGATCTAAGCACACATACTGCACCGTACCCGTGGTGAACATTCTTAGGTCCGGTTTGGTTTAGTTTATGTCGGCTTTTACTACTCAAAAGCAGAAAATTAAACCAAGCAATCTACTTCTAAAAATAACTTTAGAGAAGTAAAAGTTAACAAAAATTGTAATTATTACTTAGAAGCTATAAGTTAGTCTAGAAGAGCTTTTGTAACTTTGAGAGATGATGTTACGAGGGATATTACATATATATAAATTTTATCCGTATCAAAAGATAATTCAAAAGCAATTTTTTTAAAACACTTTTTCAACAATAACTCTTAAAAACAGCTATTGAAAAAAGCTCAGCTCAACCAAACACGCCATTTTACCTGTTGCATCACTTCTCCTAAGTTGCGGCGTTAACTCACATTGAATTTTATATATCACCATCTCTCTCATGAAATAGAGCATAAAAGTGTCATCTGAAGAGCATATGATTTCACAAGTTTACAAAGCTCTGATACTATAAATACTGTATATCTTTTTTAATACTGCAACATCCAACCAGGACCTAAAACTCCTTTTTTTTCTTGTGGGAATGTTCTCTGAACCTTTAAAATAAGATATCCAGGACTCGCTGATCTTGTACAAAATATCTTCAGGGAGTAAATCCGTCCTCAGCAAGGCTTTACCTGGCTTCGGATTCAGCTGCAACGGTGATCACTGGCCACGTGAATGACGTGGGAAAGCAACTTCTCCGGTGATCCAGTCAGCCTTGGGACCAAAATTAGAAGAAAACAAGGAGGCACGCATGACACAGTATCTGACTGTCTGTTTGTTTTATCAGTCTGAACAGCTGCGACTCTCCACGCAACTGAAGAGCTCATCTCCCCTCTCCTCTCACCCACCCAAGAGGTCATCTCCTCTGCCCTCCCGCACCTTATCTTACTCGTTTAAATACCTGGACTTCTTGGGGAGAGAAACGGAGGAGGTAGAGTTAGGAGGGGGGAGAGAGAAACAATATGGCACTGTTGCAGCAGCAGAGCCTGCCCGGCATTGGCTGCAGCAGCATCTTGGCACGAGCAAAGGTGCAGCGTCTGGCAGCGGCGTCGCAGGCGCCTCGTCTACCTCTCCTCCTGCGAGTCAATGGCGGCAAGAAGGCTCATTCCCCTATCCTTAAGACTGGTAATGCGATAAGCTTGAGCCAAACGAGAGGAAGGGACCTGTGCGTCGTCGCTGAAGCGAGCGCGGCGGCCAACGTCACACCGGCGTCGCCTCGCAGCGTCAGCATCAGCGATGTTGTCTGGCCTTCCGCTGGTGAGTACCAAACCAAACGCTGATGATTTTTTGGCCATTCGCTGGTGTCCATGAATCTTTTTTCCTCGTCTCGACAATTTCGGAGAGGTTCTATTGATTTCCTCCCTGTGATATGTTCTGCTGAGTGGTTATGGACGCGTCCTAGTTTTGCGGGCTCACCCTTGTCTTGCTACCTGCCAGACGATGACAACTATTTCTTGCAGATTAATACAATTATTTCCTACATATCAATAAAGTTGCAGAGAGTTTCATGGCTTTACATTCCTCAATAAGAAACAAAAAGTTTTGAGGTTTCACCAATGTGTTTCAGAAGAGAAGGCCTCCCCTTTGATAATTTTGTTCTCCAATATTGATATCATGCAGGTGCATTCCTGGCAATGGCAATACTGGGAAGACTCGATCAGATGCTGGCGTTCAAGGGAGTAACATTGACGATTGCGCCCCTTGGAGCAGTCTGCTGCGTGCTTTTCAGCGCTCCAGACTCGCCCGCAGCCAAGGTTCATAGTCGACATACAAAAAATTTAGTTAGACAATATTTATATTTTGACGCTACTAGGAACCTAGGACCAAAGTACCTATTACATTGGTTAACACGCGGTCCTTCGCTTTGGGCACCAACAAAATACTACAAAGAAATCCTATGTTCAAATTCATCTTAAACTTTTCTTTATCTTTTTTTTTAAAGTTGTGCTATCCTTTTCTAAGATTTGGTGATGATAAATATAGGACACACAAATTAGACTCTGCCACTTTTCTCACATTGTTATTCTTGAAATGATCCATTAAATTCCTAAATCTACTAATAAAAGGTCAGAATGTTCCGCAAACAATCACTTGGGTGTTATGTTGCTGAACAGTACCAGCGTAAACACTACCCGCGGTTCTGTAGTGGCGCGTGCTGTAGCACCCGGTTAGAGATAAAATTAGTTGTTAAGAATCAAATTAGATTAGTTAGAGATAAGATCTATTAGTTAGTTTTAGAGATAAGATCTATTAGTTTAAATTGTTAGGACTGTCTTCTGTATAAAGAAGAGCACATCAACTTTTATAATCAAGTAAGAGAAATCAATCTAGTTCTTAGTTCCTTTCTTCTATATCTTTCATATGGTTCTAAGTCTCTCTAATCTATAGTCCAATCCCTCCCCTAACAACCGACACCGCCGGCTATCTTCCTGGCAGATGTTTACCCTAACATGGGATGTATATGATTAACAATGGTTTATTTAAAGATAAATGACTGTAATGGATAAAAGGAAAAACCTTAACCTAAGAGTGGCACAAACAAGAGGTGGAAAAAGCAAGCACAAGAGGGGGGAAATTTGCAGAAACAAAATTCCCACTAAAGAACATGTAGCAAGTAGTAAATGTAACACTTAGAATTTAGCAACAAGGACTTTTATCATTTGTTGCCAAGGGAAAATTTATGCGCTTGAAAGACTCAGCTTTAAGCCATCCAGTGTAACCAAAAATGTATATGTTCCCTGAGTTATGTAAGGTTTTCAGTGCAGTAAAAGGCCATTGTTACAGGCTTTACAGCTACCTTCTTCCATTTTTTTAGTTGATCCAAGATTGTAGAAACTTGTAGCTACTCTCTTATAGGGAATCAAACTGAGCTTCATGTATGATAATCAATACTAACACCGGTGGTAAAACTTGCAGAAATATAATATGTTCATTGCCCAGATTGGTTGTGCGGCATTTGGTGTATTAGCCCTTTCATTGTTTGGGCCCGGCTGGTTAGCAAGAGGTGCAGCTCTTTCTGCATGCATAGCATTCATGACCATAACAGGTGCCTCACACCCTCCAGGTAAAACTCCAAAGAGAAATATGCGGTCTGGTTGTGTTGCCCAACTGTTGGTATTTCATACGTGATTTACTGAACTCTTGTTTTATTTACTTCTTCTTCTTCTTCTTCTTCTTCTTCTTCTTCTTCTTCTTCTTCTTATTATTATTATTATTATTATTATTATTATTATTATTATTATTATTATTATTATTATTATTTCTGGATTCTTGCAGCTGCAAGCTTGCCCCTCTTGTTTATTGACGGCCCAAAGTTTCACAATTTGCAATTTTGGTACGCACTTTTCCCTGGAGCTGCAGGTTGCGTCATTCTTTGCTTGATTGTAAGTGAACTGTACCTCATACCTTCCTGAAAGTACAGAAGGATTAATGCATATAAAAATGGAACATTAACTCTTGCACTGCACCTTTTGCAGCAAGAGGTGGTGGTTTACCTGAAGAAGAACTTCAAGTTTTAATACTAGCAATGTAACTTCATGGCTTATTGTAGCAGGGATCTGATTAATTATTCAAACCTGTACCATAAAATACTGGACCTGCATTGCAAAAAGTTAAAAACATATAGATTTAGTCTCCCTTGGTATTATTTACTAAATAGAAAAGGCGAGAAGGAAAAAAGAAAGAAAGAAACAAATGTGAAGTCAAGTCAACTTCCCATATTGATCATAGTGCAGAGCAAATGTGAAGTACATACCGATCTCTCATTGACGTTGAGACACATGTACATATGAAATTCCTGCCTTTGTTTCTCAGATATCATTATGCATGTAACATAATTGTGCAAATTAAAAGAATTGAGAATATTTGGAGATAATTTCTGATGATCTGAAGGGACATCAAATCATTTATTCTGAGAACAGAGTAGCAATTGCATATACAGTGACAATAATTATATGCAGAACCAGTACACTCTGGTAACAATTGAAAAGGGGACAATTCATTTTGGTCAAAAGAAAAGGTTCAATTCAAAATGGTTTGAGCAATGGAATGCAAGAGCAAGCACAGTATGGAGCAAACAATTCTGAAGTTACCTACCAAGCTCTCATTGAATTAAGTTGACACTTGTACACATAAATTTCCTGTCTTTCTTTTTTTGATAGCATTACTAAAATTTATGTGTACCCAACAATCCTATCAGGGTAGCTATTAATTGTGTAGCTATTAATAAAATCAGGACATTTCATGATAACCTCTGGTGATCTGAAGGGATATCAAATAATTTATTCTGGAACAGAGTTGCAATTGCATGCACTGTGACAATAGTTACAGTTTGCAGACCCAGAACAACTCTGACTAAAAATTGAAAAGGTTCATTCAAAATTGATCGAGTAATGGAATGTGAAAGATTACGGAAAACTTACATAAAGGGGCTATACCAAACTAGTACAAACAGACAACAGTTTGACTACCTTATAAACTTCGCTAAGAAGGCTAATTTTTTAAGTGTCAAGAAAAAGCTACCCAGTTATCTATGTCACTATACATCCCAGCCATCACCTCGGCTATTGAAGAGCCTCTTGGCAGTTAAATTCCCATAGATTTCTGAAAATTTAGCAAGGCATTTGCTCCTAACAAGATAATGTGCCTGTGTATTTCGACTAATGGCTACTCCGGAAAACTTAGACATGTCAATTGCCCAAGCTGGCTTAACATACTCCACTGTGCTCGTCGAGCTTGCATTTGCAAACAAGAAATTTAGGAGAACATCTTCACAATTGAAGAGAGTATCGACAATCTGCCTCCCTATCTCAGCCTCTTTGCTCCAATACCTCTTAAAGGCCAGCCCATAATCCATAAATGCTGCTCCTGTTAGAATGATGTTATAACCTCCTTGTTGCCGAGCATACCTCTCATTGCGGTATTGTAGCGGCCTGCCCTCAGCAAGGCGTGGATAGTACCCAACAATCCTATCAGGGTGCTCCCTCCATATCTTGAATCCCCGCTCTAAGTCATCACATGTCATCATAATATCATCATCAAGCTCCATAACAGCTCTTGTCTTGATTTCTCTGTCTATGTTGAATCTATTGTTCAGAGTGTTCTTATTTTCAACTCGGACCCTAACAGGCACCATCGACTTCAATTCACCTTGCACTGGGGGTCGACCTTTGTTCCAGACCACAACAATCTCCCTCACAGATGTGCATTTGGAGTAATGCTCCACAAACATCTTCAGATTCCAAAGTCGGGAATCATAGGTCATGGTCAACAATGTGAACTGCGAGTACCTGCCCTTAATAGGATATGGATCTTCTGAACCATTGCCACCATAGATGTAGTGAGTCCCAATACAAGTTAGGACTACTAAAATCAATATTATCCCAGCTATGCAAACTCTGCCTTTCCAAGTTCTGTAATTAATTCTTCCACCAATAAGAGATCCCAACTTGTTAACATAGGAGATCAGTGAACTAAACTTATGGTATAGAAAGAACTGCTGACCTATATTGAAGGAGTCACTCCGTTTTTCAGTATGTGGTAGATGCCATCTGAGTGGTAAGGTGCACTTGATTGCACCAATAAGCCCACCAAGCAGGAGAACTAAAATGGAAGTAACACCATAAAACATGTAGCCTATGGTCAGACGATGAACCGAGTCACCTGAGGGCACTCTGTCACCATCCATTACCCCAATCCAAAGTTTACCTATTGGAAGCTGCTGGACATCAAGGTGATGGGACCGTACACCATTCCATGCATTTCGGCCCTTCAGAGGCTTTTCGAGAACAAACGGGACCTCAAATTCCTTGTATTCATTTGCTGTTAGGACTTCAACTTTGAACATTTTGATACTATGGCCAGAGCCACCACCACGGTCTTTGACTATGCGATAAAGATTACCATTGTAAATGAATGGCCTGCCTCCATTTCTGGCACTCGACATGTTGTCCACGTTACGAATTGGATTCTGCTTGTGCGGAGTCCAAGGACCAAGAGGAGAGCTGCTGTACATAATACAGAGTTCTCCTGTCTGTTTTGCACCATAAGAACTTAAATCTGATCCAAGGAGCCAATAGGAACCCTGGTAATTTATGATGACCGAATCTACAAGTGGCTTCTCCAGAAGGACCTTTTCTAATTTCCACTTAAGGGGAAAATCCACGGCGCGATATAACCGAAGGTTTCCATTCTTGCTGCTTTCAGGCATCATGTAGGTCTGTGAAGTAAGGCAAAGGAAAAGAAAAAATATATGTGCCAGAAGCATTAGAACAGGGACTTCTTGTCCAGGATCAATGAAACACAATTTTCTCCAACATGTGAATCAAACATTTACCTTATTTTCGTAGCTAAACACATATGGATACGAAAGGTGCCACTCCTCATCCAACACTACACCCAGCTGCTGCCATGTTGCACCAGCGTCCTTGCTCACGGCAGCAGCAATGTCGCCTTGCGATGTAACGGGGTCCTTGGTCTCGAAAATCATATAAATGGCATCCCCCTAAAGACATTGTAGTTTGCATTCATGGAGTGTGAACAAACTGCAAACCACTATCTCCGAAAGCACAACCGAACATTCAAATTGTGCCATTGTGGTGATAGCATCATGATTTGACTGTTAACTCTATATGGAATAGATACAAAATATGCTATATTTGATTGACTGCATTCATTTGTCCCATAATGGCATTGTAAACCCCTCCCTTATGAAAACGCTAAGGCTAGCAAACCGATGAGCTTGGAACCTGGATGAAGAGGAAGGGGTTGTCGACGAAGCTGCTGGGGAATCCGGCCTCCGCCACGTCGGCGCACGTCACCGCCGGGTTCGCCACCGGCCACGCCGCTCCCCCGTCGCTCGAGGTCCTCCACTGCGGCCACACAAATCAAATTTAACAGCCATCAAAGCTGTGCCTCCTCCATGAGAGGAAGGGGAAAGGGGGTTGATTCGGGAAATGAATACGTGTTCGATGGGCTTCAGGGAGAAGGGGGAGTCCCCGAGGAAGACTCCAGCGGACCAGGATCCCTCGGCGTCGGGGCGGCAGCGGCGGGTGGCGGGCTGGTTGGGGAAGCGGGGGAAGGCGGTGCGGGAGTAGACGAGCGCTGCGAGGGCGAGGACTGAGAGCGCGGTGGAGAGGTACGCGGGCGCGGAGGGCACGGGCTGGGGCCGGCGGCGATGCCTCGCCATCGCCAGCCGCGGGGGTGACGGCGGTTGCATCGGCGGCGGTTAGAGACGGGAGATCGCCATGTCCGGCCGCGGGGTTGACGACGGAGAGAGCCAGCGATGACAGGGAGGGCCTGTTTGGAAGCAAACAATTCCGGCCCATCCACATGGGTGGGCCGGAAATTTAGTTCAGTTGCCTGGCTTATACATGTGGAATGGGCCGGGTTGCCTGCTCCCAAATACACGTTTTTTTGTACGTAGGAGAACGATCCATTTTGTTGTTCGATTTTCTCCCCTCAACTTAAAAACTAAAGTAAAAGGTCCATATTTTTCATATGCGCTTGCGAGAGCGTGCCGCTCCTACGGGCAGTGCAGGCACCAGGCCAGCTGCTTCCGATCTCTCTTCTCACTCCCTCTTCCATGGCTGCTCGGGTAGCTCTACTCCTTCAGGCTCCGGCCTTTAGCCGAGCACTTGTTCCTTCCAATGGAATGTGCATATGCCTCGCGCTGGAGCCGAACACACCGCCCTCTGCAGCTTCTCCCACCTTGGCACTCTAGTGGCTGGCGGCACTGGGGACTTCGTCTATGACACTTCGCAGAGGCGAGAGACAGGGGAGAGCAAGTGCCTCGTCAAGGCGAGAGGGCCAGAAAGCGTTCAATTCCAATTGTTCTTCTCCTCTAATCTATAGTGGCACAATGCTGGGACGGCTAAAACCTTATATCATAGCCCCGAGGCCTATACCTCCTTCGTTCTTCCTTGTCTTCCCCAACAAGCCAAGATGCCGCTCAATGCAGCATGTAAGCAGCGCTTCGTCTCATCTTCTCCAAATCCGGCTGAACACCTAGTGGTCGGAGTCCTAGGGGAGGGGGTGTCGCTGCCAGCAGTAGGTAGGGTGACCGCCCTAGCTCGCCGTATTGCTAGATCCGCCTCTGTACACATTCACGGTTGTTGCATGAGGTAGGACCTTCCACCATGCTAGGGCTACCTTTGGTGTAGTGAGCACTGCATGCGGTATGTAGTGCGCAAAAGAAATACTGCAAGAACATCCCTGGTTGCTGCCATCTGATGATCTCAACCAAACACATTGATGTAAGCGGATGGAACTTGGTAGTCTTCCCTCTAGCTACCGAGAAAATCTAATCGATCCATCTAGTCGCACAATCATAGAAAATATCATAAGTACTAGCTAAAAAAATTATCAATAGTGATTTTTAAATCAACACTAATTACTTAGCACTATCGGTGTCGCCTTGTGAACCGACACTAATAATAAGTATCAATGCTAGTTATTAGTAACCAACATTGATATTTTGACTATCAATATCAGTTTGTGAGATAAGCCGGTACTAATACGGAAACTAGCTGGTCCCTTGTCATGAGCCGGCACTGATGGTCTCCCCTTTTTAACAGGATCTAGCTGTTGCCGATAACAATATAAATAATATCACATACAATATATACAGTAAGATAAACATACATTCAAGTTTTTTCACATGCCATTCACTAAAGTTCATAACAAAGACAAGTTTACAACAAAAATTTATAATTAACACAAATATGCAACAAAAGGATAAGATGCGATGTCAGTCAAGTTTTCTTGTTAACTGAAGGCTTTGAACTATGCTTTTTGCCTTGTATCGAACTCCATGGGTATGTGAAGGGACGGTGTCGGTGGATGAACACCGCAAGCGGGGATCCTGAGGGACCCCCTTTGAGATTCGACCGGGGACTGATTCTGGATCTACCTCGTACATGGGATTAATGCGAATGTATGGGATCTAGGCGGGACGGATGATCGTCGGCTAGTAGGAGTAAATGCACAAATGATTTAGACATGTTCGGGCCGCATGGGGCGTAATACCCTACTCCTGTGTATCTGATGTGCTATTAATGCTCTTGGAATGCCTTTCTCTGGATCTCTATGTTACAAGGTTTTTTGTCTATCTATCAAGTCTTGAGCTTCGGTCTTCAAGTGCCGGTCTCTCTGAACTTGTGTGGAGGTGAGCTTCGATCAGCTTGTCACTTGTTACCTGTCTTTCTAAGAAGTGCTCCCCCCCTTTTATCCTAACGGGGGAGGCTCGGCGTGCCCAGAACGGGGGCACAAGTTTCCGTAAGCTATAAATGGAAAGCAACTATTATGGGTCTACAGTTTGATGTTACAAGGGTTGAAAATGCGCCCTTCGGTCGGTTCCGTCGGTCATTACGCCCCAACTTTAGCAGGTGCAAAGGGGATCCACCGGCCAGCCGCTGAATATCCCCGCATGCCCGTCCGGTCAGAGTAGATCTGACGCGGTCTAACACAGCAGGGCGACAGACGATACGCCTCGAGCCTATCGACGATATCTTCAAGCCGTCTTCCTTTATGAGCCCCACAGGGTGACGTGCGATGGGATCTGTCGCATTAATTGTCCCCACACCTTCCTGCCAGGCGGTGGTAGGGACTGATGTAATCAGTACGACAGGCGTGGGGGGGGGAGTGGTTAGATGCGATTGGCCACGCTCCCTCTTAAATGCAGCATCGGGCCTCCCACCGATTGACACCTCAACGTGGAGCCCTTGTAGGGTCCATCGGCGAGGGGCTTCTCAGGTCCTCGAAGAACTCTGGGTACTCGGGGACTAACTGTTCTTGGCCCCGAGCATCCTCTCCCGGATTCGTCTCTTCTCGGGTCCTCGGGGAACTCCAGGTACTCGGGGGCTAACTGTTCATGGCCCCGAGCAACCCTCCCGGAACTGGCTCTTCTCGGGTCCTCGGGGAACTCCGGGTACTCGGGGGCCAACTGTTCATGGCCCCGAGCACTCCTTCCGGAACTGTCTTTTCTCGACCCTCGGGGAGGTGGTCCCCGAGGGATGGCGCCACGTGGCATTGCATTGTCCTGGTCTCGGGACTCGGGGACCCTTGGTTCCCATATCACCGATAGCCGCAATACTTACCTACACAACAGGTGCATTTTTAGGACAATACTTGTACGTGTGACCTGTTTCATTGCACTGGCTACATCGCTTGACTCTAGGACCCACCTCAGATTCATCCATATTGTTGTGAATCCGACGAGTTTGTCAACGGCCCGGTGCATTCTTCATCTTTTCCAAATCAGGCACATAGATTCGTGAAGTGCCTCGATTACTTGTAAAAGTGTCAACAATACCGTAACCATACAGCTCATGATTCCAAGTGTTCAGTATCTGATCCTTCATGAAATACTTCGAAATTGCCTGGGAAGCATATTGTGCTCCGCACACGCAGCTATGATGTGTGTACAAGGTTTATGAAGTAATTGTGGCTTCTAGCAAGTACAAATGCATGTCCTACTCCTAAGCACACACTCTTGCACATGCCGCTCACGTCTTCCACCCCTACGACCCTTATCCCGGCACAGAACACTAAACCTATGCTCCGGAGTCCCCTCTTGATTAGCGCGATGCATGTGTGTCTTCTTTGTGGCTTTCTCTATATACTCACATAGCATCCGCCTATAAAAGCATACGATTATCCTCCATTACATTTTTAGCAACTGTGTACCGATCAATAAAGTATTTACAAGTTCCATGCAAAATACCTTCTACAATTCCAACGAGTAGGAGGGACCTCATTCCTCGCATGACCCAGTTATAAACCTCAACAAGATTTATTGTCATTATTCCATACCTTGCCCCCCCACTGTCGTACAGCAAAGCCCATTTTTCATTTGGCTCATTACGTATCAATTGTGAAAAGCTCCTAATAGCTGACCCTGACCTCCTTACTATCTAAGGAGTATCTGTTGGGAGAGGTCCAAGAGCTACCGGTTCATCACCAGTGGGTGCAACCTCTGCTGTTTGTTTCAGAGTTAGTTCATTCAGTCTTGCCCATATGGCATTGAACTTCCGTTGCTGGTTTTGACTACACAATTTGTTTGAAAAGCTTCATCAACTCTTTGTTTTTAAACTGTCTATAGAAGTTTGCACCCATATGGCGCATGCACCACTTGCTCTTCAGGTCGGGCCACTGTGCTGCAACACCCTGTTGAACACTCCCATGTTACATATCCAGCAAAGCCTGCAACAACCATCCATGTCTATCATGAATGAGACACACATTTGGCCGGTCAAGAACAATAGCTTATTTCACTCGTAGAAGGAACCAAAACCAGCTGTCCCCGTTCTCACTCTTCACGAAGGCAAACCTCAGTGATAGGACTTGGTTGTTACCGTCGACCTTAATTGCACACAATATCTGTCCTTTGTACTTCCCAATCAGGAATGTCTTGTCCAGGTAAATGATAGGTTGACAGTGTCCTATCCAAGTAAATGATGGGTCGACAGTACCGAAATGCTTTGATGGTTACAGCGAATGCAAAGAAAGCACGCCGCAATACTCGTTTCTCGCTGTACTCCGCATCAGTGGAGGGGTAATGATTGATATTATAGTAACTGCCTGGGTTCCTTCCACATATTGTGGCTAATTGACGAGGTAGATTGTGATATGAATCTTCACATGTTCTGAACCTCATCTCAATAGTCTTCTGTTTCACCCTCCATACCTTCGCATAATTTATTGTATACTAGAACCTTTGCTCAATAGCACGGACTATTGATCGTAGCTCATAACTTAGGTTGTCCACAGTCTCCCCATACATAACATTAGCAATAAAAGCAGATGAAAAGTTCCGGTAGGCGAACTCTATTTCCTCAATGTGATAATTATGTTCCCTGACTATTGAGCACTGCCAGTAGTCTACCCATTTCCTTCTGAATGCGTGCACCCTCCAAGGACATTGAGGCACCAAACACTTCACATCATACTCCTTTTACTGGATTTAACAACCTTGAACTACCTCCGAAGAGACAACGACCATAATTTAACTGCATCAATAACAGCCTCCTTTGTAGGGTACATACACCCCGAGACACCTCGTTCTCATGATACTGTCACGGTGTCCGATCAGCCTCACTAACCACCAGCTTTGAAAATTTATGATCCCTCCACTCTATAGGCACTGGAGCATTACCCTCCTCGTCAAATGAATCCCATCGGCAACGGCTTCCTCCAGCTCTTGATCCTCCAACTCCATCTCTTCAATTATGCTAGGAATATGCTCACCCTTATCGGCTACACCCATCGATTGCATCTCAAGAATATCCTCAACATCTTCCCTGGTCCCGACATTTACCGGGTCTGATTCATCTTCCACTGCCTCACTTGGTTCCGCTACTGCTTCCGTAGAGTTTACCTCTGTTTGATCTTTCTGGTATGCTTTAGCTAACAAAATCAAAGGCAGGTCACATTCACAAGATATATCTATATACTGCCTCCAAGTTGATGTGGCTTCGATCGGAACAAGCTCGCCAAAGTATCCCTGACTAGCACGACTAGGACAACTTTCAGCTTAAAATCATGTTGCTGTGGATCCAGTTGGAAAAATTGCATCAGCCACTTGCACACACTCGCAATGGTCCTCTCATTAGCTTTACTAAGACCCTTCATGACATGATGAATCCCAGACAAATCTACACCGTTATGACCATATCTAATTTCACCCTCACCATAATATATCTAAAAAATTAATTTATCTGCCATCCCTAGAAACATCCGCAAATATAACCAATATTAAGACCTACGAACTATATTTCTGAGTATCGAAACTAAAAAAATTACCGACACCGATTCATGCCTAACAATAGGTTCTTCAATAATACCTCTAACCAAACTAACCTACAATTATTGGTCTATACAATCTACATTTAATAGCTATCCTACCATGTCGAAATTAATATTGACAGTATACTAGCATTTTCTAAACCCTAAACCCTAGGTCATACCGTTAAACCCTAGGTCATACAGTGCTAATTCCTAGGTCATACAGTGCTAATTCCTACAATTATTACTCTGTACAATCTACATATTCAAAACTACCATACTAAAAATAATATTTTGTATTTAATTGCTATCCTAATATATCGTAATTAATATTGACAATATTCTACTAAATACAGTATTTTCTAAACCCTAGGTCATACATGTCTAAACCCTATGTCATACAGTGCTACTATACTTATTAACAACAATAAAAGTATACAAGAAATTACCGAAAAGTGCTCTTCAAATTCGCGAATCAAATACAGCAGGGCTTCGCCGCACTCTCTTACTCTCCTCTCCTCTCTTCT
The DNA here is from genome assembly GCF_958298935.1 of Phragmites australis. Classification (NCBI taxonomy): domain Eukaryota; kingdom Viridiplantae; phylum Streptophyta; class Magnoliopsida; order Poales; family Poaceae; genus Phragmites; species Phragmites australis. The sequence continues at coordinate 11,616,334 of NC_084924.1, forward strand.
TCAGAGCTTTCTCTTTTTTTTCAAATTAAAATGAGGATTTCTCCTCAATTTTCAGTCTTTTATAGAGAAGGGAGGAGGGGAGGGGGCGGGCAGCCTCCTTACCGCCCTCTCAGGGGCTGTAAGGGGTAGCGTGCGGGCAGGAGGCCCCTACCCGCCCTCTGAAAATTGGGGAGGAACCTATTTTTGTAATTTTTGCGATGAGAAATCTATTTATTTAATTTTTTAATAAAAAAATATAAAAATAAAAAATTTGGGAGTGTGCTGGGGAGGGAGAGAGAGAGGAAAGGGGTCCGGTTGAGTGGGTTGGGCCCATGAAAGAGAGGAAAGAGGGAGCCCGAGAGAGATAGAGAAGTGGGCTTTGTTAGGTTAGATGTGTTAGGGTGTAGGGATTTTTTTATTTTTTTATTTTCTAATATTAATATTTAAATAAATAGACTTTTGATAATTTTTTTTTTATAAAAATAGACGTCTAGAAATAATATTTACAAAGGAACTCACTTTTTTACCATATAATTTAGGTAGAAATAATTTTAGAAATTAGTTCATCACATAAGATGAATATTAGTGAATTTTTTCAGATTTTTGAAAATTTATTTGAGGCCGTAACGATTGTTAAAAGTTATAAAAATAGTCTTTTTTTTTAGAGAATTTTAGTTTAAATTCTACATATGCTTTTTAGGTGAATCTAATTAAAATAGGTTGCACATGAATTATAAAACACATATAAAATATTTTAGGTTTTTTTGAGTAATAGAAGACCATAATTTTATATAAAAAGGGAAAATATTATTATGAACAGTGATTTCAACGAAACAATGTTCATACGGACTATAATCGCCGAGGGCTGTTAGCCCCTGCGCAATGCGTGGGACTGCTTACCGCCCTCTGAGAGCCTAACCGCCCTGCGAGAGGGTGGTAGTGTCTATCCTTGTAATTTTTTCAGCAAAAGTCTATTTATTTAAATATTAATGTTCGAAAATATAAAAATAAAAAAACTCATCGTTTAGGTTAGGTTTTTCTTTTCTATTTTCTGGTTTGGGTTTTGGGCTTTGGATTTTGGGGTTTTGGGTTCTGGGTTTTTGGGTAGGACTTTTGGGCAGTGGGCCCAGGGGTAGATAGGGTATTTTAGATAGGAAAAGATTTTAGGAATATTTATGTGTCAGAAAATATGAAATTGAATTAAAGAATTTAGATATTATTTTGGAGGAGGATAAAAGGAATAAATCCAACCTTAGATTTCCTTAATCTATTTCTATATTTTGGAAAACAATTTATGCACCCAAAAACACAAGGGAGGGGATCTACTGCAACCTACAGAGGCAGCATGAATGCAACATGTAATTATAACCTAAGCAAATTAAATTTTAGAATTTAGGGATTGTCCAATCAATAGGCAACACATTGACATAGAGGTCATGTCGGCCAGCGTATTTCATTTATGACAGTTGCATCCTGTCGGGCCTGCTCCATCTACTCCGCCCCCATCAGTGTTTTCTGAGCATGTGAGCAGCGAGCACATCCATTTGAATGGCTAGTGCATGCGTGTCTAATTGTTCAGTTCAAATAATTGCAGTTCTCACATGATTTTTTTTTTTTCAGTTCAGCACAATCCCTGGGATATTTACTCATTTGCCATCTAAAACAAGTGTCAATTCCCACTACGGAAGACATACGGGCCCTTTGAGCCTATGCACATGGGGCCGGGTGGCAAATCGGATGCCACCCGGGTGCTAAGGGTGGCAATCCCTGTGAGAGAAAAACACTCGTATCCTGGCACAGGGGCATTTTATTCCAATATAACAGCTGTGTGGCCGAAATCTAACAGAGTGCTAAGTTCCAAAACGTTTTGATCCTTCGGTGGTATTTTATGGAGCCAGGATCTTTCGGTGATTTTTTGAAATACATGATCTTTCAGTGGTACAGAAGAATTTTGCCTACTTTAATTCACTCTTAAAAAGTAGAGGAAATGAAAATTTTAACACAAATATGTAAGTAAGAAATTAAACATGAATGCATTGAGAAATCAATCAAGGACAAACCAAACGCAAGCACAAAACAGTATAAACATTGACTTAGTATAGTAGTTTCGGTTGAGTCATCAAAACTAAAACACAACGAATCAATTTAGAAAGGCAAAGTCGACCAAGTCACCTTCACCAAGATTGAGGCAGACTCGATCTTTATTTGTTGACTGGAACATCCATGATTGACCGCGTAGAAGGAACAACAATGTTCAAGTGAACCTACCTTGACCTTCAAATGCATCCATGTACCCATCACTACTGCAACCACATGCCTCCTTAAGGCACGTGGCTCGCAAATGGCGCCATGAAAGAGCCTAATTTCTTCATGTAACCCACTACTAAAACAACCAATGCACAAATCAAAATTACTCGGCACTTCTGATATGACAACTTGTACCGTTGCCTCAACTGCATGGTCAAGACGTGATACAGTTATGTCAACTGCGCCACAATCACCATGAATGCGTTCTGTGAATGCGTGACATGATGCACTTCTGTCGTTAATCAGTGAGAGACCATCAATCAGCTGTAGATCATCGTTTTCTTGATCTTCTGTCTTGATCCTCATGTCATATTCAATAAGAGTTGCGCCATACAATTCAATCCCTCGTTTAGGACCAGTCATTTCGATAAGGGAACCCTACAAAATTATTATTTATAAGGAAGGAAAATATTAGTTGGTGAATATATAGACAAAAGAAAATCAATTTTGTGTGGTACAAAGCAGCAACCAAGGGACCGAAACTATTCTATTGGATTTTTGTTTCGAATATGTGATAGCCAATTACACTTAGTTTCATAATTTAGGTTTTTTCACATCGTAATCATCATTTCACAATATAAGACTTGATATAGCAGTGTCTTCTACAATCCTGTCACGCATATTCTCCCCCTTCCCTCTTTGATCTCTCCTTCTCTCTGCCTCTTTCTGTTGTGTGGGACCCATCCGTCAGCTCCATCCTCTTCCCTGCCGTTTTTTCCTCCTCTGTCGTCCACCCGTTGGAAATCCATCAATGCCATGCGTGAGTAATGGAAGGAGGCCAATATCATTTGGAAATCGGCGCCGCAATGAAGAGGGTTGTCACGTCGGTTCATTTTGGCGAAGGAAATCGACAGGGAAAAAAGGAAACCGAGCCATATTTCTCGCCGCCGTGTTAAGACCCGCAGGTCGATTCAATTCGCCCTCCCCCTCTATAAAACCTCAATTCACCCCTCGGTCGAGTTTCTTTGCACTCCACTGCGCCCAATTCCACAAACCTCATCGAGTTTTCTGAAACCGTGAGCTCTAGCGTCGTCGCCGGACCTATTCTGCACCTCGCTGTCGTCGCTGAGTCACCCTGCGCCTCCCCGACGCCGTCCAAGCCTTTGCCGGTGTTCTCCGTCCGCACGTCGTCGTCCTCGGCCGATCGCCGTCGAGTTCCGCCGTCGTGGCTGAGCTCCCGAGGCTGCCGATCATCCGCCGTTGAAGCCCGCCATCGCCGAGCCGCTCCAGCCTTCCCTCACATCCTACGACCCCTCAAACGAGTTCGCCGCCCTCATCTAGTCGTGGTCCGCCGTTCGCCGTCGACTACCGACCATCGCAGCATCATCTCCACTCATCTCCGGCCGTCCTCCGCCGTCCCGAGCTCATCGCCGTCGCCATCCCGCCGGAGCCGAGGTAGCCCCGCTCTCCCATCGTTCGATCCTAGATGTGCGGCGTAGATTAGATGGTAGATACCCCTTCGCGTTGGATGATCTCGGTCGTCTGATTGAAATCGTGTGCGTAGGATTTAATGAGTTTCGCGTCGAGTCGGCATAGCCTAGTTAGCAGCCATGTGTGCGCTTGTGTTCGACGTGGCTAGTCCAGTCAGCGCTTCTAAGTCGAGTCAGCAGCCCGATCAGCGATGACGTCAGCGATTGCGCAATAAACTCGATTTTCCTTTAGAAAATTAATTTGCAATAATTCGAATATTTCAAAAATAGGTTTTCTTTATTAGAAAAATTCCAGAAAATAGAAAATGCTTTATATAATTGTTTTTAATAGGTTTTCAATTCTGTTTTAATTTTGAAAAAAATAGTTTTAAGGATATAATAATGTTTTTGTTTGTAAAATAGTTTAGAAAATATATATCAATTATGATAATGTTTAAAAATGAATTCTTTGATAAAATAAATGCCTTAAATTTGTTTTTATGAATATAAAAATTAGTTTTATTTCTAAAAAATGCAAATAAATTTCATTAAATTGTTTTAAACATTTTTATGCTATAAAATAATTCTACAAAATTTGTTTTATGTGCTTGCTTTGCTCGTTTGTAGAGGAGTTTGTTCCGGAAGCGTTCGAGAACGTCCAGGATCAAGGCTTCAGAGATTTCGAGCAACTCATCGGAGAAGGCAAGTGTCCTTGAACATTTTGTGCCTACTTTGATAAAATTTTGTTTTAGAAATCGCATGCTCTTCAAATATGATATCCCATTGTTAGGGTTTACTAGTTTTTCCTCAATTTTCCTTGTAACCGTAGATTGGTTTTCATGTTGGGTAGAATGTGCTTAGTTATGCTTACTCATAGGTAGCATAGACTTATTATGTTAATAATGATGAACTTTGGTAAAAGTGCTTAGCCTAAGATAGTAGGATCTGGGCAAGTTGGCATGTTGGTTGGCCTGTGGATGTGTTCTAGGCAGAATTGTTGGCTTTCGGATAATTGGTTATTACCCTGTTGTTGGGTTGATAGCAGTCTTACCCAGACCATGTTAAGAACCGGTTCGTGAAGCGATCACCCATGAAAACAGTACAACCACGAGCCTGGTATGGGACGGGCCTAGCTCAGTAATTCGTTTTTCTCATTGTGAAGATCATTTGGTGGTACGGGGATGGAATGGTATACTTCCTGGAACCGTAAGGCGCAAGAGGGGGCTTCTGGGGTGGAAGGTGTACTCCACTTATGTACGGCGGTGAAACCTCAGCGGGTCAACACGTGCTGAGAGAGGCGTTGGAAAGGCTATGCAGTGGAATCCTGGCCGCACACCTCGAAAGTGTGTAAGTGTTCGATCAACACGAACAAAAAGGAGGACACGTCTTGTGGATAAAGTGTACGACCTCTGCAGAGTAAAAACTGATATATCAACCATGCTTACGGTCATGAACGACATGGACTCCTCACATGATTAGTCGGGTGTTTTGGGTTAGATTTGGTGGATCACAGTGGTGGGGACTGTGATTCTAGTTAGCGTTGTTTAGAGGTGGTTGGAACTTCGGTTGTGGAGTAAGGTGGTTGGAATCTTAGCTCTTGTCTTAGAGAAATCATTCACATAGAAGTAGTTTGCCTTTATAGCTGTTTTACAAATAAAATAGCGTTTATACCAATAAACCTTTGAGTTAAACCTATCTTGACTTTTGGCCCCGTATCATAATTTTCCCACATTTGCTGAGTATTCTATATACTCACGTTTGCTCTCTTCTCTATAATCTTGTTGCTGCTCAGAAGGTGAAGACTATGAGGGCTTTCTAAAAGATGGAGCTGAGTTCTAGGCATGCGGCTTTTCGGTCAACTACCTGTGGAGTTGGGCGTTGTGGTAGGTTTATTTTTCACTGCTTTGTAATCTTCTTTTAGACCTTTGGGTTATTGATGTAATAAAGTACATTGTAATAATAGATATTGTGTCTGCTATTCACTTATGACGTCACTACATGTATGTAACTTGATCCTGACATAAATGTAATTTATATTCGGTTTGGTCTTAAAACCGGGTATGAAAATAATCACATAATATATATATATATATATATGACAACAACCATAAACTAATCTTATTTCAAATTAATAAGGGAACCAAGAGCGAAAACTGAGCCCACATTCACTAAATAAACTAAGAGCGCAATTAGTACAACATTTCCACTATCCTGACTTTAATTATATAAAAGAGATTTAAGTGGTTGTGGTATGCGATAAAAGTATGTATGCTCCAATCTCATTTGTTTTGTGCATGTGATAAGTTGGCCTTATACTGTGAAACGAATAAAGTTGAAATAATTGCAGATAAGGACAGAAGTGCACCTGTTCCAGGTTGATCGGATCATCCCTGCTAAAATTGACAACATAATTAAGCAATGGATCCAAAAGATCCCGAACTGCTATGTACCCATATGCATCCACTGAGCCACCGCCCACATGAATTTTAGCCAACTTTAATGAGATAATTTGCAGCATGCGACTTGGTGCATGCCGTATGCAACTTCCATGATCCAGAATGCAATCTTTGGGATCCGAGTTCATCATTGACTCCAACCGAGCTTCATCAAAGATTACAAGTTATATTGTAATTGGCAATTAATACAGTAGACAATTACCAGCTATAGGAAAAGTAAATTATTCTTTCCTCCATGTATTTGTGCTGTAGAAAACTGCTGAAAAATCTCATGTACCTATATATTCATGACAAAAATGATTCTCCAAACACTGGTTTAACCAATTTGTCCTTTTAGGCACTGCCTTACTTTCTTTTTCTTCTTCATCGCCTCTAGCAGGTAAGCCACAATTCCTAAGACTGTCACTTTTACCATCTTTGCAAAATAGGTCAGGCAATGGGGGCTTCAGAAGCATTTGTCAGCATGAATAACTGAGGGGTAAGTGAGAATTTTTGCATAGAAAAAGTCCATTTTACTCATCGCAAGGACTCAGAGTGCTTTTTTGCTGTGCTTTTCTTGATTTTGGGAGCGAGTGGTTCTTGATTTGAGCATATGCCCGTGCTGGTTTGCAGGAGTCGGAATAGGAATTGAACTGATGAATTGGCCGAACCAAGTTTCTCCCAAATTTGGTTGCACAGGTGAGACTTCTTGATTTGAACAAATGAAAATTCTAGTTCGAGATTCTTTTATTAAGACTATTTCTGAGGAATTGATTAAGACTTAAATCCTCTCATAAATCTAATGAAGTTTGCAGGTATATAATGAAGTATTACAACGCTGTTTAGTTTGGTTGAAAGATGGAATTTCATCACCTCAGAAATCAATACTCCCCCGCACTGTAGGAGAGAGATGGGGGTGGCTGGAGGAAGAAGACAATGACATGGCAGTAACGGTGGCGAAAACCAGGTGACGTGGCCAAAACACTTCCAGAACCGGCTGAAGGGGGTGGTGTTAGCAGGTATTACAAGATCAAGGGGTTGGATGAACCAAAAAAAGAAAAAAACTTTAAGAGGGTTTAGCAGACACTGAGATGTTTCAGAGGTGTAAGTGGACTTTTTCCTTTTGCTTATACATGTAGGTTTCTGTAACTTGTAACTTTCCTTATAAAGTAAACAGAATAATTCAAAATTAACCTCAAAATATCAACAGAGAATACTATATTAGTTACCCTATAACTTGACAAATGTCCTAAGAACAAAATAGATGACAAACAGGAAAAGATATGATCACTTACTCTCATTACGATCTGCAACACGATACTCTTCCCAGTACCGAGTGTTCCTGTATATAGAACCATCACGGTGACTACTAAGTTCAAGTACGACCATAGGCCTTACAAAGTCTGCAGGGCAGCCATCTTGGTAACAAGATGCATCCTCCTCGTCTGCCAAGCTGGCATATTGTTCGCCGTCACTGACCTCAGTTTCACAGCTCGCGTCTTCTTCGCCATATCTGGGGCAGCCATTGCAACTTTCTGCATCTCGTTTGCCATCAGTGGCCTCCACGGTTGTCCTACAACTATCTTCAAGCCTGCTAAAGACATCCATGCTTGCCCTTCCCCCATCTTCTTCACCATTGGCAGGACGGCCATCTCCATAACGAGCAATGAACTCCTTCATTGGGGCCCTATTCTCTTCAATATTGGTGGTACGGATAGGGTCGTTGGCAGAAGGGATGAGGCGACGACTGTCTAGTTTACGCAACTCCTCGCCTTTTACTCCACTGCTGCTAGCCATGTTCCGAGATCCAAGAGGAAATCCATCACCAAAGAGCACAAAAAGCAAATCTTAGCATCCGACCCAGATAAGATGGTTTCAATTTTTTTTCTGTTTAGTGGGGTTCGTATTTCACTTGTATGCCTTAAAAAATCAACATAAGAACGTTACCAGCCTTCTCCAAATAAGATTTAAAAGTTCTCAATAATAATCCAAAGTTCAACAAAATCCAGATCCAATCTTTTAGCAACCAACTAAAGGCGCAAACTTTAGCATCAGAACAAGAAAACACACCGGGAAACACGACGGGCAGGTCGATTGGGTGCCTCCGTAAGTAATGGAGCACATCGTCGCGCAAGCGCTGGTGGCCACCAGCGAGGCGGAGCAGAGGGCGTCGAGGAGAGGAGAGACCGCAAGGGAGGGGAGAGACGGTGCATTGGGGGCTGGAGAGTAGGCACCGTTAGGTTAGGGCGTCGGAAGAGACGAAGAATCGAGCGTGAGAGGATTTGCATCTGCTCCGCTGGTCTCTTGCTTCAGAGCAGAGAGCGCGGCGGCGGTGCATCAATCCTAACAAGAACTCCAGACGATGTGCGGATGCGCTGTGCGGTGGTACTCCTCGCAGCGACGCGCCGATAACTCCAGACGACGGCGGTCGGCAGCTAGGGCTCGCGGTCGCGGCGGGATATATTTGGTGGGGCTTCACGAGTACGATCACACCACGATACTAAATATTTTGGGTCTGGTACAGTGGATGTGTCGGCGCGGAAAAAAAAAAGCGCATGACATAATTTGTAAGATTTTTTTATTTTTTAATCTTTTTAATATAAAGCGTGAGACGTTAAGGTTCTATTTATTTGGTGACAAATAGTAATAAATAAATATATAAGTATGAGAGATATAAATGTGAGATGATAAGAGATAAATATGTAAATATTAAATACGAGAGATGTGTAAATATGAGAGATATGCGTATAAGATATTAAAAAATAAATATATAAACAGGTGATATGAAGCGGAATTTATCTCAACTAGCACGGTACAACGATAGCACAGCATGCCGAGAGCACGGATCTCCGTCCAGACCGGTCGGTCCTCATTCCAATCGGACGGCTGCGGACGCCGTAAACGGTACCGCTCCTTGTGACACTCATCCAGGGCCCATATGTCAGCCTCTCAGATCTCAGCATCCGGCACTTTTTCCCTTTCGTGTTCCGGCCGAGGCGCCGCTGTCGCTGCCGTTGCGGGGCGACTTCTGCCACGGAGCTACACGGTAGAACCTGAGTAAATCGTTCTCGGCGGCGGTGGGTGCGATGGATTCGGGATCCTCGAAGCCCGAGGAGGTGGCCGCCTACCAGAGCATCGAGGCCATGCTTTCCGCGCTCCTCGACGACCCCATTCTCGCGGACGTCCCCTGGAAGCCCTCCCTTGCCGACGTCGACACGCTGATTAACCTCGAGCTCGGCAGCGCCATGGGGGTGACCGTCGTCAAGCTGGACAACACCTCGTTTGGTACACACGATCCTCTTCAAACCTCACATTTTGTTCTCAGGCTTTCATCAAAATTCCATCCAATAGATGTACAAATCTTGCATCATTTCTTAGTTCACCTCAGTTTATTCATCTGCTTCTTTTCTCCATGTGAAAGATGTTGCGGTGTTGAACTCTGCCACGGTCAAGGATCTGAAGTTGGCTATCAGGAAGAAGATAAATGAGATCGAACAAGAACAGATGGGCCATCGTCATATCTCATGGTAAGCAAACAACTTTCTCTGTGGACAAGGCATGCCTCTAATTGGTTAATACTGTGCATTACTCGTTGTGATGTTTGTTTCTTTGGTGTCTACTTAACTAAAACTAATCTATGTTGTCATAATTTCTGAATGTTGTGTGAAATGCTACAATGGATCTTCACTATTTTATAACTCATACAATGGACACTTGGGCAATTTGTGGACCAACCTGGGGTACTACTGGATTGGATGTGTGGCACTATATATATTGATAAGGGACAATAAGAAACCAAGCTGAGTTATTTTCGATTTTGAGTTTGATTTTGCACCGAGGTTGACGTGTTTAGGCTTGAATGGTTGAACACATGTACAACTGTACATAAATCTAGACAAACCCTGCTAAATTTTATTTACAAGCCCTTCGTACCGTAGTTTTTAAAACTTGGAGAATATAATTTTCCAACATTGTTTTGTAGAATTAGTTTGAGCTCATACTGTATGCACTACGAAGTTCTTGATCAATTTTTGTTTTAAAATTGTTTAGAAGTACATCAGCCAGTACTATCTACACTGTCTACTACTTAAATACATGATATTGAAGCTTTTCAGGTGCCTTTCGAAGTATGATCCCACTTCTTTGATTTCCATGCAGCTTCATATCTGATAACATTGGGGGGGGCTACCTGCTCGAGATGCCGGCGGGGCTGTGGTGGCAAGGCCCGGGCGGGGCCTTTTATAGGCAGAGGTGGCTGGCGCGGCGGTGGGGGATGGCGTGCTCGAGAGGGCTCAGGGTAGGGGCTGGGCGCGGGGAGTGCTTGCGTGCGCGCGCGGTGCTGCCGCCTCGGAGCGAGCGCGCGAGAGGTAGGGGCCGGGCGCGTTGCCGGGTTTTGCGCTAGGAAGAGACAAGGAGGGGGTACTGCTCCTGTGTGAGCACGTGAGGAAGACAAAGGCGTGTCGGTCAGGCTGGGCCAAGGGAGAGGGAAATGGGAGCGGGCCGGCACGAGAGGGAGAGGGAAGGATGCCGGGAGAAAAAGATGGGCCACGGGAGAGGTCGGTCCAGAGAAAGAGAGGGAGTCGGCCCAGAGAGGAAAGAAATAATTTTCTTTTTATTTAATTTTCGAAATTTTGGAATTTTGGAATGATACAGGAGCTTACATATATCATCACATTAACAATTAATTACTTGCTAAGAGTGCTATTGATGCATAGATCTCTCGGACGCTTTAACAGGTCTAGCATCTCAAGTGCTTGAGCAGCATTGGTGACTCCAATCCTCCTCGCCCCCTTTGCTTCGCTGCCTTCCCAGTTGCCAGTTCTTTCCCATTTCCACAAAAGGTACGAGATCGCTCCCCAGTGCACCACGTACTTTGACTGGGCCTTACTGAGGAATGTCTCGCTTTCCCAGTCTTTACTGAATGCTTCGCGTATCGGCTTGAACCTCAGCGCCTCCGCTATCATAACCATGAATGTGGCCGCAGCCACCTTGGCTTCGGAGTCAGGAGTGGTGTCAGGGTTATACCCGGAAAGTACCTTCACTGCTCTTAGGGCAGCTGGCTTCCCCAAAGGCACCGTGTAAAGTCTGTCAAAACCTCCTACGAGCGATGTGTAAGACTCAGAAAAGGACAGATTCCTCCCTTTCGGGAAGAGCGTGTCATATCCAGGGAAAGCATTCCAGTCCTCGGTTTTATTTTGAAATGCCAGTAAATATATGTCGCTATCGCCGAAAGCAAGTGTGCACCGGTCTTCGTCGGTTTCGCCAACGAGGTGGAGTTTGATCCACCTCGCCGGCGGGCTTCTAGGTCGAGCGTCCTTGGGCGCGAGGTATACGTGGCCAGCTACCACCATTCTCGGTTTATTATCAACCAGCTCTCTGCGTAGAGGCTCGTACAGCTCGTTTCTCTGCTGGGTGGACAGTTTGAAGTATAAATGTACGTCGTCTGGCTCATACCTCGGTTCGGCGACGCACGCGCACTCTGCTATCAATACTAGCAGGAGTGCGGTGGCCGCCGTCCCCTTGGCGCCACGAAAGGACCAGGACGCCGTCACCTTGTCGCCCTTCTCGGCGGCGCCAGTGCGTTGCATCATCCATAGGAACGCCACCGCCACCCAGGCCATTGTTGCAGCGGGCCTCCGTATCACCCGACCGGTGCTGGGACGAAATAATACGCCTAGATTTGAGTGTTTTTTCTTGAAGGATGTACGTTTGAGTTGGGAGTAGTGGAATGGAGGCCAACGTGCCCGGATCATTGATTTATATGCTTGCTTTGAATTGGTTAGCTAGGGTCTTCTTCTTCTTGTTTCGGTTCTTGAAATACAAAGAGTACAGTCAAGTTCTGTTGAAACAGTATGACGTTCTAGACTTCTCCGGGTCTTGCCATTTTTTATTATTCTGGGGGTTCAAGTGAAATTGGTTTCATTCTACAAACAATATGGTGTTTCTTCCCTTTGCAATTTGCATCGACGACTACATTGCAAATTTGCAATGGTTGAGTTCCTTCACATCACAAGCTAGTTTTCATGGCCGTAGGACGTGAATCAATCTCTGCGCTGGAGACAAGGACTTTGAGGCTAATGGCTGCAATGTATAATCAAAGACTGTTCTGTGCTCCTTCATCGGCCTGTCTGTATTCGATGACAATGGAACTTCAGATGACATACTTTGTCCCCTGGAGGAGTGACGAATAATGTCCTCATGAATGTAGCAGCAGTTATCTGTACCTCATCGATGGGTCTGCAGAAACGAGAACCTGGCATTTCAGATATGAAGGTTGCGTTCGGTTGGAAGGTTCGGGGGGAAGATGGTGGCCAGGAAAGACGGACAGGCAGAAAGGCTCTCCTCCGCGGCGCGAGAGGCCAGAACTCCATCATGGGTCCGATTCGCTGTACGCGTGTCCCGTGCTGGGACGGACTCTAGTATGGTACCGAAACAGAACGGGATTCGACCCCCATCGTTTTATTTAACAAAAGCGCCCACGCCCCTTGAGAGCAGAGCCTTTCGTGTCCCCTCCCCTTGCGCCAAGGAATCGACAGGATGCAGGACCAGCCACGGCTTCTACCAGACGACGTGCTCGCGGACGTCCTCCGTCGCCTTGCCCCGTGCAGCCTCGCCGTGTCCCGCTGCGTCTGCAAGGCATGGCGTGCCGTCGTCGACGGCCACCGTCTGCTGCGAGCAGACCTCCTCCCACTCTCGTTGGGTGGCATCTTCATCAGCCTGACGCGTGAGCCAGCACCGCCAGAATTCTTCGCCCGGCCCTCGAAGGGGCCCAAGATCGCTTGCAAGCTCGAAAACTACGTGAAGATGGACGACTGCTGGAGCATTCCGATCATCATCGACTGCTGCAATGGCCTCCTCCTGCTCGACGGGCGCGTGGTCAACCCGGCAACACAACGATGGGCACGCTTGCCGCCTTGCCCGGCCTTGCTCGACGGGATGACGGGCTTCGGTTGGGACGATGCCTACCTTGCGTTCGACCCCATCTTATCGCCACACTACGAGGTGCTCTTAATCCAAGACCCCCTTGATTACAGCAAAACACTATTAGAGGGATCAGAATGGCCGCCGTCACCATGCACGATGTGTGTCTACTCATCACGAACAGGGACATGGGAGGAGAAGCCCTTTGTCCGGGAAGGGGGATCTGCAGGTACCATTGAAGACGTTCAGTCAGCTTCGGAGCCTGAATACCGTCACGCCGTCTACTGGCATGGAGCACTTTACGTGCATTGCAAAAGTGATTTTATTATGCGGTAGCCACTTATTCCTTAAACGCTGTTTTTTATTTTGATTTTTCCTTAATTACAAGATTTATTCAAAGTATGATTTATTAATATGTTTTGTCACTAACTTTCTTTGCAGAGTAACCTTATCAAATGATAAGTACCAAGTAATTAAACTACCAACAGGTATTAACTCGAGCGTGTCTAATCAACTTCATCTTGGAAAATCAAAGAAAGGGGTGTATTGTGCATTAGTTCGTGATCAATACCGGCTCCAAGTTCTATTTCTCAATGAATTGGGTGATGAAATTGAGTGGGTTTTAAATCGTGACATCAACTTGGAAGCCGTGGTAGCGCATTTCTCTCGAAATCGCCACTATCCAATCGACAAACCCTGGATTTTACAGGATGGCAACCCCGATGAAGATAACAACAAAGGAATTGTAATGGAAGAGAATTTGGAATGGGACTCCGACAATGATAATGTCCTTGATATTGAATATAGGAGTGAAAAGTGCCATTCTATTGGGCATATTTTCATATTTGGATTCCATCCCTATAAAGAGACAGTCTTTTTGTTTCTAACCAACGAAAGAGTTGTGGCTTGCCATTTGAATAGCTCGAAGATTCAAGACTTGGGTCACTTACAAGTAAACTATCGTGGCGATGTTATAGACTCGGCTTTTGTGTACACGCCTTGTTGGTTTGGAGAGTTATCGTGATAAAATATATGCTTGTATAGAAGATTAGTATATACTAGAAAATTGGCGCGGCTTTGCCATCGCGCCTGTTGACCCTCGTCGAGAGGTTGTATATAAGTAGAAGAGATTATCCGGTTGATGCTTTAGAGGAACAAAAAGGTTTATTGTAAAATGTCTAAGATATTGTGCATATTACAGCAAAAAATACGTAGACTTTGATTACATTACAACAAAATAACTTCGTGACTTGAAAAAGGTCAGAACTTGTTTGAACTTCACTTTTAAGAAATCGGCCATATCTCTGACATGACAGCAAACTACTGGCCGACATTCTGATAGTTGGCAAACAAAACTTTTCTCTTAATGCAAGATTGGTAAAAATAAGCATCTTATGTTAAAAGTACTATAAGAACTTTGTAACATAGTAATTACAACTGAATGTCCAAATCTAAATATAATTATTACTTTCTATGAAAATATTACTATGGTAATGTGTGTTAAAAGCATCAAAATCTAAACAAAAGAGAAATGCAAGTACGAAGTTGTGTACTGTTGGAAGCTAGACATAAGAGAAACGCAAGTATGAAGTTATGAACCTATTGAAAGCCATGACTTACAACATCATGGTAGTTTGTCCTTCCAAAACTTGTCATTATTCCTATAACAATTAATGGCTTCATTTTAGAATGAGTTGTATTTGTCTCAGAGCTCTATTTTCCAACAAAACCTTCATGCTTCGCTACAACCAGTTCTATCTCAAGTGATACCAACTTCTTGCCTTGCTGCTTAAAATGTAGAGTGAATATTCAGCACTTAAGAATTACTATAACACTAAAAATTTGCATATAAAATTAATTATGTATGTTAGGTGTATTGGCTCTAATCTACCACCAAACATTTATATTTTACAAATTATTGAACAATTTACAGATTATAAATTAAAAAGACGATATTTCTCTTCTCTATCTCTATCTCTTTTTTCTAATATAAAGCAACAGTTTGTCATCCTCCCCTCCCTCCCCATCCCACTGCTATATTAAAAAAACCACCCAAAACTCACCCGAACCGCGTCTCCCACTCCAACCGAAAAACCGCGCCTCCCCCAAATCCGATTCGTCGATGGCGGCATCCCTGACCTCCATGCGTCCGGATCTCGTCCTCCCGTGCTCAGCCCCGCCGCCCTCACATCCGCATTCCGCGATCCGCCCTCATCCTCCCGTGCGCAGCCCCGCCACCTCTCCCCGGCTCCATCATTCCGGCATGATGACGGCTGCAGCGTTCCACCCTCCTCCTCCTCCTCACGTGCGCAGCCCCAGTCCTCCTCGCCCGCACATACACCTGAAGCCAATAGAACCCCACAAAATCTGGGGGCGAAGCTGCAGAAAATGTGCCTATCGGATCCCCTCCCGCCCTCCGGATCCCTACCCTCGCCAGGATCCCGGATCTCTCGCCGAGCAGCCGGCGTGCCGCGTCCGATGCGATCCGTGCCCCTGCCGCGCCGCCAGAGTCGACGATGAATCGGGTAACGCGGTAACACCTCCGGCTCCCGCCCCGCTCCCAACTTTGGCCCGAGCCGACGTGCGCCTGCGGACTCGCAGCGCTTGTCGTGCTCCTCCTCGCTTCGGCCCTGCTCCCTAGCCTTCCTCGCTACGGCACACTCTCACAGCATCTTCACCGTAAGTGATTTTACTTTTGCATAACCTCCTCGCTCATATGCATTTATGCTCGCCTGCTACTTGAATATACTGATTTTGCATTCAAAGTTTCTTTCAGCTTCAGTCCAATGCATTATGTACCTAAACACGCGATTGGAAGGGAGTGACATACCCTCCAACAATTTCGAAGAAGAGAGGAGTTGAGCCCGATTTGGCTAACCCACCACCATGGTGCTAGCCAACTGACCCGGGAGGCTCCTTGTGCATTATGTACCTCAAATCCTTATGCAGGATGATATTTGCTTACCTCTTATTTTGTTCAGTTTACTTCAAAAGAACAATTTCTATGGGCAAATTCCCAGAGAGTTTGGAACGCTGACTGATCTAGAAGTGCTAGATTTGAGCAGCAACAGCTTGGATGGAGCAATTCCGGAAGAACTAAGAGCAATGCCACTGCTCAGACAACTGTAAGACTTATTGGGCCCTCCATTATTTGTTCTTGATATATTGATGGACTCTTATGTTCCAGATCGCTTCATGATAACCAGTTCCAAGAAGGTGTCTCTTCTTTCGATGTCCACGAGATAGTTGCTGTCTTGCTGATCAAGCAGGATGCTTGAGCAGAAAAATAGGGTGCTGGTAAGGGGCTCTACTTCATGTTACTTCTGTTTATTGTCCACATAGCTTCAAATATTTACTGGTTTTGTTTCTAAATGTTTACCTCACCTTCTAACAGATTTTGTTTTACAGGTCAGGCTATAAGGACTGGATTTCTCTCAGTGGCCTCCGAGAGAAATATTACACAAATATACCTAGTATTTTTGCATTTTCATTCTGCTTTATGTTACATATACTGCATCAAACATTTATAGCCTTGTATGCATGTCTTTCAGGTTTCAGTGAGGCACACATAATGCAGAATTTGCAGTCCTTTGCAAGTGCCATGCAGTCCTTGAAGCTGGCAACCTGCCTGCTCTCCTCTTTCAGGGAATGATGCTAAATCTTCTGATCCGGCAAATTCAAAAGAAACCCAAAGACCTGTTGATGTACTTTCTCTAGGGAGTGGATCATTCCCTGCATTTCCAAAATCAGATGGCCAAATTCTGATGCCTTTGGTTCCTGAAGTGATTGATGCTACCACAGTGCAGCAGTTATCTACAGAAGTGGCCCACTCGACTGATGAAGAATTGACTGGCGCTAAGTATAGCAAGTGGGCATATTTGATCATAATTCCGGCTGCAATATTGCTTATTAGCCTGATTGTTGCATTTATTTTGGTTTGGCGAATGCGAGGGCGTGTGCCAATTAGTCCCTTGGAAAACAGGGCTAAGTGGAGCTCTTCAAAAGGCTAATGTAACAGGTAAAACGTTCTTTATCATTCTATTTAATTTTACAGTTGAGCAAGTTAATGCATGCAAAGTATTGCATCTTTTGTGAGCATTTAGTCTTTGAGACTCCCAGATTTTCTTGGTGAACTAAGCATATGGACAGTTCAGGAACTCTATTGTTCTTTTAGTTATATTTTGGATATCCTTGTCACTTAAAATTATGTCCTAGCATCCAGGTGCTTCAATGCATTATTGTTTCTTGTATTCAAGTGTTTCAAAACTGAACAGACTTGAGCTTGAAGCCGCTTGTGAGGATTTCAGCAACATCATCAATACTTATCCGAGCTGCACTGTGTTCAAGGGGATACTTTCTAGCGGAGTTGATGTTGTTGTTATCTCCACTGTCATTTCATCCAACAAAGAATGGCCTGGGAGTTCAGAAACGTGCTTCAGAAAAAGGTTCAAGACTAGCAACATCTTGTTCTCAACACAAACAACATGAAAAAACAAAAAAGATTTTTCAATGCTAACTGTGTATAAGAGCTGCTAGAGGCGAGGTGGCGCGTGGCAGATAAGGCAACGCGCTGTCGGAGAAAGCAAGGAACAAAGGCAATTGGGTTGTTCGGTTAGAGGAGATGATGGCGGATCGTTGGATGTACATCCAATGGCGAGGGATGTTTGACTGAAAAACTCCATTTTTCAGTCACTAAGAACATTTTATGCGAGATATTCTTATACATAGATATCTCTAGGATGTTATTGTGGAGATGTTATTTTTGTTATATTCATGTTAGACAAGAAATCAAGAGTCATGATATTGCACTAATGTTGGATCTTAGGCATCGTAGAGCATTATTGCCCTATAAATTAAGTATTATCTTTACCATCATGTTTTGTTTTCTTTGTATGAGAAGTAAAACAATATTGTGTGCAAGATTTATGAGCCATTCAATGTGGCGGTGCTAGATTTAGGGTCCATTGCAACACACGGGTATTGTACTATACATAATAATGGAGCAGCAGGGTCAGAATTACCTGCAAGCAACAACCTTCGTATCATCCACTGATATTGCCGATTGCCCCTGAATTATACATAACAAAATAGTATTTGTGTTCTCAACTCAGCAGTAAAGTAAATAGTAGCACTGGAGAGCAAAAGGGCTGGATCTCAGGTTACCACCTGACCAGTTCGTCTGTCGAGCTCTTTAATCAGGCAAACTCGGTTCTGTGCATCCTGCCACAATCTAAAATCTCAAAGACAACAAGATTTTCCTCTCGGAACAGCAAAAGGTCAAAACTCAATCATTTCTACAAGCAAACAAAAATGAGTCCTCTCCCATTACTATGACAAATTGTCAACCAGATAAAGCAAAGATCTGTCCAAAATTTAAATAACAATGAAGAAAAAAATGCTACATGCATTAATTGTGACACTGCGGGGTGTCAGGATCCGAAGCTGCACGAGCAAACATCAACTACACAAAAATAAATTGAATCTCTGTCCCGAACTCAGGCGAGCTCCAAAATTCACCAATAGCTGGATTAGAATTTCCCTAGCCAGATCACCCTACGCTTTACAAACTAAGCATACTGCCAGGAAAACTGGTAGTTTTTGCAGTCTTTCTACGGTGATTCCTGATGCCAGTTTGACAATACAAACGATAAAGCAGTTTCTTAAAGAAACAAACATAAACAAAGTAACAAAGGCACATGATCAGTGGCGATTTATACGCTTACGGTTTACCGTAACAGTAAATGATTCGTCTCAGGTATGGGGAAATTGCCAGCAGTAAACCAACCACACTTTCGGTGCCCAGGTTAGCAATACAACCTACTACTGACCACTGTACCAAAGCATTTACACACCAGTCATATTATGTTTCTTTTGTGAAATATTGGACCAATCCAATCATACGGATGATTTCCAATAAATAAATATACACATAGTTGGTTGATTTCCTGAATTATTTGAGTAGGGTCCCCTAACACCACAGAAAACATAGTGTTGTGAGTGGGCAAGAAATGCCCAGAAAGGCACAGGCAGGGGAAGCCTTACCGGCCAGACTGAACAGGAATCCACCATGGAAGGAATAGGGGGGATTAGTTGCAACACGGTTCACTCTCCTTAGTACTATCTAAAAAAGGAAGCAAATCCACAAAGCTAACTGTGCGAACATTGCCACAGAAGGATACAAATGTGTGCTTTGACTTCTCAGGGGTGAGCAATCTATGGGCAAGCTGCTCTGAATACTGCACGGTGAACTGCCCAAAATTTGGGCTGCAAGTTGACCTGCGAAGCAAAGCTAAAGAGGGAAAGAAGAATATATGTGGTGAATTGTCCTGGCAACCTTCTTTGTGAGCCATGGGTGAATCAGAGCATGAGTCAACCTGCGACAGGAAACACAGAGCCCTTTTAATAGCTAGATTCTTGGAAGATTTTACCGCCTAGGGAATCGAAAACCATGCAGGCGGGGCGGACTCACAGATCGGTGATGTAGAAGAAGGCCATGGTGGCGAACATGGCGAGCATCATCGCCGACATCAATGACCACAGCGCCCTCGCAGCAGATGGCGCTGACCGCCACACTCATTGAGATCTATTCAGCTTGACATTACAGCCCTCTATGCCCCATCATCTTCGCATTCTCCATAATCCACATCCTCCAACTTTCCCGTGTTTTGATAAATCTGCATCAACAATACAAAATTATGCTCATTGTCAGCCTCTAGGTCAAACAACCTCTTTGCGATGATCTCTGCAGTCCTGGTGTTGCCATGCACTGAGCAAGCACGCAACAGAGCCCTCAAGACTGTTAGATCACTGCTGAGAGATGTCCGCTTTGACACAAACTCATAAGCCTCATTGATCATCCCTGCCTTGCCTAGCATGTTAACCTTGCAAATACAGTACTCCATGGTAGGCTGAATTCTATGCCCGTTCTCCATCTCAGAGAACAACCTCATGCCACCCTCCACCAACCCCAAATTGTTGTAGGTAGAGAGCACCATGGCAAATGTGGCCTCATCTAGCTGCTCCCCGGAGTCCATGCGTCGGAGCATCATGAGAACCTACAAGGCATGGCAGTAGCGATAACATTGTTGATAACGCAGCGGATTCCAGCTTGTTCCTAACAATGACTACTGTATAATTACCATATCCGAGCACCCCAGGGTTTCCCGCAATTCTTAGGCCATATCTCTATCTCCAGGAAGATAATCTTTAGATGAAAGGAAACTGTCTGTAGATACCCAGGACATCCCGTAAACAGGAAAGTTTATCTCCAAGAACGGGAAGGAAGACTCCAAAGGATGTATGACGTCCCCCCATATATATGGAGCTAGGGGACCCTACGGAGAACATATTCATGAGAGATCAAACAAGCCCATCGAAGCGAACAGAAGCCAATCAAGAAAATCGCCGACTAGGTTTAGATCTGTCTAAGTTAGCCACATACCCCCTTGTAATAGGTTCAATCAATACAAGACAAATATGACGTAGGGTTATTATCCTCTTGTAGGCTCGAACCTGTATAAAACCCCTTTGTGTTCCCTTGTGATTCATTTCCTCAAAGCATCCCCCAATTCTTCAACAAGTTTGTTAGATCGGCGGTTCACAAATCATCGACAGCTGGCGCCGGCCGTGGGGATTTTGACAAAATGCGTTGAAGAATCTACATAGAACATGACGTCGGCATCACCTAAGCCTTCGCTGAGAACCGGTTTTTCGAATGAGGGGTTCTACGATAACTTTATCTCTCTTCCTGGCGAGCCGGCAATCGATCGGGTGAATTTTGATTATGAACTTTCTGATGACGATTGAAGTGATGATGTAAGTCACTTCATGGATCAATGTGCAAAGGACTACGACATCGAGTTCAAACTACTCGGCTGCTAATACAACCGTGAATGCCCTATTCACCACAAGCCAGGATCCTCCCCTACAGTTTTCGACAATACGGATTGTTGAGATACCTACTCAGAGCAATCCGATGACAAATCCATGATGGATCTGAACTCCTCTAGTGGAGATTACCCCTGAGAAATCTTTGCCATTGGACACAGGGATGACAGTCGAGGCAATCATGATGATGATCCCCTTGTCGTGGCCTTTCGCAATTTGGGGGCTCGATATTCTGGGGCCCTTCCCGATAGCGCATGGGGGCTTTAAGTTCTTTTTCATCTCCATCGGTACCTTTACCAAGAAAGACTCAAGTGCTGATATGATCGGCCGAATATCAAATCCCTCCGGAGATACTACGACTAATATGTTCGACAACGAACCCTCCAAACCGGGAACCTGGTTCTACAACCTGTTCCGAGCCAATGTAATGGCAACAAGCTATCCCTGAAGTGGGAGGGTCTCTACATGGTGGTCGAGTCTACTCATTATAGCGAACATGGCCCTCTTAGGGCATGTAATGTGATTTTGGTGATTAATGACAACATAGCTAATGAGACTAACATGTTTGTCAAGTATATGCATTAGTAGATCTCATGGATGCAACACATGAAGAAGCCACCACAACCTCACTCGAGATTGAATTGGACGAGTTCAGAGAAAAATGCACACACAGGATGATCTAGCGCTCAAAAGGTTGAACACGCCAGAGTGTTTCTGACAAAGGGGGAGAGAACTGAAACACGCCAGATGGTCCGGCGATATGAAGTGGTGTACGTCGGAGCAAGTCTTGCAGAGAAGATTTCAACAGCAGTTTGGCGTGGTTATACACGCCGGATGGTCCGACGATGAAGATTGGCTATGCCAGAGTGTTTTGTGTAGAGAAGATGTTAGTGACTCGGTCGGCTCAAGTGAACACAACAGATGGTCCGCCGATGGAGACAGTGAACACGCCAGATATCCGGTGTTCACAGTGGGTTTTGAGTGGAGATCCAACAGCTAGTTTTTGAAGGATGTACACGCCGGATGGTCCGATAAGTACAATGCTGTTTACATTGGATCATCCGGTATATACAGTAAAGTTGAGCCGTTGGGGTAATGGCTAGTCCGTGGGGTTGAGACTATAAATACTCCTCCACTCGATCATTTGAGGGTGATGGAGTCCAGAGGAAGCTCCTATACACTAGTGAAGACATCCAAGCCATCATAGTGCTAAAAGTGTTCATCCAAGGCAATTAGTACATAGATTAGGTTGTGATTAGTGTTATTAGGCCTAGAGAGAAGTGTTGTTAGGTGTTGCTATCTAGAGAGGGGATCAATGAGTGATCCTACATTGTATAAAGTGGTACGCCGGAACCTTGGAGTCTTGGTGACTCTCCTGCACCTTAGGCCATAGGCGGCTTAAGCTTGTTGACCCTCCTACTTGGTGTGGAGCGGCGGTAAAAAGCTTGTACGGGGACGTGGAGACCCTTATCTTGGTGACTAAAGCTCTGAAGTGAAGATGACGGCAAGTGACCGGAAGAGGGGCTAGTGGTGAGATCTTGCCTTGGTGGCTCATCTGACTTGAGGTCTTGCATTGGTGGCTTGGTGGCTCAAGAGCCATGACCAGAAGAGTCTTGGTATCCGGGGGGCATATCCTTGGTGGAGCTCTAACGTGGACTAGGGTGGCATTTATGCCATCGATACCACGAGATAAAAATCTCTTATGTCGAGTTTGCTCTCTCTACCTTATTTACGTTTCTCCATTTACATTCTTGCAATTTACCTTCCTAGATGGGTTGCAAGTTCTTTTGAACGGTAGAGTAGACACACTAGATAAACCTAGAATACATTTAGATAGAAATTGATATAGGTTTATCTTGTGAAGTTCTTGGAGCCAATTAGTTTCAAGTGTCCTAATTCACCCTCTTTTTAGGACGTCACCGATCCTCTCACTCACAATGGGTCTCTTAGTAATGGAGGATGGATGAGTCTTCAATAATTCTTGGAATATTGACCAACTCTAAAAGTTCTATGTGTAAGTACTAAGAGTAAGTTTACTCTAGTAAATGTTCATATTTCCCGTAAGGTCGCTTGAATCTCTTTGTGTTCTTTTTTATCTTCCCTAAACTAAACATCTATCACCCGTAAGACAGGTACACCGGCGGTAAGCTGCAATCCGTGTACCTTTACCTATCGTGCGCACCCAAATAAGCCAAAGGACGTATGACGTCCTCCTATATATACGAAGTTAGGGGACCCTACGGAGGACAGATCCATGAGAGATCACACAAGCCCATCAAAGCCAACAAAAGCCGAGCAAGGAAGTAGTCGACTAGGTTTAGATCCGTCTAGGCTAGTCACATACCCCCTTGTAACAGGCTCAATCAATGCAAGACAAATAAGACATAGGGTTATTATCCTCTTGGAGGCCCAAACCTGTATAAAAACTCCTTTGTATTCCCTTGTGATTCGTCTTCTCAAAATTCCCCAATTCTTCAACAAGTTCATTAGATTGTCAGTTCACAAATCGTCGACAGTGCCCATCTCTGAGCATACTTCTCCAGATCTCCATAGAATGCGGCCACAACCCAAGCCACAGGCACCCAACAAGCATGATGTTCCATGAGACAATGTCCCTTACCGCATTGCGTCGAACACTCACTGAGCCTTGGGAATGTCGCCGCACTGGACATACATATACGTAAGTGTGTCACCCACGGGCACGTCAGAGGCGAGGCCCACGCACACGATGTCACGGTGCATGGCTTGGCCAATCACGACTGACCTAACACCCGTGCGAACCTCGAGTGCGCACACGAAGATGAAGCGGTCGCGCGGGATGCCGTGCTCATCCATCTAAAAGTAGAGCGCAAGCGTATCTTTGTGGTGGTCGAGGCTAGCGTACCCTGTGACGAGGCAGTTCCATGGGAAGGCGTCCTCTCGGGCGTGCGTGGGCA
Source organism: Phragmites australis (assembly GCF_958298935.1). Lineage (NCBI taxonomy): Eukaryota > Viridiplantae > Streptophyta > Magnoliopsida > Poales > Poaceae > Phragmites > Phragmites australis. The sequence goes on from NC_084924.1 coordinate 11,640,208, forward strand.
ACAGGTGGTCAAATAGGTGGTGCACGTAGGTGACGAGGCTGAGGGAGGCGTGGAGGTGGAGGAGGCAAACGGTGTGGTCTGGTTGGCGATGGAGGAGTGAGACGGTGAGGTGGTGGCACAGGCACGAGAGGCGGCAGCGTGGGGAGGGGTGGCATGGGAGCGCGAAGATGAGGGAGGCAAGGAGGTAGGGGTGAGTAGGTACGGGTGGGACTCGAGGTTGGAGAGGATACGACCGAGGGTTTCGGACGGCGGCGGCGCCGGGGGGGGACAGATACTTCATGATTTGAGGGAACCAGTTACACCGGCGTGGGTTCGTCACTGACAAAGTGGGAGGAGTCGAGTGACGCGAGGTTGAGCCAGTGGTGCGAGCAAGCGACGGCGGGGTCGAGGATTAGGGGGATGGGATGGAGAGCAACCGGAGAGATGCCTGAATTTGGGGATTTTTTTAATAATATTATTGAAATGGAAAATTGCAAAAATAAAATTCAAAAATGGAAAATTGCATATATAGGTGCCAGTTGGCACTTTGATTGCTGACTAGGCTCATGTCAGCACTTGGAGTGCTGACTAAACACATGTTGGCTTACTGAATGCTTACAAGGGGTCAGCCTCCTACCAGGTCGACACCACGGAGGCTATCGGTCGGCAAAGAGGCCTGTCGGCACTTCGAGTGCTGATAGGACACCACATAGGTCTTATTGGCACTCGGAGCACCGACTAGGGGCCATGTAGGTCTTGTCAATAATTGTAGTGCCAACAAGGTGCCACGTAAGGCTTGTCGGCACTCCGAGTGCCGACCTGCTGCAACGTAAGGCCTCTCGGTACTTGGAGTGCTGACATGCCCTTTAACATAATGCGGCGGTGGCCGCCTCCTCTCTCCCGAAATGATTTTTTCGGGAGAGTGGGGTGGTGGCGGATAGATTAGTGGCGGCAGCGACCCTAGTACGCGTGGAGAGAGAGGGAAGGAGAGGGGGTGGAGGGGGAGGTTCAGCTGGCCGGCGGGAGAGGAGTGGCGACCCAAGACAGTTAAGTTTTTTTTATTAAGTGTTTTATTTAGGTAGAAATAATAATAGGTAGAATTGTAGAAATATTGTTAGGAATAGAAAGTATATTAGGTTTAGATAATTTAGGAATATAATGTATATGAGGTTTAGGTAATTTAGAAATATAATGTATATTAGGTTTAGGTAATTTAGGAATAGAATGTTAGGTTTATGCAATTTGTATGTCCAGTTTAGGGATTTTTTTTAGACGTATTAGGGTTTGTTTAAGTGGTATTTTTAGGTTTACTTATTGTTAGTGTTAGTGTTAGCTAAAAAACTTTTCTCATGTCTATAGAGGGGCGATGGGGAGAGCTGAGCAGACAGGCGGAGAGAGAGGGTTGGAGAGGGGCGTTCGAGACCGACAATCGGCGGTGGGGAGCGAGCACCGGCAGCAGGTAATGTTTGTTGTTGTTTTATTTAGTCATTTTTTGTTTGAATTAGAGTAGTATTATGGTATATTCAGAGTAGGTAATTTAGGAATAGAATGTTAGAAACAATTTTAGTGTTAGGTAGTGTATATTAGTTTTAGGTTGTAGGTTAGTTTTTAGAAACAATATTAATGCATAGGAATTGAGCGCATATTTTTGTATGTTTCTATTAGGTTTTGTAAGCGCATTAGTTTCTTTTTAGCTAACGCAAATTAGTATGGTTGTTAGATTAAGGATATCTACAGTAGTGAATTTCAGAGTATTTTACGGTCATGGCTATATCATGCATTGTGACAGTGGGGTAGATTTGAGTAATTTTCAGTACGTGGACACAAGCCTGAGTAGTCCAGAACAGATGAAGCAGGTCGAAGTGTTCGGGTGGCTGCATAATCTTTTGCAAGTTAGTTCGTCATAGCAGCGGTTTGTAGTCAAGGTTTTGATTCCTAGGCATCGTGAAACTGGATGGCATTGAGAGCTTTGAGAGGTCAAAAGTTCATAATAATGGCAACAATTTGTGACAATGGGGTTGACTTGGGGTTTTTCCCATGTCATCCTTGTAAAAGCGAGTGGTGTTGGTTTTTTAGAAGCCAGGGCTAGTTCCTCTGAGGCGGTTTGTCAAAATGTTGATGTTGTGGAGGAGAATGAGGTTCCTCAGGATTCTTTGAGGATAAGTGTTCAGGAGGAGGTGCAGCCTACAAGAGAAGATTGCAATGATGAAGATGATGAGGCCGTGATGGTTGCAGACGCTTGTTGATCAGATGGAGGCAGGTGATGATGAGTTCCGCACCTTTGTGGATGCTGCTGCTAGAACTAAATGAGATATGGGAAGTGGTATACTAGAGAAATGGATAAATTTTGCAATGAATAATTTGATAGTTAACGATGGACACCAGTCGTCCTGGGAGTATGATGTGATTGTGGTAAAGGGCAAATGTTTCATGACAAGGTGCATTTGCAACATGCAGTAAAAAGATGGTGTTTCTTAGAGAAGAGGGATTTCAAAGTGATTATTTCTAATCCTAGGACATACGACGTGAAGTGCATAGTTCCAGGTTGTACTTGGCAAGTGCATGGTTATTTGCTGAGGTGTGAGACTGTGTGGGTTGTGTCAATTGTCGAGCATCAATCTTGCAATTTGAAGAGACTTCTTGCCTCCCACAGGAACATGTACTATGTTACATGTTATATTGCGAACAATGTTTCAATATTTCTAAATTCTTTTTTGCAAATACCTCAATACAGTTGGGGTTCGGTTGTACTTGCTGTGATGTACATAACTCTGTGTGACGCGTGGTCACTGAAGAGTTCGGTGGGTTCGATGAATAGTTGTCCATTGTTCCTCCTACTTTGGTTGTACAAGCGTTTCGACATTGGACGACAACATATTAGCTCGTACGACCCATACGAGGACGCGTTGTATGGAACGAATAAGTTCGGACTAGCTGATCCGGTGGACAGTGAGTTGATGGGTTCCCTTTGGTGAAAACGCAATGTAAGTAATAGAATTTAATACATTTGTATTCATTGCACATACATACGTTTTCTGTAATGGTTCACCCTTATTTTATTGCAGCCAAGGTGGGCAACGAGGATGTCTCGAGGCGTGTACCTGACATTTGTCATCACGTTCGACCAGCTCCGCCCCGGTCGAGTTCGGTGGACACCTTACGCCACACCAGATGTAGCGAGCCTTCTCCACGTGGCCTGTCACACTTGTGCTACTAGGACATCGGTTTGTGGTTGACGAGGCGACAGTTTGTCTTTGACGTCACCATGGAGCCTTACTACGCAAATCGTGTGTTCTGACAATTTGGCTACCTGTAGCCCTTCCCCATACCTTGGCACCTGATGGATGGTTCTCACTTGTAAGTGCTTAGTCAACTCACTAACTACATTGTTGATGACATTTGTAGTACTATGCTCCTAACAATGTTTTATTGCAAGATGACGAGGAAGGTTCAAGGGATTGCATATGATGCAACCTGGAGTGCGAAGATGCTGCCATGGATCAAGCAGTCGGAGAGTGCAGCTACAGACGTGCACGTCCCGAGCGGCTAGTACCACCCGAACACATACAACACTTACTTACGTTGGTTTCACGGGGTGACATGGGTTAGGTGCTTCCCAGTGCCTCCCTCTACTCTGTAGCACAAGCCGAAGATCACTGACATGTTTGGCACCAAGCCTCCAGCCGCTTACCAAGACATGGTACGTTGTAATTATTCAATGTGCTTATTGTGCTTTGCAGACGGACATCTGCCAGGAGGTTGGACATGAGCTTTTTGACTTTGGCGATTGTTTCGAGGCAAACCCACCTCGCGTTGACAAGACAGAGCTTATCAACGCTTTGCGTCACCTTAGGCAACGTTGCATGGGCAGGGTTCACTGGGCTTCATGGAAGTGGACGTCAGACATGGGGCATAGCGCACGTCGGAGGTCTCCACCGGGCATAGTGGCAGGGACGTCCAGATTTACCACCGCGCTGTCGTCGTCAAGTTTGCCACCTTTGCCAAGCTTCATGCCCACCCCAGGTTAGGCCACGGGGACCTCGATGCCAGGTACGTTAGATTCCAATACATTGCACACTAGCGCACATTAAAATTTCTTATTTGTTTCACTACACCTTTTATATGTCATGGCAGGCGATCCACATGCTACGGCCTCTACAGGCTACTACGTCGTGCAGTCAGGGTCCTCCGCTAGCTTACCTGATGACTGGATGGAGCTAGCGCCGGACGTACATGGCCCTTCTCAGATGCCGGGGGCTCCTGTAGCAATGCAGCCCACTCAGGAGGACCCTTCCACCCCGCAGAACACTAGTCGGGCTCGGCAGCCCCCCAGACCCCTTGACGTACTCCACGCAACACATCCATCACCAAGCCAGGGGCCAAGGCAAGTGGGCTCTAGGCGTGCCCACCAAGCGGCACCACGATCGCGACTTGCCTTGAGTGTCGTAGTTGTAGTTGTTGGGTGCTTATGTTATGCTTATGTTGCAGTGTGCTACTTGTAGGATGCTTCTGTTATGTTATGTGTTCTGTTGCATATTTTTCTTTTCTTATGCGCATTCCATATAGGACATCGTACAAGTCCTCAATGCACCATGGGTTCCACACAACAATCACAACTTTTTAGACCAATGAGCAGATATGGTGGCATGTACAATACGCTATACTACTACCTAAGCCATGTACCGCCTCTAAATGTAATATGCCTTAGGGAAAGTAAACAACATGATTACAACCGCTACTCTACTGAGTGAAACATGGGTTCTTTCCCTTCCTCGCAGTTTCCGGCCCAGCTTCCACAGCCGACGTGCCCTCTCGCTCTTCCTCTCCCTCTCCACCTTACGGGCCTCCTCGTCCCGATGGGCCTGCTCCTCTCTCAGCTTCCGCTGCTCCTCCTGCATGCTTTTGCACTCAGTATCCCTCCTCTTGTTCGCTTCCATTTCTTCAAATCATCTCCATGCCATCTGATGTTGCGTGTGTATGAGGAACACATCTGCTTACGACTGCTCTGTATCCAGCAACTGTACAAAATTACAGAGAGGTGGCGGATACTGCCGATGGAGACAAGAATGGTCAGTGCTAAATCATAGATAGTTATAATGTAGTTTGGCAACAAGTTCATACTTGGCGGTGGTAACTGCCAGGGATGCTGCTCTCCAGTGGATCATACTCGTAGTTCGGACACATGAAGAACCTCCTTCTGTAGGTGTTTGAGAACTTTTGAGACTTCTTCACTGTACAATGGTCTCCACACCAACACATTGACACCTGCACACCGGTAGGCGTAGTATCCGCCTGATATTTCTTGGAGAGGGGATCAGAGGCCATTTTGGAGAAGTAGAAGAGCTCAAGGCGGTTGCTTTTGGAGGAGGAACAGGCCTCCTACAGTCCTATTTATACACAACATCACTGGTGGTGTATGGACTTAGTCTACGAAAACTAGTTGGGAAAGGAATTGATAACTCTGGCTGCAGTGATAAAGTGATTAGAAAAGACTATGTCTGAAACGGCAAACGTTTCTGACAAATTAAGTGCAATTACATTTCATTTTTTTGTGATAGGTTACTCAATAATAATTGTGTTGCATGTTCAAAAATTTAAACTAAAGACCCCCCCTACAGCTGATGAAAAGTGGATTAATTGGATAATAAGAGTACAAGCAGGCAATTTATTCACAAAGTTAAAGGTCTATGATTAATACAAAGTTCACGACATATGGTTCTAAATATTACAATGTCAGGGATTGAACATGGATTCTACTGCGTCGATCGAGGATATTTCCCCCTTCTCTAACGTGCCGCTTCACGCTCCTCTTCTTCCTGGCGATGCAAGAGTGCTTGATGCCTTTGAAGGACTTTCTCACGTCTATGAAGTTCCACCTCTTGCCTCCTTAAAATGTCCTCCCAGAGGCAGTGTTCCTCCTCCCGCCTTTGAAGCTCCTCAGCCTGTCGCTTGTGTTTCTCCTCTCAGCACTGACGTTCATGTTGGCACTCAAGATGTGCCTCCTATCGCTATCGTGCTTCCTCCATCCGGATCTCATACTCCCATTTAGTTTCAGCCTCTCTGATCCATCCCTTATTGAAAGGCGGCCTCACCATGTCAATCCATTCCTTGAAGCGATAAGGCTGTTAATAATAAATGTGGCGTTAGGAGTATTGTTCGCAATATAGAATAGGTTGATGCGGATAGAGTGGAAAAGAATAACACACCATGAAATCTTCATCAATTCCCGGACACATGAAGAACCTCCTTCCAAAAATCTTCACATCAAAAGACGTCGACATCCGAACATGGTTACTGCACCAGAACAACAGATGCTCATGCCAGTGTGGCACTCCCATGGGGTGGTTTCTCCAGGAATCCATGGAACCCTGGTAAGATGTGGCGATTGCTTTCGTTCTAAAATGGCCTCCAGCACTCCTACTTATACACAAAATTCATGGCCTCCAGCACTCCACGTGTCGACAGGTCCCTACCCACACTGCCATGTGCGTGCCACATCAGATGTCGGCACTCCAAGTACAAATTGTCACCTATTTTTTGCAATTTTCTATTTTTGAATATTATTTTTGCAATTTTCTATTAAAATACTACTATTAGAAAAATCCCTTATTTGGGATCGGGAACAGAGGAGAGGTTCCTTCACGCGTGTCTTCTCCAAACTTCCAGAACCCTCAGCTGAGAGCAACCTGCAGCCGAACGATCATGATCCGACAAACATCGTTTTGATGCTGACATGGCTCAACTGATGGCGGTCTTTACGACGCGCTTTAATGAGTAAAGATGGTAAATCAATTCCTATTGTGAAACAATTTTAGTCGCGATACTCCAATCTTTTTCTTGTCATCATTTGTATTTCTTTTTGTTTCTTCGTTAAGTGCCTGGTGTAGCGAAAATGGCCTCATTAGGTTATGATTGTGATTTTGGTGATTAATGATAATATAGTCAATGGGACTAACACGTTTGTCAAGAATCTTTGTTACTAGGTCTCGTGGATACAACATATGAAGAAGCCACCGCAGCCGGAATAAAGTTTGGTTGAATAAGAGAAGTCCCAGGAGAAATGAACTCACCAGAAGATCCGGTGCTCTAGAGGTTTGAACTCACCGGAGCATATTTGACAAAGGGGAGAGAGAGGCTTAGAGACCTCACCGGTAGGTCCGGTGATTAGCAAGTGTGCTCATCGGAACAATTCTTCCAGAGAAGGGTGCAGTGCTGAAGAATGAAGGCTAAGCCTTACCGGATAGTCCGGTGATCAAAGCATGACAACACCGGAGTGTTTCTATCCAGAAGGCATAATGGAACAACCCACCGGATAGTCCAGTGATCAGAGGAAGATACACACCAGAATATTTCCACCAGAGAAGGTTGCAGCCATGAAACATCAAAATCAACACGTCGGAGGGTCCAATGATGAAGTAAGGCTACATCGGATAATACACCGAACAATGAACAGTGCAAAAAGGCAGAAAGAGTTCAAGGCACAGGATGGTCCGGTGATGGATAAAGTATATGAAAGGATTGAATGGCCCAAGAGGGGGGGGGGGGTAAATTGAGCAATTAAAAAAATTAAAAAAAACTTCTTCTGATTTCTAGAACAAGTAGCAAACTTAACCTAGATGCAAAGAAATGCAACTACACAATCAAGCTAAGGAAAGGGAACCAAAACAAGGAAGCAAAAACACAAAGAGAAATGCGGAAACAAAAGCTTGCAAGAAAGTAAATGCTCAAAGTAAATACAGGAATGTAAAGATATGGACAAGAGAACACCGGATTTTTTTTCGAGGTATCAAGGAGTTGGCACTCTCCTATAGTCCGCGTTGGAGCATCCACCAAGGATATCGCTCACCCTTGAGTCACCAAGACTCAAGTGCTCCCTCATGATTGCCACTTCTCCATCTCCGGATTGGCAGGCATCAAACCAAGTACAAACTCTTCTCGGATCTTCCACAAGAACTCCAAGAGCTCACTGAGAACACCTCCAATCACAAAGACCGGATAGGTGTTGCCAACCACCAAGAGTAACAAGCCACTAGCTTCACTTGACCAAGATCAAGCCTAGACTACAGCTAGATGCACACTTGCTACTCTTCAAGCACTAATGATGTCCTTAATCTTCAATTAGGGACTTAGAAATCAACTCAAGTGCTCTCTTTTGCTTCTTGATGACACACATAGTGTATGAACTCCTTTGGATCGCAAGAGCTAGGAATGAAACCAAGTGGAGGGGTATTAATAGGCTAGAGATCCAAATTATAGCTGTTGTCTAACCACCAACTTTTTATGTTATCACCGGATGGTCCGGTGAGTATATCCTTACTCACACCGGATAATCTGGTGAGTACAATTTTAATACCCAAGTGCCAGTTGTCATTAGCCGTTACTGCTGAGAATTAGTCCGGTGATAAACATCTTGTGTTCAATACACTGACCCCGGACCATCCGGTCAGTTGAACCAAGCCAAACTTCACTTTGCAAGGCTCTCTGCTGAAAATGCTCCGGTGCTCATACATATCTATCACTGGACAATCCGGTGAGTAGACCACTTCAAACTGCCCGAAGAAACCCCTCTACAGAAATTAATCCGATGATCTCAACCTTCAATCACCGGATAATCCGGTGAGTACAAATCTCTTTGGTCACCAGCAAAGCTTCTCTACAAGAATTAGTCCGGTGAGTACATCTTCCCATCACCAGATAATCCGATGAGTTCAACTTCATTTTTCCCAGAAAAATTCTCTTCTACTGAAATTAGTCTGGTGCTTTAAACACTCTAACACCGGACCATCTGGTGTAACACTTCTAAAAATTTTGGACACAAGTAAAAAAAAAACGTCTGGTGATACCATAGCCTTGATCATCAGAGCACCCGGTGAACATAGAAGTGCTTTTCTAACTTTTGCAAATAATGCTCTGGTAAGACCAATAACACAACCACCGGATCATCCGGTGAGGCAAGTTTTTCTGAGCCCATCCAATTCAAACTTTCCTTGAACTCTAACCTCTCAACATCTCAACCACAGACTTCTATGAGCCACCTAGTGCTAGAATTTCACAAGTGTGCATCAAACCAAGTTTAGACTTAACTAGATCAAGCTACTACTCTTAGCCCCTCTTTATAGTACGGTCAAAAGACTAAGAAAGGAAACATATACTACTCTAAGTGTCCTTCATCTCCTTTGTGACACCTAGAACTAGAAGATCCTTAATCTCAATGCACATGTCCTTTAGAGACCAATACTACTGATTCCGTTCAAAACAAATTGTTAGTCACAATGATACGGTTGTCATTAATCACTGAAACACTTATCAGTTACCTAGGGGCCTAGATGCTACAATCTCCCCCTTTTTGGTGATTGATGACAACACAAATAAGAATATAGAGATATGAATTGAAGTACACCCTATCATGCTAGGCAATGATAGCATATGACAATATAACATGCTAGAAAAAAAGAATTAAGGACGCAAGAAATTAAACACAATGAGATGACATGCGAAACACATCGATTAAGAATCAAATGGCCTGTCATTACATCAAAATCCATAAGATCCAACAAGCCGAACCTAGCTACCCAAAAGCTTAAACTCCCCTTAAAACAAAAGCTCTCTAGCCACTCAATCTAATTATCTCTCTCCAAAACTCCCCCAAACACTAGACCTCTCTCCCCCTTTGGCATCTTAGCACCAAAAAGATATAAACCACTAAGCATCTAGAGCCAGAGGAGACGAGGAAGGCGACGCCGTTGAAGATGGTTGCACCTCGAACTGGGAAGCAGAGATCTCGGAGTTGGAGGACGAAGAGATTATCTGGGTGGCACCGACATCGATGTCAGGAGAGGAAGATCTTGTTGTAGGCTGAATAGAAGCTGAAGGAGCAGGAACCTCTACGTCTGGTTGGGGGTCGGAGCTGGAGGTGTCAACACCTTGAGCTGCCATCTCCTAGTCAACCTGACTAAGCACATCTTGAAGAGTGGAGTCTACCTCGTCAAGAGCTGGCTGAGCAACTGGAGGAGCTGGAAGAGTCGGCTGCCGAGAGTCCTCAAAGCTAAGAGGTCCAGCGGGCAAAGGCAATGACAACGTAGAAAGCACTAGCCTCTGAGCAGTCCCGGTAGGCTGAGAAAGTACTCCGGTGGTGAAAAGAGCTGAGAGGGGGAGGTCTGACCCCGGAGTAGTCAAGAGATGACCAACACTGCCTAGGAGAGGACTAGGAGCTGGAGCAAGTGCTGAAGGTGGAGCTCGCAGCTGAAGGCCCTGGGCCTGGAAGAGACATGTGAACAACCTGGTGTTGTTCTCTCTGTTGGCATGAAGCGCTGAAAGAATAGCCTGCTGCTGCTGCTAAAATGACTACATGAGCACAAACTGTTGCTCGTCTTGGTGAACCATATTAGCCTAAAGCTTCATCTGAAGCTATGCCTGAATTGCCATTTACTGTTGTTGCAACTACTGAAGAATAGCTGTCATCTCAGAAGGCGGTGCAGCAGGTGGCACGGGAGGAGCCGACTCATGTGCTGAAGAGGTAAGAACTGAAGTCTGGGGGGCAGCCTGAGTAGAACCTGCTACCTCAGCATCGTGTGACCTAGCGATCGGAGGAATATACTCAATATTGTCTGAGTCCGAATCGCTGTTCACGTCAAAGATATAATGAGGTAGCTCTGTCTTGGCCTCTGCTAGGGTCTGTTCCTCAGCTGTTGCTCTCTCACGCTCATCATCTAGAATATGATCCTAAGCAAGAACCATAGCATGCTAACCACGACGTCTGTCAGTAGGAGCTGAAGGAGCATACACCTTGGAGCAAGTAGGGCTCTGTGCGTAGGCCTTGATGTAGTCAGGATACCTGATAGCACGAGCCAGCATATGAGATATGAAGTGCGCATATGGCTGCTGTCTTGCCCAAGACATCCCCTCTGATATCGCATCCTCAATCACAGAATCAAATCCACGATATCGAACTGACGGTGAGTGAGGATAAACACAATCAACCACTGCTGCAAACTGGTGATCGCCTCTCCATAGCCAATCCTCGGCAGCAGACTGCGTCTCAAGGCCAAGTGGATGGCCTTCGCCACAGGTGTCAACATGTCTGGCAGTCTCGGCGAACCTAGAGTGAAGGGTGCTCTGAATAGCAACCTGATCTCATCATCTGTAGGGAAGATACCACCAACCAGATGACGATGAGGGGGCTCGGCATTCGGATGAATGACCTCGTGCAGAAACCTGGTACTCGTCTGAACCCCCAAAGCCTCGAGCAAGCAGCTTCTGTATAAGCTGACCTTCTTCCTCTCATAGGAGTGAAACAAACTCTCCTGCATCAGTGTCCAGAACCGGGGATCAACCCCCTCCTCTCTGACCTCAGTAAACCACTCATCTATAGGGATGAACCTTAGCTTCTTGATCCTTGGTCTCTTGTAAGATGTCAAGTCACGTAGTCTAAGCTCTGCCTGTGGTTGTGGCTGCTCTGTTTGCTGCTGCTCAGTCTGCTCCTCCTTGGACTCTAGCTCCAGACGAGCCCCCTTCCGGCTTCCTGACTGGCTGGAAGGCGTCGAGCGCAACCCTGTGGCAGGACGGGTGCGGGTGGACCGACCTGAGAAGGAGTGGTGTCGTCTCTGATCGCAAAGCCTCGTTGTGCATTTGCTGCACCTACAGCAGCAAGAGCTCTGTCCCACTCCATCTGAGACTTTGTCTTCTTCTTCAACTGCTCAACGGCCTTGCCCTTGCCCTTGCCCTTGTCACTGCACTCACGACCCATCTGACAGATAAAGAAATGATAACTCGATGAGCGATTGCAACGAGTATAAGAAGGAGACATGATTTTGACCCGAATTGAACCCTAAAACATGATTTGGATATGAATTGACACAAACATGCTAAGGATTCAAGCTAGACAGAGGAAAAGATCAATTTCAAAAGATATGACTTGAATTTTAGCAAATTTATCAAAGGCATTTAAATTTTGAGCAAATTTGCAGGAAATTTGCTCTACATATGAAGGATATGAAAAAAATTCAGTGCAATGTAGATCAACATGCCATAAAACATGATCAATGTGAATGATATGGTTCTATATTGAACAAATGATCATGAATTTGCTTGGATTTTGCTTGAATTTGAGTGAAATTTGAGCAAAATTGAACGAATTCATCATGAATTTGACGAATATGAGCAATTAAGCGCATATATGGATGGACATGCCCTCAAATTGCATGGAATTGAACTAATCTTGTGTTGGATTGAACAAAATTTACATGAATTCGCATGAATTTGAAACAAAATTCAAGAATCTGATCTAGGGAAAAATTGAATATCTGGCCGAAGATGATTCTCACCACTATGATCTGGAGAGACGAGTGGCTGCCGAAGACCTGGATGGCGGCACAGAAGGCGGAGGACGGTGTAGGGCGGCGGCGCTGGCCTTCTCGGGCGCGGCGCGGCGCGGCGCGGCGTGGTACAGGAGGTGGAGCAGGACGGCGGCGCGAAGGAGAGGTGGAGCCGGACGGTGGTGAGACGGCGGGGTGAGGCAAGTACGAGCGGCGACGCAAAAAAGTGAGAGAGGCGACTGAGAGAGAAAGCTTATATTGTTGGTGATATGCCCTAGAGGTGATCGAGTTTGCAGATTGGATCTGCTAATGGGCTTTAATGTATATTAAAGGTCCATTAGGGTTTAGAGTTACAATGGGCTTTAATGTTGATTAAAGGCCCATTAGCGTGCTCTATATAAGAATAGGCAGGGGCCAAGGCGTACAGAGAGTTTTTCTGAAAAACAGATCTTGCCACCAAAACCCTGGCCGCCTCCTATTCCCGAACTCCCTTCGAATCACTAGCCGGGCGCGTGGTGCTAGCACACCGGCGCACGGCGATTCCATCCTTGTACGTGTGGATACCGTAGAGGCGCTGCTACTATTGCGGTGCTGATCTGCTCGGGACTACTCGGGACATCCTCGAGGGTGCTCGGGACGTCCTAGGGGGTGCTCGGGACGTGCTCGGGGGTGCTCAGGACGTGCTCGGGGGTACTCGGGACATGCTCGGGGGTGCTCGGGACGTCCTCAGGGGTGCTCGGGACGTGCTCGGGGGTACTCGGGTCCTGCTCGGGGGTACTCGGGTCCTGCTCAGAGGTACTCGGTTTGTGCTCGGGAGTACTCGGAAGGTGCTCGGGACGTGCTCGGGATGAGGCTGACGATCGACTGCTTGACGCGCACGACGTTGGATTGGTCTGCTCCAACTCTTCTTCCGCTGCACTGCTCGTCAAGTGGTAACGATTCATGATCCCCTACTCGCATGGCTTCCTGGTTGAACGCGGTAGAGAAAATTTATTTTGTGCTAGCGTAGCCTACCCGTTCCCCAACAGTGGTATCAGAGCCATCCTGCGTAGTTTTCGATCTGGATCAGTCACATATAGAAGATATGTAATAGAAATAGATTAGATCTATTATTTTTCTGATCAGTTCATATGATGGATTGATCAATGCACGGTTGGTTTGATGAATTAGAAATCAGATGAGATGCCAGTCGATGGAACCACATAGCCAAAAAGATTAGCTCGATCTCCCACCTAGTCTTGCGTGCGACTTGCCCCTACCGGCTGGAATCACCATCGGGGCTAACTGCGTGCATCGCGACATGGTCAGGAGAACAGCAGATCGAGGTTGTGTGTGCTGTCATCGTTTCTGGAAAAACCTCACGCGATGATCAATGGGATTGATCTAATGGAAATTGAGGCATTATGAATAACATGATCCCATCACGACATTAGAATTCGATTCTATGCTTAACTCGTTTTTGCAGAGAATGTTGTGACTGGTATGGCCTTGTGATATGTGATGCATGCGCGTAATTTTCATGGCCTGCGTGTCATGGTTAATTGCAGCCCAAGGCTGTCACGTTATTGTATAACGGCCTGTGTGTCGACTTGTGATGCTTCTTCTCATGTAATTTATCTAGTGCTATTAGGTGTAATAGACTAGAACAAGAACATGGAGATTTGAAGCATGATGACCCGGAGGACAGGAACCGTGGCGATGAAGATCACCATGTGAAGGGGCCATACTATGTCATAGTTAATATGATTGCCTGTGATGTTTTTGTGTTCCTGTCATACTATTCTTTCATATTTTATATGTGGTGAATATGATTTTCATGATAGAGTAGTTTCCCTCAGAAAAATCAAGAGTAATTGATGCCCTTCCAATAGCTGCACCTACAAAGGTTTTGATCATTGTGTGGTAGGTCTGCCAAAGCAGGGTGCCATCATTTATCTTAACCAGTTAGAGTGGATGTCGGACATCCACACGCATAAAGCTATCAAAACGGTTTTGGGCTTTGAGGCATGGTGTTGGGCGCCGGGGCATTCGATGCCACCCAACAAACAAGAGTCACATAGGGATGTGATTAGCAAAGCGTTGCTTACCTATGTCACTAAGTTTCTAGCAGTGATGCCAAAGCTCACTAGAACTTAGTTGAATATGGATCTTGATCCTCTATATGTTGTTAGAGGGAAAACACATATAGTGGAGTATCTTTTGTTAAATTGTTTAATAGAAGATTCACATAGGCATAGTGCTGAACCTGCATTTTCTGTTGTAGATTATGGCACCGGCCGCTAGTAACACTTCCAGTTTTAATTTGCGATCGATTCTTGAGAAAGAGAAGCTTTCTAGAACAAACTTTATTGATTGGTATAGAAATCTGAGAATTGTTCTCAAACAAGAGAAAAAGGAATATGTTCTAGAGGTCCCCTATCCTGATGAACCAGCTGATAATGCACCTGCCGCGGATCGGAGGGCTTATGAGAAGCACACTAACGATTCACTGGATGTTAGCTGCCTCATACTTGCCTGTACGTCCTCTGAGCTTCAGAAGCAATATGAGAACAGGGATGCCCATGATATGATTGTGGGACTCCGAGGCATGTTTGAGAACCAAGCTCGGGCCGAGAGGTACAACACTTCAAAGTCCTTGTTTGCGTGCAGGTTAACAGAAGGCAGTCCAGTCAGTCCTCATGTGATCAAAATGATTGGTTACATTGAGAGCCTGGAAAAACTTGGTTTTCCCCTTAGCCCTGAGTTGGCTACGGATGTAATTCTCCAGTCACTCCCTGCGAGCTTCGAGCCGTTCATTTTGAACTTTCATATGAACAGCATGGAGAAAAGCATGGCTGAATTGCATGGGATGCTAAAAACTGCTGAGGAAAGCGTTAAGAAGAGCTCTAGTCATGTGATGATGGTTCAAAAGGATAGCAAGAAGAGAAAGCACAGGGGCAAGGCTAAAACTTTGGATGAGATCTCGAGTTCTAAGCCTAAATCTGTTGGAAAACCCAAGGCTAACCCTGCTGCTTCTGACACTTGCCACCACTGCCATAAGACTAGTCATTGGCGGAGGAACTGCAAATTGTACTTGGAAGAACTCAAAAGGAAAAAGGGAAGTAAGACTTCCTCTTCAGGTATAAATGTTATTGAAATTAATCTTGCTACTCGTCCTGATGATTCATGGGTATTTGATACCGGATCAATGATTCATACTTGCAAATCGTTGCAGGGACTGAAAAGGACTAGGAAGTGTGCAAGAGGCGAATTGGATGCTCGCGTCGGCAATGGTGCAAAAGTTGTTGCGTTGGCCGTTGGCGTTTACTCCTTATCGCTACCCTCAGGATTAGTTTTGGAATTAAATAATTGTTATTATATTCCTGCCTTGGGCAAAAACATTATCTCTTCTTCATGTTTGGAAGAAGATGGTTATGAATTCATAATAAAGAACAAGTGTTGTTCGATATTTTTGAATGGTATGCTCTATGGTAATTGTCCATTAGTAAATGGATTATATATATTGAATCTTGAGGATATAACTATTTATAACATTGATACAAAGAAGCCTCGGCTTGATGATTTGAAACCCACTTTTGTTTGGCATTGTCGATTAGGTCATATAAATGAGAAGCGTATGCAGAAGCTCCATAAAGATGGTCTTCTACATTCATTTGATTTCGAATCATTTGATACATGCGAGTCTTGTTTACTTGGCAAGATGACTAAGACGCCTTTCACTGGTCAAAGTGAGAGGACAAATGAATTATTGGCCCTAGTACATACAGATGTATGTGGACCGATGAGTTCTACAGCTAGAGGTGGTTTTCAGTACTTCATTACTTTCACCGATGACTTTAGTAGATATGGTTACATCTACCTAATGAGGCACAAGTCTGAATCCTTTGAAAAGTTCAAGAAGTTCCAGAATGAAGTACAAAATCATATAGGCAAGACAATTAAATTTCTGCGATCAGATCATGGAGGTGAATATTTGAGCCATGAATTTGGTGATCATCTAAGGCAATGTGGAATCGTTCCACAATTGACTCCACCGGGTACGCCACAATGGAATGGGGTGTCCGAGCGGAGGAACCGAACTTTGTTAGACATGGTTCGGTCGATGATGAGCCAATCTGATCTTCCGTTGTCCTTCTGGGGATACGCTCTAGAAACTGCTGCTTTCACGTTAAACAGGGTTCCATCTAAGGCTGTAGAGAGGACACCATATGAGATATGGACCGGGAAGCGTCCCGGATTGTCTTTCCTTAAGATATGGGGTTGTGAGGCTTATGTAAAATGTTTGTCGTCCGATAAGCTCACTCCCAAATCTGATAAATGCTTCTTTGTGGGGTATCCTAGGGAAACCAAAGGATATTATTTATATAACCGGGAAGAAGGCAAAGTGTTTGTCGCCCGGAATGGTGTCTTTCTTCAGAAAGAATTTCTCGCGAAGAGAGTTAGTGGGAGCACGATGCAACTCGAAGAAATTCGGGAACCACGTGAAAGTGTTTCAGCTCCTATTGAACCACAACTCGGTATGCAAGATGTTGCAGAACCTGTTGTCGAGACACCAGCCCCACGTCGGTCGGAAAGGTTCAGTCGTGCACCCGAGCGGTTTATGTTCCTAACCACGGAGCAGCGCGACATATCATTGTTGGACAATGATGAACCTAAGACTTACTCGGAAGCAATGGTGGGACCAGACTCTGAAAAATGGCTTGGAGCCATGAGATCCGAGTTAGAATCCATGCGAGAAAACCAAGTTTGGAACTTGGTCGATCCACCTGATGGTGTGAAAACTATCGAGTGTAAATGGGTTTTTAAGAAAAAGATAGACGTTGATGGAAATGTTCACATCTATAAAGCGCGATTGGTGGCGAAAGGTTTCAGGCAAATTCAAGGTGTTGATTATGATGAAATATTTTCGCCCGTCGCAATGCTATAGTCTATTCGGATTCTCCTAACAATTGCTGCATATTTCGACTATGAGATATGGCAAATGGATATCAAAATGGCTTTCCTTAATGGAAACCTAAGTGAGGATGTGTACATGACACAGCCTGAAGGTTTTGTCGATCCGAAAAATGCTGGGAAGATTTGCAAGCTGCAAAAGTCCATCTATGGACTAAAGCAAGCTTCTCGGAGTTGGAATCTTCGTTTTGATGAAGTGATCAAAGGGTTTGGTTTCATCAAGAATGAAGAAGAGCCTTGTGTTTACAAAAGGACTAGTGGGAGCGCACTTGTGTTTCTGGTCTTATATGTGGATGACATATTATTGATCGGAAATAATATTCCAATGCTCGATGCTGTCAAATCTTCATTGCAAAAGAGTTTTTCAATGAAAGATTTAGGAGAGGCAGCATATATATTGGGCATAAAGATCTATATAAATAGGTCAAGAAGGCTAATCGAATTAAGCCAAAGCACGTACATTGACAAGGTATTGAATCGGTTCAATATGCAGGATTCCAAGAAAGGTTTCTTGCTAATGTCACATGGCATCACTCTCAGCAAGAATCAATGTCCTTTGACATCTGATGAGCACGAGAGGATGAGTGCGATCCCGTATGCTTCTGCTATCGGGTCCATCATGTATGCTATATTTTGTACACGCCCATATGTCTCCTATGCTCTAAGTGTTACGAGCAGATATCAATCGAACCCAGGTGAATGTCACTGGGCTATAGTAAAGAGTATCCTCAAGTACATGAGAAGAACTAAGGATATGTTCCTAGTCTATGGAGGTGAGGAGGAGCTCGTTGTAAATGGTTACACCGATGCTAGCTTCCAAACCGACAAGAACGATTCGAGATCGCAGTCTGGTTTTGTGTTTTGCCTCAATGGAGGTGCGGTGAGTTGGAAGAGTTCCAAGCAAGAAACGGTTGCCGATTCCACGACAGAGGCCGAGTATATCGCAGCTTCGGAAGCTGCAAAAGAGGCTGTTTGGATCAGAAAATTTATTTCTGAGTTGGGTGTGGTCCCTAGTGCGTCCAGTCCAATTGACCTCTATTGCGACAATAGTGGTGCTATTGCACAAGCCAAGGAGCCTAGGTCGCACCAGAAGTCCAAGCACATACTTCGGCGCTATCACCTCATTCGAGAGATTATTGATAGAGGTGATGTAAAGATATGCAGGTTGCACACGGATTTGAATATTGCCGATCCGTTGACGAAGCCTCTCCCACAGCCCAAGCATGAGGCACACTTGAGCTCTATGGGTATTAGATACTTGCGGGATAGGCTCTAGTGCATGTGAGAGAATGTGTTCTGTCTATGCTAATGTACTTTTAGATAATTGTTATCTGGTTCCATGAATAATTATCATTTACATTGATCAGCAAGTATGTGACTTGTTTGTGAAACTCTTTGTTTTTATGATGTTATTCTAAATAGTACCTAATCTCATATCATTGTGTGGGACAATAATGATTTATAGATTAGCACATTTGACTGAATGATGATCATGTTTCACGGATCATAGATATGGAGATATCAAATCAGTAATGTGGACACATGTTAGAGAACATGATGTTGGATAGACCCACCCTGAGATACTGCTGGGATTGTTATTTTTAATGTACCATCAGTTGTTATCTCAAATGGTGTACCTATAGAATCCTTTGACCTGAGATCATCATTGATTCCAGAATGTGTAGTAACACACTTAGGGGCTTCCAAACGCTATTCCGTAACTGGGTAGTTATAAAGGTTGCTTTCAGGTATGTTATGAAACATGTCGTAGGATGTGAGTGATCAAGATGTAATTTACCCCTCCCAAATAACGGGAGAGATATCTCTGGGCCCCTCGAGGTAGTTGGATTGGAAAGTGCATGGCCATGCCAATGTGATTAAAGAGTTAATCATGGTGAATCCACTACTTGATCGAGTGAATGGTCGAGCTATCACAAGGGTGGCACGAATCTCGCCTTGAGCTTGACTGGTATCGTGTGGTAAAGGGATTGGTGCATGAGTATATCAAGGTTCAGCCGATATGATCTTTGTGTGCATTCGGGAGTCAATATGTCCTGCTAGGTACCGCTATTGACTTGCAATTCGGAAAAAGGGTTTCCGGGTAGCGGCCGTTTACACATGAACCTAACGGGTCACACACTTAAGGGGATGGAATATAAAACTTGTACTGACTCTAGTGCAAGTGGGAGATTGTTGGTGATATGCCCTAGAGGTGATCGAGTTTGCAGATTGGATCTGCTAATGGGCTTTAATGTTGATTAAAGGTCCATTAGGGTTTAGAGTCACAATGAGTTTTAATGTTGATTAAAAGCCCATTAGCGTGCTCTATATAAGAATAGGCAGGGGCCAAGGCGTACAGAGAGTTTTTCTGAAAAAACAGATCTTACCACCAAAACCCTGGCCGCCTCCTATTCCCGAACTCCCTTCGAATCCCTAGCCGGGCGCGTGGTGCTAGCACACCGGCGCACGGCGATTCCATCCTTGTACGTGTGGATACCGTAGAGGCGCTACTACTATTGCGGTGCTGATCTGCTCGGGAGTACTCGGAACGTCCTCGGGGGTGCTCGGGACATCCTCGGGGGTGCTCGGGACGTGCTCGGGGTGCTCGGGACGTGCTCGGGGGTGCTCGGGACGTCCTCGGGGGTGCTCGGGACGTGCTCGGGGGTACTCGGGTCCTGCTCAGGGGTACTCGGGTCCTGCTCGGAGGTACTCGGTTTGTGCTCGGGAGTACTCGGGACGTACTCGCGAGTACTCGGAAGGTGCTCGGGACGAGGCTGATGATCGACTGCTTGACGCGCACGACGTTGGATTGGTCAGCTCCAACTCTTCTTCCGCTGCACTGCTCGTCAAGTGGTAACGATTCATGATCCCCTACTCGCATGGCTTCCTGGTTGAACGCGGTAGAGAAAATTTATTTTGTGCTAGCGTAGCCTACCTGTTTCCCAACATATATGACATGTGGGTCCTGCAAAAATTCCAAGCACCAGAAGGTCCGGTTATGCTTCATACTGAGCACCAGACAAAATTCACCAGAAGCATATCAAACCCTGCCGAAAACGATTTCAAGCACAGGAAGGTCCGGAGATGCTAAGACTTAACCACCGGACCAATTTCACCAGAGAGCATGTTAAACATTGGCCAAACATTGGCCAAGATCAACTTCGAGCACCGGATGTTCCGGTGATACTCTTTTGAACACCAGACAGAACACTGGACAGTATCACCGGACTATTTTTCAGCATTTCTGAATTTCTTCTTTCATTGAGTGAACACCGGAAGGTCCAGTCATGAACCCTTTGCAAACACCGGACCTTTTCTGAAGGAAAGATTGATCTGACACAAAGAGCACCAGATACTCCGGTGAGAAGGAAGGAAAGAGCACCGGACTATCCGGTGAGAAAAGAAAAATTTCTGCTGAACTAAAATATCTCACTGAGTCCAAACTTCAAATGACCACTCAACAAAAACACATGTTTGGACCAGTTTGAGTGAATTCTCACCTTCTCAAACACTCATTTTCAAATATTTTCCAAAATGGCTATAGCATACATAATTTTGAAATAGGCAAAAAGAACCAAATAAAAGGAAGGAGAAAACTCCAAAGGAAATTTATGAGCCATATTTCCTATGAATTTAAAGATTAAGACTTTAAATTCGCTAGGACATGACTCAATAGGCATTGAGCACTTATATCTTTCTAATCACACTTATAGATATGTGTGTTCACATCGAGAGCAAACAACAATATCAAAGAGTGATATCCTTCTTTGTGATCTCTCTACCGCCAATTCACATGCAATGTAAAACATATGCATGAAAGTAAACATGAGTGCATGTTATATGACATGTGAATGCATAGCATAAGATAAATCTATCTTGTCATATTACTTCCCTTCTCAAGCTTCTTCATGGTGAACCCATCAACATGTCTTGAGAGAAACTAGGGGACTACCATATCAAGTAAAACCCATGTTCACCACTATCTTGAGAAGGTTAGACAAGCACCTATCATGAATGCATCTATATGATAAGGCATCACATGACGTTAGAAGCATCTATCACGTTCAACTCACTTCGCAATCTACAAAAGGTGGCTTCATCTAAAGGTTTTGTGAAGATATCCGTCAATTGATCTTCCGACCTTACACCACTAAGAGAGATATCACCATTAGCCACATGGTCTCTAAGGAAGTGATGGCGAATATCAATGTGCTTTTTGCGAGAGTGTTGAACGAGATTGTTTGCAATTTTTACGGCACTCTCATTATCACAAAGGAGTGGAACCTTCTCTAAATGAACATCAAAGTCTAACAAGGTTTGCTTCATATAAAGGATTTGAGAACAACATGCTATGGCGGCTATGTATTCGGCTTCCGCGGTGGATAAAGCTACCGAGTTTTGCTTTTTAGAACTCCATGAAACTAGGGATCGCCTTAGCAAGTGGCACCCACCCGAAGTACTCTTATGATCCACACAACATCCGGCAAAGTCCGAATCCAAGTAAACCAAGAGTAGGAAACTAGCACCTTTCGGGTACCACAAGCCTATGCTAGGTGTATACTTTAGGTATCTAAGGATTCTTTTAACCGTGCTAATATGTGATTCATTAGGATTAGCTTAAAAGCGAGCGCACATGCATACACTAAACATAATATCGGGCCTAGATGCGGTAAGGTAAAGAAGTGATCCAATCATAGAACGATAAAACTTTTTATCAATCGGTTTACCCGTTTCATCCAAGTCGAGATGTCCATTCGTAGGCATTGGAGTCTTGATTGGCTTGCAATCATCCATCTTGAATTTCTTGAGGATGTCCCTCATGTACTTCTTTTGATGGATGAACGTCCCTTCCTTCAATTGCTTGATTTGAAATCCAAGGAAGTAGTTGAGCTTGCCAATCATCAACATCTCGAACTCTCTAGACATCATGTCACCAAATTCCTTGCAAAACTCTTTGTTAGTTGAACTAAAAATTATATCATCAACATAAATTTGACATAAGAAAAGCTCTTTGTTGATGATATTTGTGAACAGTGTAGTATCCACCCTCTCGATCTCGAATCCTTGGTTGATGAGGAAGTCACGCAGGCATTCATACCAAGCTCTTGGGGCTTGCTTGAGTCCATAAAGCACCTTGTGCAACCTATACACATGATTAGAATATCTAGGATCTTCAAAACCGGGAGTTTGTTTAATATAAACAAGTTCATTAATAAAGCCATTTAAGAATGCACTCTTCACATCCATTTGATAAAGCAAATGCAAGAAGGACACGGATGGCCTCAAGCCTTGTCACGGGAGTGAATGTTTCACCAAAATCCAAAACTTCTACTTGTGCAAATCCTTGCGCGACGAGTCTTTCCTTGTTGCGTACCACCATACCATGTTCATTTTGCTTGTTGCAGAAGACTCACTTGGTTCCAATCATATTCTTGTCTTGAGGTCTCTATTCAAGAACTCATACTTCATTACGAGTGAAGTTGTTGAGTTCTTTTTGCATAGTCATCACCCAATCCGGATCCTTAAAAGCCTCATCTATATGTGTGGGTTCCAAACAAGAGATAAATGAGTAATATTTACAAAATAAAGCATATTGACGAGAGCGAGTTTGTACTCCCCTAGATGGACTCCCAATGATCAAGTCAATAGGGGTGATCTTTGGAAATATGCTTATGCTTCACTTGTGGTTCTTGAGGTGTATCTTGCGATGGTGCAACATTTTGAGCTTGATCTTGTGTTTTCTCTTGAGAGATATGGACATCATGTGATGGAAGTAGTGATCATCCTTGTCCTCATCTTCATCATCTTGGGGCGCCATGGAGGTGTGTGGAGTGGAAGTAGAAGGTACATCTTCATCACTCTCCTTAGGCTTGATATCCCCAATTGTCATATTCTTCATTGCATCTCTCAAGGGTTCATCACCTACATCATCACAACAAACACCTTCCCCTTCGGAGCCATTAGATTCATCAAACTCCACATCACATGTTTCTTCAACAAAATCGGTGGCATTGTTGAATACTCGATATGCTTTGGAGTTAGATGCATAACCAAAAAAATAACCAATATCATAACGTTTTTCAAACTTGCCTAGACATTCTCTTTTCTTGTAGATAAAGCACTTACACCCGAACACCCGAAAGTAGGAGATATTGGGTTTCATCCCAATAATAAGCTCATATGACGTCTTCTTCAATAGTCGGTGGAGATAAACTCTATTTGATGCATGCCACGCCATGTTGATTGTTTCCACCCAAAACTTTTTCAGCGTACCATACTCATCTAATATTGCTCTTACAAGAGTGATCAAGGTCTTGTTCTTACTCTCCACCATACCATTTTATTGAGGAGTGTAGGTTGATGAGAACCCATACGTGATACCTCTATCATCACAATACTCGTCAACTTGAGTATTCTTGAAGTCCGTCCCATTGTCACTCCGGACCTTCACAATTGTGGCCTCAAACTCAGTTTGAGACATCTTTGTGAACTTCTTAAGATCCCAGTGGTCTTGCTCTTATCATCTAGAAAGAAAGTTCAAGTGTATCTTGTATAATCATCAACAATAACAAAGCAATAGAGATTACCACCAAGACTTTTGTAGGTAGTTGACCCAAATAGGTCTATGTGTAGTAGCTCTAAGGGTCTTGATGTAGACATCATGGACTTGTATGGATGAGGGCTTGCAACTTGTTTCCCAGCTTGGCAAGCGCTACACAACTAGTCCTTCTCGAATACAACATACTTCAAACCAACTACCATTCCATTTTTGAACACCTTCTTGAGTTGACTCATTCCAATGTGTGCAAGTCGACGATGCCAAAGCCAACCTATATATGTCTTGGTGAAGAGGCATGTAGTCAAGCTAGCTTCATTAGAGGAAAAGTCCACAAAATAGATATGTCCATGTCTAAAACCTTTAAAGATTATATCATTATTTCTTTTGCTAGTTATGATAACATCAACATCAGTAAATAAGCATGTGAAGCCTAAATTACATAGTTGAGCTACAGAAAGTAAATTAACGCTAAGCGACTCTACTAAAAGAACATTGAAAATAGAGAGATCATTGAAGATTGCTATCTTACCCAAACCTACCATATTTGCCTTAAAATTATCACCAAAGCTGACTTTGTCATGATCGGCCACATCATCTTCTAGTGAGGTGAACATCTTTACATTACCGGTCATATGTTGTGTACATCCACTATCAAGCACATAATACTTTCCACCAGCTTTATAGTTCACCTACACACATGGGATCAAGCTTTTTGTTTAGATACCCAACCAAGTTTGGTACCTTTCATATGAGACATAAGAGCTTTAGGCACCCAAAGTTGCCTAGGAAGCTTGCCCTTAGCTTGAGTTCCAATGAATTTTATCATAATTTTACCACTCTTAAGCTTATGCAACAAGAAATGATGATCATTGAAAGTAGACTTGTATTTAGAAGGCAAAGTAGGAAGGGATTTAGTAGGAATTGGACACTCCCTCGTGTGGTGACCACTGACTTGGCAATGTTGGCAATATGAACCAACTTTCTTAATGAAGCAATTCTTGATCTCTGGTGTCTTTATGACATTTTTCACTGGGTTGGGGAAGCATCCAAGGCCTCTCTTGTTATAGTAAAATGCATTCTTCATGAGAATTTCCTTGTGCTTATACTCCCCCTTAGTCAACCGGGTCACACATGACTTGAGACTTGCAATCTCATTTTCAAGCGCTTGCTCCCTTACATGGTTAGTCTTAGAAGATGATATATTATCACATGAAGAGGAGCGTAGTATATCAAGAAGATCATCACAAGAAGTAGATGCATTGACCTTAACAATATCAATAGTAGTCAATTCATTCATACTAGGATCAATGACATCATAAGCTAACTCAAGTTCTTGATATTTACATTTCAAGTCAACATGCTCAAGTCTTAACTTCTTGTTACTAGCCTCAAGAGACTTGCTAGATGCAACTGCTTCATCATGTTTCTTAAGCACATCATTGTATTTAGCAAGCAACTCATCATGACTAGAACTAAGCATAGAATTAGCATTTTCAAGAGACTTGATTTTATCATTTTATTTCTTGATGATAGTAGCATAGTCATTCATGAGCTTAGATAGATCATTAGGAGAAAGACCATTATCATCACTACTATCATCTTCCTCGCTACTCACCTTGTTGTTACCTTTTGCCATGATGCACATAGGTGGTGAAGGTAGAGGTGGATCATCATTGATGATGGCGAGGCCCGCTAAATTGTTGTCTTCATCATCACTTGAATCATCACTTGAGCTTTCGTCTGAGACCCATTCACCAACAATGTAGGCCTTGCGGCCTCCACCCTTCTTGTTGAAGAGTTTCTTCTTCCTCTTGTCTTGATCCTTCTTCTTGTGCTTGTCCCCATCCTCTTGTTTCTCTTGTCGGGATGAGGGAAATCATATGATATGTGGCCAAGATTACCATAATTGTAGCACTTCTTCTTTTCTTCGCCACCGAACTTGTCAAATTTTCTTGGACGAAATTTGTTCTTCTTGGGATCACAGTTGTAGCCCTTCTTGTTGAACATGGATATCATTCTTGTGGTTCTTCTCATGAGGAGAGCAAGCTCAGTGTCGGAGTCATCATCATCTTCATCGCCTTCACTTGATGATGGAAGCTTCATCTTCTTCTTCTTCTTGTCAACCATCTTCACCTTGAGAGCAAGATTGTTCTTGGATGAGTACTATTGGTCTCCAAACAAGAACATCTCATGAGCACATATTTTTTCAACGGCATCGATGACGGTCATGTCATTGATGTCCCTTTCATGAAGAAGAGAGATGACAATGTTATATTGTAGATTTGGAAGCACCATCAAGATCCTACGAATAACATCTCCTTCAGATAATTGAGTGAGTTCAAGAGAATTAATTTCTTCAATAAGTATATTCATGTGAGAATACATATCATTGCATAACACATTAGGAAGCATCTTGAATTGATTAAGAGCATTCATAAGCACATGATATCTTTCTTCATGAATTCTCCTAGAACCCTCATGAATTTCACAAAGAGCGGTCCAAATCTCATGAGCGAATTCCTTGCTCCTAACTCTAGAGAAAACCTCTTCGCTAATTCCCTCAAATATAGCATTTTTGGCTTTAGCATGCCACCTAACTTGTTGTCCGGTAAAAGGTTGATCAAATCCAATGAAGACGGCTAGCCAAACTTCGAGGGAAATAGCCTCAAGATAGCTCGTCATGCGAACTTTCCAATAGACGAAGTTCTTTCCCTCGAACTTTGGCACGCTACTTCCATTCCCTATGACCATTACTCTAGGATTTTAAGCCTATCAAGAGCACGAGGCTCTGATACCAATTGAAAGGATCGAATGGACCAGGAGGGGGGCTGAATTGGGCAATTAAAAAAATTAAAAAAAACTTCTTCCGGTTTCTAGAACAAGTAGCAACCTTAATCTATATGCAAAGAAATACGACTACACAATCAAGCTAAAGAAAGGGAACCAAAACTCAAGTGCTCCCCCTAGTCCTCGTTGGAGCATCCACCAAGGATATCGCTCCCCTTTGAGTCACCAAGACTCAAGTGCTCCCTCATGATTGTCACTTCTCCATCTTCGGATTAGCGGGCATCAAATCAAGTACAAACTCTTCTCGGATCTCTCACAAGAACTCCAAGAGCTCACCAAGAATACCTCCAATCACCAAAACCGGCTAGGTGTTGCCAACCACTAAGAGTAATAAGCCAATAGCTTCACTTGACCAAGATCAAGCCTATACTACAGCTAGATGCACACTTGCTACTCTTCAAGCACTAATGATGTCCTTCATCTTCAATTAAGGACTTGGAAATCAACTCAAGTGCTCTCTCTTGCTTCCTGATGACACACACAGTGTATAAACTCCTCTGGGTGGCAAGAGCTAGGAATGAAACCAAGTGGAGGGGTATTAATAGGCTAGAGATCCAAATTATAGCCGTTGCCTAACCACCAACTTTTTCTGTTATTACTGGATGGTCCGGTGAGTATATTCTTACTCACACCGGACAATCCGGTGAGTACAATTTTCATACCCAAGTGCCAGCTGTCATTAGCCGTTACTACTGAGAATTAGTCCGGTGATAAGCATCATATGTTCAATACACTGACACCAGACCATCCGATCAGTTGAACCAAGGCAAACTTCACTTTGCAAGCCTCTCTGCTGAAAATGCTCCAGTGCTCATACATATCTATCACCGGGCAATCCGGTGAGTAGATCACTTCAAACTGCCTGAAGAAACCTCTTTGCAGAAATTAGTCCGGTGATCTCAACCTTCAATCACTGGATAATCCGGTGAGTACAAACTCTTTGTCACCAGAAAAGCTTCTCTACAAGAATTAGTTCGGTGAGTACATCTTCCCATCACCGGATAATCCGGTGAGTTCAACTTCATTTTTCCTAGAAAAATTCTCTTTTGCTGAAATTAGTCCGGTGCTTTAAACAATCTAACACCGGACCATCTGGTGTAACATTTCTGAAAATTTTGGACACGTGTCAAAAAAAAACATCCGGTGATACCCTGACCTTGATCATCGGAGCATCCGTTGAACATAGAAGTGCTTTTCTGACTTTTGCAAATAATGCTCCGGTGAGCCCAATAACACAAACACTGGATCATCCGGTGAGGTAAGTTTTTCTGAGCTCATCCAATTCAAACTTTTCTTATCTGGTGAGGCAAGTTTTTCTGAGCTCATCCTATTCAAACTTTTCTTATCCGGTGAGGCAAGTTTTTCTGAGCGCATCCAATTCAAACTTTTCTTGAGCTCTAACTTCTCAACTTCTCAACATCTCAACCATGGACTTCTATGAGCTACCTAGTGCTAGAATTTCACAAGTGTGTATCAAACCAAGTTTAGACTCAAGTAGATCAAGCTACTACTCTTAGCCCCTCTTTATAGTACGCTCAAAAGACTAAGAAAGAAAATATATACTACTCTAAGTGTCCTTCATCTTATTTGTGACACTTAGAACTAGAAGATCCTTAATCTCGATGCACATTTCCTTTGATCGACCAGATTATCGCTTTAGAGATCAAGAGTACCCAAATATCATTGTATACTAACTTTTCTGATTCCCTTCAAAATAAATTGTTAGTCACAATGATACGGTTGTCATTAATCACCGAAACACATACTAGTTACCTAGGGACCTAGATGCTACAGTATACACTGGTGCATTATTTCCAGAGAGGGTTGCATTAGCTCAACTAGCTGAGGATAACTCACCGGAAAGTATGATGATGAAGATGGAGTATACACCGGAGTGTCCGGTATTCACAGAGGCTTGAGTGGGGTTCCAATGGCTAGTTTGTGAGAGTGTACTCACCGGATGATTCAGTGTTAGTACTATCAGTTTTTCAGAGCCGCTGGGCTAACGGCTAGTGCGCGGATTTGAGACTATAAATACCCTTCCACTTAGTCATTTGAAGGTGTGGCATGCTGTTAGAGTCAAGAGAAGTTCATATACATCTAAAAAGACATCAAAGCCACCAAAGTACTTTAAGTGATCATCCAAGGCGATTAAGCACACCATTAAAGAGTGATTAGTGCTTATAGGCCTAGAGAGTATGTTGCTAGG
This sequence comes from Phragmites australis, assembly GCF_958298935.1. Classification (NCBI taxonomy): domain Eukaryota; kingdom Viridiplantae; phylum Streptophyta; class Magnoliopsida; order Poales; family Poaceae; genus Phragmites; species Phragmites australis. The sequence goes on from NC_084924.1 coordinate 11,669,069, forward strand.
TGATTGCTGCCTAGAGAGTGGATCAAGGAGTAATCTTAGTTTGTACCTCTTGGTGCGCCGGCACCTTGGAGTCTTGGTGAGTCACCGGTAAGCTTGTTGACCCTCCGACTTGGTGTGGAGCGACGGCAAGACGATTGTGCGGGAACGCGGAGACCTTTGCCTTTGTGGCTCAAGCTCCAAAGTGATCACGGCGGCAAGGGACTGAAAGAGAGGCTTGTGGTGAGGCCTTGCCTTGGTGGCTTGGGGGCTCATCCGGTTTGAGGCCTTGTCTTTGTGACTTGGTGGCTCAATAGCCGTGATCGAGTGTCGACCGAGAGCATATCCTTGGTGGAGCTCCAACGTTGACTAAGGGTGACATTCATACCATCGATACTACGGGATAAACATCTTTATATCGAGTTTGCTCTCTCTACCTTATTTACGTTTCCGCATTTACATTCTTACAATTTACCTTCTTAGATAGTTTTCAAGCTCCTTTAATCGATAGAATAAACACACTAAATAAACTTAGAGCATATTTAGATAGTATTGATATAGGTTTATCTTATATTGTTTTAAAATCAAAATAGTTTTAAGTGTCCTAATTTACCTCCTCCTCCTCTTAAAACATCATCGATCTTTACAGCTAGAGTACTCGAATGTAACAATGACGATACACTAGAACTTCCATCAAAAAAACAAATGCACGAGAACGGCTTAAATCAATCTGCATCTGAACGCTGAAGTACTGAACTGAATTTCAGGAGTGAGGGCTCGTCAAAGGACCTCAGAAGAGAATTTGATGTCACTCTTAGCTTCACTTTCTAGAACATTCGGAAGGAGAGGAATCATCAGACTTTTTAGCAAGTTTACTTGAAATTTCAACAGGTTTCTATACCACTATGTAATGCGCAAAGTTTGCATTTGGATTTGGCATCTCTCACCTGTTTTTCCTGCCAAGCATTTTAAGGGACTGAACACTGCAGAAGTGAAAATCATTGCAAGATGCCGTTAGACGTCTTACCGATGCCCATGAGTGTGCAGGTTAGTAAAAATTAATACTCTTGCTAGATGTTTCATAGACAGAGATCAGTTACCTAAATTATCAACATTTGTCCTTAGTGTTGTGATATCCCGTTACCGCGTACTAATGTGAAACAAGAACAAGAAGGGTAAGAACATGATGCACAAGATAGTAGTCCAGAGTCTCTCAACTTTATTGATCAGTGATGTTTTTGTGTGTGCAATGTGAGCCCTCTCGCCTCCTTTATATAGGGGCTTCGGGAGAGTCGTTTCTTGAAAATCATGTAAGCTAAGAGATGTAACTGGACTAGGATTATTAATTCCTATTCTACTAGGAGTCGTTTAGGCAAGTGTCCACCAATACGGGGAAACCTTCCCATATCATCACTGACCATGCATATATGGAATTATTGTAGTAGAGAGCTCTACAAAATGATTTCTTGTTCTTATTGGATATTGGAAAAAAATGTATTTCAACCATGTAAAAGGTTCATGTATTTGGCATCTTCCAAAAAAAAGGAATAAAGTGCACGTTCTTGTAGCAGCTTTTTGTGCCAGCAGGAGCAACACACCTCTCTCACACTTCAATAGCCCTTTACAGGTTATTATAATAGCTACCTTGAAGCAGCAGTAGCAGTAGATGCTTTGATATTTTTTATTTCCCAGTCCCAATCTAGGCAACACTAAGAGAGGAAACAAATTATACTGAAACTTTGATCTTATTCTGAAGTTTGATTCAGTGGTTCAATGCCCTGTTTGTGTTGCAGCAGCTGAATAATCGACTTATATTCAGCGGATTCCTCATGGGTGCCCTTGAAAAGATAAGCTTGGAAAGTTCAGTGCACAGTAATAACTTTCTTAGAGCTGGTTATTGTCGCAGAACGGGGCGAGTTTTTATGTAAAATGCGTACTTGTGTAGTAGATGAATGGCAAAAGCTATGAAGATGATGGGTTCAACCTCCTTCCTCGTTGTATTTAATGAATACATTCTCTTCATTGACTGGATCAGAACATCTACCTGCAGATGACATGGGCAGGAGCTTGGTGAATTCATTCTCTGGACTAAGTCCCTTCTACTGGTTCGGAACATCTTCATTGCATCTGTTTTGTAGCTCTCAGTTGGGCAGTGTGGACTACAAGAATTGCAAAGCGTCTGAAAACCAAGCAAAAAGTGGAGCGTTGTTGCCACCACGTTCAGTGGGGAGCCGGTTTTGAAAGTACGAAGATTCAGTTGACAGTGAATGTCTAAAATTTGAAGCTGAGGTGCGCTTCTGGAGCCAGGAGGTTTTTAGTGCTTTTTGTTTAGATATACAGCAACCAGGCTGTTTTTTACTTTCCCTTTCATCCCTGTCTTTCAGTGGTGAGAGCAGGACTATTTAATACTTCCACTGTTAAAATCATGTATGAACGGTTGTGTTTCCATAATAAAAGTAGACACAGGGGTTTAACCCTTGCTCAGAAAAAAAAAAGAATGAACGGAAAGTTAGTGCCCATGCATTTCAAGTCACACAAACAATGGATGCATTCACGCATACTTGAAAAATTCATGAACAGGTACACTTCGTTCAGCAAGCATCTCATACTCTGAATATTCATGAATAGGTGCATTTAATCAGCAAGCACGCAACAAAGACCACTTTGTTGATGCATTGTCAAAAAAATAAGAGTATATAGTAGCAGGGGTCCCTTGTAAAATGATGGGGTCCATTGCAATGCATAGCACTTGTACAAATATCCCAAAACACATCCTTGACAGATCTTCCATTGCCTAAGCATGCAGAAGCTATTTCGAATGCTTGTTAATACTGCAGGTAGGTCTTCTATCTTGCTGCAAGTTCCTGCCAATAAATATATGTAATTTGTTAAAAAGATGCTCAATGAGAAAGTAGATGATCACTGAGAAATGCATCGCATAAGTACATTGCGAGAAATGCATCACATAAGTTGCATGCCTTTGATTATTGAACATGCCATGCCTTTAATTAAACTACCAACAGGTATTAACTCGAGCGTGTTTGATCAACTTCATCTTGGAAAATCAAAGAAAGGGGTATACTGTGCAGTAGTTCATGATCAATACCAACTAAAAGTTCTAATTTTCAATGAATTTGGTGATGAAATTGAGTGGGTTTTAAAGCATGACATCAACTTTTTAGCTTCACTTAAGTACTGAACTAAATTTCAGGAGCGAGGGCTTGTCAAAAGACCTCAGAAGAGAATTTGATCAGATGTCATTCTTAGCTTCGCTTTATAGAACATTCGGGAAGGAGAGGAATCATCAGACTTTTTAGCAAGTTTACTCGAAATTTCAACAGGTTTATGCGCAAAGTTTGAATTTGGATTTGGCATCTCTCACCTGTTTTTCCTGCCAACATTTTAAGGTACTAGACACTCTACAGAAGTGAAAATCATTGCAAGATGCCGCTACACGTGTTACTGATGCCCAAGATCACGTACCAATTCAGATTCGGCACCAAGATTTTGATAGGGGAGGCCAATGTTTGCAATGTCTGATGGAAGTATCACGTTCCGCGCCCTAGTGTTGGAGATACTGTGCATGTGAGCTGCAGACAACAGCAAGCAAACGTCTGGGTAAGGATTGTTAGGACTTAGGATTAAAACTCATCCTAGGTGTAGGATCTTATCTAAACTTATGAAAAACAACACTAATTAATACAAAAATAGGGATTATGAATCTAAATTTGGGGAAGCACAATCATTGTATGTTACCAAGGGTTGTCATGTTACCGAGGGTTGTCCTGAGCTTGAACTCGTAGAACATATAGATGATCCACCCTACCAACCCTATGAGGATGATAAAGATGACGACTGTGAATACCAGCGTCACCACACCTACACTGCGTAAGCCACTTAACCAACCACTGCTTGGGGTTGGGGGGCATTGGGAGCAGGGCGGCCCTCCGTCCTGGACATCTGCACCATGATTCGTGTTAGTATCGTCGACTAATAGATATAGCAAACATAAACGAGACAAGGTGCGTACCCTCGCATTGTAAGTCGTCACTCAGAGTACGGACTCCGCCACACTTGTTGTACAGCTGGAGGATTCCGATGAGGGAAATGTCGGCCTCGATGAGAAACCGCTCACTGGTCACGTTGCAAAGGCAACCCCTTGTGTCAACTGCTGTGATTATAGCCTCACAGCAGTCACTGGATGCACCTTCCCCACTCCCACACGAATCCATGATCTTCATGGCCAAGCTTGTTGAGTCGCAGCTAGGTCCAATCATGGGGGGAGGGGGAACCAGGCGCCGCGACAGATGGGAAGCCGTGTCTACACAAATAAACAACAATAACAGGATTCATCAGCTTTATTGGAAAACAATACAAGATACAGACTGGAAAAAATAAATTGCTGTAAAAAATCACTGGAGACTGGAAAATAAATTGGTTTGAACACATGCTGCAGATTTGTAGATGAGTCAATATTATTACAGTTCAAGAACAGAACAGCAAGTCTTCCATGGCGCACTTGCAAAATTAACATGATAACTCATAGTAACGCAGGCTGAAGAACATAGTGACAGTACAAGCTACTCTGAAACCGAATGCTATACTGGAACATAGAAACAATGAGGAGAAAGAGCAGCAGAATGCAACGGCATAAGGCACACAGAAATCCTATGAACTTATCACTGACAGAGAACACTGAAATCCTACGAACTCTGAACGCTTGGACACCCTGACAGAAATGATCTTTTCACTAGCAAATTGTGCTTCCACTACACAAGAAACTGGAAATACGCGTTTCAGATTAGAAGACCACAATGACAAAGGGAAAACGGTATCCAGGGGCACATGGTGTATTCACATACAGAACATCATACAGCACATCCACAGCTCATCTCCAACTGAAATTTGAAAAATGACTCATTGACAGGATGGGAAAAGAACAGCAGGTTCAAGAGAAACGATGCACAAAATTTAGCAGCTTGCCAGATCATTTATTCTTGTCTGATCACATCAGTAAGGCAACACTTATTCGAAGTACAACCATATCTAGCATAAAGAACACTTATTCGAAGTACAGAATCACTATTAAACATTGAGAAGCAGCAAGTCATTCACTATTAAAAATCCCCAATCTCTCCTACATAGGCAAAATTACAGGGGCGGACTTAGCGTTGCTGCGTTGGGCAATTTGGATTTGATAGCTCATAAGTCACAAAGCAGGTAACATATCTATCTCCCAGAACAAATTGCATCCAAGCAAGGCTCCCTTGTCGGTGGGGGAAGAACAAATTTAATTATCTCTTGCCCACCCGTCGGAATGGTATTTCCTACTTATTTGACGAAGTATCATCTAATGACACGAGCTACCCGCACGCGCATGCGCGCGCGTAGAGAGGGAGGGTTGAGGTTGAGATGCTTTACCTTTGAAGCCGACGGCGAGATGTGCGACTCCGGCGCGGAGGCCTCTGCCCTCAGCTCCGGCGACGAGAACCAGAACCAGGAAGACAGTCGCTCCATGGGTGAAGACAACCAGTCGCTCCATAGGTGGGTGGTCTACGTGCGGTTGCGGGTTTGGTTTTTTTTTTGAGCCTGCTTGCGGGCTTGGTTGGTAAAAGAGAGGAAAGCGCTTTTAGCCCCACCACCAAAACGAATCAGGATCCTCTGTCACGGTGACTTCAAAAACCTAACCGTTGTATAAAAAAAAAACTAGTCGTTCGATATAAAACAGATGGACAAGATTTGACGCTACAGTACTTCTGTAAACGAACAATATGATCTACCGTATTCCCACGAACAGTGAAACTCGGCGTTGTGTGAACAGTGTCCAAATATATATTATTATAGCACCTATAGATTACTATAAGACTCTGACTTCACAAGAGAGGATCTCGATGTATTGAATGAATCTCTCTAGCCTGTGGAGGAATTTTTTTATGTCTATGTTTTTATTTTTGAAATTTGCAAATATATAAGTCCGTTTTCAAAATTTGTAAATCTATACTCATCAACTTTCCAACTAGCGACAGGTTTAACAACATAAAAATATTGTGTTCCAATACTTCAAAATTCAAAACGCTATCAAAATAGTTATGAAAAATTCTGAAAAAAATTATGATACATATTATTTTTATATTTTTTAAACCTGTCCTTCGTTGGAAGGGCATGTGCGACAGAAGTATAGATTTACAAATTTTAAAAATAAAAAATCGCCGTGCTGATCACTCGTGACCCGGCTCGCACGCCTCAGCGCCACCTCTCCAACCCACCTATCCTAACCTCTGTGTGACTTGTGACTGCACGTGAGCATAGCCTTGACCGTTTTTGTTGGATAAACAGTACTAAGAATACATACGCTACAGGGTTCACAATATCTTCCTAGCCTTTAGGTACGAGTACATGAGGAAAAATCCAGCTACTGCTCCAACTACTATTCCACCGGTCGTCGCCCAAAATGCCCACTGCTCGAAAACAAACTTATTGTCAGCAATAGGAGAGGCATGCTCTGTTGACTACAGCTAGAGCCGATACATGGCACAGAACCAGAATAAAAATCAGGAGTATAGGGCTATACCGCGTTCATCTCAAGATATGATTTAAGATTCATGCCAAATATTCCTACAAAAGGAAATACCAGGGCTTTACTTTAAGATTGGTATAGCAAATAGATCCGAAAAATAACTAACTTGAGATGAAACATAATTTACAAAAGGAACAAAACGTGAGATTTCTATACCTGCAACTAATGCTCCTACTGCAACACAAAATGTTCCAACTTGAAGTAGCAGCTCCACTCTACTTACTTCAAGTCGTCGGGAACTGCAAGATTTCAAGCAATGGTAAGGAAAAAACATCATCCATTACAAGAAAAAATATGTTTCTCATCAAAGAGTTTATATTCACCAAAGTAACAAAATCTCATAATTCTCAATTGTTGGAGGCAGGGATCAGAAAACAGCCAGGAACCGGCAAAAACAGCAGAAAGGATGCAAGCTGACAAGTAACATGCAACGTGGCTGTTTAATTTGACTGTAGATACTAAGATAGTCTTAGTTTAATTGACATCTTTGTATGATTTAGACAAATTCAGAGTTGACAGGCATGCTTTAATATACGACGTTGGCCACACTCAATTCAAAAAGGGGAAAGAAGTAGAAAGAAGGAAGACAACGGTTGCTTTGTTGTCCTGGTTGAAGAAATAAGCATATTAACTTATTGGGCATGTGACAGATGGTCGTTTATTTATATTCAAATTTTGTTAGCTGTATTGAATTTAATTGTCATATTTATCGTAATGATCAAATCATATTGAGGATCAAAAAGTTCTCAAAGGTGTGCATATTGTCAACCATGTTTTAGTAACAAAGGCAATGATGAAAGTGAAACATGCAACATTTCTTGAGCTCATCAGCTCATGGTGAGAATGGACAGACCTTAAGTTCACTGCAATTGAATCTTCCATTTCTCTTGCAGAATCCAGAAGTCTTTCTGCTTGACCATGGCACGATTCACATCTGACAGAAAATGCACGATGAAATGACAATGCCAAGCAAGGGGGGAAAAGAAAAGAAAACGTTTGCAGGAAATGAGAGGAATACCTTTGGAGATAATTTTCCAATAGCATTTCAATTTCTTCCTCTTCTTCTGTTAAAACAAAAAATGACACAGAAATCAAGTAAAAATAGATCAGTTTCTGCCATCAAATAATAGATAACAGGTCATCAAAGGAACTTCATTGCTGTAGAAAATATCTCATCCAGTCCACAAAAACCTAGAGAAATACAAACTGCAAATTGAATAACATTATACGTCACTCCCACTTTTATTCAAGTTGCCTTCTTCCTTTCATTAAAATCATTTTTTTATAAACTATCACATGGTATTTGTAGTATTGTACTTTGCCACCTAAAACATCTATAAGAAGTAATCCATAAATATGCAAGTCAGGTGCTATAAGATATTGTACAGGTAAATAAATAGCACAGAATTTCATAGATTAAGAGATGTGCAAGTCCTTGCTGATCTTAGTCATATTTGTTTGCACATGGCAACTGTTTATCTAGGAAATAAACAAAAGATGTAAGAGAAATATTTAAGTATCCAGCTAACGATGCAAGCTTCAGCAAGATGAACGCAACAATCATAACCTCCAAAAATATGTAAAGTCACAATGATAAATTACACATGTACCTTCAGCAATCTGCTTCTCTAAAGGAACAGAGCACTCCATGTCATCACTCAACTTATCAAGTGTACAATTTCTCCCCATTATGCATATTCGACGAATTTCATGAGGATCTTCTAGGAGATCAATGAGCATTTGTTTGAGGTCACCTGCTCGTGAACCCAGCTCAACCTTGACACATGAATACAGACACAAAATTAAAATCAAGCTCGAGAAATGACCGCTGAAAATTATTCCAGAGTTCAGTTTTAATACCAATGCTTGTTTGCTTAGACGAAGCTGCTCCAACACATTAGCTGTCAAGCGATTTGGTAGAACTTCAAGCAATGCAGCCACCTGAGATGCAGACCCAGATAACCAAAGCAATGTTTGGTCATCAAAATTTAGGCGCTTGAGTAATAGAAGATTGACACACAAATGCAAAAATCCTTTGGTGGCATATTAAACCACCAATATAGGAGGAGGAGCTCAAATACTTCATTTCATAAGAAATGAAAGAAAAAACTATGGTACAGTAGTTTACTACTTTTCAATCCTACCATACCTAGATCACCACATAAAAAATGTGGACACAGCTTGGTAGGGCTCTCCCCTACTGTATTGCTTGAAAAAGAAGTAGAGTCAAGAGGTAGCCACAAACTAATGGATTAACTTTCCGAAAGTGCTGCAATGAGCATATCGCACAGCATATCATGTCTCAGGTCTACTGGGAATTGAGAGAAGATTCTTAGCGCTAGAATTAGTCACTTAGTGAGCCGAAACTAGGAAAGTAGAGTAAACAATCTCTTATGCTGTGTACCAGTTGATTTAGCTGAAGATCTGGAGCTGTGATCTGTTCAGATGGGAAATGTGTTATAGGAAAGAGTGTAGGGTCTGCAAATTTGCAGTTGGGCATTCTGAAAGGCGTGCAAGAGATGGAAATAAGTGTCAGCGTTACCGTTTGAATGCCACTGTATGTACTATTATGAAAGTTGTCTAAATTGAACATTGAAGGAAATAGGGGATGGGAGCAGCAGTTTACATGTCTGAAATCATTTAGTGAGAACATATTAGTGATGATCCTTATATTGAGTATACAATGAAAACAACAACTAACAACGTCCTCATATACAATTTTGTACAAGCAGAGCAACGGAGTCATATGAAACATAAACGGCTTAAGGAGGCAGGGACTTTTATGGTACTCACACGAGGCTCAATATTCATTAATCTCTGCTCCAGTCTTTGTATTCTAGAAAGCAGTGCAGCTTCGACAACCTGAACATAAGGAAATCACAATGAAAAATCAGATTGTATTTCCCCAATATTTGACACACTGGCATACCATGATTTTTTTCGAATGCAGATGAAAGACAATAAAACCGATATTTTGCTACCAATGTTTTAAACAAAAGTTGAATATAATATTAGAGATGTGTTATGGTACTTCCAAATCATGAGAACCGTTCATTTGTAGTAATCAAACGCTTAATATTCAAAGGTACCTCTGTGAAGGTACCCGCAGGTACTAACTTAAAAGTAGGATAGAATGTCAAGTTGGTAAATTGGTACAACCGCTGGAATTTATGATCTGACAGACTAATACAACACGGCAACCACTCCTGTTCTTCGATGTTGGATCAAACCTCAATGGTTACAGAATGAGAATGAAATGTGTTCACTAACTTGCTTTCTGATTCCTTAGCTTCCGTTTTCTATTTGCAATGCTTTCAAACTTCAGAACACGATTAGGAATATGTCAAAATCTGTAGCAGCACCGAGGAACAAAATCATGGAATTTAGAGGCTGACGACAGGGATGGATGGCAGCGGTCCGCAGCCGGCGCCGGAGCGGCAATGGCTCCACTGGCCACGCGATTAGAGACGAACCGTGGATGGACTGGAAGGCAATGACAACTGACAACGGCGGCCGCTCCATGACCAGGGCATCAGGTGCAGACTGCAGGGACGATGAGGCAATGACGGCAAGGAAATGGCCAAACAGGAACGTGGAGCGGATGACCCGGGAAATAATAAAAGTTTGTCCCTAAAATAACCCCCAGTTAATCAACGTATGTTAGTTTTTAATTGTGGTACCCCTAGGTTCCTTCCAAGCACCATAACACAGCTCATAATATTAAACAAGATCAATCAACATAGTATACAACCATAGATTAGTGAATAATGGATGATGCCCTTATTATTGTTCAATATTCCACATATCAGATTAGAGAACTTAGTAAAATCATGAGTGAATAACTAATTCGGGTGGTGATGCAAATAAATTATTTTTCATAAGAAGCACTTATTGATGTCATACATAAGTTATTTGTTGAAACTTGAAAGTACAATGTAGATGTAAACACAAATATGCAGCCCTTCTTAGCAATCCTGAGGTTCCTGAATCCTATGTAACTTAAATTCAAAGTACACTTTCGATGGAAAACAGAGAAGAAAACACATTAAAGTGATAACATATAATTATATCACGACTGTTCCCAGACTACAAATATTGATTAATACAAGGATATCCATATATCCATTACCTCAAGCTGAAAAGGCATTGCAGGCCCACCATTGATGTTTCTTGGATTTAACCTAGGTAGTAATGACTCTAAAAAGGCCTTTCCTCCTGGGCTACTCAAGTTAGAGAAAATAATTGATAAGTTTGTAACACAATTGATGGTAAGTTCACCAAAAGAAAATAACTTTTTTATTACTAAACGTGCAAACTGACCTGTTATAGTTGAATATAAGAACACGCTCATGCATTGCAATTGCTCGCAAGGAACCAAGATTGACCAATATAGCTTGTTCACGTACCTACAATAAATGATGAAACATAATTTTTACATGATGTTTAGGAGCGACATGAATGATAGTGCAAGGAGACAATGGAAACAACAACCAAAATGCAATATCAGGAAAGAAACTAATCCCTCCAGTGGAGATGATATAACAACAATACAGAGCTACAGACATCCCAACTAGAATGCATTAATACATAAATTTACAAAATAAAATTTCGCAGAAATATTCTGGATATCAATCCACAGTAATTCCTCTTAATCCTCAACTCAATATATTGTGGATTTTCTTGGAAACAGACAGCTACACGCAACGCGAGCTGAAAGTGTGACCGAAATGGTATGATCAAATTAACTTTTTTTCTTTTCTCTAATTCAAGTATTTGTGCACTCCATAATCTACTATAAAAATTGATCACATCAAGTAGCTTGGACAAAAAACCAGTGGAAACAAAAAAAAATTATATTGTCTTTCAGACACTTGTGTATACATCATGGAAGCAACGATTGTCTGTACAACTGGAAAATATAGAGAGAGAAAAGTAAAAAAAATATCTGCATAATAAGTATTGGACGTGTCCTATTACCAGCAGTGAAGGCATTGAATTCATTAACCATAGTGATGGGTCAACGCTTCTAGTATCTCGTAGACGGAGGCCTAGCAGCACAAAAGTTGAGAATCAGAAGAAACCCTTTGCAGCTTGGAGATCGCAAGATAGATAGTAAATTACACGGATTGAGCATTTTACAGCTACTACCAGCCAATTATGAAGTAGTACAAAATGAAGTTGTTGTATTTTGCGCAGTGCTTGAGAAACACATTCCTTTAACATACCACTTGATTTCAGTAGCTGCCGCCGGCTTATTTTCTTGGTGGACACCCTCGCATTAGATCTCACTTCTATCACCTGGGTAAAGTTCGATATCGTGATTAAGGTCAATGAGAAATCATGACGAGCAAAACACCAAGTGCACATGCTTATTATGAATTGGATACGTGATGACCAGATTACGGATGTTGAATGGAGCGCCAATGCAATATGAAGCAGAGCGTGACGAATTTAGTAAGAAGGCATTTCAGGCTTGAGGGAAGCTTAGCTTGCTCGCTGCCTACCTCGTAGACGGGCTCCCTGATGCCGAGCGATATGTAATCCGCGGCAAACCGGCCCGAGCCCTTTGCCGCTTCCTCCCGCGCCTCCCCACCACCTACTCCCCTCTCCTCCTCGCCGTCCTTCCTCACCTCCTCCTCCTCCACCACCTCCTCCTCCTTGGTCACGGCCCGCCCATCCTTCCCCTCAGCCGCCCGCGGCGCCGGAAGCGGCAGGAGCGCTCCCTTCCTCACGCTCGACAGCCCCAGCGGCGGGAGCCTGGGCACGCGGTAACGGAGGCAGGCCCCGGCGGCGGCGGCGGCGGGATGCAGGAGCGGCAGCGGGAGGAGGAGGAGGCCGGCCTGCGACGATGCGGACAACGATACGGACGCCATGGTGGGGGCATCAAGCGCGGGATCGCGCACCGTGAAAATTCCCCAAGGCTTACGGCTTTGGTAATGGCTATTTTTCGCGTCGGGTCTCGATTTCGAAGGCGACGGAGGGAGCGGAGCGGGAAGACGCTATCCTGACCAGTGGTTGAGCTGGTGGCTGGGCGGGCTCATACCCGGGGCGACCCAGGCCGTCCGATCCGCAATCGCACGGCCGCGGATGCGGTGTTCACGTGGGGTTTGACGTTGGCAGGTGGGACCCAGTGCAGGAGGGAGGGACACGTGTGTGGTGCTGATTAGTTGGGGGCGGCAGAGCGTCACTGTCCCGCTTGGCCGCCTTGCTCTCTTCTCCGGGCTCGACCGGGGACGCCGGCGAAACCGATGGGTCGTGTCGTTCACAGGGCCATGCGCAGACACTGTAAAAATGGATACCCACTCGATGGATTGTAAAAATGGATACCATGAATGCATATAATTTTAACCCGGTAATACAGTCTGTTACATTCGCTCATACAAATAAATTTATTTATCAATATCATAAATTAGCTCATGCAAGCTGTTGCATCCTCTTATGCTACAGTGTCAAGCAGTATTAAACAGTGATTTTTGTTTACGGTTCGCCACAGTACGTACCAATTTTGCTGTTTGCTTTGCCACTGTAGCAACAACATTGTGAAGTCAGAGGGGCACTTTAACAGCATGAGAGAAGCCTAACGTAAAAGAATCTAGTTCCGGGTGGGTGGGGATGTTGGTGGTAATAGACTAGCTCGCTGCTTCGCTTAGACATGCAAGTGTGATCAACGATTACGAACAACGTGTGTTTGCTTGTGTGTTTTTTTTGCCGAATTAAGAGAGAAAATAGAAAGTATTTAGAGACAAAGGACCAACCCTGGGCAATAAGATTATTCCCAACCGATTTTCGTCAGAACTCAAAAAAATTTCACGAAAGGATTTTCGTTCCCTTTAATACTTCAACGGTTTTACTTCACGGTTCCTATCACAAAAGAATTCCTAAGGTTATTCACTTCAGAACGAGATTGTCTCTTTTTTTTCTTCACAAATCCCTTCAAAAAGAAATTGTTGAAGATGAAAAAAAATAAAAAGAATATGAATGAAAAGGGGAATCGAAAAGGAAACGAAATGAAAGAAATATGGTTAGAAATAATATAAGAAGACGCTATATGGGGGCAAAAAACACAAAGAAAGCATATATAAAAAAAGAGAACTGCCAACCCCGGACACACTGTCAGAGTTGTATGAACACATCTCGTCTTCTCTGTAGGATGTCTTCCACCGTTTGGTTTGCTACTTATGTTGGAGTCCTTGTTAGGCTCTGAAACACGCGACGATTTTTTTCCGTTCATAAGTTCCACCAAATATAAATGAGACCATTGTCAGTTTGTCACACACTCGCACTACGCTGCTCCTTTGACGTTGCCTTTGAAACTTGGTGCCACCATGCTGCCACATTGTTGTGAGGCCTCGCAATGATCTGTGGGAGGTTTACGCGCAAGGTGGACAGCACTTGTGATCTGATAGAGGTTGAAAACGGGCACTCAAGGCATAGGTGTGACAGTCTCTGATGACGATTTGCACAACCAGCATTGAAAGTGGTGTGGCTATTCTCAAATGGCCAAATTATCTGTCGTTAGGATTTTATTTTGGATGAAAGTCCAAGCAAAGAAATGACACTTGTTCTCGGTTTTTGCTTTCCAGATTATATTTGAGTTGAAAGGCACATTTGAACCTTAAAATTGGGCTAGATATGCTAATTTTTCTATGTATATACCTTTCGAGGACCATCTCCGTGTGATGGAGTCGGATGCCCCGGTAGAGGTTAATCTATCGTAATTGGAGTCAACAAACTCTACTATATGTGTTGATGATATAATCCTGTGCTGAAGCGTCCTAATACATCGCCACTTTGATATTTCCGTGTATACTATATTTTTTCTTCTCCTAACTAGGTTGAAAAGGGATGGGTCAATAAGTTTAGGAGCAGTGCTATTCAGCCATTTATCATGCCAAACTTTGGCCTTATTACCATCGCCGATGGAAATAAAGATGGAACCCTCAAAGAGACTAATATTTGAGGCGTCATAAGCAAGCTCAGTTCCGATCCATGGCTTGAAGGTGTTCGCCCAATCATGCCACAACCATCCCATCTACCATAAAAAAAATAAAAAATTTAAGCAGACAGATAATAATTAAATTAAACTTTATATTACTAAGCATCATAATATTAGAGTTTATATCACACTAATTGTAAGAATCGGTGACGTTTTAAGATGGGGATGAATTATAACATCTAAAACTAATCGGTTTCAAAAACTTCACAAGATAAACCTATATCAATTTCTATCTAAATATGTTCTAGATTTATCTAGTGTGCCTACTCTAGCGCTCAAAGAGGTTTGCAACCTATAGTTAATCTTAGCAAACTACTTTAAAAAGGTAAACATGTAAAGATAAGTTGCATATATGTAAATGCGAAACATAAAGAAGGTAGAGAGAGCAACCTTAGTATAAGAGATTTTTATCCCGCAGTATCGATCGTATAAACGTCACCTCTAGTCTATATTAGAGCAGCCACCTAGACTATTGCTTTCGGACGGTGCCTGATCATGACCCTTAAGCCACCTAGATCTCAAGTAAGCTGAGCCATCAAGCTACTAAGACATGACACATAAGCCTCTCTTCCGATCACTTGCCACCGTTTTCACTTCGGAACTTGAGCCACCAAGGCAAGGGTTTCCGCGTCTCCGTACAAGTTTCTTCTCGTCTCTCTACATAAAGTCAGAGGGTCAATAAGCTTGAGCCACCAAGGCTCACGGTGCCAATGAGTCACCAAGACTACAAGGTACAGGCATACCACTTGATACAAGGTAGGATCACTCCTCAATCCTCTCTCTACGCAGCAACACCTAGCAACAACTCTCTCTAAGCCTAATAGCACTAATTACTTCCTAATCTTGTGCTAATTACCTTCGATGATCACTTTTAACACTTTGGTGGCTTCTATGTCTTCTCAAGTGTATATAAGCTTCTTTGGACTCTAGCACCTTCAAATAACCGAGTGGATGGGTATTTATAGCCTCAACCCCGTGAACTAAAAGTTATTCCAACGGCTTAAAAAGTTTGTGAACATCGAATGTTCTGCCGCTAAAAGTAGTACAAGCACCAAAACATCTGGCATGTACAGCAGCAGCAACTAGCCGTTGAATCCCCACTCAATCTCATCGTGAACACCAGATATTCCGGTGTTACCTTAAACTCCATCACCGGACCATCCGGTGCATAGACTTGAGCCAACCGAGCCACTTCTCTTCATTGTGCATTTGTCCAGCGTGTAGATCTTTAATCCGCTAGAACATCTAGCATATACAGCCACGCTAAAACTAGTCATTGCAACTCTATGAATCCTCTGGCTATTCCTCTGATATGTACACCAGACCATCCGGTGTGTAGAAGTCCTCTTTCCAGTCAACTATGGGAATTCCTCTGGACTTTACTCAAGTGAAGCATCTGATGTGTACGTCAGACTACCCGACGTGTACAACCTTGAATTTTAACTTCTAGAATACTCTAGTGTTGCCAACTCTTCATTACCGGACCATCCAGCGTGTACAAAACAACAGGGGAAAATGCTCCGACGTATACAAACGCCTCTGCGCCAAACCATTCAGCGTGTACATTTTTTCTGGGATTTGTCCAATTTAATCTAATCTTTATCCCGGTTTCAGTGGCTTCTTCATGTGTTGCATTCATAAGACCTAATAAAGTATATACTTGATAAACATGTTAGTCATATTAACTATATTGTCATTAATCACCAAAATCACATACATATCATAAAAGGGCCATGTTCGTTATACTAATCTATAATTAACTGACTAAATCCAATATTGTACACACAAAAAAGTCATGCATGGCTGCGCGTAAAAAAACCTAAACTCATGCGTGCAAAAAAACCCTAAATGCGACTACCAGCCGTCGGCCACGACGAAGAAGTAGTCATCGTTGTCCTCGTCATCGTTGTTGTCATTGTTGCCGTCGTCCTCTTCATCGTCGTTTGGTCGGAGCTTCTTCGTCATCGCTATCATCACAGGCCTCCTCCTCCTTATCCGAGCTCAATCGGGGCTTTTTTGCCTTCGGCTCGTTGAGGAAGAAGTGCCACACCTTGTTCTCGGAGGGGGACCCCGTCGAGTCGCTAGAGTCCGAGGTCTCCACCTCGTCCGATGATCGCGTCGGTGGGGCCTCCTCCTCCTCTCCGGATGACGGCATGAGTATGGGAGGTGTGGCCAGAGAAGGCGGCAGTGGAGGTGACGATGGAGTCAGTGGACGTGACGATGGAGTCAGCGGCGGTGAAGGGGCAGAGGGTGAAAGTGAGAGAGCGATCGGGTGTGAAATATTTAAAGGCGCTCAGGAAAAAGCGAGCAGGCGGGCGCGTGAAGACATGCGGGTTTTTGGATATTACTACCGGTTATTAAAGGCACATCTTTTGATGAACTAATATCACTGCCGGTTCTTGATAACTCGGCTTTTTATGTGCATCTTGAGCTTACAAACCGGCTATTACTGAACCAATAGTGAAAGGGACAATTGCCGCAAGGCCAACACATCTCTCTTTCAGTTGCGTTCGAAGATCCTTTTCCTCATTCGAAAGAGGCCGATCTTCCTGGGCGGTATCAACACTACCACAGAAAAAATTATCCTTATCTCTTTTCACTGTCAATTAGAAAATAATCGGCAGTGATAAAATATTTTGAGATCCAATTGAGATATAAATTAGGAAAAGTTTGCAAAATTATCATTATTAGATGTATAGAGATGATCTACATTTCATTTTTAGTTGGATTTAGTTGCTAGAGTGCTCTATGTTTGAATTTAGGTGGTTGTTCCTTGATGTTGAATTTTGGAAGGAGCAAGAGCTCCAATTGAGATATAATTTAGAGAAAGATCATAATTTTGTCATTGTAGATGATTTAAGGAGTAGATTTAAGTCACGTGTAAATAGATGTGGGTGCGTACGTTAAAATATAGGGACAATTGCAAATTTACAACTACTTGAACCATTAATGCAAATTTGCCATTAAAAAATTACAAAAATACCAATAGAACTGCCATTCGAGTGGTATCCTTGTAAAAAATAAAAATCAAGGAGGTATTTGCAAATTCCCCTAAAATATAGCTCCAATTTTTTAGTATGTGGATTGCGTATATTTTTAAAATCTTGAATTTAAATAATAATCTAATGGATTTCCTTTATTCATTAATCAACATAATGAATTTAACACAATTGATATAATAATGTATTGTAGGGATGTCACGTCCACCCACATGTCGTAGTCAGACATGACAACCTTTGGAAGACAGGTCCCCTGACCCGGCCTAAGTACTGGAAGGAGATGAGCCCTTAAATAGGGACCAATCAAGATGCGAGGTAATTCAATGAATTTGTTCTAGATTTTTCTTAATGATTATAAGTTGATGCAATGGCATGTTGAACAGCGCAAGAAAGATAGAATGCTTAGACACACTGTTGATGGCATGCAATGGAGGAGATTCGATACAAAATACAAGGAATTCAGAGATGAAGTGAGGAATATAAGGTTTGAGTTGAGTACTGATGGGATGAATCCTTTCGGCAATACGAGAAGTACTCATAGCACTTGGCCCATGACCCTCTGTATCTATAACCTTCCACCTTGGATGTGCATGAAGCGGAAATACCTTATGATGCCTTTGTTGATTAGTGGGCCGAATCAACCAGACAACGATATCGATGTGTACCTAAACCCATTGGTTGAAGATCTTTTTTGTATTGTGGAAAGATAGCGTATGGGTATGGGATGAGTACAGACGTGAGAATTTCACCCGACGCGCAATGTTGTCCGTAACGATCTCAGATCGGCCTACTCTTGGTAACCTATCTGGGCATACTGTAAAAGGGTATAATGGATGTGTTCAGTGCTTGGAGAAAATGACGGGCAGCGGCTGACGAACAGTCGGAAAATGATCTTCATGTGTCACCGTAGGTTCCTTCATCTGGATCACCCATACCGCAAGAATAAAAGAGCTTTTGACTGGGCAGTGGAGCATCGTCAAGCTCCGAAGATTCGCACTAGAGAACAGGTATTTAAGATGGTAAAGACACTTAGAGTTGTACTTGGAAAGGGGACAAACAGTACAAAAAATCCCGGCTGGACAACATGTTCATATATGGAAAAAGATATCAATATTTTGGTTGCTGCCTTATTGAAAGTATCTTATGGTCTGACACGCAATCGACGTCATGCACATGGAGAAGAATGTGTTTGATAGCTTAATTGGTACCTTACTAGACATATCTGGTAAAACAAAAGATAAACTAAATGCATGGCTAGACTTGGAAGAAATGAATCTCAAGAAGGACCTACATTACATACAATTAGACAATAGCAAAAAGAAATTTCCCACAGCTTGCCACAGTATGAGCAAGAAAGAGAAGATCAGCTTGTGTGGTTGCTTGCATGATGTCAAAGTTCCGATTGGTTACTCCTCCAACATCAGGAGCTTGGTAAACATGAAAGATAAGAACGTAGTTGGCATGAAGTCTCATAATTGTCACGTGATGATGACGCAGATGCTTCCAGTTGCAATTAGAGGTATTCTGCTGGATAAAGTCCGAGACCCAATCATAAAGTTGTGTCCATTTTTTAACGCAATTTCAAAAAAGGTCATTGATCCGAACAAACTGGCAAAGCTGCAGGAAGACGTGGTCCGACATTTTTTTATATAATGCCCATCTAATTGTTCACATTGTGGATGAGATAAAGAGCATTGATCCCATGTTTCTGCATCAGATGTATCCTTTCGAAAGGTTCATGGGGTTCTGAAGAAATATGTTTGTAATCGAGGTCGCCCGGAAGGTTGCATTGCCCAAGGGTGGAGTACAGAGGAGGTCATTGAGTTTTGCATTGACTACATAAAACTAAACGCGATTCGTATACCTATATCTCGCAATGAGGGGAGGCTAAAGGGGAAAGGGACGATAGGTCATACTTCAATCCATATCAAAGATCGTGTTTCATTCACTCAAGCATATTTCGCAGTTCTGCAACAATCACTTGTAGTGGGCTCGTATGTCAATATGCACGTGAGCATGCTACGCTCCACAAGTCCAACGAAGTCAAAGGATTGGATCGCAAGAGAGTACAGAGATAATTTTGGTAATTGGTTACGTCAATACATGATGGGTAAGGATACCGACGATGCTCTATTGGAACTGGTGGCTAATGGCCCGTCAACTATGATTCACACATTCCAAGCATACGAGATTAACGGCTATACATTTTATACAAGAGCATAAGACAACAAGAGCACTAACCAAAATAGCGGTGTTTGTATTGATGCCTATGACCGCGCTAGCAATAGGGAGACCTACTATGGATTCATAGAGGAGATTTGAGAGCTCGAATATGGTGAGTTGATGGTCTCTCTATTTCGGTGCCAATGGGTCAGACTCCTAGGTTGAGTCAAGGTCGATAAGTATTGCATGACTACCATGGACCTCAAACTCATTGGATATAGAGAACAACCATTCGTGCTTGCCAATGATATTACACAATTTTTCTATGTAAAGGACCTGGACCTAGCTAACAAGGAGCAGTGTCACGTGGTTCTTCAAGAAAAAAGAAAAATTATCAGTGTTAAGGATGTTGTCGATGAAGAAGACTACGATAAATTCGATGACCTACTTTCTTTTGGAGAGAATGTCGAACTACCTCTCATTGATGACACTGAGGAAGCTATCTACATACACCGCAACCATAATGAAGCATTGATCGTTTAATGAAAGCAGCTTTCATGTATTTGCTGAAATTTGTATAAATTTAGGATAAGATTTAATTTGTATTGAGAACATGTATGAATGATGTAAGAATATGCTTTAGTTTATATCAATGGCATGTATTGAATATGCTTTAGTTTATATCGAGAGTATGTATGGAGTAATAATATGCTTTAATTTATGGATGATGTAAGAATATGTGTTAGTTTATATCGAGGGCATGTATTAATTAAGAAGCTTAATATGTAGGGAAAAATGCAACCCCCCCCCCCCCAAAGTCAGTCTAATTTTGAGATTCCCTTTTTTTGGAATTAAACCTAATTTTTAATATGCCTAAAACATTTATTTAAAATTTTATAGAATTGTTTCAACATAAAACTAGTTAAAATGATTTTATAGAATTTATTTGCATTTTTCTAGAATTTAAACTAATTTTATATGCAACAAAACATATTAAAAGCATTTATTTTATCAAATAAAACACTTTATTAACACTATCATAATTAATCTGGATTTTTTAAAACTATTTTACAAATTAAAACATTTATTCTAACATTAAAACTATTTTTAGAATTAAAACAGAATTAAAAACCTATTAAAACATTTATTTAAATCATATACTATTTGGGGGGTTGCAACAAAGCTAAATTTTTGGGGGTTTTTTTTTATTTTTCCCTAATATGTAATAGAAAAAATTTCCTGTGAAAGAAGTAAAAAAAAATATCAGTGCCGGTTATAAGTAATAACCGGCACTGATATATGTATCATTGCCGATTTGTAACTAGAACCAGCACTGATACATGTATTAATGCCGGTTCTAATTAAAAACCAGCATTATTCTTTACCTATATAGGCAACACTTAGGCCCCGTTTGGTAGAGCTCTGGGAGCTGATTCCGCTCTGGAATCACTCCCAGCGCTGCCAAACGGGTTGGTCGGGGAGTGATTCCGCTCGGGAATCACTTCCCATTTTGTATAGCGAGGTGGGAGCTGAAAAAACTAATTTCCACCTGATTCCTGACTGATTTTCCTCGATTTCAACACAATATCCTCTCAGGAATCACTTCCACCACTAACATATCAAACGACTTTACAAACAGAATCACTTCCACCACAAAATCACTCCCACCCTACTTCCACTATAGAATCACTCTCACCACAGAATCAGAGCTCTACCAAACAGCCCCCTAGTCTCGCTCGCACCATTCATCATTTTAGCTCGCCGCTGCCTCCTCTGCGCTATGCCAACGTATCGCCCCGCTGACTCCCGACGCGCCGCCGCCTCCTCCCGACGCGTTGCCCCGCCAACTCCTCCTCGACGTGCCACCCCGCAACCGACCGCCACCTCCTCCCGACATGACCCCGACGCCGGCGGCCTCCTCCCCGACGACCTCCTCCACGCGACCTCCTCCCCGGCAGCCTCCTCCGTCTTCTTCCTCACGACCGGCCGCCCAAGCCCCCCCCCCCTCTCCGTCGACCGCCCGGATCCCTGTAGGTGAGCCTCCACCGCCCCTATAGCAGTACAAGCATGTATGCCGCCCTAACTCCCCTGTGTGCCGATTGTTAACTCAGTTTTGGCCAGTGGCTGAGGGTGCCATGGTGGCGAGGTCCTCGTTGTCGGCATCCCTAACTCCCCTGTGTGCCGACCGTCGAGCAAAGGGACCTCTACGAGCATTTTCTTGGTGCATTTTATATGATTGGAAACGTGTAGGATGTATGAGCAATCAGCTTGTGTGCATGACAAATAATGTTTGTTGTCATTTTATCAATTTTGGGCTGGTTCATCAACTGCTTGTATCATAATCTTCAATTGCCTAAGATTTGGCATCATATAGCTACTACTTGCACAATACTTTGGACATCAGCTCTTTAAACTGCATGTATGACAATATTGAACATGTTTGCATAACCAGATTGTGATAATATCTATACTTTGGATTGACGCTTTTGACTCATATTTATGGTGTTGTGCTGTCAGTCATTTCTTATTTTGGAATCGTATATCTGGAATTCTGAGGAGTAATATGGAAAATATAGGTTGTTTTTTGGATCACTAAGTCAACCATGAGTTGAAAATGTTCTATTTTCAGTTTCCTAGATGCATGTGGTGTCCTATTGTGGCTGCTGCTATTATCAGGAATTTCTATTGCTACATCTATATAGAAAATGCCTTTTAGAAATGTTTGTGTTTGTCTTCTGCTTACAGTTTATTGTTGTGATAAAATGGAATCAACCTCAAGAGTTAGTGTTATTTAACTTAAACAATATATCAGTACAACCTCAAGAGTTTATTGTTGTGAAACATTGGATGATTGATGTCATCTGAATTCTGCGTTTTTGGTTTGATCCATATTTGGAGTTATAATTTTTGGTTTTATCTAATTTAGCTAGTTTTAAATATTTCTAGAACTGAGCTAGTTAAATTCTTGATCCGTGGATATAATGTTCAAGTATATATTATTTTTTGCTCTATGGATAGCAAACACACATTCAATTTTGAACACTCTAGAAATATCCAAAAATCACAAACTCAGTAATGTTAGTCTCTTGTTGCCATGCTTCATATGTTAAAAATGCCAGAGGCTCGTGATCTGATGATTTTATTCCCACCCAAGAATTTATAACTTTAAGCTTGTATAAATCACGTTTAAATCATGTAATGTCCAAAAATGGTAAAACCAATTTTGTTGATTCCCATGCATGACACACTCTCTGATAAAAATACGTTCACTCATGAATCTATTAGTTTTCATGCTTAAACAAAAATATGAAATGTTAGCTATTGTCACTTGTCATTTTTTTTTAGAAAATATCATAAAGTTATACCATGAGTGACAGAAAAGTTGTTTTGGTTTCTGTCAACTATGAGAGGGCTAGTCAATGAAAAATTGCGTAGTTTACCACTGAACGCATAGTAAACTGTAATCTTTTGATAACAGGGCTATAACTTCATTATTAACTTGGTACAAACTAAGTTACATACTTACATTATAAAAAGCAAAACAGTTTGGACAATTACTAAACGAAATGAAACAGCGATGGTAAGCAACCATGTGGTTATTAAGCTGTTTTCCACTGAGAGGATGATCCGATATATTCCAACATATAGAAACACGTAATGCAGCCCTTTATGCGGTAATTGCATCCATATTTCTATTTCTAGCTGATAGTTGATGTTCGCCTAGCTAAGAAAATGATTACAGATTCATAGTTCAGAGAAGGAAAAGCTGAGTGGGATGACCATAAAAAAAGGAAAATGCGCATTTTTGGTAAAGAAATATCTGTTTTCCTCACTCTCATTTGTTTTTTTCCTTTGGTCTGTTATAACCATATATGTTAGCATCCATAAACGATTTTGTTTTAATGATTAGCATGGTCAATTGTTTTTGTGGTGAAGAATTGTTCTACTGCAAATTATTGTTATACTGTTTTCTTTGCATCTTTTGCATTCTCAAAATTGGTTCTCTCACACATTATGTTTTTTTCTTACCTCAGGACTACCTCAATCGGCACAAGGGTTTAATACTTACCTGCAACGGCCTTGGCGTAAGGTACTCGGTATGGTGAACTTATTCAGGAGTACCACAGTCTAGATTCATCTGTGGTCTTTGGATGATGTGTAATTGTAAAATCTCATCTGTTGATTTCTATTTGTCAATTAGCTGTTGTTGATTGCAAGATGCTATGTTATATGTTGTCTCCTCTATGTAACATATTGTTCCTAACCTATACAATGTAATCGTAATTTCTTGAAAAATGTCTTGGCATGTGTCGGTGGATGAACACCGTGAGCAGGGATCCCCTTTGAGATTCAGCCGGGGGGCTGGTCCTGGAACTACCTCGTACGCGAGATTAATGCAAGAGGGACTTAGGCGGGATGGATCGTCAACTAGTAGAAATGAATGCACCAAGAATTTAGACAGGTTCAAGCCGCGCGGAGGCGTAATACCCTACTCATATGTGTTCAGTATGTTATCAATGCTCCTCTCCTTTCGTCTCTTTCTTTTTTTCCTCTTTCTTTCTTCTCCTTACCAAGGGGGGACTTCCTCTTTTTTCAACTCTCCTTTTACAAAGTGATCCCCCCCTTTATCTACCGGGGGGAGGCCCTTCAGGGAGTGCCCAGAACGAGGGCACAAGTTCCCATAAACAATAAATGTAAAGTGACCATCATTGGTCTACAGTTGATGTTACAGAAGGTCGAAAATACATCCCTCGGACGGTTCCATCGGTCTTCGCGTTCCAGCTTTAGCAGGCGCAGGGGCGCCCACCGGCCAGCTTCTGAGCACTCTCTCATGCCCGTTTGATCAGAATAGGTCTGACGCGGTCTGATGTAACAGGGCGATAAGCTTCAAGCCCATCAAATATATCTTCAAGCCGTCTTTCTTCATGGGCCCCACGAGGGGACATGCGATGGGACTTGCCGTATTAATTGTGCCCACGCCTTTCTGCCAGGCAGCGGCAGGGACTAACGTTTTCTGAACGGCAGGCGTGGGGGAGAGTGGTTGGATGTGACCGTCCACGCTCCCTATTAAATGCGGCATCGGGCCTCCCACCGACCAACACCTCATCGTGGAGTCCCTGTGAGGTCCACCGGCATGGGGCTTGCCGGCTGCCTGGGGCTCTCTAGGTGCTCGGGGACCAACTGTTCTTGACCTCGAGCACCCACTCCCGGATCGTGCTTCCCTCTGGTCCTCGGGGAGGTGGTCCCCGACGGAAGGCGCCATGTGGTACCGTGCTGTCCTGGCCTCGGGACTCGCAAACCCCCGAATCCCATATCACCGACAGCATGTATTGTTAGTGATCAGTTCAACTAAAGGGCGAAATGGTTAAGCACCACGCTCCTCCTTATCTTTGAAAGGGGATACTGCATTTTTTTATTGTAGTAAATAACCAGTACAAAATTATTATCTTTTCTTATTGATGTAGTTAAGCCTGCAAGTGAAATAGATTGGGAAGTCACATTTAGTCAACTATATTACATCGTGGAAATTTTTGCTCCCGTTGCAACGCACGGGCATTTAACTATATTACCTTGTGAATTTTAATTCATATCTCATTAATTTTAACTCTAAATCAAGTACTTCTTGTGTCTAAAATTTTTATTTAGGAATGACACGTACAAAATTCAACCGCCGTGCACGCCCCGTCCCATCTCCCTCTGATACAAGGCCCCTCCTTAGATTCGAGTCCAACCTCGGTTCAAGATGAGCCTGCAAACATGGAAATGGACCAGATGAGATGCGGTAGCCTGAGTGCATATCTCAACATAGATCAATTTGAGTTGAAGACATCTGCTGATGTTGTGCAGGGCATAGCCGAAGATGATGCTCCGGATGGTCAAGTCGATCCTGATGTTGATGCTCCGCAGGGTGAGACGTTCGAAGAAGAGAGGAGTGGACGAGGTCCTAGCAGGATGCCCGATAGACGTTTCGTCATCATGGAGGTCAATTCAATCGGGGAGCCCATGAGATCTAAAGTTGTTCTGGGGCCATTCAAGACAGCAATCGGGTGTCTCGTGAGAGACCATCTTGCAGTCACATATAGAAGTGGGTGGTTCCCGATAACATCAAGGAACTTATGTAGGGCAAGTTGGTGGCAAAGTTCGAATATCCTGAAGGATGCAACATGGCCAAATCGAAGAGTCATGCCATATCAACAATGGGCACCGCATTCAGGAGTTTCAAGGGTAAGATGTGGAGAAATTATTACTTGAAGGGTCAGACACCGAAATGGGATGATTATCCGACGGTGAAACTATTTTGGAATGATTTCATAGAGCATAGGCTGTCAGAGGAGGCATAATTGCTAAGTGAGATAAACAAGGCCAACTCCCACAAGAACTTATACCGCCACAGAACTGGCTCGCGTGGGTATGTGAGGAAATACGACGAGTGGAAAGAGATGGAAGAACAAGTAACCCGCGGTGGTGCTACACCTGCGATAGCTGACTGGATTGAACGAACGAAGCACTACTTGTACGCGAGAGGGGTGACTTTGTCGACAGAGGGCAACCTGATCTTCAAAAGTGACAGAGAACAAGAAGTGACTCAAAGAATTGTTGATGCCCACGCTAGTCTTCCCAAGGCTCTTTCAGGCACGAAAGGGAGAAAGACTAGCTAATATTGGCACTGCGAATCAAGGAGCACCCAGCTCGCACCAGAGGCAAGGGTGTGGTGCCTTGGAAAGAGGGATCCCCAGAAGCCGCCAAAAGTTACAGGAGTCGGAAGAGAAGAAGAGAAGAATTGGAAGAGTTGTTGGCTTTAGTACGACAAGAACTTGTACAAGAGCGACAGATGACAGACGCCAAAATCAAAAAAGCATTTTAGCAAGGAAACATGCAGTAGCAAGCCGAAGATAATGTCTTGATCCCTGGTGGTCGTCGGAGCAGCTGCGCGTCCGTGGGGTTTCCAGAAGAAGAATTGACCCATTACCCCGTGGACGACATCACAGAAAGCAAAGTGTGCAAGCTTATTGTACCCACCTTGAACATTACCACCACGGTGGCTATAGGGCAAGTCGACCGATGCGTGGAAGGGGCTCTCTTCAACGATCTCCCGATACCGCGGGGATACACTAAAGTCCATGTGGACTCTGTGCGAAGGCTGTACTGTAAGATTGACATGGATTACCCTGGAGAGACGGGTTCCAAAAGGCTCGGATCAAATGTAGGTGGTTTCATTCTGTGGCACAAGCGTTATATAGTGTTTGAAGAAGAGACAGACGAGTAGTCTGATGTGGAGTCGGACCCACCACACAGAATATCTCCAACTACTCCACGGTCGCTGCCATCGCCACCGTCACCAAGAAGATCTCCAACTCCTCCATCATGGATGTCGCCACCACTACCACCAAGAGAGTTAACTCCTCCCCCTCTGAAGTCAGCACCACTGCCAGCAAGAGAGCCAACTCCTCCCCCTCCGAAGTCAACACCACTGCCACCAAGAGAGCCAACTCCTCCCCCTCTGAAGTTGACAACACGTGCACAATCTAAGAATTTGAGTTCATCTCAGAAGTCGACTTTATCATAGAAGCAAAGGTCGGCTAAGAAGATGGTAGCCCCTGAGAAGTTGCCTTATGAACGAACTGAAGAGGAAACCAGAGCAATAGTAGACACCAGTGTCAAGAAATGGATGCAAAAGCTAGAGCCTGAGAAGTAAATGCCAATCCATGCAGAAATGTAAAAGTTTTTCTTGAAGGTGGCCACACCTATTGAGCCTCAGCATAAATGAGACTATGCGCGCATCAAAAGCAAGAAATACTTAAAGGAATTTTCTATCGAACAGATACGACAAGAACAAAATTTAGAAAGATTTCTTGAGAATCCAAAATGACAAGAGAGCAATTTATAGACGAGTCCTTGGCACCAAAAGCAGCTGAGAGATGGAAATTTAAGCTGGATGAACTGTTGATCGTGCCAGACATGTGGGATAAACTAACATATCAACTTCAGAAATTCCATGTGTGGTACATGAAGGAGTCGGGAGAGGGTAGAGAAATGTTTAAGGCCAGATACAAGGATCGAGATTTCCTCCATAGGGATGACACTATTTATATATTATTTGAGAAAATGTATCGAGTGTACCGGCAAAATACCCTCGGCGTGTCTATCTTGAGTTGTTGGACTTTGTAAGTATCGTATACGTATAATTCACAGTTTATATTTCTATACCATTAGATTGAATATCTTAACTTATTCCTTGTGTAGAATGAAGGTACAAAGATGCAGGATGGACGACATCCACCATGTGGGATTCATCGACCCACATCATGTAAACCCGACAATGATTGGAACCGATCCAACACAAAATGAGGACTATGCATTGAAGTGTATTCTGGAGCTGTCCAGAGATCGACTATTGCTTATTAAAATCAACGCACTTCAAGAACAACTTATCGGGTTCATCAATGACCAAATCATCAGTCCAACTTGTCAGGTTCCATGAAATTGGCTCCTCTCTCTCGTTACCTTCATCCAATAAGAAAAGGCAGAGTTCAGACCCTTCGATTTGCAAGAAATCTTAAACTCTTTATCGTTGTTGTAATGAAACTTGACATGTACGCGGTGTATATATACTGTGATGAGATATGATGTTTTATGACTTAAATTTATATGTGCTTATGTATATATGCTGCAATGAAACTTTACGTCTCTGAATTAATTTTTTATGTGTGTGTCTATAAATATATTGCTGGCAACGGCCAAAATTTAAAAATTGGCACGGTATTGACGGCAACCGCCAGATTTTGAAAAGAGTTGGAAATACCTATCAGTACCAGTTGGATCCACAAACCAGCATTTATGCTGATTTTCAGTGTCGGTTCCATACCTGACACTGATAGTCACAGACTATTAGTGCTGAGTAATCAGTGACGGTTCAAAACTCATCACTGATGGTGATTTTGAACCGTCACTGATGAGGATTTCTGTAATAGTGCCAGTTGATGGTGTAAAAAACTTCCCATAAATCACCAATTAGATGAAGATAACAATTACCAGTAATATAGTGCTAATATGACTATTTGTGTGACTACGAAAGCTACCAGATCACGCAGGTATTCAGCATCAGTAGCGAGAGCAATAAAAAGGTAAGTAGCCATAGCAACACATATTTTCTGAAGAAGAAATCATTCAAATACAACTGTTATTGACTACTACTGCTCAATTGCCCTTCCGTCAACCACAAGTAGTTGAGAATCACTTGGGAATTTCGTCGAGCACCTAGCTTGCATCGTCTAATCAAAATGCATATCAAACAAACAGACACATACATATGTGCCGCAGGATGAAGAGAAACCAGATTCTTTAATATTGATTCGTAGCATCTGCCAAGTTAAGTCCTTATTCAGAGTGCTTATACATCTGAAACTTTCAGATGAAGAGAAACCAGCTTCTTTAATATTGATTCACAGCATTTGGCAAGTTAAGTCCTTATTCAGAGTGCTTGTACATCTGAAACTTGAAAGTGGTAGATCGTTTTCATCTTCTTGACGTCTTTCTATAAACTTTGATAGGAATTGTATATATAACTAACTGAAACAATTGAGAGCTTATCCGGAACCCATGTCAGTCCATACACCTTACGATCATATACTTCTTGTTCTCTCCATTCCATCATATACTTCCCCCATTGAGATGCAGTATTTCTCAGTCTACACCTGAAAGAACATCCTCTGGGATGCAGAAGCCACTTGGGCTATGCCAGGTGAACCCAACTTGCATGAACATCTGGCCAACCGGCTGCACCAGTCGCATGTCGAAGCACTGCAAACAAGGAACAAACCCGCTGAGCTCAACACAAAAGCAATACCTGATGAATGGAACAACAACTCGGCAAAGAAAAACGAACGCTTGCGCCCGGTTGGAGGATGGCGTGGGGGAGAGACATGCCAAATTTGATGTGCGGGAAGAACCAGATGGTGAGGCTGGCAAAATGGCATGCATGTTGGTGAGTCTCCTGGAGATGAAAAATCAGTCAATTTGGCATTTTGGTCGGATGGCGTGCGTGTTGGCTGTAGCAAATATGCCCTTGAGGTGATTGTAGCTACCATCTTTAGAGTATGTGTGTGATTTTGATGATTAATAATAACATAGTTAGTAGGATTAACATGTTTGTTAAGTATATATTTTAGTAAGTCTTATGGATGCAATACATTAAAAAGTTACCGTAGCCGGGACAAAGATTGATTGAATTGGAGAAGTCCTAGGAAAATTGTACACGCGGATGGTCCGGTGCTCAGAGGTTTATACACGCCAGAGCTTTTCAGCTCATGGTACTTGTACACGCCGAAAGGTCTGGCGCATGATGATGGTGCACGCCGGAGCATTTCCAGAGGAAGGAGTTGAAGATGCTACACGTCAAATGGTCAGGTGATCGGATATTGTACATGTTGGATGGTTACACCAGAGTGATTTTTCCAGAGAAGGGGTCAATGGCTAGTTTGGTGTGGTTGTACATGCAAGATGGTCCGATGATGAAAATTGGCTACGTCGGAGCATTTTCCAGGAGCAAGTTTGTCGGTGTAGAAGAGCTTTAAACTAACCGGATGGTCCGACGATGAAGAGAAGAATACACCGAAGACTTCACCGGAGGATTTTCCAGAAGGTTTTCAGAGGTGTGAGAAGTTGTATCTACCGGATGGTCCGATGATTAGTGTTGTGCACACCAGATTGTTGCACCAAAGTATTTTCCAGGAGATGAGTGGCTCGGTTGGCAGAAGTCTACACATCGGATAGTCCAGTGATGGAGTTGAAGAATATATCGGAATATCCGGTGTTCACATTGAGTTTGAATGGGGATCCAACAGCTAGTTTGTGGAGGATGTACACGCTGAATGGTCCGGTGAGTACAATCTATTTACACCGGATCTCAACGTATACATAAAATTTGAGTTGTTGGGGGCAACGGCTAGTCCGCGGAGTTGAGGTTATAAATACCCCTCCCCCCACTCGATCATTTGAAGGTGTGACAGCGTGCTGGAGTCTAAGGAACCTCATAGACACTTGAGAAGACATCCAAGCCACCAAAGTGCTTAAAGTTATCATCTAAGGCAATTAGCACAAGATTAAGAGAGTGATTAGTGCTATTAGGCCTAGAGAGAGTTGTAGTTAGGTTATGTGGCTTAGAGAGGGGATAAAGAGTGATCCTAGCTTGTACCAAGTAGTACGCCGACACCTTGGAGTCTTTGCAACTCGTCGGCACCTTGGATCTTGGTGGCTCAAGCTTGTTAACTCTCTAACTTGGTGTGGAGCGGTGGCAAGAAGTTTGTACATGGACGCGAAGACTCTTGCCTTTGCGGCTCAGGCTCCGAGTGAAGATGGCGATAAGTGGTCGAGAGAGAGGCTTGTGGTGAGACCTTACCTTGGTAGCTTGGTGGCTCAACCTACTTGAGTCCTTACTCTGGTGGTTTGGTAGTTCAAGAGCCGTGACCAGAAGAGTCTTGGCGACCGGGAGCATATCCTTAGTGAACTAGAATTGGCGTTTATGCTATCGATACCACGGGATAAAAATTTCTTGTGCCGAGTTTACACTTTCTTATTTACGTTTCCATATTTATATACTTGCAATCTACTTGTGCATGTTTACCTTTTTAGAGTAGTTTGTTATGATTGACTATAGGTTGTAAATCTTTTGAGCGATAGAATAGATATATGAGATAAATCTAGAGTACATTTAGCTAGAAGTTGATGTAGATTTATCTTGTAAAGTTCTTAGAGTCAATTAATTTTAAGTGTCCTAATTCACTCTTCTCTCCTTTTAAGACGTCACCCCGATCCTTACGTTGGCGAGGCTCGTAAATGCCTCTATTTCTTGCAAGAGTTAATGATATCTTTGAGCATTTATAAGTATGTTTTTTTATTTTCTAAAAAACGTTCCAATTTTTTTTTCAGGTTTGTTCGGGAGAGAGGGAGACGCTCAAATTTTGCTTCCTATTAAGCAGAATCAAGCACACGGATAACATATTATGAGCATGTCTTGCTTTCTTGGTTTCGGTCACTACACTGACTATGCCGCAGGAGATCATGCAAGCGGAGCCATTGGTATGCAATGTTCGGCATGGCTCCGACGGCAGCGGCGAGGCACACAGGAGCTAGTGGCCCCTGAACCTGTAGGCTGTAGCCCTTTGCACAGCAGGTCTCTCACTCACTCCCACCGTTAAGTAGCAGTGGCCAGTGACATGGCATAGAGTCTACCAGTGACAAGGCATACAGTAGGGGAAGAAGAGAGTGCTGGTTCGATGCCTGGGCAGCTTGAGCAGCCGCCATTGCAGTCTAATTAGTGCTCGTCTCCGTGCTGTTGGTCCCCGCCTTGCACAAATTCATGCGCACTAGCAACCATTCTCTTGCATTGCTTCTGGCCGTGACTACCTACGCATGAGACATTGAGACCGAGCTCGCCGTTCCGACGGCCGAGGTCGCTGGCTCGAGCGCCGCCGTGCCCCCCTTGCAGCCGAGCTCACCGCTCGCGCCGCCCCAGAGCGGCGCCGAGGCCTGCTGGTTCGATGCCTGGGCCGCTTGATTAGCCACCATTGCCGTCTAATTAGTGCTCATCTCCGTGCTGTTGGCCCCCGCCGTGCACAAATTCATGCTTACCAGCGACCATTCGCTTGCCTTGCTTCTGACCGTGACTGAACCACCTCGAGGAGCAAGCAGCACGCCGAAACCAAAACCATTGGCGGCCTTGATGGCATTTCTGTGCAGCCTATCATCTCAACGAAATCGCAGAGTCTACACTCGTAGAGGAGCGCAAGACAGATGTCACGAAGCCGCGTGCTCGGGCAGTCAACCAGACGCAGGTTTAAAGAGTTGCAGTGCAGTGCAATTTACATTTTGAAAAAAAAAAAATAGGGAGCGAGCGATTTGGAGCATGCTTGGGGTAGAGGGTGTTTGTCAAGCACCCTGTCCACCCAAGCTCGAACCAATGCGTCCTCCTGCTGCTTAGTCGCAAGCCCGCATGGGATATAATTTCAAATTGTTTCTAAGAAAGTAGATGGTCTACAATTACTACATAGAGATCCTCCGTAGCACATCCAAACCATAATGTGGTGTTGAATACATGTCACTAAATTGCTGAGGGAGGGGAAACATGAAACCAGGCAACTGGAGAGGAACAAGACCAGTGCTCATGACGGGGGACTAGCAGCCGAGAATGGCAAGTAAAAGAAGTTGTACGCCTCAGCTACTTCCATGTACCACATCGCTTCACGGTCCGGCTGGGCAGAGAGATCGACTATCTTATGCACCTGCAACAATCAACTTCACAGATCACTTTTGAACGAAAATATATTTGATTCGCAGGCATAGTTCATGGTGAACGGGAATTGGCTAAAATTGAGTTAGCAAATCAGCATCCCATGTATCGGTTTTCCCTAATAAGATCCACCAGAGCACTCGATTAGTGGATTCAAAGAAGCATGGGAAACATTACATGTCAAATAGCCTCTCTGTACTGTATAGAGCTTACAAATAAAATGATGTAATGTGTACAAGTATTAATTATATTTATTTTTTCCCAAAAGATTGCAGGAAATTCTTATAAACATGCTTTAATAAAATATCTTAACAAATCTAGGAGTGACATGCTATGTCAAGAGTCATGAAAGTAAAACCGATAGCACCCTTAACATAATGACTAATGAAGTCCTAAATTCATGAAACAAATAAGATTTTACTTCAGCACTGGCATGTATCAGCATATTTTGCAATAAGCTCAACCTATGAAGTCTAAATTAATATGCCTTTCTTTTCTGTTTCCAATTATTCAATGAAGCATCAGCCAGGCTTGACACTGTAGGTGTTAGCTAAATTGATTTTCCTGAATTATTCAGAATGAAATATGCAACCAGATGAAACAATAAATAGATCGCAAACAGAGAAGTAGAGGACCTTCAATTATCAGTAAATGGATGGAAAAAGGCATGCAAGACAAGGACAGACATGAGACACGCAAAGAGAGCGAGGGAGGGAGATGGCACCTTGATAGCTGGATAATTGTCCTTAGACTCCGCTGCAACATATGCCCCGATAACCATTACATACATCCCTACAGCACAAGATATGCTATCAACTAGCGTAAATAAAACAACTCAGAAAGTAACCTAACAAGGCTAGAGCACAGACAACATAACATATATGCAAATACTACCTCTTCAAGATAATTAAGAAGACGGACACATAGAGTAGTTGCCAGTCTATATATGGCAGTGGAAGTAATTGAATGGGTGTGACAGTTAGGCGCTGGGATCAGTGTGGCATATACAGAATCAAACATGACCTGCCATTGTGTTTGATGTATATAATTGTAAACTAACAGCACACTGGTAATAAGTTGGTAAGCTAATTGTAAAGATCCTGTAATCTAAGAATTCAGGTTTTCAAGGTGGTACTAACGGTGGGCTCTGTTATACCCTTGCACGGTCATCTTGCTGGGGTCCTAAGCTCTCAGGTTTTCCAGGGTTGCTACAAATAATACAATTCACAGAACCAGTATAATTGAGTAATCCATGGACAATGGGAGAACTATATATGTAATTCACGATTTCTCACAAGTGAAGTTATTTGTCACACAAGATTAAATCCAAGATACCGAGAAAGCAAGACCAAACAAAGATCCAAGAACCGGCGAACCTGCCCGCCACAGACGTCCCTCGGCTTCTTTGGGCAAGACGAAGAGGTCAGCGACGCAGGACCCGTCATCCAGCACCAGGCGTCCTTCGCCGGCCTCGTTGTAGTCCGCCGACAGGAGAACGCCCTGCCTGCCGCAGCGAGTCGTCAGAACTTGGCCCCGACCAAGAAAATGTGGGGAGGGAGGGAGGGAGGGAGAGGCGGGATAATTCGGGGACCTGGATCCAGGCGCGTTGGTAGCGGATGCCGAAGAGCATCTGGGCGGCGGAGGAGCCCTCGAAGGACGGCGCCTCAGTGGAGCCCGCGAGCTGGGAGCCGAAGACCTTCAGTGCGGCGAGGGTGTAGTCCATGGCGACCGTAGCAGGTCGCGCCGCGCCGCCGCCTGACGGGCTGGGGTCGCCACTCTTGATGCATTTCATGCTTCGAATACGATGTTAGTTATTCAATCATCGTATAGGTGGGCTGGACCGAGCCAGGCCGGGAAACCGGCTGTTTTTCCTCCCCGAGTTCAAATAGAACGGTCTGTGCTCCACCTAAAAAGCCCATGGGTTGAGAGGAACACGCTAGGCGGATGGGCTGAAAGCCAGGGAAACCCGGGCCAGGTGGGAGCTTTTTTAAAATTTCTAAGAATGTTGAAAACGGACGTATCAATACTATATCCTAACGGTGTAGGAATTGGACATCCTAACGGTGTAGGAATTGGTATCCAGGGGCGCTGCTACTGTAGCAGTGGGCTGAGTACTGTATGTATATATATATATATGTATACATATATATCTTATATGTATATATGTACATGCATATGTATGGGTATATATGTATATATATATATATATATATATATATACGTGTATATACATACATATGTAATTTTCTTTTTCAAAACTTCTAAAAAATATTGAAATGAATATTAGTTATATTAATAAATCAGCTGAAAAAATCTAAAATGCAAAGAAAAATATCTAAAACTCAAAAAAAATATGAAACCAATTTTTTAGGTTAGTATTACTTTCACCTACATGTTAAAACTATGTGTATACATAAAAGTACTATTATTTTCTCTATAATTAATTTAATGTGGTTAACATTAATAATTTTATAAATAAATATTGAAATATACGAAATTTGTGAACTTAATTTTTTAGTCTTCTTTTACTGTGCCCTACACAGCAAAATAAAAATAGGTGCGGCGTATGCGCGCCAATCAGACTAGTATATTTGAACGGGCGACAAGAGGGTAGGCGAGGAGCACAAACTTTTGTTAGAAGCTTTTGAGTTCGAGGGCGCCGCAGTAGAGGAACCGAACCAAACCGACTTATCTTAGATGCGCCACCGTCTGGCGATTTTTTTATTTCTATATTTTTTATTCTTAAAATTTGTAAATATATGTGTCTATTTTCAAAATTTGCAAATCTATACTTCAGTCGGCCGTTCAGTGGACCACATGAATATGTCCTTTCCAACTAGAGACAGGTTTAAAAAAAATAAAAATACATGATTTCAATGTCTTAAAGTTCAAAATATTATCGAAATAGTCATAAAAACTTCTGAAAACAAAAATTATAGTGTAGAGGATGCTATCATCTAATTCTTAAAAAAATTCAGACAAAAATATATTCTATAAGATGAGAAAAAAAAGAACAAATTTTACTAATGCTAAAATTTGTCCTTTTTTTCTTATTATACAAGTAATTATTTGAGTTGAAATTTTTTGCAGAGCTAAATGATAGCATCATCTACACCACAATTTATTTTCAAAAACTTTCATGACTATTTCGATAGTATTTTGAATTTTAAGAGCATTGAAACGTTGTATTTTTATTTTTTATTTTACTTATCACCCATTGCAAGAGCGATAGATTTATTTTTTTAAATCTGTCGTCCACTGAACGGGAGACAGGAGTATAAATTTGCAAATTTTAAAAATGAACACATATATTTGCAAATTTCAAGAATAAAAAATATAGAAATAAAAAATTTGCCAGTGGTGACGCATCTAAGATCAATTGGTCGGTTTTTGCGGCTCCCTTGAACTCGAACAACGTCAACAACAGTTCGTGCTCCTCACCTATACTTATGTCACCCGTTTAAATATATACGTCTGTTATTAATATACTAGTGGAGACCGACGCATCCTTATGTGTCACTAGTAGAGAATGATGCTGATAAAAAGCAAGGTTTAGTATGATAGTATATCAGCTAGTGTTATACTGCAGAATATATATTTCAATACCATTGATTAGAGATTGGCTTTTTTTTTCATATATTAGAATATGATTTATCATGGCCACGCAGGGAGAATATAAAAAATTGTATAAATATTGAATGTAATACAACATTAGATCTTTAACACATAGAAAGAGACTGAATCACACAAATATGTAAAAATTACAGCATTAACATCGCTGGAGACATCAGTGTTGTGATTAAAGTGTGAAAAGAGAACAAATAACTCTATAAACCACTGCTGCAGCAGTGTAAATAGCAGAAAATAACCGACGTTGCAATTAGCAGTAGTAATATCACACCACGCTATGGATATATATATGGCACCAAGGCTCTACTTCGGAAGAGATGCGAGCAATCCGCTGAACTTAACTAAGCACAAAAGTAAAAACTAATCTAGAGGGGAGGTCTACAAATGAAGTTAAACCTCGAAACCAAAGATCGTAACATTTCTAAAACAGAAATGGCTTGAGACTACATACTGAACACTGCTTTGCATACATTCAGAACATATATTGGGGAATTGGATACATGTGTGCCACTGAGTATTAAACAAAATCTTCATGATAGTTAGGGCCTGTCAATCATCAGTGAAACACTGCACATAATGTCAACAAAACACAGATTAGAGCGGTAGTTCTGTTCAAGACCAGAGAAATGTAGATATTACATGATGACAAACTTGATCTTAGTAAGAGCGAGTACACCCACAAACAATCTCCATTAAGCAAATTACATCAGAATAGAAAAGAAAGAAAGTTCAAGAGCGAGTATATCCACAAATTATCTCCAGTAAGCAAATTACATCAGAATATAAAAGAAAGAAATCTCATTCTATTCTCAACCTGATTTGCACATTGTTCCACGTTTTTCCACTGTCCTCTCCCCCTACATACATTAACCATATGTTGATATGCCACATCTAGTCTTTGTGCCCTGCAAAACGCTTCTAATTTGTGTATGTCATGGCTGGTAATGTCACATTTCCTGCACCTACAAAACCAGCAAAAGCAATGATAATGACAAAGACACATTTGCATCTATACTGTAAGGGTAAAGGTCTTGTGAACAATTATACATCAATTCTATTACCACATCATTCCTTCTAACGAGGCAAGGTAGCCAAGGCATCTAATTTGAGATGAATAAGGCTCCAGGAACACGCTTAGCTGAACTCATTTCATCGAAGATGTTGATAGCAGCCCCTCATACTCACACTGCTTTAAAATTAGTTGAAACTTACACTGTTCAAGAATGGCAAAGATGAAGGATTAGAAACCATCTACGCCCCAAACCAGATAAAACATAAGTGTATTGTCGTAAGGAATATATTTCAATAGAAATAGCAAATATATGTTATGGATTTATTCAGAAAAATAAATAGATCATGCACAACCACCTATATTATCTACAATCAAGTTACAAGAGTTCTGAACAGACACAACTATGATAAGGAAATTTGCATAAGGTTATGGTGGAGCATTGCAACAGCAATTAGAGCATGCCTTTATTCTAAAATTGCAGATCCTCTGTACCTAACTCTTTTTTAATACCACTAAAATTGCAGTTCTTTTGAACTAATTCTTTTTTATACCATCTTCGTACAGATTTTAATTACAGTCCTCAG
This sequence comes from Phragmites australis, assembly GCF_958298935.1. Lineage (NCBI taxonomy): Eukaryota > Viridiplantae > Streptophyta > Magnoliopsida > Poales > Poaceae > Phragmites > Phragmites australis. The sequence goes on from NC_084924.1 coordinate 11,707,294, forward strand.
AACCTCCTTCAAAACTAATCATTTTCTATGCAACCAGAAGTATCCTCTAGCTGACCTGCACATTGCAGATATGAAATGGCATTGGTATGTAGGCTACCACCAAAATATACATGCTGAAATGGGCAAAAGAACTAACAGAAGCATACGAACTTGGCCATGCATAACATACTCTTGGTAGTTAGAAAATTTCAAATTTTACATATAGACTTGATTGTACAGAGTTACAAGGTTACACCAAATATGCACACTTGATCTCAATATAACAAGAAGTAGCCTGTCTCAACAGAACTAAATGCTCCAGCAACAAAAGAGAAATATTATGTTTTTTTCCCAATCTAAAACAAACAATGGTGGACAATACAATGTCATAGGTTCTCACAGAGCTGTTGGACGCCACTAATCAAAGGGAAATATGTAGATTGATGCATGATAAATCATAAAAATATTCAAAATCCTTGCTTATAAACATACCATTCTTGTAAGGTAAAAACCAACTGTATCTCAATAAAGCTTGGAGTTTTAGGATACCACCAGATAAGCAGTTGGAATTCAATAAAGCCTGGCGTATTCAGAGAGCACACTCATATCAGATTTCTTAATTAGCTTCTAATTAAATCGCACAGGAAAAAAAGATGTGCAAAAGTCCCTGTCTGCTGTAGTTATTAGTATAAGAATCAAAGGTTCATGATCCTAGAAAAGGCAATACTTGAAAAATACCCCCATATATTTACAATTAGTTTTCAAACAAACTGAAAGCTTATCATTTCTCTACGAAAATATCACATTTAAGTCTAGCGATGTAGCACAAACTTGGAACCAGAGTATTTAAGTCTAAAAAGCCTTATAGTCATTTTGCGGCAGTGACACTACACCAAAATACCTCATCAGTGCCGGTTCAAAATCGTCATCAATGGTGGATCTTGAACCGACAATGATTGCTTGGCACTGATAGTTAGTGACTATCAGTGCCAGGTATAGAACCGGCACTAAAAATCAGTATCAGTGCCGGTTGGTGGCTCCAACCAGTACTGATAGTGGACTATCATTGCCAGTTGGAGCCACCATCAACACTAATAGTTGGTCTCGATTCAACATTTTTCGGGTCGAAAAAAGTTTTAACTTTTTTTTGCGACCAGAGACACCTGACCAAAGGCTGCCCACCCGACCACGCCCAATATTCGCGAAGTCACGTGATATTCACTCGCATGCGGCAACCAAGACTCGAACTCAAGACCTCACAGCCTGGGCGCATATATGACCCCTCTAACCATCTCAGCTATTGTCCGTTCGTGAGTATAGTAGCAAAATAAATCTTTTTGACATCTTCTGACCGAACATTTGAATAGCTTTTTGGATATCTAAATAATCTCAAATAAAAAAGTGATCAACTATAAAGTTGTAGGTCTCATCGAGAGCTGCAATTTTCGTATAAAGTTTTTCCTCATCTGACTTCGTTTGAAAAAGTTATGAATTTTTTAATATAAGCTGTCATCGACCACTACTGCAACTTTATTATAATTATTTGTGCATTTAGATGACCTTAAATTAAAAAAATCAACTACAAAGTTGTAGATCTCATCGAGAGCTATAATTTTCATATAATGTTTTCCTCATCCGACTTCGTGTGAAAAAGTTATGCATTTTTTAAGATGAGCTATGACAGTAGCAATCATCGGTGCCGGTTCGTAACTAGAACCGACACTGATACTGATTATTAGTGTCGGTTCATGGCTAGAATCAACACTGATACTGATTATTAGTACCGGTTTGTGGTTAGAACCGGCACTGATACAGTCACTGTCAATACCGGTTTCAGCCACGAACCGGTACTGACAGTGACTATCAGTGCCGGTTCTTATCTCCTCAGTTGTTGTTCGCGTGCGGGAGTTTAAGAACCGGTACTGATACGTCTTCAGTACCGATTACTATTGAATCGGTACTGATGAAGCGCTACATATGTGGTGTTCTATAGTAGTGCGATTAGCTATTTGGATAACAACAAATCATTATAGCTGTTTATCTGTCATGCACTGAGGATATGCATTGGGACAGAGGAGAAAAAGAGTAGTTACTGCATAGAAGAATTGCAGAAGCACATTGTCATTTCTTTCCATCCAACAGCACTAGCAGTGTGCTGTGAATTGACTTTCAGCTACATGAAAATTCGAACCAATTAATATTAACAGAAACTTTGGACCAAGACTACCTACTTAAAGCAAAAATACTGAACCCTGAATCCAACTTTTAGTTTAACAATGGCACTAAATGAATCAAATATCTGTTTGCATGATCTCGCTCAATATCATCGTCATTTTTGACATACTTTTTGGCTGCCCATGTGTGTCCTTCATTGAAGAAAATTAAAATAGAGATAGCATGTAAAAGCAGTTAGTGGAATCAACAATTGAAAAGCCATGCATGGCTAAATCTAAACATTTGGAAAGGATGTGATCAAAAAGCTTTGTTTTTCCACCAATCAAGCTTACATAAATAACAAACTAGTAAACAAAGAGTAGAAATTGTAATCTACACCTAGTGGTCATACTTCTTCACAATTTCATCAGAAATGAATACCAAATGAGGACCTTGCATTATAATTTCCCAAGTAAAATATGTAAGCTTTGAAGTTGCTTATATACTTCAAGTTACTTTGTAGGTAAGGATACTATAACTAAGATGTAACACCTTGGTGTTTTTCATAACTACACAAATATTGCTTCTCTGGATCACGACGCATAGACAAGGGAACTACAAAGATTTTGTAACTTCAACTACTTGACCATAGCTAAGAACATGTGGGAAACACCTTGAGAAAAAAATTAAAAAAGAGATAAAAGAAACAAATATGTAATTCAATGATACAAAACTTCAAAGCTTATTTAGGGACAAAATTACAAACCGAGTGATTAAGGAATCCAACAACAAGGAATCAAGCAAGTTTGCTAATTTTCAACAACTTAGAACAACTATCATGTTCTTAGAATACCAATGTTAACATGACCATAAAGGAAATTATCGCATGAACACATGAAAGGATATAGCTCATCATACTGCCCATGCAAGTGATGAAATAAACTAATAAAAATCAATGATCACTTTGAATCAGTTAGATAATGATCTAATGAATTAAAAGAATAACATCACAATGCACAATGATATCACCTACTTAGCGTGCATTAACTCATAAATCAGGCTTTCTCTAATGTAGCATGTTCATCAGTTATCTAAATGTATTGGATGACATAATTCTCTAAAGTTGAATGCGGATTTTGCTTTACAGAAGAAAATAAACTACATGTACATGTACTAAAATTTGCTGGTAGTGTCCCAAAAATATATCTTAAACTTCAAAAATGTCTTGGATTTTAAAGATAAATTACATAGATAAAAAAATACAATAAACTGAAAAACATAGGAAAATTAAGGAAGAATCAGAAACCTACATTAGAACGTCAATCTTACCTCGAAATTTCACAGCTTATATGACTTGTAATGATCCACCACTCAAGATCAAACATTAGAAAATAATTAGTCCTACCCTAACACTAGCTCAGAGGAGGGGAAGCGAGAGAGGCTGACGGGCCCGTGACTAGCCATCTACTCAACAACAATGGTATTGAGAGAGGCACTAGGAGTAGAAAAAGAGAGGAGAAAGAAAAAATAGATATTATTATGGTAAACCAGGGAGACAAAATCACCTAAAAATCAGCTTACGGGGTAAATTAGATGGGATTGGATAGTTTATGGGGTATATTATCTGGTTTGTTAGGTTATAGGATGTGGAGTAGACGACTGGGGCGACACGGTTTTTTGTCCTGTTGGTTATTTTACCGGGTTCGCCGGTAAAACCATAAACCGGCTTTACCGCCGGTAAGTTTTCCCTGTCCATTGTCCAATCTCCGGTGACCCGGACAGTTCGCTCACCACCACACCCACCACGCTGCAATGGCCCCGGGAGCTCCACAAGAGGGTCCCCGCGGAGCGGGCGAAACGGAGCAGGACGAAGTGCCGCAGCCACAGCGAGAGCGGGAAGAAGCGGGGGTGCTCGAAGAGGACGACGGCGTCGAGGAGGCGGAAGAGGAGGAGGAGGCCCCTACCCACCTCCCCTTCGCGCCCTCTTCCGAGGTGCGTGCCCCCTTTCCGCTCTCCTGCTCACGTCCCGCTGCTATGGCGGCGAGGGGTTTCGCCTCGGGGTTCTCCGCGCGCCTCACGGGCATTCCGTCGAGCGGTTAGTGACCGCCGTGTGGCCAGCGGCTATGGCGGAACCATGGCTGCTTTTCGCTTAGCTGAATTATCTGAAAGAAGTGATGAATAGCTTCCACTGGTATTTAGCTACTCTATTGATGCTCGATCTCCTGCTTGGTATGACCTGCAGCTACTTGATGATGCAACAACAGTTGATCCCAGCTACACTATCTCGCTTATAAGACAGCTAATACCTCAGGGTTCCAATGTCGAGAAAGAGTTTAGGTGAGTGTTAGATTTTAGGAGTGAAAGGTATATCTAGCTAACAAGCTGATTTTAGTATTATTTTTTGATACCTTCTGATACCAAATAAAACAGCGTGAAGCAAGGTGTCCCAGAAGAGAATGATGCAAATCCTGATAATGGGGAACCATCACAACCTGAGAATAAAGATCCATGGGAAGAGGGTGGTTGCATTCTATGGGACCTTGCGGCTAGTAAACCACAAGCAGAACTGATGGTACGATATCAGTATCTTTCTACTATATGTTTGCAATGTGTTCTTCTGTGCAGCTTGTTATCGTTGCTATGTTTTGGTGAGATTTTGATTATCTCATATATACTTCTGGCTTTAGAAAAGAAAAGGCAAAGAAACTAAAGGACCTTGCACTGAAATTTTAATATATGTATTTTTTTTGGGGGGGGGGGGGGGGAGGGATTTCAACATATAATGTTGTTAGATTGATGCACAAAACTAGAGAAAGAAAAAAAGCCATTTAGGTAAATGCTATTATTTCAGCCTTTTTTGTTGCTCCAAGAGAAGGATGAAGGTGGGATAATGTTATCTCCTATACTCATATATGGCCTTGTTTGGCACAGCTGGAACTTATAAGCTTTTGCTGAAAAACAGCTTTTCTTGAAAGCTGCATATGGCTTATGTCAAAAGTTGTTGGCTTTTACAAGAAACATTTAAGTTATCAGCACACTAGCTTTTCAGAAAAGCCACCCTCAGTCAGCTTTTAGTTCATTTCATCAGAAGTCAGTTTTTAGCTTTTCAAAAGTCAGCAATATGCTAGCCTGTTTGTTTCAGCTTATAGTTTGTGAGAAGCAGAAACCAACAACAAGTTGTGCCAAACAGGGCCATAGTGGAGGTAGATCGGGTCCTTGGGTTTAAGCAGTGTATCCATCTATTCTACAAAATTACATGGTACTCTTGTGAGCTAGATAAATTGTAAATTAATGCCAACGGTACATGTTTTAAATGCTAAGAAATGCTTATATCATCAAAATATGCTTGTATTGACCAACATTTGAATAAAAAGAGTTGCACCTTGTCCAGTAGGTGGGTGCCAGCCCCAACATATATTGTTGGTAATGTTGAAAGTTTTAGAACCATAGTTGGAGGTGCATCATACAATATTCTGCCACTTCAAGCTAAGGTGAATGGTTTAATACTGAAGAGTCTACTCATTGCGTACGTGCAGCAATTTTTCAAATAGCAATATTTGATTATTAAAACTTCATAAGAAAATTTATTAGGTGTTGTTCCTTAACACCTTGAAGTCGATCAATTGATTTCTAAGATTTCTTGAATTTGTTGTACTTTTCAAACTATATTTTTGCCATCAAGGATATATGTTGTTATAGGCTTTGGTGTAAATGGATCTAGTGCTACTAACAATGCAGATCTTTAATTCTTGTAGATGAATAATCTTGTACTTGAAGTGATTTTGGTAAACTTCCATGTTACCCAATCTCCTAGAGTGAAGGTGAAGTAGCGCTTACCTTGTACTTGCCCCCACATTTTTGCTAATCATATCTTTAAAACAAAAATGGATTTCTGATCTCTACAGGAAATCTGTCTTGGAATCATGGGAAACTTAGCTTGTCATGAATCTCTAGTTAACACAATCAGTCTGCAAAATGGTTTGACTGCAACAGTTGTGGATCAGCTATTTCTAGATGACTCTGCTTGCCTTTCTGAAACATTCAGGTTGGGTTTTCATGGACTATGATGCAGAGCTTATACTAATTATAGTCACCATGTAGTGCTTTCTTAGTATCTTTTTTGCTAAAATAGAACTTGTACACTGTTAATTGCTTCCCTTCTCCTTTATTCAGTCCTTCAACCCACTGCAAATTGTTTGTGGCACCTTTATTTTTTGTGCTGTAAGGTCTGCCATCTGAAAACATATCATGTGAAAGAGATCTAGCATCTCAGCTGAGCCATTATTATTAGATTGATAAGTACTATTTACATTGTTTTGTGTTTACATTTCCAATCAATTTGTCCAATATGTATTAAGTAGGCAAAAAGTCCAGTTTGGTTCTACCATAGAAATATGTAAATGTCCCCACACAGGCATAGACATGCTTATGACCTTTCTTCTATGTATACATACATTTGCATGTACACAGTCCACTAACTGCCTTTTGCTGAATTGTGGATAAGATCTTTGAAAATTTTGGATCATGGTTTCTGTTTAGTACTCGAGAACCGTCTATCTAATTGCTCATTTCAATCTAAAAAGAAAATAATAGAGAAAAAAATCAGTGAATGCAGATAATGATGATTTCTGCCTGAAGTTATTGAGCTTTTGTGGCCTTTTTCTCCTCATCTACGTGTGCCTTTTCTTTTAGCTTTAATTGATGACTATTTGTGTATTGTTGTTCCTATGTAGCCTATCAAGAGAGTGTGAATTAGAACAATAGTTTGTTGCTGAAACTTTTTGTATGACAGGTTTTTGGCCACCGTTCTTCGGAGTAATGCGTCTGCTTCTTGGGCTGAAGCTCTCTTACCTGATGAAGTTCTTTCACGTGTTCTGTGGATAGTTGGAAACACACTGAATTCTACATTACTAGAAAAGGTACAATACTGAATTCATATATGCACTCTGCTTGTGACTAATCAGTCGGTTTGATCCTAAAAAGTTTAGCAATATATTCATTTTTACTTATTTTTTTTATATGTGAGGATGATATATGATATGATTCCTTTAATATTTTGCATGATAAATTTTATTTTGAAATCTCTATGGTTCACACAACTTTTAGCTACAAAAAGAACTTTCCGGCGCCCTATGTTTTTTTTCCATTCCACCCACTTCCACTTGCAGGAGAAGCGGTGGTTAGCAGCCAAAGTATGTACAAGTGCTTATAATTGGAACATATGTATGGCATTTGATCCTAATTTGTTTTATATTTCTCTTAGTTTATCTTTTTTTAAATGACAATTAGGTATGTCATCTTAGTTCTTTATGAGTTTACTATATCGTGATGCAATATTAAGGAGGCCGTTATGGAGTAGTTTCTATTGACTATTTCATTCCTGTCACCTGCCAATCGCAACAATCCAGATTCCAGTCTTCTTGATCAATTGTTATATTGTGTTCAGGGCATCCAAACAAAGTTGGAGTTGCCCTTTATTTAGAAGTACTCTTATTATTATTACTGGTAATTGTCAATAATGTGGTTTTGATCTGTGAACATTTTCATTATACTTTCCATAATTCCATTACACTATATACTAGAATGTGTAAAGATTTAGCAATGTGATTTCAACTTCGTAACTGTAGACAAGTTCCGTTTATAGTCTTAGAACTAGTATTTATTTGCATATTTGATTTTTGTACTTCATTGAGCAAAATTGTTATGGGGGAGAGTTATTGAGCATCGTCTAAGAAGAATGATGGGCATTACCAAAAATCAATTTGGTTTCATGCCTGGGAGGTCGACCATAGAAGCGATTTTCTTGATAAGGCAACTTATGGAGAGATATAGGGAACAAAAGGACTACATGGTTTTCATTGACTTGGAGAAGGTTTACGACAAAATACTGAAAAATGTCATGTGGTAGGCCTGGGAGAAACACAAAGTCCCAACAAAATACATTACCTTCATTAAGGATATGTACAATAACGTTGTGACAAGTGTTTAGACAAGTGAAGGTGACACCAATGACTTTTCGCTTAAAATAGGATTACATAAGGGTCAGCTTTGAGCCTTTTTTTATTTGCTTTGGTGATGGATGAGGTCACAAGGGACATCTAGGGAGATATTCTTTGATGTATGCTTTTTGCTGACGATGTGGTGCTAGTTGATGAGAGTAGGATAGGGGTTAATAGGAAATTGGAGTTGTTGAGATATACTTTAGAATCAAAATATTTTAGACTTAGTAGGACCAAAACCGAGTATATGAAGTGCGATTTCAGTGTTACTAGGCATGAAGGAGAAGATATTAGTCTTGGTGGAGAGGTGGTTCCCAAGAATGATACCTTTCGATATTGGGAACGATGCTACAGAAGATGGTGATATCGATGAAGATGTTAGTCATAGAATCAAAGACGGATAGGTGAAATGACATCATGCTTTTAGCATCCTCTGTGACAAGAGGGTGTCACAAAAGCTGAAAGGTAAAATCTATAGAATGACAATTCGATTCGTGATGGTGTATGGCGCCGAATGTTGGCCAACTAAAAGGTGGCATGTCCAACAACTAAGTGCAGCAGATATGCGTATGTTGCGATGGATTTGTGGCCATATAAGAAAAGATCGGATCCGAAATAATGATATATGTGATAGGATAAGGGTAATGCTAATTGAAAAAAAGCTTATCCAACATCGGTTGAGATGGTTTGGATATAACCAACGGAGGCCTCCAGAGTCACCTGTTCATAACGGGATACTATGACATGCTGATAATGTGAAGAGAGACAGGGGTCAACCAAACCTAACATGGGATGAGTCTGTAAAGAGAGACTTGAAGAAATGGAATATCTCTAAAGAACTATCCACGGATAGAAGCGTATGAAAGTTAGCAATCCACGTGTCAGAATCATAACTTATGCATCAGTCTCCTTGTATCATTATTACTTTTATTTTTGTACTATTACTAGTACCTTTATTATCATTATTGTTTTCTTATCATCTTTTAGTTGGATCTTGTGGATTTCATCTCTAGTCTATCCTAACTTGTTTGGGACAAAGGTTGTTGTTGTTATTGAGCAAAATTGTTGTTACTTTCTTCTTTTATGTGATTCAGCTGAAACCATCTCAGATTATCTAACTTTTTATGTTCTCCATGGAGCTTACTTACTCACCACTTCGGTTCCTCTTTTTTTTTATTTTTTGGCTAAATTGCTGGTTGCAGAGCATTGACTTTCTATCAACTGTCATTGATAATCAAGATGTGACTGCCGTACTTCTTCAGCCTTTGATAAAAATGGGTTTGGTTAATCATGCTATCAGTTTGTTAGCAAGTGAGATTGAAAAAGTATCAGATGAGAGCAAATTAGACAGGTATGTTGAGCAGTATTCCTATGAATTGAACTAACCTCAAGTTATGTTCATTTCATATAACATTATCTGTTACACATTTTGAATTTATTCTTGACATCCTCAAGTTTTCACTATGTATTTTAGGGGATTTTCTTTAGTTAATAAGAATGGCTGATTTGATTATCCAATGTTACGAAGATCTAGAAATGTGGATTTATGCTCCAACCAAAATCTAAAACTTGAAGCATTTGCAATTCTTGATCTGTCTTCTAATGCAAAATTTAAACCCTTTACTGTTTTCTGAGTTGCAGGCATTTCTTTTTGTCTAATAGATTGATCTGAGAAATATTTAGTTTCTTGTAAGTTGTATGCCTGCTTTTAGTTTTGCTGCATTAATCTGTAACTTAGTTGTAGTCATTTATCCTTGTTATTACCTTTATTAGTTCAACTTTGAGCTAACAACCTGGGAGAGGAAGGCAGTATTATTAGTTTACGTTTTATGAACACAATTCAGGTCAGCTTCTCTTGATTTGATCCTTGATTTTATTGAGGAATTATCTGCCATAGACAGCTGTTCAGAAGAGATGTCATCAAGTGACCAGCTGATTCAAGTGCTCGATAGCATAGTTAAATTACCTGATAAATTTGAGGTGAACATTGTGCTTCCATTTCATTTATTTGACCATTAAGCAATATCCTATTCAGCCTACACAGTTTGGTTACTCTTGCCTCTTTGGTACTGCATTTCTTGCTTCTTGAATTTGTAAAGTCAGTGCGATACCTAAAAGTTCTATATCTTCAGATAATATGTAATACAAGCATCGTAATCGTGTTATATTTTCAAACCCTGCTTCAGGTTCCAAGCTATTGCGCTTCTGTGGTGATCATATTAGCAAATCTTTTGGCAGATGGAAAGCATATTGTGCCTATGCTCTCCCACGGTGGGTCACATTTTATGAGCAATCCATCTTACATTTGAAAATCATGTTCCTGTTAGCACTATTACGATGCTTCGATCTTTTCGTTCTTTCAGATTTACCCTTCCTGGAGGGCCTGTTTGATATTCTTCCACTGATCTCTGATGATAAGCAAGCCCGAAACGCACTTTGGTGTATCTTATCACATCTTCTGGCACAAGCACAAGGAATTGACACAAACTCTTCATCTCTTGAGCATTTTGTATCTCTGCTCTTAGGCAGGTTCACTCTCATCAAAGATGACCTTGAGAGTCAGAGAGTTGACAAAGAAGAGGACTTGTCAGCTGAGGATGCTTACTTGAAGCAAGGGGTATCTACATCTGTATCCTTCCCAACAAAATAATTCGATATCATAGCAACTTCGTGGAGATTTAAAAATATCAATTTGCTTTTGCGAAATGAACACATCAAACATGCTGAACATATTGTAGCAGCGCCACATTGATTTTCCTATGCTTCAATTTTTTTTTGACAGCTCAGGGCAATCTGCTGTGTCATGGAGAGATGGATTGCGGAGAAGACCTCCCTGGGCAAAGAAGACGCTTCACTTACTGAAAACACCATTGAAAATGCTAGAAAGATTCTGAGCTACTGCCAGAATTATGATCTGTAGTTTTCTGCAAGTTTAATGGACACAATTGACCTGTGAGTCTGCAATGTGCGGCTGCTGGACCGTAGAAGTATTTTGAAGCATAATATTATTGTAGAGAACAACAGTGCTGTGGAGTAGATCAGTTGCTAAGCTAGTTTGTAACTTATATATGTCAATTTGCATTGCTGTTTTCCTGTAGTAGAGGGTATATTCTGCAGCTCGTGCTGATGGCTAACCGTGGTACACTTCAAGTTCCCTCCTGAAACATGCTGTCTGCTTGGGAGGAGTCAGGAGTATTACTCACTGTTTTTTTTTTGGCACATATAACCCAGCTGAGCATAAAGGATTACTGATGCAAAATGAGGTAGAACAACTCCATCAGGGAATCGGGTACAATGAATATATTCATATGCTGAATTTGATAAACTGTGAATAAGTGGTTTAGATATTTCCGTTTTCTGTAATAATATCTTCTCTAGCCATACTTAAATCTAGCATTAATGTATGGTTGTGAATAGCATGCAGCCACATAGGTGTAAGTACACCTACTTTTCATTCTATTCTTACCCATAGATTTTTTTTTTTGAAGAAAGTCATCCATGCACATCATGTTTAAATATGCATAAAAAAGGAGATAAGGTTTTGCGCAAAGAAGAAGCTTTTATCCTCCAAACCCTAAACCCAAACGCTGGTGCCTAGTGATCGGACCTGACAGCGCTACCAGAACCAGAGCTCTATCTCTATTCCATTCAAAAGGAGAAAAAAGAGAGGAAAGAACCAAAGATTTATTACATATAAGATTGTTTTTTTCTTGATGAAATTATCAATTAACTAGTACGAAATGGATAGAATACGATGCGCCGAAGCTGAAATAATCGCTGTGTTACAAACGAGGTCAAAGTATAGAGATGTTATTACACATAGGACTTGTTTTTGCTGAGATTATCGATTTGTAGGATATTCATTAGTCTAAAATAAGTGTTGTTTTGGATTGCACGTAGTTAATTATTTCAAACTTTAGCTACAAATTACCTTTTATGACTTGAGTTTGAGTACTTAAAAATGACACGGGTAGATTTATCTCGAAAAATATTTTTATAATAGTATTTTTTGCTAATTTTTATCAATATATTATAACAAAAAGTATAAGTCAAAGTTATATTTTATGGATTGTGTTGATGTCTAAAATGACACTTATGTCGGACTGGATGAGAATTGTATCGTCATACTTTTCAACTTAAGCTTATTTTAGCTAAAATACAAAATTTTGGCAATGCCTCCTTTGTAATTTGAGGTATAACTGGTAAAATATCACTAGCAAGTCATAATATGATACAAACAATATCAAGACTCCTTATGACTCGATCAAGCTATATAGCCTTTTTCAACGCAAACAGGATCCAAGCTCCTTTACACCAAAAGCTTATTTCGAGAACGAGCATAGCACTTTTAGCTAAGTTCATAAAGTGAATCAGAATATAAATAGTGTGGAACGTGTAAGCTAACCCTAAGTCCATTATGCTCACCAAAACGATATAAATGTACCTACAAAAGAATTAATAGGGATAAGATAAACTCAGCAAGTAACGACTGTGAATATAAACATCTCACCTAGTTAAAAAAGAATCAATAGAAGGAGAATCGGACGATATCTTTTTCAAAATAAACAAAAAGAAAAAGAAAGAGAAAACAGAAATCATGATCAACTAAGCCCTCTCAGAGGCTTGCTTAAGAATAAGAAAGAGGAATCTTATGGAAATAGCATGGAATAAGGTTTGATCCTATTCATGGCGATTCCGTAAATATCTCATTCCAAAAATCAAAACAATCGGGACTTTTCGGAGATTGGATGCAGTTACTAATTCATGATCTGGCATGTACAGAATGAAAACTTCATTCTCGATTCTACGAGAATTTTTATGAAAGCGTTTCATTTGCTTCTCCTCCATGAAAGTTTCATTTTCCCAGAATGTATCCTAACTTTTAGCCTAATTCTTCTTCTGATGATCGATTCAACCTCTGATCAAAACTTAGAAACAACCATTGTAAAAGAAAGGCCAAGACATATGGATTTAAAGGGAGTATTCTTTCACATGACATATATCTGTCAACACAACAACAACAATTTCTGACACAATCTCTCATATATCGTAGCATTAGATTCTTCAATATTCTGTATGCTTCAAATATTAGATAAATATATGAATGCCATGATACAACTCTATTTGAGAGTTTTGTGCTGGATAATGACAACCTCTCATACAACTCCATGTACCGGTACGAGTCACAGCACGATGACTATGATCGGTCTTTATCGCTATATGAAATGCATAAGTGCGTATGTATGCATGTGAATTGACATCAATTCTTAATTTTTCTTTTGATAACTCCACATGATGAACAACACCACTACCAATCTATGATGCCAACGACATAATCACAACTATGAAAATAGCATAAATTTAATTCGTCAAATGCAATATCGTTTGTGATTTGAGTAAAATAGAAAAAGGCAAATACTTCAATCTATTCATAAAAGAAGACATGAATATAAACACAACACTGAATTACATCCCCTATATTACTTGCTTTTTACCGAAGGCGACTGAGGAACCTCGTTTAGACAGGCTCAGAAGTACTACCACCTGCATAGGTATATTTTTAGTACCAAAACACATCAGAAACACATATAGCACATAAGGACGCTTCTTTCACCTAAAAATGTCGCATATATGGCATTACTTCTTTTTTTTGCAAGGGATATATGGCATTACTTCAAAAGTATGCCAAAAGAAAATACTCATACAGCAAGAACGGATGTGACATCTCCATCTCAAGGTCGAATTAGACTTCCCATACTAATTAGTCCTTGCTCAATTAAAATGAAAGGACAGATTACTTCTGATGTCACATCTTTGTCTCAAACAATAGTTATTGTAAGCAAATCGGATTACCGATCATATATCTGACGAGAATTAACTGACTGAACTCATCTACAAACGTCTAGGGATTACATAGGAATCAACTTCAAAGGAGATGAGGAATTTAGCAAAATTAGAAGAATTACAATTCTTCCCCTTTTCTCCCTATCTCCTACCTCCTCTTCCATGTTCTTTCTCCTTTTTTCTTTCCTTCTTTTCTCTCCTCTCTTTCTGGTTCTTGCCCTTTCGACATCTCTTTGTCTCTCGATTAGCATAGACAGAGAGAGAGGGGCTAGGAGAGAGATGGCATGACGGTCGGCGGTAGCACAGCTAGGACAGCGATGCTGACACATAGTCGGGGCAGCGACGTAGCAGGGGAGGTGCCAGCGAGGTGGGGAGGGCAACGCATCGCGAGGGGGAGGTGCGACGCGGTAGCGGCTGACGGCAACGAGCTAGCGGCGCACGGCTAGGCGAGCAGCAGTGATGTGGAGTTAGGGATAGCCGACGGCTCGATCAGGAGGAGTTTAGATGGATTGGGGTGGTGCCAAATCCATCCACAAATTTATCTTTTTTTAAAAAAATTAACGGTTTAAATTTATTAAGCTCGCAACGTGTCACATGGTCTCTAAATCAGACATTTAAATAGCAAAATAAATTGTCTCAATGAAATCTACTAACTGTAATATCTGATATTATTTGATCCGATCGACACACTTACTTTTTTTAATATTTTGTATTACAAGAATCATTATTTTTGGAGGTCGTGTACGCAAAAAGGGTAATAATCTGAATATCTGGCTCGCCTATTCCTTCGCATCACCGCACGTTTCACGAGTCAGGAACCCAGTTGCACCACTACAGCTCCCGCCCCGCATCTCCGCCTTCTATTCCCCAATCTAGGGTTGCGAGCGCCCCGCCACCGCCGGCCATGCCCGACGCGGCAGTCGCCCCGGACGCCGACGCCGAGATGCGCGACGCTGCTGCACCCGGGGACGACGACGGCGAGGAAGACACCGAGGATCAGGAGGACGACGACGACGTCGACGAGGACGAGGAGGAGCTGCCCGCGGCGGCGCCGGCCGAGGAGCCGCCCGCCCCGGCGCCGGTCTCGGCCTTGCCCGGGAGCCCGAACCAGCTGACGCTGCTCTTCCAGGGCGAGGTCTACGTGTTCGAATCCGTCACCCCCGACAAGGTCTCCCCCTCGATTCATTTCGTTCTGTTTTGCAATTCACATGGAAAAGTGTAGCTCGAGAATTCGTGCGAGCGAATTTGAATTTTGACGTGTTTAGTAGTAGTCAGCGGTGATTGGGTATATGATTGATCTTGTTGTTTTTGTTTGGGGTCATTTCCCTATGATTGATCGTGTTGTCACAGCTCATGCTGGCCGTTTTTTTTTTCCGCACCTGATTCTGTGTTGGGGTTGGAGTTGGTTGATTAATGTTGGTTTTCCGAAATATTGTCTACATGTCTACTATTATGAGTATTGAGTACTGTTACATCGGTGAAAGAAATGAGTTATTTCGGTATAATGGGTTTGGTTTGGGTTACAAGTGATTTTCCATCCTTATGTATGACTTGAATAGCAATACAATTATGCAGCTTAATTCTGTTGTTAGTAAGACTAGGCTATACTGTACCTGTGCTAATTGTGTAGGACCCCCGGTTTTATGAATCAAGTAACCTCACGGTGAAAATTAGTAGCAACTACTGAGATTCTGTGACTAGTAATGGATTGCTGTGCTATTATGCAACCTCACTGGATCATAGTTGTGATTTGCTCCCATAAACGGATATAGTCCTTAGTCATTGTGACTTGAGGCAGTTTGTAACCCTGTCATGGTGTGGCTTTTTCCTGTAAGTAGCACATTAACCAAACAGCATGATGTTTTGTACTAACTAGTAACTAATTGCTATTGCCATAAGCCATGTGTTACTATAGTTGCTTGAATATCAACCATCTGGTTATGCATCTAGGCATAGGTAATTCTGCATTTTCTTTTCCAACTCCCCCGATCCGCTTCTGTTTTTTCTAAGCAGAAGTTTGTTTTCCAGGTTCAAGCTGTCCTGTTACTGTTAGGAAGCGGTGAACTGCCACCTGGTTTAGCTGGCATGGTTTTACCTAATCAAAATGAGAACAAGGTATGCAGAGTTCTGTAGTGTGTATGGCAGTTATTCTATCAGTAATCAGTTATTCCTTTATAATTTCTTGTTAGCATTATTCTGTAGGGTTATGATGATATACTTCGTAGGACAGACATTCCTGCAAAAAGGGTTGCTTCACTCATCAGGTTCCGTGAAAAGCGAAAGGAAAGAAATTTTGATAAGAAGATACGTTATGCAGTACGCAAAGAAGTGGCACTCAGGTTTGTTGCTGGTCTGATTGAGTACTCACTATCTTTTATTTCTAAATGCTATTACAGAAGGTGTATATAAACCATACCTGTTAGCCGCAAGTATTTTCTTTATCTTGGATGATTTGTCAGCCTTCTTACTGTATCTAATAGTGGTACCACTTTGGTGCCCATAGGAGCAGAGTAACATTCTTTAATACATAGCCAGTAATGTGCTGGAACTAAGGTTAAAAAAGCAGAGTAACATTTATGATTAGTAGTTTTAATCTATTTCATCAACCTGTCTTTTGCCTGCTGCTTAGTTTAATCCTTAATCACTATTGAACCATGATGCATTGGCTTAACCAGCGATGAAACTAAGCTCAGTTTAGCTTTTTACATAATCCTCAAGTAATAGTCATTCAAGCTATATTATACATCTAAGTTACTCAAAATGTTCCACTATATTAAACTGCACAGTGCTATTACTGTTAGGAAAGAAAAGGTACAAACAAGTGGACCAACTTAACAGGGGCGCAACACCTAGAACAAAGGGGATTTGTCCAACTAGGTGCAAGAGTATCATATCCATCAGATCATTTGCTAATGGACAGAATGTCATGGGCCTGAGTTTTCTCCAATTTCTCGCCAGTCATTCAATGAAGAAATCTTATCCTCTGCTGTCATCTCCTTGTTACTTTCTAATCGTTCTATCACAAGTATTACAGGTCATATCCTCTTCTTAAACATGTGGACTTTATTATCTGCCATCTCTCAGATGTGAACTGCATGCAAATGTTGAAGTCACGTTTTACTTGGGGAGTTTCAGTTTGGAAGATTTTCCAGTTTGACATGCAGAAATTTTCAGGAGAAATCGTGATGATCAAAAACATTTGTTGTTAATTAGCTCTTCGGTAAAGTTCACCTTGGCCAGCTTATATTCATCAGCCAAGGGAACCTCAATTTCTTCCAGGTCCTGACTTGCTGGGGCAATATTTTATTTGGTAAATATTGTCACAGAAGGAACATTGAATTCGTGGTTTGTGGTGATGGTAGCAACGGTGCAGTAGCATGCTGTACACATGATATAGTGGTCACAAATGTTAGGCCATGTGCTGCTGCATTCAATGGATAGAAGCTAGGTTGGAACATGATAGGAATAGCTAGTGCTTAGGAGGCAGATAAAGATATATCCTCTGGACTGCATGGGTTTGAATCCTAGGCACATAAAAGCCTGTACATCAAAATATGGAGCCAACTAGCAACTAAATTGTACAACTAGCAGCTACATTACGTGTCTTAATAATTTATGGTGTTTCTAATTAATCTCAGGATGCAGCGCCGGAAGGGGCAATTTGCTGGAAGAGCCAGCCTGGAGGGGGAGTCTCCAGCTCCAGGTGGTGATCCCGCTTTCCAGGGCTCAGGCCAAGATTTCACGTCTCGAGAATCAAAGTTTGTCTTTTCTTTCATTAGTTGGCACTTGATACACTTCTGCCGGTTCATCACTTAATGGAAAACTGACCTTTTTTCCCCTTAATATCATACTTATTGCAGGTGTCAGAATTGTGGCACTAGTGAGAAGATGACGCCAGCAATGCGTCGTGGTCCAGCTGGTCCAAGGACTTTGTGCAACGCTTGTGGATTAATGTGGGCAAACAAGGTATAGTTACATCCTTTAGCGTGCTGGATTCTTCTAATGGCCGATATGCTCATCTTCATCTCCATTTCCTATTTGTTAGACAATCCCTTTTATGCCTTTTCATATACTTCGTCCGGTCACAAAAAAAATTGTCATTTGGACATGATCACAGTTCCAAGACACATCTTTGACCAATGATTTGTAAATGCTTGAAACCAAGCAAAACTAAGGTACTTATGAAAGTATTTTTCAGTACAAATCAATGTATACAATTCTCATATGACAAATTCAAATATTTTAGGTCAAACTTAAAATTGATAGACTGCATAGTCTCCAAATTGTCACTCTTCTGGAGGGAGCACTAATGAACACATTATTATTCCCATCGAGGTGGAATTAATTTGCTTGACTGAAACTTGGAAGTAACTTTTCACAACATGGTTAACTCCATGCTTGTTGTGATGGTGTTACAGGACATGCTAAGGCAGCAATTTTGTTTTGCTGTTAATGTACTTGTAGCAATGGTGTTTGCGTGGTAGCAACTTGGTGGGTAAAAGTTCATGGCATGTTTCAGCCAATTATGGAAACATGGCTATATTCAATCATGTTGCTTGCTGAGGTTGTCAAATATTAACTTTCAGTTGCAGCATCTTCTCCCTTTTTTTAAAAAAAAATATTTGCCCATGGAGGTCTGCTGATGCACGTCAATGGCGAGGTGTCAGAATAATAAGTACACAGTCCTTTGGAGATGAATAAAGGAAAATATCATATGAAACTTGAAAAGTAATGGGAGCCTATCTTTTTCATTGTGCTGTTGGTTAAGCTGCTCCTTTGCTGTTACTCTTGTTGCACAAGAGTGGAACAAAATGGAGCTTGTTTTCTTTGCAATGAGCATATCTCAAATCTCGAGATCGGCCCCTTGAAAAATCTATTAAGCTTTGACTGCTATTTCTTGCATTTGTATGTGCTTTTGCTGTCGGTGGTCATCTTAGATTTGTTTTTACTTTGTGTTTGGTGTCTGCAGGGTACCCTGAGAAGCTGCCTCAAGGCAAAAGTTGAATCTCCTGTGGTTGCAGTTGAGCAGGTTTATTTTTCTCATTACTATATTGGCCTGGCGTTCTCCACGCATTTCTGAGCTTGAATATTTTTCATACCTCAGAGCAATGCCACTGTCTCTCAGTATGGAAGTGACAACAGAGCATTAGTGGCACCAAAGAACGACAATGCAGCTGCAAGCAATGGTGAAGTGTAAGTGCAAAACAAATTTTTTGTAACGTTTTTCAGTCAGCTCATGAACTGAAACCGTGTGTTGTCTTCTTCAGCATGGGTGATTGCGCGCCTGCAAGTGCAGCTGAGGTAGGAGCATCGAAGGCGCTGTGACAATAAGTTATATAAACAAACATGTGATTGTTGAAGACAAAGATTTTGAATTCTTTGCGTATAGCTAGACACCCCGATAGCAGATTCGCTAATGAGGAATACTGATTCTCATCAAGTGTACATTTCTTCCTTGACAGCATTAGACATGTAATTAACATAAGGTGTCTGTTGATGTATGTTGTGTAAACAATAAACCCAGATGGCATCTGTTGTTTTACATTTGCTGTTTTTCTAAGCAGTGCATTCACATAAATCATAATGAAGGATCCCCCCTTTCCGGTTGATTGGTCTGTCATGTCAACTGTCATAGAAACTGGTGTCTCTTTCTGTATCTGCTTTATGCATCCAGTCTTCTACACAAGGAAAAAAAATCGGCAAAATCGTGAATTTCACTAATTTTGGCCCAAACTGAAATCGGACTATTTCACTCAAAAATTTTCAGTCCAGTTTAAATGGATTCGGTCCCAATTCATAGAGTAGTTCAAACCCATTCTAAATCTAATTCTAGCCCCCCAAACATGTAGCCGGCTTTCACAAATTTTAATTTTTCTTTCACCTTATCCTCTTGCTCGCCTCTGGGTGCGTCCTCCTAGTGGTTGGCTCTTGACTCCCTCGTCCCACCTGAGTGGTGGTGGCACCACCAGCGCCCGCGAGGGCCACCCCACCGCCGTCCTCTAGGGGTTCCGAGACGCCGACGCCCGGCGCTACCCTCATCAAGGTGAGCCGCCCATCTGCTCCTGGTTCCTTTCATTTTTCAGGATTCTGCTCTTTAATCATCATTACTAGACCAATATTCAATGACAAGCCTATTTAAGTAGGATGAATGCTCTGGTAAAATCCACGCCAGCTTTCCAATCCTTGCCAAGGGATCGCCTCCTCCCCAGGTCAGGAGAGAAGAACAAGTGACCAAATGGTGCATATATGTGAATCAACGGAGTGGAAAGCATCAGCATATATATATATATAGTTGTAATTCATTTATCCTATTATATGATGCCTAGAGGGTCATTCTATCTTTTGTAACAGCCCATCTTTCCCCCTGATCTCTCTGTTTCTTTATCGCTGCCCCATGGTCCCAATTATCAACGCCATCCCCTTCCTCCCTTTCATTCCTTTTCTCCCTCCTATGATTCAATCAATTTCCTCTCAATTCCACGTGAATTAATGTCATTAACTGTTAATTGATGACCGGAAGGAAACTGCAAGATATGGAAAGGAAGTTAAAATTAAAAACGTCAATAAATTTCACAGAGGATCCGATCTACAATTATGGAAACCGCTGCTCAGGCCCGCTATCATTCACTGAGGCAATTGATTTTTTGCCATCCTACCAGATGGCGTAGGCCCAAATGCCACTCTACCGGAGTTTTTCGTATATTTGCCACCAAACACTGTTCAAATCCCGTTTCCCGTCGCGCACAATAACTTTCCTGTTATGAACAGTAACTATGAGCTAAAAAAGACGCAAAAAAATAGTGCAATTAGGACAAGATTTTTCTAAATCCACTAGAGGTATAGCATCTAATTTATCAAGCAAAGAAATATGCTTAACTTAAAGATTAGATAAAGAATTATGAGATTCTTAAAGTTTTTCATATTTCACATTTAAGGCCTTAAGCTATTCTATTTTCTCAATGAGGAATTCTTCTTGCCTCTCGAGTCTTTCCTCATGGTCTTGTATTATGTGCATGAGTTTAATAATTTTAGGTATATCATTTTTGCTCAAAAGATCAAACCCAAGCTTATCACTATAATTAGCACTAGAACTAGCATTAGCATTATTAATCTCACTTACCGATTTCATTTACCTTTTGTCATAAGGCATAATGGAGAATCGATGTGAGGGGATGAGCATCTTGGAGAAGTGGATACTTCACTTCCAAATTGAGGATAATCCATGTTACAATGTCCGTGTTGGTGACAAAGGTAGCAAGCTTGACTTGTCATTGATCTTCTCCTAGATGAAGCTTTCTTGTTGATTTTTGTTGTAGCTTCCCCACCTAGACTTTGTCTCTCATAGACTTCTATTTCCTTTAAAATGTTAGTCTCACAAGTACTAGTAGAAATAGACGCATCACTATGAAGACAAAGAACCATATCATCATGATAAATAGGAATTTTTACACTAGATGATATGCAAGAGTTATCAACACTAGTAGATATAAAAATTTCATCGCAAGTGTTGTTACAATCCAAAAGAGGGATTAGACACTTACCTATCTCACTCACCATTTCATTACCTTGCTCATTGTTAAATGTTGGTGAAGTAGATGACGGAGTGACATCCTTTTGGACAAATGAGATATTCATTTGATGCTCTTCATGGTGTGATGATGAAGTAGAGCAATTCTGAAATGGCATCTCCGGAAGAAGTTCTTCTTCATCACATTTGAGCTTATTATATTTTTCTTTAAGAGTTGCACAGATAAGATGAACGTCTTCAAGCGGCAACATAGATTCAACCACATCTATACTCAAAGCATTAAATAAAATATTAGTGGCTTGAGCGTTAAGATATATACATTTCTCTTCCTCTACAAATGATAAGAGATTATCACTAGGAAGAGAAATGCTCACATCTACTACTCGCTCTATATGAGGACCCATGGCTCTAAAAATATTAAGCATGCGAGTACTCGACTCAAAGTAATTTGAATAATCTAATAGGAGTGGCTCTACGTGCACTAATCCACTAGTCGACATCTTTACTCTCTAGGCGGTAAAGTCCGAAAAGAGAGACTTGGCTCTGATACCAATTGAAAGGAAAATGATGTCGCCTAGAGAGGGGTGAATAGGTATTTTTACAAAAATTTATCCCCTTTTACCGTTGGCCTAAACTTGTAGCGGAATATAAATTAACGGATTTTTCACAAGTGAAAAATCTAAATATGCTAGGCTCAACTAGTGCACAATCACACTAAATAAGTGTGAAAGTTACAATCCTAAGATGACAATAATTACCTAATTCTAGCAAAAGATATGCAAGAAAACACTAATTGAAAAAGGCTGAAAACACTATTCACGAGGCTGGAAACACTGTTCACTGGATACTACGAGTCAACCCGGAGTCTCCGAGTTGTACAGTTCCAGAACCTCCGGGTAAATCCGGATTCTCTGGGTTCTGTACAGAACTGAGCTCGAAACTGAATTTAAAGTACGCCTAAAGAGTTCTAGCTCAAACCAAGTGATGTTGTGTGTTCCAAGTGATGATTACAAGTAGATCCACGAAGAACCTACAATAAAAAACACACAAACGAGTATATCGAGCAAAATGCACAAATATTGAGCAAGAACTCAAACGTAAACAAACTGAAGTGGAGACACAAGGATTTGTTTTCTGAAGTTCGGATTCACCACCATGAATCCTACGTCTCCGTTGAGGAAGCTCCAACGAGTCGAGTCTTTTTCAACCGCTTTCCTTGATCCACTAGCTTTATCTCTTTCTTTTCGGAGGCGAGATCGACCTTCACAAACTTTCCCGCGGCTCACCACACGTACGGGAGCTCGCTGGGCAATACCTAACCGGCTAGGAGGCTTCACCTCCAAGAGTAACAAATACTTCACGAACTTCTTACCGATGAACTCAAGTGCTCAAGATTGGATTTAGCTCACTTGCACTCAATCTTCTAATCTCACAACCCAACTCACTTTTCTTCTAAAATTTCATATTGTGGGAATGAGTTCTTTTGGCTCTAAAATGTGTTTCTTTCGTGCCCTTGCAGCAACCCCAAAGGATGGGGGTGAGGGGCTATTTATAGCGCACCTCAAAAAACTAGTCGTTACAGACTTTTCTGTACTGACTCGGAGTCTCCGAATCAACCTGGAGTATCCGGGTAGGCTAAAGAAGGTAAAACCGAGCACCCAGACTTGGAACCTCACCCGGAGTATCCAGAACCCGGAGTATCTGGGTCAACTAAAAAGGCCCAAACCGAGACCTCTCCTCGGAACCTCACCCGGAGACTCCGGACAACTCGGATAATCCGAGTCAACTCGGAGTATCCGGATTCAGCACAGCTGACCTTCGGAAAACGGCGATAACTTTTGATCCCGAAGTTCGATTTTGACGATTTTGGACTCTATGAAAAGCTTATTCAGAGGGATACACATACCAACTGAATTCATAACCTAAAACACATTGTATCAAATTAGGAACACTCCGAAACCCAATTCGGACACTTTCACACTTTCCACACCGGGATCTCTAAAAAGAACTCTCACATGGGTTTGGTTAGAAACTCTTGAGCACGAAGACATGACAATTAGCTCTACATTGCATCCCTCTTAATAGTGCGACATACCTATACTCAAGTTCAAAGATAAAACTCGTTTAAACCACTTTGAGCATTTGAATAAATTTTGAGTACCGCTTCTTTCATTCAAACCTTGAGGGTTGCTAACTTTTATATATTCTTCACTCCATCTTTTCGTGATTCTTCATATGATTGATGCGAATTACTCATAGCTTCACATGGCCTCATACGGTCCATTGGCGCAAAGCCTTCACTCGCTCTTCACCACCTCCTTGGTTCTTCAGTGCCAAACCATTTGCTTGCCCTTCACCATCTTGCCATAAAAAACCACTTTGTATTCGACATCTTCAAGGAATTCATTTTATCAAACATGGAGTCTACTCTTGTTCTTCACTCTTGGCATATATGATTTCAATTCAACTTATGCCTTCTTATGGATCCTAACCCAACTCACTCTAAAGCACAAAACACATGGGTTACTCCATAAAACTCTATTAACAATGGGATACCTTTAGTTACTTGATCTCCACAAGTAACTTAGTCTTCAAGTTTATTGCCAATCTTTTTGAGCTTTTCTTCTCCTTATGAGCATCACTAAGAGCTCAATGGCAACGATGCATTTCTTTTGTTCTCATGGCATTTCTTAGTAAATCCATGATTCATCACTTATGCATCTCCTATGAAATAACCTAGAGCTCATTTATCTTGATGCATTTTCAATCTCCCCATTCACTTATAGTTCATGCATATCTCTCAATGCATTGCCTACGGAACAACCTACTAACAAACTCAACACCATTGTTAGTCCATAGGTATTGTCATTAATTATCAAAACCATACATAAGGGCTAGATGTACTTTTAGTTACGTACCACCCAAATCTTCTCCTGGTCCCCATTGCCACTATCGGCCTCCGAGTGGATACCGAACTAAGTTGAAGGGGTTGGGTCAAGTCCTGCCCATTCAGGTCATGTGGTTGTACGATTGGATACTAGGTAGGATGTCACAGCGAACCGGTCCTTATACGACCGAGGAAAATATCTCCCAGCAAGAACACCACAATTAGGAACCTCAATCCAAGGTAGTTCCCACCTTTGTGGTTACCTTACTCACCCCCGTCAACAATACACTAGAGTTTTCCAGAAACACAAATCTCACACGTGCACACACCAATCACACAACACTTCACATTTTTTGAAAATGCATGATTAACATATGTGATTATCCTGGTTCTTTCTTTTGAGCAAAGCAATCCTAAGCATGTTAGTAAACAAGCATTCATCCAAACAATCATTATAGTTGATGTTGAGGGCCTTCTAGGGTTTCAACGGAATAAATTTGACAATATCAAGACATGGCATAAACAAGCTAGGTTATAACTATATTAGCATATTCTTTAAAATTACAGTCATTAACTTAAGCATGCATATCCCTATAATTTGATACAATGACTCTACGGGTTGTATTTGAAAACATAGGATCAACATGATCAACGGTGTAGGATTTGCCTTCGTTGAAGTCCTTGTCCACTCCTTCTTCAAACACCAGATCCTCTGGGTCTTCCTCGAACGCGCATTCCTCTAACAAACGTAACATACGACAAAAGCGCACACACAAACAATCAATCAAATGATTATATTAAAAACTAATTAAATTACAAAAATTATGGAATTAACATGATTGGATAGATCTCAAATTTAGATGAATATCAGTGGAAGAATCGTCGAAAATGGAGTTAGGACGGAGGAGAAACGAGCTTTGAAAGTTTTGCTGGGAGAGAAAATCGGGAAAAAGGAAAATGATAGAATATTGCTGGAATATTCCGGTTTTGGAATTGGCTCGGATGCCAGCGGCTAGGGATCGGCTCGGCTTGACGGTGAAGAAGCAGCGACCGGCATTGGCAAACAAGGCGGGCTAAGGTACGGTTCTCTGGTGGGAAGGGAGAGAGAGGGGAAGGTGGTGGAGCTCACCGGCGGCGGCTTTGGTGTGATGGCAGTGACGGTGCTCGGAGAGGAAGGGAGGGAGGCAATGGAGGTGAGGGAGAGAGGTGGTACTGTGCGGATGGGGGGAGAGGAAGTGGCACTGTTCATCTTTATAGGGGGCGACAGCATGGGCACGGCGGTTGAGCGGGGCGCGAGGTGAGGCGAGGCGTGGGGCGCGAGGAAGTGGCGCGGGCACGAGGATTGCCTGCGAGGCGCCGCAACGGGATGGGCGGTGCGGCGCGGCGCAGAGGAAGGAGCGACGCCGGGTCACGAAGAGAGAGAGAGAGAGAGATTTGAATTTTTTTTCTTTATGAGAGAACACGGGTGTGATAAACCTACCCCACTTAGGAAAATCTCGTCCTCGAGATTCGAGGTTCTTCTTCAAAGAGATAGGGGAACTCCTTTCTAATATCATCTTCATGCTCCCAGGTAGCTTCAACCTCAGTGTGGTTGCTCCACTGCATGTGACAGAATCTGACTACTGACCTTCTGGTTTGTCGTTCTGTTGTACCTAATATTTTTACTGGCCTCTCTTGGTACCGTAGGTTCGGTTGAAGGTCCATCACTTCTAACGGTAGTTGTTCTTCAAGAATCCTTAGGCACTTTTTCAACTGCGATATATGAAAGACATTGTGAATGTTTGCCATTTCTTCTGGGAGTTTGAGACGATATGCCACTACACCTATCCTGTTTAGTATCTTGTAAGGTCCAATGTACCGGGGTGCTAGTTTACCTCAAATCCGAAATCTTCGTGTGCCTCTTATCGGTGATACCTTCAGATATACATGATTTCCCACCTCGAACTCAAGATTCCTTCTCCTAGTGTTAGCATAGCTCTTTTGTCTGCTTTGAGCTGCCTTTAGATTTTTCCTTACTCTAGTGTCACGTCCTAAAATCCGTAATTGTGTGTTTTAATCCTAAAACATGCAATTTCAGCTTCATGTTCCAGTTTGGGTCACTGGAGCACTTCACTTTGAGTCAATGAGGTGGGAGAAGGAAAAACTAAGAGAAATAAGGGAGCTGGAAGCAAGTCTGGACTTTCCTCTAGGTAAATGGGGCCCACTTGGGTGGAAAATATCTCTCTATAAGTGGGCAACAGCTCTCTCTCCCCTCAAACTTGCCCATACGTACTACTCACCCACTCCACCAGATAAGGCTTTTTGAGGAAGCAAGTTGGAGTTGGCTGTCTCTCACTCTCTCTCTTAGGCTCCTTTTTTTTCCCCTTTTGGATCTCTACCTCTGGGAGCAAGATCAAGGTACGTATGTGGTACTCACATGACCACCAGCTCAAGGACTACCCGTCCATCCAATTCATTTTCAGTTTCCCCGAAGGAATTCGAGCTGGTTCTGAACTTGTTTGGTGTTCTTTGGGTGAAGCAAGGAAGCAGCAGTTTTTCCACTCTTCTCCAAGCCATTTTCCGTCGTTTCCTC
The DNA here is from genome assembly GCF_958298935.1 of Phragmites australis. Lineage (NCBI taxonomy): Eukaryota > Viridiplantae > Streptophyta > Magnoliopsida > Poales > Poaceae > Phragmites > Phragmites australis. Next base: position 11,734,257 of record NC_084924.1, read on the forward strand.
CTTCAACTGGCGGTCACCAACCTCAGCAAAGGACCTTAGGTGAGTCTGCTAGGCTCCCATGGCAAGTATGCTCATTTTTGGTTGGATAGATCTTGGATCTGGAACTAGGGTTGCAAAGTTCTTAAAGTTCTACAGTCTGGGAACAAATGAGGATTTATGTGGATTTGAGTTAGGAATCATGTTGCTAGGCGGTTGAACAAAGTCTAGACCCTGTACACCCTTCTAGGCATTTTTACTTTTGATTTAGAGAGACTCCCAGGTTAGTTTAGCTCAGTTTTTCCCTTCGTAATGGCTGCTGTTCTGGAGCAGCGCGAGGCTGATTTTACTGTAGCGCCGATTACTGTTCACCCGAGCACCCCGGGTACTGTTCACCGAGCCCTCCTGATACTGTTCACCGACGACCCCCGGGTACTGTTCACCCGAGCACGGGCGCAGTCACCGCGAGCACTCCCGAGCACCCCGGGTACTGTTCACCCGACGACCCCCGGGTACTGTTCACCCGAGCACGAGCTCAGTCACCGCGAGCACTCCCGAGCACCCCGGGTACTGTTCACCCGACGACCCCGGTACTGTTCACCCGAGCACCCCTGGTACTGTTCACCCGAGCACGAGCGCGGTCACCCCGAGCACTCCCGACGACCCCCTGGTACTGTTCACCCGAGCACCCCGAGCACCCCTGTACTGTTCACCCCGAGCACCCGAGCACGATCGATCCCGAGGACCCCCGGGTACTGTTCACCCGAGCACCCCCGGTACTGTTCACCCCGGGTACCCCGTGAGTACTGTTCATCCCGGGCACCCCGAGCACGGTTTATCAGGCTTTCCTGATAGCTGATAGCTTGTAAAATTCGTAGTTAATTCGTAGGAACTCCAAACTTTTTGAGACCACTTGGAAAATTCTGGTTTGGTCAGTACGATCTTGGAATAATATTGTCATGTATTGTGGAGCATATTTTTCTTACGTGATCGCATTTCATACATGCTCATTACATTGCACGCGTTGCTCTCTGTAGTGAACGCCGATCCGTCGATCCCGGAGGCCGTGGGCGATCGTGAGGCGTCCCACCTTTCAGGGCAGCAAGGCAAGCATCGTTCATATTGCACCGTGTCCACTTGAAAATTTAATATGTTATCTACGCTTATGTATACATTGCATGTGTCGGGTACTGAGTTGGGTAGAACCTATGCCGGCGCATTATCCCATTTCGGTCACGTGTCATGTGTTGTTCCTAGGAGCCTAGTGGTGTCATCGAGGTCTAATTTTAGTTCGCTATGCTTAGTGGTACTTAGGCTTTCCGGTAGAAGTCGACGACGGCGTCCACCGTTGTCGCGAGCCTAGGACTTATTACTTGTTCACACTTATGGTTGTGTTGATGATGAGTCGGTTTGGTGAGTGGTGAGTTGAGACGAGGTGTGGGCGGTGTTAGGGGTGTCATCTGCTCACGAGGAGTCCTCAGGCAGTTCGGGGAGGGAACCCGGACACCGTAGACCGCTTGCGCCGGTTAAGCACCGATCATCGGTGTAGTCGGCTTTAGCACATACCTTACTCACCACATGCTGATATAATGGTAGGCGAGCCGATTACTTTCGCAGACGTGGTCATGTGGGCCTCGTCATAGACGGTGTGAGTCCGGTTTGAGTCCGGGCTTTTAGCGGTATTAGTTTGCTCGGGGAGTAGTTCTAATACCGCCGTGCCGAGCTATGGTTGATCCACATGGTTGGGCCTGGTTGGGAAAGGTTGTCACGGGTACCCCCTTGTGCGCATCTTAGCGGGTGGCACAAGCCGTATGGTCCCTGTGTCGTGTGGGTCCAGGAGTATCCCCCTGCAGGGTGTATAATCAGTTCGAGCTGCCGCGCTCTCGGTCATGAGCATCGCTATCGCTTATCTCCACCGAGCGACCATGTTTTGGTCGTAGAGTTTCGATGTGGGTTGTGGCATGGTTGGATTGGGGTGGTTTGGTCGGTATGTGGTTGGTGGTTTGGTGGGAATGGTTTGCTTTTATACACTTGTTGTTATATATCTGTTTTGATCAGTTGGTTGGCAGGGTTTGGGTCGGTGGTTGGTTAAGTCAGTTGCTTACACCTAGAGTCTAGGTTGCTTACCGCTTAATGAACTTGAACATGTCTTAATCCTTGCTACAGCTTTAAATGCATGATCCTTGGAGTCGAGAATATATATACTCATACTGTGTAAGTCTTGCTAGTACCTTCGTACTAAGGGTGCTGCCCTTAAGTTGTTTTCAGGTCCGCAGGTTGGCGAGGAAGAGGCGGTGTTCGGCTACTTTGTGCCTGCCGATCAGGGTGGCGGGCAGGAGTAGCACCTTCTACTCCGAACTCCGGCGCTTGTGGTATGGAGCCTAAGGGCATACGGCTCCATATTCTTTTGTTGTATAGGTTTATCTTCCGCTGCGTAGTTGTTGTTGTTCCTCTTTTGTTGTAAATTGTGGAAGCAGTTGCTTGTTTAATAATGGTAATCCAGTTTAATTATTTGCTCTCTATTAAACTGTGTTGTGATATTTGAGTTGGAAGGCATGTGTTCCGATCCTGGACGCAAAACACGTGCCGGGACTACCGGAATGGTATTCTGGTTAATCGTCGAGGTTGTGATTATGAATAATAATCCTCCTGATGATTAATTAGAATACTATTTGGACGGTTCCTCACAGCTTGGTATCAGAGCCTGGTTTAATTTAGTAGCCTAAACATAATTAGTGCGTTGTTTAGTAAGTCGACAACTTCACCTAAATAACCCATGATTTATGTTTATGCCTCTTCATGTCTAATATGTATTAAACTGCTATCGTTTATGCCCCTAAGTTAAAATGCGTATTATGAGTGACGTTTATATGTCTTATACCACATTGTTTTGCTTTCGACCCTGCATTGATTCATGTTGAGCATTGCATCTTCGGCTTTGCATCGTCGGAAGGTAAGGTACGACGCTCGGTGGCGGTTAATCACCGAGGGCTCAGCCGGATGCGAGGCAGGGGCCCGGCATGTTCCGTACGGTGATCCGTACGGGAAGTGAATACGCTAGCAATAGCGTATGAACATCCACCATGCGATGGGAGACATGGTCGTCTACTCGTGTGGCGTTTACACGAGATGTCCCGTAGGGTCTACGGGAAGTGAATACGTCGTTATCGACGTATGGATTGTCGCTTGTACGGCATGTGGTACAAGGGCCGTTCGCGCTCTTACTCTTTCTAGCGCGAAGGGTACGTTCTGGATATTATAAACTGCCTGTGATTTTGATGCTTGCAGGTGCGATTCTTATTTTGAGAAAGAAGCGGTAGCTAGGTTCGAGCATGCATCATTTCATGGCATTCATGCATGCATTCATGTTTGTACATGTATTACGGGATTCTAACAATATATCCGGCGAATGCATTGTGCTGAGTCGGAATTTGACGTTTCCCCTTTTAGTTTTACATTTTAGAATGGTTGTCACTCGGCGTAGTGGGGAGGTTCCGGAGGGTTCCGGTCAGAACAACCCTCCTCCACCGCCGACCATGGCGGAGGTGCTCATGCAAATCGAGCAGAACCGCCAAGCGAATCACGCTCTCCTCCAGACGAACCAAGCGCTCTTGGAGGCTCTCGTGCGCAACGCGGCTCCTCATGGAGGAGGTGGGGCCGTGCGCCGAGACGACTTCTCGGACTTTTTGCGGACTCAGCCGCCGGTCTTCTCGCGAGCTGAGGATCCTCTGGATGCTGATCACTGGCTCCGGACGATCGAGCAGAAGCTCGCCCTTCTTCGTTGTGAGGATCACGAGAAGGCGCTCTTTGCCGCCCATCAGCTTCAGGGCCCGGCGGGTGCGTGGTGGTCCGGCTTTCTGGCCATGCACCCCGCCGATCACCGCGTGTCATGGGCGGAGTTTCGCGAGGCCTTCCGCTCGTTTCACATACCGAGTGGCCTCATGGAGGCTAAGAGGCGGGAGTTTGAGGACCTCAAGCAAGGAGGTCGGGCGGTGATGGAGTACGTGCAGGTGTTCAACCACCTTGCACAATATGCTACCGAGGAGGTCAGCACGGATCCGCGCAAGCAGCGCCGCTTTGTGAATGGCCTGAACTCAAAGATGCAGGACCGGTTGTCCGCGCATAGGTTCGCCGACTTCAACGAGTTGGTAAGCACGTCGATCACGGTGGAGCTCAAGTATAAGAGCCACCAAGAGGAGAAGAGGCGGAAGAGGGGTTCCTCGTCTTCTGTGGGTGGGAGCTCGCAGCGCACCCGCACTGAGAGTCAGCCTCCACAGTTTCAGGTGCCGTCGGCTGGCTACCCACGACCGATGTGGTTTGTACCACGTCCTGCGTTCTCCGCCCCACAAGGGCAGGCTGCACGACCCGCCGGCTCCCAAGTGAGCGTGACTGGTGGCTCAGGCGGTCCGTGCTTCAACTGCGGTCGCGTCGGCCATTTCTCGAGGGAGTGCCCGTATCCGAGGCCGGGAGCCGCGGTGAGTGCCCCGCGACCACCGCCGGCTCAGTCAGCACCGCAGTCTTCGCAGGCGACTCACGTTCCCAAGCGTGGTCGAGCTCGCCACACAACCGCCGACGAGGTTCAGGAGGGTGACACCGTCCTAATGGGTACGTTGGATATGAGTTTCAACTCTGACGTCTTTTCTGCCGTGGTTTTGTTTGATTCAGGAGCCTCTCACTCCTTTATATCTTCGGGTTATGTTTGGGAAAGTGGGTTGAGAGTCAGTGCTACCCACACGCCGTACCTTATAGACGCCCCAGGGGCCAAAGTTTTAATCAACCAGTGTGTGAATAAAGCGGCGGTAATTGTCAACGGAGTTCCCTTCTTTGTCAATCTGTTAGTGATGAACTCGAAGGGAATTGATGTTATTTTGGGAATGAATTGGCTCTCCAAGAACAAGGCTGTGTTGGACTGTGCTCAGCGGACCGTCACCCTCAATGGTCTGTCAGGTACTCGGGTCCAGTTAAAGCTAGAGGATGTCAAATCCTGCCTGTTCGCCGTAAAGGCTGTCCCCACCAGGATTATGGAGACCATTCCTGTGGTGTGGGAATTTCCGGATGTCTTTCCGGATGAGTTGCCTGGAATGCCGCCTGGTAGGGCAGTGGAGTTCTCTATTGATCTCGTGCCCGGTGCAGCCCCGGTTTCGAAGAAGATGTATAAGATGTCGCAAGTTGAGCTAGTTGAGCTGAAGAAGCAGATCCAGGAGCTGCTGGCGAAGGGTTTCATTCGTCCTAGTTCCTCACCTTGGGGATGCTCGGCTCTATTCGTGAAGAAGAAGGACGACACTCTCCGGATGTGTGTTGATTACCGTCCGCTGAATGCAGTCACTGTGAAGAATGTGTATCCGCTTCCTAGGATTGACATCTTGTTTGATCAGTTGACTGGAGCCCGAGTCTTCTCAAAGATTGACTTGAGGCTGGGCTATCACCAGATCAAGGTCCGACCAGAGGATATTCCAAAGACAGCATTCTCTACTAGATACGGCTTGTATGAGTTCACCGTTATGTCGTTTGGCTTGACTAATGCGCCGGCTTTCTTTATGTACCTCATGAACTCGGTATTCATGGAGGAGTTGGACAAGTTTGTCATTGTTTTCATCGACGACATTCTGATATACTCCAAAACTGTACAAGAGCACATTGGGCACCTCTGTATTGTTCTGGGCAGGCTCCGAGAGCATCAGTTGTATGCCAAGTTCAGCAAGTGTGAGTTCTGGCTCAGGGAGGTGGCTTTTCTGGGACATGTTCTATCAGAGAACGGAGTGGCAGTTGACCCGAGCAAGGTGCAGGATGTGCTCGACTGGGTTCAGCCCCAGAATGTCAGTGAGATCCGGAGTTTTCTTGGACTTGCAGGCTATTACCGTCGGTTCATCGAGAACTTCTCCAAGGTTGCGAAGCCGATGACTCAGTTGTTGAAGCAAGGCAGCGTGTTTGAGTGGTCAGATGCCTGTGAGTCTGCCTTCCAGACATTGAAGAAGCTGCTCACGACCGCTCCAGTGCTTGCTCAACCTGATGTGACCAGAGGATTTGATGTGTATTGCGACGCGTCTGGCATCGGTCTTGGCTGTGTTTTGATGCAGGAGGACCGAGTCGTTGCATATGCATCCCGACAGCTGAAGCGTCACGAGGAGAACTATCCGACACATGATCTTGAACTTGCAGCTGTCGTGCACGCTCTGAAGATGTGGCGCCACTACTTGATGGGCAACTTGTGCCGTATCTACACGGATCACAAGAGCCTGAAGTACATCTTCACGCAGTCAGATTTGAACATGAGGCAGCGCAGGTGGCTTGAGTTGATCAAAGACTATGAGCTGGAGGTTCACTACCATCCTGGCAAGGCGAATGTGGTCGCCGATGCTTTGAGTCGAAGGGCTCATTGTCACTGTCTTATAGCCTCGCCGATGGATTCCACGTTATGTGATGATTTCCGGCGTCTTGGGCTTGATATGGTGCCAGATGGTTTTATTGCCAATCTCGAAATCAAGTCCACGCTCATTGATGAGATTAAGGTTGCACAGAGGGATGATAAGGGTATGGCCCGAATTCGAGAGAAGAGGAAGATCGGGCAGGCCTTGTGCTTTACTGAGGATGATCAAGGCGTTATCTGGTTTGGGGACCGTCTAGTGGTTCCGAGGGTCGAGGCGCTGAGGAAGAAGATCCTTGATGAGGCTCATGATTCGTTGCTATCCATTCACCCTGGTAGTACGAAGATGTATCAGGACTTGAAACCCCGTTTCTGGTGGACTCGCATGAAGCGGGAGATTGCTAGGTATGTGTCTGAGTGCGACGTCTGCCGAAGGGTGAAGGCTGAACACATCAAGCCTGCCGGCACACTCCAGCCTTTGCCCATTCCATCTTGGAAGTGGGAAGAAGTTGGGATGGATTTCATTACCGGCTTACCGAAGACTTCGAGTGGGTATGACTCTATTTGGGTCATCGTGGACCGGTTGACAAAGTCCGCGCATTTCCTTCCTGTCAGGACCACTTATTCTGCTAAGCAGTATGCGGAGTTGTACCTCACTAGAATCGTTTGTCTCCATGGAGTGCCGAAGAAGATCGTTTCTGATCGGGGTACACAGTTTACTTCTCATTTCTGGAGAAGTTTCCAGGAGGCTATGGAAACCGAGTTGTTCCACAGCACGGCGTATCACCCGCAGACGGATGGTCAGACGGAGAGGGTAAATCAGATTCTCGAAGATATGCTCCGTGCTTGTGTGCTCACTTATGGGAAGAAGTGGGACATATGCCTGCCGTTCGCGGAATTTTCGTATAACAACAGTTTCCAGGCTAGTATTGGGATGGCGCCATTCGAGGCCCTTTATGGTCGGAGGTGCCGTACGCCGCTGAATTGGTCTGAATCCGGTGAGCGGGCTTTTCTGGGTCCGGATTTGGTCAAGGAGGCAGAAGACCATGTCCAGAATATCCACAGGAGTATTCTCACGGCCCAGTCTAGGCAGAAGAGCTATGCGGATCGACGTCGCCGAGAGCTCACCTTTGAGGTGGGGGATCACGTGTACCTGAAGGTCTCACCTCTCAAAGGCGTTCGTCGATTCCAAGTCCGAGGCAAATTGGCGCCTCGGTATGTTGGCCCATTTCAGATTCTTGTTCGGCGTGGGGAGGTCGCGTACCAGTTGGACTTGCCTCCATCTCTCTCCGCCGTACACAATGTGTTCCATGTGTCACAATTGAAGAAGTGTCTCCGAGTCCCGACGGAAGTCGTTGAAATTGCACCCCAAGAGTTGCAACCGGATTTGACATATTGTGAACGACCAATTTGTATCTTGGATGAAGCCGAGCGCAAGACACGGCGCCATTCTATCAAATTCCTGAAAGTCCAATGGAGCAACCATACAGAAGCCGAAGCGACATGGGAGCGGGAAGATAAGCTCCGCTCCGAGTATCCTGAGTTCTTTGAGGACTTGTGAGATGTCGCAATATGGTATATTTGGAATCTCTCACATGAGTGTGCTCATCGTTCTCTCCCCGACTCGTACTGAATCTCGGGACGAGATTCTTTTTAGGGGGGGGAGGTTTGTCACGTCCTAAAATCCGTAATTGTGTGTTTTAATCCTAAAACATGCAATTTCAGCTTCATGTTCCAGTTTGGGTCACTGGAGCACTTCACTTTGAGTCAATGAGGTGGGAGAAGGAAAAACTAAGAGAAATAAGGGAGCTGGAAGCAAGTCTGGACTTTCCTCTAGGTAAATGGGGCCCACTTGGGTGGAAAATATCTCTCTATAAGTGGGCAACAGCTCTCTCTCCCCTCAAACTTGCCCATACGTACTACTCACCCACTCCACCAGATAAGGCTTTTTGAGGAAGCAAGTTGGAGTTGGCTGTCTCTCACTCTCTCTCTTAGGCTCCTTTTTTTTCCCCTTTTGGATCTCTACCTCTGGGAGCAAGATCAAGGTACGTATGTGGTACTCACATGACCACCAGCTCAAGGACTACCCGTCCATCCAATTCATTTTCAGTTTCCCCGAAGGAATTCGAGCTGGTTCTGAACTTGTTTGGTGTTCTTTGGGTGAAGCAAGGAAGCAGCAGTTTTTCCACTCTTCTCCAAGCCATTTTCCGTCGTTTCCTCCTTCAACTGGCGGTCACCAACCTCAGCAAAGGACCTTAGGTGAGTCTGCTAGGCTCCCATGGCAAGTATGCTCATTTTTGGTTGGATAGATCTTGGATCTGGAACTAGGGTTGCAAAGTTCTTAAAGTTCTACAGTCTGGGAACAAATGAGGATTTATGTGGATTTGAGTTAGGAATCATGTTGCTAGGCGGTTGAACAAAGTCTAGACCCTGTACACCCTTCTAGGCATTTTTACTTTTGATTTAGAGAGACTCCCAGGTTAGTTTAGCTCAGTTTTTCCCTTCGTAATGGCTGCTGTTCTGGAGCAGCGCGAGGCTGATTTTACTGTAGCGCCGATTACTGTTCACCCGAGCACCCCGGGTACTGTTCACCGAGCCCTCCTGATACTGTTCACCGACGGCCCCCGGGTACTGTTCACCCGAGCACGGGCGCAGTCACCGCGAGCACTCCCGAGCACCCCGGGTACTGTTCACCCGACGACCCCCGGGTACTGTTCACCCGAGCACGAGCTCAGTCACCGCGAGCACTCCCGAGCACCCCGGGTACTGTTCACCCGACGACCCCGGTACTGTTCACCCGAGCACCCCTGGTACTGTTCACCCGAGCACGAGCGCGGTCACCCCGAGCACTCCCGACGACCCCCTGGTACTGTTCACCCGAGCACCCCGAGCACCCCTGTACTGTTCACCCCGAGCACCCGAGCACGGTCGATCCCGAGGACCCCCGGGTACTGTTCACCCGAGCACCCCCGGTACTGTTCACCCCGGGTACCCCGTGAGTACTGTTCATCCCGGGCACCCCGAGCACGGTTTATCAGGCTTTCCTGATAGCTGATAGCTTGTAAAATTCGTAGTTAATTCGTAGGAACTCCAAACTTTTTGAGACCACTTGGAAAATTCTGGTTTGGTCAGTACGATCTTGGAATAATATTGTCATGTATTGTGGAGCATATTTTTCTTACGTGATCGCATTTCATACATGCTCATTACATTGCACGCGTTGCTCTCTGTAGTGAACGCCGATCCGTCGATCCCGGAGGCCGTGGGCGATCGTGAGGCGTCCCACCTTTCAGGGCAGCAAGGCAAGCATCGTTCATATTGCACCGTGTCCACTTGAAAATTTAATATGTTATCTACGCTTATGTATACATTGCATGTGTCGGGTACTGAGTTGGGTAGAACCTATGCCGGCGCATTATCCCATTTCGGTCACGTGTCATGTGTTGTTCCTAGGAGCCTAGTGGTGTCATCGAGGTCTAATTTTAGTTCGCTATGCTTAGTGGTACTTAGGCTTTCCGGTAGAAGTCGACGACGGCGTCCACCGTTGTCGCGAGCCTAGGACTTATTACTTGTTCACACTTATGGTTGTGTTGATGATGAGTCGGTTTGGTGAGTGGTGAGTTGAGACGAGGTGTGGGCGGTGTTAGGGGTGTCATCTGCTCACGAGGAGTCCTCAGGCAGTTCGGGGAGGGAACCCGGACACCGTAGACCGCTTGCGCCGGTTAAGCACCGATCATCGGTGTAGTCGGCTTTAGCACATACCTTACTCACCACATGCTGATATAATGGTAGGCGAGCCGATTACTTTCGCAGACGTGGTCATGTGGGCCTCGTCATAGACGGTGTGAGTCCGGTTTGAGTCCGGGCTTTTAGCGGTATTAGTTTGCTCGGGGAGTAGTTCTAATACCGCCGTGCCGAGCTATGGTTGATCCACATGGTTGGGCCTGGTTGGGAAAGGTTGTCACGGGTACCCCCTTGTGCGCATCTTAGCGGGTGGCACAAGCCGTATGGTCCCTGTGTCGTGTGGGTCCAGGAGTATCCCCCTGCAGGGTGTATAATCAGTTCGAGCTGCCGCGCTCTCGGTCATGAGCATCGCTATCGCTTATCTCCACCGAGCGACCATGTTTTGGTCGTAGAGTTTCGATGTGGGTTGTGGCATGGTTGGATTGGGGTGGTTTGGTCGGTATGTGGTTGGTGGTTTGGTGGGAATGGTTTGCTTTTATACACTTGTTGTTATATATCTGTTTTGATCAGTTGGTTGGCAGGGTTTGGGTCGGTGGTTGGTTAAGTCAGTTGCTTACACCTAGAGTCTAGGTTGCTTACCGCTTAATGAACTTGAACATGTCTTAATCCTTGCTACAGCTTTAAATGCATGATCCTTGGAGTCGAGAATATATATACTCATACTGTGTAAGTCTTGCTAGTACCTTCGTACTAAGGGTGCTGCCCTTAAGTTGTTTTCAGGTCCGCAGGTTGGCGAGGAAGAGGCGGTGTTCGGCTACTTTGTGCCTGCCGATCAGGGTGGCGGGCAGGAGTAGCACCTTCTACTCCGAACTCCGGCGCTTGTGGTATGGAGCCTAAGGGCATACGGCTCCATATTCTTTTGTTGTATAGGTTTATCTTCCGCTGCGTAGTTGTTGTTGTTCCTCTTTTGTTGTAAATTGTGGAAGCAGTTGCTTGTTTAATAATGGTAATCCAGTTTAATTATTTGCTCTCTATTAAACTGTGTTGTGATATTTGAGTTGGAAGGCATGTGTTCCGATCCTGGACGCAAAACACGTGCCGGGACTACCGGAATGGTATTCTGGTTAATCGTCGAGGTTGTGATTATGAATAATAATCCTCCTGATGATTAATTAGAATACTATTTGGACGGTTCCTCACATCTAGCTACATCCTCTTCAGCTTCCTTTATCAGAGCTGGTCCATAGAGATAGTGTTCTTCGACTTCAGACCATATAAGAGGGGTTCTGCATTTTCTCCCGTATAACGCCTTGAAGGGTGACATCTTCAGACTCGTCTGATATCTGTTGTTATAGGAGAACTCCGCATAAGATAAATTTTTCTCCCAATCTTTCCCATACGTGAGCACACAAGCTCTTAGGATATCTTCTAGGATTTGGTTCACTCATTCTGTCTGACCATCGATCTGCGGGTGATAGGCTGAGCTATAGTCCAGCTTGGTTCCTAGGAGTAGGCTTTTCCAGAATCTTGCGGTGAATTGAGGACCGTGGTCTGACACAATTCTACTTGGGACACCATGAAGTTTGAGGATATTGTCAACATACAACTGTGCTAGCTTGTCTCCTCCATAAGTTATTCTTACTAGTATAAAATAAGCTACCTTGGTCAGACGGTCTACTATGACCCATATGGAATCATGTCCTCTCTGAGTATAGGGTAATCCAACAACAAAGTCCATCTCGATTTCATCCCACTTTCAAACTGGGATAGGGAGTGGTTGCAGCAATCCTTCTAGCCTCTGATGTTCCTCCTTAACTCTCCGGCATATGTCACAGCATGCGACAAATTTAGCAATGTCCTTCTTCATTCCTGACCACCAGTATTTCTCTTTTAAGTCTAGGAACATCTTTGTCAATCCAGGGTGAATTGAATAGGCAGAGTTATGGGCTTCATCCATAATGAGTTTCCTAAACTCTTCTTTCTTAGGAACACAAATTCTATCCTTGTACCATAAAGTTCCTTGATCATCTACTTGAAATCCAGGTGCCTTACTTTCTCCGGTTTGGATCTTGATTTTCTATAGCTCTTCATCTTCTCCCTGAGCTTCTCGGAGTTGGTCTTCTAAGGTGGGTTGGACAATCAAGGTATTGACACAACCTTCATTAACTATTTGGAGGTTTAGTCGTTGAATTTTCTCAAGTAGCTCTGGCCTTCGTTTTTGGATTTTGAGGTTGTAGCAATGAGCCTTCCTGCTAAGGGCATCTCCTACGACATTTCTTGCCCGGATGATACTGGATATCCAGGCTATAGTCCTTTATTAATTCCAAGCATCTTCTTTGTCTCAGATTTAAATCCGGTTGGGTGAATATATACTTTAAACTTTTGTGATCTGTGAATATCTCACACTTGTTTCTAATTAAATAGTGTCTCCAAAGCTTAAGGGCATGCACCACGACTGCTAGTTCCAAATCATGGGTTGGGTAGTTCTTCTCATGCTCTTTCAACTATCTAGATGCGTAGACAACTACTTTACCGTCTTGCATTAGGACACATCCTAATCCTTGCCTAGAGGCATCACAGAATACCGTGAAATCCTTGTGAATATCTGGCAAAGTTAGCACTGGGGCTGTGATTAGTCTATTTTTTAGTTCTTGGAAGCTCTTCTCACAAGCCCTTGTCCATTGAAAGGGTTTTTCCTTTTGGGTCAGTTCAGTCATAGGTTTTGCTATTTTTGAGAATCCTTCTATGAATCTCCGCATCCCGCCAATCCAAGGAAACTTCTGATTTCTATCACGCTAGTCGGCGGTTTCCAATACACGACTGCTTTGACTTTAGCAGGATCCACTACTACTCCTTCTTCTGTTATGACGTGTCCAAGGAAAGCAACTCCCTTTAGCCAAAATTCACACTTGTTAAATCTAGCATAAAGCTCATAGGGTCTTAACCTTTCCAAGACTATTCTTAGATGTTGTTCGTGCTCTTTAGCACTCTGAGAGTAGATGAGTATATTGTCAATAAATACTACAATAAAATTATCTAACTCTTCCATAAGCACCTTGTTCATCAAACTCATAAAGTAAGCAGGAGCATTGGTTAATCCAATGGACATTACTGTGAACTCGTATTGTCCATACCGAGTTACAAATGTTGTTTTGGGTATGTCACTTTCTCGAACCTTCAGGTGGTAATACCCTGATGTCTGGTCAATCTTGGAGAAGAATTTGGCTCCTTACAACTGATCGAAAAGGTCATCGATCCTAGGCAGTGGGTATTTATTTTTATTGCTACTCCATTCAAGGCTCGATAGTCTACACACATTCTAAGACTGTCATCTTTGTTCTTTACAAACAAGACCGGTGATCCCCATGGAGATGAATTAGGTATGATATATCATTTCTCTTGTAACTCTCCTAGTTGTTTCTTTAACTCTACTAGTTCATTTGCTATCATTCGATAGGGTCTTTTGGCTATTGGGGATGTTTCAGGAATAAGATCTATGATGAATTCTATTTCCTAGTCAAGTGGCATTCTATTTCCCAGTCAAGGAACACATCTGGATATTCTTTTACTGTGGGCACTTCATCCAGAGTTGTGGCTTCCAAGTTACACAACAAGGGCTTGGGTTTAGGTCCTTTAGGCTGGCATTTCATTTTAATGCCATTGTGGTTAACTAGGGTGACCTTTCGGGTGCCACAAGCTTTGTTGCTCTGACGCTTGGCTAACCAATCCATTCCAAGGATGATATCTATTCCATCAGATTAGAGAACTACTAAGTTTGCTAGGAACTCTGCCCCACTTATTATGATTTTAACCCAGAAACATCCTAATAGGCACTTGATTTCTGCTCCGGGAGAGCGTATCATAAGGGGGTTTTTAAGCAAAACAGTTAGAATTCTATGCTTAGCAACAAACTTTGATGATATGAATGAATGCGAAGCTCTAGAATCAAATAGTACTGTTGCTAGAGTTGAATTGATAATGAACTCACTGAATACGATGTCCGATGCTTCCTGGGCATCATGAGCATCAATGTGGTTGACGCGGCCTCTCCCAAAGGATTGTGTAGTCTTCTTCTGCTATCCCGAGGCTTGTGATCCACCACGTCCAACTCCTGATGCTGCTGTCCTGGCACTTGCTGAGGAGTTTATTGGGGCTCGTGCTGCAGTGGGGTTCTTGTGTGGGCAGTTGGCTATCATATGCCCGGACTCCCTACAGTTGTAGCAGACTCTATCTTTGTTCCTTTCGGTCACCTGGGCAACACTGCCATTACTGTTCTGCTGACTTGCTGAATTCTGGCTGCGGTAAGCTGAAGTTGTTGGCTGGTTGTATCCTTGAGACCGATACTGCATAATTGGTTGGTATTTTGGCTTCTGGTAGTTGTTAGGTCTAGGCTTTGCGAATCTTTCCTACTGCCTATGCTTATGTACCATGAACTTGCATTTTCGGTCATTGTCTCCTTCAGTTTTGGCTTCCTCTACGATGATGACTTGACTCATCATCGTTTTGAAGTTCAGGTAAGTGCTGGCAGACAAGTGCATCTTCAGAATACTATGATTTCCTCTTCTGAAGCGGTCCTGCTTCTTCTTGTCTGTATTCACATCTTCTGGAGCATAACGAGAGAGCTTGGTGAATTTGTGGATGTACTAATTTACGGTCATGGCCCCTTGCTTCAAGTCATAAAACTCGGCTGCCTTCATCTCTATGATTCCTTCTGGGATGTGATACCTCCCAAACTCCTCTTGAAATTCCTACGGCTTCTCGATAGTTTTCCCACCATTCCAAGGCTGCTCCCATTAACTGTTGAGGTGCCAAAAGAACATTTTTCACGGTCACTAGGATTTATGACATACAACTTCCTATTGATGCCCCTTAGCCAATCATCTACTGCTAGTGGATCATCTTCTGTGTGATCGAAGGTTGCTGGTCTGAGTCTCATGAACTCAGTCATCTTGGACTGTGGCCCTTATCCATGTCCATGGTTGCCTTGTATTCCTTATGCTATGGCTTCCGTCAAACGGTTAGTTATTAATGCCACAAGTTCTTCAACAGATGGTGGGGGTGGCAGCTGTCCTCTCAGCTGGTTATTCTGGCCATAGCCCTCTTGTCCTTGATTCACTTCATCCTCATGGTCTTGCTCTTCCATAGCTGCTCGATAGGCTCAGGGAAACAGGGGGGCCTGCCTAACCCATCTACCTCGGTTCTGATATCCACCTTTGGTTCATGGCCTTCCTCTAGGTTGTTGTCCTACTTGAGCCTCACTGGCAGCTTCATGGCCTGCTTGAGCTTGATGCCCCTGGCGTTGTTGGATCCTGGTTGACCTCTTGGATGACATCTGCTTTCGAGGGTAGGAGAAGGTAAGGCTTTAGAGGGGATAACTATTATGTTACTTGATTTCTTCTAAGAACACTTAGGTTGATTATGGCACACAACATCAGTAAAAACATCAAGCACATAACATTACATCACACAAGGTTCAATACACACATAGGCATTGGAGCTAAAGACTCCAAGAAACACTGAACTGCTACAGACAAGGGTTGCGTTACTATGACACGATACATAATACTACAACACAATACATACTATTGGAATAACTAGCACACGGTAGACTGATGATGCACTGGACTTGACGATGCTCTTGAGTCATGCTGTACTGCTGATGGTGGCGAGACTGCCCTCAGGGGTAGTTTGCACTCCATTCTGTGGCGAGATTGATGTCATCATGGTTGGCTAGTTACAGGTCATGCATCTGATAAAAAGCTCTAGCCATGTTCTCCTCATCATCATCTAGGTCGATGATGTTATCTCCAACGGACTCCTTACTGCCTTCAAAATCATCGTCGTGCACAAACTTGCGCCCGATGGGGTCTTCTTCTTCGTCAAAATTATTTTCATACATTTGGTCATTCTGCTCTGCTCTAGGAACTGGTAGAGGTGGCGGTGGCACTGCAACTGGTGCTGGTACAACTCTGCTGGATGCAATTGCATTGGCTACTCCTAGAGGGAGGAGGGGAACTCCGGGTAACTCCAAACGTCTAACATTGTCAATTGGTGGTAGGTGAAAGGTCCTCTTTCTTGCAGTGAGCTTGCGGTGGGGTCCTCCGTGAGTCCTGTGGCAAGACAAGTAGGCTTCGTTAAGCTCCTTGACATAATAGTCAGAGGTCTATCAATACCTTGGTAGTCTCTTCAGCATGCTTTTCTGCAGCTGCTGCCTACTCTCGAACCGGTTGTAGCTGCATCCTCAGAGCTCTCTCTCGAGTCTCAGAATTTTTAGCCCTCTGGAGACATGCATTCCACTCAAAGCGATGAGTCTCATATAGCTGGTCCAGGGCAAGGAGGTACTTCACTGTGGCGACCAATGTAGGGTCGTCCTTCCTTTGACTTAGACCTTCCAACCTTCTCATCCTGCTACACCACACTGGGCGTGTACAGTCACTAACTGGGAAAAACTTCACGGGATATGTCCAGTATCCTTCTCATGCCTTCGACAGAAGTAAAGGAGGGCCTTGCGGGCTGCTGCCTGATAGGTGTCGCTATACTCAGCTCCGTAGGCAACAGTACTCCACGATTGCCAGTCTGTATACTCAGGTGTCTCGAACACAAGGACGTGGACTTCACATTTGTTGATACAATTTTCTCGGTACTCTCGTCCACGATACTCCAAATGCTGAGTATACCCAAACCGCATCAGTGTCTGCCAAAGGATAAGAGGAAAGCCTTGCACATCCAAGCAATAGGTGATGGTCATCTGTCTCCTTCCATCTGCCATTTTTTTTTGAAAAAAGTGAGTCGGGATCAAGTGAAAAAAATAAAAACCTTTTTATTAAAATGGAGTATCAAGGTAAATAGGCAATGAGGATGGTAGAAAATTTTATTAAATAGTTTGTTATAAAACTATTACTCCTTTACTCGGCCAATCCTAAGGTTTCGCCCTGCAGTCAAGTATGGCTCTGATACTATTTTGTCGGACTCCTTCTTAGGATCACCTTGTGCAACTTATACCAATACCTGGATCAGTAGCTGATACGCACATATTTCTAACAGAAATAGATATCACAGTCATACAACGATTAAGTACGATATTAAGGGATAACACATAGTTCATTATAATAAAGATCCGTAGGCATAATTAAATAAAGCCTCACAGCACAACAGAAATAATGTAAAAGCGACTCATACTCTAAAAGCATCTTGAGTGTAGATGAAAGAAACTTTTTTATTCTTCATCTTCACCTTTGATAAAATCGGCCTCTAGATATCTGAATCTACAAGCCGAATTTCTTGCGATAACTGGCCATTGAGCACTCATCTCGGATTCCTGGTATGCAGCGCTTTCTTCTATTTTATTTTTGACCCTTTTTGTTACCTTCAGCTTCCGACATACAAGCGGTCAAGTACGCTAAGGAGCAAGCTGCTCTACGCTATCAGCTCAAATACTGGGTTTGAACTCTCGTAGACAGTAGCGGATCTAGAAATTCTCCACTGGATGTGTATAGGAGTACTAGACCATACAGAATTTAGCCCATATGCAGAGCTAATGCCCACTTGCAAAGTTTGGGTGTGCATGGGCATACCAGGAACCCCACCTGGCTCCACCACTGCTCGTAGAGGTATGTGCCTTTTTTTTAACCATGTAAGTCATGGTTTGCTGTGAATAGAGGTATAGCAACATTTGTTCAGACGTGTGAAGTGTCGAAAATGTATCTTGTTTATTCGGAATAACAGCTTATTTGAAGGAAACGCATATTTCTATTTGTATGTAGAGAAAAAAAAACTTTGCGGCAAATAGAAGCCGGAATTCGGAAAGTAGTGCGGGTTTTGAAAGCTCTTCAGGTGGGACAGGCCGGGCTGGGCTGGGCTGGTAAAAAGCTCGGTGGCTCAGGAAGCTACTCCATGTGATTACAGTCCCAACGGCTAGCTCACTTTTCTTCTTCACTACATAGCAACGCATACATTGTAATACATAGCAACGCATACATTGTAATACATAATTGTACGTGGCGGCACACACACACACACACACCATTCCAAGCACCACAACACCACGACATCAAGCTGACGTCACGGACTACAAACAAGACCAACACGCTAGTAGCACGGAATTGGCAGAAGCAAGGCACACGGATCTCAGGCCGTCTCATCAGATGAGCTGGAGGCCCTGGAGGAGGAGCGCGTCGGCGAGCACCTTGTTGGAGGCGTCGGTGGGGTGGAAGCCGTCCCAGAAGACGTAGCCCGTGGCGTTGGTGCACGTCCCCGGCGCCCCCTGGTGGCACAGCACCGACGTCTCGATCGTCCCCGTCCCGCAGCACGCCCTCCGGGACTCGAAGAACCCTGAGATGTAAACGCCATTGGCTTACAATCGTAGCAAGCACCACGTACACACATCGTAGCAAGCATTCGTACCAGCGTTCGTCGGGTTGCTGACGAGGTCGAGGAGCGGCTGGTAGATGTCGAACACGACGAGCTTCAGGTCTGGGAGCCGCCTCTGGACGGCGCCCGCGGCCACGCCGAGCTTCTGGTTGAAGACCAGCGAGTCGTTGTTGAGGCGCTCCACGCAGCCACCGCCGCCGCCGCCGAACAGGGTGACGGAAGCCGGGAGGCACCCCATTGGCGGCAGCGACGTCACGCCGATCCGCCGGGCCCCCAGCCCGTACAGGCTCTGCATTTGGCACGCATGTGGGCTAATTAGCCAATGCACTGATAAAGGAATACACACGTGGATAATATTTATCCACGTCCACTATTACGTACAAATAAGAAATATTAAAATCGAGTGAAAAAATAAAATGAGATGGTCATGCTACTCCTAATCAATACGATGATGAGATCAAGTAATTCACCAACGTTGAAGTAAATGTATGCATAAATTTAAAGGTATGGTAGAAAAATAAACCATAAAGTATCATTGGCTATCGCAATAGACAAATAATTTAAGACCGATATTCCCGAGACTATTGACAAATATTACGAAATGGATGGCGTAGCATGAACTTCCCCTAGAAGAGAGAAAAAAAAAAGGAAAGAATGGATTCAAATTTAAATCCCCGTGTGTGCGCGCGCGCGCTATTAACGGAGGAGCTGATTACAACATTAGAAGCAGAGTAATAGTTACTGCACGCAGTTTACCCTGACTCTATGCGATGGACCACTCAAAGCTTATCACATCTAGAAGAAATTCTGGCATGTGCTTGACAGCTCTCTGGATCGCATCTACTGGATTTGGTACGCCATTTAAGATTTCACTGCCAAGGCCACAACCCTAGTCGGTACAGGTCCATTTGTTGTTCGCATGGTCCCCTGTCTCGTATCTAGTGAACTAGTCTTATTTGAACTAGACTGACTTTCCTCAGAAAAAAAAAAAGGAAAGAATGGATTTAAATTTAAATCCCTGTGTGTGCGCGCGCGCGCTATTAACGGAGGAGCTGATTACAACATTAGAAGCAGAGTAATAGTTACTGCACGCAGTTTACCCTGACTCTATGCGATGGACCACTCGAAGCTTATCACATCTAGAAGAAATTCTGGCATGAGCTCTCTGGATCGCATCTACTGGATTTGGTACGCCATTTAAGATTTCACTGCCAAGGCTACAACCCCAGTCGGTACTGGTCCGTTTGGTTGTTGGTACGATCAGTCTGTCTCGTATCTAGTGAGTCAGTCTTAATCTAAGCTGGGTGTATGCAGTACTATTTGTTTGATTGATTATATATATTTAGTCTAGTTGAAAAGAGATTGTGTTTGATTGCTCGTATAAGTATATATTGTATGAGATAAAATAAAAAAGCAAACGTTAACATAATGTTTATTTTACATAAATACACCATATAGTACTTAATTTATCTTATTAAACCTTTATCTAATTTAAAATATATTAATATAAGTTAATATTCACTAATTATACATTAATACATTACTGTTGTAGTCTGACCTGGGAATCCGTTTCCCAAAATCCAGACTGCAACAATAATTTTACACATACAGAGCCAGACCGAGCGAGCCATCCAGACACCAAACAGACTATATATATTTTCATGCAGCGCACAGTGTTCATGCATGTTATGAGCCGATGCTACGTTATGCCCTATGCAATAGTAGTGACCATCGAGTACGGCGACAAGAGTGACCATCACACCAATGCAGTAAAGAGGTGCAGGGCTTCTCGGATCTGCGTGTGGCAGCAAGCGGTGAATGGATCGACGTTGTAGGTTTAACATGGAAATGCTCTTCCAAGGTGCGTTCATGCGGATGGGTCTGACCCTGTGAGTGGTTGTTGGGAGAGAAAACAGCACAACAGGTGCAGTTAGACCGTTGCAAAAGGATGCAACTTTCCACGACGGCAAAGCCACACCCGCCCTGCTTCCACTTCTTATGTCTAACCGATCGCATGCATGGATTAGCGAGAAATCGAGCAGAAATCTCCAAATTAACATGCACGCATGCATGCTCAGCCGGTACGGTTCTCCACTTCTCCCTAACGAAGCAAGCAAGTAAAAGAGACGGCATGTGACGACAATAACACAGGCAGTGGACTGGACTGGACTAGACTGGACCCAGGTGTCCAAAAGCATCGGCATTGCCATTGGCGTTGGTATTGGTATTGATGTTCCAACAACAATTACTGCTACGTACGTACACGCACAACGCACAGTGAATGGCAGGACATGTTCACGCAGCAGAGGAGAGTTAATACTGAGGCTATTGATTCCTACACGGCCCTACCAACTGCAACCTGTGACTTCATATCCACCACTGCTGTCCTGCAAACTCAATGAATTGCACGCAGGTTCAAGGTTGAAGTTAATTCGTCATCTTGCTCCGATCCATACAAGGGGTTACTAGTTTTACTACTACCGTATGTACTTGCAGCATGCTGTTAATGAACTCAACAAATTAAGTTGGAGAAGGTCGTTAGTAGATCGATCACAGATTTATTTTAGGACGTGTCACTTCCTAAGTTGAGTTTCAGGTTGTGTCATTATGCATTTCACGTACATGTAGGCCTAGTGGATTATAGGGAAATATTGCGGTCGAGTTCTTGATGAATGATCATGTGCGTACCTCGACGACGGAGGTGAACGGCTGCATGAGCACGTCGGCGAACTGGTCGGGCGAGTAGGTGGCGCTGAGCATCTGGTTCACGTAGTAGTTCTGCACGTAGTCGCTGGTGCCGGCGCTCACCACGTAGATGGAACCCGACGTCAGCGCCGCCGCCCGCTGCGCGCCGGCCGACGCGGCCACCCTCGACTGGTACTCCCGGAAGTACTCCAGCTGCCGGCTCAGCGAGATGGCACCCTGCAACATGCATCAATATAATGCAGAGACGTCAAGTAAACAGTAGTGTACATGCATGTGCATGCGGCGTGTGGCTGATCGAGGCAGTAGTGAACGAATGTATTGCGCCTACGTAGGGGGCGGCGGTGGCGTCGAGATACCCGGCGCCGCCGGAGGCGAAGTTGGCGCCGTGGAGGAGGCTCTTGTTGTCGCTCTGCGCCTCCTCGCTCAGGTACGCCGGTGGGTACGAGCTGAACCCGAGGTTCTCCACTACGGCCAGCAAGAGGAGCTGATTATTCAGATGGATTTACGAGGCAGCAGAGCAGGTGTGAGTGTAAAGAGATTAAGGTTGGCTACCGGTGTAGTCGGTGGCGAGCTTGCCGTTGCAGAAGCGGCCGGTAGGGGAGTGGGTGGCGGGGAAGTCGCGGCCGTAGGGAGGGAAGTCGGCGCGCACTAGCGTGGCCAGCCGGTTGTTGTTGCCGGCGTCCACCACGGAGTCACCGAAGATCATCACGCCCGGCACCAGCGCCTGCCCCGCGGACCGCGGCGCCGCCGCCGAGAGCAGCAGCAGCACCGCCACCATCGCCGCAGGCACGGGGGTCAGCTTCATCGTCTCAACGCGTACCCCAATATATTTTTCTCTTGGATCGGTTACTGGAGTTGAAACGGACTGTGGTGCTGTGGACGTGCGGCGACCGGTGAGGCGAGCGAGCGAGAGGGTGGCGTGAGTGTGACGGTAGAAAGGGGCACGCACCACCGCGTGGTTTTAACGGGGTGAAGTGAGGTACTCATAGTTATTAACTACAGTTGGATGGAGGTGGGAAGAGCTAGCTGGGAGTTACACATTCAATACGTTGGTGCTATATTTCAAACGTTATTTTTTTTATTTTTAGACGACGGCTAAATCATTTGGTGGGCATCACACGATTGTTCAACCTCCCGACCCCCCGGCTTCCGATGCTACCCTTGCCTCCTGATGTCGGTTCCGCTCCCCCCTCTCGTTCGTCTCCGGCGGCATTACCGCCGTCGTCGCCTGTCACTGCACAAATCTGGCTTCGTCAGGTTGTCCCTGCTCGCCTCGCCCTTGCACCGTCCATCGATCATCCTCTGCCGCCTCACCTCTCCGCCCCCGTGCCCGTCTCCTCTGTTGGATCGGCTTGCCGCCGGTGACTTTTCTCTAAGCCTATCGCTCGCCAAGAAGACACAGTCGTCAACCTCAAAACCCTAACCTCGTCACCGCTAATTCTGTCGTCTGATCATGGCTCCTAAATTTCAGGAGGCATGCACCACCAAATAATGTTTGAAGTGGAAGGCAGTGTTCACTCTATCGGTTTAAAACCTTACGATGAGGTAAAGTAGAGTGGGAAAGAAAGCGGGAGAGTGCCCGTCACGCTAAGGCGGAGGGCCTCGATGCTGTAAGAAATGACAAATATCCTAGGTGCACTCAATAGAGTGCATCTATTGTACCCCGACCTATTTTCATTCTCTAAGGTATGCTAGGTTTAGCAGTGATGTATTATTAGATTAGTCTTTAGATGTACCATACATACCAACGTTTGTTGTCATCTCTTTATGGTTACGGTCCATTCGTATAGATGAAAAACTCCATGTCCTATATAATGTTTATCAGCATATGTAAAATCCATGTCAGGTTATATGATATTTGTACTTCATTACTACTATTGTTTGATAAATTAGATTTTGTATTCTCACAAAGTCACTTTATAAAAAAAATTCACACACTTTTACACCAACTAAATAAAGAAATATCAACAAAATGATATCCAACTAAAATTAAAGATAGAATGAATCGTTTGGACAACTGTATACACAACTACTATTTTTCGCCGAATAAATGTGCAATATTTTTCAATTTACCGAATACAAAATCTATATGACAAAAAAAATTATACATATAATTTTGTAATTGAATTAAATCGAATATATCGCTGTAGAGGTGGGCGATACAAATATGTTGCTCATTATATGGGCGAGATGAAGGTATCGTCCGTTTAGATCAAGTTCTCGCCCGTTGAACAAATGAGACATTCTTCTCTTCGGTTATTAAATTCGCTGGCAGTCAGGGCCCACAAAGTCTTGCTCGTTCAACAAACGAAACCTTATTCTCATCAGCTGAATAGACGACGATAGGATAGATCTCATTATTTTCCAAACGGTTATGTAATCTTAAAATATTTGAAATATATATATATATATAAATTCTATTTCTGAATTGTAGTAGGTTAGACTAGGCCCAGAGGATCGCTCTTTGAGAGAAGAGGGCACGGGTTTGACAGGTCTTACCATCTCGAATCCCATAGCTTCAACCGGAATTAACACCTCTAAATTACCTACAACGGAGTGAGGCAGGGATGCCACTCAATCATTTTACAAAGCAGATTGTAGGCACAAAGAACTGTACAAAGGTGGAAGTCGAGGTGGACAGCTTCGTTCACAATATTTAACAGGAGGTGGTGAAAAAAAATTAGCCATGCATGTAAAATTTGGGATGACCATAATATGCAGTAAAAAAAATCCTAATGGTCATAATAGATGTAGGAAAAATCAGATAGATTCTTTTTTAATAATAACATAATATATGTCACTACCCCATAGCGGATATTTACAGACGAATTTTAAACTCTATCGTAAATAGTTATATGTTCCGTCTCTATAAAAATATCTGTGATATCAAACTTGTTACAAATGGTTTCAGAACCATCTGCAGTACACTTACACATAGATGAAATTTTCAGATAACCGTCTGTGCGTAGTAAAAGTCACAGACGGTGTTTATTTAAATCCGTCTGTGATTACTAAGAGTCACAAACGATTTTTGTTTGAACTCATCTATGTTTATTGTCACAGACGGATTTAAAAAAAAACATTCGTGTCTCTCTTAAACCCTACATCGTGGCTCATAAGGGGAAAGGATCACATAGATACACCCTTTATGATTCTCAAATTAAACACGTTGACACACTGTTCAGAACATCGATCACACATTATTCATAACATTGATCACACATTATTCAGAATACAAAACACATGTATTTATATATATATATATATATATATATATATATATATATATATATATATCATAAAGGTTAATAATATCACACATAAACCTAGTTAGCTATACATCATTTTTGGTCGATCGACGTCACATTCTAAAAGGATAAAATGATTGACATCATGGTGACACCATCTTCCAAAAAGACAAAAAGTGATCGAAAAACTTGGATCGATCGACGCCGTCTTTCAAAAAGATGAGATGGTAGATATCATCTCAATCTCTTGCATTTCAACATAATGTCAGCCTAAGTATCATCTTCAATTAGCAGCTTGCAGTCATCCGAATCTGGCTGCACCTTAATGATCTCACGCATCAGCCGAACCACCGGCTATGATTCAACAAGAAATGAGCATTTAAGCATGTCTTGCAGTTGATGAAAATGTCTCTATTCTGATGAACAATAATAGAGAAATTTTCATCCGATAGAACCGAGTAGAGAACGTGGTTGACGACGTACACATGGTCGACAGAGGGAGCCTTCACAACAACGAAGAAGACGAAGTCTACTAGGCCGAAGTCAATGCCAAGCATCCACGCCATCAAAGCCGCTATAGGGACAACCCCATCCTGCCACCTCCTGATTGCCGTGAATTACGTCATTGCAAATCTACGATGAAAACAAGGTTGTGTCATCAGTTACACAGATTAAAGCAATGAAAACCTAATTAACAAACTCTAACTAAACAGCAAAGAGAATAATATGATACTCACCTTGGTGCAGTGAAAAGGGATTCGGCCCCCGCCGAAATCTAGTTCTCTGACGCTGATGGTGAGTGAGGACACGGAACACTCCTCGCTTCTCAATATAGTAGAACACTTGGATATAACGAGTGGGGAAGAAGAACACTTCTCGACGCTTTATATTGAGGAGAGTTGAGGAATTGTGTGTGTGAAGCCAAAAGAGTCTTGGGTGATGAGCGATTTGTGTGTATTGGAAGTCAAAAGAGTTAGGAGAGATAGTCAGTCAAATTTAAAAATATTCGCGGGTATGTAAGTACAGACCGATGTTTATAAAATCTATATGTGTTTACCGAATAGACACAGACAGATATTAAAAAACCGTTTGTGATAATATCACAAACAGATTTTTTTAAAAGCCTTTTGTGTCTGTATAATAAAAACAGACGAATTTATAAAAACCATATACAAGTTCATTCACACCTTGACGTGGATATGGCTCCACGTGCACCGTCAATGCCTCTCCAGCGGACTCCATATCCAGGTGAACAGGGTTGCGGGGAGGGGTCCAGCGGCAGCAAAATTGTGATGCGATGCGGTGTCCGCTTCACTGTGGGCGACGTGACTGGCGAAGGGGTTGTTGGTCCCGCGGAGCGGTGGAAGGGGAGCTGGAGAGCGCTTGCAGAGGCGAGGCAGGAGGCTTCGGTGGCGGGTGGAAACGAGCAGCGTCCAGCAACCGCCAAGACGACGTGTCGTCCCCGTTGTGTGACGACTGGGCAGACACAGATCTGGTGGCCGCGGTGCAAGGTTCTCCCGGTCCCTCAAGGGACACGCAGCGCCAAGCAGAGGCATCCATGTCATGTTAACGAAGTGCAAATCCATAGAACTAAGTGCCTAATTTCTTATCCCAGGTTCATTTTTCAAAGTTGTATATCGATTGGATTGACGAATAAAGCCAGCTCTAGCAGACCTCATATCGGACCATCATCTCGTATCCACGTCAGATACGGCTCCACGTGTGCCCGCAACGCCTCTCCAGCGAACTCCATATCCCAGTGAATAGGGTTGCAAAGAGGGGTCCGGTGGTGGCAAAATTGCGGTGTGATGCGGTGTCCACTTCACTGTGGGTGACACGACTGGCGAAGGGGTCGTAGGTCCCACGGAGTGGTGGAAGGGGAGATAGCGAGCGCTTGCGGAGGCGAGGCAGGAGGCTTCGGTGGCCGGCGGAAACGAGAAACGTCCGGCGACCACCAAGACGACGTGGACTCCCCGTTGTGTGACGTCTAGGCAGACGCAGATCCAGCAGCCACGGTGCAAGGTTCTCTCGGTCCCTCAAGGGATACGCAGCGCCAAGCAGAGGCATCCATGGAGGTGGTGGGCGGCGTGTCGTTGAGGCCGTCGTCGGCGCAGGCGCAGGCGCGCATTGGACAGCTGTCGTCCATTGATGTAGGTGAATGTTTCCTTGTTAGGGAGGGGCCGCGGAGGCGCGCGTTGGTGGTGGAGGCCCAGGGCAAGAGCTGGTCGGAACGGCAGATGCAGCAGCAGCGGCGCGCGCCGTAGCTGCCCAAGATCGAGGACGATGGCAACCCGCGCTTCGTCATGTTCATCCGCACCGCAAATGTCAGTGCCTAGCTCTAGCTGACATCTCCACCCGTCATTCAGTTCCTGCTGCTTCTCAATTTTGTTCTGCAGTTTCCATCGCGCGCTGCAAACAGATCGATCAAGATTTGTGCTTTTTCTATAGGTCTACTTCTGGTACCCGCTCAACGTCATGACCGGCGGCACGACGACGAAGATCATGCTCGTGGCCAAGGACAACTTCCTCGGCAAGTACATCTACAAGGACACACTCGCCAGGAACCTTGCCGCCGTAATGTGATCAAAGTACGTTTCTTGGATTTTCTGGGTTCTATCATGGTTTATCATAGATTATATTCTAATTGAGACCCCATTATTAGTTCTTTTCAACCATGATCTTGCTTTATCCTAAGCTCACTCCTGAGATATTTGACTTAACAATCTGTGGTCTGCTACGATAAATTTCAAATGATCAATAGTAGCTCAAGATATAGTGTCTTGGAAAGTTCTCCTATGCAGAAGTAACCTCAACATGAGAATGAAAATAGCATCTTTGATCATCTAAAAAATGCATCTTTGATAGCAAATGTTCAAATTTTCGGTAGACATGTTTTGAGCATTCTGGTAAATCATTAACAGTAAGACTATTTATCTCAGCTTCCAAAGAAGGACGAGCTCAAAACTGTGGTTGACAAGGTGAAGGACTTTTTTGGCGAAGTAACTACTGGCGCCAAAGAATCCTTTACGCAGATCACAGGGTCTGCTCTCAGCAAGGATGCAGAGCAAGTAGAAGGGGAAGGAGAGAAATTCCGCTCAAAGAGACGAAAGAAGCGGAAGTCAAAGCAAGGCCTCAGTGAGTACATTCAGACTTGTTTCACCGATGCAGCCGGCTTATTTGTGTAAACGATTATCTTCGTTCTATAGCCATAAAACATTTGATCTAATCATGTGATTTCCCGTTTACATCTTGCAGAGACGGAGGGATGATTCTATCACTCAACACATCAGGGGCCGTCAGACAAGCGAAGCAGCAGCTGTGATTTTGCCGTGTCCCAGACTAGAGCTGCTCTGTAATTTCTCCAGCTTTAATTTTTTGCAAAGAGAATGTGTAACCTTCTTGCGGCTGACGAGTTGATTCCTTCTCACTAAATCTCGCAAATTCTGGCGAGGAGTACAGCTGTATATTGATTTCATTTCTTGATAGTTGAAAAATGGAGTGGTTGTACAGCGCGAAATTGAGATAGTATGGTCTTGCGACTGAACTACCTTGCTAAAAACAAAATGTCACACCTTGGTGAAGTCCGCAATTTTCACTGGTAGTTGATGAAGGTGTTGCATATCATAGAACTTTATGTAGGTCAAAAGGACAATCAAATTGCACTTAAGAGGCAATGCACAAAACCACCGACATGAGACTCGAAATGAAAGAACAGATTCGCAACAAAATAAACGTCCATGAGACAGATTTCCGAATAAATAAAATTCTTCCCACTTATTTTAATCGTGTCATTCAATAGCCGTTGCAACGGGAACATGTGAAAAAATGATGTTGCTATAACGGTTATGGCGGTTGGACAAAAAACAATTTAATATATGGGAGAGAAGATAGTGGATAAGAAATAAAGTAGCTGCTGGAGATAGATTAAATGATGGATGCTGTAATAGTGATAGAGGATATTGTAATAGTATTTTAGAGGATAAAATTTTGAAATAGCTGCTGGAGATAGCCTAAGATTGCCTATATTTCTTTCAGATAAAGCCCGAAAAGCCCAGAATCATTCGGGCTGATTCTGGCCTTCTAGGTGCTTAGGCACAAAAAATTTTGTGATGGCAAGACGTGTATAATGGGCCTAAAAGGGTCGGATCATTACGGGCTGGCTTTATGGTGCTAAGGCATAAATTACGATTAACAGTTAGGGATTGCTAAACAATTGTTAGGAGCATAATGGGCCACTTCACTTCATGGGCTAGCTTTGTGAACCTTGTGCCTCTTGTTTCATGGGCTGTCATGGGCCATTTCACTTGGCCGAACTGGTTTTTGTGCGTCTTGGACCTTTGATTTTTGGGCTGGTTGGCCCCTTTTCATTTTGTTTTAATTTGAATTTTGTCTCTACTTTGAGCTGGTGTTGAAGGCTCATTGAGGTCAAAAGGCTTCATGTAATTTCAGTTTGCAGGTTGAAAACTAATTGATCATTAAGGAGGTTTTTGACAAACTCTCAAAGTTAGAGTAGGTATTTGCAATCTTTTCTTTCTTTCACTACCTTCGATGCCTACGGCCCAAGCAGAATTTGTAGCCCACTGGGCTTGGTGATTCCTAGAAGATGCAATTGTGCAGTTTTCCTGTATCTACCTGGACAGAGCGGAAGGATTCGGAGGTGACACCGAGGCGATCGATGTTCAGCCGGCCTCCTCGTCCCGACGGCTTGCCGGCTTTGGTAGACGAGGGTGGTTTGATCTTCCCGGTGGTTAGTACTTCTGTAGTTGTAGTTAGTAGTTTGCTTATTTTTCAGTCTAATTGTTAGATTAGTTTATAGTTTTTTTATTTAGGATAGAATTACTGGTGTTTTTGTTTCTCATTGATTTCTCCACCGAGAAGGAATTTAGGATGTTCTTTTGTACTCCAATCTATTGGTTTGTCGTGTTAATTTTTTATGGTGACGTTGTCTCTATTTTCTTAAAAAAAAAGAAAGATGTATTCTACGTTGTCTGACAGGATCACTGATTTGTTTAGCGTTCTAACAGTACTTTGCTTATTGTTTGTGGCAAAAAAAGTTTATTGATCTTAAGTGATTCTATCTTGTCGATGGTGAATATATCAGTATCGATTCCTCTAATCTATCTTGGCAGCAGTATTCGAAAAAATTTCAGTGTTACTGATTAGGACATATATACGTTTGGCTATCTAATTTTTAGACTTCTAGTTATACTACGCTCTGATTAAATAAAGTCACTCCGTTCCTTAAAAAATGCAATTGTGCAGGCATAATATGCAAACTCATCGTTGCATAATGTATGTGCGATTGTACGAAGAAGCAGTACAGGTAGTGGCAATCTCCCTTTTTTAAACCCGGCGACTGTAGAACAGGGTGCCGTATTTTACCAATCAAACGCCGGACGACACACAATTTTCATTGCACGATTTGACAGGTCACCGCCGTAGCCTGCGTTTTGTATCGCCTATTCGCCTCAGCGCTCCGCAGGACATCATCATTTCGAATGGGCCTCGTAAACTCCACCTTGCCACAACTGCTTCAGCCACGCGTAACGACGATTAGACGCGACGGAGACGGAGACGGAGACGGAGACCGGGGTGTTCAGTCGCAGCAGCAGCCCAAAGATTTGGTCCGGGTTACGTCGCATCAAGTCAAACTCAAACCTCTGCAAATACCATGATCATCCGTCCATGCTTCTGTCACCCATCTTGACCTCTTGGGATATTTTCAATTTTTTCCCTAAATTGTAGCCTTGCTAGCGCAAACGAAGATTCAGTACATACTGTTCTCACTTTGTTAGAAGCCGGAAGTTTTCATATATATATGTGATAAGGATTGCGATAAAAATGATACAACAACACCTAAAAAAGATAAACAAAACTTCTATATCCTTGCAGGGATGTACAGTCCACTTCGTCACCGATAATCGGAGCCACCACTCAAATAAGACTATACTAAGCGGTTTTTGTCGCGAACGAAAATTCTGTCGTGAAGGAATTTTCGTTCCCTTCAGCGTTTCAATAGTTTTCCTTCACAATTCTTATAATAAAAAGATTCTCAGGGTCATTACATTCAGGACGAAATTATCTCTACTTTGACTTTATGATTCCTCTCAAAGGAAAGCTATTGAAGATGAGAAAATAAAGGGAATAAAAACGAAGAAGAGAATCAGAAAGGGAACGAAATGAAAGGAATATGATTAGAGATGATTTAATCATCTATGTATTAGGAGAAGGTCATGCTGAGCATATAACTTAAAGCTGACACCTTTCTTGACGAAAAAGCTTTGAAGTTTTTTATTATCATCAGTAGTACAACAAAAGATATACCGTTAAAACGCCGAACGCTCAAACACCAGAGTATCGTCGAGAGATAAAATGACAGACACCACAAACATCACAGGTGACCCCGAACCAAATCATAAGTGCTCCCACCCGATCACCACCAGTGGAATAAACTCGATATCTCCCGAGCACCACCGGTGATGCCATCAACACCGACGAAGCTAACACTAAGCCTCCGCAAAATCCACTAAAAAAAACACCAACTTTCCAGCATACTTATGAGAGCACATACAACCCATACAGACTAAAACATCACAGCCAAACACAAGATGTAAAATCCACCCAACTACTGAACCACCGACAGTAACGAAGACCAGCAGCAGCTCACAGGCCACACAGCCATCACCCTCGAAGACCATCATCTCCGCTGCAAAATCGCCACTCGTCCCACAGACAAGGCAGCCGAGCGACGGAACGGCATGGGCCAGCACCAAAAGCATTCACTACAACTACTATCCCTACTAGATCTACCTAAACTAGACGGAATACATGGTCGATTCTGCAGATGATGCTGTGCTCTGGTCCAATTAAGCTACTAGCTCCATCGGCCCAGAGTTGAAGCATTTCAAGCATTTCAAACTGGAAGGAAGAACTGGAGCAACTCAACTAATCAAGATTCAAGTGTTTAAGTCAAATGATGGGAGTAAGCAAAAGTAAATATAGTGCATTTGTTAATTGTGAGGACATTGCAGATGGAATGGCCCAGTTGGTAGGTAAGTAAAAGTGTGGTATTACTGTAGTAGGATATAGAAAATGCTAGGAATATATTGACCACTGGTCTAACATTTGCGTTTGTTCAATATTTATTCCCTTGAATATTGAAAGTTCATGTAAGAGTGCTGTGCCTTCGCAGATAACGCCCGGTTTTCATAACTTGGACCGATCAATGGTCGTCACCTGTCTGCAGAATGACCAACTTGGAGATTCTGACATCATTTATTTTAGTTTTTCGATTTGTTCTAGGAAAAAGGAACGGCAGGGAGAGTCGTACTTTTCATAATTAAAAAATAATCAATATGCACATGTTGGATGAATTCCATGTTCAAGCCAACTGAGCTAGCTCTGCTTCTGCAACTGCTCAAAGAGCAACCTTTGTGCAAGAATTATCCTGTTAACGGAGTGCAAATCCACAAAATGTGTTCCTAATTTTTTTTTCCCAGGCTCATTATCATGTTGCATTACATTAAATAGAATTATTTGTGTTCATGATGAATAAGATTGACTGTGTTTATAATATTGAAATTTTACAGTAAAGAGTGGTACATAAAGTGCATAGTGGTGATGTGAGTGTTAACGGAGTGCACCTCTTATTATACTAAGATTTTTAAAAAATAGATTCTGAGAGAAAAATGGCTAAGGTCAAATACACTAATCTAGCAATACCCCATTCTACATAATATTGTTGATCGGAAACAAGCCATATTATCAGAGGTGCTCAACTCAAATCCCATAAATGTCTCCTTCTAGAGAGCTTTGGTGGGAACAAGCTACAAGCCTAACATAATTTAGTGGTAAGAATTGTATAGCTCATCTGTCGGGACTGAGCTATGAGTAGACACTGGTGAATAGTCTTGATATGATCTTCTGCTTCTTGGACCAAATCTGGGCCTAAGAAAACCCTCTCGTCGGAGTCGGACCAATTCAGCGGCGTTCTACACCTCCTTCCATAAAGAGCTTCAAATGAAGCCATTTGGAGGCTGGCTTGATAACTGTTGTTATAGAAGAACTCCGCAAATGGCAAGTACATATCCCACTTCTTTCCATAAGTGAGAGCACACGCTCGAAGCATGTCTTCCAGAATCCGATTCATCCTCTCGGTTTGACTGTCAGTTTGAGGGTGGAATGCTGTGCTATGGAACAATTCGGTTCTCATACCCTTGTGAAGTCTTCTCTAGAAGTAAGAGGTGAACTGTGTGCCTCAATTGGAAACGATCTTCTTCGGTCTTGGAGTAAATAAGAATATCATTGATGAAAACCACAACAAACTGGTCCAGCTCCTCCATGAAGACCGTGTTCATCAGATACATGAAGTACGCCAGCATATTGGTCAGGCTGAAGGACATGACCGTGAACTCATACAGTCCATAGCGAGAAGAGAAAGATGTCTTTGGAATGTCCCCCGGCTGGATTCTTATCTGATGATAGCCCAACCTCAAATCATTTTTGGAGAACACCCGAGCACCGGTCAACTGATCAAACAATATATCAATCTGAGAAAGCGGATACTTGTTCTTGACGGTGACCGTATTCAACGGACGGTAATCAACACACATCCATAAGGACTGATCCTTCTTCTTTACAAAGAGCGCCGGGCATCCTCAAGGTGAGGAGCTCGGACGAATAAAACCCTTCACTAGGAATTCTTGAATTTGCTTCTTCAACTCTGCCAACTCATTTGGCGGCATATGATAGGACCATTTGAATATGGGAGCTGTTTCAAGCACAAACTCAATGTCAAACTCCACTTCCCGGTCGGGCAGCATTCCGGGTAACTCATTTGGAAAGACATCCGAGAAATCACACACGACTGAGACACTCAGAAGATCCCTAGTGGTGACGACCTTCAGGGTATAAAGACAAGGATCCGCATCCTTAAGCTTCAAATGTATTTATGTATCGGATAGATTGTTCAGGGTGATGGTCCGCTAAGCACAATCCATGACAGCCTTATTCTTAGTTAGCCAATTCATTCCCAGAATGACGTCTATCCCTTTGGAGTCCATCATCAACAAATTTACACAGAAAGGAATCTCATTGATAATAATCGACACATTGGACACCCATTGATTAATAAGAACATTGGCTCCGAGTGCATCTATAATATAAGGTGTAGGGGTAGTGCTAATTTTCAGCTCATGGCATCGAGCATAACTCGTAGCCATGAAATAGTGAGAAGCTTCGGAATCAAAAAGCACCATTGCAGGGCAAGAATTCACAAGCAATATGCCCATTAATACATTGTCACCCTCGTGAGCTTCCTCAGCTGTGGTGTAGTTGACTCGACCGCGCTTATGAAATTGCGCAGCCTTAGAGGCTTGTCGAGAGGGTGGCACAACTGGGGTATTAACCACACCATCTTGCCTCGATTGACGACAATGTATGGCAAGGTGCCCAACTTGACCACACTTATAGCACGGATGCCCTTGAGAAGTAGATGAAAGGGGAAAGCACACAAGTGATGGAGGCACCATAGCCATTGCATGAGATGAAAGTGATGGTTCTGCGCATAAGTGTTGCTCATTGCCCCCATCAGAAAATTGCTCCTCCCACTTACGCTTCTTCTCATCTTCATGCTTCTTCATCTTGTACTCCGCCGTGATTGACTTGCTCACCATCATGTTGAAATCCTCAAAGTTATGCATTGAGAGTCTCTTTTGCATCTTCGTAGAAAGCCCGTCCATGAAGTATTCTTGCTTTCGCTTGTCAGTGGAAATGAACTCAGGTGCATACTGTGCCAAAGAGTTTAACTTCTGCACGTAATCCATTACTAACTTGTCCCCTTGCTTCAAGTTGAGGAACTCGTGCTTCTTGACATCTCTCACATACTTAGCATGTGAAAAGCACTGAAAGATGATTGGAACTCCGCCCAAATGATGAGATGGCCAGGGGCTTGTATGGCGAGGTAGATTTGCCACCGTGCCCCGGCAACACCTTGAAGTTGATGAGTGACATATCTGACTTTCTCTTGGTCATCACACTGCATGAGAGCAAGTTTCTGCCTAATTGTATGAAGCCAATCATCAACGTCACTGGGATCTTCAGCGCGGGTGAAGATTGGAGGTTGAGTACGGAGAAACTCGAAGAAACCTCCATGTGGGTCAGCTCTACCGCCAACAGGATGGGCCGTGTTCTGAACGATGACCTTGAGAAGGTCCAACATATCTGCCATGGGTGATGGCAGGGGTGACTCTCCATCACAGGCATTCGAACCCTCCGGATTGTCTTTATAGGCCCTATGGCAGGTTCTCATCCTGTTGCGACGACAAGACAGAAGAAATGAAAGGTCAAATCCCGACATCGCATACTAGCGTTAGCTGGATACCAAACACAAGTGATGCATTATTTTTAGATTTCGTTAGGTGCGGAGAGTCTGCAAGATTTTACAGAGTGTTCGCAAAAATGTCTGGAATGTCTGCAAAAATGCGGAGTGTTTGCATATTTTTCCAGACGTTCCGCAACTTATACAAAAATTCAGACTAGATTTCGACAACGAAAAAAGCATGCCCTATGGTATGGTGCAAAATGAGCAATAAAAAATGTAAGTATGCTTGATCCTGAACTACACATGTCTTTTACGAATGCATCTCTCTCCAAACAATCACATTCATCACTATTTACGCTACTAATCCTTTTTCGCGCGAACGGTGCTTGTGCATCTTGCTGCACAAGAGACATTTCATACGTTGTTGTCAATATATTCACTTCTCATACCATCACCGTACAGGACACACCAGGCTCCTGCCTCGCACTGGTTGAGCCCCCACTATTTACCGTCATCGGAATACGTTCCTTACCTTTATCATCGATGCAATATTATCCATAAAAATGCAACAACACAACTATCGAGGCATATCTAAATGACCACACGTTACGTTTAGGAGCATAATAGCAAGTTCATACATATTAGTCAAGAGGAGGCACAAAAGAAACTTCAGTGGGTTGCTTAGTGATGTTACACATTTACTAAACAACGTCTTAAGCATATTTAAGATACTTCATTAAATCAAGCTCTGATACCACACTGTGAGGAACCGTCCAAATAATATTCTAATTAATCATCAGGAGGATCACTATTCATAATCACAATCTCAATGATTAATCAGAATATCATCCTGATAGTTTCGGCACGAGTTTTGTGTCCAAGATCGGAACACATGCCCTTCCAATATATAGCATCACAACATAGCTTAAGAAAGAGTAAGTAATTAATATTATATTACAAGTTGTTAAGTAATATCATTTACAACAGTTTACATCAAAAGATAAACTACACAGCGGAAGAAAATCTATACAACAAAAGAAGGGTGGAGTCGTACGCCCTGAAGCTCCACCTCAAGACACACCAACAGAGTAGGATGCACAACTCATGCCTGCCAGCACCCTCGGCAGGCATGAAGTAGCCAAAAACCAATTCCTCGCGCGGTAGCATCTGAAAGCGCAGACATGAGTACGAAGATACTCGCAAGACTTAATCCATATAGGGCACATATAAACAGCCCGACTCTAAGGATTATACATTTGGGTATTAGCAAGAATAGGCCACAAGGTTAAGTGAAACTCATATGCGGTAAGCAACCTAGACACATATGTGTGAGTACTTATACTTAACCAAAAATATCCCTCTAACCTGAAACAACAACTTGCACATAAAAGTAAACGAAACCATAATAGAACATCATTAGCCACCAACAAAACTTCCCAACATACCACCCACACCAACCATCAACCCATATTCGTGACTCTACGACCGATACGGATGGGCAGAAGCTTGGTCAATAACCGAGAGCACGAAAATTCGAATTGATTTTACACCCTGTATGGAAGTACTCCTGGACCCACACGACACGAGACCACCGCTCACATGACCCGTAAGTTGCGAGTGACGGGTCAACCGTTCACGTACCCACCCCGAACCTTTGCGCCCCGGTTGAGTTAATGTGGAGGCCACCAAAGTCTCGTGCGTACGGCGACTTTCCGGCACAACCTCAGGCACTCCTAACAGCATCCCCGCTCACACCTTAACCACAGGGTCAAATTAACATGACAAGTTACAATACTTGGCTTACCGTTCCCATATGGGATATGTGGTGAGTACGAAAAAGTGTTAAAGCCAACGACACTGACAGACGGTGCTTAAACGATGCAAACGGTCTATGACATTCAGGCTCCTCTCCCGACCTACCCCTAGCACTGCCCACATCTCGTCTTGATCTCATCATTCAACCAACCAACCAACCAACCAACCTCATCATCATTGACATTATTGTAAACAGTAAGTACGCCCTAAGCTCTCGAACAACGGCGGCACCGTCGCTTGACTTCTACCGAGGCCCTATTGCATTGCTAAGCATTTCAATTTAACCTTTGATATTAGATATTGACAACATCACCAAGGCTACAAGGATATGGATATTCAACAACTCAAGATAGAGGATATGCAATTTAACATAGGTTCTACCCATATACACCAGATAATGACTCGCTAAACATGCAAATATACATAAGCATAATTTATCAATTTTTGACTTTATTCAATTCAACTGAAAGGATGCAATATACTTAGATGCTTGACTTGCTGCTTTTCTTCAAACCAAGAGCAACCACAAGACCTTTCCAAGACTAATGAAACCTTAACCTAATTAATTTATCTCAGAAAGTTAATTATTATTTTATGGTGGGGGATATTTTTAATAGGTAGAGGAGATTATTATGAAACCAAAAAAATTGGTTTCATAATTTTTAGAGTTACGGAGAATTTATTATGAATTTTACAATCCTCCCCGCTGATGAATAGTAACTACGGAGTCTATGCGAATTTCTGCGGACACTTCGCATTTTTGCGGAGTCTCCGCAAAATTCTGCGGACACTCCACATTGCGGAGTCTCCGCGAAATTTTGTGGAGTCTCCGGACTTCTGCAAGGAGCAGTTCTTCGCAGGGAAAAATTACCGATTTGATTTGCGAGTCTCTCCAACCTAAAGGAAAACATATTTGGGGCAGTTTATGGAGTCTAGAACTCACTCATCAACTTAGCAACTCGATTCTTCACACAAATTCATCCATGATCCTCAATTTGCTCCAAAACCTCAAGAACTTATGAACTTCACTTCATCACGAAATCAACCATCCAAATCACGAATTCATTCCGAGTGAAGCCTAAGGGACTTACGCATAGTGCTTGTGCAGGTTAGTGACTATCGGGTGATGAAGTAACCAGAGTGAAACGCTCGGGAGAGGAAGAAATCCGGTGTTCCTCGTATTTCAACCCTAAACACCAAAATGAGTCAAGATCGGCTTGAATCCTTTGGGAAAATAAAAATGAATTGGAGGGATGGATAGCTTACGAGCTAGAGAACGCGTAGGCACCACATGCGCACCTCGGTTACTTCTCTTGAGGTCGGATTTTGGGGGAGAAGGAGAGCACTTTGAGAGAGAGAGGGAGGGAGGGAGGAGCTGCTCCCTTGCTTGCTCAGGTGGGGGAGCACAGGAGTGGGAGGAGGAGAGAGAGAGCAGGTGGGGGCTGCTCATTTGGAGTGGTGGGTGCTGGGTCCATATGTGGGGCCCACGTGAAAGAGAAATGATGTCCGTTTTAACTTCGAATTTAATTCTTTTCTCTCCCAAATTTTCTTCTCTCATCTATTTGACTCCAAACAAAGTGATCTAATATTCCGAAACGAATTTACTCAAAATCAAACATCATGCCTAAGCTCGTGAACAACGGCGGCACCATCGCTCGACTTCTAACGAGGACCTATTGCACTGCTAAGAATTTCAATTTAACCTTTGACACGAGATATCGACAACATCACCATGGCTACAAGGATATGGATATTCAACAACTCAAGGTAGAGGATATGCAATTCAACATAGGTTTTACCCACATACACCCGACAATGACTCGCTAAACATACAAACATACATAAGCATAATTTATCAATTTTTTTATTTCATTTAATTCAACTGAAAGGGTGCAATATGCTTAGATACTTGTCTTGCTGCTTTTCTTCAAATCAAGATCAACTACAAGACCTTTCCGCCGAAACCTGTCACTCTCCGAAACATCGATCACTAAAGAAAAGAATGCATCGCAATAAGCATATGATGAAATGCCATAAAATATACTTGATAATGCATAAAAATATTTTTTCAAGTTGGAACAAGCCATAAGAAGACTGGCAAAATTGAATTCAACAATTTTGGACCTGTAAAGAATTACCAGTGAACTAATGAAGCCTTAACCTAATTAATTTATCTTAGAAAGTTAATTAACTATTTCATGACTGGTAATTCTTTACAGGTCCAAAATTGGTTTCATAATTTTTGGAGCCACGAAGAATTTATTACGAATTTTACAAACCTCAAACCGCCTGATGGACAGTAATTGCGGAGTCTCCGCGGACTTCTGCACGGAGCAGTTCTTCGCAGGGAAAAATTGCCGATTTGATTTGCGGGTCTCTCAAACCTAAAGGGAAACATGTTTAGGGTAGTTTATGGAGTCTAGAACTCACTCATCAACCTAGCAACTCGATTCTTCACACAAATTCATCCATGATCCTCAATTTGGTCCAAAACCTCAAGAACTCATGAACTTCACTCTATCACGAAATCGACCATCCAAATCACGAATTCATGTCGAGGAAAGCCTAAGGGACTTATCCATGATGCTTGTGGAGGTTAGTGACTGTCGAGTGATGAAGAAAACAGAGTGAAATGCTCGGAAGAGGAAGAATCCGGTTTTCCTTGTGTTTCAACCCTAAACGCCAAAACGAGTCAAAATTAGCTCGAATCCTTTGGGAAAACAAAAATGAATTGGATGGATGGATAGCTTACGAGCTAGAGAACATGTAGACACCACATGCGCACCTTGATTCCTTCTCTTGAGGTTGGATTTTGGGGGAGAAGGAGAGAGCTTTGAGAGAGAGAGGGAGGGAGAAGCTGCTCCCTTGCTTGCTCTGGTGGGGGGAGCACGGGAGTGAGAGGAGGAGAGAGAGAAGGTGGGGGCTGCTCATTTGGAGTGGTGGGTTGTGGGGGCACACGTGGGGCCTATGTGGAATAGAAAGGAGGTATTTCTAAGAATTTCGATTATTTTTTCTCCCAAATTTCCTTCTCTCATCTATTTGACTCCAAATGAAATGCTCTAATATTCCGAAATGAATTTACTCAAAATCAAACATCATGCCTAAGAAGCATGATTAGGCTCAATTACGTGATTATGGATTTGGGATATGACACTGAGACATCTTTAAGTCAACCTAAACGCATCCCTCTTGATAGTATGGCATTCCTAAACTCAAGTTCGAGAATAAAAACAATTTAAACCTAATGAATAACTACATGCAGCTTCTCTTTTCTTTTTAGGGGCCAACGTCGTTTAACTTTTACAATGAGACTAAAACATGTTCATAATTTCAATAAACACATTAGCCTCTTAATCGTTTATCATCAATTATCTAAAACCCATATAGGGGCCTAGGTGCACTTTCAATGTTGTGCTAGACCACATGATTGTAGGTGAGATTCTACATCCTCTACATGTTTTGTGATGATGGAAAGGGTTGTTTGGTTTTATACCATACCATTGCTTGCCTTATTCAAATTTGGTAACATTGATCAATTTTGGTAAGCATTTGGTTTGTTATCAAATTTTGGTAAGATTCCATCCTCTACTGGAACTCTAGTTGATTTCTTCGCCATAGTTCGCAAGCTCATGGGATACCAAATTGGTGAACAAGGGGTTGTTTGGTTTCGTTTCCAATGCTTACAATTTGGTAGTGTTGACCAAATTTGGCATGCATTTTGGTTTGCTGCCAAACTATGGCCAGATTCTCCGATTCTCCCTACTTAGCAAAAAAGATAATTTCACGCCCGAGTAAGTTTTAGAGCTCATGTACCATTGGCTTCACAAGGCTTTATGGGAGTTACTCACTTTTTCCTCTAGTAACCCTCCCTCTTTTCCTATCCTTCCGTTCTCCAATGCTCCAAGTTCCTGATCCCCTTGTCCCGTATCCCGATCTCGCAAACTAGCACCTGACTAGGTGCTTGTGATGATTGTGATGCCGATTAGGCAGCACGATACCTTAGCATTTTGGGCTCAATTTGGTTGCCCCCCTTGTTTCATGTGCATCGTGAGAGACCATAATTGCAAAGGGGGTTTTGATTTCCAAAATCTTTGACTCTAGTCTAAAGTTCTCCAAGTTGAGTCCAAAGTTCTCCAAATGAACCGAAAGTTCTCCGATTTTTTAGTGCAAACTTCAACCACTTGATTAGAAAGTTCTCCAAATTGAGTGAAAATTAAAGTTCTTTGATTTGAGTTCAAAGTTCACAAATTATTATTCATTTTTTTTTGCCAATGTTTGGCCAAAGCATGGGTGGCCAGTTTAGTGACCAAATGTTAGCAATGCTAAACTTTGGTAAGACGCGATTCATGCATTCTTCCTTTTTGGAAAGCGCATAGGGATGGGTGAATTAGAGAATAAATATCAAATTTGGTGCCAAACTAAGCCTAAATTTTAACATTGTCAAGCTAAATTTTGGTAAGTTTGATTGCGCAAATTCGTCACCAAACTAAGGTATGTTTCTCGCCAAAAAAATCTATCCAAGCTCCCAAACGGTCCACTTCTCCGTCGATTTTGTGACCAGCGCTTCTCCCAAATGCACATAGTTCTCATAATAAGCAAAAAGCGGCCCCACTAGCTTCTCCCACAAGTGGAGCAAAAAAATTAAGAGTGTCCTCATTCTTAGAGGTTATTTACCCACAAATGCCACTACTATACCGCCTTCCCCGTTTGTCCATCTGCCTTATGTTGCAGGCACTCGAGCACCCACAGACTCGCCCTAGCGGCTGCGGTGATTAGGGTTTCCACTCCGTCGTCCCACCCACTGCAGATCTCGATGCCAACACCACAAACGCGAGGTCACCACCGGTCAGATCTACATCCTCCCCATCGTCTGCAGCTCGACTTGCCCTATCTCTCCACGACAGATCTCGACGCCAACGCTACCGCCACGAGGTTGCTGCCGGTCAGATCTCCATATTAAAACTCCATTGTCCGCAACTCGATCTGCCCCATCTCCCCACGATATGCCTTCTTCACCGGCCGACACAAACTATTTGATTGTTGCGTAGTACTAATTTTAGTTCCTTTCTTCTAATTTATTATTCCCCGTAATTTGATATGTTGTAGTTGATGGCCTACTGATTAGGAGGGTTTGTGCACATAACATTCTTTCATGCTCAGAATGCATTGGCAAACATCAATAGAAAATAAAAGTAGCTCAGCATGAGGAATCTATCACAGGTACACATCCACCACTTGAAACCACTAGGATTGAACATGAACCAAC
Source organism: Phragmites australis (assembly GCF_958298935.1). NCBI lineage: Eukaryota > Viridiplantae > Streptophyta > Magnoliopsida > Poales > Poaceae > Phragmites > Phragmites australis. Next base: position 11,776,007 of record NC_084924.1, read on the forward strand.
ACTCAAAAACAGATTAAAGAAACGAGCATGAATGCAAGGTTCACACTTCACATTTATAATTTACAGAATGAGTAGCACCAGTATTGAGCAATCCTTCAAAAAAGAGCTTACATGTTGTTCGTTGACATTTTTGTATATCCAATTGCCAATGCGTGTTGTTTGCCTCCAGCCATTATAACCTAGCAAAACAAGTTTGAACAGAAAAGATGAGAGTAGCAGTAGGCATGTTGAGGGCAACAAAAAGGTTGCTAAGAAACTAACATGAATTATGGTTCATAAATCAATAATACAAAGAAAATTAACTTGCTACGGATGATATGGACTAGTTGATTAGATCGGTAGAGATAACTGGCGGAGTGTACTTGCCCTCTTAAGGAGGTTCTGAGCAGCTAATTTATGGGGACTCAACTTGTTTATTCATTGCTTCATCATACTGACTCCCAGCGGCTCCTTTAATAGAGCTAGTGCTTAAAGATTAATCTAACAACCATATCTCTAATTTAACCAACTAACAAATCTTAGCTCCAACTAATGAATATAGAAAAACTAACTTAAACTAACACTCTATCTTTAATCTTCCACCGAAGATACTCTCCATAACACTGCATCCTACCGACGTGCAGCTCATCCTCGAGCTACTAGGCAGAGGCCAAGGCTGAAGACTATGTTGAATCCAAATGGACGAGAGGCTGGCATGTCATAGCTAGGATGATGGTGGTGTTGGTGGCAGATATCATCAGGAAATTGAGTGACCATTGAAGGCATGTTGTCTGCCGGCAGCGAGGCAAACACCGAAGACATCGCGACAAACGTACATAGGTCCTCGGTGGTGAGCTATCATTGTGGATGTCAGCGCCAATGTGGGAAAGCATAACCTGATTGTCAATGATGGATGGAATCTCCCTGTTGTTGTCGTAGATGTTGATATCCGTGTACAAGAGCTAGACTTGGAGCTCCTCCTTGTCATGGATGTCAACCGTCTTCATCTCACTTCCCACGGCCACATATGCCTCTGCCACAACAGACTACCGTAGCAACCCATTAATCTACGACAGTGGTGACACATAACCCCCGACATAGCTAATTCCAGAGCCGCTGGGCTTGTGCGTGAGCTGCTTGCATAACAGCTGGTTGAGAACCATGTTGAGGGAGCAAAACTATATTTGGAGGTGTGCGGTCGACAACGAGCAAGATCAGATCAAGCATGGATGCGAGGTCGGCCATGGTTATAGGATCATGCATGACTAATACAGCTATATGGGTGTGACAGGGTGGCTCCAGGCAGTGAGTAGCATAAGATAAAGGTTAGAACGGTGACCAAGGAAGAAGGCTGATGGAGGTGAGCACCAGCGGCCCAGAGGGGAGTAGGAGGCTGTAGAGCCGATCGTTCAGCGGCGGCGACGCGACTTCTAGAGTAGTGGCGACATGTGGGGTTTGCCACGCCTGTCTGAGAGTCGGCGTGTGACGGAGGGCGGAGGCCAGCGACCAAGCACGTGACAACCTAGGGCGGTCGGAGGAAGAGGCCGACGGTGAGGGCGTGCGGCCGACCGGCGATACGGTGGAGCCTCACGCTGGAAGACGTAGCAGTTGCGTGGATGCATCGACCGAGCGGCAGGCAAACAAGTGGTGGATGGGGGCAGGCGGCCAGCCGGCGGATCCTAACTGATTCGAGTGGAGTGGATGGCCGACAGTGGCAGATCCGACAGGGGCAGAGCGGCCCGATGCGGTACTGGACGCACTAGCGCAAGACAGGGCTTGGGCAGCGCGGGTGCACTAATGCGGGGGAGGTCAGGGCAGTTGAGCGGATAGGAGCTTCGAATGACGCGTTGATCTGAGGCAGATGGCGCCGAGCGGGGCTGGGGTGATGCTGGAGGCAGATCTAGCAAGGGGCGACGGGGCGTTCGGCTCCACACATCAGTTAATGCTTGTTGCTTTGTATGGCTGACCAATGGAGTGCTAATGCGTGTGGAAGACAGCAGCAGGCGAAACGAAAGGCACACATGAGCTATAGGGCTTGGATACCAAAGATGATATGGACTAGTTGATTAGATCGGTAGGGATATCTGGCGGAGCGTACTTGTCGTCTCAATGAGGCTCTGAGGAGCTAATTTACGGGCATTAAACTTGTTTATTCATTGCATCATCATACCGACTCCCAGCGGCTCCTTAAATATCTCTAATTCGACAAACTAATCAATCTTATCTCCAACTAAGAAATCTAGCCAAACTAATTTAAACTTACAAACTCTATCTTTAATCTTTCGCCAAAGATACACTTCATAACAACGGATAACATGAACTATGGTGCCCAGGAAATGGAAGTATTTTCACAGATGTTTGGTGAAGGCATACCACTTCTTTCCTGGGTTTGGGCATTATCAGGTTTAGACTTTAGCCTTGTTATTATTTCAGTCTAACTGGGTTTGGGCATTGTCACTTTGTCAGGTTTAAAAAACTAAAAAGAAGTATAAACAATATTCCTGATGAATGTTTTGATTCTCGCATAAAGCTGCTTTACATTCTGACCGGGTTAATTTGTCTTTGCTTGTACTACACTTTTGACTTGGTTCATTTTTGCTTGGGAAACCATTTTTATCCTGCTCATATGTGTTGTATTGAATCTTTATCTTAATTATGTGATTAAGTTATATTGTTATGCTCGTCTCATTTTATATGAAATTGTTTTCATGTTCACATATCAAACTATTATCTTTTATGAAAGAATATCAAATTTTTTTGCTAATATTTTCCTTGCTAATATTGTCATTTTATACGAATTTGTTTTCTTGTTTATATATATAGGTTGGATCTATCGTTTTTCGATATCTCAAGTACCCAAAATCGATTTTTGGTATACCAAATATCTATACTAAATTTATAAATACATCAATATATTTTTATTTTAATAAATATAGTAATATTTATCATCTATTTTTAGATTTTTAGATTCTAGCCTGAAGCAGAATTTGTACAGGCTTCATCCTGGATTGAGAACCAGGCATCCAAACGCACGGACGAGTAGGGATGGCAATGGGTCTAGACCCGTTGGGTTGTACCACCCCGTACTCGTACCCGTGTGAAAAAATTACGTCCGCTACAACACCCATACCCGCACACGGGTACGATATTTACCCATACCCGCATCCATGCGGGTAACGGGTACCCAACGGGTTACCCACACCCGGAAACTCACCTTCAACGATCGGGAGGGGCGACAGAGGGTGAGGCGACGGTGGCGACAGGGAGGGGTGATGGAGGAGGAGGCAATGACGGCGAATGCCACTGGGAGGGACGGCGGAAGCCCACCTAGACTCAACTAACTCGATTAGATACACGAGTACGAGTAGTAGGGGAACGGATACGAGTACGGGTAGTAGGAGAACAGATTCATACCCGCTCCATTCAATAGGTGACGATTTTCCCCATTAATAAACCCATAGGTATGAGAAATAGTCCATATCTAACTCCCTAATAGAATAATTACCCAGCAAATTGAGGCCTATTGCCATCTCTACGGACGAGTCGTCCTCATCCGGCACGGTCTCATCCTAGACCATTCTTGTACGCGAAAGGGTTCATGAAGGACGATTAGACGCCCAAACAAACACCACCTAGAACTGCTAAAACTGTTCGCGAGACCACCATGATGCGAAAGGTCTCGTGAAGGACGATTAGACGCGACGGAGACACAGACCGGCCGGGGATGTCCCTGCCCCAAAGATTTTGTCCCGGGTTACGCTCCGCGACCGTGCGCGGGCACGGACTCCGAAGCGCCGCGCGGCGGGCTGCCCGCACGGCTGACGCCCACCGTACCCCGCGCACGCCTCGGGCGCGAGATCGATGCCGATTACCGAGCACACGCGGGGCCCGCCAGGTACATTGTTACTGTACATTCGCCGGAGACGCCCTCTCGAAACCCGACATGTTGGGCCCGGTTCCGCGGACTTCGTTGGGGTCGCGAACGCCAGAGTGCAAAATGGTAGACTCCATTCGTGCAGCCTGCGGTCGCGGTCGCGGTCGCCGACGTGTGGGGTTCCCTTGGCGTCGTGGCGTCGTGTCGACGTGCGTCGCCACACCAAGCCCCCAGCCCCGCTATATATACGCGCGCTGCGAGCGCCCACCTCGTCTCCCCCGGTCCACAGCACTTCATATTCTGCTAGTGCTTGTGCCGTTGTGCTAGTGTTTGCACGATGTCCACACGAGGCGGCGGAGGCGGTCGGCGGGGCGGCCGAGGCGACCACGGTGGAGGTGCCGGAGGTCGAGGGCGCGGCCGGGGCGCCGCGGAGCACGGAGGCGGCCGTGGCGATCGCGGTGGCGCGGCGCGAGGTGGCCGTGCCGCAGCCGAGAGCGGGGGCCGTTTCCACGCGCCCCAGCCGGCCGGCGTGCGAGGTGGAGGTGGCTACCATGGCGTGTCACGAGAGCACTGGCAGGTGGCGGCGCCGACGCTGGCGGAGGTGGAGAGGAGTATGGCGGTCGCAGAGGTGCAGGATTCGCCGCGTGAGGGGCCGTCGTTCCCAACGCCGGCACCGGCTCAGGCGATTGTTGCCGCGGCTCGAGTGGAGGGGAAAGGGACGGTGAAGGAACCTGAAAAGTTGGCGCTGCCGGCGCCTGCTGGGAGCCTTCCTCCGGCGTCGAGCAAGGCGTTGGTGTTCCCTGCGCGGCCGGGGTACGGGACGGTTGGACGGAGGTGCCGCGTGCGCGCCAACCATTTCCTCGTCCAGGCCGCCGACAAGGACATCTATCACTACGATGTATGCCTGAGCTCTCTCTCTCTCTCTCTCTCTCTCTAGATCTCGTGTCTGTGGTGGGGCGCGCGCTATACTTGCTAGTAGGTTCTAACATCTGTGCATTTCATCACGTTGATCATGTTCTTAGGGTTTGCTTTAAGATTCTCAAGTTTTTGGGCTTTGAATTCGATCGCCACGCACTTTGGACCACAGCTTCCCGCAACTTTGGTTGCTACCTATTTAGGATACTTTACACTATCACTTCAATGTATCTTTTGTTTTTCCGATTCAATGCATTATGTCACTTCGCTGAATGCTAGTTAATAGTTCTCATCGTTATCAATAGTGTAGAGTTATTTTCTTTAGAGGAATATTGTAGGGTTGTTATTCTTCAGTCTTGTCTATAAATTATGGAACAAAATCAACATCATGTTTTTCAATAAATTAAACATGTGAATGTGTATTCATCCTGCTTCTAAGTGCAATCGGTATCTTTTTACTTGTGCAGGTGTCGATTACTCCGGAATCGAGGTCACGGGAAAGAAACAGATGGATAGTTAACGAGCTCGTTAAATTGCACAAGCAATACTTGAACGGAAGACTGCCTGTTTATGATGGAAGAAAGGGTCTCTTCACAGCTGGTCCACTCCCGTTCAAGGAGAAAGAATTTGTTCTCCAACTAACAAACCCGGAGAGAGTAAAACAGTGGTATGATGGCTTTTTTCCTGCTAGCTGTCCATTATGTGCTTATGTTGTAGTACTAATTTACCATTCTCCTGCAGTGAGTATAAGGTGACGATCAAAGATGCTGCAAAAATAGATCTGTACAGCCTTAAGGAGTTCTTGGCTGGTAGGCAGAGGGAGCTGCCACAAGACACTATCCAAGCTCTTGATATTGCTCTCAGGGAATGCCCAAGTGCTAGGTAACATTTCCTCTCTATGGTACAGCTTATCTCTGACATGCTATATCACTCTAAACATCATATTTTGCATTAACTTATGATAAAAGTTTTTGCATCCTAATTATTTGTGGTAGGTACGTATCGATCTCAAGATCATTTTTCTCACAAGCATTTGGACATGGTGGGGAGATCGGGAATGGTGTGGAATGCTGGAGGGGTTACTATCAGAGCCTACGGCCTACGCAGATGGGACTGTCCCTTAATATTGGTATAGTTGTACCTAAATTTTGGCACCTTAAATCACGCTCTACGCAATCTAGCTATTCTCCTATTTAATTATTTATACATGGCAGTAGTTTGTACTATCTATTTAGAGTAACAAACTGAAAAGAAACATCAAAATGCCTGCTTCTCGATTGGGAACAATGTATTCCACATTCATGGCGCCCTTTGTAACTTTACCCTCAATTAGCTGGGTTACCCAATTACAGGCTACTATTTTGTATAATGCCGGTATGCTCTATACTATGCATCGAGACTTTTTTGCATCAAGCACAGTATTGTATCAGAGTCCAAAGGTCTAGCTATTTTAAGTTAACCATTTAGCTTTACTACTTTAATTAAGATTCTATACGTTCTGTTTTTATTAAACAATTGTGCAAATGCAGTGGTTCAATACCTTAATAAAGCTACACAACTCTGAAAATAAATCATGGGCGTTAAGTATATCTACCTATCAGGTTTATTATCAGCATGTTGAGATTTGTAGAAGCTACGTCTTGCAACTATCTAAATGCCTAACTTCAAGTATTATGCAGTCTGCCCTGTCTTGTATTCATAACTATTGAAGTAATATAGTAACAGCAGCGTTGCAATTATGTATTATTTTCCTTGAATATATTCAATATTTGGCATGTTTTTCCTTGAATAAATTCAGAGTGAAAAGATAGGCTTACAATGGAGCCAAATTAGATTAGGGTTACCTGCAAAACAAATAAGTTAGTTTTTAGTTTGGGTTTTCTTTACTTTCTTTATTGTGCAAGTTTGGTAAGTTTGTTTCTTTAACATCTAATGGCTATGGCTCTTCATAAAAATAAATGTCCACTGAATTGAGGAATAGACGTTTTTTCCCTGATAATACTGGCATATTTTTATTTTCCATCCTAGCTAGGCTACTGGAAACCTCCTCAAGGATATGAAACCACAAGAAACGTGTAGTTTTGTGATATTTTTTCTCAATCTAGTGTACTTGTGAAATTTAATCTTTTATTTTGAGGATATGTAGCAAACCTCTTACATAAAATGGTCTTTTAATCACAGATCATCTTCTTTCATTGTATTATAGATATGAGTTTTATTATTGAACCAGTACTTGTAATCAAAATTATCTCCTTCCCATTCAGATATTTCTGCAACTGCATTCTACAAGGCTCAACCCATTATAGACTTTGCATTGAACTATTTGAACATCCATGATACTTCAAGGCGTTTGTCTGACCAGGATCGCGTAAAAGTATGGACCATGAGACCTTTATTCTGTCCTCATTTAATTTTTACGTTCAATGGTTTTATTGTATTATATTTTGTCATTCCTCTTTGTAGCTAAAGAAAGCCCTCAAAGGAGTCCGGGTTATGGCCACACATCGCCGGGATATATCCATACGTTATAAGATTACGGGGATAACCTCAGTTCCATTGAATGATTTGACGTATATATTCCATTTTATTGATCTTCCTTAACTCACCTCATGTTGCAATCATTTATTTAATCACACTATATCAATTTATGTTTGTACAGGTTTGATCAAGATGGGACATTGGTTTCAGTTGTCCAGTACTTTAAATGCCAATATAATTACTGTTTGAAATACATTCACTGGCCATGCCTTCAAGCTGGCAGTGATAGCAGGCCGATATATTTACCTATGGAGGTTGTGCTTATGTCTTATCTTTTTTTATTACATTAATCCTTCAATACAAGACACCTGTTTTGTGTTATTTTTTGTCAGCTTTCATCAAAATATGTACGTTATATCATGGGTTATTAGAATGCTCACATTTTATGCAGGTTTGCAACATACTTGAAGGACAACGCTATTCTAGAAAGCTAAATGAGTGTCAAGTGAGGAGCATCCTGAAGTTGGCATGTGAGCGACCAACACAAAGGGAGAGTAGCATTTTAGAGGTGAATTTTATAAACACGTTATGTTTGATTCCTTTTTTCCTTTTTGCTTTCTGGCCTTCAGTTTTGTTTGGTATTCACTATTTATGTTTTTATCTTATCAGGTAGTTGGTAGGAACAACTATGGTAATGATTATTGTGCCAAAGAATTTGGCATTAAGGTGATAAATCAACTTGCTTTGGTTGATGCTCGTGTGCTGCCAGCTCCAACGGTAAATATGTTCTTTTTTGGGTAAAAATTTATACATCTCTGTTGTTTTAGTTACCATATGCTGATGATTGTTTTTTATCCTTTTTAGCTTAAATACCATGACTCTGGACGAGAAAAGGTGTGCTATCCTGTCATGGGTCAGTGGAACATGAACAACAAGGTATTACATGTTATATTTCTTTCTGAACTCTACTTTACATTTCTTTAATCACATGAAAATTTTCTTTTGTTTTGGTAAGAATTTTAATTTAATATGTACTTGCAATTTTGTGTGACTGACAATGTTCGTGCTGAGGCATATTCACTCGTTGGTTAGTATATGCAGTCATCGTTAGTTTTCCTTATCTTTGTTGATAAATCATTTTTGTTGCGTGTGTATTTTTCAGAGATTGATCAATGGAGGATCCATTAAGTACTGGTCATGTGTGACTTTTGCTTCTCGCTTGCATCCAAATGATGTCAGGATGTTTTGCAACAACTTTGTCGGTGTGTGCAATAATATCGGCATGGTAAAGATGTAATCTTTCATTATGTCCTCCTTTCACTGTAATTTATGTTGGTTTTTCATTTCTTTTCGTTTTGTGTGATAGCAAATAAATGGGAGACCATGTGTCGACATCGGGCAAGCACGTCCAGATAACTTAGAAGCTGCACTCAGAAATATACATAGACAATCTGCACAAGTGCTTGCTCAACAAAGTGTGATTGGGCAGCAGCTTGAGTTACTAATCATAGTATTACCTGATGCAAATGCAAGTGTTTTTTATGGTAAGCACGTCAAATGGATTTTAAAGTTGATAGTATTTGTTTATTTTCTATTGTCTATTTTTTAGGTAAGTATGTCTTGTTATCCTAAAGTCTAGTTCTGGCATTTCTTACATGTGCAGGAAGAGTAAAGCGGCTTTGTGAAACCGAGCTTGGTGTAATAACTCAGTGTTGTCTACCTAAGAATGTTCAGAAAGGTGGCCAACAGTATCTGCAAAACCTGTCCCTTAAAATCAATGTTAAGGTAAGGTGAACCTAGACAGTTGTTCAATATGGTGTACTGTCATTTCTGGCTCTGTTGAGCCTAGTAATTGAGGTCTCAGTGAAGTCGAAGCTTATGGGTCAGGCCTTCCAAGCTTAAGGAAGAAAAGAGGACAACATGGATCTATTTCGAGATCGCTTATGCTGTTCACAATTTGCACGTAGGTTGGTGGCCGTAATACAGTTCTCGAAGACGCATTGCATCGGAGAATACATCTGTTAACAGATTTGCCTACAATGATCTTTGGAGCTGATGTTACCCACCCTGCTGCAGGGGAGGATGCATCTCCGTCTATTGCAGCGGTTTGTATTTTATCTATTTTTTTTCTTTGTTAGATCTCTACTTGATTTGTGATGATATTTTTTCATTGAGTTATTACACGCATCTGTTAAAGAAAAAGTTGTTTTAAATAATTTTTGTGAGCCATATATTTTTCTACTTTGATTTGCGAATATTGTGGTAATACTTGTGGATCGATATGAGAATCTGGAGTATTCGGATGATCGAATGTAATAAATGCTGCCTCCTATAAACTTACATTGGAGGGCCTCTGGAATAAAAATTGAAGGAAATGTCAAAAGAAAAGCTTACTGATTTGTATTGTTTCCATAGAAAATATTGTTACTGATTTGCATTGTTTCCATAGCTTCTCTTGTGTATATTAATTATGTAGTCATTGCCATTGTTTCCTTTTGCTTCCAATTTCTACTGAGAGTTGTATGAACATTCAGTCAAACTGGTATCTGAAATCTTTGCTTTTAATAAAGCAGGGAAAATGCTTTTCGTCAATGTAAAGTTATTTTACTATCATATCTTGCTCATCATATCTTGCTTGTAGAGTTATTATTTTCCTCACAGAACTGAAGAAATAATTTACTATTTCAGCGTTAATTTTCCCTTTTGAGAGGTCCTTCCATTTACTCACTCTTATTGGTATTGACATATCCTGTTGAGTGATTTTTTGCCCTGTCGTGCATCTGGTCTCTACTTAATCATGTTAGAGTTGTGATAGGTTGTTGCATCAATGGATTGGCCGGAAGTGTCAAAGTACAGGTGCTTGGTGTCTTCACAAAGTCATAGGGAAGAAATCATAACTGATCTTTTCACAGAAGTGAAGGATCCGCAGAAGGGACTTATTTATGGTGGAATGATCAGGTATGTTGGATATCTCCGTCGTTTTTTTTATTCTTCTTCTGATGCAATAATCTCTGCTTTATTTTTAAACATTAAAATTGTTATTGCAGAGAACTACTCATGTCATTCTATAAAGCAAATGGAAGGCACAAACCTGGAAGGATAATTTTTTATCGGTTCGTAAGGAAAACTGTGTCTGCTAGAATTATTCCCTTGGCAACTTAAAATTCATTTCCTTGACTTGCAGAGATGGTGTCAGTGAAGGTCAGTTTAGCCAGGTCTTGCTTTATGAAATGGATGCAATTCGCAAGGTCCTCGTTGTCATTCTGTTTTCCTCTTGATTTATTTTATTCCTGGCATGTGTGGCGGCCATGCTATCTTCTGTCTTTGTTTGTTATTTTACTTATCTTTGTATTTGTACACACAGGCTTGTGCTAGCTTAGAAGAAGGCTACCTTCCTCCAGTTACATTCATTGTGGTCCAAAAGAGGCATCACACACGGCTTTTTCCTGAAGATCCTCGTGCACGGGATCTGACAGATCGAAGTGGAAATATTGTACCAGGTAAAATAAATCTGATATGAAGCAATTAGTCTTGATACTGAAGAAGCCCCATTGTTTTGCAGGAACTGTTGTTGATACGAAGATATGCCATCCCAGCGAATTTGACTTCTATCTCTGTAGTCACTCTGGCATTCAGGTGAATGGAATGCTCATCTTGTGACACTTATGTAGTGAATTCTCTCAGTGTTCGTGGTTTAATCATCTTGCCCTCTGACAGGGAACAAGCCGCCCAACACATTACCATGTTCTTTTCGATGAAAATCATTTCAGTGCCGATGCATTGCAGACATTGACTTACAATCTGTGCTACACGTAAGCAGTTTTTAGTACTTATCTTATGATCCTTGGCACTCCTCTGCTTTCTTACGATTAATCTCAACCGTCCTGTTTGGCTTTTAGGTACGCACGCTGCACGCGATCGGTCTCTATAGGTATGCATAGGTTTATAACTTTATACAGTTTGAAGTCTTGTGTCTCAGCTCTCCGCCTACTGATGTTGTGGGTGATTATTTGTTCCATGTGATGCAACCAGTTCCCCCAGCATACTACGCGCATTTGGCGGCTTTCCGGGCGCGCCACTACTTGGATGACGCTGTATCTGACCAGGTATCATCTTCTGCGGGCAGCTCTCGGGATCGTGCCGGCCCGGTGAAGCCGCTGCCAAAAGTGAAGAACAACGTGCAGCAGTTCATGTTCTACTGCTGAAGGTTGGATGGATCCTTGCATGAACTGGCATCAACGCTTTTGTGGTCTTGGAACTTCGGGTTTTAGTAGTCTCAGTATAATGTAAATATGGCAAAATAGCTAGCTACCGTTTGACGCACTGGCTGGTGTGTGATCTTTTGGACGACTCTTCGATCCTTCTAACGTATTTGGAACTGTAAAATTGGTATCGTGGGAATTTTGGAACGGCGAAATCACTGCCGCCGTCATGTTGGATACAAATTAATCTAGAAAATTGTAGAATGTCTTGGGTGCCTTGTAAGCCCGTAAGCAAGTAGACCGATCTGGATAGCACTGCCTTGACCAGAGTTTGGCGCCCCGACGGTGATAGAAGATTTGGCTACCTCCGCGACATCCTGCGTGCCGTCTTATCAAAAACAGGCTGTAGGTCAATGGTAGGCTGTGGTATTGCATTGGGAAAGGTTCCAGTATCTCATCCAAGTTGACCTACAGCCCAGGATGTCAACTTGTTGGATGATATCACCTCACTCTGTTGCACACGGCCATGAAGTTGCCCTAATTCGGCCATCTTTTATGAATGTACTGTCGGGTAACGGGTAGTTTACCTTAGCTACCGTCAAAGATGGTCGGGTTGTCGGCACGGTACAAGGTACGGATTGATTTAGACGGGTTGGCACAGTCACTGCCTGCTCTGGCTGCCCGCCCTCGTGTCGCCTGTTAGCCCTGTCTTGCCGTCTGGCCTCGCCTCCCTGCTCGGCCCTACCGTCTAGTGGCCTGGTATGATTCGTCGTGCCGCAACCGTATCTAGGTCGGTCCAGTATGGTACTGTGTTTCACGGGTCGTGCTGTGGGTTGAGAGCGCGGCACACGGGTCGGCACGGCACGGCTCGTTACAATATTCGGATCTATCGGGTTGGGCCCATGCTGGACCGGCATAACTGGTCTATTTGGCTGTCTCTGGCTACTGTATTTACTTAAGAAGTCATGCTAGTGCAGCGAAAGGAGAATTAGAGTAGAATAATTCAACGTCATACACGTCAAATTCTTCTAGCAGCTTTTCGATCAGATTTGCGACTAGTTATGTGCAGGTGCTCACGCTCTCTGATCAACTCTGAGTAGGTGGTCATGCTCCTTAACTAGTTTCTAGATCAGGTCTGTCGCGTTCTCGATCAGTTTTGAGTGGTCGTATCATGTTGTCCGATCAGATCTGAGTAGTCGTGTTGTGCTCCACGATTAAATGAGCAGGTACGTCGATCAGTTCGTTATGATCGGCGACCAGTCTTGAACACATCGTGATCAAGTCGTCGAGAAGATCTGCGCCATAATAGTAACAACGTTTCTACAGTATCTATACGTATTAGGTAGAAATACAGCACGCACGTTTAGGCTTTTGGGAGATCGTGTATAGGCTCTGAGTAGGGTTTCGGAGTGGCTTAACTTTAGCACGCTCTATCCACATCTCTCCTTATATAGAGCTTGTCAATGTGCTCCTAGTTGAAAGCCGTTTAGGACTAACTTATCATGAATCACAATCTAATCAAAACCCATATACATATTCAATTTGCATATTTTATTCCAACCCATTAAGTGTATAACCCTTTAAATTCATGTACAAATGGCTACGACTGAAAAACCCTTTCCAAACCGAAATCAATAACGGTCCCTAGCAGGACATGTTGACTCCCGAGTATATACAAAAGATCATATCGGTTGGACCTTGATATACACATGCACCGATTCCTTCGCCTCACGAAATCAGTCAAGCTCAAGACAAGATATGTGCGACCATTGTGATAGCTCGACCATTCACTCGATCAAGTAGTGAATTCATCAAGACTAACTCTTTAATTATATTGGTATGATCATGCACTTTCTCGATCCAACTACCTCGAGGGGCACAGAGATATCTCTCCCGTTATCAAGGAGGAGCAAATTCCATCTTGATCGCTCACACCCTACGACATGTTTCATGATAAGCTCGAAAACTATCGTTATAACTACCCAGTTACGAAATAGCATTTGGCAGCCTCAAAATATGCCATTACATATTCTGAGAATCAATGACGATCTTAGATCTAAGGATCCTGCAGGTACAACATTTGAGATAACAACTGATGGTACATCATAAATAACAACCCCAACAGTATCTCAAGGTGAGTCTATCCAACATCATGTTCTCTAACATAAATATCCAATTATTGACTTGGTATCTTTATACCTATGATCTATAAAATATAATCATCAATCAATACATGTGCTGGTTTTATGTATCATCACAATGACATGCGACCAGGGATCAACTAAGAATAATATCGTGATATAAACAAAGAGTTTATGAATAAGTCTCATACTTGTCCATCAATGTAAAAGGTAGTTATTTTTTAAATAATATATTATTTAAAAGTACATTAACATAGATATATAATATAATCATCTTTATGATTGTTTCTAGGGCATATCACCTTCATGTATTTTGAGATCAGGAGATGATATTGTCTATGTGCTTTGAAAGCCAAAGGGCCAGAACTTTTGCAAGCAGTTTGGTAAAAGAGTGGATGATGGCTCATAGGTCTGTAGTCACTAGCTGTGGTGGCTGCCTCTTTCTTTGGTACCAAAACTATCTTGGTTGTGTTTAGTACTGTGAAGGCTGTCGTTGAGCAGTTGTGGGTGCATAAAAAAAACTACCATGACATCCCCTTTATGATCGGCCATCAAGCTCTGTAGAAAGTGCCTGTGAAACCATCAGACCCCGATGCCTTCTCAGTCGGCATTTCAAGGATGGTATTCCAAACTTCTCCTCAATGAAAGACCCTTCCATGTCATTTGCATCAATCTGCGGCAGCTAGAGGTTTTCCCATTTAATTATGCACGATCTGCTGACTTTTGTTCCTAGCAAGGCCTTGGAATGTGTAGTAAGGCCACCATCGAGTCTTAATGCGTTGAAGCAATGCCATTCATTGTATGCAAGGAATGCACATATTTTTTCCTCCTTCCATTTGTTTTAAGATAGGAAAACTCTGTGTTCACATCACCTGCCTTGAGCCATGTAACTCTATAGACCTGACTCTTCCTAGTCTTCTCTACAGCTTGAGGTTTTTTCATAAGATCATTTCATCTAGGGTAAGGGTCCTACTTTCTTGGGCTATATCTATTAGAGTATATTTGGTAGTTAGGATTTATAATCCTGGATTGCCATTTGTATCGGGGAGGCTTCTTACCCACTAAGTCTCTATACTCTATTTATACCACCCAAGAGGCTCAATGGAATACACCGACAACATTCAACCAATCCTCATTCTCTCACATGGTATAACGAGTTTAGGTTCTAAACCTAGACCACAAACTCTAGCCGCCACCAGCTTTCGCACTGCGCGGTCTTGGAGAGATCGATCTCTATGATCTCCGTCGGGACAGCGTTGCCTATACCTAGGGTTCGCGCTGCTGATCGTGTTGATCAGCCATCATAGAGTCTTTTTTGATCTCTTGTTTCTCTTGGTTTTTCTGATCTACAATCAGTTTGTGTTGCACGTCGCCCTCCATCGTCCTCGCGCGTCTTCGATATCGGCACGACAACACCAGCTCCCTCCGTTCATGCACCGTCACCTCGCACATCGCCTATCTCCGATCACTGCCCTGTCTCCACATGTCGTGCGGTGGTCCTCTATGTGCCATGCCTCCACGCCTCTCGTGCAGCATGCAACATGTCCACACGCCAGGACGTCCTTGAATGTGAACCAGGCATCCTCGACCACATTGTGCCTCCTGGATCACGACTCCAGTCTTCGCTTGTCTACGTTGTCCCATGCCCGGCTCCATGCACCGATGGCCTCCACGCACATGTCATCGACCACAACACCTCTCTCTGGCATGTTTCCCATCCATGAGCCTAGACTCCCTGTCGCGATGCGAGCCCATGCACACATCTCCGTCCGCAAGGTCACCACACGCATCTTCGTCGCCACGTCGCCACTTGCCCACCTCGACCACACGCCCATGCGCACGTCTACACGTCACAAGCCTGTGGTCTTCATCCTCAACTCCATGCGCTTGACCACTCCATCTCCACATGCACGATCACGCCGCTCGACCACGTCGCCCCGGACCACGCTGACCACGGCCGCACGTTGGACCGTCGCGCTGGATCACCGACCCCGACCACGTCGTTCGACCATGATTGTCCTCGACTAGCTCCCTCGACCACGGCCATCTGCGACCACGTCTAGGCACATAGTGCTTCAGGGGAGGCCCTCACGTGTCACTGCTCTGCCACTCCATTCGCATGGCGCTCCATACAGGTTCATCATTGCCTCCACCACTCAGGACACCTGCACCACGACCGCCTTACGTGCCCTCGGTCTGATCAGCAGATCGCACATGCCTCCCGAACAATTAGGTGTGGCTCTCGTCCTCCACGAGTACACGCGTCTCCCTCCCAAGAATCGAGTGCCGCTGTGTTGCCTTTGGGCCACAGTCCTGCCGCCTGTGGTTGTGCCTCCGCAGCGCTGCCGCACCTTCCCTAGCACAGTCTGACCGAACAAAGGATCTCGCTGTCGCCCTACATCATCTTCCCACACGCCACGGTATTTTGGCCGACTGACGTCGCCTCTCTCATCGTGTCATCACCTCAGTCGTCGGCACCCTTGGTCTTCGTCATGCTGTTCGGATGTTCTTCATCGGCTTCTTCGAGCACTACCGTCACGCTATCTCGAACACTGGTATTGCCGCTCCAGGCCACTGGTGAAGCATCTAGGCTCATATATCTATAGTGCCACAATTGCTCAAATTTGCATTTCATATAGAGTGAGAAATTTAGTTTGAGAGAAACCAAAGAAAGATGGTCTTTGGGGTGTTTCTGAGTTGTGGCGGCCTGACCGCTGGAACGGCAGGTCTGACTGCTGTATAGCAAAGGTTGTTCTATTCAAGTTTTAAGTATCGCGGTCTGACTGAAGGGCTTTGCCAGTCTGACCGTTGTATAACCATGTTTGAGATGTGTTTGGACCTCAGTCCTGTTCTGACTGTGGTGCGGCTTGATCTGACTGCCAAGGAACAGAGGGGTTTAGACCCTCTGCTCTGGCTGGCGGTCTGACCGCCCGTGAAAAGAGAGTTTTGGCACTCTGTTTCCTGCTTGCGGTCTGATGGTCAGCCTGTGTCAGAAATCATCATCACGACTTTATAGATGTTAAATGATTGGCGGTCTGACCACCAGTTGACTTACGGTCTGACCGCTAGTGTCACAGAGATGTCAAATCAATAGAAACAGTCATATTTTGGAGTGTGGTCTATATATAGTCGCTTGGCTGGTTCAAGAGAATTCTCTAGCACTTCACTACAATACATTTGAGCTCTTACCTTCTTCCTCTCCCTCTTCACTACAATACAATACTTGATTTGCAATTTGTCCAGCAGGAAAGAGCAGATGAGGAGTCATCGCTACGTCTCTCTCAGGTGCTCCGTTATCTTCCAAAAAGCAACCCGGATGCTGCAGCGACGGAAATTTCGCCACACCTATATTTCATTTGCCTTTTGCATTTGGCAAATGAGCACTCTCTGACACTGCGGGATTGCCCAACATTAGATGAAATTGACATCTACATAATAACTTCAGCACTTGTGAAGTAACCTTGCTGCAGCTTAATGTGTTGTACATGGTTTTGCCATGGGGCCATTCTTGGCCAGGCAAATCGCCTTATAGTATTAGATGTTTTTGCATTGTATCATGTAATATATCATGTGATGATGATTGTATGACCGAAAACTATTGTCTAATTCTACTTTGTAGGCCTCTAGTACAACTGGAGAATGCTAGCGGATAATTTATTCTTTTTTTTATCTGCTCGTTGCAGGTGAATGCAATTTGTTTTGCTTCCGTGACAGGATATTTAGCAGCCTGCACCAAGAGAACAATCAGGAATTTCCACGACTTTTTGGCTATTGGCTAGAGACCTCACTTGAAAACTGTAATGTGAGCTATGAGCTAGCAGTTCACTATTATAAAACATCACATATATATCATTCCATCAGTATCAGTTCAATAGTAATCAACACTGAATACGTATCAGTACCGGTTCTTAAACTCTCGCGCGCGAAGAATGACTGAGGAGCAAAGAACCGACACTGATATATCAGTGTCGGTTTCAGCCACGAACCGACATTGATAGTGACTGTATCAGTGCCGATTCTAGACACGACCCAGCACTTATATATCAGTACCGGTTCTAACCATAAATCGACACTGATAATGAGTATCAGTGCCAGTTCTAGCCACGAACCGGTACTGAGACTAGTAACGAACCGCTTGTTACTGTCACAACTCATCTTGAAAATTCATAACTTTTTCACACGAAGTCGGATGAGGAAGAACTTTATATAAAAATCATATCTCTCGATGAGATCTACAATTTTTGAGTTGAAAACTTTTTAATTTGAGGTCATTTAAATACCTAAATAATTATAATAAAGTTGCAGCAGTGGTCGACGATAACTCATATTAAAAAATTCATAACTTTTTCACACTAAGTCGGATGGGGATCTCTTGACGAGATGTATAACTTTATATTTAACAACTTTTTCATTTGAGATCATTTAAATATCCAAATAGCTATTCAAACGTTTGGTGAGAAGATGTCAAAATGATTTATTGTGCTACTATATTCACGAACAGATGATAGCTGAGATGGTTAGAGGGGTCATATGCGCACATAGGCTATGAGATCTTTAGTTCGAGTTTTGGTTGCCACATGCGAGTGAATATCGTGTGACTTGCGAATGTCGGGTGGACAACCTTTTGTCAGGTTGTCCGTGGTCGCAAAAGAAAATTTTGAAGCTTTTTTGACAAAAAATGTTGAATCAAGACCAAGACTATCAGTGCTAGTTGGTAGCTCTAACCGGTATTGATAGTGATTTTTATGCCGATTTCACACCCGACACTGATAGTCAATATCATTGCTGAGTAATTAATATCGATTTAAAATCTGTCACTAATGACGATTTTAAACTGACACTGATAAATTTTTTTACAATAGTGGTTGTAGCTGCTCAACTGGTATTTGCACGAATTGGACTGGTCTTATTTGCATTTGGCAGATGCAACTGCTGCGATGCTGCCGACTTTTTAACATGATCTCACCATCTCTTCGCAACTGCTGCTAACTTACATGATATTACCACCGTCAAACCTTTCTCGAGATAGATTGAAACTTTCAAAATTTAAACTTAACCAACCTATCTCCGTTTCCTAGTTTGCACATATCTCAATTGGAGGGATTGGCTGGATTCGCATGTCAGATTTTTGAGGCGCCATTTACGGCAGTGGTAATGCTTGTATCCGCATGTACATGTGTAAAAAGAAAGAAGTTGCTAATATGATAATCTCTTTGGAGAAATGCCAACCCAGTAATCTCTTCTTCCCCGTTGTAATACTCCTGTGCCATCAAATAATATGCTTTTTTTTTTACTTATGTGCCATCTTAGAAATTGAACTCCCTTGAATGACACTGCTTCTAATTACCATGGAAGCACTCAGAAAGTGCATATCCTCTATTACCATAGAGGGTATAAGAATATTGGTGATTGGCAACTGAGTTATTCCCTAAGTACTAAATTAAGACTAGTTTATGAATTTCTCTTTAGTGGTACAAGCCAAATCCTGAAGCTCTATAATTGGCAATTGCCAATTAGTGGATTCAACTAGTTGAAAGTATTCAACCTCCCGTATAAGGTTTGATCTGTTATATCTAGAAGGAATGTATCATTGCAACTCATATATCCTCATAATCTTCTGCAAGGATTAGTCCTCTATAAGTAGAATTTGTTTGTATTGCACAACTGTAATCAAATTAGTTGTCATTTGTGCATGAAGCATGTTGCTCTAATTACTCTCATCACAATAGTAGAAGTTGTGAGATAAGTCTATGAAGGACTAAGCATTGTAGTAATTGCATTCCATTGCTTATGCATTTATGAAAGAATGTGATTAAGACATTTTGAACAATGAAGTTTTAAGAATGTCATTGTGACGGGGGCATATATATTGAAATTTGATTATCACATTTTAGATTTGAAATCTTTATTTTGTTTTCCTAGAAGGATTCAGCTTGATGATTGATAGTTGAATCTGTCTTGAAGGTATGCCATTTAAGTTTTATGATCAAGTAGATCAGTATTACAAGATCATAAAGATCAATAACTATTCATGAAGAATAGGAGGTCTAGAAGACCATATGACCAAGAAGGTTAAGTATTGTACTCTTTTTTCCGTTTCTGAGTTTTTACTCAGAAGTTTTACGGGATGTTTCACGGATTCAAAACATGCGTTTGAATTTGTATTTGTATAACTGTGAATGTATGTATTACGGGCGTGCCAGTATACCAAGTATATGAGAGACCAGAGAATAATGTAATGAAAATGTAAGCTTTATTAATTCATGTCGAATTCATAAAGTACATTTTTTATTACAGGGTGTTACTCCACAAATGCACATGCTGTCTAACTATGTAATATAATCTGGCGATTGCTTTGTCTTAGTTCCCAGTGCTTCGTGAAGCTCTCCGGTTAATTACGCCCGTCCTCGGGCTGCCTCCGATTAAGCTGCGCTGGCGGTTGTCATACTGAGGTCGTCTCCGAGTCTGCAAGGCTATAGTCACATGCAACAAAGACCAACCAAAGTAAGCGTTAGAAATCAAAAGGTAGCGAAGAATGGGATAACAGTCTAGCATGGGTTTTTTGGACTGTTTATGTATCCCGGGTCATCATCGGTCACGTAGGCCTTAGAATTATGTATGTGAGAAGAGGTGAGCTAGGAGCGCGGCATGACGCGTAGCTTCAACCGGAAGGTGGCAGCGAGGCCACAACCGGGAGCTCCGATGTCATGCTTGACTCACTAACTTCCTCCTCAGCCTCGAACGTGTCCTCATCGGCCGACCAAAGGCAACATGCCACAAAGGCGAAGCCACATAAGCAGGGTAATCACTTTGGGCCACAAAGGCAAACACCACAAAGGTGAAAGGGTAATAACATCAACAACCAAAAAGATACCCGAACCGCCAGGCCTCCATAAAGTCATCGGCTGCGACACAATACTCAACTCGTTGATCATCATCGGCCCATCAACATGATTATCATGCTATCAATAAGAGCAGTGACAAAAAAGGCCTCAGGTTAAACAAAGACTCACATCATAGATCCCTTACAGTACGGCCATAGCACAAAAAGGGGAACAATCGACAAAAGGGGCTCGCATGCATCAAGCCGGCCACAGTGAGACACAAAAGGTGAAATACCCCAGCAGCAGAGAGAGTAATCACAAACATATCATAAGAGGGAAAGCAACAGCATGCCACAAAGCTATCAGTAATGATCAACACCTAACGCTCAACCATCAACAGGTCAGAGGAGTAACTCAACCGTCACTAATCACAATAGCACTAAGCTCACAGATCAGCAGTAACAAAGGCTAACAAATCAAGGCCTTCAAGATCAACACAAGTGTATACCCACGACAGCAAGGGCCAGCAGACCAGGCGTAAAAGACCATACAGGCAACAAGGGCGCCCAGGCCATAGGGCCATCACCACTAACAGTCAGTCAAACCAATGACCAAACTTGTCATAAGCATTTTGAGTAACCAACAGCAGGCGCCAACAACAAGTTTGGGCTATAAATATAACCAGCGACAGCCTCAACCCTAACAGCATAGCCAAACAAGCTGGCCATATCATCAAGACCTAAAATAACTAGAGATCGAACTCATCACCAGCAGTAATCGGTCACAACATGCTAACCGAGCTCTACCACACATGGATCAGAGCCTCAATGACATTACAACCATCACCCACATATGCTCATGAACTAGCTATACAAGGGAAGGGTACACAGACGCACCATACCTCCCTGATAACATAACATGCACCTGACGGCGCTTAGACTCCCTGTTGGTTCGTCGGCGGCCCTCTAACTCCCAATCGGCCACATGGACATTATAGCAAACAGAAAAGGGAGAAAAACACATTTGTATCCATCCAAATTCACGACAACACATGGTTACGAAATAATCAACAGATATACTATATCAAAAAGACAACACATATGTTGCACATAATAGGAGGGCACACCAGCCGGCATGCCTCAATAGCGAGGAGACGAAATGCTGCTTACCACCGCCGACGGCATGGCTCACCCAGCTGACGGCATGGCTGCACAGCCTACCCATCCGGCGGCGGAGAAATCAACGGCAAACATCAAAAGTCGATTGGCCGAGGATAACACCCACACAAAAGAACATCCAGACCCAATATAACAGCACAACTCCACCTTTGCAGACGCGGCGCAAGAAACACCGGCCGGATCACCATCATAAGAACAGCCAGCCAGAACATATACCAACAACATAGCACCACCACAAATCACAATGGCCGGCCATCACAGATCAAAAACAACCGGCAACCAACACTGCTTCCTCCACGAACGCGGCACATCGGCTGGCTGGGTTCACCACCAAGCAACAAGAACAGGTACCACCTCAAAGCCAAAACAAACCGGCCACCACCAAATCACCACCCGGCCACCTCAAAATATCATAGCACAACATCATCCCACGGACGCGGCGCGATGGCCGGTCAGACCACAGAACCACAAGAATGGCTGGTCGGGTTCAATTACGAACACCTCGGCACAGTCCAACACACGCACGGACGCAGCATGAACGCCGGTTGGCATCACCATGCACACGGCACAAACACAACACCAAAGTGCCGGCTGGCCAAACCACATGCACGGACATGGAGCTGAAGCGACAGCCGGCCACCTCTGTAGCAACAAGAAGGAAGGGAAGGAGGCAGCTATTGCGGAGACCTACCAGCGAGAACGACAGCCATAGCCCTCAGGCAAAGAAAAAACATGACGGCAAAGAGTGGATTGAAAAAGAGGGAGAGCTCTCCTCTCTCTCTCTCTTCTCTCCTCTCTCTATTCTCGCCCTGATCCCCCCTCCACGGGCACCCCCTTTCCAGTTATATAGCGGTGGCGGGGGGCTCCCACGCGAAGGGTTCGGATTGATTCGGTTGGGGATGAGGATAAGCACAATGAGGAGATAAGGTAGGGCGAGCAGCTCGGGGGCGGCGCAGCTCGGGCATGTGGGGTGGCGTGGCTCTGGCGCGGTGGTGGCACGTGCTTGAGTGCTAGGCCCATGGAGCAGAGGAAAGGGGGAAGGGGAGAGGAGAGAGCGGGGGGAGAGAGAGAGAGAGAGAGAGAGAGAGAGAGAGAGAGAGAGAGAGAGAGACGGCTCGGCCAGGCGCACGCGTGGCGGTGCGGCACGGGAGCGTGGGCTAGCGCGACGCTAGAGGGGGCGGCGGTGCATACGAGGGATAAGAGGAAGAAACACAGTGGCCCGGGTGCCCTAGGGTGATATGGTGCACACGAGGGATAAGAGGCTGCACGGCTGGGCCGGTGCGGTGGGAAAAAGGAGCTGGGCCAACCGAAGCAAAAGGTCGGCCGTCTCTCTTCTCTTTTTTTCCTTTTTCTTTTCCCCCTCTTTTTTCTTTCTGTATATGTGTATATGTATATCGGGGGATTGCACATATACGTGGTAAAATACCGTCGTACAAGGGAATTGAATTTTTTCCTAAAAAATTTCACAAGTTCAATTCCCATAAGAACTTGTAAAAAATTCTCACATTCCAAATGACCAAGAGCAAACAAACGCAAATGTTGAGCGCAACACTTAGAGGTACTAGCCATCATCGACTTCAAAATATAGTCAGCCCATCAAGGTTTTGTTTTGTTTTAGACTAGCGAATTTTGCAGTATCGACAATGCTGAACATCTTCCCCGCAAAAAAAGAAAAAAGAAAAGATAATGCTGAACATCTTTGAATAGAAAAGCATCCATCTAAAACATGCATGTTTTTAGAATTACGTTTTCTACAGAAGTAATTCAAATGTCTAAGGAGATGATGTGGATTATCTCATATAGTAAACACACACCATTAGCCTTGAGTGGCTTTTATCCAAATAACTTCACAAGAAAGATATGCCTTTTGAATCCCACTTACCCATTTACTAGTAGGTGCTAAATTTCTTACTAGATACATTGTACAAAAGGCAATCCATGAAGGGGCAAAACATATACTGATATACCATCTACTAGTTGTGCGCCCAGAAACTAGTAAACCTCAGTGCAGTACTTACGCCAACAATCGATCATGATAGGAAGAGAACTTGGGAGTTGGGCGAGTCTATAGGATAGATGAAACCTGTCACTCGGAGTCCCTGAAATCCTCCTTCTGACCAGCGAGGATCCTTGAGATCTGGAGGCCCCGGCTGAAGGCTTGGTTGAACAGCAGCCGCGTCTGGAACTCGGAGACGAAGGGAAACCACGACAGGAAGCCTATGGGCAGGAAGAGGACTAGACCCATTATGTTCTCGTACTGCCTCCCGAGCTCCATTATGGAGTCCCACAGTCCTATCTTCTTAAACAATGGCGAGCATGCTTGTCCGATCTGCGAGCAGGAAAGCATAAAAAACCAATATGTACATGTTGAAGCGGATGCGCTCAGCCAGTCAAAAAGGGAAAATTGCTAGAAGAAAAATCCTGGAAATCTTCGAAGCGATTTGACTGCCAGAGGTGCTTCCGATCAATGTGCTTCTCAATAAACTGCATGCTTATGATTCTCTTCACAGTTTTTTTATATAATTATTACTGAAGTTTTCATGCACATATGAAGCAATGTCGAAGATTGGAGACAACCATGATGAAAATCTACTCTCGATATGGCTGGCTGTTTAGTAATGGATTTTGTGCTTGACTACTATCGGACTTTGTTGATGATGTTTTTGTTTTTCCATAATTTACCCGGAATGCCGGGTTTTATGTCAAGCTCTGTAATAATGAATGGTTGCGTGCATAACCTTGTGCAGAGACTAGAATAATTTCTATTTCTTTATCTAAAAATGAAGCAATGTCTCAAAGACAAACACATACATAAATGGAGAATGCTTACCAGAAGAATACACCATCCAGTAGGCAAGAATCCCAGAATACTAGCGAAGACATCAGTAATTGTGAGGTTACCGACAAGAAATAGGACAGCTATCACGCAGACAAAACCAAGGAAGAGAAGGCCCTTGAGGATGCGGAACATAAGCTGCAGGTCCGTCCCAAATTTCTGCCGTCCTATTGAAACCGTCTAGTTGGAAGGAGTAACATTCAACTGGTAAGATTATTTAAGAATATGATGTACCTTGACCAAATGAAAGATCGCAGTCTTACCTTCAGAACTACTATAACAATGAGCATAACCAGCCATGACAATGCATATACCTAGATGTTGAAAGGAAAGGGGTTAACGGGGCATTGCATTAGATATCCTGCAAATGTGCTGACTACCAAAAAAAAAAAAAAGCAGATCATGTGTCGATAATGTACCAGAATGCTTCTGCTGCGGCGTGCTATGTTCAGATGGTACACAATGCCATACTGATAGATCAAGAAACGAAGTGAAAGGATTATTTCCAACAGAAGGGCGCGGACACTAGTTTTTCTGAGATGCTCCTGCTCATTTATCCACCATGCCTCCCAGCTTTGATCCACAGACATGCCGATACCCCCTCGGTTATCCATCCACTTCCTCCAATCTGTCCAGTCATCAACCGTCTTCTGCCACTCAAAACCTGATGGATTGAAGATAAATGGTGCAAAGAGCCAAGAACCAACCAGGAACCATATGGAGAAGGTGACAAATAGGTACAAGTTGGAGCTGTGATAGGAACTTCCATAGACTAGGTATACAACCAGAAGTATCAACAGTTCGAGTCCTTTAACGAAATGGCTCCGGGAATACATGCGGTAATTGTCAGCAAACTTGGCGTGGTAAACAACAAATCCACGGCCAGTAGGTCTGTATTTAGCGCCACCATGGAGTATTGTTCTCCCATAGTAGTGGGTTTTGGTGCCAAGCTGGAATGTGAAGAACACTGAGGCCAACTGAAGCTGCATGATTACAAACTCTCCTAAGGCTGTGCGGAACCCCTTCTCTAAGCCCACTTCCATGATCATAGGGAGGACAAGCAGCAAACCAAGTTGGAAAAAAGACTGTGAAGCTAGGGCGTTTTCAAGAGGCTTGATGTTCTGCTGAATACGTGGATCCAGTAGAATAGACCTTTCCAGACCACTCATAACTAGGTATAGCCGCCCATACAAAAATACATAGACAGTAAGTACAGTAACCTGAAAGAAAGAACTATGGATGTCAGCATTGCAAAATATGCAGGAAGTCCACACAACATGTAGACACCATGGTTAAACTCAGTCATAGTGCTAAGCATGTGTTACCACTATGGTAACTGCCTTTCTCTTTCACGGGTTTGAACCCCAGCGGCAGACTGGGTAGTTTAATACTACTCAGGTGGAAAAACAACCTTTATTGATACCAACTCAAGATTTGGATAGTCCATCATATAAAAATTAAAAACAATTTTCCATATGATGGACTATTCAAATCTTGGTGCATCGAGAAATAAATGGCAAAGAATTAATTAGCCACACCTGTGGTGGATGCAGTTTCCCAGTTGCAGGGATGACTCTTATAATACTTCCTCCAGTTCAAAAAAAGTGTTGCTCTAAGTTTGACCCTTAATTTCAAAGGTAATATATTTATAGAACATATCAAAATTATGATATTGTGAATCTATCTTTTCAAGACAAATCTACTCATGTATTTTTAAAATATTCAAACTCAATATTCAAAGGATAACCAATTTTTCAATAGTTTGACTGAACACAGCCCAAAACAGCAAAACGTCACTATTTTCTGACTGGAAGCAGTACATCTTTCTTTGTTTCCTTCTAGTTTTACAAAAAAAAAAGGGTCCTTTTGTTTTCTTAAATTTTCATAGACCTGTGCAGTACCCCTACTGTTCCAATCAGAAAGAAATAAATAGCTTAAACATTGTTTAGTTTCTTACCATGCTACTGAAATAAAAGCCAACTGTAGTAAAGTAGAAAGATAACATTCTATAAAAGTCAAATCTGCGTCCCAGCCGATAGATGTCGCGACTCAATGTTTGTTCACCATTGCCATTGGCCACCTTAGCTTCAAAGTTAGAAATTTGATTCATTCCCACATCACGCCCCATACCAACTTGTATGTATTCGTGATGTGTAACATTTCCTCCCCTCATTGTCGAATTAAAACCTAAGAACATTAAACTCTGTAAGTGCCTATCAGATAAGAGATGACTGCATGTTGTCTCTACGAGATGCATGTACCTGAAAAGATATCTTCACTTAAATTTATAGTCTTTGAAGCTTTACTTATGCCACCTCTAGTAATATGGAAGAGCCTATCAAAAATATCTGGATGACCATAATGGAACCGAACCCTGTATTAAATTGGAACAGTGAATTATGAGATACAAAGCCTTATCACCATAAATGATCAATAACATGATGGCAAGAAATGTGAACTTTCCATACAAACATGGAAAGACCAAAATATCCAGTTCTATACATCAACGGGCTCACCCAAAAGACTAAGCTAACAAGGAAAAACGTGCACTTCACTTGTCATTGAACACAACCCTCGCGTGTAAGCAGCCTCACACCTAAGATGTGGAATAGAAGTGAGCTCAATTTTTTATTTAAATTGCGCTAACTAGGACTTGAACTCAAGATCAGTCACCTCTACACCCCCACCCCCGTGGTTACAGCTCAGAAAAAGGTCAGTTGTGATCGCACAAATAGTCGAGTTACAATGACATGTCAAAAAGTACATATTATGATCAGAGAAGGTAATGAGTTAGGATCATTTTTTTTTCTTCTCCGACTTAATATTTCAAATGGAATTGCATTTTTAGGTTATACAATAATTAGTGTTAAATTTTCTTTAGGTTGCAAAGCATCGGGCAAGACATTCGATAACAATTGTGTTCATTCATAACACAATTGCGACACAAGATTTTTTTTTTAATTACTACAAGTCGTAACTCCTCTATTTTATGGATCACAACTGAATTATTTTTATGACCATAACTAGAGTGTGCACAGTAGTAAACTACATTGAGCATACCTATAGAAAGTCTATTCTGCGCATGTAGGCAGAATGACCCAACGCGCAGCACTGGCCACTGGACCGAGCCAGCTTCCTTATGTGCTCAAGCTCTAGCTACTTTTCGCACCCCTCAATGCAAAAACAATGAAAAAAAGTCATCTAGCATGTGCCACGTTGCTATCCATCCCGCACATCAAACAAATCTGTCCGCAAGGAATCTTCGTTGATTTCAATATTTAAATTGTGATTTCTCATGAACCGTAAATCTGATTTGCGATCCATTTGAAACATGTTGCTGAAAAAATATGCTTAACACAACAAGATCCATGAAGGCTATGTTTTGACAGAAGTTTTACATAGTTTTAATCAGAATTTCCATGGGTCCCATGACCTTGGGCCCGCCAAACTTGGTGCTCCAAACTTCTATTGCCAATGAGCTTTCCTCGCCTCCACCTAGCATCCCCCATGACTCACTCAGGCACCCGTGGCAGAGCCGGTTCCCCAGCGAGGGGCCATGTGACTCTCGTGGGTCCCACAGTAGCGCCAGCAATCTCATCTATCGTCGCCTGTCCTATGGATTCTGCTTCCGCCACCGCCTCTGATGCACATATGCAGGCAGAATCCAGGATGATAGTGGCTCTTGTGCCGTTGCCCGAGCTACCGTTGGGCGTGGTGCTCCATCGAGCCAACAAGAAGTACCCCTTACAGACCAGTACGCTAGGGGAATCTACCATCACCGAGGCCGAGCTCGATTGGATGTTCAAGGAGGGTAAGATCCCTTCCGACTTCATCGCCCGTGCCCCATGAGCGAAGGCTGTCCCAGCACCCCGAGGCCACGAGACAATGGTCTTCAAGGCCTTCTTTGACATGGGCCTCAGCTTCTTGGCAGTGCTGCTCCTTGAAGGGGTGCTTCGCCACTTCTACCTAGAGCTCCCCAAGCTCTCAGCCAATGTCATCGCCCGCCTGGCCATCTTCGAATGGGCCATGCAGGCAGAGGGCTACGAGGGACGAGCGAAGCTCTTCGCCGCCATCCATGAAGCCAGCTACTGACTAAAGACCAGGATGGAGGGATGGGAGATGAAGGCCCTCAGTTTTGGCAGTGTGAACTTTTAGCTCCGTCAAAAGTACCAGGATGCATTTCTAGCGAAGGCCATCAATGATCGGTGGTACACCAGGTGGCTGAAGGGATGGTTTTACTATGACATGGGCTCTGCCCCCCCCCCCTTGTTCCACCAACTAGGACATTAATTATGTTCGGACCCCGATGGCCAATATTCCAGGGGCCCAGCTAGCTTTGAGGGTGTCACTGCTCCGGAGGGTGGCCCGAAGGATGAACATGCATGACCTCGTGGAGGAGTTCACCATGCTACGAGTTTGACCCCTCTGAGCTGATTGGGACCATGCCTTCAAGCAAGGTGAGTAAGGTGAGCCAAGCATGTACACCAAGCCCATCGTTTATTCTGGTGAGTCCTCCCCTTTATCTAGCATCGAATCCATAGATGTGAGACACCTTTTGCTTTTAGAGGCTTGCCTTACGCTAGATCAAGCTATTGAGATCGTGGAGAAATTCCTCGACCAACCTTCCATTGTGGAGCGGGACCAGTGCGGGGGGCTAGTTGAGAGCTGGGGCCAGCGCAACCACACTTGTTCTCGCCTAGGGATGACAGCTCTGGCATGGCCAGATCAGGTGGAGCCTAAGGCCATCTGAAAGCGAGGGAGCTGGGCCTCCAGCATTGTGGCATCCACGATCCCCGCAGTCCTGATTCGGACTCGTCCCCCACCTCCTCCTGTGGCTTTGTGTGCTACTTCAGCAGCGAAGTCCTCTGAGGCAGTTGGATGGGGAAAAGCACCAGAGGCTTGTGACAGGCTCTCGGACTGTGAGGGGTGAGGTTGAGGAGGAGGTTTAGGCCGAAGATAGTGGCTTCGAAAACTCTCCAGCCATCCCTGACTCAGCCGACCAAGGCCAAGGTAGAGGGGAATACGAGGCCTCCCTTGATGAATTTGCGGCTTGGGGCATCGTCAACCTCTTCGATGACGAGGACATCACGGGCCCTATTGCCACTATGACCATCAGCATAGGTGAGGAACTGTCTCCCATACTTCCCTGCCAAGCTTCCACTGAAGGATTCTGACCTCTGTGTTTTTCTTATTTACAAAGGAGGCACTGATGCTAGTCTAGTGTCGGCCTCTACCCCATAGGTCTTGGCTCCCCTAGAGGACCCAGTGGTCCCTCAGGCGGAACCGAAGGATGCTGCTCTAGGGGTGACAGCTTTGCCGTAGCGGGGTGTCTCACCAGGTCGTAACTTGGCTCTCTCGGCTAGGATCGTAAGTGTTGTACCCTCCATGGCGACCGCATTGGCACCCTTAGAGCAGGGCTTGAGCTTCAAGGCCTTGACCCCCGATGACTTCGTGCTCCGTCCCGAGGTGTCGAGCGCCTTTGCCTCCCCTCGTCTTTCCTCAAGAGCACGGAGATCGGGCTATCCCTAACTTAGAGGCCTCTGAAGGAGGTGGCATCATGCCTTGAGGCTGCAGCCTAGCAGGTACGTGCTTATATGTAGCATTTTTGACCCTTAGGTAGCCAACCTTATCCCTTCTCTATTGTGCTTTGCAGCAACTGCTCCTAGCGAAGGCTCTAGGCTACTTGTAGTGTTGGGACCTCATGACGGCACATGACTCGACCCATGATGAGGCGGCAGGGTTCCGTCGTGCCCTAGAGGAAGCCGAGAAGTGAGCGGAGTCTATAGAGGACAGGTTGTAGGGAGAGACGACGTGCCAGGAACGTGCGAAGGCTATGGCCTGGGAAGCTACCGAAGCCCAACTTGTTGCAGATGCTACGACCCAAGAGGTTACTAAAGCCCGTCGGGTTGTGGAGGCAGCCATTGAAAAGGCCATTGCAGGCCACATTGCCACGGAGGGCGAGGCCTAGGATCTCCAGATCGTGTTGCCATTGGACCAACAAGAGTGGGGGGAGGGGACCTAGGAAGCGGAGGATGCACGATGCATAGAGCGCCAACAGTTGGCCAAGCACGCGACGGAGGCATCCTGTGCCATTAAGAAGGCTTTGGGTGGCCTCAAGGCCAAGGGTCCCTCATTTCCCTCTGGACCAGAGACATTGGAACCGGCACTCCATAGGCTCTGATCCGCTGTGGGGGTGATGGCCAGTGTCGCCAAAGCCTTCACCAATTCCAGTGTACACATGACCCTAGTGCTTCAGCTGACGCTGCTGCACCATGCGGGGTGCAGCCAGCTCACAGCTTTGGAGCAGTCAGCCCCAGACTTCGTGGCTAAGGACCTCCGTCCAAAGGCACCTCTAGCGAAAATCCACGCAGCCTTGGATGGCTTCCACTATGGGATATAGGTGAAGCATGGCATGCAACGACTCTATGCTTCATGGCGGATCGCAAGAAGTCGAGTGCTCGAGGAGCTTCCCGCTCGGATTCCCTCACGAAGGATCAAGCCACACGCCTGGAGGTTTCCTCCCACGGACTGCCACCTGGACAAGATGTCCCTTCATCTAAGCCACCTGTGCAAAAGCCGGCTCCATCGGCCGATGCTGCCTCCCTTCCAAATACCACATCGTAGGAGCAACTTCCACATGCAGGTGATGTCTCACATGACCAGCCTTCTGAGTTGTAGCTCTGAGTAGGCTTCATCATTTTTTTGTTCTCTCTTATTTCCCTATGGAGGATCGAATACCTAATGTGTTTACTTGGCCCTCCGCTATATGTATATTATCTTATATTGACTTGTTTGCCAACTTTATAGAGATGTGTCCCTTTTTTATTCCATTCCTTTATTTGTGCGTTGTGCTGGGACACATGTGTCACATGGCTAACCCTTTTAGAGGGGACGTGATGCAAGAGAAAACTTTCTAAGCACCTGGGCTGCTACCTCCAGAGCTGGGTCCAGCGTGCCTTGATTGTTCGGGCCTTCATTACCCCTCTCACAATAGGAGCACTTCCTCATTTTTTTCCAGAGGAGTTGGACGACCCCTCTGCTTCTACTTCAGAGGTTGGCTCTGACTCCGTAGGGATGGAGGGGAGTTGAATTGGCTAAGAAGCAACATGCTAGGAATTGTACTTTGAATTCTTTGGTCTGAGGCCCATGGCCCTTGGCGCTGGGACTCGATACGATCGTAGCATGCTACTCTCATCATACGGGGATATGGGACCGAACGCGATCGAGGCCTGTGGACTTCAAGGTGCGAAGGGATCGTTGCTCGATGCAACCAAGGCTTATGGCCTTCGAGGTGCAGAGCGATCATTTTTCGATGAGAAAAGTGGAGGGATTGTTGCTCGACACGGTCGAGGTCTATGGCCTTCGAGGTTCGGAGGAATCATTACTCGACACAACTGAGGCCTATGGCCTTCGAGATGTGGACGGATCGTTGCTCGATGTGACCGAGGCCTATGACTTTCGAGGTGTAAAGCTATGGTTGGAGGCCAATGGCCTTCAGGATCGAGTTAGATAGGGCACACTTGGATGATGTTTTACATCCATATATTACAAAAGATTGCCAAGGCCTTAGTGAGGGTACATTGTTTCTTATATACACCAGCTCTCTTCCTACACTACGAGGAGGGGGAAACTTTACACATGATATTTACGAAGTGCCTTTGCATGCCAGGTGTGCTCGATATGGGTCCTCTTTGTATCAACCAAGCAAAGGAGCCAGGTCTGTTGGATGTGAGTACCAGTTAAGTGACTTCCCATTTGATCTGTAGCGTTCCTGGAGCCAAGGCACACCGAAAGGATGAGGTCACTGGGGTGGAAGGTTCGCGGCGTGACCATAGGATTGTACCAACCCTTGGTTTCAACAATGTAGCGGTCGAGGTTCTGGATGACATAGAGCTTGTGCCTTCAGCAAGGGTTGAGGGAGAGTTCTCTTTCTTTGGGGCTCCCTAGAAGCTGGACCAAAAGGGAGCATCCCTTGACTTCGGTTGGAGTCATAGCCTCATCACCAAACATGAGGTGGAAGGGAGTAAATTCGGTGGGGCATGTGACTGTCGTGAGGAGGGACCATAGCACCTTCGGAAGCTCTTCCACCCATAGGCTTTTGGCAAGGCCGACAGGTGCTGGTTGGGGTCAGAGAGGATGCTGCCATTGGCATGCTCGATAGCCCATTGGACTATGGGTGATGAACTGCAGTGAAGCAAAGCTCGATGCCGAGCTCGGTGTAGAACTCCAACAATGGGTCAGAATCGAACTACGTCCCGTTGTCGGTGGTGAGTTGGGGAGGGACGTTGAAGCAACATATGATGTTTTTCCAAAAGAATCACTGGACATTCCTGGACATGATCACCATGAGGGGCTCTGCTTCAATTCACTTAGAGAAGTACTCCAAGGCCACCACCACATACTAGAGGTTCCCCTTGGCCTGAGGGAATGATCTGATCCAGTCCATTCCCCAACGCACCAAAGGCCACACATGAGCGATTGGCTATAATGGAGTCAGAGGTCGGTGGCTTCGTCACCCCATCCACTATCATCCTTTATAGGTGCGGACGTGTTCCTCTGCATCGGACATAATCGTTGTCCGGTACAGCCCTAGGTGTACTTTGCCTTTAAGGGCACGAGGTGCTAGGTGGCTGCCGCAAAGTCCTTCATGAATATTTGGAGGAGGTTGGACCCCTGCTGCTTGGAGACGTAGCGGAGCAGAGGGGCGCATACTCCAGTCTTGTAGAGGGCTCTGCTCACCAGGAGGTAGCCCCTGGCACGTTGCTCCACGTGACATTGTTCAATAGGATCATCAGGCTCCTCCGTTCTGTTTATGAAGGAGACGAGGGGGTCCTCCAGTCCGGGAAATTGATGGGGAGGACAGTGGAGGCAGCCTCACCGGAGTTGCCCGCCAGTTGGCTCATAGAGGACTTCAAAGAAGGCCCCTGGTGGAAGGTCCCTGCTCCCAATGGTAGCTTTGGCCAAGGCATCAACTTCTTGGTTATCTGTGCACGGTATGCTCCACACTGTAATGCCACGGAAGGACCCCTTAGCCTTCTGGATGACCGGGAGGTACTTCGCCAGGTTCGGATGCCGAGCTTGGAAGATCTTGTCAATGTGCTCAGTGATGACCTGAGAGTCTATTTTCATGATGAGTCTGGCAAATCCCACTGCTCAGGCCTTTCAGATCCCTAAGAGGATGGCTTCAGCGATGTTGTTGGTTGTCTTAAACTTGAGGCAAGTGGCGAACGCAGCCTGTTGCCTAGCCAGGGAGATGAGGATGTTCCCGGCCCTCATGCCGGTGGACCCATAGGCTTCATTAGTGTATATCATCCACATACCTTCGAGGGGAGTTGCAAGGAGCCCCGCGAAGGTGGGAGTCGCTAGGACCTGTGATTTGATGGCCTAACATGCCATAAACATCACCGAAAAGGATGCTAGTTCCATGGCCCATTTACCTACGTGTCTCATTGCCTCCCGGTTGCAAAACATGTTGCCCAAGCGGTATGAGGACAGTACGGTGATGCTGTGGGTGAGGAAGTAGTGTCAAAGCTTGCGTGAGGCCATCAAGAGCACATACACCATCTTCTCGAGCTCAGTGTAACACATTTTGGCTCTGAATAGAGCCTTCGAGATGTAGTAGACCACCCTTTGAACATTGCAGCCATCAGTCTCCTCCTCCCGCACAAGCACGACACTCACAATGTAGGTAGACAAGTGCAGGAGGAGGTCTTCATTGGGGTGTGGTATCACAAGTGTCCTGAGGTCGTACAGGTGAGCCCTGAGGGCCTTGAAGGCGTGTTTGCACACCTCCATCCACTGGAAAGGCTCGGAGCCCCTTAGCGTTTCGAAGAATAAAAAGGTTATGCTCTGTGGACTTGGCAAGGAACCGGCTGAGGGGTGCAAGGCGATAGAGTCGCTCCTCCTCTGCACGTCCATACTCCTCAAACTTGCATATGAGGGAATCCATCATGTACACTGAGCACTGGTGCAGTCGATCAAAGAGGGGCTCAGAGGCCAGATCTTGGGTCGTTGCATCGATGATCGACTACTCTGAGATGTCCTTGATCTGGGCCTTGATTCGGGTGAACCTCCGAAAGTAATCCTAGAGGGTCTCTCCCGGCTGCTGCCTAATGGCAAACAGACTCACAAAAGTCACCGGTTCGATGAAGGTTCCCTAGAAGTTATTGCAAAAGGTGTTCCAAAGCTGGGTCCAGGCGTAGATGGACCCCGACTCCAGCGCCCAAAAACCAGTGAAGGGCCACCCCGTCTAAGGCAAGGGGAAAGCATTTGGCCATGGCAGCCAGTCCACCCCCATTGGCCTCGATGGCCAGGGCGTACAAGTGGACGAACTCGTTCGAGTCCGAATCGCCCTTGAACCTAGGAAGTTTAGGGGCTCAAAACCCACCAGGGAAGGCCACAACCTACAGGTCCGCCTCTAGGGGTGAGACAGAGTTTAGGAATGGAGCCTCGCATCGATGGGAATGAGGCTCGAGCTCCCAAGAGCTGAGCAGAGGTGGTGCTTGGTGACGATGGGGAGCGGTGACAGTGTCCTCGCTAGCCCCTGGATCCCATGCCATAACACTAACTAGAGCAGTCCCAGCTCCGGCCGGTGCCTACTGCACGGTCCGTAGGGCTGTCTGCAGCTCCTCCAGCTGGGCTTGAAGGGCCACCACGTGTGCCTGCCGGGTGACCGTGGTGGTATGAGCGGCCACGGCCTCAGTCGCGGCCCCTTGGGGGTGCAGTGAGGTTCTCATTGTGCTGCTACTGAAAAGCGTCCGAACCGGCCACGGTGAGAGTCATGACTGGGTCGATGGTGGCCTCAGGGACATCGACGTTAGCATAGCATGCATTTTGTCGCGGCTTGAGTGTGGATTTTCGCACAGGCGTTGCCGCAGATCCAACTGCTTGGGCCGCCACCCTAGCGGTCTTCTTCTTTGGTGGCATCTTTTCTCTCTGAATGCTTGATCCCCATGGACGACATCAACTACTTTGATAATGTCACCCCCCTCAGTAGAGATCGTGGCGGCATGAGGCCACATTGCTCAACATGTCCATCTGCTACAGCGATGGGGCCGTCAAATACAAGCAGTCGACTTCCAACAACTCTAGCATTAAATGCTGGTCACTTTATAATAGATTACAGGTAGCAGGTAGCCCCCCTCTCTACCAGTCCTTGGCTACGGGGGTCACATGCCTTCTTAGGGCTCCAGAAGCCCGCGGCCTCCGAAGCTTAAGGGCCCTATGGATCCATCCTTCGAGATGACTCGGAGCTCGGGGTCTCCGAAGGGGCTTCGAGAGCCACCCTAGTACGTTAGGGGGCTCGAGGTCTCCGGAGATTCTCCGGAGGCCTTGGTAGGACGGTGAGCCATAGCACCAACATCCCCTCTTTAACTCTTGCCTCTTGGGTCCCTGGGCTCAGAGCCCCGCTGCCTTTGAACTCTGAAGAACGAAGCGAAGGGACGTCGGGAACCCTCATGGGTGACCTCCCCAACAGGAGGTCCTCCCAAAGACTGCATGCCTAGGACCACCTCGTATCCCTCCAATGGAAGCATGTAGAAGTCCAGAAAGTCTTCCTTCAAGATGGAGATCTGCACTGCATCGCAGACACCTGTGCTAGGCACACGGTCCCAACAAGATGACGAATGATGTCATCATCTCTGATGGCCCCCACTCATTCTGCACCTCCCTAAGGATTTCAGTGGTGCATCCTTCAATGACAACGTCATCAAGTGTGGCGCCCTAGCCTCTATCTTGGCCTTATCCCAATACCCATTACTGGATTTGTTGTGCTCTAGCCCCCATGTCACCGAGGATGACCCACACTCCACCTTCGTCGTCCACTCCACCATGGGCTCCGAAGGAGCATCCTCCAGGTAGCACGAGTCCATTCCTGACACCTTTATCCGCAGCCCAGCTGGCTCATCCATGAAATTGGGGGAGTGAGGAGGAAGTTGGAGGAAGGAAGTGCTAATATGTGGGCTCATTGTTATTTTATATCAGTGGATGAAGAGGGAGGTGATGATGTGGATGCTGACATGGATGCCATTGTGTCAAAACCACTGTCGCATGTGATAAAAACTGGTTTTGAATCGGCAAGAGGATAAATTGACTGGTATTGATCGATCAGGGAAGACTCCATAAAAATTTTAGGGGGTGAAATGGACTTGTTCTTTTTTGTTTTGACAGGGAGGAGGCACTGCTGAGGGATTACGTGAGATCTAGACGGAACTTTAGTATTCACTGCTTAGTCAACTAGGACTCACGGTGGTGGCACGATTGCTCTAGGCCAGGGCCAATAACATGAGATTGAAAGGGTCCGATCAGGGTTAGAAATTGAGGAGGTCTCACGGCATTTTCTTCCAAGAAGAAGAAAATGGGATAATTTGCACATATTTCTCTGTTGGAAACGAAAAGGAAAAAGAAATACAATTGTCGTTATGTGACTCAAAAGTAATACAAAATCAGTCGTAGCATTCATTTATGGTATACATTAGTAAATGACAGGCATCTGTAGTGTCCTACAACCTATTTTGCCAATGTATAATTTTTTTTAAGTATGTAAACGTATGTCATTTTCTTTAGAATGATTTATCAGATAGAGCTGAAAATGAGTTCAAAACACTTCCGGCCCCATGGCCATGGTTTGGCCAAAAACAAATTAAAAATTAAAAAGTGAACCTAATGGCCAATTTGAATATATTTTCATTTGAAAGAAGGAACTGTTGTAAATTAATCTTGTTTTACGGTAGGTTTAGTTTTGGCATGTAGGAGAGTCCATGTCAAAGTAGAGAGTTGGAGTAGAATTAGAGTTCTAGTAGGAATAGGATTGCATCGGAGTAGGATTAGGAGTCTAGTATTTAGCCCTTATATAATGAAGGGAGGGGGGCACCCTATAATGTGCCTCGGAGAAGAGAGAGGTGTCGTGTAAAAAAAAAGAGTCGTGTCTGTGAATCATAAAGTGTGCGTGCGTGAGAAATAAAGTAGTAGCGTGTGTTGAGAAAAATCTCGTTGTTATTTTGTGTGTTTGTGTTCTTCGTGTTTGTTCGATCCTGCTGAAAAAGCCAACAATTAGTATCAGAGCCTGTCAAGATGTAGAAGCTGATGAGATCCGAAGGCCGGTGCTATGTCGCGGGTGTGCGGCTTGAGCGCAGTGTAGCTGCGTGGTGCGGCTCGTGAGGCCAGGCATGACTCATGCGGAGGTGGAGATCGACAGGGGAGTTGATGGTGTGGGTGATTCGGCAACTCGGACTCGATTCAGCGGCATCTAGGCGGTTGCGCTGCGAGTTGAACTGGAATGCGAGAGTTCAACTCAGTTACGTTTGTGTGACCGGCTGCTATTCAGGAGTCGTACTTGGTTGGCGGCGTTGGTGTCTGTTTCGGGATCGGGCATCGGTTTCGGATCGGTTGGTGGGGCCCAAGTTGGAGTGCTGCACTGGAGGAATCGCGGGACGGGGCATGAAGCGTGTCCGGTCCGGACTCTGTGCTTGGCTTGTTGTGTGGGAGACGGTCCAGGTCTTGCCACGTGCAGCAGGCAAGGCTGCTTGGTGGCTGGTTTGGGAGCGTGGTCTCAATGGGCTTGCATGCATGCTGTGCGGCTCTTGTGGCTTGTGGGGCTCCTGTATAGCCAAGTATGCTAGCAAGACGTGTGCAGCCCGTGGGCGCTGGTAGAGGCCTGCCTCGGTGTAATGCAGTGCGAAGCGTGTGATCTTATGTCGAGGTGTGGTCATGCATGTCCAAAGTGCATGTGTGGTGAGTGCAGGGTGAAAGAGGTGTGGTCTCCATCCTCGATGATGAAGTACTGTTCGTCGTCCTAAAACAAGTGCAGGGTGAAAGAGGTGTGCTGTCCATCCTCGAATGATGAAATAGTGTTCGTCCTAAAACAAGTGCAGGGTGGAAGAGGTGTGCTCGCCATCCTAGGTTGATGAAGCAGTGTTCATCATCCTAAATCAAGTGTGCAGGGAGGCAGGCAGGAGTGTGCTCGCCATCCTGAACTAAGTGCAAGTGCATTCAGGGTGATGAAGAAGTGTTCATCATCCTGAATCGAGTGCAAAGAAAACAAGATTAAGGGGGAGTGTTGGAAATTAATCTTGTTTTATGGTAGGATTAGTTTTGGGTTGTAGGAGAGTCCATGTCAAAGTAGAGAGTTGGAGTAGAATTAGAGTTCTAGTAGGAACATGATTGCATCAGAGTAGGATTAGGAGTCTAGTATTTAGCCCTTATATTATGAAAGGAGGGGGGCACCCTATAATGTGCCTCGGAGAAGAGAGAGGTGCCGTGTAAAAAAAAAGTCGTATTCGTGAATTATAAAGTGTGCGCGCGTGAGAAATAAAGTAGTAGCGTGTGTTGAGAAAAATATCGTCGTTATTTTATGTGTTTGTGTTCTTCGTGGTTGTTCGATCCTTGTGAAAAAGCCAACAGCAACCTGGATAATCTTATATCAACTTGCAGAAAGAAAAGGATTGACATACTTGAGAGGATTGGCCAGAACTCGTTGCCCGATTGTAACAAAACTGGTCTCTTGATTGGACATAAACCAAGCAAGCGACGAAACACTAAAATAGAGAAACGGCACAATGTTATTAACATAAATATTTGGCATATAAATGGCATAAACAAGGCTAATCGAAAAGATGTTTCTTTGGACACATGGACATACCTTCCAGTAAAAATGTGTTCACGTAGGCCTAATATAGTGGGTTTGCTCTTTCCATACTTATTACTCTTAAACTCCTCCAGTACATTTCTCATCTTAAATGCCTCTTCGATGTAATTATCCTATTAGCAAAGCTACATAAATTACAAGTACTTTATAACTTGTGCAGAATGTGGAATTCAAAACTGAACCTGATTCATATCAATGGCCTGGAGTGCTTCTCCCCTAGTGAAAATTATGGCATGATTTTGATTTTCAGGTTTTCCTTCTCCAATGTCCGTGGGTTTGCCAGGAAGCTTGATGCGGTAAATTTCCTAAAATAAATTTAGAGCACTAAGTACGAAAATGTCATCTGATTAAACATATATGCATAAATAATATAGTGTTGCTTAACCTGAACTAAGCTAGGTTCAGTTGGTGGGAGGTGTGGGTGTACACCCCTTCTCAACTTGAATTTAGTGTCTATTTATTCTTATATGCAAAGCCATCTAGTTACTCCTAGGTTAGTCGTGTTTTTTCTCTTTTTTTGGCGTAACCTGAGCTTTTGGCTTGTATAAATTGGCGCATAAATTGATGAGAAACTAGTAACAAAATTAAGTACAGCGTGAAGAATAATTTTGTGCGCTGGCAGATTTCCTTTCCTTATTTTTCTCCAATCAATTAGTGTGTGATTTCTCCCTGATTGCTAGTTGTACATGCTGGAGAAAATCATGGGATTGTATGCATTAATTAGTTTCCATTTTCCTGCTGTAATTCTTCTATAAAAGGAATGAGAAGGTCAGAAATAGGTGTGCAGTTTGGCAGCGGCAAAACTTCTCGTGTTCTAGTGCTCTTGGTTGTTCTTGTGTGCGTGTGCAAGGGATTGCTTAGGAGGATTGCTGGCATGGTACACTGCTATGAACTTCAAAACAAGTGTAAATTTTAATGAAAGGTGCGCTCATGTAAGAATGGAGCTTTAACAGGAAATCATTGTACCAACACAGCCGATTATTTTATAAGCCTTCATGAATCAAAACATAGGTAAGTAAAATATGTAATTTATATTCAAATACCTCATCATACTTTTCTTCGACAAGATTAGAACAATATCCTTTGAGAAGAACAGAATAATATGTCTTCTCTGTTGTTCCATGTCCAGTCGGAGCTTCTACCTCATCAATGAATGCAACTCGTAATGATGGGTACCTGTGCAATTTAAGTTTCAGATGGATCGGAGCAATCTTAATATGTAAGAGATCTCTTTGCAAAACAGAAAACATTAGCCTTCTTACAATATCATGAGATCAAGGATATTCTGATAGCGGATTTTCTCTTTAGCATTCTTGGACATCTTTTGTGTGCCATAGGCTTGACAAGATACAACATATGTGAATTTGATATCAGCAATAACTTGTGCCATTTCACAAACATCCTCTAACTCCTGATTGGACGCCAATGTTCTACCACGGTCCAATTTAGCTGCAAATTTAACATTGGGTCAAAAATATATAAACATGAGCACACATTGGAAAAAGAAAAAGGAGAAAGCATTGATCTGACCAAGATCATTCGTATCCTGAATACATTGGATCTTAAGTGCCTCCCTATAGTACATGATTCCTCTCACTAGCAAAGTAAAAGCAAATAGTTAGAGGACAAGTTAGATGTCAATGAAACACAGGATTTCCCCAGTGATATTACCAGTTCTGGCGAGCGTTTGACCCCTATAAGATGCCCAAGGACAGATTTCATGCATCACATTTTCATCCTTCCGATTGATATCTATCCTCTCAGTAAAGTTCCACCATTCATCTATTGGTACGCAAGATTCATATTGTATGATTTTCTGACAGGAGAAATAAGTAACTTGTTCTGTAGATAGAATACCTGGATATATTTTCCGTAGATAGAAAAGTATGGATATACCATCCTCATTCTTTTTACTAAGATCTTTTGGTGAAAAGAGCACTTTCTCTGTGTAGTACGGAGTTAAAACACTAACAACAAAGCACAAAGGCCATTAAACAAACTACTAATAATAATCAGTATGGCAAGGTATGATCTGACATAAAAAATGCTTTCGTAAAAAGCTACTGTTGACCTCAACAAACAATTTCAAACTGAGTGCCAAGAAAAGGCCAAAAACCATGCCAACATTGATTGATGAAAGAAAAGAGATAGTGGGAGAGTGAGTTTAAGTTGCCTACCTGAAGGACATCATGCTACGGACCGGTTGAGCCTTAGGCATTTTCATAAAAAGTGAGTTTGCAAAAAAGGTGATTCTACGCCGAGCTTCCAAATTCGTCGGTACATATATAGCAGATTCTTTTGTTGTCAACAACAGTTGGAGCCTAACACACTGTTAACATATGATATCAATAGGTAATAGTGTACTGCTCCTAACTATATAAACAATGAATATTACTAATGAAATAAGATGCTCAAATGGAAGCACGACCTTCTCCTTCCAAGCTTTGTCCTTTAACAAGCCCAGATTTATATTTGTAAACAGTAGTTTTTCCTTTTGTTCTTTTCTGTCCTCGTCCTTCAAAATACTGCAAGATTTGCAGAAATTAGGATCATTAGAAATTATTCATGTGATGCTCATATTAGCGTATATATTACCCTTGTTCATTTCTCATAATATCCTGCGTGATAATCTCCACTATATCTTGTAACAGATTGGCAATTTGTGTCTTAACTAACTCAATCTGATCCTCAGGAGTTTTCTGCGAAAGGAGCCAGTCAATTTTTTAAGTTTTATAATAAAAGTACGGTAAAAAAGATATTAATCAAATACTGAGAAGATTGGTTACTAGTACCAGTATATTATCGAACAGCTTATCAAACCTAGTACTTAGCTGAGGAAGCTGATCCAATCGGAAGTCTCTCACAAGTGACCGACGCTGGATGCTGCAGTCAATGCGGTCACGTATTCGATTTAAAACTCTGTAGCCATGGTAACATCAACTGAATTAGTTAGCCGGAATATACACACACACAAGCCAAGCACTAGCATAGTGGACCAAATAGAAGATATCTTACTTCTTATCACTTTCTTCAGCCATGAGGCTGCAAAGAATTTTCAACAATGTCTCGTAGCATTCTTTTACTGCATAATAGGTATAAGGATCCTGGTTTATTCTCTTTATCAACTCTTCGTCCGTTATTTTGACACTTTTTGCCATGTCAAGTGCCATTGGAATCTAGAACATCACAGCAATAAGCATCACAGTACTTTCTCAGGGAGAAAATTGTGCAGTTCAATTAGTGCATAGCTGAAATAGCGTATACCTTACTGGCAAGAAGAAAAGGAGGCCATTGAAAAACAGTAGCGTCACCGACCGATGGTGGAACAACTAATAAGTTTTTCTCCCTGTACGGAATGGCAAACACAATATTTGTAATATATGGCAATTCAACAAAATAACAAAAAGATGAGAAGTTAAACAACGATGCCAACCTATTGTTTAGTAAGTCCTCATTTCGCAAAGAATCAATAAAAGCATTCCATATGTTAGCAAACTTATCCAAATTTTTGTCCTCCTGGTGAAAAAGTTTACACCACAAGTACGAAACAATAATTGTAAATCCACTATCAAGTCAATTAAAAACAACGTCACAAATAAAATTTGGAAACAAAACTTTAGCAGAACCAGACCTCATGTATTTTTGATTGACTACCATGATTAGGTACAAGGTTATTGCTAAATGCACTTGGGATTGCGTTAAATCTTGATCTTAACATCTCGAGGGTTCGGATCTGCATGAAAGCAAATATTTTGCATCCGCTAAGATCAGTAAATACAGAATGTCAGCACTCCAAGGCTATGACTAGTACTAGACTACCAACCTCACCCAAGTGGCTGAAAGCACCATTTACTCCACCACATATTGTTGAGAAAATTGCATACCATATCTGTGTATCCATGAAGTATACCTGTATGAAAATTTTAATTAGCAACATGGAAAATTTGAAAAACAAAATACCCACCGCAAAAGAAAACTTATAAATTGGCACGTACCATGACAATTGGTGCCCATACAGTAAGCACAACACCTAAATTATGCTGCACTGTGAATCACATTCTTTTCAGTGCCACAAACTTTATGCAAATGAATTAAATATGATGATACTATAGTATGACAACATAATCTTACAGTAAGGGAAGAACTCATGCCACTCATAGGTCCCCACTCCCAAAAACATGATTGTCCTGGTAGGCCCAACTAGAGGAGAAATCTGCCCATGGTAAATAAGCATTAAAAAATCTCAATAATTTTGCATATTTGATGTTATAAAAGATTAATAATTTTTCTCTTAAGGTAATAAAGAAGTTGGAAAAAGAAAGGGGAATTTTTCATAAATTCCAGGATTTATAAATAGTTATCTGAGTGTAACAGTGGTAATGTAAAGGCAAAATACATACTAGAACCACGACACGTGCTAATAAAAAGT
This sequence comes from Phragmites australis, assembly GCF_958298935.1. Classification (NCBI taxonomy): domain Eukaryota; kingdom Viridiplantae; phylum Streptophyta; class Magnoliopsida; order Poales; family Poaceae; genus Phragmites; species Phragmites australis. The sequence goes on from NC_084924.1 coordinate 11,819,507, forward strand.
AAGGTATCAAGCCATATTTTCTTTGGTGATGGATAAGATCAAAGGGGCATACAAGGAGATATCCTTTGGTGTATGCTCTTTGATGACAATGTCATACTAGTATACGAGAGTAGGACGGGTGTCAATTGGAAATTGGAGTTGTGGAGATAGACTTTCAATTCAAAATGTTTTAGATTTAGTAGGACTAAAGCCGAGTATATGAGGTGCGACTTCAATGCTGCTAGGCATGAGAAGAGAGATGATACCCTAGAAGGACATGTAGGGACGAAGACGGTGACACGATCATGGCAATCGTGGCGTAGATGGTCAAAGCCAAAGTTGATAATGTCAAGGTCACCATAGGCGAGGCATCACACCAGGTTTGCCAAGCCCTGAAACACATTGTGAACGAAGGGACGTATCTGTATAGCCAATGCCAAACATGGGAGCGAGAGTACCATCAACCACGTGCCAATATTTGAGGGATTAGTAGAGAAGACTTTTGTGATAGTTGTGATGCATAGAGCAGCATGAGGAAAAATATGCCAATGCAGCCCACTGTTGCCAGAGTAGATGAAGCGTTGTGGGGAAGAGATGGCGACTCTGGCGATGAGGCTATAGTGGATGAAGAGAGACTGAAGAAATAGATGATCGGATAGGTCGGCTAGGGGCCGCATGGTCCACTGCATGGGCCAAACATTCCGGTGCAAGGGCGCTCAGAGAAGGTGGAGAAGTACCTGAACGGTGAACGAAGACCATGCGCATGTTGTGGGCATTGATGTGGTTTCAAGCGTAATTGTGGCAGCATTAAAGACACAATGGCAAGAGCCACCGTGGACAAGGACGCACCTAAGAGGGCACACCCCAATCGGGTGGCACCCATTTCGGGGGCACTATGGCCCAAGGAGGTGATGCAGTGGCAACCCTAGTGATCAGAGGTGGTGCACGTGTAATCGAGACAACTATAAAACAATAACGCATCATAGCCATGCGCTTAATCGGACCAAGGCGCATACATGCAAGACTATGAAGGACGGTGCCATGTAGATAAAAGGTGGTGCCAGCATTGATAGGGACAACTGGATCAGGACGGGATGACATCGAGTGGTGCCGAGATGATTAGGACCAGCAAACTCTAAGCCACGCGCCCACACTAGGCGGTGCATCATGTCAAATAAGCGGCACTTGGATGCCTGACCGGCATCATGCGTGACCGATCAGATCGGTAGGGAACACATGTATCATGCGAGGAGACAAGTCGGACATCCTGATTGACATTGGCGAGGATGAACCGGCATCAATGCCATGCAGATGGAGTAGCCGGTGGAGTCAACACTAATGTCCCTGCACGCACCGCACGCTAGGCCACGTCACACGGGTGAAGACGAGGAGCACTTGGTGGAGTCGACGTTGATGTTAGAGTTGAGGCATGCCAGGACGATGGGCAGTGGGCAATGCAAATCAATTTTAGATCAAAAAACCAAAAAGAAACGCTGATCAACATCCAGCGAGAGAGGAAAAACCTGACCAACAAATTAGAAAAAGACTATCTAGGTTGGCCGATCAACACGATCGGTAGCGTGAAACCTAGCTACATGTTGTTTAGCCCTCAGCTAAGATCATGGCGATCAATCTCTGCGAGGGCAGCACAACGGAAGTGACGGTTTTGGAGCTAGGACCAAAACCTAAACTGGTACCATGTAAATAAGAGAGAATTGGCTATTTTAGCTGTGGATTTGTGAAACACAGATTTTGGATTGTGAATTTTAAAAAGTTGGATTGTGGATAGTTGAAGCTCTAAAAACTAAAGCCATTTGGCATTCTGTATTATGGATGAGTTAAGTGGTAGCTTTTGTTGTATAATGTCAGTGTCACCACTATAGGATGGGAGAGAGAGACAAGAGATAAGGGAGCAATGTAATGTCATTAGTGGGTAATTTTCTCAAACTACAGGGTGACTCGTATCTTCTAAAATCACATTCCATAGAAGCCGATGGAGGCAGCTTGTGAATTGTAGTGCAAAATGGGGTTGGACTGTAGAAGCTACGTACTCATTTGTTTTAGCTTCAACTTTTTAAAAACTAGAATCCACAACCCCAAGCTAAACAAATAGGCCCTTGATGTGGCGTGTTGTATTGTTGAGCCATGAGCGAATTATGTAGAGTATAGGGCTTGGAAGACAAAAAGCCTCTGCTAGAGATAAGACAGAATCACATAATTACAATATAGAGTTATGCTAGCCATGTTCACTGCCAAACAATTTGAGCATGAGTTGTCTCGCTGCAAGAGGTGTAATGTTATCGGATTTGGTCCCCACCAGCAACAATACGCTGCTGAAGTAAGGCACAATCAAAGCAATAAATCTATTGTGATCAGTGATCTGTTTAGTTTTTTAAGTTATGATTTTGCAAGATTATTACCTCTAAGGTAATGATAAGATTGGTCATTTCCCTTATTAATTGTTGCCTAGCTTATAAAGTCTATGGTAATTATCATTAGGAAGAAAAAAGAGAAATAGAAAATTCTCTTAGGTACCTACCCCTAGTGTTCCCTGCTTATCCACACTGCCCCCAACCCCCGAGGGGCCCGTGGCTTAAAAAAAATCTCTACCAAGCCACAAACACCTACATACACACATATAGGCAAATCCACTTATATGTCGTACACCTCCTATTTGACTTTTTTTCCCTCCCTATTTTAAGCTGTTGCCTTGGCCTCCTTTTGATGGCATTTACGTCGATATTACCAGGTTTATAAGACACTACTAGAAAATAATAATGCCGGTATTATACCAACCTCAACATAAAAACTGAAGGCAAGCTTGCATACAAGCAATAGAATCCAGAACGATGTGTACCTGTTTTATGAAAAAAAAATCAGTATTAAATGGAGATCATAAAATTGAAAAATTAGGTATCAACAAAACGTAGCTCTTACTTAAGAAGTGAACCTGTGCCCTCATACATGCCTCGGGCAACATATAACTTTGGCTGATTAGAAAACAAACATGTCAGAACTACCAACAATTCTGTTAAGAGGTTATGTACACAAATCTAGTTAAATGCTAAAAAGCTTACCTGAGTCCACCACAAAAGAAATCTAACAATGTGAGCATTTGAGCGCTCTAAGGCCCCACGAATAGGTAGAAATATAAAGAACAAGGCACTGAATATGTTTGGTAACATGTAAAGAGCAACTGCAAAGTTATAAATAGATTCACTCTGCAAATTTCCAATCCAGTTGCTAAAGAACTTCACAGGGCCTGTGAGATTTCGAGTAGAGCTTGAGTATGTCGTCGGAAGAATGATTAACCAGGCAATAGATACGGCAAATTTCATGATATATCTTATTATTTGTGAGCACTCCAGGCTCCTCCAAGCTTCCCAGTTAAGAACAATCTCTAGTGTGGCTGAAAAAGTTTAAAAGGCCAAATTCAGAAATTGGTGCATCATTTGGAACAAGGACCGGACCAGCACCAAATTCTATTAAGATGCATACAAATTGAAATTAAGGAAGGCTTGCTTAAAATAATTGCAACAAAAGAACTAAGGTCACAAGATGCAGAAAGCCCCTCAGTAGGAAAGTAAATTTGTACTTTGAAGGAAGTTTAGAAATGCAGCCGTTATGAAGATTGTCAACACATTTCTGAAAACCGCTGGTTCAAATATAGCAGAAAGCGATCCAGAAGGGCTCCAAGCAATAATTACCATGGCCTGCAAGTGCATAAAAATATTAAATCGTGCATATAAGAAAATGTAACAATCCTTTAAGCAATGACAAAGGCCAATGTTTACCTGGAAAGCTAATATAAAGAAGGCCCACATACGATCAAAACTTCTGAATAGGTGCAGAAATGTACGAATTTCAACAAAATTTGTTTTTGGAATCCTCGGACTGCTAATTGCATGATAATGTTGCTGCAAACATATAAAATTAGTTCCACATTGTTTTTCGAAGCATATAGTTTCAAGTGGCATGAAATTTCCTTAAAATATAAGCAAACTGGACGATCAATAGTAAGCATGTAAAATCAATTGATGTAGCATCCTCTAAATTTCTGACTCTGTGTTGTGGCATGGGCACTAGGCCTTGGGCCACAACGGTGCCGTACGGCCAAGGAGCAGAAGCACCACATGTCAGGCAATCAAGAGGAGATAAGGATCATTAGTTTCCTTCAAGATTAGACAAGTTAGTAGCAGATTTTGTTAGTTAGGATTTAATTAGATTTGATTAGGTTTGATAATGGAGTCCTAGCCGGCTATATAAAAGCCACCCATGCCACGTTAGGAAGTAGGCAAGAAAGAAGTAGGCTGGGTCCCCTTCTTGCGCTGTGGGCTGAGGCCCCCGGCCGCGCTATATCAACTTGGTATCAAGAGATCTTACCGGCGCATCGCCTCCATACCCGGCACCGACGATCTTGCGATCGCGACCTACTTAGCCAAGATCGATTGCATCCTTTGTCGAGATGGAGATCGTCCTCGGCCGCTTCAACGACTACCACGACGACAATGAGACTCGCATCGTTGTTGTGGAGATGGCCAGTGAGGGGCACGGTGCCACCTCGACGACCCATCTACAGCACGGGAACGCCTTCATGTTGAAAATAGAGGAGCAACTCCAGAGGGATTCGTTGCATTTGATGGCATGGACCACCCACCCTCAGCATCTTTGCCTCTGCAGTCAAAAGCGACATGCTGTGCAGCCCTCCCCACCCTTCTGCCTGCATCTTCAACACTGCCACCACCAACCCCCCTCTAGTGCCATCAATGACATTTGCTCCGTTGATGTAATGGTATTTGATGTAATTTAAGAAATACATGTAGTTTGAATTAATGTATTAAGTGTTTATCGTGACTTAAACATTAGAAGAATTGATGCATGTGATGCATTTTAGATTGTGCATTTTCTTAGCTGCCGAATATCTATTAGTGCCGGTTCCCTAGGAATCAGTGTCGGATCGTGGATTGAACCAGCACTGATAGTGATTTTTAGTACCAGTTCCATACCCAACAATAATAGTCAGTGACTATCAGTACCGAGTAATCAGTGTCGGTTCAAAACCTGTCACTAATGGCGATTTTGAACTGACACTGATGAGATATTCTGCAGTAGTGGAGCCAACCATCATGGCTTGTGTTGTCAACTTGGAAGTGCCATAGTTGGTTCTGCCATCACTATCCCCAAGGGCGACATCATTGGCGGGCATCCATGGCATAGCAACTTGTCACCGTTCGTCAAGAGAAGGGTGACCAACTATCATCTTGGAGGAATTCCCAACGTGTGATAGCAAGGATGACCCATTGTCCTAGCTGTGAGCAGTTCTTCTGGGAGAAGCCACACCGGAGGAGAAGGCTTGGCTCGTGTCATTTCACATGACCGAGGTTGTGTTGATGTGGTACTACCGATCGGGCCTCTGTGCAGCACCTCCTTCGTTGGAGGATTTCAAGGTGCACATCAGCAATGGTGCTAGAGTCTATTGCAGCATGCAAAACACACTGCAGAACATTATCATTGCCCCCAGCCTCAAGGCCCAACGCATGACAAAAGATCATTGCAGTCTAAGGATCTGAGGGAGAAGATGAGGCAGCAATAAGCCATTGCGCCTTCACCACCAGCACATCACCGATGATATCGTCACCAACGCTGGTGATGTCTCATCAATCGCGATAGCTGAGACATCGCCAACCATGACAACCACAATAATGCTAGGGTTTGTAGCCACAAACTCTACATGTTTTCACAGGAGTCTGCTGCTGTCGTGCTATCCCGATCTGCAGTGGAGCTATCTGTGAGTACCATGATGGTGCCCAATGTTGATGTAACGGCACCACACCCTGTTTTGGCCATTACAAAATTGCAACAATAGCTACAACATTGCTGCAGTTGTCTGTAGAAATAGATGGGCTGCCACAACATCATTGGGGGCTCTTATGGTGCTGGTGGGATCACCTCAACTGTCCATGGTGCTGCCACATAACATGCCTCACCACTAATGCTCATCAACGTGGGGCTACCAAGGACTATCGTTGTGGCCACCACCACCACAGCTCGACAATTGAGCTGTGTTTTAAGGACGAAGGAAAAGGAGTTGAGGAGGGGCAGGGCATGAGATGTCCAGCAGCTGCCCTATCACTCCTTTCAATAGTGAAGGCTACACTTCTCCTCATCCATAGGTGCTATGGTAGAATAGGATGCAATACATGCACAGTCCCTTCCCTAAGCAAGGATAGCGATACTACACAATGTCCCTTCCGTAAGCAGCGGCATGGGCATTACGTGTAATCCCATGGGTAAGGGTGATGTTGCCCCAAGTCTTGAAGGATCAAGCCAACTGCCATTGTCGAGTCCTTTCAATAATGTGGGGCCTTCTTAGGTATCAACCATGGCCCCCACCAGCTCCAAAACGAGCTATGTCGAAAGAAGGGTGGAATTGTCATGTGCAGGTCTAGAGCAGGGCCTTTGGGTACTGTAGTAGGCACTTTTTGCTTAGATCTTGAGAAACTTAATTGAAATATGTCTTGATTTATATGTAATGAGTGATTAACAAGATTGTTGATTCGATCTGATGATTTCAGGTATTGCATGAGTATGTCTATGTATTGCAAGTTTGATCATGACTAGCTAAAATTGGTGAGAATATTGGAGTTGGACTAATTAGAGATGGAATTGGAGAAACATGTGTGCTTGTCTCATAATGTGCAGGTAATAGATGTAACTTGGCGGTTGACGGTGGGATGATTGGGGCTAAGCGGAGTGCTTAGAGCCGGGTGATCAAGGAGGCCAGACGGAGTCAAGGCCGATCCTATCTGTATACATAGAGATCAAGAAAAGCATGAAAAGACAGATAAAGACGGCGTGTTGACAAAGTCAAGCAAAAGGGATGTCAGTGTAAGTGGCAAGGCGGCTCGAGGGATCGGGAGCGGGAGAGACTTGTCAGCGGTTAAAATTGCAAGACGGAGAACACATATCGACACCGGGATGCTTGATTAAGGTATAAGCAAGTGGCAGTGCGTCACGCTTTGAGAAGCATGCAAGGTAACTCGTGATTTGACCTCAAAACCTTGGAAGGATAAAATATACGTGGTATCATCATGAAGCTTGTGTCGAGGTGAAGCTAAGTTATGAAGGCGCCATGACCATCCGATGGACGAGATAAAAGATGGACAAAAATACTCTCGATGATAGGTAGGAGTATATTGAAAGATAGGGGCATTTTGGCAACAAATTAGAAAACTTGAGAGTCAAGGAACCTAGACTATAAATAGAGGGGGAGGGCTGATTAAGCCCTTTGAATCATCCATTTGAGAGTTGAGAGCTAGTATTTTAGAAGAGCAAAGGAGTGCTTAGCCTATGTATTAGATGAGAGCTTTGTGAGGAAAAACGCCTTGTAATCCGCTAAAATTGGGTGTTCCTCTGCTTTTAATGAAGATGTTGTGTTCATCTTCTTCTAGTTTCTCTCTATTGATTCTCTTGCTTTTTTTGCAAGTTCTTTAATTTTTGTGGCAATTTTCGTTTTTATTGAAGAGCTGAAATTTTTCACCTTGTTGATTTGTTCTTCTTGTTGCTAGAGGTATAAAATTCACATACAAATGTATACAGGTGAGTATTGAATTCCATTGCCTCTAAATAATTAATTTGGAGAGTTTCTTCACCCGATGACTATCTTTTTGGTTCAAAGTGTTCTTTTTCTAGTTCCAAGATTTTGTGTGCAATGACACATGATTTGGATTTCAATAGAACTTAGTGTTTAATTCCAACTATGAGAGCCATGTTTTCTTTGAGGATCTTTTGGTGCAACATGTCTTTCTTAACTTTTTGCTTCATCTCTTGTTTTTTAAGTGTGTTGGGTAAAAGAATAGGAGAATGTTGTCTATTTCAAAAGAAATTTGTAAGATATCTATTGACTCCCCCTCTAGTTGCTGTTCTCTATCCTACAATTAGTATCAGAGCTGAGTTTGATCATTTGTTGACCTTAATTGGTTTTGTGATCCGTAGGCGACAACAGAGAGACATGAGAAGATCCCTTTCTTTAAAGGTCGTAATTTTCGTACTAGAATGTGCGTATAGATGCTTATCTCTTAAGCCAAGGAAGTGTTATATGGGAGGTTGTAGACTCCAACTATGAAATTTCTATCACTCGCACTTCTCAGACCCAGATTGAATAGTATGAAGTCAACAGCAAGGCTAGAAATATATTGTTCACTAGTCTGAGTCGTAATGAGTTTGATAGAATTCAACACCTCCGCACTACTAAAGAGGTATACTCTTAGTGTCTTTCATGAGGGCACTAAGCAAATCAAGGATAGGCGTCATAGCACTTACAATAAAGAATATCAGATATTTGTGTAAAGACCCGGAGAGTCTTTGAATGCTATATTTGCTCATTTTGATGGAAGTGTTAGCAATCATAGATCCACTGGGGTTTTGCCTTACTCTGATCATGAGTGGGCGATCAAGTTTCTCTATGCTCTCGACTGTAGCATTTGGGAAGTAATGATCTCTAACATCGAGGAGTCATCCAGTTACGACACATTGACTTGTGATGAACTTTTTAGCAAGCTAAAGTCCACAGAGATAGCCAAGGAGGCTATGATAGGTCTAGAAAACCTTTGTCTCAAAACATGACGTTGGTTTTAGGACCTAGTAGTGGTAGTTAGGCTGAAGTTGATTTTTCTTGTGCTAATCCTTCATCTAGTGGATTTACTTTGTCTTCCTTGGTCTCTATCACTGACTAGTAGGTGAACGCACTCGATGATGAGGATTTGGCTTTGATTATGAAAAAGTTCACCCGCTTCTACAACAGTCGAAGAGACCGGAGGAGAGGCGGCTCTCACGCTTGTTATGAGTGTGGTGATACCACTTATTTCAAGGAGGACTGTCGAAAGCTCAAGAAGGAAGACCGCGGCCATGACCATGACAAGCATAAGAAGAAGAACAAGAAGCCCTTCTTCACAAACCACGATAGGATAGCCAACAATAGGGCAGCCAAGATGGCATCTCGATCTTTTGTGGAGGCACTCAGAGACATTGACACTTCCTTGAGCGAGGAAGAGATCTCAGAGGGGGAGCTGCCTATGAAGAAGAAGAACAACAACAAGGACTTCGCCAGCTTTTGCTTCATGGCAGATGACAATGATAGCGATCTTTAGCTTGATTCTTCTGAGGTATCACCTACCTATGACCAGCTTTCTATTCAGGTTGATACCTTGAATGATGCTCTTGTTAGTAAGGATAGATTACTTAAGAAAGATGTTCATGAGTTGAAGGAGCTTAAGTCTAGTTATGACTGTGTGATAACTGAGTTTACCTTATTTAAGTCTAGGGCCAAAGATGAGGATTGTGATAGTTACCTTGTGCTCATGAGTGAGCTTACCGAGCTTTAGACTTTGCATACTCAAGACACCAGTCGGCTTGAGACTACTGAGAAGAAGCTACTTGAGGAATCTAGGTCTACTCTCTTGGGAACTTGCAAGAATTGCCCTTTGCTTGTAAAGGATGTTGAGATGAAAGACAAATGCATCAAGGAGCTAGCGTTTAGATTGGAGAGTGCTAAGTGTTCCAAGGATGTGCAGCCAAATTGTTCTACCTGCATTGTCTTTAAGGACAAACTCAGTTTGGTTAGAGGGCAAGTTCAAAAGCTGATGGTTGAGAATGAGTATTTCATTTCTTAGTGGAAAAATGCTTAGAAGGCAAAGGAAAAATGAGTCTGATTTTGGCCAAGATCAAAATGAGGGCAGATAAGACAGGTTTAGCTTTAGGGTTGGGTTTTGAGAGAGTGGATTACAATGGGGATAGAAAGACTGTTCTCACCACACCTACTATCTTTGAAGCTGAGAAATTCAAAATCAATGTCACACCACTACCCACTAAGAAGAAACCCACACCCTGACCAATGAAAGCTCCACAGTCTAAAATGAAAGCCCCTGTGAGAGAGTCTGGAGTGACCGGCAGAAAAGTTCCTCAAAGACGCTATCATTGCACTTACTGCCAGAATGAGAGGCATGAGTGGGAGTTGAGTATTTGGGACATGTACCACCCTTCCCTTGGTGTATATGAGCTTTTTCTTCGCCCTCACTCATGGGTTTCAGGCTCTTTTCAGTTTCCTTCTAGAGGTGGTGCCCGGCGTAGATCATATCATAATTCATATGGTTTTGGTTAACATATCAGAGACTTTGAGTCATACTGCTTTGTCGGACCACTCTTTCCTCATCGTGGTGCCCTCCCTCAGTGTGCTAGGATTGATTTGCATACACCTGCTTTTACCTCTTCCCCTTGAGTGTCTCGATACTAGATTCTCAAAAAGTTTCTTACTTACCTTAGCACTGAGTACTCGAGCTCTTCTTATTTGATGTAGGTGGTAGGTGGAGGCTTGGAGAACAAGTTGCTTATTGATTCCAGTTGTTCGCGCCATATGACAAGAGATGCATCATGGTTCTCCAGCCTCACCCCGATGAAGCGACTTGAATATATCACATTTAGGGATGGCAGAAAAGGAAGAGTGAAGGCCAAAGGTATGGTAAAGGTGAATAAGAGTTTTTCTCTCAAAGATGTGGCTTTGATAGAGCATCTGTGATACAATTTACTTTCTGTATCTCAATTGTTGGATGAGGACTTGGAAGTGCGCTTCAAGCACAATGCTTCTTGAGTTCTTGATCCCTCGGACGCTTTGGTTTATCCAATTTCTCGAGTTGGGAGAGTTTTTACAGCTAATTTTTTTGAGTTATGTGGTTCTTCTCTATGTTTAATTACACAACTTTATTCTGAGCTTTGGATGTGGCATAGTAGGCTAGGGCACATGATTTTTGATTTTCTCACATGGTTGAGTAGCCTTAGCTTGATCCAAGGATTATCCAAGCTCAAGTTTGAGAAGAACCTTATTTGCACTCCTTGTCGGCATGGCAAGATGATTGCCGCTTCTTACTCACCAGCTAATCTGATGATGACTGAACGACTAGGAGAACTTCTCCATATGGATACTGTTGGTCCTTTTTGAGTTCGTTTGGCAGGTGGGAAGTGGTATGTACATTGTTGATCACTACTCTTGCTATTCTTGGGTTTTCTTTCTTGTGAGCAAGGATGAAGTGTTCTCACACTTTCGGAGCTTAGCTTTGAGATTATTCAAGGAACTCCTTGGTGCATTGAAAGCAATATGCAGTGATAATGGCACTGAGTTTAAGAACTATCTCTATGATACTTTCTGTCTTGAATATGGCCTTGAGCATCAATTTTTTGTTCCACGTGTTCCTCATCATAATGACGTGATTGAAAGGAAAAATAGAACTTTGGTTGAAATGGTTAGGACGATGCTTGATGAGCATAGGATTCTTAGAAAGTTTCAGGTAGAGGCTATTAGCAAGCTTGCTATATCTCTAATCAGATTTTATTGCGCTCAATTTTTAATGTGACTTCTTATGAGTTGCGCTTTGGGAGGAGGCTGAAGGTTTCTCACTTGAGAGTTTTTTGTTGTCGTTACTTCATCCTAAAGTATGGCGATCTTGATAAGTTCGAGCCGCGCTCTTCCGATGTGATTTTCATGGGTTATTCTCTGCATGGTCATTCTTACAGGGTTTATATTCTTGACACCAACACCATCATGGAGTCCTATGATGTGACATTTGATGAATCAACCTATTGTGCTAGCTCTGTTCTTGAGTGTGCAGGTGATCAAGAGATTAGTGAAAATATCTTTGTAGATGACAACCTTCCAACTCTCAATAATGATAAGGATGACCCACTACTTCCTGCTATCACACCTGCTTTAGAGCTGGCTCCTGCTTCTTCGATACTGGCAGAGGGTCCTACAACATCTACTTCCACTTCAGCTACTTTCGAGCCTACAACAGCTGTGTTTGAGTGGAAGATCATTTCACAGTGCAAGGCCCCTCAGCACATTCAGCGGAGACAGTCGACGACTTTGGTGAAGGGTAACAAGGTCCAAATCTGCTCAATATGATCATTTAATTGATTATGTATTTGTTGCTTTTTTTGAGCCCCATGATATTGGACACACTTTTTCTAATTCAAATTGGATCAATGCCATGCATGAAGAACTAGAAAATTTTGAGAGAAACTAAGTTTGGGTTCTTGTACAACCACCCCAAATATTCATACCATAGGCACAAAATAGGTTTTTAAGACCAAATAGAAGGAGGATGTGCCCATAGTTAGAAACAAAGCTAGAATTGTGACTCAGGGTCTCACTCAAATAGAGGGGATAGACTTTAGAGAGACCTTTGCACATGTTGTTAGATTAGAAGCCATTAGGATCCTCCTTGAATTTTCGACATCCTAAGGTTTCAAGTTGTATCAAATGGATGTCAAAAGTGCTTTCCTAAATAGTTTTATAGAAGAAGATGTCTATGTCAAGCAACCCTTTGGTTTTGAGCACCCTAAATACTCACATAGAGTATATAGGCTTTGAGTATTTAAGCTTCAAAAGGCTTTGTATGGGCTTAAGCAGGTGCCTAGTTAAAGTGCATCTAGCCCTTATATGTGGTTTTGATAATTAATGACAATATCTATAGACTAACGATGGTGTTGAGTTTGTCAGTAGGTTATTCCATAGGTATTGTATTGAGAGATATGCATGAGCTCTAGGTGAATGGGGCGATTAAAAATGCATCAAAATGAATGAGCTCTAGGTGATGCTCGCGTAAGTGATGACAATACCTATGGACTAACAATTATGTTAAGAATTGTTATTAGGTTATTTCATAGGAGATGCATAAATGATGAATCATAGATTTTCTGAGAAATGCCATGAGAACAAAAGAAATGCATCGTTCTCATTGAGCTCCTAGTGATGCTCATAAGGAGAAATAAAAGCTCAATAAGATTGACAATAAACTTGAAGATTAAGTTACTTGTGGAGATCAAGTAACTAAAGGTATGACATTGTCAATAGAGTTTTATGGACTAACCCGTGTGCTATGTGCTTGAGAATGAGTGGGGTTATGTTCTATATGAAGATTGAGAATATGCATGAAGGCTAATAAGTTATGTGTAGAGATCAAGTAACTTAAGGTACAAAAGTTGTCAATTAGGTTTTATGGACTAACCCATGTGTTTTGTGCTTGAGAGTGAGATGGGTTAGGATCCATTAGAAGGCATAAGTTGAATTGAAATCATATATACCAAGAGTAAAGAACAAGAGTGGACTCCATATTTGATAAAGTTAATTCCTTGAAGATGTCGAATACAAAGTGGTTTTCTACGGCAAGACGATGAAGGACAAGTAAGACTCGGTTGCGGTGGACCATCCGTAGTAAAGAGTAAGAAAATGGCTTGGCACCGAAGGAGTCTTTGGGTGAGGTTCTGAGGGGAAGTCTCAGTTTGGGGCTGTTTAGTTCACCTGAAGTCTCCGGGTGGAGATGGGTACTCCGGGTTCCAAAGTTTCCGAGTTGAGTTCCAGCCAGGGTTCTCGGTTAAGCGTTCCTGTGCCAACCCAGAGTCTCCGGCTTGACCTAAATACTCCAGTTAGACCAGAAAAGCCTATAACAGCTAGTTTTTCTAAGTGGGCTATAAATACCCCCTCAAACCAAGAGTCTCCGGCTTGACCCAAATACTCCGGTTAGACCAGAAAAGCCTGTAACAGCTAGTTTTTCAAAGTGGGCTATAAATACCCCCTCACCCCCATTCTTTGAAGCTGCTGCAAGGATACGAAAGAAAAATCTTTTAGAGCCAAAAGAACTCCTTCCCACTCCATTTTAGTGAGAGATTTGAGAAGAAAAGTGAATTGGGTTGAGAGACTGGAAGATACAGTACAAGTGAGCTAAAATTTATTCTTGAGCACTTGAGTTCATCGGCAAGAAGTTCATGAAGTATTTGTTACTCTTCGAGGTAAAGCCTCCTCGCCGGCTAGGTGTTGCCCGCCGAGCTCCCGTGCGTGTGGTGAGCCGCAGGAAAGTTTGTGAAGGTCGATCTCGCCTCTGCAAGGGAAGAGATAAAGCTAGTGGATTGAGAAAATCGGTTGAAAGAGACCTGGCTCGTTGGAGCTTCCTCAAAGGAGACGCAGAATTCATGGTGGTGAATCCGAACTTCAGGAAATAAATCTTTGTGTCTCCACTTCGGTTGTTTACATTTGAGTTCTTGCTCAATATTTGTGCATATTGCTCGATCTACTCGTTTGTGTGTTTTTTATTGTAGATTCTCCATGGATTTACTTGGAATCATAAATTGGAACACACAATTTCATTTGGTTTGAGGTAGAACTCTTTAGGCGCTATTTAATTTCAATTTCGAGCTTGTTTCTGTACAGACCCCGGAGATTCCAGATTTACCCGGAGGTTCCGGAACTGTACAACCCGGAGTATCCAGGTTCGGATACTCCAGTGGACAGTGCTTTCAGGGTTTTTCAATTAATGTTTTCTTGCATATGTTTTGCTAGAATTGGATAATTTTTGTCACCGTAGGATTGTAACTTTCACACTTATTTAGGGTGTTTGTGCACTAGTTGAGCCTAGCATATTTAGATTTTTCACTTGTGAAAAATCCGTTATTTTATATTGCTTTGCAAGTTTAGGCTAATGGTAAAAGGGGATGAATTTTTGGAAAAACGCCTATTCACCCTCCCCCTAGGCAACATCATTGTCGTTTCACCTAGGGCTCGGTATTATAGGCTTAAGTCCTTCTTGTTAGAGCATGGGTATGTGATGGGGTCAGTCGATAAAACTTTGTTTACCTTCAGACATGACAATGATTTTCTACTTGTTCAGATATACGTGGATGCTATTATTTTTTGTGGCTCTTCTCATACTCCTGTGGTCAAGTTTGTAGAAACTATGAGCAGGGAATTCAAGATGTCGATAATGGGCAAGTTTAACTTCTTCCTTGGGCTTCAAATCAAGCAATGCAAGCTAGGTACATTCATCCACCAGATGAAGTACACCAAGGATCTGCTAAAGAAATTCGACATGAGCGATGTGAAGACCTTGGTGACACCGATGGTTACCTCGACCGTACTTGATCACGACGAAGATGGTGAGGCGGTAGACCAGCGAGAGTATAGGAGTATGATTTGCTCCATCCTGTACCTGACGGCAACAAGACCTAACATTCACTTTGCCGTCTGCCTATGTGCTCGCTTCCAAGCATCACCAAGGACATCTCACCATCAAGTGTTGAAGCGCATATTGAGGTATCTCAAATACACCCTTGAGTATGGTTTTTGGTTTTCTGCATCCTCTTCGCTTTCTCTTCGAGGTTTTTTGGATGCAGACTTTGCTGGTCATAGGGTTGATAGGAAGAGTACCTCAGGTACTTGTCCTTTCATGGGTTCGTCTCTTGCTTGTTGGTCCTCTCGCAAGCAGTCTACTGTTTCCCAGTCTATTTCTGAAGCTGAATATCTTGTTGTTGCTAGCTGTTGTTATTAGATTTTATGGATGGTTGCCACTTTGAGAGATTTTAGGTTAGATTTCAAGAGTGTGTCACTTTTGTGTGACAACACCAGTGTCATAAGCTTAGCTAATAACCTAGTTCAACACTCCAGAATAAAACATATAGATGTGAGATTCTACTTCTTGCGAGACCACAATGAGAAGGGAGATGTTGACTTGCAATACATAGATACCCAATACCAGCTTGCTGACATCTTTACCAAACCTCTAGATTCAACTAGGTTTGCATTTTTAAGGGAAGAGCTTGAAGTGTGTCATCCCTATGGTATTGTGTAAGGGGGAGTTATCGTTGTACATACTCTTTCTTGCTTTTGTTGCATTTGCATCACATCTCATCTTGTAAGATAATCATAGTAGTTGAGTTTTGACTTGTATGTCTTTAGCATTTTTAGTTGCTAGTCTTGAATTTGAACTAAGTTGATTAGTTGTGCGAAGTAATCTTTCATCTTAGGCTCCTCTTGACGCTTTGACGTGAAACTTCTCGAGCAAGCTAGCTTTCCTAAAGATGAAATTTAGTAATTTTATGAATCATGTAGACTATGAAATGTTACATTCTAGATCACCATGTTCGTAATTATTTTGACTTAGTCAATGCTTGTGTTAAGGCTAGTTTTATTAATATCTTGCTCTAAGATTTTTAGTTCAGGACAGTGGATTGGGAAACATTGCACTATATTTTCTATCTTTGTCAAATATTTGGATCATGATAGAACCTTAGAGGAATATGTGTTCCTTGTGTCACAAAGACACTACTTAATTTGATCTCGTGAAAACTTGATACCTTGTGAAATATGAATAATCTTGAGTAATCAAGTTTCTTGTGCTAAAATGTGATCAAATACAGTTGTCTTGAAGCTTTCAGGTGTTTGCGTACCCAGTTGTGCGACATTTCGCTTGGATAAGAAACAACTTGAGGATAAATGAATTATAAAGAACTGTGTCTAAATGCTCAATCTTTTTAATCACTTGATCTAACTGAGTCTTGGTTTCATACGTGAGTGTTTGCAAAGCCTACTGTCATGAATACTTATTTACCTAGTTTGAGATTATAGTTTGCTAGTTCTTAATACTTGTATTGCCTCAGCACGAGTGGATGGTGGTCGCTTTTACTATGATTCAGCTATGTGAACCTAAATACGCCAACAATTCTTCAGGTTTAGCTTGTGTAGCTTCATGCTCTTTTGTCGCTGTCTCTTTTTGAGACTTTGTGTGATTGTGAGCTCCACATTCTACTCTACATAGCTCTTTGATGTTTCTAACATTTGCAAATGCTTTTTGGTATACTTGTGAAAGCTTATTAGGATTGCATGTTCATGCATTGCATGATGTTTTTGTCCTTGATGTTTGCATTGCCAAAGGGGAAGAAAATATGCACTAATCTTCTGGGGATAATTTATGCACAAAACCACAAAGAACAATCTTGCATAATGAAAAGAGAAATTGTGCATGCATCAATGAGGAGCATTTGATTTTGTGCATTTGAGGTTCCTGGCTTGTCTTTGCTTTTCTTCGGGCTTATGCAATCTTCTTATGCCAAGTGACCTCAGTTTGCTCTTTCTTTAGCTTTTGGTCACTTGGATGAGCTTTCTTGTTGCAATTTCTTCAAACCAAAGTCTTTGTACTTTGAGAAGTTGTCAATGCATTTATCAAGGGGAAAATTGAGAAACCAAGTTGAAATGTGTCTTGGTTTATATGTGATGAGCGATTGACAAGGTTGTTGATCTGGTTTGACGATTTCAGGTATTGCATGAGCATGTCTATGTATTGCAATTATGATCATGACTAGCTAAAGATGGAGATAAAATTGGAGTTGGACTAACTGGATATGAAATTAGAGAAATATATGTGCTTGTCTCATGATATGCAGGTGATGGATATAATTTGGACTAATGGAGTCAAAGGTTATCCTAGCTATGCACATGAAGGTCAAGCAAAGCGTGAGAAGACAGATGAAGATGGTGTGTTGACAAAGTCAAACTAAAGGGATGCCAGTGCAAGTGACAAGACGGCCTGAGTGGGAGAGACTTGTCAAAGGTCAAGTTCGTAAGATGAAGTACACATATCGATATCGGGATGCTTGCTTAAGATGTAAGTAAGTGATGGTGAGTCACGCTTTGAGAAGCGTGCAAGGCAGTTTTGTGGTTCAGCTTCAAAGTCGTGGAAGGATGAAATACATATGGCATCATCGTGAAGCTTGCGTCGAGGTGAAACTAAGTCATTAAGGCGCCACGGCCGTTGGATGGACAAGAAAAAAGATTGACGAAAATAGCCTCGGTGGTAGGTAGGTGTGTATTAAAAGAGATAGGCATTTTAGGAACAATTTAGATAACTTGAGGGTTAAGGAATCTAGGCTATAAATAAAGGGAAGGGCAGGTTGAGCCCTTTTAGCCATCCATTTGAGAGTTGTGAGTTGGGGTTTTAGAAGAGCAAAGGAGTGCTTAGCATATGTATTAAGTGAGAGTTTTGAGAGGAAAAACACCTTGTAATCTGCTAAAAATAGGGTGTTCCTCTGCTTTTAATGAAGATGTTGTGTTCCTATATGCGTGTGTTTATCTCTTTCTAGTTTTCTTCTATTGGTTCTCTTGTTTTGTTTACAAGTTTTTTGTGCTTTTTTGTGATTTTCTTTTTTATTGAAGAGCTGAATTTTTTCACCTTGTTGAAGTTGTTCTTCTTATTGCTAGAGGTATAAAATTTAGATACAAATATATACAAGTGGGTCTTAAATTTTCTTGCCTCTAAATCATCAACTTAGAGAGTTTATTCACCCAGTGACTATCTTTTTGGTTCAAAGTGTTCTTTTTTCTAGTTGCAAACTTTTATATGCAATGATGCATAGATTGGATTTCAATAGAACATAGTGTTCAATTACAATCATGAGAGTCATGCTTTCTTTGAGGATCCTTTGGCATAACATGTCTTTCTTAAGTTTTTGCTTCCGCTCTTGTTTTTGAGGTGTGTTGGGTAGAAGAATAGAAGAAGACCATCTATTTCGAAAAAAATTGTAAGGCATCTATTCATCCCCTCTAATCATCATTCTCGGTCCTACAACCCTTATGTTAGATTGGTTGTTAGGGATAGTATCAGATCAGATCGGTTATACTAATCTATTTAGAAGAGACTGGATTAGATTCATTTTTAGGGCCAGCTTCTATATAAATGAGGCCATGACATCCATTATTCTTCAAGCAATAAGAAAACCAATATGTTCTTAGTCTCCTTTCTCATACCCTAGCACTTTGGGTGCGTTTGGCAACCGATGGGAATGGAAAGGGGAGTTGAAGGAGTGTGTTGAAGAGGAGAGTTGAACTTCCAGGTTCCACCTGTAGTTGATTAGAGGGGAGTTGAACTCCCATTCCCACCAAACAAACAAAAGAATTTTAGTCTCCTGCCTCTAAACTCCCATTCCCTCCTATCAACTCCCTCCAAATAAACGCACCCACTTAGGTGCGTCTACCGCCCTTCAGCGAGGTCAAGTTGCTTGGGTTCAGAGCCATCTAAATTGGTCCATTGCACAAACTGCTGACAGCACATGTTTAAAAAAATCAAAATAATGCAAACAATTAATGACTAACCGCGATTTTGCTTTCAGTTTCGGGAGGACGCACGAAAAAGTCAGCTGTTAGATCCATTGGCCATCCAACTTTTTTGAAGCATTTCTTCGACCTGAAAATGTGGATGTTTATCACAAAAACACAACTGGTACAAAAAGTTTGGCTTATTAATAATCCACCTGTTTCGTCGTAGCGGAGGCTGCAATTTGTATGTGACTATGTTACAAAAATATAAGAATACAACAAAAACCATAGTGCATTTAATCCAAAGTTTTCATGTTTATTCCCTATCAATTGTTGACATAGCATCTTTTGATAGGGATTATACATGGCATATTTTCCTACTCTCACCTTCGTTTCAACATTTCTTAGTCTTGGTGAAAAGTGCAACGGTGGGCCTTACATTATGAAAATGGGACACGGATCCTCTGCATTAATGACGATTAATGCAGAGGATTACTGTTTTGTACAGTAATATGAGGCTATTGCTACAGCTCTCTGCATTAATTAATCACGGGTTACTGTGGATTACTGTAGCTGCAGTGTTTGATTCTACTGCGGCACGAATCTGTACTGTAGCATCAGGTACTGTAGCGTTAGTGTAGCAATTGATCCAATCCATACATCTCCAAACCAAGGGTTGTGGAGTGCTCCTAATACACTCCACTGTAGTTCTCTATAGTTATCAGTGGCAACTGCAGAGGATCTGTGTCCATGAAAATGAACGGAGTAGGTAAAGCATAGAAGGTGCAGCTATTAAGAAGGAATTACCAAAAGTACTCATTCAAGTCATCATAGTTTCTCCACTTCGAGTGGCTTGCAGTAACTCTTTTGCTCCATGAAGCTTCCTATTGTATCAAATGAAAATAAAGGAAAAACAGAGCCAAATAAAATTTAGGAAATAACATTATAGAAAGATTATTGAAAGGATTATTCATAACTGGATGTAGGTATATACACAACTATGCAAGAGAGTAAAGTTAGATATGCAAAAATTAAACTTAAGAATACAAGATCTAACAATAATATCTGAGCACGTACCTTGTACATAACATCGTATATTGGTTGAATAATTAGCTGCAGAAATGCATCATCGCACCCCTCTCTCCGAAATGGTGGGTCAAAAACTCCATCTCTATCAGTTATTATATCATGTAAATCTCTCGCCATCTAGCTCATGAATTATTAATGAGTTAGTGTATGCTCATACATGCCCGAAGACATTAGCCCCTAGGCCATTTATCAGAAAAAAAAAATGCTTGCAGGTCCATTTTCTGAATTTTAGTTAAAGAATATAATTATTTAATGAAAAAAAGGTTAAAGGTGCGGTAAGGTTTGAAAGACATACAGACAATCATATTAATTTTCAAGGTGCTATTGAGTATGTCACTTATGCTGTTGTATACTTCATTCTTCCATAGTTCATTTTATAAAAATACATCACGCATAACTCAGAAGTCAGAAGACAACTTTGTGTTCTCAGGACTCTATCCAATTACATAACATTCAGAAATGGACAAAAAGATATTCCTTCATGTTAACGGTATTATTGTCATTTTACTGAATTAGGGTTTGAGCGTGTCTTGTACTTTTTATATAGCCCTTTTGAGCTGTTGAAACAGATTGAACACACATTCTTATATGGTAGGAAAAATTGCATATTTGCCATTAGTTTCACCCCCAATCTGCATGCTCGCCATTATAAAAGGTCAAACTGCAGACTTGCCATCGAAACGAGCCTCGAAGCCTCCCGTTTGCCGCTGCTCCGTTGCCATGAGCAGAACTGTTCTATTTTAGAAGCAAAAATAATTTACGAAAGCCAAAGAAAAAATTTTAGTGTCATGAAAGGACTCAAATACCCCGACAGCTGCCCGGGAGCAGGAGTAGCATTCGGAAGGCGAGAGGCAGCTCGGGCCATGGAGGAGCACAGAGGAGCGGCGACGGGGTGACTCCGACGGCTACAACATTTAGTGGAGCAAAATGGAGGCGGGAAGGAAGAGAAGACCACCGGCGGGAGTGATCAAGTATGGCCGTTAGTGGACTATGGAGAGAAACAGAGGGGCATTAGCGTCAAGTGAACGGTGTTAGTGAGTTCTGCTAGTCCAATGGCAAGGTTGTTCGTGAGAAACCAAGTTGAAATATACTATGATTTATATGTGATGAGTGATTGATAAGTTTGTGAATTTGGTTTGATGATTTGGGATTGCATGAGCTTGTTTATATATTGCAATTATGATCTTAGCTAATCAAAGTTGCAGAGAATACGGAGTTGGCATGTTTGTCTCTGAATCTAGAAAAATTGTACACACCAGATGATCCGGTGTTGGGGATTTTGTACACGCTAGAAAGTCTGGTGTTCAAATGAGTTTCACGCTGGAGTATTTAATCCCAAAGGTAAAAATTGAAGTGTACACCAGAAGATCTAGTGATGGAGTGAAGTGAACGTTTGAGCTTTTCTTACAGAGAGATTGCAAACTAGCTCTGATGTACTTGTACACGCCGGATGGTCTGGCGTTCAGAAGGACTTCACGCCAGAGCATTTCAACTCAGAAGAAAAAATTAAAGTACACACCAAATGGTACGGCGTTAGGCAGTAGTGCTCATTGGAGCATTTCTTACAGAGAGGTTGCAAAATGGTCAATCTGTTGAATTGAACTCGCCGGATGGTCCGACGTCCAGGAAGTGTATGCGCCCGAACATCCGGCGTTCATGTTTTTTGAGGATTGTGTCCTGAAATAGAGATTTTGATTTTGACTAACTTTTGAAGGAGTTAAATGGAGTTGGAGATATGTGTTTATTTGTCTCATATTGTGCAGGTGATGGATGCGACTTAGCGGTCGACGGTGGGATGATCGGTGCCAAACGGGGTGCTTGGTGCTGGATAATCAAAGAGGCCAAGCGGAGTCAATGGTGATCCTAGCTGTACACATAAAGGTCAAGCAAAGCATGAGAAGATGGATGAAGATGACGTGTTGATAAAATCAAGCGAAGGAAATGCCGGTGCAAGTAACAAGGCGGTCCGAGGGATCGGGAGCGAGAGAGACTTGTCGGCGGTCAATCACAAGACAGAGTACATGTTTTGACATTAGGATGCTTACTTGAGGTGCAAGTAAGTGGCAGTGAGTCACACTTTGAGAAGCGTGCGAAACAGTTTTGCGGTTTGGTCTCAAAACTGTAAAAGGATGGAGTGCATGTTGCATCATCGAGAAGCTTACATCGAGGTGATGCTAAGTCGTGAAGGCACCACGGTTGTCGGAGGATTAACTCCTGTCGCAGGGATCCCGAGAGACCCCTTTTTTAGAGATTCGGCCGGGGGGATGATCCTGAATGAGTTCGTCGGAGAAATAAATGGAAGTGGAAGTAAATGCAACGGCCGGTGGTGGGGGATGATCAACCTAGTGCAAAGGGAAGTAAATGCACCGGAGTTTAGACAGGTTCGGGCCGCACGGGGGCGTAATACCCTACTCCTGTATGGATGCTATATCCTACCGTGAGGGGGATCCCTCAGGGATATGTCTGGTTACAAGAATGTATTGTCTAACTAAGAGCTTGAGGCTCCTTGTTCTAGCTCTGCTCAGGCTTGCTTGCGATGTTTTCGTCTGAGAGTGGCACGATCGACTACTTGGGCTTGTCTTTTTTCCAATTGTTCTCTCCTCCGATGTTCCGATTTTCTGATCTTTTTTTCGATTGTCTTCTTCTCTCTGTATGCCAATCCTTTTATGCACTCGCCGGCCGCGACATACCCGAACGGGAAGGAAGGGGCACAAGTTCCAAGGCGCCACGACTGAGAAAGGCGTCATCATTTCCTCTGGGCGAAGTGACAGGGGCGGTGGAAAAACGCGGCGCGCGTCCGGTCACTCGTCACTGTGGACGCCCTGGCGACGGGCGCCGTTGAGAGGGCCCACCGAGCAGCCACAGAGGCACCCGGCGTGCCCGCCCTGTCTTGTTCCTCTGCCACGGCAGGGCGGCAGGCAGAACGTCTTGATCCTGGCAACGTTATCCCGAGATATACCGGATGATACGGGACGGGACCCGTGCAATTAATGGCCCCACGCCTCCCTGCCAAAGCATGGCAGGGACTGACACTGCGGCGGGAGCAGTTGGGAATATCAGGCCGCGCACGCCCATTAAATGCGGCCTCGGACCTCTGATTGGTTGACACCTCATCGGCGGGTCTCTCGGGGGCCCTTCTGGGTCGTCGGGGCACCGAGTGCTCGGGGGTACTGTTCACCTCCCCGAGCACTCTCGCACGAACCTTCGGGGAACCGAGTGCTCGGGGGCTACCACGTGCAACCCCGAGCACTTTCTCCCGAGCACTTTTGCACTGACCCTTCGGGGAACCGAGTGCTCGGGGGCTGCCACGTGCAACCCCGAGCACTCTCTCCCGAGCACTTTCGCACTGACCCTCGGGGAACCGGGTGCTCGGGGGCTGCCGCACGCAGCCCCCCGAGCGCTCTCTCCCGGAACTTAGCTCTTCTGATCGTCGGGGGACTAGGGTGCTTGGGGGCGACCGGGCACCTCCCCGAGCATTTTCTTCCCGGTACTTGGATTCTGCGGGTCATCGGGGAACTGGGGTGCTCGGAGACCAGAGGCTGTGGCCCCGAGCACCTTCTCCCGGAACTTAGATTTTCCTCATCCCGCAGGAGGGACCTCGCGGGATGGTGATGCGTGGCGGACGGCTGGCCTGGCCTCGGGACTCAGGGACCCTCGGTTCCTGATACACCGATAGTAGCCCCCGGGCCCATTGGCAGGCGATGGCACGGAGACTGCGGATGGGCCCTTCGCCGCGGACGAGGCCGAGGCTAGCGTGGACGCCACATGGCAGGCTTTCAAGAGGTGGACCTTTAGACCCGGGCCTCTGGTACGGCCTAGCGGGGAGACAAGCAGACGCGTGGCCACACAACTTCCGAAGGGCATGACAATGGTACGGGCGGCACGCGCGGCTACCGCGCAGATCGAGGAAAATACGCCTGGCAGCCGCTGACGCCGCACGATCGGTGGGAGATTCGCCTGGTAGTTGCGTTGACCGAGGAAGCCGTCCAGCCGAGCGAACCGTTGGCCGGCAATGTTTGAACTCTGAAATATAAAAGGGGGAGGGGATCAATCCACCCCCCTCTTTACGCCTTCTTGCGATCTTGCTCTTGTCTCCTTCGTGCTCCGGAGCCCTTAGAAATCTTTCAGGCGATCGGAGCGCTTCTACTCCTTTCTCTCCACCACCAGACAACCTCCCCTCCTGTCGAGATGCCGAGAGCCGGAGGAGGCCGTCGTGACAGGACTCCGGACAGCGTGCTGCCGGAGTCTCGCCTGAAGAATGAAGAGGCGGCGGCCAAAATCAGGAAGCTGCTGGTCCCCAATGGGCAGGAGGGAGCCGTGGTGGTGACGCCGGTGAACTTTCCGCCGGCGACGACCGTTCCCGGGCGAATCGTTTTGTTCACTTCTTTTGTGGCGGCGGGGTTGGTGCCGCCGTTTTCAACTTTCTTCCTCCAAGTTCTCGACACCTACGGCATCCAACTGGTGCACTTGAGCCTCAACTCCGTCGTGGTACTGGCGGTCTTCGCGCACCTCTGCGAGATGTTCGTGGGGGTGGTGCCTTCGGCGACGCTTCTCCGGCATTTCTTTGTCCTGCGGCCAGCCGGGAAGAAGAGGGGGTACTCCACGGCGGACGTCGCGGGGTGCTGCAATCTTCGGCTGCGAGACGGCTTGGGGGAGCAGTACATCCCCCAGGTGCTACGCAGCAAATGGGAGGAGTGGCGACGGGACTGGTTCTTCGTCGACGTCGACCCCCACGATCGTCTCACTCTACCGGAAGCGGCGGCGGAGCCCTAGAAGTCGACGTGGGAGGTGCCGTCGCCGGAGGACGCGAGGTTGGAGCCGGTGTTCGAGCGCATCAGGCTCCTGCGCGACTCCGGGCTGACCTCGGTAATGGTGGTGGCGGACTTCTTGCGCCGTCGCCTGGTGCCCCTGCGGGAGCGGGCCCGGCCGTGCTGGCTCTACACCGGGCCCGAGGATATCACCTGGACCCAAATCGGTGCAAGCTGGGACCTGGGCCCAGCGGAGCTGAGGGGCATGACCCGAGTGGTGACCGGAGTGGAAGACATGAGCCGGGCGGAGCTCCCGTGGCCGGAGATGGCGCTCTGCGCCAACCCCGAGCGCGCGGCGATCATGGCGAAGCTGCCGGAGTTTGATGCCTAGGGGCTCGTGGACCGGTCGAGGAGCCAGAGCCCCGAGGCCCCCGAGCTCCCTGGGTTGGATGAGTTGGCCAGCGAGGAGGCCACGAACAGCCCGGCGCGGGCTGGTGGCGGGGCCGCTGCAGGCAGCAGCCGCCACACCAGAGAAGAGGGCACCGCCGACAGCGTAGTAGCGGCGACGCCGGGGGATCGGGGGAAACGCCCCCGAGTCTACATCCCAGTGCCGGATTCCCCGCCGTCGCCATCGGTAGCGGCGGCGTTCCCGGTCCTGGAACCGCGCCTTGTGAGGATGGGGCCTGACCCGGCGTCTGGGAACCGCGCGGCGGCCCCGCCGAGCCCTCGACGGAAGAGGAGACGGGAGGATTCCGGGCCGGCACTGCCGGACCCGGACTTCAGGCTCCCGGTGGCCAAATGGCAGTACCGGGGGACTACGACCGAGTAAGTTTCATTCTTCGCTCATTCTTGGGTGCTCTTTGCCCGAACTAGGCTTCGATTTTAAACTTCGTCTATCTCCCGCAGGTCACCCACGGGCGCCGCTGCGATCGAAGGAGCGCCGGCGCCGGCGCCAGAGCCAAGCCCGCCGGCCGAGTCGAGGCAGGCGGACGCAGCGATCACGTTCAGCATGGCCGATCACCTCGCGAGTACTGCAGCCGTGGGGCGACTAGGGCCAAGGATGAAGAGTATGATAGTTGCCTTATTGTAATGAGTGAACTTGCTGAGCTTCAAACTTTGCATGCTCAAGTTGCCAGTCAGCTTAAGACTGCCGAGAAGAAGTTCCTTGACAAGGAGTCTAGGTCTACTCTCTTAGGTGCTTGCAAGAATTATCCTTTGCTTGCAAAGGATTTTGATATGAAATACAAGCGCATCAAGGAGCTAGAGTCTAGATTGGAGAGTACTGAGTGTTCCAAGGATGTGCAGCCAAACTGTTCTACCTATATTGTCTTTAAGAACAAACTCGGCTGAGTTAGAGGGTAGGTTCAGAAGCTCATGGCTGAGAATGAGTATCTCCTTTCTCTTATGGAGAAATACTCACAAGGCAAGGGTAAAATGGATTTGATTTTGACTAAGACCAAAATGTACGCAGATATGGCAGGTTTAGCTTTAGGGTTGGATTTTGAGGGGGTGGCATACAATGGGGTTGGTAAAACTGTTTTTACCTTACCTACTACTCTAGAAGCCGAAAATCCAAGGTCAATGCCACACGCCACACCACAACCCATTAAGAAGAAACTCACACCACAACCCACTAAGAAGAAACCCACACCATAACCCAAGAGAGTTTCACAGGCTAAGATGAAGGCTCCAGTGAGAGAATCTAGAGTTACCGGCAGTCAATTTCCTGAGAAACGCTACCATTGTACCTACTGCTAGAGAGAGAGTTACCTAGTTAGATTTTGTTTTCACCGTAGGAGAGATGAGTGGCGTGAGTGGGCTTGGGGCACTTGGGACATGTACCGTCTCTCTTTTGGTGTACATGAGCCTTTTCCTCATTCTCGCTCATGAGTTTTTGACACTTCTCAAGTCTTTTCTAGAGGCGGTGCCTGACGTAGACCATACCATGATTCATATGGTTTTGGTCCGCATGTAAGAGGTTTTGAGTCGTGGCGCTTTGATGGACCACACTTTTCTTATCGTGGTACTCAACCTCAGCGTGCTAGTGTTGATCTGCATGCATCTACTTTTATTGCTTTAGGGTAGATGACCCAGTACTAGATTCCCAAGAGGTTTCTGTCTAACCCCAATACTAAGTCATCCACCTACTATTCGTCTCAGATATAGATGGCAGGCGGAGGCCTAAAGAACAAGTAGCTTATCGACTGTTCATTCCATTTGACTAGAGATGTATTATGGTTCTCCAGTCTCACCCCGACGAAGAGACACGAGTACATCACATTCAGGGATGATATAAAAGAAAGAGTGAAGGCCAAATGTAGGGTAAAGGTAAATGAGAGTTTTACTCTCAAAGATATGGCTTTGGTGGAGCATCTTCGATACAATTTTCTTTCTGTATCTCAGTTGCTTGATGAAGACTTAGAAGTGCACTTCAAGTATGATGCTTCTCGAGTTATTGATTCCTCAAGCACTTTGATTTGTTAAATTTCTAGAGTTGGGAGAGTTTATTGAGTCGATTTTCTAATTCTTTTGGTTCTTCTTGATGTTTGATTGCTTAACCTTCTTCTGAGCTTTAGATTTAGCATAGGAGGATAGGGCACATGAGTTTTGACTTGTTTTCACGGTTGAGCGCCCTAGGTTTGATCCGAGGATTGTCCAAGATCAAGTTTGAGAAAACCTTGTTTGTGCTCCTTGTCGGCACGGCAAGATGGTTGCAGCCTCTCACCCACCAATCAATCTAGTGATGACAGAAGGACCAAGAGAACTTCTCCATATGGACACTATTGGTCCTTCTCGAGTTCGTTCGGTGGGTGGAAAGTTGTATGTCTTTATCATTGTTGATGACTACTCTCGCTACTCTTGGGTCTTCTTTCTTGTGAGCAAGGATGAAATGTTTGCGCACTTTTGAATCTTAGCTTTGAGGTTTTTCAAGGAACTCCCTAGTGCATTGAAAGCAATTTGCAGTGATAATGGCACTGAGTTTAAGAACTATCTCTTTGATGCTTTTTGTCTTGAACATGGCATTGAGCATCAATTTTCTACCTTACGCGTTCCTCAGTAAAATAACATGGTTGAAAGAAAGAATTAAATTTTAGCTGAGATAGCTAAGACAATGCTTGATGAGCATAGGACTCCAAGAAAGTTTTGGACAAAGGCTATTAGCACAACTTGCTATATCTCCAATTGGATTTTCTTGTGCTCGATTTTGAATGTGACTTCTTATAAGTTACGTTTTGGGAGGAAGCCAAAAGTTTCTCACTTGAGAGTTTTTGGTTGTCGTCGTTTCATCATAAAGCGTGGCAATCTTGATAAGTTCGAGTTGCATTTTTTTGATGAAATTTTCTTGGGATATTCTCTTCATGGTCATTCTTACAGGGATTATAATCTTGATACTAACACTATCATGGAGTCCTGTGATGTGACCTTTGATGAATCAACCCCTTGTGCTAGCCCTGTTCTTGAGTGTGCAGGTAATCAAGAGTTGAGCAAAAGCATCTTCGTAGATGGTGACCTTCCAGCACTCGGTGATAATGAGGATGATCAACTACTTTCTACTATCACTTCTGCTTTAGAGCTGGCTCCTACCTCTTTTACATTGGCAGAGGGTCCTGCAGCCTCTACTTCCACTTCAGCTACTTTCGAACCTACACCAATAGTGTTTGAGGGGGAGATCGTCTCACAGTGCGAGGCTCCTCAACACATTCAGTAGAGACATCCCCCATAGCTGATGATCAGCAACCTTGGTGAAAGGGTAACAAGGTCCAAATCTGCTCAACATGCTCATTTTACTGATTCTGCATTTGTTGCTTTTTTATGTCCCATGATGTTTAACACTTTCTTTCTGATTCAAATCGGGTCAATGTCATGCATGAAAAACTAGAAAATTTTGAGAGAAACCAAGTTTGGATCCTTGTAGAACCACCTCCAAAGGCGCAAAATAGGTTTTAAAGAACAAACAGGCGGAGGATGGGTCTATAATTAGAAACAAGGCTAGACTTGTGGCTCAGGGTTTCACTTAAATAGAGGGAATAGACTTTGGAGAGTCCTTTGCACCAGTAGCTAGACTAGAAGCCATTAGGATTCTCCTTGCATTTGCGGCATTCCAAGGTTTCAAGTTGTATCAAATAGATGTCAGGAGTGCTTTCCTAAATGGGTTTA
This sequence comes from Phragmites australis, assembly GCF_958298935.1. Lineage (NCBI taxonomy): Eukaryota > Viridiplantae > Streptophyta > Magnoliopsida > Poales > Poaceae > Phragmites > Phragmites australis. The sequence continues at coordinate 11,848,391 of NC_084924.1, forward strand.
TAGAGGAAGAGGTCTATGTAATATGTAAAGTAACACACTAGGTTTGAGCACATCAAATATCCACATAGAGTATACAAGCTTCGGAAGGCTTTGTATAGGTTTAAGCAGGTGTCTAGGGCTTAGTATGATTGGTTTAAGTCCTTGTTAGATCACGGGTATGTCATGGGATCGGTGGATAAAACTTTGTTTAGCTTCGGGCATGACAATGAATTCTTACATGTTTAGATATAGATGAATGATATCATTTTTTTGGCTCTTCTCATGCCCTTGTATCTAAGTTTGCAGAAACTATGAGGAGTGAATTCGAGATGTCGATGATAGGTGAGCTCAACTTCTTCTTCAGACTTTAAATCAAGCAATCCAAGTAAGGTACATTCATCCACTAGACAAAGTACACCAAAAAATTGCTGAAGAAGTTTGACATGAGCGATGCGAAGCTCTTGGTGACAACGATGGCTACCTCAACCGCATTTGATCTGGATGAAGATAGCAAGGCGGTAAACTAGCTGGAGTACATGAGAATGATTGGCTCCCTCCTGTATCTGACTTTGACAAGACCCGACATTCACTTCATCGTCTGCTTGTGTGCCCCCTTCCAAGCATCGCCAAGGACATCTCACCGTCAAGCGATGGAGTGCATCTTAAGGTATCTCAAATACACCCTTGAGTATGGTCTTTAATTTTCTGCATCTACTTCGCTTTCTCTTCGAGGTTTTTTGGATGCCGACTTTGCTGGTTGTAGAATTGATAGGAAGAGTACATCAAATACTTGTCATTTCTTAGGTACCTCTCTTATTTGTTGGTCTTCTCGCAAGCAGTCTAGTGTTGCGCAGTCTACTGCTGAAGCTGAATATGTTGCTGTCGCTAGCTGTTGTTCTCAGATTTTGTGGATGGTTGCTACTTTGAGAGATTTTGGGTTAGACTTCAAGAGTGTGCCACTTTTATGTGACAACACTAGTGCCATAAGCTTAGCCAATAATCCAGTCCAACACTCCAGAACCAAATTCATAGATATGAGATTTCACTTCTTGCGAGACCACAATGAAAAGGGAGATATTGACCTATGTTACATTAACACCCAACACCAGCTTGCTGATATTTTCACCAAGCCTTTAGATGCAACCCGATTTGCTTATTTGATGGGAGAGCTTGAAGTGTGTCATCCATATGGCATTGTGTGAGGGGGAGTTACTTTTATACATACTCTATCTTACTTTTGATGCATTTGCATTGCATCTCATCTTGCAAGATAATCATAGTAGTTGAGCTTTAACTTGTATGTCTTTAGCATTTTCTATTGCTAGTCTTGAATTTTGATGAAGTTGAGTAGTTATGCGAAGCAAATTTTTAATCTTAAGCTTCTCTTGATGCTTTGACAGCATTTTTGGCAAGGTAGCTTTGCTAATGATGAAATTTGGTAATTTTATGAATCATGTAGACTATGAAATGCTACATTATTGATCACCATGTTCGTAATTATTTTGGCTTAGTCAATGCTTGTGTTAAGGCTAGTTTGACAAATATCTTGTTCTAAGCTTCTTGGTTCAAGACAGTGGATTGGAGAATATTATACTATATTTTATATTTTTGTCTAATGTTTAGCTCATGATAGAACCTTAGGGAACATGTGTTCCTTGTGCCGAAAAGACACTACTTGACTTGTGAAAACTTGATAATTTGTGAAAATTGAATACTCTTGAGCAATCAAGTGTCTTGTGCTAAAATGTGATCCAATACGATTGTCTTGATGCTTCAAGGTGTTTACCGTACCTAGTCATGCTACACTTTGCTTGAATAAGAGCCAACTTGAGGATAAAATGAATTACAAAGTGTGTCTAAATGCTCAATCTTTTCAATTATTTTGATTTAACTAAGTCTTAGTTTTGTATATGAGCGTTTAGAAAGATTACTATCATAAATGCTTGTTTGCCTAGTTTGATATTGAAGTTTGCTAGTTCTTAGCTTGTATTGCCTCGGCATGAGTAAATCCTTACGTGGTGATCGATTTTATCATAATTCGGTTATGTGAACCTAAATGCGCTAACATTTCTTCAGGTTTAGCTTGTTCAGCTTCATGTTTTTGTATCACTGTCTCTTTTTGAGCCTTTATGCAATTATGAGCTCCACATTCTACTTTTCGTAGTCCTTTGATGTTTCTAGCACTTGAAAATGCTTTGTGATCTACTTGTGAAAGCTCATTAGAATTCCATGTTCATACATTACATGGTGCTTTTTCCTTGATATTTGCATTGCCAAAAGGAAAAAAATATGCCCTAAGTTTTTGGAAGAAAATGAAATCTTGCACTATTCTCCAAAGAAGAATCTTGCATGATGAAAGGGGGAGAAAATAAATTTGAAATCTTGCATAAAGAGGGAACATTTGAGCTTTTATTGCGCTTTTGAGGTTTTTGGCTTATCATAGTTTTTTTCGAGCTTTTGCAATCCTCTTATTCAAGTGACATCTTATGCTATTTCTCGGGTTCTTGTCACTTGGATGAGCTTTTCTTGTTTGGATTTCTTCAAACAAAAATCTTTGTGCTTTGAGAGTTGTCAATGCACTCATAAAAGGGGAGATCGAGAAACCAAGTTGAAATGTACCTTGGTTTATATGTAATGAGTGATTGACAAGTTTGTGGATTTAGTTTGATGATTTGGGATTGCATGAGCTTGTTTACGTATTGCAATTATGATCTTGGCTAACCAAAGTTGCAGAGAATACGGAGTTGGCATGTTTGTCTCTGAATTTAGGAAAATTATACACGCCAGATGATCCGACGCTAGGAATTTTGTGCACGCTGGAAGGTTTGGCGTTTAGATGAGTTTCACGGTGAAGTATTTTATCCTAGAGACAAAAATTGAAGTGTACATCGAAGGTCCGGTGATAGAGTGAAGTGAACACCGGAGCTTTTCTTGCAAAGAGGTTACAAACTGGCTCTGGTGGACTTGTACACGTCGGATGGTCCAGTGTTTAGAAGGACTTCATGCCAGAGCATTTCAACTATGAAGAAAAAGTTGAAGTCCATATCGGATGGTCCGGCATTAGGTAGTAGTGCTTGCCGGAGCATTTCTTGCAGAGAGGTTGCAAAATGGTCAATCTGTTGGATTGAACTCACTGGATGGTCCAACGTCCAGGAAGTGTACGCGCCAGAACATCTGGCGTTCATGTTTTCTGTGGATTGTGTCTTGTAACAAAGATTTCGATTTCAACTAACTTGTGAAGGAGTTAAATGGAGTTGAAGATATGTGTTTGTTTGTCTAATGTTGTGCTGGTGATGGATGTGACTTGGCAGTTGACGACGGGATGATTGGGGCCAAGTGTATTGCATTGTGTCGGACGATCAAGGAGGTCGTGCGGAGTCAATGGTGATCCTAGCTGTGCACATGAAGGTCAAGCAAAGCATGAGAAGATGGATGAAGATGGCGTGTTGACAAAGTCGAGCAAATGGGATGTTGGTGCAAGTGAAAAAGCAGCTCGAGGGATCGGGAGCGGGAGAGACTTGCCATCGGTCAAGATCATAAGATGGAGTACATGTGCCGACATCGAGATGCTTGCTTGAGGCGAAAGCAAGTGGCAGTGAGTCACGCTTTGAGAAGCGTGCGAGGCGGTTTCGTTGTTTGGCCTCAAAACCATGGAAAGATGGAGTGCACATGGCATCGTCATGAAGCTTACGTCGAAGCAAAGCTATGTCGTGAAGGCGCCAGGGTCATCCAATTAATGGAGGAGAAAATTGACCAAAATGTCTTGGTGGTAGGTAGAAGTGTACTGAAAGAGAAGGATATTTTAGGAATAAAGAAACTTGGCTTCCAAGGAAGCTCCCTAGGCGTATAAATAGAGGGGTAGGGCTATTAGGAAAGATTTAGTCAGCTATTAGAGAGTTATGTGGTTGTGTTTTTGGAGAGGGAGAGGAGAGCTTAGCCTTTGTAATAATTGAGAGCTTTTTATGAGGAAAACACTTTATAATCTGAAAAAAAAGAGGGCTGACCTTCACAAGAAATGAAGTGCATATTTTCTCCGATGCTTGTGTTCATCTCCTTCTAGTTTCCTTCTATTGGCTCCTTGCTTTGTTGCGAATTTTTCCTTTTTAGTTGTGATTTTTGTTTTGATTGATGATTTGAAATGTTCTTACCTTGGGAAGTTGTTCTTCTTGTTACTAGAGGCATAAAATTCACATACAAAAGTATACCCTTGGGTCTTGAATTTCCTTGCCTTTAAAACATCAACTTAGAGTGTTTCTTCACCCGGTGACTATCTCTTTTAAACCGGTTTTCTTTCTCAAGTTGCAATTTTTTTTATGGCGTTAACTCTTGGAATGATTTGCAATGGAACCTAGTGTTCACATACATCCAAGCGAGCCATACCTTCTTCAAGGACTGTTGTTGTCCCTTGTTTCTCTTGGTTCTTTGTTGCCGCGTGTGTTTTGAGTTGCTTTAGGTGTCAAAATAGGAAAAGACCATCCGTTTCAAAAAAAAAAAATAGTTGATGCGCCTATTCATCCCACCTCTAGTTGCCATTCTCGACCCTACAGTTTTGGTAAAATACTATTCTAGTGGCAAACATGCAATTAAGTTTTTGTAATGGCAAATATACATCAATGTTTCAAAGCAGTGGAAAAAATGCAAATGGCCCTATAGTCCTTGCTTCAGCCCCGTCAATCCAAGTCCACTGCACTTGCTCTACATGTTCATCTGTGCTATGCGAGTCCACGAATTCCTTGGCAGTCGGCCGATTGATATTCATTTGTCGTTGGCCACTCTTTTGGCTAATTGCTTCTCATCATTGTTGATGCAGCTTTGCCTTCTCATAGGGATGAAAACGAACGGGAACGGTCGGGAAAACCCCCTAACCGTTTTCATTTTCACATTTTCTCTCGAAAACGGAATCGAAAACGGAAAAGCCGGAAACGGGTACGAACTCGGGAATGTCGGGATATCAAAAACGAACCAATCCGAACATAAATATACGGGTATCAGTCAGGAACCGATAATTTAAAATGAGAACACTGATCCGTAGAATAATGATTTCAAGCATCGGCGCGACACATAATTAATTCACACCAACAAAAGTAATTTATATCATACACAGATAAACCACATAATGACATAAGTATCAACTAAAAAACAACTATCATGTTGTAACTCGAGTACTCGGCATAACATACAATCATACAAAGACTAGAATTGTAGGTGGTGCAAGAGCTTGAACAACATCGGTAGGTCAGCAGCCAACTGAGACTGGACCACTGGGATTTGGTTGAACTTTGGGATGGAGGTTATGTTTGGACTGGCCGATCGGGCTTGGTATGTGGGCTACATTGTGATTTGTGAAGTTTGATCTCAATTAGAAAAACGGGAAATTCTAGATTAAAAACGGGAAATCCGAAAACGGTCGGAAAAACCCCATAACCGTTTTCATTTTCACATTTTCTTTCGAAAACGGAATCGAAAACGGACAAGAAAATATAGAAAATGGATCGGAACGGAACGGGATTTATCCCGTCCGTTTTCATCCCTACCTTCTCAGTCCTCATGTCGCCCCTAACTGCTACTTGTAGCTTCGCAACTCTCAACTAGAGACATTTCTTTATCGGCCAAAATCATGACTCTATTCTCATGCTCCTCATGTCACCCCTAACGGACACTATGAAGCTCCCGGACACACTATAGGAACACTATGCAGCAGATAAGGCTAGTTTATAGACTGACGAGACATACTATCACTACTTGTCACTATTATTGCCATTGATGCAGGTAGCTAAAGGAGTTGGATAAACTAAATGTTTAATACAATAGAACAAAATGAAACAGCAAAAGAACTATGTTCGAAATTCACATGCGAATAATGAATCATAAGTAGAATAATGTTGCCACTTACATGGTGGAAGATATAGCAAAGGCATTCAGGCATAAAGCGAACATTGGAAGCTTCACCCCAAATCAGCAAATACAGTCCTATATAAAGAAGTTCTGCCTGTAGTATGGAGGCACCATTTGGGATTCTACGACACAAAATTATGATTAATGAGGTATATGATTTCAAGAACCAAACGTACATCAAACTATTACACTGCTTACATAATGTTTGACTTCAAATGCAAATATTGACACCAAGATTCGTAATTCTGGAAAATTTTCTTCCTCAAAGATTTCACTGTAGCATCAGCTATCTGCAAATCATATGATTAAATTTGCAAAAGCGCTTGAAAGAAGATGAATTCATTCAAGATAACCAACATAAGAAGTTTGAAGATTGTTTACAATATGAAGGTGTCTTTCAGTCTGGTGGGCATTATGCTCTCTTCTCATATCAATGTTTGCAAGCAGCAAAATCAAATGCTCCTTTTGATTATATACATTGCCTTTCTACAACAACGAAACAACATACAGTATTACATAAGACATGTTTACCAACATTCTAAAAACAGACCATATAAGATGTATTCACAACACTCCTTGGTGCCTAGGCACCAAACTCAAACACCACTATATTACTTCGCAATTCTAGAACAATTAGATAACAATAAGATACTAAAAAAGATTCCACAAAGATAGTTATTAGAAGTCTATATTTTTGCCTCTTGGAAATGACAAGATACAGGTAAAATCAAACATAGATTAGAATAACATGCCTTCTATTAATTTATATCATTATGCATGCCACATTTCAGGAATGAGTGCAGTCAAGTTCTATTTTGTTACGGCTAGGGGGCTGTGGCAGGTGACGCAGGAAGTAGGAGTGCTCGACGAGAGGGTGAGGCTTGAACCCTCACCTTCCTGGAGTTATGGTGGCTGTAGGTGCAGGGCACCGGAGATAGAAACTAGAAATGAATCTTTGCTTGCCTTCATTCACTGATGAGCCTATCCTTATATAGAGAAGGCCTTGCCTAACAAACATGATTAACAGCTTAACAAAAAATTCTGTCACTCCTAACAAACCCAATCTTTATCTAACCGAAAGGATGGCAAACACATATCTCTTGGAATTAGGTTGTGTCGCTCTGCTTGTTGCACCAGCCATAGACTTTGCCCCTCATAACAACTCTCCCGCACTCGAGAAGCCGCTGAAGCCGACTGGCCACACCAGTGGATGAGCTCCTCTCAAACGGCATGGACAAGGTGGAACTTTAGCTCGCGCTTAGGCTCCATAATCACAACACCATGGTGTGTGGGTGGCAACGATGGAGCTACGGGCGGAGTGCCAATGTATTTCTTCAATAACCTAACATGGAACACATCATGAAGGAACACAGGTGGAAGGCGATAGGATTGATCTCCTCGATGACCATGTATGGCTCATAGAAGCATGGACGAAGCTTGAGTCGATGACAAAGTGACAAGAGAGCCCATTGGTCAGTGGCGAAGACGGAGCCACTCCCAATCCTCTATCGCAATGGTAGCCTCTCAGTGGTTGCAGTCATAGCATCACTTGGCCAGTAGTGGAGCCTACTCGAGCCGATAGTGGACATCCACCAAGAACTCTTCGCACTCCCTTTATGTACTGGCCACCATGGTAATATGGGAATCCCCTACCTCGCATGAGCGAAGGGATGTCGACTCTTGGCCGTAGACCATGTAGAAACAGCATGTCATGCAGTATGGAGTGGAATGACATGTTGTATATGTACTTGGCCCACGGAAGCCACCGGACCTAGTTGCGTGACCAATCTCCGGTCATGCACCACAGGTACATAGCGATCACCTTGTACATAGCTTCAGATTGGCCGTTGGACTCAGGGTGAAATGCCAAGGTCATATGAAGCTTGGAGCTAGTGGCATGGAAAGCTTGCTAGAAGGTCTATATAAATAATAGGTCATGGTCGTAGACAATGGAGGGCGGCATGCCGTGAAGGCACATGATCTCTACAAAGACCACCTTGGCAATATATTCGGCAAAGTATTGGTACACCAGTGGCATGAAGTGCCGCATACTTTGAAAACCTTTCCACCACTATTAGAATGACTGTTTTTGCGCCCCACCTTAGGTAGTCCCTCAATGAAGTCCATGGCGATGCCAGACTGCTGATGGCACTGGCAAGGGTAGTAGCAACCTGACCGGGTAAAGATGGTTCGTCTTGTTGTGCTAGCAGGTGGCGCAATAACGAACATACTCCTACACGGCTGCCAATGTGTTCGGCGTGTGGAAGTCACGACGCAAGCAATGTAAAGTCTTTCGAATGCCCTCATCGTCGTCCTCATGTATCGTAGCTATGAGGGCCTATAGCACTAAGGCACGTAGAGCTGGTGCTAGAATGTGACAAGGTTGTTAATGAGCGCCCATGGTTCTCCCAATGACCACGTCATGATCAGTCACACAGTTCCACCAGAGCTAGATCCATGGTAGCGGTGGCCCGGTATTCATTGATGATGGTGAATATTGATGCAGACATGGCAAGTAGCACACCGGCATCATTGTCACATTGAGAGAGCTTGTATTCCACTGAGAAACCAAAACCAAAACCTAAAAATTTGCTTACCTAGTGGTGCTGCGGGATGGTGGCGAGACGCTCACCAAGAAGGAACTTAAGGATATCATGTTCAGTCTTGACGACAAACGACCTCCACCACAGATAAAGACACCAATTACGGACCACTTGGACAAGCTCGATGAGCTCACGTTCATAGGCTGCTAGTAAACGATGGTGAAGGCTGATCAGCTAGCTAAAGAACGCAATTGCCCCCACACCCTGATGAAGCATAGCACTGAACACCGAGCCAGACATGTCGCATTTGATGATGAAGGGTTGCTCGATGTCTAGCAAGGTGATAATCAGGGCCATGGTGAGCGCTTACTTCGGTGCCTGGAACACCTCCTATGTTGGAGACCATGTCAAAACCTTCCTTCTTCAGTAGCTGTGTCAAGGGTGCGGCGATGGAGCCAAATCCTTGGATAAACCTTTGGTAATCACTGGCGAGTCCCAGGAAGCCACACAGGGCCTGAGTAGAGCAAGACAGAGGCCAATCATCAACAGCCGCCCCTTTGGTGCTATCCATAGCCACCCCTGCCATTGAAATGAAGTGGCCCAAGATGAAGATGGAGTCCTTGCTGAACGAGCACTTGGAGCACTTGTGGAAGAGTTGATGCCAGTGCATGATGGTAAGGACAGCGCAAATGTGACACAAGCGGCTAGACCATGATGAGTTGTATATTAGAATACCATAAAAGAAGAAAAGGATGAATTTGCTGAGATACGACCTAGAACGTCATTCATCAATGCTTGGACCATGACCGACGCATTGGTGAGCCATAAGGGCATCACCAGAAACTCGTAGAGGTTGTTGTGGGTGTGGAATGTCATCTTCTCCTTGTCGGCAATGTGCATTCGCACTTGATGATAACTGGATCAAAGATCCAGCTTGATGAAGAATGTGTCACCATGGAGTTCATCGAGGAGCTCGTCGACAATGGGGATTGGAATCTTATCCTTGATCGTGTGCTAGTTGAGGGTGGTAGTCCACACAAAAGTGCCATGAGTTGTCCGCCTTCTTGACCAACAACACCGCCAGATCAAGCCTTTTCCTCCATGCCATGGCACTGGCACTTGCATTCATATTTGTGCATCGTCGGGTACCGATAGAGCCACACTTGCAACCGGTTCTATTCTGGGCAAGAGGTGAATCCCATGAAAGAAGTGGTGGCAAGCTGGTTGGCTCAGCGAAGATGTACTTCAACTTAGCAAGGAGTTTCTTCAAGAGTTTGTGCCTATCATAATAGTGGAGCTGCGGACTAGGCTGCCTGACCACGCCATGCTAGGTGACGTAATGATCATGACACTCGAAGGACATGGGGGGCGCCCAAATTTCTAAAGGATTGGGCCTAGCATTGTGAGCCACTACGTCCCGAGAACAATGTCATAGCCACTGAGTGGTAGGACATAGAGGTTAGCGACGAAGTGCTCATGTTCAATGGTGAAGATAGCGTGATAGTAGACACCTACACAGGGCACCCATTCACTGTTGACGACCATGATGAGACGATTCCCGTGAAGGCAAAACTGGCAGCTAGTGCAATACGTGGCACATCAAACACGAAATTGTGTGTCTAGCCAGAGCACCACCAGCCGCTCGCCACCCAAGCTGATGGCCACATGCATTGTCTCACTGGTTTGGGTCCCCGTGATCGCATGTAAGGAGATGTCCCATGTGACACCATCATCGTCCGTGTGGCCATCATCGTCCACGAGCTCCAGGCTGAAGAGGCACGTGTAGGTTTATGTGTGGCCTCACATGTACTGCTCATTGCAGTTGTAGCACCAGCCGAGGCATCATCATTCTTCCATTTCTTTTGGCATCAGGCAACGGACGGTTAGCCCTCAAGTCGTAGTTGTATGGGGGGGTTGTCGCTGCTGCATTTGGCTAAGGCATGGTCAACATCCTCGATGCTTGGCGTCAATGAAGAAAACAGCTTGGCTCATAAGGCCACACAAAGGGCGCGACTGTTATTCACTACCGCTTGCTCCTAGTGCTCGAAGGAGCGAGCTAGGGACATGGCCATCTCAAGGCTCCAAGGGTCTTGCATCCAAACGTTGAGGCTCATTGGCTCCTGAAAGTCGACGGTGAAGAGTTGCACTTGTTGGTCCTCATTGAGAGGTCCTATTTGGAGACAACAAAAAGAGGAACCATTTCGCGTAATCGGTGATGCAGATTGACAAGCTCAATGAACTAGTTCTAGTATAGCGTACCTTCTTCACTCTCAATGTGCATGTACCATTGTTGGGCGATGTCAATGAAATGGTAGGGCATGAGCCAAATGTTCTCCTTCTCGTTGATGCGCTAGCCACAGAAGAATTGTTCACATCGATTGATGAACAACGGGTCCTCTTGGACATCAAACTTTGGAAAATTGAGCTTGTGGAATCGTGGGGATCACTCATTGTAGCAACCGTCCCCCATCTAGTTGTTGTCGTGACTGTGATGGAATGCACCAGCACCGTGGGCTTGCGGCACAATCTCGTGCTTCTGCTCCAAGAAAAAGATGGTGATGTGGTGGGCATGTTTTTTCTGGTCGAAGTCTTGGATTTGTCCCTCGATCATTCTTGGAGCTGCCCCTTGATCAAGTCGAGTTTGACAAGTTTGCCCAGGATGGTCACCAGGGTATGCTTCTTGTCGCTGCTATCACCATCTCAACTTCCAGGCATGGTGACAATGGGCACAGGATCGGCTGAACCTGATACCAAGGTGCTATGGCTAGGGGGTTGTGGCAGGTGGCGTAGGAAGTAGGAGTGCTTGACGAGAGGGTGAGGCTTGAACCCTCGCCTTTCCGGAGCTATGGTGGGTGTAGGTGTAGGGCACTAGAGATAGAAACTCGAGATGAATCTTTGCCTGCCTTTATTCACTAATGAGCCTCTCGTTATATGGAGAAGGCTTTGCCAAACAAATTCGACTAACGGCTTAAAAACATTCTCTCACTCCTAACAAACCCAATTTTTATCTAACTGAAAGGATGGCAAGCACATATCTCTTGGAATTAGGCCGTATCACTCTGGTTGTTGTGCCGGCTGCAGATTTTGCCCCACATAAAATATTCACAAGACAACAAGATTTTCTGGATGATAGAATTTCTAATTTTCTACCAAGGGCATATCAAGTACAGAAATAATAGCTACATGAGGTCACTGTAATCTGATTAGTTTGCTCTTATATGCCCTCATTTAGCAAATCATGATTCTAGCTTGCCTGACTTTTTTTTTTTGTAACTCACATTTTGAATTTTTTTTGTTGGGGGGGGGGGTGCTAATATAATTTTCACAAAAGCCTATTAGTATATAATAGAATAACTGGATCCAGTTTTAGAAAAACAAAAAACTTCACTCAAATGATACCTCACCCGCGTAACAATTTGAATTCCGTATGAATAAAACTTCTGCAAAATTGTATTTTCACAAAAGCTATTATCAAAATTGGAGATCCAAAAAAACCTTGCATGTTGATCTCTGTAATTACTATCTAAAAAAATTTCAAAAATATGGATAGTCAGGAACTTCCGAATCAGATCTGTAAGATTCAGATTAGATAATTAATAGGCAATACGCTACAGTCTAGGAAATGAAATAAATTCGGTGTTCATTTCGTTGGAACCTGAAATCCAAATGTGAGCCAAAGCCAATCAAGCAAATCATTAACAATAGGTATTTCCATCTCTTTAGGCGCTATTCCGTCCGAGCTTTGCGGCGCTTCAGTCCTCGGCATTGGAAGGCCTTCTAATATAAGAAGGAGCTGCAATGCTGCCTTGATCTGTATTTTTCACAGCACATGAAATTCATACTACATGCGGTATTTACAAAAGCAACTTGAATTAAATTTAAGGTATATGACCTCAGGAATTTCCATTATTGGTTGTTTGGTCTCATCAGAAATATCAAGGGGTAGAATATTGTATGGAAGTGAAGGTTTCTTTTTTGCAACCCATTTATCATGCCTATCAAGCTGCAAAGATAAATAAAAAAAATGAAAATGTAATATTACTGCATGATATAGCAAAATGTGAAGAAGATGAAATAGCATGCTGCCAGTATATGTAAAAGTTGGATATGGAACCTCAGCATGTAATTTTTCAGGTGTCACAATTTTTAGAACATCATATAGGACGGTTGCAACCTGATAGTGCCTAGCTGTCTCCTCCCTAAGTCAAATAATCAACAATAAGTGAACATGGCTAAGTATAATAATTTATAAGGCTACTAAATTGCTAATGCAAAGCAACATTGATCAGTCTTACGGTTTTCTCCCTTCATGACCCTCTAGATATTTTCTACAGTATTGCTCGTAGAACTTTTGTATCTCCTTTTGATCGGTTGTAGCAAGCTTGCGCATTGTCTCTAGTTCATCCTGCCAAAGAAAAAATAAAGGGCAAACAGGTGGAGATTGTATTATTATTTTTGGATGGCAGCTAGAGTGGTTGACATACTGAGGCATTTTTAGTTACGGACAATCCCTAATGATTCTCTTTGGTTTTCAATTTTTCATATTATTCTTGTACATGAACCCCTATTTTCATAAATTTCTTTAAGAATTATTACAAGACCTCTCACTCCACAAAGTTGTTCCAGAAATAAAGGAAAATAATTTGTCACTGCATGAATCACCAAATTCCTGTTTTACTGACAAACAATGTATCAGCTAATACCAAGACAATTTATCACCGGCAACTAGCTTCAAAGTAGAAAAGGACCCCAAGTGGTACCCGGTCTGGCACCGGTATTAGAACACCAGCTCTGAGCCCTCTCAACATACAGTAAACACTTAAATCAGCTGATAAAATAAACCATTCAAACAAGGTGTTCGTTGCTTCATGTCTGGCTGTCTGCACTATGGCCAATAACATGAGAAAAAGTAGAAAAACCTGAGGAATTAAACTTTGTCTTGTGTAACTTGATCAGTCAAATTTATAATGATACCATTAATACAATATTCTGTTTTTGCAGCTGAATATAATTTGTAGTTTAGTTTAGCATTGACTGGTCCGCACCGAGCATACATATATATACCTTTTCAAGCCTGTGCAACAGATACGTCTTGAATTGCCGAACTCCACGTCCTCTTGAGTCAGGATCCTTTGTGTGAGCCTTCTCGAATGCAGCAAATCGACCTTGTTCATGAACAAGTCCAAAGAATATTAATAAGCAGAGAGGCACACGAATAAAATCAGTTTTTCCTCAACAAAAGTGCACCGATGATTCTCGAAAATTCAAAGAGCAACAACACCGGCAGTGTGTGTGAGAACTTGTGCAGGTGAAAGAGCGAGGTAGCAGCACTAAGTGTTGGTTGGACGCGCACAAAGGTAGGCGACTCGCGGGTTCTCGTCTTCGATCTCGTTGGCAGCGCGGAGGATGGGGACAAGGATGGAAGCGAGCGAGGGGGGCACGAGCTCCTCCTGGTCCAAGGGCGGGCCCCCGGCGCCGTCGTTGCCGGGGAAGCCGTCCAGACGCATGGTGAACGCGCGGCTGGGCTGCCGCGAGAGCGTCCGCCTCCGCCTCGACAGCGACCGCGACGGCACCGACGGACCGCCGGTGGTCGCCATCCCGACCGCCGCTCCCAACGGCGCTGCTGTCGCTGTGCGCGCGCGCGCGGCGGCGGTGGCGCAGGTGGTGATCTACTGGTGGTGCGGCGGTAGTGGTGAGGAAGCGACGTGTGGGAGGGAGGGGAGCGGGGCAATGCACCTTCTTCTTAAAGAGGTGAGGAGGGAGGGGAGGAGAGGAGAGGAGAGCTCGGTGCAGTGCCGCCGTGCGACGCTTGTGGCTTGCTGCTGACTCTGGCGTGCGCTTTCTCGCTTTACGGCTTTGCGCCGCTTTGGCTCCCGGGGAAAGCGCATACTTGCGATGCGTTGCTTCTTTAGCGGCGATGTGTCGGGGAATTTTCGATGGCCGACGAGGGAGTGAAGGAATTTGCGACGCCACGGCAGTTTTTGATTCGGCTCGGCGGGAGTGGCAAGCGAAGCGGGGACTGCCGGGGACCGAGGGCGGGACGGGACGAGTTCAACTGACGAATTAACTTATATTTTAATACAGAGAGAGTAACTAGTAATACCTGTGCTTCTTCATTTTCGGAAATTGTGTGGACACTAACATTACTTCACTGTCCAGTAAGCATCGATTCGTATGCCTTGGTGAAGACAAGACTATCCCCTCGTCGCCTCCAGGTGGGATGGACAAGACTATCCGGGTCGGATGGAGCGAGCCCGGATGGATAGAAGGTGCGTTTAGGATGGGTCTAGATTCTTCTAAAAATATTTTGGATTTAGATTATTTTTGAAAATATTTCTCTGGTGAATCAGAATTATTTCTAAAAATTGTTTGGCTAGCTATCTTAATAGTAGTGTAATTGACCATTTTACCCTTTATTGATATCCTAATTTTTATTTTTATTTGATTTTTCTTTCAATACAAATAATATTTATTTCACTTTTCTTTTAACACAATTAATCTCTCTCTTATTTCCCTCCCTCATCTCTCCCTCTCCCTTATCCACTCATCTCTTTATCCATTCCTCACTCTCTCTCCCAAGTGGGCGGTTGAGCGGGCGGCGCAACGGTCGAGCGCGGCGGCCTAAGCGGGCGGAGATCGGGCGCGGTGGGCATCGGACGAGGGCAAGGTAGGAAACCAAGGGTAAAGGTGAGATTGAAAATCTCAGTAAACAAACTTGTTTTAACAAGATATTTAAATCATAAATTGATTAAGCATCGATTTAATATAGGACTTCTCTAAACATAAGGCATGTTAGGATAATATCAATAATATTAAAGAATAACCTCGAATAACGGTCATAACAACAAGTATAACTTCATATCTACAATAACATATAAATGTGATTAACTTCCATGAATGCATATGAATGCAATGAATGTCTTCTTTTACATCGCACCCCTCCTCGGGTAACGTATGATACGTGCCGGTACAGTCATGATCATTACGACATAACTTCCAATACATATGCAAATGCAAATGCACATAGCAGAAATATGTTGCAATTGCACTAAAGTATACCACCAATAATACCTCAACTTCATTCTCAAGTCGAACAGCAACATAGTTCAACAAGAATTGTAGCAACATAAAGATAGACATAAGGCAATATTTAACCATGCTTAAAGGTAAAAAACAACATAGAATTCATATCATATTCAAATTTTATCATGGTTCTGAAATAAAGGTGTAGGTGATAAAAATAACAAGTCAAAATAGTAGCAACACACAACTACGTTTACTTGCATGCAACCGATGGTAACGGTGGACTACAAGTGTGAGACAAAGCACCACCACCTAAACACAATCATATCTCAGTACCAACGATCCTCATAACAAGCAAATACATAATACAAAGCATTCCTACACCCGAAACCCTCAACCCATCGCTCATAAGAGAACCACAAAACAACACATGTATCCATCTACCGATAAAAGCAGTAGGGATTCACATATTCATATCTTTTTTCTGCAACTGTTAACATAGCAAAAATCACACTTCTAGAAACGACACAACAAAGGCTAAAACTTTTGTGGAGAAATCATATTTTTATTAGGTCAATAAAGGCCTCTAATCTACTGTTGAAAACAGTACTGAAAACTATCTCGAAAAGTCTGATAGAACCCTTCACATTTTTCCCGTAATTAATCCACAAATCCAAAAATTCTAAAACTTTTGCGGAAGCTATAAAACTCCATTACCTACCACTTTCTAGTTATAGTTTTTTGTATTTGAAGCTTCTACGGTGGCCAAATCATGCTCTGAACATGACTGAACTTTTCTGACGATGAAACGACAACAACTTTTAAAAGGCCATAACTGGAGTTCTACTCATCCTATGATAACGTTATTTACACCATTGGAAAGATTATGAAAAAAACTCTACAACTTTGCTTCAGATCATACCCTAAAATTATCCCATTATGATGGCCAAAAACTAGTTCGATCTATACTGTCCAGATTCTTGGCAGAGAAAAAAATAGTCAAATTGAAACGATGATATATCTCAAACTAGAGAGGCTATGAGGGTAATATTGGTGCCAAAAGAAAGGTATTGAAGTCCTCTACAACTTTGTCTATGGTGGACAAATTTATTTCGGCCATTAACTTGCCCAAAAATGACGTTGAACAGAGACTGCACAAGCTGACAGATTTCAGAACGTGGACGAAATTGATTTCGACCAAACCTCCAACTAAACCCCCTCTAAACTCGTGATTAAAACCTCATAAATTTACCAAACGGATGGGATTAGAGTGGAGAATCTCACCTAGGCAACCACAAAGAGCACAACGACGTCCCTCGAGGTTCTCCTCTTCTTTCTTCTCCTCCTCTCTCCCTTCTTCTTCCCTTCTTCCTTTCTCTTCTCTCTCTATTGCACAAGAGCAACAGCATGGGTGAGGACGTCCAGCAGGTGCAGGGTGGCGGCCAGGGAGGAAAAACAAGTTCTGGCGAGGGTTTTGGCCGGGTGAAGGGGAAACAGAAAGGGGAGGGGCCCCTGGGCCTTTGGGGAGGGGCCCCTGGGCCTTTGGGGAGGGGTTGGGCTAACCGGCCCAAGCCCAGGTTAGCTCAGCCTACTCCCCAAGTCATGTTTTTTTTTAAAAAAAAAGAAATTTACTGTTGCTATTTTGCTTCAATTTCTTCTCTTTTCTTTTCCGGAGAGAGCGATTGAACACCGGAAACCAGAAACGACAACTTCTAACTTTTTCCACAATTTTAGGGCATTACATTCTCCCCTCCTATAAGGAATTCGTCCCCCAATTCAGCTATACTACGACAGCTACCGAAAAGAAACATACCAACTGAAACCAAACTTAAAACTGACCTTCCTCGAAGAGCGTTGGATACTTATTGCACATTTTCTCCTCGAGTTCCCATGTAGCTTCACGTTCCGACTAATTAGTCCATAAAACCTTCACATATTTGATCATCCTCCTCCTCATGATTCGCTCTGACGAGTCCAAAATACGCATTGGGTGACACTCAACAGACAAGTCCTGGTGCACTGTGATAGGCTCGAGGTCAATCTTATGTTCTGGATCTCACAGATATTTCCTTAACATATATATATGGAAGACATTATGCACACTACTGATAGAATCTGGTAACTGTAAACGATAAGTTAAACTACCAACTCGAGCTATGATAACAAAGGGTCTAATGTACCTCGGGCTAAGCTTCCCTGTAGTGCCAAACCGAACAACACCCTTTGTGGATGATACTTTGAGGAGAACCTGGTCACCCACTACAAACTCCAACTCACTTCTCCTCACATTTGCATAACTCTTCTGTCAACTTTGAGCAGCCAACATGTTCTGCCGTATCTCCTGCACTTTCTTGGCGGTCTGTTGAACAATCTCGGGACCAAGCACAACCCTCTCACCAGATGAATCCCAACACAAGGGAGAAACACACTTCCTACCATACAAAGTCTCATATGGAGCCATCTTAATGCTAGCATGATAACTATTATTATAGGCAAACTCCACCGAAGCAAGGTGATCCTCCCGGCCGCCCTTCCAAGAGAGAACACAAGCACGTAGCATATCCTTCAAAGTCTGAATGATCCGCTCCAACTGCCCATCTGTCTAAGGATGGAAAGCTGTACTCAAAGAAAGCTCAATGCCCATTGCACTCTGAAGGCTCTGCCAAAACTTGGATACAAACTTGGTGTCTCGATCTAACACAATCGACTTAGGCACACCATGCAATCTCACCACTTCCTTGATATACAAGGGAACCAAATCCTAAGCTGAACTCGTCGTCTTCATAGGAATGAAATACGTGGACTTAGTGAGCCTATCCACAACAACCCATATGCCTCCCATTTCCACTCGGGGACCTCCAAAGACTGAAGCAACCCCACAGGCCTCCTATGATCGGCTTTTATCTGCTGACATACACCACAAGCTGCCACATACTTGGCAATATCAACCTTCATCCTTTTCCACCAGAAGCTCTGCTTCAGATCTCTGTACATCTTAGTCTCACTAGGATGAATTGTATATAGAGTCTGATGAGCCTCTCTCAAGATGTCCATCTTCACTTCTGACTTCTGTGGCACACAAAGACGTCCTCTGAAACGGACTACATCATGCTCATCAATCAACATGTCTCCGGAAGTATGCAAAGCTTAAATACTTCAATTTGACATCATAACAAATTGTAAGAAAGAGCAAGTAATTAACATTATATTATAAATTCTTAAGCATTCAACCATTTACAATAATTTACATCAAAAGAGATAAACCACGCAGCAGAAGAATTAAAACCTAATAACAACAAAAAGACTGGTGGACCCATATGCCCTTAGGCTCCACCGAAAACCTCACCACATGAGTAGACGGCACTACTCTTGCCCGCTGCCGACATTGGCAGACATGAAGTAGCTAGAAGCTAACCTTTTCTTGCCTGCAACCTGAAAAGGTCGCGTGAGTACGAAGGTACTCGCAAGACTTAATCAATATATGTTACATATAATAGCCTGACTCCAAGGATTATGCATTTAGGTATTTAGCAAGAATATCCACAAGGTTAAGTAATTTCATATGTAGTAGCAACCTTAAGACCTATGTGTGAGCACCTATACTTAACCAAACAACTTATTTCTTTTTCGGTAAACACCAACTGAAGTATAAATGTAGCTAGAAACATAATAAACATATATATATATATGGAAACAGAACCATTTCAACCGCAACCCAATATACCAAACCATCACCCCTTATTCGTGACTCTACGACCGATGCGGATGAACGAAAGCATACTCATAACCGAGAACACAACAATTAAAATTGATTTTTACACCCTATAGGGGAGTAGTCCTGGACCCACACGAAACGAGACCATCGCTCACACAACCCGTCAGTTGCGAGTGATGATTCACGTATCAACCGTTCGCGTACCCACCCCAAATCTTTGTTCCCATGTCGAGTAATGTGGAGGCCACCTAAATCTCATGCGTACCACAACTTACCGACACAATCTCAGACACCCCTAACACATTCCCGCTAACATCTTGACGCATAGGTCAAATGAATGTGATGACTTACGGTACTTAGCTTACCTATCTCATATCCGAGTATGTGGTAAATACGGAAATGTGCTAAAGCCAACGACACCGACAGATGGTGCTTAACCGATACAAGTGGTCTATGGCATTCGGTCTCCCCTCCTGAACTACCTCTAGCACCGCCCGCATCTTGTCTCATCCTCACATCTCAATATCATCATTATATTTATGAACAATAAGTAATTCCTAAGATCACGAACAATGGTTGGACCATTACTCGACTTCTATCGATGATCTATGCATAGCTAAGCATATCGAATAGACTTGTAATTAGATATCAACAATGTTATCAAGGCTACAAGGATATGGATAAACAACAACTCAAGGGAGAGGTAATGCAATCAATATAGGTTCTACCCATATAAGCCCGATATCAACTCACTGAACATGTAACCATACATAAGCAGTAATTTATCAATTTAGACTTCATTCGATTTGAACCAAATGGTGCAATATACTTAGATGCTTGCCTTGCTGTTTTTCTTCAATTCAGGATCAAACGTCAAACCCCTTCACGAAAACCCGTTATACTCCGATTCAACGATCACTAAAGAAAAGAATGCATCACAATAAATATATACTGAAATGCTATAAAATATGATTTATAATGCATGAAAATATTTTTCTTAGTTAGAAAAATTCATAAAAAGACTAGCAACCAATTTTGGACTTATAAAGAATTAACAATAAATTAATGAAGCTTTAACCTAATTAACTTATTTTAGAAAGTTAATTAATTATTTAATAGCTGAAGATATTTTTAATAGGTATAGCAGGTTATTATGAAGCCAAAAAAATCTGTTTCATAATTTTGAAGGTACAGAGAAATTATTATGAATTTGATAAGTTTTAGGAAAGAAAAAAAAAAGAAAAATACCCTATAAACAGTACAATCCGGATATTCCGGGTTGAACTCGTACCCTCCAGGTTCTGGAGTCTCCGGATGGGGGTCCTCAGGTATTTTTGGCTAGGATCATCCAGAACCTCTGGGTTATGACCCGAAACCTCTGGGTGGGTCAGAAATGCTAATTTTCACCGGGTATCTCTCCAGCCACAATTTTGGCTGCTTTTCGGGTAGGGATTTTGGACATAGAGCATCATTTTGACCTCCTCTATCGCATAGGATAACATGCATAAGCCGAAAATGACTGAAACTCGGCTATTGCCTCCAATGATGGCGGCGGCCATTGTTGAGCCCTTTTGAGCTCAATGCCGGTAGATCTGGCCATGAGAATAAAATGGGAGGGGGTTGGGATGTTCATCACGTTCTAGCAAACTTGTGGCTCGGTCTTTAGGGTTGGAGAAGGGCTGGAGATTGAGATAAAGCCAGAGAGGTGGTGGCCGGCTTGAGGAGGAAGAAGAGGTGGCCGAGGTGCTTGAACTCGATGGGGAGGATGACCTTCGGCGGGCTGCGGTGGAGGAGCTCATCGGGGACCCCTCCTTGGCCTCCACTTGCTTCTCCTTCTCTCCTCCCCTCTCCTTTTTCTCTTGGCCAGTTGGGAGAGCAAGAGAGAAAGAGAGAGCACGTGAGGGAGAGGGACTGGGTGGGGGTGAGAGAGAGGACTGCTGGTGGGAGTGGGAAAGAGTGGGTGAAGCGGTGGGGCTAGCTAGGTGGGTCCCACGTGTTAGGGAAACTAGTCCGTTTTAACTCAAAAATATATTCTTTCTTTCTTGAATTTCTTTCTCTCTCTCTTTATTAATCCAAAACGAGATATTCTAGCGTTCTAAAATAAAATTGTTCAAAGTTAAACACGATGCTTATGATGCATGATCATGCGTAATTACGTTATTATGGTTTCAGGACGTGACAATATTTTTCTATAATCCTCCGTTTGAAACGAGTGTTTGCTAACAAAGTAAATGCCTTGATACGATGCCATATCGAACATCCCAAGAAAGATGGAATATTTAGGCATCCTGCTGATGGCATGCAATAGAGGATATTTGATACAAAATACAAGGAATACGAGATCTGAGTTATGTCACTGTTCATTCGCTGTTAAGGTTATGGATTCATTCCTGGAGTGAATCATGCAATAGAATTAATTGGCTAGTCTTCCGTGTTTTATGGCTATCTATTGTAAAAGGCTGAGACCGGATATATTTGTTGCCCCTTGGTCCTTATGTCAATTGCCAATTCGGAAGTTGTAACTGTTGTTCCCTGGACTAAGTGTTGCTGACATTTTATTTTGTCTTCACTTGGCTTAATATCTTCTTTAGTTTCTCTATATACCAGCAAATTGTTAAAAAAGAACTTAAAGTTGTAAAAGTACCTAACAAGTTGTTAAAAGATGACTCAAAAGATGTTATCTTGACAACTTTCTCTTTACAACTTGTTAGTCATTTTCTAACAACTTGTTAGTCCTAAACTTGCTATAATCTTTATTGCTTAGTAATAACAACTAACATGCAAGCAACTTTATACTTAAGTTGCCAATAACGGTATATATATATGTGTGTCACTAATACAGAAAGTGTCATATATGTCCCTATTTCATTGTCAGTTCAATAATAACTAGCAGTGATAATATATCATTACTGGTTCTTAAGCTCTAAGCGTACATAAAAAGTTAAGCCAGTAAAAACCAGTAATGATGGTCAAATTATCATTGTTGGTTCTTAAAAGATGTGTATAAAAAGATATGCCTTTAATAATTGGCAGTGATAATATTTATCTCAACTGATTTGTATTTCAAACCGGCAATGATAATATTTATCACTGTCAGTTCATAATTTAAACTGACGGAGCAATAATTGACAAAGATGAACCAACAATGCTAATTATTATCATTGCTGCAGTTTGTATTCCAAACCGGTAATGATAAGTCTTCTATAAATAGAACACGTCTCTCTCAACCGCTCCCATCTCATTTCGCTCTCCTCGAAGTCGTTCAAGAGGGGTAGTGACGGTTGAAGTGGAGCGGTGGTCAATGTCTCTACTACGGTCGTCTCTACCCCTCGTGCCTGGCTTCAACATCACTCACACAAACTCCTCGTCGTAGCCACCTCGCGTTCGCCGAACCCACCGTCTCCTAAGCCAATGCGCTGTCGCGCGCCTTTCTCGTCTCCTCTCTCTGCAGTCTCCTCATCTCCTCTTACCGTCTCCACTAGGGCCGTTCGCCGTCCTTTGAGCCATAGCAACCTCGCGTACGCTCGCCGAGCCCGTTGTCTCTCAAACCAATGTGCCATGCACCTTCCCCGTCTTCTCCTCTCCTCTCCCATCTCCATTGTGCGCACAAATATTATATAAGGATGATTGTGGCAATAGATAGATCTAAACGAATGTCAAAAAGCACATTCGCTTCAAACTAAGTTTGAGTGTTAAAGATTGTGCTTTTGTCATTCATTTAGATTTACTATTATCACTCGGATAGTATTATCTCTCGGCTAGCGCATGATGTATAATGGATGGCACATGGTTGCTGTATCATGAGCTCTTTGGCGTGAAACGTCTAAAGAGCTCATGGTACGGCGGCTTCGCAACATTTGTTCTTATTTTTATATTTAGATATAAAATACTCTATCATGAATATTTCGATATGAGGATTTTTGCCTTAAGTTACAGATCCCCATACTGAAGAGTTTGTGGTGAAGTATTTTTACACATGTATAAGGATTATCACTGTCAGTTCAAGATATAAATCGACAGTGCTAGTTAGATTATCACTGTCAGTTCAAGACTTGAATCGACAGTGATACTTACTATCACTGTTGATTCATAAGCTCACACTAATAATCATGAATAATCATTGTCGCTACTTCACTGCTAGTTCAAAAACCTACAGTAATATCAATTTTAAACTAGTAATGATAACTTTTTCTATAGCAATGTATAACTTACGATTAGATATATATATATATATATATATATATATATATATATCTAAAATATGCGCAATATATGTCTCATTTTGTTAACTCAATATAGATAACAAAAGAAACTCAAAACATGCACTAAATAAAGAAGTTACAAGGCAAAGGAAGTCATCTCGATACGTAAGGACATGCTGACGTCACCTCAAAGCTACTTTGTGCTTGTCTTGTTATTTTCCTTAATTACATGTTTCTATTTGGAGCTAGCCGTGGAGGCGTCGGCTGCGCTTTTGCACTCACCGGGTAGGTTGTGGAATAACCGTGTCCTTTTTTTTTTTTTTAAGAAACTCAGGAATTCCATAAAACGAATGATCCGAGATACATGTTGATGCACTATGGACGCACATTCCCAATCTACCGGACACAAAGAACCCCACACACCACACGACCATGACAAGTGTAGCCCAATTACTTTACTACAATTATGCTATTTCATATTTAAGTGTACAATATTTGACATCCTTGCTCAGTCTAGCCTAACTGTACCTACCCCACCACACACGCCACGTGGCTGCCTAGCATGCGCCAAGTGGCCGTCCAACTTGCTCATCCGTCACGTGACGCTAGTCTAAGTCACGCTCGCTCAATAGTTATTCAGTAGCTATTATTTAATAATTTTTTATAACTATCATTTAATAATTTTTCAGTAGTTGTTAGTAGTTTTATTTAGTAGTTATATCAGTAGATAATAGTTTTAAGTTATAGAAAATTTATTTAGTAGTGTCAGTAGTCGTTAAAAGTTTAGTATTTAGTAGTTCTAATTTACAGTAAAATTGTTCAGTGGTGTTAGTAGTTTTTAGTAGTTGCTGGTATGACCGGTAGTTTTGATTAATAATTGTTTAGTAGTAACAGTAGTTGCTAGTAGTATTATTAATTTGTTCAGTAGTTATTCGGTAGTTACAAGTCATATTAAAATTTATTCAGTAGTTTATATCAGTAGTTGCTAATAGTATCAATAGTTTATTCAGTAGTATTAGTAGTTTTTTCAGTAGTTATTTTAGTAGTTCTCAGTAACTGGTCACATCTTAAATGGTCAATAGTTACGCGTGCGGGCTAGGTCGGCAACCTACTGTGACAGGGTAGGCTAGGTCGAGTAAGATGTAGGATAACTATTTTGTCATATGTTGTAGAAAATTACAAGTTTTAGTCCTTATTTCAAAAACCTATAACTATTTTTTTTTTAAAAACTATAACTTTCTCACCGTAAACTCACATATCATCCTCTAGCAACAAATGACTCTACGATTAATCCTCGTATTACATAATATAGAAGATGATAGATGAACTCACGATGTTTACAACATGTGTTAAAATAGTTGTAGGTTTTAAAATTTACTCTATATATATATAAGTAAAACTATTAAAATCTTTTTGCAAGAGATTCGTCAACTCACAAACAGGTTATCCCGATGCTGCCAATGCGTAAGATGAGGTGGTTAGTGCTTGCTTGACCAATAATGCATCCGTCTCAATCTCAATATGATCCATAACTGGTACAACAGCAGCTCGAACGGCATGCAGGCATACAATTTTTTTTTGCATGGAAAGGATCTTGTGTAAATGCCATGCATGCGTGTAACAATTTCTGTTTGGAAAGGATCTTGCAACGGGCAATGAGAAAAAAAAAAACATTCAACTCAAACATCTACTTGTGCAATAAAAAATAAAAAAGATAAATTTTAAAATATGAGTCATATTTTTACCTAAAATTTTTAGGCAGCTAGATGATAACATCATCTACACTATATAATTTTTTAATGACTATTTCGATAGTGTTTTGAATTTTAAGAGTATTATAATATAATATTTTTATTTTCAAACTTGTCGCTGTTGGAAGTTGTTTAAGATACTTTTAATGGACGACGGAAGTCTAGATCAGCAATTTTGAAATAGGACCTATATATATTTGTAATTTTTATTAAAAAAATAAAAAATAAAAAAATCTCATAACACCACAATTCCCCTAACCAAAGGCCCACGGCCCACCAAGCGCGGCAAACTAGCCGAACCAAACCTATCACCGTCCGCTTCCTGTTTCGCGTCGTAACCTCCTCTAGGCTCCCCCTCCCCCCCCCCCCCCCAACACACAAAAAAAGGCCCTTGCTCTTGTCTTGTGCGGCTGTTCCTCGTCTTTTCTTCCCGTCTTCCCAAACCCTAACTTTTCCTCCTCCCACGAACCGATCGACCGAGAGAGCGCGGCAGCGATGGCGGGGAAGGAGGAGGGACGGATCTTTGTGGGCGGCCTATCGTGGGAGACCAACGAGGGCAAGCTCGAGGAGGCCTTCCGCCGCTTCGGCAAGGTCGTCGACGCCCAGGTACCCGCCCAGCCGGCGGTTGGTCCGACGTCTCCACTAGTGCTTGTACCGTGGTAGTTTCGTAGTCTCCGTGGTTTATGTGCGTATTTTTATAGATTGGCGCTGCTAGATCTGCTAGTTTTTCATCATCCGCGATTCGATTTTTGAGGGTGCGATGGTTGGAAAGGCGGTGGGTGTGGTGGTGTAGGGAGAAATTTGGATCTGTTTTTTGCTTTTGTGTGTGGTCGAAGGGGAATAAACTCGTGGGTGGGGAATATGTTAGATTTTGTTGTTGCGTTCCTCTGGTTCTGAACTACGAGGCACCAATTGAGGAAACAAGATTAATCACTATAATTTGAAGTAACCGAATTCTGTAGCTTCATGAACAAGAATGATTTTTTTATTAGCTAGGCATATTATCTTTACATGCTAAAAGAAAGCAGTCTTATCTAGGCCTGGTGGGAATGTGGGATCTTGTTTCAAGTGAAAAAGAAAATCATGATTCAACGTCTTAGCTTCTCAAATAGAATAAAAAGGTGCTATATATTGGGATTTGTTGTCTCTTATGATTATTTTGTTTTGCTGTATATTTGCCTTCTTTAGTTTGCGATTCCTCAAGAGTACTTACAGTTCTTGTTTTTCTATCTTCTTTGCAATTGGGGATCTGTGAATGATCTCTCTCTGCCATTCTTTGTTTACTGAGGCCAACTGAGCTGCCAGATTCTCAGAGCTGGATGGCATATGGATATATATTGCTTTACTGGGCTGAATGCTGGTGACGTTCACTGCAATTAGATACCTGTTTTGAGCACTTTTTACCTTTGAAATTGGATTGAATGAGCAGGGAACAGTGATTGATCCAACTGTTGTTAGTGATAGTTCAAACTTTGTGATCTGGTAAAAGAGATTGGATGTTGCTGCAAAGTTTGGTCTGATTCGACGAGCAATACCTGCACTGCTCCTGTAGCTTTGTGATTGTCTGCTTTCGTTGTGATTTCGAAATCCTGCTCTGCCAGCACCGGAGCTGTACCTATATTAATGACACAGGGCGATCAGTGAATTTTTGTGGCCCATTGCTCTACTATGAAAACATCTGAACAAATTTTGGCTGTGTCAGGTCAATCCAAGTCGATTGGCTGATAAGATACAACACAAATAATCAATTTATATAAGCGTCTGGCTATATTCACTGTTCATGAACATGTTTCTTAGTTGGGTTCATTGGCATCCATGCAGCTAGAGATATCAGCTACAGTTGATCTGATTTTCTTTTCTTTATATTACATGTCTGCATAGTTCTTCACACCTTGCTAGCTTTTTCAGCATTAAATGAGCTGGCAACAAGCTTGATTTGTTTCTTGTTTTATGTTTTTGATAGAACTAGATAAAACTTTTCTTTAATGATGTATTCACTGCAATTATTCATACATATGTTCAGTTCGTTGCATCATTAACAGCTGCAGCAACCTATATGATCTTTGCACTTTTTTTGTATTAAAAGTCCCAGTAACACTTTTCAGAAAGACACCTTTCCGTGAAGTTCTTTCTTGTACTGTTCTGTTTTTCTAATTAGTATCTTTGCTGCTAAGAGTCAGTAAATGCTTTCTTTGATGAAAGTCAATTTGAGTTGAAAGGCCATCTTTGCATATTGGTGCATTGTACAGTATGGCAGTATGCAGTGTTCATGTATGGACGTTTTGAAGAACTGCCGAAGCAAAAATTTGATGTTAGCCCCACTGATGCAGACATTTGATCATTGTCTTTTGCGTGATGTTGCTTGAGTTGCCTCCATTGTATTACAGTGGTGAAAAGATAAATCTCAAGCTTATTCAGCAGACAAGCCTTCCAGCAGTTCAGACTTTAATTGATGTTGTTTCCATGGAAATGGAACTTGTTTGCATCTCTAGGTTCTTACAATTGGTTTATTTGACGTGATATGTCCGGTAGAGAACATGGCAGTGGGCATTTCTGCTGGATTGTCCAGACACCAGAGGATGTTGAAATTACCGAGAAGTCTGTTGAATGTGGGTACTGGCAAAGAAGTTGCCTGGTTGGTAATAGTTCACTTTTCGTTAACAGAGTGCCAGACATTGTTCTATAGCTTTACTGCTTGTCAGAGCTTTACTGTTGTGGGAATAGATTCTGTCGTGAAGGTAGTTACAGCTAGATGCACCTGTGTCAGAATTACGATTTGTTCTTTAATCACTGAGATCCAGGTATGGGCTCAACACTTATCCCAAGGTAATATCTTTGTGTTGTCAGTCAACCATTCTTAAATTTGTCCAGAATTCATTCTAGTTAGGGCAATCTATTTAACACGTAGGCTGCAATGGAATTGGTGTGCTGTGTTTTATGGTTACTTTGTGTACAACTGCTCCTTTAGGTAGCTGTGTGGCAAGTGGCGAACTTTTGTAAGTACTGGTATGCTACTGTTTCAAACGAACTTAGAAGATATGATGCATTTTCCAATAAAGTAGTAAACTTGGAGTTGAAATGTTATAGCAACCTTTCTGTACTGAATGTTGAATTGTTTGCTGAAACTAAATATTTTTATCGCCCCTTAGTCAATGTCAAAACTCAAATACTCTGCATTGCTTAACTATGGATGGGGTAGATGCTTAATTGTGTATGTATTTACAGTATTGTAACTATAGTTTCTGGACAATGTGTTACAAATTTATTTTTGTTTCACTTGGCTAAGTATCTGTTTGTCTTTGCATACGTTCCCTATACTCATAAGCGTTTTTCCTGTAGATCATGCTGGAGAGGCACACAAACCGCCACAGGGGCTTTGGCTTCGTGACATTTGAAGATCGACGAGCAGTTGACAGCGCTATCAAAGATATGCATGGCCAAGAATTAGATGGTCGGATAATTTCAGTGAACAAGGCTGAGCCTAAGATGAATACAGATGACACAAGGTATGACAGTGGTGGTGGGCGAGGAGGAGATTATCGTGGTGGTGGGCGAGGAGGAGATTATCATGGTGGTGGCAGAGGTGATGGTCCACCCCCTGGCAATTGCTTTGAGTGTGGTCGCCCTGGTCATTGGGCTCGTGACTGCCCTAGCGCTGGTGGAGATCGTCCTGCAAAGTTCTCTTCCAAGTTTAGTAGTGGTGGCAGCAGAGGTGGCAGGGGAGACCGTTTTTCTGGATTAGATAGGTTTGGTGATCGTTACATGGATGATCGATATGATGGTAGCCGCTACGGGTACCGTGACCAAGTTGACAGCAGAGACAGGTATGCTGGGGTCCGTGATCGTTATGCCAATGATCGCTACCCCTCTGGTGGTGATCACTTTGTTGCGGACAGGTATGGAGGTCCAGATCGTTATGCGCCAAGTGGTTATGGTAGGGAGCGAGAAAGAAGCTATGAGAGAGACGGAGTTCGTGGCGGTGGCGGTGGCGGCGATGGCTATGATAGGAGTGGCCCAAGAGGTGGTGGAAGCTATGACAGGGATGGCCCAAGGGGTGGCATGGGTGGTGGGTATGACAGGGATGGTCCACGTGGTGGTGTTGCTGACCGTTACGGTGGCAGAGGACCTGCACGCCATGGTGGAGGGAGTTACAGGGAAAGGCCTGGGCCGTATGATCGCCCCAGCAGGGGAGGACATTTTGATGATCGCTACTGATGAACTGTCTGCAGACTTGAGCTCTTTATTTTGCAGTTTAATGTTTGGAGTTTCGCATGGCTGAATGCTTAATGAGTTGTGGAGGATGCTTGATGTATTCCCCTTGGCACTGTTATATCTATTCTGTACTTCAACCAGTACTGGCACCGTGTTGCCTTCTTGCTAAGTTTATCCAGAAGCCTTGTTTGCATGCTGAGTTGATTCGCCTCGCTCTGATCTGTTTGTTACCTCGCTGCTAAATGCTTCAGTCGTGCATCCTGCAGTTGTAGGGAGTTGACGTCTTCACTGATTGCTTGTCATTGTTGATCTGAATATCTGTGGTATGTCAGGATTATACTTTCAGTGATTGCTTGTCATTGTTGGTCTGAATAGCTGATTATCTGGTATGCAAGGATTATGTCGGATACAATGGCCAAAGTATCTCTGCGCTGGAAATTGTTGAAACCATGTCAATCTTGATGTCAATTATTGAAAAGCACCGAGTTGGACCACGGTGGGTGGTGTTGTGTGATGCTGTTGTTTAGCTAATTAATGCGGTAGCAACTTTTCTTTCTTTCGTTTTCATATCATTGTTTGCCTGTGACGGCTTGTACAAATTACATATTTACAATCGTAGCATTCGCATATATCATTGTTCGCCTGTGACGGCTTGCACAAATTACAGATCTCTGAAGATTGAGTTGAAATCCTGTAAATCGTAGCATTCGCTATGCTTGAATCAGGTGAGTATTTCAATGTCATTTTAGCACTGGGGAAGTATGCGCGACGCCGACGGGATGGGAGGCGTTAGAGGAACATCGATAAAATATGGAATGCAAGAAAAAAATTGGAGTAAATAAAACTCGGTACAGGTAGTCCAATCACCGTCTGTCTTTATATCACCACCGTCCAGCATGACTTATCCAAAAAGCTCCCATCTCTTTCATCTTTGACTTTTCAAGGACAATCTCAATCTTGGTTTAATAATACTTCGATCCACCTCCGCTTTATCCTGTAACCCATGAACGCCCGGTAACGCTAAATTAATCGCCGTCACCATCAACATTAAACGTCACATTTATACTCGTTTAGTGAAGCATTATCAAGAGTATTATGTCGATCGAATAACTGTCAAGGAGTGCCTTGACTAAATATAGATGGTGCTTGATGAGCAACTTTGGTCTTACATCTTGTCAAGTAGTTTAATTACACACAAATAATAGAGAGAGAGAGCAGGAGTTGATTGGTGTGTCATCCTGCCACCTTCACTTCCCATTCTGTTTAATAAAAGATAAAAAACTGCATCAAATAAATAAAAAATCAGAGAAAATCAACACTAACGGCGCCCTAGAATTGTGCTCTGTCCGCCGCAACTGACCACAAATCGTTGCATTGGTTATGCACGGATCCGACTTCCACTCACCTTGGCTGTCCTTTCTACTCCACTCAGATCCATCTAGCGTGCACCCTACATCTTAGGTGGGTGTTCTCCGAAAGCAAATTTTATAGAACTCGGTCCTATAAAAGGTCTTCTTCCCTGTGATGACACGTATCTACTTTATCTCCCATTTAGCTCCGCCATTAAATCATAAGATAAATAATATGAATGGTGTCTCATGATGGTTTTTCTGAACATGATCCTATAGAATTTGCTTCCGTGTTCTCCCTCGTATTGCCTCCTCCGCCAAAATCGAGAAAAAAATTATATAACTATATCCAAAAAGACCCTTATAAGATTCTATCTATACAATCTATCGTATAATCTAATAGCTACTATGTTCAGAAAGATCCTATAATCTAATAGCTAGATTGAAGAGGAGAGAATGTATAAACACGTATTATCACATGTATAGAGTATTTCGTAAAACCAGGTTGTATAGAATTTATAGAACCCACCAACCCGACCACCCCGACAAAATCAATTTGCTGTCCCTGTATATTCCCACTCCCAATCCCGCCGCTGCCGAGAGTTTCGGAGAGGAGAAGATGCTGCACTCCCTGCTCCTGACACCGCCGCGCCAGGCCTCCATGGTGTCCACACCGCCCGACGTTGGCCTCCATGCTGCCGCCTGTAGGCATCCCCGCTCAACGTCGTCCGAAGGCCAAGACGACGCCCCAACCTCCGCCCCTCACGCTCCCTCCGCCATCCTCAACCAGAGCTCGATGTTTTCCTCGGGTTTGTCCCTTCTCCATCTTCTTCTCTTTTGCCCAATTGCGTTGGTGTGCCTGAATGTCTCGGTTCAATCTGTTCCTGAGCCTGAAAGCGAGATGCGAGCAAATGTGCTCTCGGTAGCTTCTTCTCATTGTTGATTTTAGTTTTTCCTGATGCAAGATGTCAATTTTTTGTTCTTCAAGCCACCTGCTTGACTAAATTAATGACACAATCAAGTTGTGATCAGGTTGCTCCACCATGCTGTTTAATATATGTTTATAGCTTCAATACATATGTACATGAATGAAGGAATTTTGTGATTGTGAAGATTCAGAGTACGTGGTTCAGAACATGCCATCACTGTTGTTCAGGACTTAGTACTTTTTGACAATAAAAGAACAGCTGTTCGATTCATCAGGTGGTAAATTTTTCTCTTAATTCTGGTAAAATATTTACTGTCTCGATTGTCTTGTACGTTGTCATTGGCAACAGGTGAGTGGAGCAGCAGTTGTGCATCATGTTGATCGACAAATGAGCTCACAACTATATTTCACACAATTGCAACTCTAGATTCCTTTGTCATAACTGAAATAATGTTTCTGAGAAAAAAATGCTTCGTTTCAGTTGGGCACTCAGTTCTGTCTTTAGTGTGTAACTGTTCCAGGTGAGGTGCAAACCGGTTGTTCTTGATTTTTCTGCCTCTTTCCTATTGGTTGGATTCAGCAAATGTTATACTTTACTACAGGATATCGGAATTAGGATGGAATCTAGGATTACGAATTTACTATGGTCTTCTTATGCTCAGATTTGATATATTATATGTTGGCGCTGCCTCCTCGATCACGCACGCGAACACCTGGAACACGAACTCACACGAGCTCTGGACAAGGAACTTGGCAATATTCGCACAGGCAAGAACAAGAGAGATTTGTGCCGCACACAGACCACGGCTTTTCGGTTTTTTTTCTCTTTTTATTGTGACTCGATTATATGCAGATTAGACTAACTAACAAACTAACTCACAGCTAAAGACTCGGCCGCACGACTCACCCGGCGGCCTCGCCACGAACTGGAGCGTGACTCGGACCGCATACGACTACATGCAAGGAATCTATGGGCCGCGACGCTAACTGAGGTCGCCACTGCCAGACTTCAAACAAAATCAACGTGGAACAAAACAAGTGATGTGTTTAACCCAACAAACCACCCCCTTAAGCACAGCATCTATTCTTCACCTCCACCGCACCCAATCTTTGCCGTAGCTTGATGAACTTCATGCGCTCGAGGGGTTTCGTCAGAATATCGGTAAGTTGATCTTTAGTCTTTACATGCTCCACTTCCACCATGCCATCATTGACACATTCCCGGATATAATGAAACCGGGTGTTAATGTGTTTGTTACGACCGTGATGCGCTGGGTTCCTGCACAACTCGATCGCAGACTTGTTGTCGATGTGCAACTTCACTTGCTTTGGTGCGGCTCTTGTCAGGTCCCCAATCAATTTACCGAGCCATACTCCATAGCCGCTGCTATGTACTCAGCTTCATAGGAGGAGAGAGCAACGATCTTCTATTTCTAGGACACCCAAGTAATTAAGCTATCTCCAAGAAGAAAGCCATCCCTGATGTGCTCTTCCGGTCATCAACATCACTAGCAAGATTATTGTCACAGTACCCATGCAATCTAGGCTCCAGCATGTCGGACCGCATGTATTGACACCCAAAAAGATGCAGTGCCACGACAAGGATACACATGGATACAAGGGAATACTGCATTGTAGTCATCTTCAAGGGATTCTACAACATCTCCAAGGACGTCATCACCATAATTCATGTCTTCTCCGAGCTCATCGCCAAGTATATCTTCTTCGTCAATATCAATGGCGCAAAGAGGGAGAAAGATACTACCTAAGGGTGCTACTAAATCATGTGGCAGGTGCAACTTCATATGAGCATCTAAAGATTGTGGATGGTGTTGTATACCTTACCTTTTGAGAAGCCATCGAGAAAAGAGGTCTTATCAAGACTGATGGTAGCATCGATGATTGGCTAACAGAGATCAAAGGATTCCATATGACATCATCTCTTTGAAGGCTATTTGCTACAATATTGGCGTTGTGTGAACTTATGATGTTTGTGGACTCTCGAATAAACAAGTGAGAATATCGCTATGATGTATGTTATCTTTGATTAAAGTATATTTACACATCATAATTTTTTTTCGAGCTTATCGTAATAGTAGGCCATGCATTCAAAACATGTTTGACTAAGGTAATAGTTGGACATACGTTCAAAACATGGATACCATTGTAACGCACGGGCATTGTACTAGTTGTGTCTGTAAGACAATAAATATGGCAATTTCATTGGGTGATGTGAATATAATGTGGCCTCATGAGATTTAGAATATGTATCGTAACACAAAAATAACCATTGGGTTGCATTTCAATTTTTTGTTCTCACTTTCTCAATCCTCCAACCTTAAAATCCTAGCAACAATAAGCATAACCTATCCAAGGGAGGCGTCATATATGGGCCAGCCCTGTTGGGCCTAGACGACTGCATCCTAGATTCGACATTCTATGCCATTAATCTATTTGATTTCTCAAAAGTTTCTATAGATTTTGATTCTATTCCTAGAGCCATATACCAAGATCCACCTCTTAACCTACTCAAATGTACCTACTCGCTTTTGATTATCTGTTATGTGTCCAATAGACAACCTTCTCCAATAACTCATCATAATTTAAGCTTGAAAAGATTCATCTTTTGTGTTTTTTTGTTACAATTGCAGTTACCTGATTCTCATCATGTGAATAGTTTGGATGGGCATTTTCTCTTTGACACCATGCTATGATATTGTTTTAATTCAACTGCCCTTTTGTTTTTTGTGGTTCTTCTTTTTCTCCTTCTAAAATGTGCATCATACATCCGCCCCCAAGGGATAGAGTAGTCAAATTTATTTTTTTTTTTAAGAAATTCATGTTATGTTATAAGTTCTTTCCTACAAATTGTATTGGTAATTGTTATTGAATAACCTCGAATGTGTTTTTTCTACGTTGGTGAGGTAAAATGTGATACTCCTATTAAGCGCGTGTGTGCTACCTGAGCAAGTCACACATGGTTTGGCTAGACCACGTGATTTCCCTTTTCTTCCTTCCTCCCCGTTCCCTTGTTTCTCTCTTAAAAGAAGGGCGATACCGAGTGCATCTACTAGAGAGGGCACCATCTCTCTATCCATCAATCACTTCCCTATTTTCTCTAAATCAGATCTAGACTTTTGAGGAGTTACAACCGTGTAGGTGGTCAACAGTAGGCGATCGCTGCCAGCAGTCGACACGAAACCCAAGGGCACCACCATTGAGATCCTACGTGAAACCCTAATGCTACACCATGCTTCACCCGTCAGATCTAGCAGTGTCACCATCAACGACGGTGGATCCGGCTCTAGTCTTGGTTCCGGTGCCGCTTCACCGGCATTGAAAGGTTAATCTTGGGATTTTTTTCCTTAATTTTTTGGGTAATAATTTCACTCAACTTTTTTTTTTGAGAAATTAAAAAAAGGAATCTTTTAGTTCAAATCGTTATCAATTTTTTATTAGCTCTCCCACGGTTGCTTGCGTTTTCTTAGATATCAGGGAGAAAGGATAAAGAGAAACTCTCCTAACAAAAAATGAAAAGGAGTAGCATGGATTAAAATGAATAGCGGGACATTGATTTTATCATGGAGGGATGAAACAAAATTTAGGAAACCACAACTAGTTTTCTTGCAAAGAAAGGCCAATCCAGCCATATCAACCCCTGGCAACCCAACCAAGTGCCAGATCAAATACTTGTCCCATTTAAACAGCCGTTGAAATGGAAAAAGGATGAAATAACCCGCAAATACAAAATAAGCGCCTCCCATAAATACAAAATTAATATGCC
This sequence comes from Phragmites australis, assembly GCF_958298935.1. Lineage (NCBI taxonomy): Eukaryota > Viridiplantae > Streptophyta > Magnoliopsida > Poales > Poaceae > Phragmites > Phragmites australis. The sequence continues at coordinate 11,883,772 of NC_084924.1, forward strand.
CGAAAAATAAATCCGAAAATCTCCATTCCTCCTCCGCCTTCCCCATTGATCCCCTTCTCCTCTCTCCTCTCCTCTTCCCTCTCTCGTTTCCCAAATCACCAGCGAGCCATGGCGCCTCCTCCCCTCCCGTCGCCGCCCCTGACTGGCTGACCCCACCCCCTCTCTCTCCCTGCCACCTGGGCCCCACCACCTTGCCCTTCCCCTCGCCCCCAAATCCCCAAATCCCCCGAGGGAAGAGGAGGGAATTGGTTGGCTGACCAATCGGCCGATCCGCCGCCGCCGGTCTCTCAATCCGCCGCTGCCGCCATGTTCAACAAGATCATCAAGCGGGGCGCCCGCAAGGGCGCGCGGGGGGACGGGGCGGAGCCCGCGGCGCGCCCCGCGGCGCCCTCGTCGTCCTCCGGGGGCGGGGGCGGAGGTGGCGGTGCGGGGGGGCCAGCGCCCGTCACCGTCAACCACTCCTCCAGGGCCTCCGCGCCGTCGCCATCTTCGCCGACCTCGCCGCACCTGGCGCCGGCCGCGTTCGCGGCCAACCAGGCGGCGGGGGTGGCGTCACACCCCTCGCCGCCGCTCCTCGAGCCGCTCCCGCTCCTCCGTGACGTCGCCGCCGCCGACCGTCCGGGGCTCCTCCTCCGCAAGCTCCGCCTCGTCGCCGCGCTCTTCGACTTCTCCGACTCTCTCAAGCACCCGCGGGAGAAGGAGGCCAAGCGCCAGGCGCTCCTCGAGCTCGTCGACTACGTGCAGGCCCCCGCGCAGACCGCGGGCGCCAACGCGCCTGCGCGCCTCCCGGACCACGTCCAAGAGGCACTCATCGCCGCCATCTCCGCCAACATCTTCCGCCCGCTGCCCCCGGCGCTGCACGAGTGTGCCGCCGCGATCGACCCCGGAGCCGCACCCGACGAGGAGGAGGAGCCCTACCTCGACCCAGCCTGGCCGCACCTCCAGCTCGTCTATGAGCTCCTGCTCCGGTATGTGGTGTCGCCCGACACCGACACCAAGGTCGCCAAGCGGTACGTGGACCACGCCTTCGTTCTCCGCCTCCTTGACCTCTTTGACTCCGAGGATCCCCGCGAGCGCGAGTACCTCAAGACCGTGCTCCACCGCATCTATGGCAAGTTCATGGTACACCGCCCCTTCATCCGCAAGGCCATCAACAATGTGTTCTACCGGTTCATCTTCGAGACGCAGCGCCACAATGGCATAGGGGAGCTCCTTGAGATCCTTGGGAGCATCATTAATGGCTTTGCCCTGCCAATGAAGGAGGAACACAAGCTGTTCCTTGCCCGGGCGCTCATCCCACTGCATAAGCCCAAGTCTGTCGCAATCTACCACCAGCAGCTGTCATATTGCATTGTCCAGTTCGTTGAGAAGGACTACAAACTAGCGGACACCGTGATCAGAGGGCTGCTCAAATACTGGCCGGTCACAAATTGCCAGAAGGAGGTGCTGTTTCTGGGGGAGCTTGAAGAAGTACTCGAGGCGACACAGCCTGCCGAATTCCAGCGGTGCATGGTGCCACTGTTTAAGCAGATTGGGCGCTGCCTTAACAGCTCTCATTTCCAGGTACTGATTTAATTGATTTGCTGATCTCTGATTTACTTTCTGTTAATTATATTTTCATCAGCATTCGATTCATGTCTCAAATCCCTACTAAATAACTAGTTCCATGTTGTTGATGTTTTATATATTTTGCTATCATACGTATACAAGTGTGGCTGCTCCTGTATGTTTGGAGAAAGCCAAATCTCCATTTCTTATGAAAAGGCACTAGTGCAACTAATAGGAAAAACGAAAGGGCTGTCTTGCAATGTGCATCATGTTGTTGCAGGCTAGCATAAGCAGTTCTGTTATGGGTACACAAATGAGTTTTCAGTCAGATAGTGCGCAACTATTGAGAGTTATAGTTTTGCATTGGTATTTGTGGTTTGTCCTTTATTGATTCCCCCTTTCTAGCTTACTGCTAGTGTATACTGGGCACCATATGGTATAGGTCTCGTGTGCTTCTTGACAGCAAGGTAATTTTGGAGTCCACCGGCTGCACTGGGAAGTTAAACTGTGTCGCAGGGAAACAAAATGTTTACATCAGTTTTAGCGTTTCTTTCTCACCAAAGTCTTTTGGCTGTAATTGGCCAGACAAACGGATATTCTTTCTTTTACAGTAGAACGCACTGGGTGATAACCATTTGTGATGCTTACTGCATTCTAATTTTAAGAACGTCAGAGCTATGTGGGTGTTATATGCTGTATTCTGATGCATACTGCATGCTAATTTATCACTGTTTTTAGTTTGATGATTGTGCAAGTATAGCACACTGTGTTCTTGTTAGTTCTCTAATATCTCTTCATAGTGCAGCACTAGTGAGTATTGGTTGATAAAGTGCTTCGAGTCATTCTCAACTCTCAAGAAGTTTGGAGCTGACTTTTAACTAAGCACACCCATTTTAGCAAACCATAGCGTCAGCATTTTTTTTTGAATAGCTTGCCTATACTATTAGATGACTAGATATAAGTTATATCCGGTTCTTCACTTAAGCTTTTGAGCTATACTATTTGTGCAAATGATTGAAATTTCGTTTCTTTTTTTGAAACTTGAATATGTCATTGCAATCTCGTGGACACCTTATACTAGGTGCCCCCATATTTTAGGTTGGTAAATGAAGTTATGTACATGATCCTATACCAGGACCTTCTATCTGACAATGGAAAGAGTTGCTTCATTGCCCTTCCTCTGCTTACTTTCGTCTCCCATTGCCTCTCTACGCCATACCTACAACAATGGCTATTTCACTTGCCGCATTCCCTTCCTGGTCTTTGCCTATGAATCATCTTTTTCTTTCCTTATGAACATAATCCTATGTATATTCTGTCATTGTTTCTCATGTTGGACATGTTTTAGATGAAGATCCATAAAGCCCAAAGGACTACCCTCTCCCCCGCAAAAAAAGGGCGGTACATCTACAATTGTGCAAAAGTAGTGGCACATCTATACTTGTGCCTTTTATGGTATTTGGAGCAACAGAAATTTGACTGGTTCTGTTTTCAAATGCTGATGTTAAATAGATCAAATAAACTTCTCAAAGTATCGCTGGTACCCTGGGGTACCATATTAAGGCCTGTTAAATGGCTGGTACTGGCATGTTGCTATGTCAGGTTACTTGCCAGTGGCTATGCACTAGCCCAGCTACCCTTGCTTAACAAAATATGTTATCTATTGCTAGTTCTGATAAGCATTTCACTATTTTAACCCTGCTCTTGTGTATAGCCATATAGGACCACTTCATCTCTCTGATATCTATGCTTGATTATTGTTTTTTCCTTTGTTAGGTTGCTGAGCGGGCCTTGTTCTTGTGGAACAATGATCACATTGTAAGCTTGATAGCCCAAAATCGTGGTGCTATATTTCCAATCATATTTGAAGCTCTTGAGAGGAATATTCAGAGTCACTGGAATCAAGCCGTTCATGGTCTCACTGCAAATGTGCGAAAGATGTTTTTGGACATGGACAGTGAGCTATTTGAAGAGTGCCAGCAGCAGTACATGGAGAAACAAGCAAAAGCCAAAGAGATGCAGGAGCAACGAGAATCTGCATGGAGACAATTGGAAGCTGTTGTTGCGGCCAAGGCTGCTGGAGATGACATGGTTTTGGTGAACTAGGTAATATAATTTTCTTGCTTCATTTACTTGTTAGTGCTTGTGTTGGTAAGTTGTTTTTTAGTCTTGTAAGTTAAAACTGTATTACTGTTATGCCTTCTTGATGTTCTCCCTTTGTTTTAGCATTTCTATGATATGCATTGCCACCTTTTGTACTGCTGACTTTTTGTTTTGACTTGGTCAGGGCAGTTCACAAAAAGATGGAATATATTTGTATTAACTTTGAATTTATTATGGACATTTAATCTTATTAATTTTAAGCAAACCCTATTTGTGTCTTCATCCATAAGTACCCAAACATTGTTTGAAAGGATGTTTATGCTTGCTCAGATGATTGTTGCTCACTATCCCACGAACATCCATGTGCATCTGTCGACAAGATATCGATGCCAGCTGCAGTGTGCTCATAACCACATTGATGACTTGGGATTAAAAGGTCAGTGTTCCTTGGATTGGGAAAAAATGCCGACAGAATTCAAACACGATGATGGTAGCAAAGGCTAATTCTTCCAGAGTCGCTATGCCTAATGAGGTCCTGCTATGTTGTCCTTCCTTTGTCCAGTCCCTCCCTTTCTGTTTTGTTAACTTAGGAATAATCGGACACTTGTATTAGTGCTTCATTGCTTGCCCGAGTTCTCTGCCCACAATTGGGAAAATGGTAGTAGAAAATGACTGAGCTAGATGTAAGCCTTTTCTTTTCCTCCCTTCTCTCCTTGGAGTTATTTCAGTTCATCAAGTTGTATGGAAGTAACATCACTGCCAAAGATAAAAGCTCATTTAATTTAGTGTGTGGTATGATAGCAATAAAATGGCTCATGAGTAGGAACTTGTGTATTGTGCTGTGGATGTTCTACGTTTTGGCGGCTGCCAGACCAGACTTTGGTTCTTATCGTATATATGCTGGATAACACTATGGTCACATGATAATTCCGGGGGAATGGTAGATTCACTACTTATATCCCCTGAAAAAAAAATTCATTTAGAATGTTTTTTTACTATGCCCGTTCTGTCAGTTTCCAGGTTAGTATTTCCTTGGCGCCTACATGTGTGTGACAGTCAATTTTCTTCCTCTGCTCGCTCCATTCTTCGCCGTCCAAATATTCTTACGCAGCTCTGGTCCAAATCCTAGTCGGGTGGTTGATATTTGATAACAGTTTGATTAGCTGTGATCAGGTTCCAGCTTCGAATTAGTTGCAATTTGTAACTTGCAATACGTCACTGGCACTTGGGTTGAGTGAGCCACACGATTCGATGTAGTAACCTCCAGCTCTAGGAGACTTGTTAGTCACGTGAATAGATGAAAATTTGGTGGCCGGGAAATATCGCAACTCCTGTCGGATATCATGCTCACGTGCCTGACCGTCCAGCCAGAAAAAAAAAACGCTCGAGCTCATGCTCACTCTTTTTTCTCCGGCAAGATTTTCCTACTGCAGCGCATATGGGCCATGCATTTTTGTCTAGTTGCCTACCCTAACCAAAAGATAATGTCCAAGAAAAAAAAATTGGTGCAAAGACCAAAGAAAACGACACTCAGTTAATGTGTATGCAGCTCAGCTAAAAGGCTTTTGTCGTCTGATAAACAGATTACTTCATTTCAGCATAAATATCCACCAATAGTACGCAAATTATTTGCACAAAGCCCCAAAGGCTGGTTGCAAATGCAGTTACACTGCAGTACTTGGGCAATTAAACGTTAATCACATTACAGGAATTCTGCGAAGTATGCAATCAAAGTTTTGTACGGACGCTGATTCAGCCCCAGCAGAAGACGCCGCAAGACAGAAAAAAAGAAGAAGCACCGTCTACTGAGAAGACCCAACGTTGATGACCTGAAAGTTGAGTGTCAACAAGCAACAATGGTTCAAGCGATGCAAAAAAAGAAGAGCTAAGTGATACAGAGTTGTATCACTTGGATGCAGTTCTTTGAGCTGTAGAAGTGCAATCGGTGCTTTACAAAGGGAACATCACCGGGACTTCCATATCCACCAAATGCATTTTGGCGAATGAATACAGTGGAAGAAACATGAAACTTGGACACAAGTCCTTTTGACCACTTACCTAGTATTGAGGTCTCAAATTCTGGTGAAAGCAGGCACTTGAAAATTGGGCTTGCATTTTGTCTGCATAAGAGCAGGGGCGGAGCCAGAATTTGAACGCAGGGTGTGCTGATGAAAATTTTTGAATCTAATATACAAGTATAAAATTTACTAGAAGTACAATATAATAATACTAAAAATTCTCAACATAGTAAATTCAACAAATAAATTTAAAATTTACGAAAAGTACAATATAAATAGTCCAAATATGAAATAAAATCTTGCATAAATTGATACATATAAGATTACAATACATACTCTAGAACTCTACTCTACGCTTTCTCATGACCATGAAACTCTCGATTATATCATCCTCACTTATCTTGCAGAAAATATCATGCTCAATAAATATGACTAAACAATCATTCAATAACTCATCACCCATACTATTTCTCAATTTATTCTTCACTAGACTTAATGCTGAAAATACTCTTTCAACACTTGCCATCGCCATCGGTAAGATCAATACCAATTTAAGAAGCAAGTACACCAAATCATAAAGAGCATATTTATTTGTTTCAACAAGCTTAATAGAGAGCTCCTCAAGATTGTTTAGACATTTGAATCTATCGTCTCTTCTCATATCATGAATAAAGCTATCAAGTTGGATTTCAAATCTTATCAAATCCATGCTTGATATGTCCTTAGGACAAAACTTGGCAAGTCTAAGTACCTTGTGTGCATCATAAGAAGCAAATGAATTCAACAGATTCAAAACCGACATGCAAAGAAGCAACTCTATATTAACCTCATCAAACCGATTGTCAAGCTCTTGCCGAATTTTATCACTAACACCATGATATACCTCTCTTCTATAATGATCATCAATTGCTTGTTCGGGGTAAAACCGTGAGGATCTTCCATGAGGCACATAATTACCATCCAATAAAGGAATGTTGATGCTATATTTTACACAAAATGATGTAACCTTTCCTTTAAAGAACTCTTCCCATCCATAAGATCTCATATGTTGCATTCTTTCCTTTGCCAAACTCACAAGTGACATTGCATTAATAATATCTTGGTCTCTCTTTTGTAAAGACTGACCCAACTCATTTGTGTATCCAAGAATGACCAGCATCAAGTGAGCATTGAAAACAAACTCAAATGACTCAAAGACATCAACCATAGCATGTATGTTCGGCCAATCACCCCTTGGTGTGGGATCTTTTCCAAGAATTATAAGCACTTCTCGAATTGTGGAATACGTATCAATAATGTGCAAAATAGTTTTGTAATGAGAGCCCCACCGAGTTTCTTCGGGTCTAGCTAAGCCCATCTCTTGATTTAATTCACTTCCACTTTCTATTTCACCTAATTCAAGTGCTATCTTTAGTTTTTGAGCTCTAACATTTCGAAGCATATCATGACACTTACAAGAAACTCCAACAATATTCAACAAGCAAGAAAGTTGAGACCATACACAACCATCATTTTCCTTGGCAACAGCAACCAGAACCAATTGGAGTTGATGTGCAAAATAATGGATGTAATAAGCAGAAGGAGACTATTTCATGATCAATGTTTTCAGCCCATTGATCTCTCCTTTCATGTTACTAGCCCCATCATATTCTTATCCACGAATTTGAGTAAGAGTCAAGTGGTGACCAATAAGTAAAGATTGAATTGCTGCCTTAAGTGATAAAGAAGTGGTACCAGCTACACGAACTACTCCAAAAAACCTTTCACATACCCTTCCATGTTTATCAACATAACGCAAGCAAAGAGCTACCTGTTCTTTATGTGATACATCACTAGACTCATCAGCTAAAATTGCATAATGATCGTCACCAAGTTCTTCAATTATGTGCCTAGTAGTTTCCTCGACACAACACTGAACAATTTGCTTTTGTATGGGAGGGGAAGTCAAATGCAATTTTTTGGAGCATTTTTCAAAACCAACTTACTAACTTCTTCATTATTTTCTGCAAGCCATTTCAAAAGTTCAAGAAAGTTTCCTTGATTGCTAGATTCTTCACTTTCATCATATCCACGGCATGCCAATCCTTGATGCAAAAGAAATCTCAAACATCTAAGTGAATAAGTCAACGTAGCTTTGTAAAGAGATAGATTCTCTTATGACACCTTCACAAGAACATTACCAATTGGTTTACCTTGCACAAATAAATTGTATTTCTTTTGAGCCATATTGTGAGCACTACCTATACCCCCTACATGTTTTTCTAGTGCCTCACTTTTGTTCCAATTTCTCCAACCACCCTTAACAAATTTACCACTTCCCTTGCCAAACAAGAAACAAACCATGCAAAATGCTGCATCCTTCTCAATACTATATTCAAGCCAAGGGTATTTATGAAACCAAATAAGACTGAAGCAGCGATCTTTACCGTATATTTTTCTGGTTTCGTACTCATGAGCATAAGGTTGGTATAGACCTTTTAGAATATATCCTCTTCGAACTACATCTTGATCATTGATATGATAGTTTACAATAGACACCCTTAATCCTGGATCAAGTTGGAGACGATTAACATCGTAAACAGGAGGTGGTTCATGTTCTCCTATTCGCACTTCATCCACAACTGGAACCGGAGATAGTTCTTGTTCTTGAGTTTGCTCTTGAAGCCCTTCATCCACAACCGGAACCAGAGATGATTCTTGTTCTTGAGTTTGCTCTTGAAGCCCTTCATCCGTAATATTTTTTGTCTTTGCTTCATGTTTCCAAAAAAGTGACGCAATGTTGCTATTCCTCTTCATGTCTTAACTGTTAACAATTCTACATTTGTAATTCACAAGTAAAATTGAATAAGAAGCACAAATTGATGCAACAGCAAAGATATAAGAAGTACAAATTGAATACATTACAAATTGATGCAATAGGAAAAATATAAAAACAATTGTTCCTTTTCAAAAGCTTATACAAATGGAATACAATTTCTTATCTGCATTAGACTATACCAAAAGGAGTTAGCCTAGCACCCTAGCCTTACCTCTTTTCTCAAGGTGCTTTGTGCCCCCATCCCAGGTTACACTTCCAATTTGACATCACTTTTCACCTTAGCTTTTACATCATCCTGGGAAGAAAAGATTAAACAAAAATTACTCAAAATTACAGGAACTTTGTCATGAAACCTCACATTCACTACAGATGACAGTGTTAATGTTGCACAGAGGAAAGGAAAAATTACCGTCTTAGCGGCTTAGGTAGAACAAATATTTTGTCTGACGAGCGCAAATCATCTTTAGCATATATATCCTCAAAATAACTGCCATTCAGAATCCACGTAATCACATTTTAAGCATTCTTGCCAACAGAACCAATGAACTTTGCAAAAGTAAAATCCTGCTGACACCAGCCTCTTGGATCGCTTGTGCGGTTCTGAAGAACTGAGAGACTTCACTGGCTCACTGCCTTGGCAAAAGCCAGCAGGCGGCACTGCGGCAGCCGACTAGGCGCAGGTGCTGGCGGCACCGCGGCAGCCGAACCAAGTGGCAACTGGCGCTGCATTGCAAGCGTAGCCGAAGCAACGCAGGCGCACTGGCGCAGGCAGCAGCGGCCAGCAGGTAGCCCCTGTCGGCTGTGGCGGTGTGGCCCTGTCACCTCACCGACGTCCGGCGGCCACTCCGTCACGGAGCTCCATCCCGACAGCCCACAGCGAGCACGGCAGCACGCATCACTTGTCGTCGATCGGTCTGTCGGTGGGGATTCCAGCGAGGCGGCGACTTGGCAAGGAGGCAACGGTCGGCGACGAGCACGGATCAAGCTAGGGATCGTGTAACACCCTACTTCCAACTGAGCCTAATCATCTGAAAATAGGAAATTTTGGCAGCATTTCCTCTGTAGAGTGGTATAACTGACCATAAGAAACAAACCTCAGGCAGCCAAAACAGATATAACCATCATATAAATAACCTTCACGACGCTACCAGCGTCTCACCATTACATATACCAAAACAATCGTCAACCCATCAACAAAGCTCAACTCAAACACCGGGAGACTATCGGTTTTGTGATGAGGGCGTGCGTGCAACTACCAAAAACCATCCCCGACTAGCACGTTAACAACTAAACATACCTGTAAAAGATTTAACAGGGGGTGAGACGAGCTCAGCAAGTAACAGCTATGTATATAAACACATCTCACTTCGTTTTGAAAGTATTTGGGAATACACAATCTTCTCACATCAACAAGCCAAAACACATAGTTTTAAAGAGGTTATCATTTTTAGAATATTTGTCGAGGAAACAACGACAAACTCCAACCCGTTCTTCCACGCAAAATGGCATTCAAACCCCAGAATTCTGTATTCTCCAGATTTCGTAGAAAAAAGAAATGTATGAATGCCATGATGCAACTCCATTTGAGAGCTGGACGATACCAACATCTCATGCAACTCCATGTACCGGTACGAATCACGCACGATGGCAGTGATCGGCCTTTATCACCATATGAAGTGCATAAATGCATATGTATGCATGTGAATTGACGTCAATTCTTTATTTCTTTTTGAATAGCTCATGATGAAAACCACAATTGATTCATGAAGACAAATTGATTTCATGAAATAAAGGTACAGTCCAGATTAATAAGAAAAGCATTGATTTAAATAATCGAAAGCAACGGCATCCATAATTTAAATGGATTAGAAAAATAAAACCATATACTTCAATTTTGTTTGCAAAAGAAATAAGACATGAATATAAACATAGCATAGAACCACACCCCCAAGTTACTTGCCTTTTACCAAAAGCGACGAAGCAAAAGCAAATCACGGCCGCCCAGAAGAGGTACCACCTGTACACGTATGTTATTAGCACTAAAACACATTTGAAACACATAAAATATGAAGCGTCAACCCTACGTCGGGAAACGTCGCGTCTACGCCGATATTTCGGACAATTGAACAGAGCTGTATCGCATGAAATGATACACTATTTCCAATTCAGGGTTGAACTAAAATTCTCATTACTTAGACTTCATTTCGATGAATTGAAAACTTCAACTCGGATGTCGTATCTTCGAGTCAACCACGATTATCAAAACGAATCAAACTATTGATCACATGAAATAATACGTCACGAATTAACTGAGTTGATTTAATCCAACCACAAACGTCCAGAAAATTACCGAAAATTCGCCTTCGAAAGATTGACGACGAAACTGACGAAATTCCAAAATTTCCAACTTTTTTTTTCCTTTTCTTTTCTTTTTCTTCTTCTCCTTTTTTTTTTCTCTTTCTTTTCTTTTCTCTTTCTTCCTTTTCTTTTCTTCCTTCTTCTTCTTCCTGCTTCCTTCTCCTGCGCCGCTTGGTGGCTTTGGCTGGCTGGCTGCTTCGGCAAAACAGAGAAAGAGAGGGGGAGGTAGCTGGCGGCGGGGCCGGCGGCAGCGGCGACGGCTGGCGGCGCGTGCAGCAGCGGCGGCAGTCGGCAGCACGGCGCAGCGGCGCACGCAGGGGCGCGGTGGCCGGCGGCTGCGGCGGCCGGCGGGCTGCGGCGGCCGGAGCAGGCGGCTGGCGCGGCAGTAGGGGCGCGGCTCGGCAGGAGAGAGAGAGAGAGAGAGAGAGAGAGAGAGAGAGAGAGAGAAACGAGAGAGAGAGTCCGGCGCTCGCTCGGATGCTCTGGATGGGTCGGGGTGACGACCGACCCATCCGGCTTTATCTTTTTTTTTTAAACAACGAACGATCTAGATTTATTGGGCTCGCTACGGGTCCCAGAGTGCCCGGAACGGACATATAAATAGCAAAATGGGTTCGTCTCGACGAGATGAACGCAACCGCGGTCCCCGATCGGCCATCCGAGCGACGGATTAAAAAGTCAAAATTTGGTCAACTTCTCCCTCTTTTTTTTCTTTTTTTTTTTCCAAACTTCAGTATTATATTCTCCCCTCCTTAAAAGAATTCGTCCCCGAATTCTACCGCTTCCATGGCAACTATGAAACAGAGGTATAAATATTTCAAAACTTATGACTCACCAGTCTCAAAGAGCTCAGGATACTCCTTGCGCATTTGTTCTTCGAGTTCCCAAGTTGCTTCTAGTTCTGTTTTGATTTGTCCAAAGGACTCTCACAAACTTGATAGTCCTCCTCCTCATAACTCGCTCTGAGGAATCCAGGATACGTACCGGGTGGCACTTTACGGTCAGATCTTTCTCTATCGTGATTGATTCCACATCAACTTTATGCTCCGGGTCTCTCAGATATTTTCTTAGCATAGAAACATGGAAGACATTATGTATTCCACTCATTGAGTCTGGTAATTCAAGACGATACGCCAGACTGCCTACTCGGGCTGTGATTAGAAATGGACCAATGTACCTTGGGTTAAGCTTCCCAGACATACCAAAACGTACAACACCTTTGGTTGGCGACACTCTGAGAAGAACATAGTCACCAACTGAAAATTCTAGTTCTCGTCTCCAGATATCTGCATAGCTCTTCTATCGACTTTGAGCAGCCAACAGGTTCTGACGTATTTGGTACACCTTCTCTGATGTTTGCTGAATCAAATCCGGACCAAGTAATGATCTCTCTCCAACAGAATCCCAACACAAAGGGGAAACACACCTTCGGCCATATAAGGCCTCAAAAGGAGCCATCCGAATACTTGCTTGATAGCTGTTGTTATAAGCAAATTCTGCTAAAGCCAGATGGTCTTCCCAACTACCTTTCCAAGATAAGACACAAGCACGGAGCATGTCCTCCAAAGTCTGAATGGTCCGCTCCGACTGACCATCCGTCTGAGGGTGGAAGGCTGTGCTAAGAGAAAGTTTCGTGCCCAAGGCACTTTGCAAACTCTGCCAAAACTGAGATACAAATTTGGAATCCCGATCTGAAATGATCGATTTTGGCACACCATGCAACCTTACTATTTCCCTGATATATAAGGGAGCCAAATCATGTGCCGAACTGGTTGTCTTCATTGGAATGAAATGTGCAGATTTTGTAAGCCTATCCACGACAACCCAAATAGCATCTCTGCCTCGAGATGAACGAGGCAACCCAACAATGAAGTCCATAGTGATATGTTCCCATTTCCATTCTGGAATTTCTAAGGGTTGCATTAATCCTGCAGGTCTTTTATGTTCAACCTTTACTTGTTGGCAGACCCCACAAGATGACACGTACTTAGCAATATCCACTTTCATCCTTTTCCACCAAAAATTTTGCTTTAGGTCTCGATACATTTTGGTTTCACTTGGATGAATAGTATAAGGAGTCCGGTGAGCTTCTCTCAATATATCCATTTTCACATCTGCCTTCTGCGGTACACAAAGACGTCCTCTAAAGCGTATTGCACCATGATCATCCACACTAAACTCTTTTGATTTCCCTGCTGAAATTCTCTTTCGAACTTCTAAAAGAAGACGGTCATACTATTGAGCTTCACGTACACGTTCAGATATAGCAGATTGGATAATCATTTGAGTTTCTTGCTGCACAGTGCCAGCAAAGCAAAAAGATATCCCCATCCGATCCAACTCTGAATGTAAAGACATTATTGCTTTAGGTACACCTGTTCTGCTAAGGGCGTCAGCCACCACATTGGCCTTTCCAGGATGGTACTGAATTGTCAGATCATAGTCTTTGATTAATTCTAACCACCTTCGCTGTCTCAAGTTCAGATCTCTTTGAGTGAAAATATACTTGAGACTCTTATGATCAGTGAAAATATCACATGACTCCCCATACAGGTAATGCCTCCAACTCTTCAAGGCAAAAACCACTGCAGCCAATTCTAAATCATGAGTGGGATAATTCTGTTCATGAGTCTTCAATTGTCTGGAAGCATATGCAATTACCCGACCTTCTTGCATAAGCACACAGCCAAGTCCAATCCGAGAAGCATCAGTGTATACTGTGAAACGCTTACCACTCTCGGGTAAAGCCAAAATATGAGCATTCACCAGCTTATTCTTTAAGGTTTGGAAACTGACCTCACAATCATCAGTCCATACAAATGGAACGCCCTTTTGGGTAAGTCTAGTAATAGGCTTTGCTATAATGGAGAAGTCTTGTACGAAGCGCCGATAATGGCCAGCTAGTCCAAGAAAACTTCGAATCTCTGTCACATTAGATGGTCTTTGCCATTCTATTACTGCAGCAACATTCTTTGGGTCCACAGTAATACCATGTTGATTAATAACATGCCCAAGAAATCCGACTTCTTCGAGCCAAAAGGCACATTTCTTTAGCTTCGCATAAAATTTATTCTTCCGAAGAGCCTCCAACACCAGACTGAGATGCACCTCATGTTCCTCTTTTGACTTGGAATAAATCAATATATCATCGATGAAAACCACCACAAAGACATCCAATTATTCATGAAGCATCCGGTTCATAGCTTCCATAAAAACAGCAAGGGCATTCGTTAGTCCAAAAGACATAACTACATATTCAAAATGCCCATACCTTGTATTGAAAGTCGTTTTCTCAATATCCTCATCTCGGATTCACAATTGATGATAACCCGATTGCAAATCGATCTTCGAAAATATCATAGCACCCCTCAACTGATCAAAAAGATCATCAATACGAGGTAGAGGATATTTGTTTTTGATTGTAACTTGATTAAGCGCCCGATAATCCACACAAAGCCTTTTTGTGCCATCTTTCTTTTCCACAAATAAAACAGGGGCAGCCCAAGGCGACGTACTCGGTCTGATAAAACCCTTAGCAAGGAGTTCATCCAATTGCTTCTTCAATTCCTTTTGTTCCATTAGAGCCATTCGGTATGGAGTTTTATAAATGGGTTGTGTACCTGGAATCAACTCAATACGAAAGACTGTTTCTCGTTCAGGAGGTAATCCTGGAAGCTCACTAGGAAACACATCAGGATAACGACACACTACTGGGATATCTTCCACACGTAGAGTGACATCCTGCCCTTCAACCAATGACCAAAGAGCACCAGATTTCCACATCCTTCGGTTAGGAAAAATCTTGCACAACATGGAAAGGGTATATGGCAAGGCATTCCCTTGGAAAACAATCTCCACTCCTGATGGAGCTCGCAAGGTGATGATTCTCAAAGAACAAGAGATAATGGCTTGGTACTGGGCAAGCCAATCCATACCAAGAATAACGTCGAAGGACTCTAAATTGATCATCACCAAGTTAGCCGTGAATTCCTCATCTCCAATATTTACAACACACCCCGGGCAAACATAAGAACTGGATATAAGACCACTGGGAGAGTTAACTATCACAGATTGCCCAATTTGTTGTACTGATAGTCTCGCTCGTTTAACGAAGTCTACCGAGACAAATGAAAAGCTAGCTCCAGAATCAAATAAAACATGTGCATCAAAAGAGTCCACGGGTAAGATACCTGTCACCACGTCATTATGACCTCCTGTCTCAGCACTAGGTAAAGTATATAACCCAGAAGGTGTCTGAGATGAAGAGGTTCCTGCCACGTGGGAAGAAGATGCCCCAACCACCGGTGGTGTCTGTGTAGAAGTCCCCTGAGGAAACACAGGCTGATGTGACCAGTAAGGCCCAGTGGGAACTGTAGAAGGAAGATAATACTGCATCGGTGGAGCCATCGGGCCAGTGATGACCGTAGGAGTAGGAGTAGCAGCCAAAACATGTGCTGATCCCTTCGATGAAGAAGAAACCCCAGACGAAGAAGATACTGGTTCCCACCTGATGCGACTATTCGGGTTTCTGCGACACACCACATCTTTGTAGCCTGGACGACCACATACTGAACAACTTCCCTTCCAAGAGCATTCACTCTGCATATGGGAGTCACCACACTTGAAACACACCAAACCAAAACCAGGTTTAACCACTGTACGAAACTGGGTACTGGTGCCTGGAGAATGCATCTGAGAGGATCCACCACGGTATGGTTGGTGACGTTGCTGTCCCTTGTACTTCTTATGGATGGGACCACCAAAACGACTCTTCTTCTCTTCTGATCCTTTATGCTGATCTGCTCCCGATGTCTTGCGAATATCATCAGTGTAAGATTGCTGCAGCTCAACACCAGAAGCCTGCGCAACCATAGAACGAAAATCTGTAACAGGAAAAGCACCAAGCACATGAAGAATAAAGGGCTTCAAACCCTGCCTGAATCGTCTGGCCTTCTCTGCATCATCGTGGGCTACATGAGGTACAAAGCGCACAATTTGATTAAAACCCACTTCATATTCTGCCACTGATTTCTGACCTTGCGTATAGTTGTTCAAATCAATTTGCATTTTATCCAGAAAAGTGGCTGGATAGAATCTCCTCTCAAATTGTCTGACAAACTCAGACCAGGTTAGATCTCCATGGCAACAGTCCTGGCTGACTGTACACCTCTCCACCAGATCTGGGCTTCTCCCTTCATCAACTGTACCACATATCTGACCTTGTCTCGAGGCAGCACATCAAAAGCATCCAGCTGCATCTCTATATAAGCAAGCCAATCTGCAGCCTGAATTGGAGTCCCTGATCCATCAAAAGAGTCCAATTTCATACTAACCCATTCACGGAGCGACACACCACTAGTAGCACCCCCTTCAGGCATCTCTCGTGCCACAGTTCTAGCAGCAGCAGGAGTATTTGGAACAACCTGCCTCAAAGCTCTTAGCTCTTCTTGTATTTCCTTCATAGTGGTCATCAGCTCCGCTTGACTGATACTTCCTGTCTAAGAGGACTCAACCTCAGCAGCCGATAACTGTGCATCACCACGACCTGGGGCTGCTGTACGACTACGACCTACCTCGGTACCTCGACCACGACCTCGCACCTTCGACGGCATAGCTACAAACACCACAACGGATAAGTAAGCATGCACTAACTGCAAACATACTTCAAACAAAAAACTAAAGGGAATATAGCGGATCAAGGCATATGAAAAGATATGCAACCCCTTTCCCATCCTACATGTGCATGTGTGGCAAGGTATGAACTGCTTATCCTAGAACCTAAAGCCTAGGCTCTGATACCAAGCTGTAACACCCTACTTCCAACTGAGCCTAATCGGCAGCATTTCCTCTGTATAGCGGTATAACTGACCATAAGAAACAAACCTCAGGCAGCCAAAACAGATATAACCATCATATAAATAACCTTCACGACGCTACCAGCGTCTCACCATTACATATACCAAAACAATCGTCAACCCATCAACAAAGCTCAACTCAAACACCGGGAGACTATCGGCTTTGTGATGAGGGCGTGCGTGCAACTACCAAAAACCATCCCCGACTAGCACGTCAGCAACTAAACATACCTGTAAAAGATTTAACAGGGGGTGAGACGAGCTCAGCAAGTAACAGCTATGTATATAAACACATCTCACTTCGTTTTGAAAGTATTTGGGAATACACAATCTTCTCACATCAACAAGCCAAAACACATAGTTTTAAAGAGGTTATCACTTTCAGAATATTTGTCGAGGAAACAACGACAAACTCCAACCCGTTCTTCCACGCAAAATGGCATTCAAACCCCAGAATTCTGTATTCTCCAGATTTCGTAGAAAAAAGAAATGTATGAATGCCATGATGCAACTCCATTTGAGAGCTGGACGATGCCAACATCTCATGCAACTCCATGTACCGGTACGAATCACGCACGATGGCAGTGATCGGCCTTTATCACCATATGAAGTGCATAAATGCATATGTATGCATGTGAATTGACGTCAATTCTTTATTTCTTTTTGAATAGCTCATGATGAAAACCACAATTGATTCATGAAGACAAACTGATTTCATGAAAATAAAGGTACAGTCCAGATTAATAAGAAAAGCATTAATTTAAATAATCGAAAGCAACAGCATCCATAATTTAAATGGATTAGAAAAATAAAACCATATACTTCAATTTTGTTTGCAAAAGAAGTAAGACATGAATATAAACATAGCATAGAACCACACCCCCAAGTTATTTGCCTTTTACCAAAAGCGACGAAGCAAAAGCAAATCACGGCCGCCCAGAAGAGGTACCACCTGTACACGTATGTTATTAGCACTAAAACACATTTGAAATACATAAAATATGAAGCGTCAACCCTACGTCGGGAAACGTCACGTCTACGCCGATATTTCGGACAATTGAACAGAGAGCTGTATCGCATGAAATGATACACTATTTTCAATTCAGGGTTGAACTAAAATTCTCATTACTTAGACTTCATTTCAATGAATTGAATACTTTAACTCGGATGTCGTATCTTCGAGTCAACCACGATTATCAAAACGAATCAAACTATTGATCACATGAAATAATACGTCACGAATTAACTGAGTTGATTTAATCCAACCACAAACGTACAGAAAATTACCGAGAATTCGCCTTCGAAAGATTGACGACGAAACCGACGAAATTCCAAAATTTCCAACTTTTTTTTCCTTTCTTTTTTTTTCTTCTTCTCCTTTTTTTTTCTCTCTTTCTTTTCTTTTCTCTTTCTTCCTTTTTCTTTTCTTCCTTCTTCTTCTTCCTGGCTTCCTTCTCCTGCGCCGCTTGGTGGCTTTGGCCGGCTGGCTACTTCGGCAAAACAGAGAAAGAGAGGGGGAGGCAGCTGGCGGCGGGGCCGGCGGCAGCGGCGACGGCCGGCGGGCACAGCCGGCGGCGCGTGCAGCAGCGGCGGCAGCCGGCAGCACGGAGCAGCGGCGCACGCAGGGGCGCGGCGGCCGGCGGCGGGAGCACGGCGGCTGGCGGGCTGCGGCGGCCGGAGCAGGCGGCCGGCGCGGCAGCAGGGGCGCGGCTCGGTAGGAGAGAGAGAGAGAGAGAGAGAGAGAGAGTCCGGCGCTCGCTCGAATGCTCTGGATGGGTCGGGGTGACGACCGACCCATCCGGTTTTATCTTTTTTTTTCAAAACAACGAACGGTCTAAATTTATTGGGCTCGCTACGGGTCTCAGAGTGTCCGGAACGGACATATAAATAGCAAAATGGGTTCGTCTCGACGAGATGAACGCAACCGCGGTCCCCGATCGGCCATCCGAGCGACGGATTAAAAAGTCAAAATTTGGTCAACTTCTCCCTCTTTTTTTTCTTTTTTTTTTTCCAAACTTCAGTATTACAGATCGGGATGGGGATTGGGGAATTTTGCGCAACCGATCGGGATGGGGATCGGGATGTGGCCGATTGGAGAGCTTGCCGAGTTGAGTTCAGTTGGCTATAGTCAGTAGAAATTTGTTGGCTTTTTCTTAATTGACATGAGCTGCTGAGTAGTATAAAAAAAATTGAGCCAAAATTACAAGGTAGTCCAGGACCTACCTAGACTACCCTATAGCTCCACCCATGCATAAGAGATCTAGATCGACATGAGTGAAGAACGTAACATGTCCCATGGGCATTTGCAGCAACCACCAAGCTCCCCTCCCATCCCACATCATCTTACCGCTGTGCCAATGGCGGCGATCGTACACCTCATTTGCTAGTTCTCAGCGAGAGACTTAAGTGGCGAAAATAAAATTAAGATGAGAAAAAACTGAATGACTTTATTGGCTACAAAAGAAACCACCCTATGCCTTTATCTATGCTCTGCAGCTATATAATCTAGCGATGGTCTCACCCCTTTGCGTGAACAGAGCATATCTTAGTTTGTTACGGTTCTTGTGGCCTGTCCACCTGAGTTTGACTCTCAAACTTGGCATATGTGCTCACATTTTAAATCTTGAGAAGAAATATCACATATATATGTGGATGTGTTCAATAGTTAAAGAGATCTCTAATCTAATTTAGACATGTACTAAGGCATACCTACATAGGTGTGTGTGAGTGCGTCTGACTTGTATTAAAAAAATGGTCTTGCCCCTTTGTGGAAGAGGAGGTTAATAGCCGGCAGAAGTAACACAAGAAGAGTTATAGGGGAGGCTAGGTTATGTTATTGGGAAGGGAAGGGAAGGGGAATGTGGATGGAGGAGGCGATTGGAGGGTTATTAGGAGCAGTAATACTATCTTACTAATGTTCGGGCATGTGAAAATTTCTGGATGTTGCACTTACCAACGGACTCAGAAATTTCTTCTATTTCAGATCGCTGGAACTTAGCATCCATGGACTAGCTCAATCCTTATCTCCTCACTCCTCTCTATCTCTCCTCTCCTGCTTGTCCCCACGGGTTGAGATCCTCTAACTTCAACCCTTGAAGTCACGGTGTGTCTTCACCCCTCGATCCTCCCTCCGTTCCTCGAATCGAGATCATGCGGCTCTCCCTCTCCCTCGTAGCTCTCTCTCTCTCTCTCTCTCTCTGACCATGAAAGAATAGAGCACTTCTCACAAAGGCGCCCTGAGCTCAAATCTCACCCACTCGAGCTCAAATCCAGCCCCAACATTACACATGCAAGTTCGTGTTAAGTGGTATTGCGTGTTCCTGCACAAGTGAGAATCTAGTGCCCTCTAATCTATCCTAGCGTGTGTAAAAAGGGACGTGCACACGTGTGTGTGTGCACGTTTAGTAGTAGATGTGGGTGGGTGTGTGCGTCATGATTGTACTCTTAAAAAAAAGAAATCCACACAACCAAGCCTTAAAATGTGTTGAGGGACGTTTTGCGAAGGTTTCACCTCACTTTCCCATGTGAATCCTCCTTTTCCCAGGCTAAATCATCCTTTCATGCACCGTTCTTCCACAACTCTGATGACTCCGATCCTGTCCCAGCAAGCCTCCGCAGGCGTGCTTCTCCTGGCCAACTAAGGGCACGAAGATCTTTCGAAGACCCTTCGTCGTTGGTTTGTCCCTGGCACGGCCGTCCGCGTGAGCCGAGCATCACCATGGTTGCCATCGGCTGTGCTCCAGTCGGACGAAGTCTGAGCTGGGTGGTTCATCATCGCGCGCTCTAGCTAAGGGTATCCTCGGCCAGCCAAATTCTGCCTCCATTCAACGGCGACGAGGTGCGCCGCCATGAGCAAGGCTCCGGCCATCGCTACTAGCCAAGAAGCATCCAAATCAGACTACCTGACATGGCTGAAGCTCCTAGTGCCGACCACCGTTGCCACCTCACGTCGGTTGCCACCGCGAGATCCTCAGTCGTCTTACACCGCCATCCCCTCCGCTCTGCACCATTCTCTGGGTCACGCAGGCTAATGGTGAGCTGTCTTGCTGTGTTGGAGCCACGACTGTGAGGATCTATCACTCCTGCACCGATACCCGTCGCTTGTAGCCCTATATGCACAATTGTCTACATCGTGTATCCGCCATCACAAGCCCAACCTCCTCTGCTAGTCTTTTATTTAGGATACGTGAATGGGGGAAGAAGAAGGAAAGGAGATGACACCCTTGAGAATGATTTCCCACGAAGAATGATGCGAGGGTGATTTCCCGCGCAGTCAATTTTTCTCTGTCTAGGAGCTCGATGTATCAGAGAGACTAAGCTGCAAAATCTTGATTTGAGGAACGTACAACGGATCTGATGGGTGAAGTCACTCCTGGTTGAAGTCAGAGGATCTTGATCCCCCACCACGTGCTCCATGCACGCTGCAGGCTCTTTCTCCCACTTGCTTCTGCCATGCATGGCCTGCCCCAAGCTTCTCTCCCTTCCCCCTTCCTTCCTCCCCCACTCTCCTCTCTCTCTCTCTCTCTCTCTCTCTCTCTCACACACACACACACACACACACACATGCACTTGAGGAAAACTGCAGTGGGGAAGGGAGCTCACCGAGGTGATGCTCCCTTGCAGGAAGATGGCCAGACTTCGATTAATTTGGCACCACTATGGTTGGAGCTTGCTGGATCATGTGAAATTGATACCTCGATTAGGCGGTGTTATGGTCGGATCCAAATCCTCTGACTTTACCGTCAGAGAGGAACAATTTATGTCCATTTTTCTAGTTCAGGTTTGATGTCCATTTTCCTAGTTCAGGTTTGTAGAGGTTTTGTTCATAGTTAGGAAATGTTGCAGTTATGATTTTGGAATGTTGCAGCTTCTTGGATGTTGCAGCAGTACTTTTTTTATGTTGCTCATGTTATTTTTGGATGTTGCAACAATACATTTCCACATTACAATTTTTTAATGTTGAAGCAATACTTTTTTTCATGTTGCTCATATTATTTTTGGATGTTGCAGCAATAATTTTCTCATGTTGCAATTTTGGATGTTGTAGCAATACTTTTTTTTAGAAAATTGTTTCGTTCAATCAAACTTGTTGCAGATGTGGTTCTCGATTGTTACATACACAGTTGAAAAATATTGTAGTACCTCGATCTCATTGATCTATTTATCTGAAGTTACTACGAATTTGGATCGTGTTTGTTGCAAGTGTTTTAAACAGGTGTTGAACGAAACAATTATCTACACGAGGCAATATGTTGCGCTAAAAATCATCTACACGAGTCAATATGTTGTGCTAAAAACCAAGTAGATGATTTGTTTTATCTTGGAAAAAGAGCTAATACCTTAGAGCATCTCTAACCATATTCCCTTCATTTCGTTCCATTTCCTGTTTCCATTCCTTTTATTTTTTCTCATCTTCAACAGCTTCCCTTTGAGGGGAATCACGAAGGGAAAAGAGAGAGAATCCCGTCCTGGAGTGAATGACCTCAGGAATCCTTTCGTGACGGGAACCGTGAAGGAAAACCGTTGGAACGTTAAAGTGAATGAAAATACCTTCACGATAGGAATCTGAACCGTAAAGAAAAACCCTTAACCATAGTCTTAGGTTGACAAAAGAGCCAGAAGGTTGGTACCGTTTGACAAAAGAGCCAGAAGGTTGGTACTTGGTAGTGAGGCAAGTAGCACGGGTGCAACAGCAATCAAAGACAAATATAAAGGCGAAGCACAAAAGTTTCGTCATTCTGCCACGGTAGGCGGAAGTAACGACAATATTGATAGTTGTACTGCGAAAAGGAAACTAAGGGGGTGCACTGAGGAAGAAGACGGGGAGAGCCAGGATGCACGGTTGGGAGGGCGAAGACGACGAGTGGCTGACTGGTTACTACAAATAAGACGCGTCAAAGAAGTATGATGCACAATCACAACTGATGACTGCCTCCTCATCTTTCTGTGCTTGACTTTGATGTATTCAACCTATATCATGATGTTGCCAATATATCTAATCAATCGAGAAAACTCGGCACCTTATATGGTGCATGAGAATGTATGCCTATATTCACATTGGCTTTGAGGCTTTATATTTGAAAAATAATATAAGCTTACCCAACCAAGTGAAATGGAAAAATAAGAAAGCAATGGTGAGTCATTAAAAAATACCACAAAAAACCATACATGCAAGTGTAGCAGCCTGGCACTAAAGAAATCTGTTCCATCTAAAAGACCAGTGCGATATTTCTGAGTACACATTTCAAGCACTGTACTATTTGACAGTGATAGGTAAACATTGATTATTCATATATTGAAGAAACAGTTGGTAAGCTAACAATCACATGTAAGCTAGCATATTGATTAAACATTTCAACTAGCTGGGAGCACAATTTTGTACCAGATTGGGGACAGTGTAAGCTAAAAGGCTACAGGCAGTACAATTTATTTGTTAACTTAAGCAGTACAATACATTATGTAAGAAACGGATTTCTTTACATAAGTCAATTACAAAATACTTAAACAGAGTGGGAAAATGGACATATATCTATATGTTGTTGAACATATCAGATATAGAATTGAGCTGTTCAATATCTAACTACTTATAGCCTTGTTTGGATCGGCAGAAGATGAACACTTTGGTTGGTGAATAGCTAACACAAAGCAACACTCTAGAACCAAAAAGCAGCCATGTAAATAAATTGAAATTTTAGATTGAGCCCAATGTAATAGAAGAAGTCGGCTCATTTCAAGCTCTATTTCACACAAAAATCTCAGTAACCTAGGATCAGAAGCGTTGCTATTCCTTTACAATATACTTTCTTTTTTCAAAGCACCGAGATTCAGCTCATTACTACCGCCAGGGCTACATCCCACTGAACAAATCTACGTAAAATAACCCCAAAACTACTCTGTTAACATCAAACCAGATGCTTGAATCAGCAGATTCACCAAGCATGACACTTCCTCCATTCCCATTTTATACATCCCCATTTCCCTAGCTATGTTAGAGACAAAAAGTGGGGATGAACAGCACGCGTTAATCAAATTGAAGGTCCATGGATTCAAGAACAGGGGTCGAACTAGACAGATCAAATCAAGAGCCAACGGATGGTAGCAAGGAAGCAGCTAATATGAATCAGGAAATCAAGAAGCAGCTCAGCTCCCCTGGTTGACTCTTGCCGAGCGAAGACGTTGGGGCACTGGCTCCGTGGAGGACCGGATCGCCGTCCAGCGCGTGACGAGACTGGTGGTTAGCAGGGACTTCAATTTCGTTTTACAATTTTTTTCGTTCACCGAAGAAAAGACCGAAATTCGTGATATTTCACAGAAATTTTGATCATTTTTCGTTATTTGCTCTGTGGATCTTACATTTCAGTGAAAGAAAATTCCAGAATAAGATATTTTGTTTTTCACCGAAATTACTGAAATTCGTGAAATTTTACCAAAATTTTGGAGAAATTTTAATCCCTGGTGGTTAGTGGCATCGATAGGGTTATCGGGGTCAATAACACAGTAAGCAGACATCCTGGTTGTGGGGTGGTAGCGTTTCCAGCGAGATCGTCAGAGAAGTCAACCATTGTACTTGATCTAGAAAAGTAGGAAGACAATCTTGGGGAGCCGTAGCAGTTGATGCCGCTGGTGGTGGTCGTAGCTCCAGAGATGGAGACGGAAGTTGCGGCTACGGCGCATGGGGGGGGGGGGGGGGGAAGCGGTGGCGGCAGGAGTGTATCTGGTTGAGGTCATGATTCAAGGGTCGATCGGAAGAACAACGAGGAGCTGTGGCGTTGGAGCAGCCGGGCCTGCGCACCCGTCGAGCGCCCTCATCTAGTCGGAGGCGAGCAGCACCATAGAAGGAAGAGGAGACGACGGTGATAGGGAAAGGGGATTGAGGCTCAGAGAGGTTGGACCGGGATCACTGGCAATAGAGCTAACCACCCAAATCTTCTACTACAGTACTCGTGCAGTAAATATGGTGCACTGAAAAACGGTGTACGGTACATCGATCACTGGTTCTACAGTGATTTTATTACATACTACTTCAGAGAACTGTAGCGTAAGACACGTATTATTGTGCCGTTCTCTGCTTTAGCACTGTAGCATAAGATACGTATTATTGTGTCGTTCTTTGCATTAGTCTCAGTACTGCAGAGGATTCAGATCCAGTTCGTGAACGAGGGGATCGAGTTCTAGAGAAGGCCGAATGTCGAGCAGTGGCAGCTCCACTTTAGACAGTCCTCAGCTCCCATAGCTTAGATCCGACAGTGCGAAACCAGATTTCGACGTGGATACCCTGAGAGCGCGTGAACCCGCTTGTATTTATACAGATAAGATGGGTGTCGATAGTTAATTTCTGATAATAATTTTAGAGTGTACCAATTGATGAGCGTATGAATAACGTTTGCGGTGTGCATGTGTTTGTGATGAACTAAAGAATACGGTGTTATCCAGGTTTAGGTATCTCGAAGGAAAACAGCTCTACGTCCTGTATATTTTGTTATTAGTGTTTGTGAACAGGTTACAGATGAGTTTTCTTGACTTCTCCCCCTACAAAATGAATCTTCATCTCTTTATATACTAGAAAGAAAGAGAACTTAAAAGTGAGCCCTATTTAGTAGATCCATGTCTGACTAGATATTCTACACTTAGATCATTAACATGGAGGATCGGGTGAACCTAACTTGCCCTGAGAGCTCTGTCTATCCGTCCCATCCATGGAATTCCACCGCACATGCTTTCCCCGGTCGCCTGGCCTGTCCCATCATCGTGCACCGCAAGTTTGTCTACCAAGCCATCCCGTCCCTGTGCTTCATGAGTCTACCTACAAAATCATCCATTTACCTTGTTGTTCTGTAGATCATGTCCCATCCATCACATGACACAAGTCGGTCCACAACACCCCACTCCATATCAATTAATGCTATGGGATAGGGCGTTGCCCATCTGCACTGGCCACGACTTCGTTCGCTGGAGGAGATGCTTCGGGAAGAAAAACACTTGAGTAAATACTAATAAATATGATTAGATAGGTTAAGTATGGGTGTCCCACGATCAGCCCGGGCTGGTCGTGAGACCATATTATATCGCAAGGAGGTTGGCCACGCAAACCTTACGTTGGTCGTGCAAGCTAAGGCTTGGTCGCTTGATAGGTCAGGGTCTAGAAAAAATCCCCCACCGGTCGGTACATTCCTCGTAGGGCCGTTAGCCAGAATGCCGCCTTCCTCAATACTCCGATAGGAGCCCCCAAGCTTCCTCGTGGTCGTGATCAGGTCTAGTCGCACCACTTGGGCTCCGTGGGTACATAATCCATCCAGAGAGTGGTCGTCGACGCTGTTTAGCTTTCAGATTTTGACTTTGAACTTCACGCCACATGGGGAGGTTAAGCATCTTGAAAAAGAAAGAGAGAGAGAAACATTGATTGCCGCTGGGCTCGAGGGACTTTCAGTTCCCCATGCGCGCCCCCTTGGATTTTGAGCGATTCGAATGCCACGCTAGTTGAGGTTGCTCAGTACTTCCGAGAGTGAGGTGTTTAAGATGAGATAGGTATAAGAAGCTAAGGTGTTGGTGTCTAGATGTAGCCATGCTTGCACGGTTTTTGACCGGGAAGCAGCCGTAAGCCCCCAGGGTAGTAAATGATAGGATCGGGGACATTCCCCATGGTAGTTCCACCCTTCACCCAGGAGTGAACCAATGGCTAGCCGAACAATAAAAGCAGGAGGTCACCCAGCTAGCCACCCATCGAAGTTTTTGCAAGGCAATAAGGCAACTCTTCTTGTGGATCATGGTGTCCTCCTCCCATTCCTAGTGCAGGAAGTTCGATGATCTTGGAGGATTTGGCAAGGGCCGAGTCGCCTCTGACGCCGACTTCATTTTTTGTGGTGTCCCCAGGGACAGACAATCTCAAAGTCCTTGCGAGGTTGGAGCCGACCACCTTCGTGCTTCCCTTGTTACAGAGAGGGTCTCCTCCTATCACTCTCGCTCAATCTCTGGCCCGTGCGGTTGCCCAGATTGAGATTATTGACATCTCCGATGATGAGGGGGAGGTCGACTGGAACCTTCTGGAGGAGGAGATCAACGGAGAGAAGAAGGTGGAGGAGGTGTAGAAGGAAGGTCAATCAGGTTTGCCAATGTCGGTTAGCAGCTCTGGCAGGTCTTTGTGTCAGCCACCCTCCCTGGTCCCTACGTAGGCTATCGTCCGATTCCAAGGGTGACTAGCTGCCACCCTAAGGAAGAGTATAAGAGGTTCCTTAACTCGTTCAATGGTAAGTAGGGGTTCGTATATTTTGGAATTTTTGGAGGTGATGGATCTTCACGATATGTTAGAGTTAGGCGGAACCTTTGGCTCTAGCCACCCGAGTCGAGAGGGAAAGAACAAGCATGTAACAGGATAGTTAGCCCGGTCCAATGTAATCAACCCGCTTGTAACCAATCTTTTCCATGAATTAAAAATGTTCCGGCCCTTTCTGATGGCCTTGCCGATGGCTGGAAGACCACTCGGGAACCCTGTGGGTTTTGGACCATCCTTTCCTAGCCGCTATTCGGAGTGTTCAGAGAGTTTTCCTTGTGTTGTCACGGTGAGTAGGCATTGACTGGCCCGCCCTACTTGTTAGTTAGGCTTTCGAAGCACGAGACGACCCTTAGCACGATAAATCCTTCAGTAGCGACCAGCGCCCAGCTCGAGTGGGGACTTGTGTCCTTGTGGTCATTATCCCGAGCTGTTTATACCTTTGACATTATATGAGTAGAGATCCCACACTATTCATGAGCCTTCGGCTATCTGGTCGTTTTAACTTCCTAGTCGCCAGGTCCCATAGTGATCATCGAGCATTGCTGTGTGCAGTAGTCGGAGAGCCAATCTGGCGCGAGTTTGCTGGTGGTCGTGAAATCCTGTAAAACAGAGAGTCTGATCTTTTGGGAAAAACTTATAAGTTATATTCCACGCTCATCCGGAAGGTTCTACAAATAGAGAAACAGATATGTCTCCGAGTAACCCTATACATAGAACTTGCATGGCAGGGTGATGTTCTATGAGTTGTGTAATTCACGGCCGTCCTCCATACCTAGCTTGACCGCACCAGGTCGGGTGACATCAGCCACTCTGTAGCACTCTTCCCACTTGAGGGAGAGTTTATTCTGACCGGCCTTATTCTGAATTTGCCTAAGGACAATGTCGCCTATAACCAATCTTCGCTCCTGCACCTTACGATTGTGATAGCGTCTGAGGCTTTGCTTATATCGGACAGCTTGAATTAGGGCATGCTCGCGAAACTCTTCAATCAGGTTTACATCATCCTCTCGTTGCACCATCTGGTCGTCGTCCGAGTAGTTGACCACTCGGGGCGATTGAAAGGTGATCTCGAAGGGAAGCATTGCCTCTACACCAAAAATAAGGAAGAAAAGGGTTTCGGCTCTAGCCCTAGTGGGAGTCGTTTGTAGCGACCAGGGTATTGTGAGTAATTCATCCACCCAGCATCTTGAATAGCTTTTAAGTCGATCAAAGACCTAGGTTTTGATCCCTTGCAGTATCATCCGATTAGCCCTTTTGACATGTCTGTTGCTTTGTGGGTGTGCCACCGACGTATAGCAAACTTTTGTCCCGATCTCTTTGTAGTAGTCCTATAAGCACTACTGACGAACCGAGTCTCGTTGTCCGTGATTATGTGATTTGGACTACCAAACCGTACTACCAGCCCTCGTATGAACTTAATCGCTGCTGCAGCGGTGATCTTCATGACGGGCTCGACCTGTATCCACTTGGTGGATTTGTCGATTGTCATGAACATGAATTCAAAACTGAATGGGGCTTTAGGGAATGGTCCCACAATATCGAGCTCTCAGAAAGTGAAAGGCCAAGAGAGTGGTATGGTTTGCAGTGCTTAGGATGGTAGGTTGGTATGTTGGCTATGGTACTGACATGAATTGCACCGTTTCACCAGCTCACGAGCATCCTAGAGGGCAGTGGGCCAATAAAATTCTTGCCGGAACGCTTTTCCGACCAGAATGCAGTACGAAACGTGGCTTCCACATATGCCTCCAAGGATATCAGAGAGCACTGTGCCCCCTCTTGCTGAGTGATGCACTTCAGTAGGCCGCTGCTCCCTCGACAGTAAAGGTGTCCCTCTACTAGAGAGTATCTGTGGGCTTGCCACGAGACCATCGTCAAGGATTGCTCGATTTTGAAGGTAGTCCGAGATCTGATCCATTTAGGTCATACCCAAATCGAGCAAGGTGACCACATAATGGCCACCCGAGGTCGACGACACTGAAGGAGGCGTTGCCTTCAAAGGTGTTGCCTCTAGTGCTCCGTTTTAAAGTGGAGCATCCCCTTCACCTTGGCCCAAGACTATGGTGGATGGTTGTGTAAGTCTTTCTTCAAAGATTTTGACCCGGACAGGTTCGTGAGAAGAAGTTAGACGGGCCAGCTCATCAGATAGGAAGTTATCCTTGCGAGAGACGTGCTTGACTTCAAGACCAAAAAAACATCGCTTCAGTCTTCTCACTTCGGTGAGGTATGCCGCCATTGTCGGATCAGAGCACTGAAACTTCTTTGCACCTGGTTAACAATCAATATTGAGTCCCCTGTCGCTAACAAACATTTAATCCCAAGTACGGAGACTGCTCGCATTCCAAACAAGAGGCCCTCATATTCCGTGATATTGTTAGTGGCTGGAAAATATAATTGAACTACGTACCTGAGGAGGTCACCGGTTGGTGACATCAGGACCACTCCATCCCCCGCTCCCTTCAGCGTAAACGATCCATCCAAGTGCATGGTCCAGTGCTCGTCCGCCTCTGGTCGCTGTATCTGCTCTGGCTCAAAGGATGACCACTAGGCAATAAAATCAACCAATGCCTGGGCCTTGATAGTTGTTTGGGGGACAAACTGAAGATCAAACTCCCTGAGCTCTACTGCCCACTTTGTTGATCTTCCTGTCGTATCCCAATTGTGGAGAACTTCTCTAATCAGGAGCAAGGAGATTACTCTGATTTTGTGGGCTTGTAAGTAGTGTCTGAGCTTGCCAGAGGCTATCAGAATAACGTATAGTAGCTTTTGAGCCTGCGGATATCGAGCCTTCGCGTTGTATAGGACCTCACTGACGTAGTATACTGGTCACTAAAGATCTTCTCGCTCGACGACCAGTACTACGCTCATGACCTATGGGGTAGCTGCAACATAGAGCAAAAGATCCTCGTCTGTCGAGGTGTGGTTAGTACTGGAGGGGAGGAGAGGTATCCTTTTAGATCTTGGAGGGTCACTTCCGCTTCTAGGGTCCACCAGAAGTGGTCACTCTTCTTCAGGAGCTTGAAGAGCGGTAACCTCTTCTTTCCCAGCCTTGAGATGAACCTGCTCAAAGCTACCATATATCCTGTTAGTTTTTGGACTTCCTTTAGCCTGGTCAGGGATTTCATCTGGTCGATGGCTCTGGTCTTGTCAGGGTTTGCCTCTATCCCTCGACTAGAAATGAGAAACCCGAGCAACTTCCCTGATGAAACTCCAAACATGCACTTCTTAGGGTTCAGTTTCATGTGGTACTTCCGAAGGTTGCCGAACATTTCCTGTAGGTCTGCAACCAGGTCGTCCTTGGTTCTACTCTTGACGACCACATCATCAACATACGCGTCGATATTTCTACCGAGTTGTGGTCGAAGAATGAGCTAAATGCAACACTGGTAAGTGGCACCAACACTTTTCAAACCAAAAGGCATTTTTACATAACAAAACACCCCAAAGGGTATGACAAAATTAGTCTTCTCCCCATCTTCCTATACATGTGAATCTGGTGGTACCCCGAACGGACATCTAAGAAGCTAAGAAGATTGCTGCCAGTGGTTGAGTCAACAAGCTGGCCGATCCAGGGTAGAGTTAAGAGATCTTTCGGGCACGCCTTGTTGAGGTCAGTGAAGTCGATGCACATCATTCACTTACCATTGTGTTTTGGGACTATGATTGGATTAGCCAGCCACTCTGGGTACTATATTTCTCGGATAAAGCCTTCTTCTAGGAGCTTGTTGATCTCCTTACAAAGTGTTTCCTTTCGATCGGCTGCGAACTGACGAGCTCTTTATTTGACCGGTAGCGCGTCAGGTCGCATGGATAACCTGTGCTCGATCATGTCCCTAGGGACTCCGGGCATATTAGATAGACTCTATGAAAATATGTCCGCGTTCACCTGGAGGAAAGTGATGAGAGTTAGTTCCTATTTGGGGTATAGACTGGCCCCTATCTGGACCGTTCTGGTTGGGTCAGAGTCGTCAAGACATACTGCCTTAAGCTGCTCATCCTGGCTGGCGGTGACATGAACCTTCACCGAGCGGTGACCAGGCATAGCATTCTCCAGCTGTGAACCGGGAGTTAGCTCAACCATGTCGATGCTCCTTTTGTCGCAGTGCAGGACCATCTTTGCACTGTCAAAGATAGTGATGGCCCTAGTCGGACCAAGGATCTTAATCACCTGATATGCGTAGTGGGTGACGACCATGAACTGGGACATCATTGATCGCCCCAAGATCACATTATAAGCGGTCTCGAAGTCTGCCACATCAAACAAGACATTTTCGGTCCTAAAGTTAATTAGCGAGCCGAAAGTGATGGGCATCTCGACCTACCCCAAGGGCTTAGCTGAAGAGCCCGAGGTAATCCCAAATAAAGGGGAGACAATTTCAACATGCTCCTTCGGATTTGCAAGACGTCCAGCGCATCGGTGAAGAGGAGGTTGATGAAGCTCCCTCCATCGATTAACACGTGACCCAGCCGGATGTTCTGAACTGTGGGTTCGACCACAATAGGTAGCGACTATGTTGCTTGACACTCGTGGGGTGGTCAGTCTGACTGAAGGTAAAGGGTACCTCCGACCACTTCAGACGCGGGCTTGGGCCTGGCGTGGTCGCCCACACTTCCCATACCATCGACTTGTATTCCTTGTTCGAGAAATATGTTGTGGCGCCCCCGAAGATGTGGTGGACCATGTGATCGATCTGCTGGTACCCTAGTGCTGACTGGTCAGGGTCAGCCCCATCCTCACCATCCTTGTCGTGCTGGATTTACGCTCTCCAGACTCCTTGTCAATAATGCCCCGCACAACCTTACACTCGATCAGGTCGTGGGTATCTGTGCCGTGGATCGGGCAGTAGCCATGACCCTTCTACCCCTCCCTTTTCTCGAAGCACCAGCATGATCGGCCAGTCTACTCGACCGTCATGACGTCGGATGGTCCCTCCTTACGTTTGTTCTTCTTTTTCTCCTTCCGACCGACCCCTTTGGAGAAGTCAAGCTGGTCAGAGGTCAGCCACGACCTGGCATCAATCTAACGCTCTTAGGCCTCGTGGCCTGGTGCACTTGTTTGCAAGCTCGAAGAGATCGGTAATGCTTCAGATTTCCTTAGTGGCCAGCTTATTGACCATCTTTAGGTCTCTGAGCCCTCTCTTGAATGATATGACCATAGATTCACCCTTGATCCTTGGAATGGTGTTTTGACACTCGGTGAAGCACTAGATGAAGTCTCACAATGACTCACCTTGTTGCTGCTTGAGTTGGTACAGGTTGTCCTCAACCCCGGGTCAGGCATAGGTTTCCTAGAAGTTGGTGAAAACTGGTCCCACAGATCCTCATAGGAGTGAACCGACTCACAAGGTAGGTTCATAAGCCAGGACCGGGCTGAACCGATCAAGGCAGTTGGGAAGTAGTTGATCATGACTTTTTCGTGGCCTCCTACGGCTTGCACCATGGTGGTGTAGATCTGCAGGAACTCTCGAGGTTGGTCAAGCCATCATACTTTTCAGCTAGGACCGGTCAAAACTTGTCTGGCTAGCACACCTCCTGCAGCCGGGCTGATAGGCCATCATATATTTTCACCCGTTGATGGAAGACAGCGTGTGCTCGAGAGAGAGACGATGGCCACGCGGTCCTAGGGATGGGATGGAGGAATCTGACGCCTCTATGCATGGGGGAGGCAAGTGGTAGGGCTGCTTGCCCATTTCCTGCTCTCACCGGGCGTGGTTCTCCTGCTCTCGTGTGGCCACCTGGCTCTGGATCACGCCACGGAGGTTGCATTTGTGCAGAGAGTCGCGAAGGTCGTAGGGTTGGCTGTCCCGATGTAGGGAACCGTCCAGATAATATTCTAATTAATCATCAAGTTGGTCATTTGCATAACCACAACTACAATGATTAACTTAAATATCACCCCGGTATTCCCGGTATGTGTTTCCTCCAGGATCGGAACACACACATTTACAACAAGCACATCATCATAAGATATAATAAAGAGTGACTAATTAAATTAAGTTACAAGCATTTAAGTAGATTTACTTTACAACAAATGTATAAACCGAACATTGTTAGAGTAGCTACGCAGCGGAATAAAATACATGACAACAAAATATGAGTGGTGCCATTTGCCCTAAGGCGCTACTCCAACATAACATCAACCGAGTAGACGACACTACTCATGCTCGTCGCCAACATCGACGGGCATAAAGTAGCCAAATACTAAACCTTCCTCACCTAAAAAGCAAACCAAGCACATGAGTACGAAGGTACTCGCAAGACTTAATCCATAATAGACACTTATAATTAACCTGACTCCAAGGAGAATGCAATTTGGATAATTAGCAAGGACTCAACCACAAAGTCAAGTGAATTTTATATGAGAGCAAATTTTGACTCAGTGTAAGCATCTACATCTAACCATAAACAATCTTCTATCCTTGAGATCATTACCATACCATAATCTTAACTTGAGTCGTATCAAAACTTAAACAATATCACCATACATTTCACAATACACTATCACAACCACAACTAGAACTCTAAGATTGATGCAAATGGATATAAGCATGCTCATAACTGAGAGCGCGACAATTCGAATTTAAATACGTAAGCTCATAATAGAAATGATTTATTTAAAGTCTGTCCAAAAAGGATCTTAATTAACCTAGCTATCAAGACTAAATGAACTTCATCAATTTAAATAGTAATTTCATACCAAAGTATATTTTTCCTAGATAGCACTGATCATAATATGAATTGTCCAAGTGGTTTGATAATTTTAGGACATTGCATTAGTTAACTGTGATTTAATTAAGCTGAAACACAAATAAATAAATAATTAAATATCAAAAAGTATTTATTGAGTTAAAACATTTATAACATGTATTTCATACTCATACAAAGCTAACACAACTGGTTTCATAATTTTTGGAGTTCGTATGAATTACCTATGAAATATACAAGTTATCAAGATAAAAAGAAAATGCCTAATGAACAGTAAAATCCGGAGTCTCTGGGTGAACTCGGACTCTCTGGGTTCCCGAGTCTCCAGGTGAACCTTCAGGTGGGGGTCCTCAGATATTTTTGATGAAAATCACCTGAAACCTCCAGGTTTACCCGTATAGTCCGTGTTTTGACCGCAAAACGCGAGTTTTTCGACGATTCTTCAGCCGATTCAACTTGCATGTCAAAATCTACGCCACCTAAACATGTAAAGGTAATAAAGTATTGGTTCTAAACCTAATTTACTCTCTGAACAAATTCGAATCGTTAGCTCAACTCCATCTAAACTCCTCATACTAGCTTTTGCTAAACAAAATCTCTCACATTGGCTCCACTTTCACATAAACACTAAAGTGCTTCACCAACTCTAGATTGCAGCCCATAAAACCTGTCCAATTCTGAGTTAAAGCGTTTATCCTCACATGAAAAGCTTAGAAGACTTACCCAAGGTGTTTAGCTAAGGTTTGTGGCTGTCAATTTGGAGAAGAATCGAATGAAAGCTTGGAGAAAGGAAGACCAAAGGGCTGCTGAAATTTCAGAATAGATGGGGTGACGAATTTTGATTAGCAAACCTTCAAACTTTCATGTATGTAGGCAAGAATTAGAGGGATGGAGAGCTAGAGAGGAGGGTATTTCAGTGATAATACATGCATACCTCAAATCCATGGACTTGGAGTGGGATTTGGGTAGAGAGTGAGAGAGTTTGAGTGGGGAGGGAGGGAGCAGCAGCTCCTGCTGCTATTTGGGCGTGGGGAAGAGTAGAGTAGAGTGAGGGAGCTGAGGTGGAGGGGTGGGGTTGCTGCCCAAGTAGGGAGAGGGTGTGGGGCCGGCTAAAATGGGTCCCACAAGTAAGAGAGAATAAAAGTTCAGCTGAAAAATAAATCTTTCTCTCCCCAACTTAATAGTCCAAAGATTAGAACTCTAGTGTTTTCTACATTCTCGCGAACTCTAACATCGGCCATTTTTTTAAAAAAAATCCGAAACAGGTAACAAACCACCATATGAAATTTAATAAATTCACAGCACTTAACACACATAAACATGATGCTTAGGATGCTAATGACATATGTATGCTTAATGACATGATTAGGAAAATTTGGGGCGTGACAAACCTCCCCCCTTAAAAAAATCTCGTCCCGAGATTCGGTACGAGTCGGGGAAGAGTACAGTGAAACAAGGAGCTTCATGATTTCGCGTTAAACCATGCTGTGAGAATTAGAAACTAGAGCAAAACTCACAAGTTGGCGAAAAGCTCAAGATAATCAGCACAAAGTCAATCTTCTCGTTCCCACGTCGCTTCATCTTCGGCATGATTACCCCATTGCACCTTGAAAAACTTGAAAGTGTTGCACAGGATGCTCACAATAAGAAAGATCAGGTTGTAGTTCTTGGTCATCCACAGTCACAACTTTGGTTGGAACGCGGAGACATTTCTTCAATTGTGAGACATGAAAAACGTTGTGCACGACGGATAGGGATGGAGGTAGCTCCAATTGATAGGCCACCTTGCCACGCCAGACAACAATTCGGAAAGGACCAACATATCACGGCGCTAACTTCTCTTTGATTTGGAAATGCCGTGTTCCCTTGAGAGGAGAGACCTTGAGATAGACGAAATCTTCGATTTTGAAAACAAGCTCACATCGGCGATGATCAGCGTAGCTTTTTTGACGAGATTCAGCTGTGAGGAGATTCTTGTGGATGGTTAGGACATGCTCTTCTGCCTCTTTGACCAAATCTAGGCCTAGAAAAGCTCTTTCACGGGACTCGGACCCATTTAGAGGCGTTCGACACTTCTGTCCATAAAGCACTTCGAAAGGCGACATCTTGATGCTAGGTTGGTAGCTGTTGTTGTAAGAAAACTCGGCAAATGGCAAGCAAATCTCCCATTGCTTTCCATACTTAAGAGTACAAGCTTGCAATGGGTCTTCAAGAATTTGATTCACCCACTCGGTTTGACCATCGGTCTGGTGATGGTAGGCGGTGCTATGGAATAACTCTGTACCCATGGCTTCATGAAGGCTCCTCCAGAAATGAGAGACAAAGACGGATCCACGGTCGGAAACTATCTTCATGGGAATTCCATGGAGGCAAACTATTCGAGCGAGGTATAGCTCCGCATATTGCTTAGCAGAGAACATTGTCTTGACGGGAAGAAAATGAGCAGACTTGGTTAAATGGTCCACAATGACCCAAATCAAGTCATACCCCTTAGAGGTCTTAGGAAGTCCGGTAATGAAATCCTTTCCGATCTCCTCCCACTTCCAAGAGGGAATGGGTAGGGGTTGGAGTGTACCAACCGGCTTGAGATGTCCGGCTTTCACTCTGCGATAAACGTCGCACTTGGTGACATAACGAGCGATCTCACGCTTCATGCGGGTCCCCCAAAATCTTTGTTTGAGGTCCTGATACATTTTGGTGCTTCTGGGATGAATAGACAACAACGAGTCATGAGCCTCATCCAAAATCTTCTTCCTTGACTCATGGACCCTCGAGACCACAAGTCGCTTTCTAAACCACAAGATGTTGTGATTATCCTCCGAAAAGTCCACAGCTTTGCCCTCCTTCATCTTGTCACAAATTCGGGACATGCCCTTGTCATTCTTCTGTGCGTCCTTGATTTGATCGAGGAGGGTGGATTTGACCTCAAGATTTGCAAGAAATCCCTCCGAGGCCATATTGAGTCCAAGTCTCCGAATTCATCATAGAGTGTGGTATTTCCGGGCTTAACCACAAGATAATTGCACCGAGCCTTTCGGCTCAGGGCAGCAGCAATGACGTTCACCTTGCCGGGATGATAATGAACCTCCAATTCATAGTCTTTGATCAATTCAAGCCATCTTTTTTGCCTCATGTTGAGGTCGGCTTGAGTGAATATGTATTTGAGACTCTTGTGATCGGTGTAGATATTACAAAGATTGCCAAGAAGGTAATGGCACCAGATTTTTAGAGCATGCGCAATGGCAGCAAGCTCTAAATCGTGAGTTGGATAATTTTCCTCATGGTGCTTCCATCAGCGAGAAGTATAGGCGACAACTCAGCCCTCTTGCATGAGGACATAGCCGAGGCCTATATGGGAAGCATCACAATAAATGTTGAAACTCTTGCCCACATCTGGTTGAGAAAAGATAGGAGTAGTTGTGAGAAGATTCTTCAAAGTCTGGAAGGCTTGCTCACAAGCATCAAACCAAGCAAACTTTACTCCCTTCTACAAGAGTTCAGTCATAGGCTTGGTAATTTTGGAGAAGTTCTCAATGAACCGGCGGTAGTATCCCGTAAGTCCAAGAAGACTCCAGATGCCGATGATGTTCTGCGACTGCCCCAATTGAGTACATCTTGAACCTTGCTTGGGTCGACAACGACACCATTTTCGGAAAGTACATGACCGAGGAAAGCAACTTTCTTGAGCCAGAATTCGTATTTGCTGAACTTGGCATAGAGAAGATGTTCATGGAGCCTTTCAAGAATGACTCAGAGATGCTGGGCTTGTTCTTCTTCGGTCTTGGAATAGACAAGGATATCATCGATGAAGATTACGACAAAAGAATCCATGTCCTCCATGAACACTGTGTTCATTAGATACATGAAGTAAGTCGGTGCATTAGTTAGGCCGAAGGACATGACCGTGTACTCATAGAGTCCATAACGAGTGGAGAAAGCCGTTTTAGGAATGTCCTCCGATCGAATCTTTATTTGGTGATAACCCAATCTTAGATCAATCTTGGAGAAGAAACGAGCACCGGTCAATTGATCAAACAAGATATCAATGCGGGGAAACAGATATTTATTTTTGATGGTGACTGCATTGAGAGGACGATAATCAACACACATCCTCAAAGTATTATCCTTCTTCTTGACGAAGATAGCCAGACATCCCTAACGTGAGGAGCTCGGACGAATGAAACCCTTCTCAAGTAATTCCTTCAACTGTTTCTTCAATTCCATTAACTCATTCGGATGCATACGATAGGGTCTTTTAGACACCGGGGTCGTTCCGGGTGCGAGTTCAATGACAAATTCAACATCCCGGTTGGGCGGAATCCCCGGCAATTTTTTAGAAATAACATCCAGGTACTCGCACACCACTAGGATATTCCAAAGGTCAGTGGTTGCGGCACACTCCAAAGCATAGAGATGGGGACCACCCTCTCCCAAGTGGAGGGGGATCCGGACACCGGTCAAATTTTTTAGAGAGATGATCCTCCGAGCGCGATTGATGAGAGCACCATATTTGGTCAACCAATTCATTCCTAAGATGACATCCACCCCCCTAGTATCAAGAATGATCAAGTTTGCAGAAAACAAAACTTCTTCAATGAGGATCTCGGCCAAAGAAATGACTCTATTGATTTGCAATTGGGTGCCGGGTGCATCAATATTATATGAAGAAGGTAGAGTCTTGGTGACCATATTGTGACGCAAGACATAACCCTCCTTAACGAAAGAATGAGATGCTCTGGAATCAAAAAGTGCAACTGCAAGGTAGGAATTCACAAGTATCGTACCAACGAGCACACTGTCGTCCGCCTGAGCCCCTTCGGCAGTGATGTGGTTCCCTCGGCCACACTTGGGAACTTGTGTAGCCTTGGATGCCTGCTAAGAGGGTTGTGCTTGCAGTGGCGGCCTTGGAGCATTGGCCATGGCTCCCATATTTGGGAAACGACACTCTCGCGCGAAGTGCCTGACACACTCACAATTGTAGCATGGGCCACCGGGACCACCAGTCACACTTCCTTGTGACCCCGCAGGCCTTGGAGTCTGATCTGACGATGAGGAGTATGAACGTTGCACCACCCACATTAGACGTGGAGCAGATGGTGTCGACATGGAAGATGAAGGGATTTGATTCCCCGTTCGCTGGTGTTGATAGCTCCCACCTAT
Source organism: Phragmites australis (assembly GCF_958298935.1). Classification (NCBI taxonomy): domain Eukaryota; kingdom Viridiplantae; phylum Streptophyta; class Magnoliopsida; order Poales; family Poaceae; genus Phragmites; species Phragmites australis. The sequence continues at coordinate 11,922,604 of NC_084924.1, forward strand.
AGAGGATGACGGGACTCTCTTACCCTTCTTCTCCTCTTGTTGGTTCTTCAACTTGTGCTCGACGGTGAGAGAGGTGCTCACCAACTTATTGAAGTCAGTAAACTCGTGAACGGATAAACGGTCTTGCATCTTGGTGGAGGGACCGTTGACAAAGTGATCTTGCTTCCGAGCATCAATACTGATTTCTTTCGGCGCATATTGTGCCAAGTGGTTGAAAACTTGAACATATTCCATGATCGACTTGCCTCCTTGCTTAAGGTCCAGAAATTCCTGCCGCTTGATATCCATTATCCCCTTAGGGATATGATAATCGTGGAAGGCCTAACGGAACTCTGCCCATGAGACACGATGATCAACGGCGTGCATGATGAGGTAGTTGGTCCATCATACGCCAGTCGCGCCTTGGAGTTGACCTGCGGTAAAGAAGGCCTTCTTGTGGTCTTCGCACTGTAGGAGAGCGAAGTTTTGCTCGATGGTGCATAGCCAATGGTCTGCGTTGAGAGGATCCTCGACGCGCGTAAAGGTGGGAGGATTAGTATGGAGAAAATCTGAGTAGTCATCACGGCGCTTGGCTCCTCCTCCTTGAGGAGCCGTGTTGAGCACAAGCGCCTCGAGAAGAGTGGTTTGCGCTTGATGGTTCTTCTCGATTTGCATGAGCACATCCGCCATGCTCGGCGGCGGAGACGGTACATGATTGTTCTTGTTGGACTCCTCAGGAAGATCACCCGAATTGCCGAGGGTCCTCATCCTACTGTCAATTCCAAGATTAGTGACGATAAGATCTTGACAAGGAAGATAACGAAAAGGAATTTATGATGACAAGGGATGGATAATTCAACATGTATGCGGTCGGACTCCTTAAAGCCAATAATAAGTAAATGCGTGCAAAAAGAGAGACATGAATGAAGTATACTCGATCCTTATCTACGCGTATCTTTCTTGAGTGCATCACTCTCCACAATCATCACATGCATATATATGCATTAATCCCCAATCATCACCCTTCACACGAAAATGAAAAATGGTGTTCCCGCGAACGGCTTGTGCAACTCGCCACACAAGCGACATTTCATACGTTGTTGCCAACATATTCACTTCCCGTACCATCATCTTATACGACACCACATGTAATCACCACATGGGTAGACGACCATAACTACCATCGTATGGTAGATGTTCATATATCATTGCTAACGTATTCCCCTTCTCGTACCATCGCCGTATGGGACATACCAGGCCCCTACCTCGCACTGGTTGAGCCCCCGATACCGCCATCGGAATGCATCCCTTATCTTCTTACCCTTTTTTGTCGATTACGTCGATGCAATATGAGTAAAATGACAGAATAATAAATAACAATCAACTGAATTGAAAGATATATTAAACAGTCATAATACTCGTACAATAAAAAGGTACACCATACAAGTCTCATACATAGGGCATAATATAGCTAAACTTAATCATCCAAAAGTTCACAAAAGAAACTATGCCCTATTACATTTTTCTTATCTCCACCGACTTAAAACCACCCATGATACGGATCCTAAACAAAGTCTTCCGAAAATTCATCCAAGAGATGAGCTTGCAGAGAGCCCGAATCGTCAATGGCGTCGGGGTGCGTGAGATGCTGCGACTCACCTAACAACATTTCCCTCGTGACCCCCTCATTGTGGAACTAGGGCACTCGTAATCCAAGGGATGCTCACACGCTGGGGACGAGGTACCCATGTGCCTTGCACCACCAGAAAATTGGTTATGAGGTTCCATGCTATATGACGTCATATGGCCCTCTCCATACAACACCTCGCATTTCACCAATCCATAGCGTACTTGCGGTTCCATCGTGTGTTGCAGTCGGTTGTAGCGCCTTCGCGTCTCCCATAATTCAGCGACCACACAATGGTAGGATTGGTCCAAGGAGCGAACCAACTCTACCATGTGGTGCTCATTCAATGGGGTTGCATCCGGAACATTTTCAAAGTTGTTGACGTTGTCGCCCCGGATGGGAAAGTAGATGAAAGGCCATCCTTGTAGAACCGGTAACTCACCACGAAGGGCAGCCATCGACTTGTATGCCACCGCTTGAACCGCCATTTCTTTTGAAGTTCCAATTGCCTCCAAGTAGTGAGGGTTGGCTCCGCCTTCTATGATCCTTGTTCGAATGTCCACGGTTGCTAGGTAATCCACCAAGTCTGGCCTAACTCCTCGAGCATACACCGCTACTCCGGCGCATAGGTGAAATATGCGCGCCAAAGCATCTCACGGAGGAGTGCGGGAAAACCTTCCACACCCTCGACACGAGTAGCCATTACCAACGTAAGAGCGGCCATCCTTAACCCATTAAGAAAGAGATGAGTTAGAGACCAAATTTAGGCATGCTAACAACAAGAAGAGGCACGATTAGCTCTAAGACAAGATGAGGAATAAAAATAGAACAAACACTTAGGACTCAAGGATAAACTTTAGTGGTTGTCTTAATGAGGTTGACAAAATTTTATTCACCCATTCTAAGCATTTTTAGGCTATTTTATTAAACCAAGCTCTGATACTATGCTGTAGGGAACCGTCCAGATAATATTCTAATTAATCATCAAGTCGGTCATTTGCATAACCACGACTGCAATGATTTACTAGAATATCACCCCGGTAGTCCCAGCATGTGTTTTCTACAGGATCGAAACACACGCCTTTACAACAAGCATATCATCACAAGATATAATAAAGAGTGAGTAATTAAATTAAGTCAAAAGCCTTTAAGTAGACATACTTTACAACAAAAGTATAAACCGAACATTGTTAGAGTAGCTACACAGCGAAATAAAATATATGACAACAAAAGATGAGTAGCGCCATTTGCCCTAAGGTGCTACTCCAAAATAATATTAACCGAGTAGACAGCACTATTCATACCTGTCACTAACATCGGCGGGCGTAAAGTGGCCAAATACTAAACCTTCCTCACCTGAAAAGCAAACCAAGAACTTGAGTACTAAGGTACTCGTAAGACTTAATCTATAATAGACACTTATAATTAGTCTGACTCCAAGGAGAATGCAATTTGGATAATTAGCAATGACTCGAACACAAAGTCAAGTGAATTTTATATCCAAGAGCAAATTTCGACTGAAGTGTAAGCATCTACATCTAACCATAAACAACCTTCTATCCTGAGATTATTACCATACCATAATTTTAACTTGAGCCGTATCAAAACTTAAACAACATCACCATATATTTCTCAACATACCATCACAACTACAATCGGAACTCTACGATTGATGCAAATGGATAGAAGCGTGCTTATAATCGAGAGTGTGGCAATTTGAATTGTTTTACACCCTGCAAGGAGGCACTCCATTATCCACATGACTTAAGGACCATACGGCTCGTATGACCACATATGTCCACACAAGGGGTACTCATGTCAACTTTTCCCAAATAAGCCCCAATCGTTTGAACATATGCCTCGGCATGCGGGGGTCATCTAGAACTACTCCAAGAGCTACATAAGGTATTCGGCTCATTCATCCCATATACGAATATGTGGTAAGTACGGACAAGTGCTAAAGCCAACTGCAATAACAGACGGTGCTTAATTGATTCAAGCAGACCTATAGAATCCGAGACTCCCTTCTCGAGCCATCCCTATTGCCCGCCCGAATCTCGGCTCATCCTCACTAATTGACACCATCCTCCATCATCATTATTTTTGTGATATAAGGTAAGCCCTAAGCTCGTGAACGATGGCCGAACCACCGCTCGACTTCTACTGATAACTTAAGCCATGCTAAGCGTAACACATTCTTTTTAAGTTAGATCATTATGTGACATGAACAACTCAGGTTACAAAGGATCAAGTGATAAACAATGTCAAGGAAGGGTAATGCAACAAATAGGATCTAACCCAAAACCCGACATACGACTCATTGACATACAAACATACATAAAGCATAACTTATCAGTTGACACAATATATGATCCAAAGTAATGAGATGAAAATGCTTAGATGCTTGTCTTGTTTATCAGCTTCACAAGCAAGGGAAATAACTTCCGGATCGCCCTCGATCACGCCTGCGTCATCCTCCGGTCCTTCGTTCACTAACGAAGATCGCATGCAATGATGAGCATGAAAGAGATACAATAAAAATGCTACAAAATTTTAATGAGGATGTGGTACTAGGTAATAAACATAATGCATCAAGAAACACCCGAATTTAAATACGTAAGCTCATGGTAGAAAGGATTTATTTAAGGTTTGTCCAAAAAGAATCTTAATTAACCTAGCTATCAAGACTAAATGATCTTCAATAATTTAAATAGCAATTTCATACCAAAGTATATTTTTCCTAGAAAGCACTGATCATAATATGAATTTTCTAAGTGGTTCCATAATTTTAGGACAATGCATTAGTTAACTGTGATTTAATTAAGCTGAAACACAGTTAAACAATTACTTAAATATCAGAAAGTATTTATTGAGTTTGAAAATTTGTAACATGTATTTTATACTCATAAAAAGCTAACGTAACTAATTTCATAATTTTTGGAGTTCGTATGAATTACTTATGAAATATACAAGTTATCAGGGGAAAAAAGAAAAGGCTTGATGAATAGTAAAATCCGGAGTCTATGGGTGAACTCAGACTCTCTGGGTTCCTGAGTCTCTGAGTGAACCTCCGGGTAGGAGTTTTCGGGTATTTTTGGTGAAAATCAACCGGAACCTCCAGGTTTACCCGAATAGTCCGTGTTCTGACAGCAGAACACGAGTTTTTCGACGATTATTTGACCGATTCGACTTGAATGTCGAAATCTAAGCCACCTAAATATGTAAAGGCACTAAAGAATTGTTCTAAACCTAATTTACTCTCTCAACAAACTCGAATCGTTAGCTCAACTCCATCTAAACTCCTCCTACTAGCTCTTGCTAAACAAAATCTCTCACATTAGCTCCATTTTCACATAAACACTAAAGTGCTTCACCAACTCTAGATTACAGCCCACAAAACCCATCCAAATTCGAGCTAAAAGCATGTATCCTCACATGAAAAACGTAGAAGACTTACCCAAGGTATTTAGCCAAGGTTTGTGGCTGTCAATTTGGAGAAGAATCGAAGGAAAGCTTGGAGAAAGGAAGACCAAAGGGTTGCTGAAATTTCAGAACAGATGGGGTGACGGATTTTGATTAGCAAACCTTCAAAACTTCATGCATGTGGGAAAGAATTAGAGGGATGAAGAACTAGAGAGGAGAGGATTTCAGTGATAATACATGCATACCTCAAATCCAAGGGCTTGGGGTGGGATTTGGGTGGAGAGTGAGAGAGTTTGAGTGGGGGAGGGAGGGAGCAGCAGCTCCTACTGCTGTTTGGGCATGGGGGAGAGGAGAGGAGAGTGAGGGAGCTGAGGTGGAGGGGTGAGGTTACTGCCCAAGTGAGGGAGAGGGTGTGGGGCCGGCCAAAATGGGTCCCACGCGTAAGTGAGAACAAAAGTTCAGCTGAAAAATAAATATTTCTCTCCCCAATCTAATAGCCCAAAGATTAGAACTCTAGTGTTTCCCACATTCTCGCGAACTCTAACATTGGCCATTTTTAAAAAAAAAATACGAAACAAATAACAAACCATCATATGAAATTCAATAAATTCACAATGCTTAACACATAAACATGATGCTAATGACATATGTATGCTTACTAACATGATTAGGGAAATTTGGGACGTGACACCCGACATGGTGGGGGTCTCCGAGCGCTCTCCGTTACTGAGGAAAGACGAGATCTTCGCAGTTCTTGGCGATCGCGACCTTTACCAGTCCTAGCGACGGATGTGGTGTTTTCCGTCATAGTTTGGCATCGGGCGGTCTCAACCAGGAGGGCGAGGTCACACATGCATGGCGCAACTGCGAACCCTCTGGTATTGCTATTGATGGGTGGCTAAAAAGTATTCGCATGGTCTGTAGATTCTGTGCAGGCGTCATGGCCTCATAGTCGAGCTACCGAGCACGAAGTGCCGACATATCATGAGGGGGGAGCCCCCTACATTCGTGTGGCGTGATGACCTTGGTGACACCACAGCCAAAGACCGGGTCCTTTACGGTAGCTCCTCCGGGCGACGCTGTGGTGGTTGGGGCTGTGCCAGAGTGTCTCTGTGTCTAACGCCGGTCTGGTTCCCCTCTGGACGCGTGGCTTGGGGATCATCACTGGCACCCGAAACACGGGAGCTTCCGTTGCCCCCTGTTGCATGAACTATCATGTAAACTTTCTGTTGAGCCTTTGAGCCCTCAGATTCCAATTCAGTGTCCCATTCTTGGAGCACACTGAACACATCTGAGTCGTATCCCATGAAGAACGCCTCACGGTGACCGGATTCCTCAGAACGGGACTTAGCGGTTATCATGGATCCGACCATGGGTAGCCTAATCTAATCTTCAACACCTACCAAAACGTAGAAATATGCCAACTATCGAGGGTTAATTCCTGATAATGATTCTAGGGTGTACCGGTTGATGGGTGCGTGAACGACGCTTGCAGTGTGCGTGTGTTTGTGATGAACTAAAGAACTTGGGGGTTATCCAGGTTCAGGCCTCTAGAAGGATAATAGCGCTACGCCCTGTGTATTTTGTTATCAGTGTTTATGAACTGATTACAGATGAGTATTCTTGACTCATCCTTCTTCCCCTTATAAACCGGGTACTCCTCTCTTTATATACTATAAAAAAGGAGAACTTACAAGTGGACCCTATTTAGTAGACCCATGCATGGCTAGATATTCTACTCTTAGATCATTATCATGGAGAACCGGGTAAACCCAACTTGCCCTGAGAGCTCTGCCTGTCTGTCCCATCCGTGGAACACCGTTGCACCTGCCTCCCTGGGCGCCCGACCTGTCCTATCGTCGTGTGCTGTAAGTTCATATGTCAAGCCGTCCCGTCCCTACGATTTGTGAGTCTACCTGCAAAATCATCCACTTGCTCGGTCGTTCTGCAGATCCTGTCCCATCTATCGTGTGGCGTAAGTCGGTCTGTTACACCCTACTCCGTAGCAATTAATGTTACGGGACAATGCATTTCTCATCTACGCCAACCATGAATTTGTTCGCTGGAGGAGGTGCTTCGAGAAGGGAAACACTGAGTAGATACCAATAAATGCAATTAGACATGTTAGGTATGGACGTCCTGTGACCAGCAAGAGTTGGTCAAGGGACCATATTATATTGTAAAGAGGCTGGCCGTGCAAGTCTTGCGCTGGTCGTGCAAGTCTTGCGCTGGTCGTGCGAGCCAAGGGCTGGTCACTCGATGGGCCAGGGTTCAGAAAAAATCCTCCGCCGATCGCCACATTCCTTGTGAGGCCCGTTAACCAGAATGCCCAGTTACTTAATACTCCGACATGAGGAAAATAGTATCCCGTTCATATACTCTATATCCTCTAGATCAAGCATATCTAAATATGAAATTGAACCGAATATTTCCTTTGTATAGATAGAAAGAGAAGAGAATCAGCGACCCTTACACCTATGGCTCGTACTTACATTAGCTATATAGGGTGACTCCTACACCTACAACCCATACTTACATTGGCTACACGGGGTGACAAAGAGAGACATACACTGGGAAGCACCTCACATGTGTCGCCCTGTGTAGCCAATGTAAGTAAGCGTTGTAGGTGTAGAGGTCGTATGGGCCACTCAGAATGAGCACGTCAGTAGCTACGCTCTCTCATTGCTCGATTCATGGCACCATTTTCTAGTCCAGGTTGGATCATAGGCAAAATCCTTTTGACCCTTCCTCGTCATCCTGCAATAATACATTGTTAGGAGCACAATACTGTAAACATCGTCAACCATATAGTTAGTGGACTAAGCACTTACATATGAGAACCATCCGTTGGGTGTCGATGAGTACGTCCCGAAGATGTATGAAGCACGCCAAAGACAGGAATCATGTCGTGCGAGGCGTGAAGAACATCATCAACACTAATAAGAACGCAAGTGGTAAAAGGAGGACCTTTGCATGTGGAACATGGAACGCCAGCGCCATGAGGCTGTACTTAAGAGGCAGGAGGACAAACTACAAAGTCGCTAAATGAGCTACTACACAAATGTTGGGCTATCTTCATCTCCAAGAAGAGATTGAGCGTGAAGCGGAGTGTGTGAGAAGAGAAAATATTCCCACTCAGTTCAGTAGACCTTTTATTCTATTTTACAATAAATTAATTGTGATCCTATATTATTTAGCCATGTTGTACTATTGCAAAAAATTCGCATTATTGCGAAAAAACAAACCCATAAAAATAGACATGTCGGTAATCCAAATGCTGATAGACCTCTCAGCTTTGCAACAGCCGACAAGTCGGTCGGCTAGGCACTTGCCATCTAACATCCCTTTTTACCTATAGAGAGACCTAGCGGCACACCAACTATTGACAAGGCTCTCGTCTCACCTTTACATGCATGTCAAATAGGATTTCAGCACTTCAATTGCCGATAGATGCTAGTCGTAAATTAGAGTGCCGATAGACAACTTATATCTCTATTTTTCCTATTTTAAATTATATTTTTTACAATTTTCTAATAAAATAATATTAGACCGAAGGCAAAAATGCAAAAGCAAATTGCCGACTGCTTTCTCCTTCGGCCCGCCCCTTGTCCTTGCCGCCCCACCACCGCCAGCGCCGCCCGCACGCGCACGCACCGATACCCCTTTCTCCCACACCCGCTTCTGCGAGAGCCCAGCGGCGTGCCATGACGAGCTCCTCCTCCTCCGCATCCCGAAAGGTACCAAATCCTACCCTCTTCCTTCTCCTCCCCTCCTCCCTCGCGTCCACCCCGATCCGATTTCGTCGCCCGTGGGGCAGCCGAGGTGGCGGTTCTTTTTTCTCGCGCGGCTCGAGTTGGCTGATCTTTTCCTGTGGCGTTTCTCGCTCTGCGCGCGCGCGCGGGTGTGCGCAGGCGCTGAGCAAGATCGCGTGCAGCCGGCTGCAGAAGGAGCTCACGGAGTGGCAGGTCAACCCCGCAGCCGGGTTCAAGCACAGGGTCACCGACAACCTACAGAGGTGCCTTCTCGCCCTCCCCTTCTCTCCGCTCGCCCACCAAACGTCACCGCGGTTTCTTGATTCTTCTTTTATCGGTGATTCTTATGCTTTCTTGTGCGGGGAACCGCGACGAATTTCGGTTATTCCTGGTGATATTGCGGTCTCTTTCGCGTCCTGATTGATCCAAGATGCGTTGCGTGCGTTTTGGGCGTGCAGCTGTGGAATTCTTGCGGAATATCTTCTTTTACCGAGGGTTTTCATTTTAGTTTTTTTCCTTCGTGAGTTCTTCATATGGGTATGTAGTATTTGTGTGCTCTTGAACCACCCCCCCCCCCCCCAAAAAAAACATATATGAAATCATGATGGATGAAACAACGAAAGGTGGGTCATCGACGTGGCCGGGGCGGCAGGCACGCTCTATGCGGGCGAGACGTACCAACTTCAGGTGGACTTCCCCGAGCATTATCCCATGGAAGCACCTCAGGTGAGATCTTTCTTTCCCCATTTAAGTTTGAATTTTGGCCGATTAGTGTGCATTGTATTCTATTGCCTTTTGTTTGTTGTTTTCTTTTTGCAGGTTATATTTCTGCATCCGGCACCGATGCATCCACACATTTACAGCAATGGGCACATATGTTTAGGTATAATTGCTATGTTCTACTATCGCTTAACCTTTGTGTTTAACTCTCTTGAATGATCAGCTTTCTGTTGGATAATTTTTTTGGCTGTCAGCCTACTTGCACCATGTCTTGTTTGTTTCAAATTTTAAATGACCAGATTAGTTTCTTCTAACCCAGCTAGGGTCTTTATCCCTTCTTTTTTCTTGCTTGGTTACTGGATTGCCGTAAAAATACAGTTTTGTATTTGTTTGATTGAACAGGGTCAAATAGCAACTAAACTTACCCTTAATTTTATTCCTTGGATGTGGCACACAATTAGTTACTCTAGTATTGGTATCGGCGGGCAAGGGAGGGAGGCGCAGGTCAAAACCTTAACCAAACAGGATCGACTGGGTGCTGGATCAAAATTCTGAATTTCTTGCTTCTTTCATCATTTGAAACACCAGTCTCACCAGACATTTGAATAGCATAGTACAATGTGCGACACATTGTAGCATCGCACAGATAGGAGGCATCTTTCATCATTGTAGTTGAGACTGTTATTTTCTCCCTACCACACCACTAAGATATATATAAAAAAGGAAAGAATCAGAATATCGTACAAAGAAGGGATAAGGCTGTAACGTACATCACATTGCCATCCATATACCGACTCTTCTCACTCGATCCATGTGACAGGACCCACTAAAACCAGCCCAAGGATTTATTTTGCCACCTTGATCCTGACTGATGTCTCTTCACTTTGTTCTTTACTGTGTGACTGCTCCACCTTGTATCTTTCTTTATTTGCTTTAAAACTAGAGAAACTAGAACACTTACACACTTATAGGAACTTTAAGGCCCCCCCCCCCCAACACACTCACCACCCACCCACCAGACAAAGAAGAGGAAAGTTCAGCATGTATGTAGATTTTCCCTCACCCCAAGCTGTCAGTGTCAAAATGTTATTTTAGAGCACATTGACTGCATTTTTACAGATACAACATGCTAAAGTGTCAGGTGCTTGGCATGATGGGTAACAACGGTAACCATCAGTAGGTCTACATCTCCTCGATGTGGCAGCCATTCATTTCGTCTGTAGCTAATAACTTGAAGAGGGATGCATCTGGCCATTTTGTGATGGTACTGTTTTTCCGAGGTGGAATCTAGGCCTTTCATGTTGGAATCGATCCTGTGAGAGGTGGGTCGTATGAACACACATGCGAGCACACACTGGACAGTAGTTTTTTTTGGCTATCAGTAGCTTTTGATGTTTATTCAAACATCCAAAAGCCTATAGTTGTTAATAGCCTCTATTGGATTGAAACTCATCCAAAGGTCGAAAGCTTTTCTCCAAAGCTTCCATCAGATGAAGCTCATCCCTGAGCTTCTGATGTTTGAAGCTTCTTGGCTCCAAAGCATACCTATAGGGGGGGGGGTCACCCCAATATATAGGCCTCATGATCGACCTACTGTTGGTACAGTGACCGCCTTACTGTTTGCAACAGTGCTGACTACTGTTACACAAGGATTATATTAACATTACGCCCTTTAAGCCTTGTGTGTAGCCGACTAGCTGTCCCTCCTTTGCTTTCCCGTAGTGGCAACCGTAGTTGATCGTCCCTGCAACATAGCGCAGGATCCTCTTCATGGCTATCATATGCTCCTGAGTTGGCCACTCCATGAAGCGGCTCGCGAACCCGACACTGAAGGCCGTCGTGTCCACTTCTTGCTGTTATGCTCTCGCGGATGAGCTTGAGCTGTTCCTCCATTGGGGTGTGAGTGGGATTGCAGTCTCATCCCCGTCATCTCTAGGATTCGAGTGGTGTAGTGCGCTTGGAATAATGTGATGTTGTCGCCGCCGCTGCTCTGCTGGACCTCGATCCCAAAGTAGGAGAGAAAACCGATGTCGCTCATCCTGAATTGAATCTTCATCTCTGTCTTGAATCGATCGATCTCCTTAGCTAATCCCGTGATGGTTAGATCATCCACGTAGACCCCAAGGAGCAACAACATGTTGCTATGGCCGCGTCGGTACGTCGCATGTTCGTGCGCGCTCTGCTCGAAGCCGAGAGCCCTTAATGTGTTGTCGAGCTTTGCGTTCCATGCGCGCGGTGCTGGTCACAGGCCGTAGAGCGCCTTCCAAAGTTGCATGACCTTGTGCTCTTCTCTGGCGACGACGAACCCCGGTGGCTGTGCAACATACACTTCCTTCTCCAGTTCGTCGTTGAGAAATGCCGATTTCACATCCATGTGATGGACCGAACATTACTCTTGGGCAGCTAGCGCCAGCAGCAGGCACACGGATTCCAGATGGGCAATAGGTGCGAATACCTTGTCGAAGTTCACGCTCGACTGCTGCACATAGCCCTTCGCGATGAGGCGAGGTTTGTACTTGATCACAATCTCGACTTCGTCTTTCTTGAGCTTGAACACTCATTTGAACCCGATTGGGTGGTGTCCACGCGGCAGCTCCACCAGAGTCCATGTTCTATTCTCCTCGACGGACTTCATCTCTTCTAGCATTGCTGCTCGCCTCGCCGTGTCATGTTCCGCCTCGACGAAGGAGTTAAGCTCTCCCGCGCTCGTCAGGTGCAGCTCGGCGTTGTCTAGGACACGGGTACCGTATCCTGCCAGAGCCCCCCAGTCGCCGAGCAGCTTGTCAATGATGCAGTAGCGTATTGAGTTGTCGCTGTGGTGTGCGTCGAGCCTAGCGCTATCATTTGGCGGTGGCGTGACAAAGTTAGCCTCCCTGGTAGATTCATCGCTCAGCGTTCTGGGCGATGCATTGGCTGTCGCTGGAATTGGTGCAAGTGGTTCTGCCGCCAGTGTTCCTCCTTCGACTAAGGTGAGCCCGTCAATAGCAAGGAGATGGATTTGACTCACCATGAACTCCATGGCAAAGTCGCTTGACGAAGCCACTCGTAGCGGCATTCACCTCTCAGCTCCATCCGGCGTCCTCGTCGAAGATCACATCGCGTGACACGCGGACGCGCTTGGTGCTTGGGTTGTAGAGGCGGTACGACTTCGCGCCATGTTCGTAACCGATAAAGACACAGGGTGTGCTCCTGTCATCAAGCTTCGCAGATGCGGTCATGCCTTTTTGACGTACGCCAGACATCCGAAGGTGCGCAAGAAGTTCACCGTCGACTTCTGACCGTGTCATGCCTCGAACGACGTCATGCCATCCAGGCTCTTCGTTGATGCGTGATTTAGCAGGAAGACGATGGTGCTCACCGCCTCTCCCTAAAACTCCGCTAGCATACCCCTCTGTTTCAGGAGTGCGTGCGTCGTCGCGACGATCGACTGATTGCGCCTCTCCACTACGATGTTTTGTTGTGGGCTGTACAGTGCAGAGAAGTGTCGCTGGATGCTGCGATCCGCGCAATAACTTGTGAATTCAATAGACGTGAATTCGTCGCCGTTGTCGTTGCGAAGGACGCGAAGCTTCTGACTGCTCTCCGCCTCCTCCTGGATTGCCACCGCTGCGCCGCTCTTCGCAGCCTAGAGCGGCAGCCACATATAGCGGTTGGCGTCATCCATCGTCCTGTGATGAACTTTGGCGAGGAGGCGGCGCTAGCGGTCCCAGATCCGTAAGATGCCATCCTCGATCAGCACCCTGAGCCGTCCTTGTTTAGCTAGCCTACGCTGATAATGTTGTTCTTCAACCGTGGGTTGAAGTAGACGTCGGAGAGCGCCTTGTCCTCGTCTAGCTGGCCCACGCTGATGATGTTGTTCTTCCTGGCGAACAAGATGGTGCCACAACCACGAATGTCGACCATCGAGCCATCTCCGAAACGGACAGAGCCCATCACACCTTGATCGAGTTTCGCGAAGACATCATGACGACCCTTCATGTGGTTGGTGGCGTCGGTGTCAAAGTACCAGCCCTCCAGGTGGTCGCTGTTGTTGTTGGCGCCAAGGTGGACTTGTGCGTGTGGCTCGTAGAGGTGGATTTGTCTTGACGGTGGCTTTTGCGTATCACTGAGAGCGTACGCTTGCGCCATCAGGAGCGTTGGCTCGTCCTCTTCCTCGCCTCGGGCCAAATTTTTACCTGATCCTTGGGCGATCGGCAGTCCTTAACCCAGTGGCCATAGCGGCCGCAATTGCGGCACTTGTCGCGGGAGAGAGCACGCGTAGCCTCCTTGCCATCGGAGCCGCTGCCTCCCTATTTCTTCCGTGGTGCGCGCTCACAGCGACGGGCATTGCCGCCGCTCGAGGACCCTGCGACCTGCTCTTGCTCATTAATGCAAATGAGCCACTGCTCCTCGGTGAGGACCTTTCTGCTAACAGCAGGGGATTCTTCCGGATTGAGACGTTCCTCCACCTCTTTTAGCCTCCTAATCACTTCAGCGTGGGGGAGGTTGGTGACGAGACCGGAGAGACGATCTTCCACCGTCTTTAGCCTTCCAATCACTTCCTCCAACGTGAAGCAAGGTTGGTGATGAGGTCGGAGAGACAATCCTCCACCATCTTTAGCCTTCCAGTCACTTCCTTCAGCGTGAGTGAGGTTGCTGATGAGGCTGGAGAGATGCATCGCGAAATCGTTGATCGTCTCCTCGTCACAGAACAAAATTGCCTTGACTTCCTTTCGTAGCAGTTGCGTTGAGGCCTTGCGGACACGATTGTCGCCGACGCGCATTGATGTGATGGCGTCCTAGGCCTGCTTGGTGCTCGTTTTGATGGCGAGCGTGCCGATCATCTCCTAGGGCACGACGCGGAGGATGGCCTCCAGCGCCATGCGATATTTTTGGAAATTCGCATCGCCAAACTCAACTGCGTCCCAGAGACCGCAAGCCTGCAACATGACCTTCATGAGCAAGCTACAGTTAGCGTAGTTGCTTCGTGTGAGGATCGGGTACGACGCGTCGCCAGCCTCCTTAACCTGTTACTAGGACACGGATGCGGGTGTCGGAATCCGACTCGGATGCGTGTGTCTGATTCGGCAAACTCTGAAAATAGGATTTGGGGATTCGTCTAATATATATTATTTTTAATATATAAAATACAAAATTAGAAATTTGTATATAAATTTTCTTTTTTGAGTGAGCATTTGAAACTTTAGTGTGCAACTATTTACTATTATGTCACATTCCAGATTGTGTCACGTGATGTATCACAAACAAATGCATTACACGTTTAAAAAAGAAGAAATAAATAAAAAAGAAAAGGAAATAAAAGAGATATCATCAAACCAGGATGGCCCACTCAGCCTACCAGCCCACTACATGCCCTAACCTCTCCCAACTCAGTGCACACGTACACAAGCAAGCCGCTGCCGCATATTTTCTTCCTATAGCTGCTTCTCTCTCCTCCCACAACACATGGCCACCGCTGCAACGGATCCCCCACCGCCGGCCGCCATCTAGCATCAGGCCTTAGCGAAATCGGCAGTCCGCATCCTTCTCTCCTCTCCAGTGTCCTCGGTTTCATCAGAATCCATCTCTACTGATAAGGCTGTCACTCGGATTGAGCTACTGCCGCGGCCATAGCCTCTCCACCGACGATGTTGACTATCTCTCTTAGATCTCCTCCGTCTTCCTGTCCTCTCCTAACTCGTCGCCGGCCCTCATATGTCTCGTCGAAGGTGACCTTTCTCCCTTCGACACGGCTTCGACGTATCCGATGCGTGTCACAGCGCGTCTGGTGCGTGTCGACGTGTGGATACGCGTCGACGCGGCAAAAAAATTTCAGACACACGAGTCCCGGTAACACAGTCCTTAACCACATGCTGTACGACCACATCATGTCCACCAACGTCTCGGTGTCGCAATCGTCGTGGCGGCAACGATGGGGAGTTGTGGCGGTTGAACTGCCTCCGAGGACTCAAAGCCGCATCAATCGTAGGAGCCGACATCGCCGGGATCGATCAAACCTGATTCTTGATACCAATTGTTGGAATCAATCTTGCGAGAGGTGGGTTGTATGAACACACATGCGAGCACACACTGGGCACATGAGTTTTTTTTCTGCTAGAAGCTTTTGATATTTATTTAAACACCTAAAAGGTTATAGCTGCTAACAACCTCTATTGGATTGAAACTCATCCAAAGGTCAGAAGCTCTTCTCAAAAGCTTCCATCGGATGAAGATCATCCCAGAGCTTCTGATGTTTGAAGCTCCTCGGCTCTAAATCATACCGGGGGGGGGGGGGGGGGGGTGTTCTAATATATAGGCCTCATGACTGGCCTACTGTTGGTACAGTGACCGCCTTACTGTTTACAGCAGTGCCGACTACTGTTACATAAGGATTATACTAACGCTTCACTTGTGAAGTGGTATCCAATCTTCTATTAAGTTTAGGAATGTGACTAAGCTGGAGTTATAGGTTATCTTTGCAATTCATGTCTGTTATTTACTTCTATGTGAAATGGTTGACTCATTGATTGATTGCCTTTTTCTTATTAGAGTAGTGCACCACGAGGATCTTGGACCATAGATGCATCAGCCCAGTATGTTCTCTTTAGAGGAAAACATCAGCCCAGCATGTTGTCATGGGCTATTGCATATTCTTTCCCAACCTAGAGAATCTCCGCACCATGTCTTGTTACTCAAATTACTTACAGGATAATCTTTGACGGTCTGAATGTTCAATGATATATCATCCATGCATGTCCATGCATTTATTTGATATGGAATTTTCCAAGATTTTCATGTTGAATGAAATATTCTTTAGTGATAATGAAATGATGTGGTTTTGTGTCTAGTTGTGCTAACCCTTGTACGTTGCTAAACTTAGAGAATTCAAGTTATAATGTTTCCATATCTGCTGACTGCCATTATTTTAAAACGCTTGCCCAAAATGTAAGCTGTCAGCTATTTTATTGATGCTGGATTATCTTCATAGGCAAAAAGTCCTTTTATCAGGGCATTAAATGAACAGAAATAGTGTATTAATATAATGCTCAGTCAAGGCAAGGTAAGCAAACATCTAAGGAACGGGTTGCCTTGCAAGTAACACTTCTAGCAATTTTATTAGAATGTCACTCTGAAGAACAAAACTGATATGGACTGGTTGATTGGATCCGTAGGGATAATTGGCGGAGCGTACTCACCCTCTCAATTCATTTACATTGACTAAACTTGTTAATTCATTGCTTAATCATACCGATTATCCTCAGCTCTTTAAATAGAGCCGGCACCTAACAATTCATCTAATAATCTTATCTCTAACTAAACCGAATAACAAATCTTATCTCCAACTAATGAATCGAACCAAACTAATTTAAACAAACAAACTCTATCTCTATCTAATTTGATTCTCCTCCTGCCGAAGATACTCTCCATAACAAAAACATAATATATAAAATGCAATAATGTTTTCTGGGGCTTTCCATAGTCAAAAACACATGGGTTTGTTGAAACACAGCACCAGGTTTAATATTTAATCTAGTTATCGATCATGATAAATGTTCATTGATTCAATGAGCCAATGGGTATTGGTACAGGTAGAGTTTTCTAATGTTTTTGTCTCATTTTCCTATCATGGTCCACTGGTTATGCCATGGAAATCCGAGAAATCTAAGTACTAACCATGACCAGTTGTTATTTGTCATCGTTGCAAAATGTTCTTACCACTGAGTTCTTATAGTTTTTTTTATTTGAAGCAAGTATATATTGTGTATACATATTCACAATCTTCTATTATCAATTTGTGATCTACCTTTTCTAGCTTAAATTATTTAAATGAGCTAAAATGGCACAGCTCAAATATGTCTTCTGCTTTAGAGTTCTTTTTGGCCTCTAAGTCTTGTGGGTTGTGACTATATTATCGAGATGCCTTCCTCAATACTGTAGAAGATGAAACATTTAGTACCTCCTGTGTTTTTATTTTTTGGATGCAAGACTGAGCCCTAACAGCGTCTTTCCTGTTGGAATTTTTGTGATGCAAGATTGCCTAAGCTATTCTAACTGGCAATGGAGTTTTTTTTTTTTGGGTGTCGCAACTCCAGAAGAGTTTTCAGCTTACTGTTCCTTCGCTTGTCTACAGATATATTGTATGACTCATGGTCCCCAGCGATGACTGTCAGTTCTGTCTGTATCAGCATCTTGTCTATGTTGTCAAGCTCACCGGCAAAGGTTACATATTTCCTTGACATATCCTTATTGAAGTAGATCTTTCTATCTGACTACAATATATATATATTGATATATTGATTGCAGGAACGCCCAGAAGATAATGATCGCTATGTCAGGAACTGCCGGAACGGGAGGTCACCGAAGGAGACCAGGTGGTGGTTCCACGATGACAAAGTGTGATTGGCTTTCAATTGGCTTTTCCTGGCAGCATCCAGACTACCTTAGTATGGCGCCTTACATGGGAAATACGATTTAGGCTTATTGCGAGCGACCCATTTGATCGGAAATTAACATGCCCTTGTGGTTTGTAAACTGTACTTGTTAACGATTACACCTTTGATGATACATAGAATAATGCCTGTATCTTGTCGATTTACTGAACAGACATGAAATGAAATGAAATGCTTGTTAAACTTTGCTTTATTGGATTCTCAATGTCTGCTCACGAAGCGCAGTTTAGTCTCTGAATGATATAAGGGTCATAAGATATACGGAGTATATTCTATGACGTGTAAATGCTGTAGTTTTTCCATTTTGGTGTTTTTGAGAACCTCTGCTACCAACCTTACCAGACTACAATTCCGTTCCAGGGGTGTACCTCCATCTGCATGGCCCGATTAAGGTCATCATGAATAGAACATACTCCAGTCAGTCAGTCATGAATATATTATAATAAAAAGTAGTAATCAGCCGTCGTATTTTGAGAACCGTATTAATGTTCAAAACATTATTCATTTATTTACGACCAGAGGGATCAAATACACCACTTCAGCATAGCTCAATTGATTAGGGTTCCTATGGTGTAACTTGTCTAGCCGGATTCGAGTCTTCCTCACTCATAGCATTTGCTTGCGCTACATATACCTTAAAAACATAAATACACCAGATTTTTTTAAATATTTCTTTCTAAGTACTGTTATTTCCTTTTTCTTTCACGGGTAAACATTTCATTGCTTATAGGAACTCGAGTTGTCCAACTCCGTGAAATCATGTTACTTGTGAAGCGTCACAAGAATTTACCTTGTCAATTGTCCCCCCTCCAAGGTTGTTACGGCAGCGTGACGATTCACCACCTTCACAACTTTACAGTGACATAGCGCATAGTGTGGCGACGCCATATACACATGGCGAATACACACATTATAGTCTAAGATATTAGCAAATAACAATGTAAATGTAGCTCAACAATTGTAGTCTAGGATATAAGGAAATATAAATGTAGCACAAAAGACAAATAGCAAAGTAAATATAGCACAAAAGATATAGAACTCTCTCATCTTTCAAAATTTCAAATTTCTCATCTCTCAAAAGTCATCAAATGCAAACTCATCGAGATAGTTAGAAGCATCCACATTCTCCGCACCATCTTCAGTAACATCCATTGGTTTATCACCAAAATCATCAACATCAACATCATCCACAATGATGTCTTCTTCCTCTCTCTCCTCGTCGTCTTCAACCACTCTTGCTTCTTCAACCACTCTTGATATATATCTTGCACGACGAGCGTAGATCCTAGGAAGGTTACGACCTCGAAGCTCATGTGATACACAAATTGCTTCATCAACTTGATCCCATGTGAGATCCGAATCACTAGAACCTTGAGGTTGGGCCATTGAGTCAACCCATTCATTTTCTCAATCAAAGTTTTTCATAACCAAAGGGTTATAGCTTTTACCCATTTCTTCATTGCGCTTTCGGAACCTACTAGTCATTTTCCGATGCAGGCAACATAAACCACAATCTTTAATGCTCTAGCCGGTTTCTCTTGTTAGTATGAATCTACAAGCAACCATAAAAACAAGCAAAATAACTAAAAATATATGATTAATTTTGCTAATTAAAATGTGGAACTTGAGTACTTTACTTACAAATTCAAAAGTGCTCCAATTACACTCACAACTGGATGATGAAGCACAAAGACTAAAAATACGCTTTGCAAATCATTGTAAGTTAATGGACCGGTCACCATACGCACGCCACCAATCAACTAAATTAACAATAAATATGCATATATTACGAGTTA
Organism: Phragmites australis; assembly: GCF_958298935.1. Lineage (NCBI taxonomy): Eukaryota > Viridiplantae > Streptophyta > Magnoliopsida > Poales > Poaceae > Phragmites > Phragmites australis. Next base: position 11,942,330 of record NC_084924.1, read on the forward strand.
AGCCTTAAATAACATGCTGCAATTACAATTTTAAATCACTTACAAGGGTTCTTTGACTTTATAGTTTGAAGGGCCATCCAATTCTTGAAGATGTCTCCACGTTGATCTTCATAGAGCATAGATTGTTTTTCAATTTTATTTTGAAGGATACCATCTTCCACCATTTGTGCAAGTACATCATTGAAACAACTCCTTAGGTGCCCAACATATTCATCATTATCTTTTTGGATGTCATACAATTTTCCTGGGTTCAAAAAGAGGGCAGTACCATAGAGTGGGGTGTCCATCTGCGTATCCCAACGGCCCTCAATAATTAGTAAGATCTTATTGAGCAAGCTTCTCTTGTTTTTAGTACAGAAGGCAACATTTATCCTAGCTTTTGCATGATTCATGAGAGAAGCAACATATGGCATGCCAGGCCTCTTATCATCAACCACACTCAACACAATGATAAGTGGTAGAGAAGCTCTAAGGCAATCCTTAACGGAATTCTAGAACTCCCTAGAAAGTACAATATCATACACTTTTTTCCTGACCTCTGTCTTTGCTAGTTTGCAATTAGTCCAATCATCAAAGATAAATAGATATTTCTATGCATCTTCGTGCTTGTGCAAACTCTGCAAGGTGAGAAATGTGATAGCAAACCAAGTTGTTATTGGTCTCAAAAGATCCCTACCACCTGTTTTCTCCCTCATTGCACTAAGAAATCTTCCATGACTATAGATAAAAGTAGTGACATGCCGGGCACATAAGATAGGCTTCTTGAATGCCTTCATCTTCTCTACATCTTTCAACATAAGATCCAAGCAAAGTGCAACACAAGGAGTCCAATAAAACGTAGGAAACCTATACATGAGAAGCTTGCCCGCTGCCTTATAGTTAGCCCTCATTGTCAGTGACAACTTGCATAACTTTAAATACTCCAATGTCTCTTATTCTCTTATCTAACAAATCAGCTAGCATCACTTGATCATGAATTTCACTTGATGCATCAACTGACTCCAAGAAGAAAGTCCCCTCCAGACTATTTACTAAAGAAGTTGATCAAATGGTGCCATCTCCTATCCATCCATCATTTGACATCAATGTGTAGCCATATTGCTTCCATGCATCCTCATGCTTCTTCCTCAAATTATCCGTCTCCTTAACAACCTTCTCGAGCAATGGTTCCCTAAGCTCATGGTAGGTAGGAGGCTTGTACCTAGAATCATATTGTGTAGTGGCCACTATAGCAATCTCAAACTACCTAGAATTTGCGGTATTAATGGTATGCCACACTCATAAAAGAACCTGACCCACTCCAAGTTGACAACATCTATTTCTTCATTTGTCCTCATGCTAGCTTGGACACTGATTTGAGATGAACCCTTTGAATGCCCTTCTTCCGCAACCTCTTTTGGAGTTCTCTTAAGCATTGAACCAACTAACTTTGTGTTGGGCTCTTTTGGTGCACTGAACTTCAAGGTAGATTATTTTCTTTTGACAGTTGTCCCTGAAGTAGGATACACAATGCTTCTAGTAACATTTTGGGACTCTTCTGTCACATCAATCACATCATCATCTTCTCCTTGAAGCCCTCCTTCATCATCAAGCAAAAGTGGTCTCTTCTTGCCCTTCAAAGAAGCTTGCATCTCTTGAGTGATAGCTGGTGTGGTTTTGCCACACTTCAGAATATCTCCATAACCACCCACAAGATGCTCCTTGAGTCTTGTAATTCTTCCAGTTATAGGTCTATCACACAAGCAATATTGCAAGAGATCTCTATTACCAATAGTCGTCTAAAATGCATATTTCCAACCAAGATCAATTGACATTCCCGGCTTCCACTTTGGATCATACTTTGATGCGACGTCTGAGGCATCTGCACTTCCAGTCCCTTGAGTAGCCATGTTCGGAAAAAAAATGTGGCAACAACTTAGAATATTATGAAATGCTAACAAAAGAAGTGAAGAAATAGTGCTAACTGTTGTTAATTATTAGCAATAGACTACAAGAGCTAAGAAGTAGTGCTAACTACCGATGATTAAAATATGTGCTAACATATGCGCCTAACATCATATGGCAATCTCTCTTCTTGTTATCCAACCAGAGTTACAAGAATTCACATTGCATTCAGTGATATTTCTGGACATATGAAAAAATCAGTCAAATATGTGTAACAAATGGCCTAATAGATGTTCTAACATATGCCTATCTTTGCTAACAGATGTGTTAACGCCTAACAGATCACATAGGCTATTAGCCAATCCATCACTTATGTGTAACATATGTGCTAACATATGCCTAACATTAGTACATCACATATGTGCCTAATGGCTTAACATCACATAGGTGTATAATGGCCTAACATCATTAGTGTACATTGTGTAATGTATTAGAGTAAACATTCATTGTGTAATGTATAATAGAGACTGAGAGTATGAGAGAACAGAGAGAAGAGAGAGCATACCAGGGCGAGTGCGGGGGCGGCGGAGAGGGGTATGCCGATGGCTTCCAGGTGGGGGCAGTGAAGATAGGTAGGCGGACAGCTTCCAGGCGAGGCGGCTGAGATGGGCAGGCCGACGGCTTCCAGGTGGGGGTGGCAGACTTGCAGATGAGTCGACAAACTTGCAAATGGGGGGCAACGGAGATGGGTGGGCGAACAGATTTGAGGGCAACAAGCACGAGTAGCACCGCAATGAGGAGCATGGGCGGCGCCACGGTCTCAACGGCGGCGAGGGGATCCATGACTCGCCAGTCACTAGGTCAAGGAAAATGTATGGCTTGGACCCACTCGACCTCTCCTCTTCCTTCTAATCCCCTCGGCCTAGCCTATATGACGCCCACCACACGATGCCTTATTGGTGCCATGGCGACAACAGATGCCATAGATGCTGGTGCCGTGACGAGGCCCAAAATCACCATATCCTCATTATGACGACGCCATAATAACTATGCTTTTCCCGTGTTTCTGCTATACTTTTTACAAAACCATTCACAAGGAAACTTTATTGGAAATTTTGGATTTGACTATTGCAACAGGCGTTCACCAGTGAATATACGCATGCAAATTCTCAAGTACAAAGAAATGAGAATGCCTCGGGCCATGGGTTAAGGATTTATCAAGGAATAATAGGCCTATTGTTAACTTACAAGGCCATATAATTACGGATATAATGTCTAACCACTATACATCTGAATATTTTCATGCTACACCTGATTGCTAACTACAAACGCGACACAAATTCTGCCACTGCACCCTACTATATACAAGGGGAAGCTCCCCAAGAGCTCACTGATCTCAAGGCTATGCACAGCTGAAGGGCTGTTTCATTGAGCAATGATGTTCTGTTAACATTTGCCCCCGTCCAAATGTCCTATGTCTAAAACGATTGCATCTCACCCTCCAATTGTAGAAGCTGACAACAGCATCTGCTGGTGTCGACTGTTGGGGTCAGAAAATCGTGATCTAACTGTGTTTGTTTTACTACTCATGGATGTCCTCATACGATGACCCAGAGGAATCACTTTGATACGGAGTCGTTTCTCGTGTACTAGATGGGAGTGAATCTTGCAATGCCAGACCTTAAGGGGTAAAAGATAAGGAATTGTAAGCCATACTAGAGCAGAAGTACTTGTGCTCGACTAATGAACCGAAGTATCAATAGGGCAAGAACACCTGAGTTCTTTTGCCCTCTTGGACACAATTTCTTGTTATGTCTTCGTAGGAGCTTCTTGGCCTTTGTAATTGTAAGTTCTCTAGCCAAAGTGTACTCACCATCACTCCATTCGGCGTGGTATTCTATGCACATCAACTCGTATTGCCCGCATCACAAAGGCCTTTGCTTTACAGCGTTGCGAATTGAAAAGCCCTCTAATTGATGTGACAAATCCATCACCTGCACCATCGCCCGTCTATTAACCCATGAAGCAGTAAATTGATCAGGTCTTCCATGAGGACCAACATCACTGTCACTCAAGTTAAGATCATTTTCAGGAACAACACCATCACGTGTTTCCCTTTGGTTGCTGAACTTCTTCCCCTGCTCAAAAGGACGCCATTAGCTACTGTTCCTGGTTGAAACAAAATAGTTATGGGGGAATAAACCCCCCCCCCCCCCGCACACACACACAAATATGAATGCTGATTAGGGAGCACATGAACTTGATTATCCTTGATATTTTACCTAAATAGTTATGCAAAATTACCAGCTATAGACTGAAATAATATAACCATGAAAGGTAGCTATGTTGCCAAAGATTTCAAACAGAAAAGGGGCCATGCCATTTCTCTAAGACTATTAACTTAAGCGAGTATGAACATGAAGCAACAGAGGGTAGATGTTACTACAAAACGCACAAAAAGGCAAGGGTGATTTCTCACAGGGGCAGGCCCGGTTTACAGGCATAGTGAAAACCCACACAGAAATTGCCGTTGGAGCTGAACCCTAACAATGTTAATACCGACATTAAGTTGACTGCTCTCTTTCACAGAATAAAGCAAGTACTGAAGGCCAATGGATACTGATGCATGAATGTGCTATTGATTAGGATATCAGACTCCAAAAGTACATCACAGATACCAAAACCTAACAGAACGTGTAACAGGACAGATGAGTTAAGCTTGCTTTTGACCATAAAATATTTGTAAAGTGGTGAATATGTGGATCTAGAATATGAAACAGCTAATCACTGTAAGCACACTTCTGTAATAAGGATGTAGTGCACACCCAGAGCACTTGCCTGCATTCCAGTCACTGACTTCAAAACTCCCCAGATGATATGTTTCTTGACTCTCGAGAACAGTCGCCTCCATGTACCAGTAAATTCTACACTGTGGAAAGTATCCATAAGCAGCTTTAGGTCATTTAATAGCAAGTCTTGATCCCTCGTATGTAACAAGAAGTTCAACCTATAACATCAGCAATATTTAATGTAAAATAAACTGAAATAATTGTTAGAACACCCCAGAATGCAACGATAAAGAAATGTATTAACCTGGTTAATCTTGATGTTATGAAATTCCATCAATTTCCGAGTTCTCGTCCTTTTCTCATCATTATATGTCCCAACTTTCTTTTCCTCGTGAGATAAACGGCCAGACTTGGCAGGCTTAGAACCTTTTGTTTTACCCCTCCACATCTCAGCTCCCACAACAGGGTTCTCTGCCATGGAATTATTAGTGTCTCCTTTTGAAGCGACAATTGAAGAATTCACCAATGATACCACATCATTATTTGGGACACTTCCTGCCGCACTTTCCTCCCAAGTCCTTTCAAATGATGATGTCCGGCACAACTCTTGATGTGAACCACATACCATATTGGCTTTTAGACTCTGATATTTCGACACCTGCATGTAGATTAAGCATTTAGACAATTTGTACACATTTCTTCCAATATATACTCAACAACATTAACACAACAATCCAACTCAGACTAAATCCTTAGGATTCAAATTTAAAAGGAGACATTATAAATCCTTATTCACCCTAGAATTGGCCTGTAATGCAATGTGTCACCTCTAAAATTACAGCCATCAGATAGAACTCAGTTAGAACTTAATCCTTGGATCTTCAATACCTAAAAGACGTGTTAGCTAGACACATTTTAGTGGAAGTGGTAGAGGTTTGTGAAGTTGTGTGCATGTTTTCATGAAAGAACACCCTTTCATTGAAAGACAACTTTCTACAGCACCCTTCAGAAAATTGTGCGCATGTTTTAATAAAAGGACATCCTTTCATTGAAAGACACCTTTTGGTTGCACCCTTTTGAAACTCTAAAAGTTTATGTGTTGATAGGCAAGTAAATTTTATTCAGAGGTTATTATGCATTTCACATTTCAGGTGAGTTAGTGAATAGATGAAGGTTCATATGCATTTCACATTTCATCCTTCTCCTTTCAGGGCCTATTTGAAAGAGAGCATAGCCCCAGTTCCTTCAGAAATGGTAAGACCTTTGATCATGAAGGGGTGACTGATTCCCCTATTTTTTCAAGAATGCTTCATGTAATTCCAGCTGATTTCAGGTAGGCTTGTGGTAACACAATATAAACTACCCAAAAATAAATGTGTATACATATTACAAGTGCTAGTGCATCGTTTATTTACATTTTCTAGTTGCCTCACCTGAGAGTTTGTCACCATGTAAACCTTGCCAACTTGAGACATTTGTTGACGTGGATATTGATGCACCTGATTTTCCAGGAAGCTCATGCTCTCTGACTGAATAGCTGCTAGAAGTAACAGAATAGACACCAGAAGAGAGTCTTCTTGTTCTTCTAGGTCCAGTCGATGTTGAAACTCTCCAAACTTCCTTTTCTCCCAAACAAACAAAATTCAGAAATAAACAGTCAAGACAAAGCAACAAGAAAAATGGAACAGAACAGCTTACCTGATGTCGTTGTGAATCATATTCCTCAGGAAAGAAATAATCCCACATCATTCTATACATCTTCAGAACAAGATATATTTTCAGTGGCCAGATCTCCATCTGAAAAACTTAGGAGTTAATAAAAACACAGCTAGTAAAGCAGCACTATAGACAGTGACACCTAATTTTCAGTAGAATCATGTAATAGTTCGAGCCCGAATTGTGCAGTGCCAGCAACTAGACAAAAAAAATCAGTATCCTCTGTTACTAAATGCTACATTCGCACACAAAAACTGCCACCAAGGGAAGTGTGCAAGCAAAAAAAATATATATCTTAATTTTTACCAATAACATTTTTGTGAATGTAGACTGGCCTATTTAAAATGATAAGTAGATTTGTATGCAAATAAACCTCATGTTATTTTAACTTCATTAGCATTTACAAATATGCTTACATATAAATTAGTGGTTAAAGTTGGATTTTATAGATCCAGCCAGTGTTCTAAAGAACATGTTGTCATCCGAGGAAGAAATGCCATTTCAAAAATCAACACAATATCCTATGTACATCTAAATCTTTTTACAGGACTCAGCTCTATTTTATAAGTCATTAGTTCTCCAAACTTGTTCCACACTGTATCATTGCCTTTATCAGTTACACAATATGTTCTTAGATCTCACTTTCCTATATCAACACACCTGTAAGTCATTTAGCATCCCCCTCCAGCCATTTTTCTCGGTGTTATTACTTAATCTTGACATATCAGTGCCATGTAATCATCCTGTCACACTCGAGTGGATTGGCACACTTACCAACTGCCATCTTCTCATCTCTCCCTCCTGTCATCCTCATCGGGTGGCAAACTTGGCGAGGAGGGGAGTGAGATGGAGATACAGAGAGGCAGCTGACAGATTGCCTGCAGTCCTGCACAACTCAGGCCCACAGAATGTTTATATTGCTGCTGATATGTGGCTTGTAAGAAATTGGGAAAAGGTGAGATAATGTTTCCCCCCTTTTTGTGTGCGTGTGTTCATGAGCAGTGGCGGAAGCAGGGGAGAAATCAAAGGGGGGGGGGGGGGGGTAATCTTCTTCTTCCTCCTCCACCTCCTCTCCTCTTTTTTTCTTCATCTTCCTCCTCCTCATCCACCTTCCCCCCCTAATGGATCTGCAGGTCGGTAGGGGGCTGTTGACGAAAGGCTTTGGGTACTATTATGGACTCATCTACCTTATAACTTTCTTAATATCTGTGCCTAATCATAACATGCTTTCCACAAATTCTTTTTATGGAAGTACTTTATTATGGTAAATATGCCAATATCATTTGGGTGATAAATCAAATAACTTTGGTTTTGTGTACAACATTGCTAAAAGTTTGACTCAAATCATTCTAAAATATCTTCTGCTTTATAATGAAGGGAACGACGTAACTGTTGTGGACGTTTTTGTTAGACCAAAGTACAGGCGTAGGAACAAGGAGAAGGAAAGGCCGGCGTCCACATGAGATTCGGCTGGGGCTTCATCGCCTCCATTGTTGATGCCGACAAGTCGCCTTCATTGCTAGTGACGAGCACTCACCTCTGCCTCCAATACGAGCGAGGGTTAGGGTTCGTCGGCTAGGAGCAAAGAGGTATATGACTGGTAGCACTTGGTCAAGTCAGACTCAGCTAACAAAACGGCTCAGGCTAAGGGCAGTTTGGTCTATATGAAAATACACGGCTCAGGAAAGGTGTGAATCTGTGTCTTGGGCGTACAAAATGGCATGGGTGTGGAAGAAACAAGTTTGTAATGGTATAGTTCTAAATTCCTAATTTGTAATGGCATTTTTCAATTCTTGCAAATTTGTAATAGCATGCATCTAAATAACCTTTTTTTTTCTTTCTAAAACTGGCAAAAAAAAAGTATGGTTCGGTGTTCTTCATTTCATGGGAGAGTGATAAACTGATAACTGTGCAGGTAAAGGTAGATGAATCAAACACTTTTACATGCCCCGCCATTGATCATCACTCCGCAAGTCTATTCCACCATTGGATCAAACACTTTAACCTGATGAAACAAAATAAATATAACTTTGGAGAGCAGACCACGATGCCATTTAGGGACATTTGCTGATGCAATTTAGGGGCATTTACTGATGCAATATCCTCTTCCGTGAATGTTTAACCTACATGCGAAAATTCCTACTTGAAATAAGAATCTTGCATGTATGCAACACTTGGTCTCGTGCGTGTCGAGATTTGCCGTGAGCGTACATTTTGTTCGATGGGCCGTCCGTCAGGCAACCACACGCTCAAAGCGGTATATATACATGTGCCTTCCAACTTCCAAGTCAGCATCCAGTCCACGAACAGTGCAATGCATAGTACTACAAGCAACCTCCTCGACCACTTGAATATAGCAGTCTCTAAAAATAATGTATGCATGCATATATAATAGACTGCAAGATCAATATATGTTAACATGTAATAGACTATAAGATCAGACTATCCACGTAGATAAAACATGATATGGACATCCTTATAATTAGTTGACATGTATCGTTAGAGATACTCTATTTGATAGATAGTTTATTCATTTAATTTATTGATCTTACAATCTATTATATGTTTATCTATATTAATTTTATAGATAATATTGTATTTAAGCTACTGTAGAAGTTATTTATTGGTCGCATGTGTGACTCTTATAGATAGAAGCTATTATTTATATAGTTGGAGATGCTCTAATGATTAATAATTAAGAGAAGAAAAATACGATCACTACTAAAAGTAGCAAGTAATTGTAAAAATTGTCAAAGATGCTGTACATGAAATGGTCACCGTTCTTACTTTTTTGACCATGGGTAAGGCTGCTTTCTCTAACACTAAAATATTCTGGTAGCATTCAGGCCACTAGATAAGTGGTAAGTATTTTGGTAACTAATAACAACTATATCGTTGGGATTAATAAGTTTATTTTGAAATGTATCAAAAATTTAGTTCACAATTATGATTGGGTACTCTTGGTCCCTAAGTTGATATGAGGAAAGATGATGTCCTAAGAGAATAGTGAATTGGAGCACTTAAAAACAAATGACTCTAAAAATTCCATAAGATAAACATGTCTTAATTTCTATCTAAATGTGCTCTAGGTTTATCTAGTATGTCTACTCTACCACTCAAGAGGATTACAACCTACTCTAGCAAGGTAAATTGCAAATATGTAAATGCGAAAACGTAAATAAGATAGAGAGACAAACTTAGCACACGGGATTTTTATCCCGTGGTATCGGTGGCTCACAAGCAACCTCTAGTACACGTTGGAGCTTCACAAAGGATATGCTCACGGTCGCAAAGTCTCTTCCGGTTACGGCTTCTGAGCTAACAAGTCACCAAGACAAGACCTCAAGCACGATGAGCCACCAAGTCAAAGTCTCACTACTAACCTCTCTTCCGGTCAATTATGCGTCGTCTTCACTTCGAAGCTTTAGTCACAAAAATAAGAGCCTCCGTGTCCTCGCACAATCTTCTTGCCGCTACTCCACACCAAGTCAGAGAGCCAACAAGTTACTGGAGAGTCACAAAGACTCCAAGACGTCGACGTACCTCTCAGCACACGGTTGGATCACTCTTTGATCCACTCTCTAGATTGCAACACCTAGCAACACTTCTCTCTAGGCCTATAAGCACTAATTACTCTCTAATGGTGTGCTAATTTCCTTGGATAAATATTTTTAGCACTTTGATGGCTTGGATGTCTTCTCAAGTGTATATGAGCTTCTCTGGACTCCAGCACCTTCAAATGGACGAGTAGAGAGGTATGTATAGCCTCAACCACGCAGACTAGCTGTTGCTCCAACGGCTCAACTTTACTGTAAACATCGGATAATCTAATGATAATATTAGTACAAGCACCAGACCATCCGGTGTGTACATCAGTGGATACTAGCCGTTGGAACTCCACTCAAACTTCTTCTTAACACCGGATTGTCCGGTGTATACTTTATCTCCATCACCAGACTATCTGGTGTGTATACTTGAGCCTAATCAAGCCAACTTCTTTATTGTTCAACTGTCTAGTGTATTGATCTTCTAATCACCGGACCCTACGGTGAGTTGATTTTCATCTCTTTGCAACTCTCTGGAAAACACTTTGGTGTGCACTATTATCTAGTCATCGGATCTTCTGGTGGATTGATCTTCATCCTTCGACAGTTGCAGTCTTCTCTGAAACAAATGCTCCGGTGTGTAGAGCGCACAGATCACCAGACTATCTGGTGAAGTCATTTCCTTCCTCATCTGAGTGAAAACACTCCGGTGTATGCAAACTCTTGAGCACTGGACCTTCCGACGAGAACAATCTGATTTCATCTCAGTTTTCCACCCTTCTGTAAAATGTTCCAGTGTGTATACCTTTGGTATCATTAGACTATCCGGTATAGTCATTTTCCGTGGGACCTCTCCAATTAAATCAAACTTTATCCTGGCTTCGGTGACTTCTTTATGTATTGCATCCATGAGACCTACTAATATATATTCTTAACAAACATGTTAGTCCTATTGACTATATTATCATTAATCATCAAAATTACAATCATAGCCTAATAGGGCCATTTTCACTATAATCTCCCTCTTTTTGGTGATTGATAATAACACAACTAAAACAAGTGGCAAATAATAAATGGTACCAATTGTAGAGAGCACAAAGCCTTAGTATATTGCTTTGATGCCTGTTCTTACCACTTAGTCCTCTTTTGTTGTGGCTCCCCATTTATCTATTGTTATTATCTCCCTTGATCGACCTATGCAAGAGCTTCTCCATTTTATGTTTTTGATACCAAATATAGATTAGTCCCCCATTGTCAATCTTGGCTTCTTGCTTGCTCTTCACTAGGGATGCCTCTTGTTTTGGTCATAAAATTTGACAACCAAAGCAAGTGGCAAATAATAAATGATATCAATTGTAGAGAGCATAAAGTCTTACCACATTGCTTGAATACATGTTCTTACCACTTAGTACTATTTTATTGTGGCTCCCCCTTTCTCTATTGTTACTATCTCCCTTGATCGACCCATACAAGAGCTTCTCCATTTCATTCTTTTGATACCAAATATAGATGAGTCTCCCTTTGTCAACATTGGCTTCTTTATTGTTCTCCACTAGGTATACCTCTTGCTTTGGTCGTCAAACTTGATGATCAAAACAAGTGGAAAATAACAAATGATACCAATTGTAGAGAGCACAAAGTCTTATCACATTGTTTAGATGCATGTTCTTACCACTTAATTATCTTTTGTTGTGGCTCCCCTTTTTTCCATTGTCACTATCTTCCCTGATCGACTCATACAAGAGCTTCTCTATTTCATATTTTTGATACCAAATGTAGATGAGTCCTCCTTTGTCAATCTTGGTATTTTGCTTATTCTCTACTAGGCATGCCTCTTTCTTTGGTTGTCAAACTTTTTTCCTTTTGTAAACAATCTCAAAAAGGGCTATGAACACATGTTAAACTTGATAAAGAGCATTAGAGCACATAGGGAAGAGTTTCATAAATCATGATCCATATAAAATGATATAATTTAATAGATATATCAATTGTAAGGATATGAGATATTGATGTCAATTGAAAAAAGACAAACAAGGATCATAATTCATAAAACTCACATGATATAATCTAAACTACTATATATGTGTGCATACATATAATGAAACCCACTTGTGAATAACATTTGTAGGAATGAAAAAATATATGCACAACTAGATAGTAAGTAGAGGAAATAAGTTTAAATTATATCATGTATGGAGGTAGCTTAAATGAACAAATGGATTGACAATGATACCAATTGAAGTCTTTAAGTATTGCATACCTCCAGGGACTTATTGATCACTCTATGAGACTACAAAAGATATTACTTGAAATACATGTTAATTTTAAAATCACAACCCATAGGATATACTCCCCCTAAATGTGTGCATACAAGTGTTGAATACTTATGAGAGATATGCACTTGTTATTGATAATAATAGGGATTTATCCTATAAATTGGATCATAGCACATGAAAGATACCAATTATAAAACTAGTGCTATAAAAGGAACCTACAACTAATAAACTATGTAGGTTACACATAAAAAAGGGAGAAATACAATCAACCTACCATATAAAAAACCTACACTGGACATTGCAATAAATTGAATTGAGAGCATGCAATCCTAGACAAGGCAATTAAATTCATCAATTTAGAGATTTAGCATCTAGTACATTTGCCTTATTTACCTTTGGATGGGAATTTGGGTATATGATGATTATGACTTTCATTAATGCATTCAATCTTGTACACTTGCCTTCTTTGCTTGAACCTTCACTTCATCTTACGAGCCAAGTCTTCAAATCTCAAGCTGACTTGTAGACATCAAGTTTTCTTTGAAACCTAAACCGATTTGGGCCCTTCATATTGGTGATAACTTACTTAGACACCCAAATGGTTGGTTCCACTCCCGGTCCTTTCTCACAACCATTTGTGTAATCACTTTGCCATTGTTTGAATTTGGGTATATGATGATTATGACTTTCATTAATGCGCTCAATCTTGTACACTTGCCTTCTTTGCTTGAACACTTTACTTCATCTTGTGAGCCAAGTCTTCAAATCTCAAGCTGATTTGTAGACTTCAAGTCTTCTTTGAAACCTAAACCGATTTGGGCCCTTCATGTTGGTGATGACTTACTTAGACACCCAAATGGTTGGTTCCACTCCCGGTCCTTTCTCACAACCATTTGTGTAATCACTTTGCCATTGTTTTTCTTGTTGAGTTTGTAGTGGTTGCTCTTGATCATGGTCTTATAGTTTGGCTTAGTGTAGATGTTGAAGGTCTTGTTGGAGAGGTTCATGATCTTCTTCTTCTACTTGATCTCCTTCTTAACTTCCTTGCATTAGAAGGACTTGTGGCCTTTTTTATGGTACTTGAAGTATATCACGGTAGACCCCTCCGTAAACTTTTTTACCATTATAATATGGTTATCTTGAGTAGGTTGGATATGGTTCTTGCCTTTTAATGCCAAATCTTTCTTGAGCTTCTTCACTTCTTGCTTGAGCTCATCATTCTCTTATGCAATGAGTTCATTAGATGGTTCTACAATAATATTCTCAATGCATATTTCATTGTAAAGGGGTGAGCTAGATAAATAAATCAAATCATCACAAGAAGTGGAAGCATCTACTTTAGATTTGAAATTAAAAACAAAGGTCGATTACTTTAAAAGGGCCTTAGTTTGAGATTCAGTGCACTTAAATTTAGCCTTAAGCTTTTCATGCTCCTTGTTTATAAAATTGAATTTACTTAATAATTATTTATAATTAGAAACAAATGTAGCATGAATGTCATTAAGGACATTGAATTTCTTAAGTTCTTTTATTTTTTTTCTTTAAGACCCTTTTTGCTTATTGATAAAGTCAACAAATTCCTCATAAAAAGGGAAATTCTCATCGAATTCATCATCACTTACATCGCTATCCATATCTTTGGCTATAAGACACTTGTGAGATGACTTGCATGATGACAACTTGCATGATGACGACCTTAAGGAAGAGTTTCTCTTGAAGGGAAGGATGGTGAGGTTTTCATCACTTGAACTCGATTCTTCATCGTCGTTCACCCATCTTCCTATGCTTGCGAATACTTTGCTTCTTCCTCTTGTCTCCCTCTTGTTTTTGTTCTTATTTTCTTTTTTGATATGATCAATTGTTTTGAACAAGTCTTTTAATAAGATTGGATGATCAATCTTGACATCTTGATATTCTTCTCTTTCTTTTGATGAAGAAATTGATCCTCTCGATATTCTTCTCTACTTGTAACATGAGTTTGGACATCTTAGGATCAATTTCTTCATCGCTTAATGTGTTTTGATCATTCTGTTTATAGTTATCTTCATCTTGATCACCATCATCTTCGCTTGAGTTTGACTCTTATTCTTGCTCCCTCATCTTTGCATTCATGTGTTGACATTAAACTTGCTTACTTGTGAGAGAAAGGTTCTGGTTGTCAGATGAGTTAGAAGCTTTAACCCCCATGTTTATGGTCATCTCTGGGCGGTGATCTTGTCAAGTACTTGGCTTAGAGTCATCTTGCTCATGTCGTCATTGTCGTAGATGATGGAGACAATTAGGTTGTACTTTGGAAGAAGAGTTTGAAGTATTCTTCTCACCACTTGAATATCTTCAATTTATGTCAAACCTAGCCTATTTATCCCATTGACAAGAATATTCAAACATGAATACATATCATTAGCCTTTCATGCGTAAATTGTTTGATACTATTGAGCTTAGTAACAAGTACATGATATTTCTCATTGCGCATATCCTTTGTGTTTTCACGTATTTTAATAAGACTATTACAAATATCATGTACATTGGTGAGAGAATAAAAACGATTAAATGCATCAACGCATAAAAATGATAAAAAGATACTCTTTGTCAATGCATCTAATTATCTTTCTTTGTTTATGAGGCGTTGTCTCATCCCTTCCTCGGTGATTCTCCAAACATCTAGACCTTTAGCTTGCAAATAACACATCATTAGAATGTTCTAACGAGAGAAATTAGTGTTGTCTAAATATGGAGCGCTATGGGTATCCATCTCAACCATATACGTTACAACTCTAGACGGTTAAACCTATCAAGAGCACGAGGCTCTGATACCAATTGTGACGAACGGTGACGTCCTAAGAGGCGTGTGAATTAGGACACTTAAAAACTAATGGCTCTAAAAACTTCACAAGATAAATCTATCTTAATTTTTATTTAAATATGCTCTAGGTTTATCTAGTGTGTCTACTCTACCGCTTAAGAGGATTGCAACCTAATCCAGTAAGGTAAATTGCAAGTATGTAAATGCGAAAATGTAAATAAGATAGAGAGAAAAATTTGGCATAATAGATTTTTATCCCGTGATATCGGTGGCACACAAGCTACCCCTAGTTCACGTTGGAGCTCCACAAAGGATATGTTCTCGTTCACCAAGTCTTTTTCGATCATAGCTCTTTAGCTACCAAGTCACCAAGATAAGGTCTCAAGCATGATGAGCCACCAAACCACTAAGGCGAGGTCTCACCACTAACCTCTCTTCTAGTCACTTGTGAGTCATCTTTACTTCGGAACTTTAGTCACAAAGACAAGGACCTTCATGTTCCCGCACAATTTTCTTGCCGTCACTCTACACCAAGTCGGAGGGTCAACAAGTTATCGGTGAGTCACAAAGATTCCAAGGCATCAGCGTACCTCTCGATACACTTCTCTCTATGGCTATAAGCACTAATCACTCTCTAATAGTATTCTAATTACCTTGGATAAAAACTTTTAGCACTTTGATGGTTTGCATGTCTTCTCAAGTATATATGGGCTTCTCTGGACTCCAGCACCTTCAAATAGACGAGTGGAGGGGTATATAGCCACAACCCTGCGGACTAGCCGTTGCTCCAACAGCTCAACTTTACTATAAACATCGGATGATCCGATGACAACAATAGTACAAACACTGGACCATCTGGTGCATACATCGGTGGATACTAGCCGTTGGAACTCCACTCAAACTTCTTCTTAACACTAGATTATCCAGTGTACACTTTATCTCCACCACCAGACTATCTGGTGTGTATACTTGAGCTTGACCGAGCCAACTTCTTCACTGTTCAACTATCCAGTGTATTGATCTTCTGATCACCGGACCTTCCGGTGTGTTGATTTCCATCTCTTTGCAACTCTCTGGAAAACACTCTAGTGTGCACTGTCATCTAGTCATCGGACCTTTCGGTGTATTGATCTTCATCCTTCGATAGTTGCAGTCTTCTCTAGAACAAACACTCCGATGTGTAGAGCACACAGATCATCAGACTATCTAGTAAAGTCATTTCTTTCCTCCTCTGAGTGAAAACACTTCAATGTGTGTAAACTCCTAAGAATCGGACCTTCCGGTGAGAACAAATTGATTTCATCTCAGTTTTCCACCCTTCTGAAAAATGCTCCGGTGTGTATACCTTTGGTATCACTGGTCTATCCAGTGTAGTCATTTTTTGTGAAACTTCTCCAATTCAATCAAACTTTATCTCGGCTTTGATGACTTCTTCATGTATTGCATCCATGAGATCTACTAATATATATTATTGAAAAACATGTTAGTCTTATTGACCCTGTTGTCATTAATTACCAAAATCACAATCATGGCTTACTAGGGCCATTTTCGCTTCAGTTGATTCTATGCACGATCAAATGATATGAGCATCAAGATTAAGGATTTTCTAGTTCTAAGTGTCACAAGAAGGTGAAGGATACTTAGAGTAGTATATGTCTATTTTCTTAGTCTTTTGATCGTACTATAAAGATGAGCTAAGAGTAATAGTTTGATCTAGTTGAGTCTATACTTGGTTGGATGCACACTTATGAATATCTAGCACTATGTAGCTCACAGAATCCCATAGATGAGATGTTGACAAGTTAGAACTCGAGAATGGTTAAATTGGACAAGTTCAGAAAAAAAAATGCATACTCCGGATAGTCCGGTGATTAGGAGGTTATACATACCGGAGCATTTTTGGTTTTGTGCAGAGAGAAGAAGACTTCACCGGATGGTCCGGTGTTGAACCAATATGCACACCGTAGTGTTTTACAGGAGATGTGCAAATTCTTTAGAAGGATGAAATTGAACACACCAGATGGTCCGATGCTCACTGGCATGAAGCACTAGAGCATTTTCTAGGAGATTTGTTTTTGGCTCAGTGAAGTTGTTACTCACCGGATGGTCCGATGTGTGTGGACAAAGAAGTGCCGAGCATTTCTCAGTAGTAACGTCTAATAACAGCTAGCAGTGTGCGGGCTTTGAAAAATGTATACACTGGATGATCCGATGTGTGTGAGAAGGTGTAGATCGGATAATTCAGTGTTCACATAAAATGTGGGTGGTTGGGAAACGGCTAGATTTAGAACTCTACCATATAAATACCCTCTCACTTGGTCTCACGTGGATCTCTTGCAAACCTAGAGGAGCCTATACATTATGTGTGTCATCAAGAAGCAAGAGAGTGCACTAGAGTGATTTGTGAAGTTCTTAATTGAAAATTAAGGACATCATTAGTGCATAGAAAGTAGCAAGTGTGCATCTAAATGTAGCTTAGGCTTAATCTTAGTCAAGTGAAGCTATTGACTTGTTACTCTTGGTGGTTGGCAACACCTAGCTGGTCTTGGTTATTGAAGGTGTCTTGTTGAGCTCTCGGAGATCTTGTGGGAGCTCCAAGAGAAATTTTATGCTTGGTTTGATGCCCGCTAATCCAGAGATGGAGAAGTGGTAATCATAAGGGAGTACTTGAGTCTTAGTGGCTCAAGGGGGAGCAATATCATTTGTGGATGCTCCAACGAGGGCTAGGGGGAGTGCTAACTCCTCGATACCTCGGAGAAAAATCAGTGTCTTCTTATTCATCTCTTTACTTTCCCGCATTTACTTTAAGCATTTACATTATTGCAAGCCTTCAATTCCATAATTTATTTTGTGTTCTAGTTTGTTTGTTTACTTACTTTCCTCTAGCTTATTCTTGTAGTTACATTATCTTTCATCTAAGATAAGGTTGTTATTTGTTCTAGAATTTGATAGAAATAGTTTTAATTAGAGCCCCAGTTCACCCCTCTCTTGGGTCATTCGATCATTTCAATTCTACTTGTGTTGCTCATGACTTATGTCATATGAGACTACTTGCTCTCACGATTTCTTTGGCACCGTGTGAATTTTTTTTTATCTCATATGGTTCCAGTTGGAAGCTATGTGAGAAAAACTATTCGACTGGAACCGCAAGAGATATCAAGTATCTCTCACTGTTCTAGTATGAACCCATCTCAGATAATATTAGTGATGGGTCCATTGCGGAACCATGTAGAATACTCTAGAGGATCGTGGGGATACCAAAGGACCAAACTTCTCTCATAAGGTTCCTCTCTCCAACCATGAGAAATAAATGTGATTCACCCCCTACGCTGGCTAGCCAGCTCTATCTCTCCCAAAAAGTCCCAATCTATCCCTATTGTCAAAGTTGGAGCCATAGGAGGAGGCCATGGAGGTTTCGTTAGAGGAGGCCAACCCTGATCTCTTCATTGAATTGGAGGAGATCGATGGAAGATGACTTTGACATACATTGGGAGGGTTCTTCACCGCCGTAGTTGCCCTCGGACGAGGAGGCAACTGATGGTGAGGAGTTCAACATCATCTCGTCCTTAAAGATAGTAGGATGAAGAGGAGGATGAGGCATTCAAGGGCGATAAGGAGGTTGTCAAGGTCGATGATGAGGAGAAGCCCGAGGCCTATGTTGACCCCAGAGAGAAGGAGGAGGATGAGGTTGACAATGGCGAGACCAAGGACCACTCCAACACTATGGTTGACTCTGATGACGACAATATCCTGAGCTTCTTCGCCACCAGCCACTATGCCGTCCTTAGTGGCCGGTTGGCGAAGCGTCGTAGGCTAGATTAGTGTAGGCCATGCATGCTGAACCAGATGGGGTATTTTATGTAATCTGGATTTTTTGTGGTGCTTATCTTTCTTTTGTGTATGAAGAAAAATATCAGCAACGATGACAACGATGGAAGCAGAGACGACAAGACTAGGATAGTGTAATGTGTAGGTGATATGCTAAAATGTAGTTATTATGTACTAATATTTTTTGTGTATAATGAAAATATTAGTTCTTAAAATAAATTTTCTTGTGTGTTCAAATTCATGTTGTGTTTAAATTTGTACATGAACGTATGATTCAAATTCAATATGTGTTTAAATTTAATTGTGTTTAACTTCATTTATGTGTTTTAATCTTGGCGCCAACTGAATGTAGTAATAACAAGTTGAAAGGAATATATTTTGGAACTTTGTCATGAAACACGAGCTAACTCGGTAGAAGGGTTGGGCCTCAAGTATGAGGTCTTGAGTTCGAATCCTGGGCGATGCAGTGGCGAAAATGGTGAAAAAATTATGTGGTGACAGGGGAGATGCCTAGACAACCCAGCTAAAAATACATTGTCAAGAACTAAACTAAAAAAACATCATCGTCTTTGTCAAAAAATGATAAAAATCGAGAGTTTAGAACATATACATGTTTTAGAAGAAGTTAAAAAGGTCGGGATTAACAATATTTGGATATTGGAAGGTAACATTGAAAATAACAGTTGCAAGATGTTAAAATTGAAGTTGCAACATATAACATCTCATATGACCTATTGCCACAAATACTCGAAAGAGTGTGAACAAAAAAAAATGCCATGCTTCTCCAAGATCATCTGGAACGATCCTTCTCTAAGATCATCTGCAACATCCAAAAGGTACAGTCTCAACATCTCATATGACCTATTGCCACAAATATTATTGATTAGCATGGTGACACGCCGAACAAGCTCCTACAAAGATGTGTCACTATTTTTGGTCACTCCCACCTATTGCCGCCCTAATTTGCTACAGAGGTCACTCTGGATCTAGATCGAGACCCACCCATCCCAGGTAGTGGCTGCAAGGAGGGATGGGACTTCACAGTGCCATCTTCATGGGGGACCGAAGGGGGCTTTGGCAGAGTACTCGAGGAGGACTGTGGAGGATTCTTGGACGAGGTTGGATGCAGAGTAGGTGAGCCCAAAGGGCGCGATCCAAGCCACCATGGAGCCTCCTGATGTTGGACTACCGACTAGGGCTAGGTAGACAGGCAGCTCAAGTTGACGACAAACATTCTAGTCGTAAGCCTCGTCACCTCTCACTCCTATCGATTGGCACTGAGTACTGCCTTATAGTGCGTGCTTATATGATATGGTCTCTGTTCTATCCTCTACTCAGTTCAATTTCTTTCTTGTATGCAGGGGCAGACTCATATCATATGTATCAGGTTTATAGGACACCTCCTATGCCAACAAATAGGATATATATAACTCTAACCTAACAAGTGTGACATCTGATAATTTTTTGTTCTAGATCCACAACTACTTGTGTGATGCACATTATTGGTTAGTTGATCCCTACGGATCTGGTCGGACGGTTGTGTACATCACATAACACGAGTTCCTCTCCCCGAATCCTCGGCATTGATTGCAGTCCTTAGTTTATTCTCCTTTTAGTTTTTGAGTCAAACCACCATTAGCTCTGTTAGGAATAAAGCACGACAGGATCGAACATGAGACACAATTTTTACGTGGAAAACCCTTACAGGAAAAAACCACGGGCGCCAATCGACGATCTTCATTATATCAGGGATGTGTATAATGCAGGGGATTACAATGAGCCTCTCAGCTCTCCTTGCAGCTTACAAGATATATTTATAGGGGTGGACACATACGACTCGAGTCTAATACGGACTGTTTCGGAATATGGGCCAAAGGCGTCCCTTGTATGGCCCAACAAGAATTTGAATCACAATCCAACAAACTTCACCTTGAGACGAATTCCATCTTGTAGCAAATAAAGAATCATCAATAAACTCACTTCAATAATAAATATCACGGACGCCAAAAGTCTCTAGGACTCAAACTGTAACACCAACTAAACTTGAGCATGGCTCAAATTTAGTAGCAGGAACTGGCTTTGTCATCATATCAGCAGGATTATCATAAGTGCTTATCTTGCATATTTTAATATCACCTTGAGCAATGACATCTCGAATATAATGATACCTCACATCAATGTGCTTTGTTCTTTCATGAAACATCTAATCATTTGTAAGGCAAATAACACTCTGACTATCACAGAATATATTAATACAAGAATTATCTCCACAAAGCTCAGCGTACAAACCTCTCAGCCAAATAGCTTTTTTGCATGCTTCAGAAATAGCCATATATTCAGCTTCAATAGTTGATAAAGCAACAGTAGCCTGCAAACACGCTTTTCAACTAACAGCACAACCACCAACGGTGAAAACATAGCCAATGAGAGATCTTCTCTTATCCAAATCACCAGCATAATCTGAGTTAACATAACCAACAAGTCCATCTCCAGATTTTTTAAACTGCAAATAAGCATTAGAAGTACCACGCAGATATCTGAAAATCCACTGAACAGCTTTCCAATGCTCTTTACCAGGATTAGCCATGAATCTACTAACAACACTCAGTGCATGAGATAAATCAGGACAAGAGCAGACCATGGCATACATAAGTGAACCAACTGCACTAGAATATGAAACTCTAGTCATGTACTCAATATCGTACTCTGACTCAGGACATAGAGCTGAAGATAATTTGAAATAAGCAGCTAATGGAGTACTCACTGATTTTGCATCATGCATATTGAAACGACAAAAGACCTTCTCAATATAACCTTGCTGACTAAGATATAACTTGTCAGCTTTTCTGTCTCTAATGATCTCCATGCCAAGAATTTTCTTTGCTGCAACCTAAATCCTTCATCTCAAATTCATTACTCAACTGTGATTTCAATTTGGCTATTTCTGATTTATCCTTTGCAGCAATCAACATATCATCGATATAGAGAAGCAAATAAATAGCTGAACTATTAACAGTCTTTAAATAGACACAGCTATCATAATTAGAACGCTTAAAACCATTAGAGAGTATAAAGGAGTCAAACCTCTTGTACTACTGTCTAAGAGACTGCTTCAAACCATAAAGAGATTTCTTTAATTTACAAACAAAGTCTTCTTTTCCAGGAATAACAAAACCTTCAGGTTGATCCATATAAATATCTTCATCTAACTCCCCATGTAAAAATAATGCAGTTTTAACATCTAATTGCTCAAGTTTATAATCACGCATAGCAACAATACTAAGTAAAGTGTGAATAGAACTATGCTTCACAATAGAGAAAAAGACATCATTATAATCAATACCTGGAATCTGGCTATAGCCTTTAGCAACCAACCTTGCTTTATACCTTGCTGCTTCATTAGGAGAAATACCCTCCTTTCTTTTGAAAATCCACTTGCAACGAACAGGCTTCTTCTCTTTTGGTAATTTGACTAAATCCCAAGTATCATTCTTTTCAAGTGACTCCATCTCATCTTACATTGCAGTTATCCAATTATTGCAATCAGCAGAAATAATAGCCTTATTGAAATTAGAAGGTTCTGCATTACCTTCAACTTCTTCTGCACAACTCAGAGCATAAGCAGCAATATTACACTCCTCAATTAACCTCTTGGACGGATTGATTTATCTTCTAGGCCTATCAACTACAATAGAATGTTATGTAGGCTGCACAACAGATGAAGAATATGGAGCACTAGATGAATCATGATCAATAAATAAATTTTCAGCAATAGGTGTACCTTAGACAATGGCATCTGGTGTACTTTCTGCATTAATAAAATGCTCCACCTGAACGCTAGAACTCTGCTGACTCTGAACAGGAGTATTTGGCAACATAGCAGATTCATTAAAGATAACATTCCTGCTAATCACCACCTTTTGTGTTGCAGAATTCCACAATTTATAACCTTTAACACCAGATTGATAACCAAGAAAGATGCACTTAACAGCTCTAGGCTCCAATTTACTATTATCAATGTGAGCATAAGCAGGACAACCAAAAACTCTAAGTTTTAAATAATTAGCTGGAGAACCAGACCATATCTTAATTGGAGTTTTCTTATCAATGACAATGTTGGGTGATCGATTAATAAGATAGCAAACAGTGGAAGCGACTTCAACCCAAAAACGTCTATGCATACCTGCATTAGACAACATGCAACGGGCTCTCGAGATGATAGTTCTGTTCATACATTCAGCTACATCGTTTTGTTGTGGAATACCAGGAACGACCCTTGTGACCGTTCGAACTTTTATCTCTTTGGCTATTATGCGAATTTTTCTCCTTTGTCCTGCCACGCACAATCAAACCTTCTCCATTGGAAGTAGAGCCATCAATAGACACCATCTGTTTCATCTTTTCCTTAACATGCAAGACCTCATAAACTTCTTTCAAAGTTAGTGTATCATGACTGTATAATATGGTATCTCTGAAGTATGCAAAAGAACTAAGTAATGAGCATAAAAGAATAAGACTCAAATTCTCATCATCATATTTTACCTCCATTGGTTGTAGGTCAGTAACGATCTCCTTAAAGACCGAAAGATGATTCAACACAGAACCACCCTCCTGTAATTTGTGTGTGAACAACTTCATCTTCAGATGTATTTTACTGGTTAGATCATTGGACATGCAGATCGATTCCAGCTTTAGCCATAAAGCAGCAGCGATTTTCTCCTGCAAAATATTGTTTGATAAATGAAGATGAATTTATGACAATGCCTTACGATCCTTTCTCTTTTCTTCATCGGACCAAGTCTTTTGATCTTTATTTCCAAAATTATCAAACGCATCATTCAGATCAGTATGCGTAAGAATAGCCGCATCTTTACTTTCTTTAGAGAAAACCTTGTATCACGATCTAACAGTGGAATATCATATTTCAAATAACCTATGGCTTAGAATAATCAGCAACAAAAAATAGCATGTGTGCACCAAGCAATAAA
Organism: Phragmites australis; assembly: GCF_958298935.1. NCBI lineage: Eukaryota > Viridiplantae > Streptophyta > Magnoliopsida > Poales > Poaceae > Phragmites > Phragmites australis. The sequence goes on from NC_084924.1 coordinate 11,966,159, forward strand.
CTGCATAGGTCTGGTACACTTCATGTACGTGCAGCAATAAAACCAGAAACCAATCTCCTGACATGATTCTTGTGTGCACCTAGCAAAATCGATTTTTTCTTCACATGAGATGTCACGGCTGGGTGTCCTCATGACTTGATTTATTTATTTTTGTCTCTTTCACGTGAGATGTCACGGCTGGCAGAAAACAAACGTGGCCCCACAAGCACGAGTCTGTTTCGAGTGTTCGGGACTTGCGTCGGCTAGCAGCTATTCGCGTGATGGCATATGAGTCGGCAGCAGATGAAATCGCGAAGCGACGGGGTGAATGGCGAATCCGGCGAAATCGATGAATCCCAACGACGGGATTCGACGACTAAATCAGATCTGTTTTTTTTTTCTCGTATTGATTCGGCTCTGGTACCACTTGTTAGAAATAAAGCATGACAGAATAGAACATGAGATACGATTTTTACGTGAAAAACCCTTGTAGGAAAAATCACAGATACCAATTAACGATTTTCACTATATCAGAGATATATATAATACAGGAGATTACACTGAGCCTCTCAGCTCTCTTTGCAGCTTACAAGATATATTTATAGGGGTATACACATATGACTCAAGTCTAATACGGACTGTTTTAAAATATCAGCCAAAGATGTCTCTTATATGATCCAACAAAAATTCAAATCACAATTAACGGGCTCCATCCAATAAAAAGTTGTAATTACAAGAGCTTATTCTTCCCTTTTCTGTTTTTTCCCCTTTCGGGGAGCTTCTTCCCTTGTTTCTTTTAGAAAAGAAAAAAAAAACATGTATCGTCATCTTTCGTGCGTGGCCTGCATAGAGACCTGCAAGTTTTTTATTTAATCAGCAATTGAAACGGTTTGTCCATGCGCGCTTAAATTAATGGCACGATTAGCGAGCGCCCTTTTGTTTTGAAGGCTTCTGATCGTGTATGAAAGGGCGATGCTTGTTTATTCATGGTTGTCACGTACTCTCTCTAGACTAGCCCACAAGTCATGGGCTAAGGCTGAGTTTCTGTTTTTGCTTCTGTTATTATTAAAAATTAAAAGTCGGAATAAATATAGTTATAGAGAAGTGATTTTTAAAAAAAAGCTATTGAGCTACTACAATGATAAAAAAGTTTGCCGCCGTGGTTGTCTTGTGTGCAGTGACAGTGCTTATCTATTGAGCTACTACAATATGATTGTATGGGTGCACTGTTATCTCCATTTTGCCACAATCATGCCAGTGCACTTTCAATGTGTGACTGTTGCAAGAATTAATTAGAAGCCTGCACAATTTCCATAGATCATGCTGAATCAAGATAAGCAACTTCCTTCTCCTTTTACATTGCTTGCTCATGCTAGTCCGCTGGCTGATATTGTTGAAACTAAGCATTGGACTTCTACAGGAGACACGGTGCTTTACAAAGGCAAACAATATCAAAATACACATATTGATACATGGTTTTGTCTTAGCTAGATTTTGATGGCCCCTGTCTGCATCTCGGATTGCACACCAACCAAGTTATATTTTACTTCAAGGAAAAAAGCATCATGGCAGGAGTCATATATGGTTATTTTACCCTTTATTTTAGTACTATCTATTACACCTTGATAGAAAAAAAAAATGGATGTCAGCCTAGAATATATGTAGTCAAAAGTGCAAGGCTTTGAGGATTAATATGCATAAAAGTAATTCATTTTGTCACATGGAAATAAAATTAATAAATTCATCATCAAAACAGTTGAATGATTTTGTTGTTATTAATCACCAAAACGAGCCTAGTTGCTTACGGTGGACTCGTAGATTGCTGGCTTATTTCGTGGGCTTCTGATTTTGTGAACTGGCATGTATACTGCTGCATGCTAGCGTCTGCATTAGCGGCCGGGCCGGGCCGCTGGGGTCAAGTAGATTTTCTACCGGGGTCACAGCTGGGAAACACAGGGAGGGTATGAGTGTATGGCATGCCCTTGGATGCAACCACAATGTCCTAGTTATAAAATGAACCGGAATAAGTGGATGTTTGGAACACACATATACAGTTTAAAGCATAGATAAATGGCAACTCCAACAACCAGGAACAATTCTCGATCTAGGTGGCACCGCATGGAATTTTGCGCTGACATGGAGGAGAAAGAGGAACCTTCTCTCAAACAAGGGCGACAAGGGCATCTCAGCTAGCGTTGAGTTAAAATACAAAAGGCCATTGAAAATTAAACCACCTAAAGCAAAACAGAAACTTATTGCCGTCCAAAGCGAAATGAATCTTCTGTGACGCAAGCGATCGACGAAAAAAAGGACGCAAAAATACGACACATGCTAGCACAGCACTCGTACATGTGAGAATAAAGAGGCATCGATTGCCGAATATGCTACCTGAAAAGTCCGGCGCTAAATTCGAAGGGCTTGAAAGCAACCTCTGCTAGCTGTTGTGATCTCATCAAACAAGTCACTATGACATCAGTGCAAAGGGCAAAGGAATCTTATTCACACTTGTACTTGTCCGAGGCTCTTTCGACTCCATGTGTTAAAATGAACTACATGTGTCATATCTCAATGATCTCTATCGTCTACATATTTTACATTTTGATCCAACGACTAAAATAAATAGTTAGACCTCACAAACACATTTAAAGAACTTAATCAATTCTTTTCCCCAAAACCACAAATTATGGAACAGATAATTATTGTATATAGATCACTAAGAAAATAGTCAATTGAATCGCATATGAGTGTAGCATGCTCGCAAAAGATGAGAGAAGGAATTGATGTCTAATGTTGTTGTTGCATGTGCATTGAGTCAAAGGAGGGGAAATTCAGAAGGAAAATATGAACACAGATGAGTCAACCTTTGTATGGAAGAAAATAATTTCTGAGGTACAAATATACATGTGCAAGAAATTAGAGAAATTTGGCTGAATTGTTTTCATGGATGAGGATTGTTTTATCTCTACTAATATAAACAATGAACGTGCTCATGCATCACCCCCTCCCGCCCCTCCCACCAGCATCGCTAAAAAACGTTGCCATACAAAATTGCTCGAAAAAAACTAGAGAAAACTAACACAAAAAAACACTATGCCCGTGCACCACTCGCAACCATGTCGCGTTGAGCGCAAAAACTCCGCTCTGCCACACGCGATGCTCACGCTAAGGCCCTATGCATGAATCCCACCCTCTGCCCTGTGCGCCACTCGCGTAGTGGCTCTCCACATGATCCCGCCCTCTGCCTTACGTGCCGCTTGCGCTAAGGCTCTTCACGCAAATCCTCACCACCACCACCACCAAGTGCCTCATTGTAACCACCATCGAGTGCCTCGCCACAACTGCCACATGGAGATTATGGGTCCAGCTATCTTTTTTTTTGTCTGGTGCAACAACCATCGATTGGTGCTCATTTTGCAAGTACAAAGAGGTGCGAACTCTTCTTGTTGTACCTATTCTTCTTATTGCTTCCTCTGCTACTCCTCTAAGCTCTTAGAACCTCTTATTGACGTTTGCCGGAAAAGGGAGATCGGCGAGGAGAAGGAGGGAGGGGTCACCACAAAGCTGGAAGAGTTCGTTGCTCCCTGGCTTATTACCATGCAACCCTTACTCATTTTGCTAAACAGTAGGAGACATCATTTCCTCTCTTCTTCGGACTTCCTCTGCAGATGTCAAATGCCAGTTATGTTTGGAGGATTCAAATGCCAGTTGTACAAATGGTATTTGGCCTTAGACAGATTAGATCGAATCCTTTCCAACAGTTCACAGATGAGGACTCATAGATTTATGTTATATCATATTTCTTGAGAATAGGATCTTTTTGACTAATGATATTTGTCAATGCAGGTTGCACAATTGCCTGAGAAAAAGTAATGCATGGGCACTAGATAATCTAAAGCAAATAATCATATTGATGTTTATTTATCATTTATCATGATAATTTTAGGTCAAATTAAGCAAATTAGGAGCAACCAGGATTTTCCCTACAATGGTACATGAGTCTATCAATAAACATAGCAATTTTCAATCTAGCCGCACAATTTGCGTGGACGATTTTGTTAGTGTATACACCTGTCAAGGGTTAATCACTGACAATGTGTCCAGGGTGTACCGATTGACAAGAGCGTGGCCAACATTTCCTACGAGAGAGTGTGTGTGTGATGAACTCAAAAACACAAGAAGTTATCCAGGTTCAGGCCTCACATGGGATAATAGCTCTACGTCTTATGTATTTTCTTATGATAAGGATCAACTTGGTTACAGAAAGAGTTTGTTCTTTACAAGTCCGATCCTCCCTCCTTTATATAGTAGGAGGAGAGGCGTATATACAAACAGTACATACCGGAACTATGTCAATCTCATTCCTATCGAAAACCCCTACTACGACGCCATCATTACGGAGAGTGAGCATGCTTGATCTGCCTGGTCGTCTTATGCGTCCTGTCCCATCAGCCACACGTCATCATGCCCACTTGCGAGACTGTCGCACCCGCTTGCAGGGTCATCCCATAGCATTAATTGCTATGGAACGAGCCACTGCACCAATGCGCCAGCCACGACTTCGCTCGCCGAAAGGAGGTGCATGTGGAAGGAAAACACTTGAGTGGATAGCATTAAATAAGATTAGAGTGGTTAGGTGAATACCTACCTCACGACCAGCAAGGGCTAGTCATGGGGTTTCCTTCCGCGATCAGAGGACTGGTCGCGTAAGCCCTGCCACACACATCTTTTGATAATATCTACTGTCAGTGGGCCTTTGCTGATATGGGCCCACAGAACATGGATCCCCCTATTCTTTACATCAACCGTAGCCCCCAAGCTCCCATAGGGATGCGGGAGACTGAGTGGTTTTGCCACGTGGTCGTGATCGTACAACATGGGCCCTAGGTGAACATATGTTTTAGCACAGGGGATGGCCGTCAATGCCGCCCCTCACGTGGTTGGCTCAAAAAAACCGCTTCTTGAGGGTAGGTTAAATTTCTAGAGAGAGAGAGAGAGAAATGATGTAAATGGGAGAGAATCATGGGAGAGAAACATTAACTGTCACCGGACCCGAGAGAATTTTGGTTCTCCATGCGTGACCCTTCAAATTTTGGAACGAGTGGACTCCGCGCAAGGTTCACAATTTGGAACCCAAAAACCGCTTGTTGGCGGTTACAGGAAAATCACGATTATCGCTATAACCAGGCAAAATTTGGTGAGAATTTGCTCAAAATTCACTCGGTTAAATTTGAAATTTGGCGAGAATTCAGACCGGTTTGAGCGGTTTTGAAATTCGAGATGAACGGTTACCGACACTTGGGATATCGAGCGGTTTTCTTGAATTTTAGTGAAGTTCAACAAAAATACTAAAAAATGGCTCAACCTTGTAAAATCAATAAATAATTAATCTGAGCTTCAAATCAAGTGAAATAAATTTTGTTGGTTTCCTTGAAACATGATCTACATGATACAAGTATTTATACTCATAAAAAAGTTGAATATTTTCTGTGAGAAAACGTATTTGCTAAACCTAGTTAAATGCATAGTTTACTCTTTGCTAATCCAAAAATCATGAAACTAATTTTGTTAGTTTTCTTAGATGATCCTATGTCTTTTAAAAATACATGAACTCATGAAATAGTTATTGTTACATACAAGATTGTGTAAATGTGTTGCACTAGATTATTCAAAACTAACCCATCACACCTCTAAAATTAGTGAAACCACTTCTTATACTATGATTTATGTAGGAAGAATAATGGTATACATGAAAAAGTTAATTACAGTGCTGTTTTTTAACATATTCACTTTATGCTTGTGAACTTTGTAAAAATCATGGAGAAATTAATAAAAGTCTAAATGAAGTGAAACCAATTTTAAAGATCCTCTTAAGATACTCCTTACACAAAAAAAATATGTGTTTATATGTCAAACTTTTCCTTAGCATAAGTTAATAAATGAGTTGCACGCTTTAACTTTTTTTTTCGAACTTCCTCCCTATAGAATATGATTCAAAACGACATTATTTTGAAATGTTTTTTCATAGAAGGTCTTAGAATTGTCTCTAGTTTTTTAGGATGTTTTTATTTTTTTGATTGTTTTGAATTTTTTGAATTCAAATTCGAAAACCGGTCGGTTTCTATTATTGATGCGGAGCGGTAAGCTCGGTTACCGCGATTTTCGAGCGGTAACCATCGATAAGTTGACTTGACTCTACGATAGTTGGGATATAGCACCGACCCTACAAATTGGAAAGCCAAAGGTTTCCCACGACCTTTCTCCAATCTCTCCCAGCCTTCACGCCTTTGTTTCCGGAGAACCTTGTTTTTGTCGTCGTTCGTGCTTCTGCTGCCCCCTCCGCCATATTCTAATGGCGCCATGCATGGGCAAAGAGCCATACTTTCCCATGTCCAAGTGTAACGTGGCGATGATGAATTAGATGCGTGACAACTATCAGCTCCCCCGTCGTCTGTCTTCTTGGTATCACCCTGGGGAGGATGTTCCTACTCCCCACCAGGGGGAAATCGTGATGTTTGTCTCCTTCTTGGTCGGTCTCGTTCCTTCCTTCTTCGAGTTCTTCACCATTGTCATTTCCTTCTACGACATCTACCACCTCCATCTCAACCCTAATTTCATCATCATGTTGAGCGTCCTTGCTCATATATGCAGAATTTCATTGGGGTCGAGCCATGCCTCGACCTCTTTAAGTTCTTCTACATGGCCAGGTTACAGATCAGGCCAGCCACCAGGAGCTACGGATTTTGCCTCCACGACGACGTCACTGGATCCTACCTTCAGATGGGCCTTAAGTTGTCGTGGTCGGGCTGAAGAGAGGAATGGTTCTATCTTGCGACAGAATAATTCTTGGACAATATTCGCATTCCGAGCCGACCGATGCAAACCACTAAGCACTAGGGGAGCGCTCTTGTGGCAACTTGAGAGTTGCTAGTTCTCGCGGCATGGGTTAAGCGGCTTGTGGATGCTGGATGTTGGGGTCGGATGTTGTCCGCAACTACATCAAACGCTAGTTGTGCCCTTTGCGGAGGAGAGCACATCCGACATACAAGTACACCGGGAGCGTTGATTTCACCCGGGAGAGCTCCACATGTGATACCGTAGCCGCATCCTGAGCGGTTTTTGTTTCAGCTGTGCGACATCCTAAGTATCCCCCTCTTACCCAGATCTCTCTGACGAGGCCATCATTTCACAGGTTAAATTCCTAATGGTGACTGCCCCAAGGAAAGGTGGCCCTCCACGTGATGCTCCTCCATTATGTGACCTCCCTTCGTCAGAGAGGTCTCGGATCAGACTAGTACATTTAGCATTTTGTCAGAATTTTTTTTCTAAGCTTTCTCCTAGGTGAGGGTTTCATGGTCCATGTTGCTGCAGGGTTGCCCCGAGGTTGACGTACTATGTTCGGTGATTGACAAGGTCATGGGGGTTGTACGAGAAATCAACTCTGGTGCCCACCCAACCCCTTCGTCTCCCGGTACCGCTTTGCTCGGTAGTCAACTTGGTCGCAGTGATGATCAAGCTGCTCGGAGTGAGATATCGACCACAGGTGGAGGTCCTGCGTGCGGTGTCGATCAACAGAGGGTTGACCAACCTTACCCTGACCAGACTCACTGTGACCAGGTTCGTACCGACCAGGTCCACATCGATCAGACCCCCCCCCCCCGACTAGATTCGCTCCGACCAGGCCCGTACCGACCAGGTCTTCCCTGACCAAAGCCGCCCTGACCAAGCCGGGGGCGACCAGACTGCTGCTGGCCGAGGCTCTATGTCAGCGGGGAAGAGAGCAGCGGTGGTCTCTGCTTTCGCAGAAGCGTCTAAACATGCCCATGGGATACTGGTCACAGGTGGTTTCATAAGGACATGACTCATGCTCACCCCTCCACCCACGCGGTAAGCTTCTTGGTTAGGCTTAGATGCTCTGATTTATCTTTTTTTATCTTTTTCGGTAGCTGTCATCTTCTTTGATTTGCCCATAACACCCTTCTTTTTGGTAGCATCCACTTTCTTCCTCCCACCCTCCTCCTTCTTGGCAGCAGCATCCTTCTTCGTATTTGCATCCGCATCATCTTTCCTAGATTGAAGGTTCCTCTATCCATAAGTGACATGTGCACCAGCTATTTTGGTTGCATGTGATCCTAAAACCTTCTCACTACCCCTAGGGGCCTAGACATGTAACAATAGAAAAAAGGACAAAAGAATAACATGAAGGGAGATGCAATTGCATCTATGAGAGTTATCAATTTCAACATTGGAAAGTGTCACATTACAAGTGCTTGGTGTGAGCCGAGGCACATCAGGTTCATCAGGTGCATTGGAGAATGAGGAGGGACTTCAGATGCTTGCCCTGCATCTAGTGGCAAGACCTTCTCACTATCCCCAAGGGCTAGACATCTAAGAAAGAATAACAAGGGTTGGACATGTAACTAGAGTTATCAATTTCAACATTGGAAAGTGACAAGTTATAACACATACCTCTGTTATGCTTGGCATGGGCTGAGACACATCAGGATCATCAGGTGGAGGGGTTGGAGAAGGAAGATGTGCCTCATATGCTTTCTCTGCATCTAGTGGCGCCACCTTCTCACTACCCCCCGGGACCTGGACATGTAACAAAAGAAAAAAAGGACAAATAATGACATAGGGGTGATGCAATTGCAACTATGAGAGTTATCAATTCCAACATTAGAAACTAGAAAGTTACAACATATACCTCTATTGTGCTATGCTGATGCACATCAGGATCAATAACAAGATATGTGTATTCAAGCATATTGCAAATGTAATCCACCCCAGATACATTTTCCTTCAACACACGAGGGGCTACAAAAAATAAGAAAATAAAAGACATAATGATATTGTTCAGTTGAATGACTAAACTAAAAAATAGCAAGCAAAACTGAAAAAAGATTAAATGAAATATGACCCAAAAAAAAGAATATTACTTATTGGTGGGGAAGAATGATGTAGGTCATGGATGACCGTGTGGTCGTCATCGGCAGTCAGATGGTAACTCATCATTTCTTCATAAATGGATTCCGTCGAGGGCTGGGTATGACTGGTGTCGTCTCTAATGCCTGGTTCAGGTGGCGATGCGTCGACATAAACTTCATGATGAACTTGAAGAGGAGGGGGCACAGAAGAGTCATGATCAACCTGCATATCAGCTTGCTCATCATCCTCCTCAAATGCACTTACAAGGCGGTCTCCTTGGAACCCCTATCTACCTGCCCCTTTGAGTGCGTATTCTTATGGTGTTCTGCTCACAGATCTACCACAATATGTTATGCATATTAAGGAAAGTCTGGTTATATGCATGCTCTAGAATCTCATGAGCCTTCCTCATATGCCACTAAGCCTTTAGGGCATCCTCATCAAACTTCTTCATGATCTTATTAGCCTCTTTTTTCTTGCCCCTGCTCTATAGTTCCGCCAAGACATTGCTAAATGTAGAATACATATTGGGATACACAAACATGTCATGGCTGCACATTACGGCCGAGGCTAGAGCTAGAGCTAGGGTTGGAGCTGCTGGAGGAGGAGGAGCTGGCAGTTCCATGTAACATGTTTCAGATATAGTCCTCAACTGGGGGGACAAAAATAAAAAAAGGTGATTCAGTTACAACAATAAAGATAATATAGTTATAATTCTAATTAAACCTAGTCGCAACAAAATATCCATCGACATACATATAGCAGTTGCAACAACATGCTAAGCAACATGTTAGGCACTTTAGTTACAATATGGTAGATAATCTAGTTACGACATGCATTGTTGAATGTGGACTAGTTACAACATGGTAGATAGTCAAGTTACAATATGGTGATACACTACAGTTACAACATGGTGAATAATATAGTTATAACATGCTAGACACTCTAGTTACAACATGGTAGATACTCTGGTTATAACATAGTGAGCAATATAGTTACAACATAGTGAACAATATAATTTTTGTTATAACATTAAAGCATGAATAAAAAATGAAATAATGTGATGTCAACTAACCTTGTACCATAACGAGTAGGTCCAGAGCCATCCTTCCGAATGTCAGCCAAGCTGAGACTATCAAGCATCTTGCTACTGTAGAGTGTGCACCGCGGTGTCTAGAATGGATCCAATTTAAGATCTGACTAGAGATTATCAAAGTACAATATTTGCGTATACAAAGAACAAAAATGTAAACACACACACACACACACATTAGAACCCAGAATAGAGACAAAATACACAAAGAGCATAGATAATAAAGTAGACCAAATGTGAATCAATAACTCACCATTTAGAAGATGTTGCATCCAGTAATAGCCAGTTTATCTTACTTGCCCTTTTCAACCCTCCACAACCGTGCAGCATCCCTCAAGTTATCAACTACAACTTTGCACCAATTTACACCAGTAATCGTATCCAAATCCTCATCATACTTTGCATCACTAAGCCTGATATATGTGTTTGTGTTCGGTAACAACAGCACATTGAATGTAACCATGAAGAACAATATGATGGAGAAGTCATCCTAAAATTTCCTCTATTTGACCAACCAAGCAGGATCAGTTGGAAGAAACTTTGCATTGGCATTTTGATGTACATGAATGGCAACTAGCTTCGAAGAAATGGCCATGACTTTAGAATTGAATATTTGAGGGTCCCCTCCAGTGCTTGGCAAACCAATGACACATTTAACTACATGCACAATTACTTTTATCTCCTTCCTAGTAGCAATCTCTAAACACATTGACTCTAGGTTTAGCTTGTCCATAAGCCACGAAAGAAAATCCTTGCTCTCTAGCCTGTGCAATAGAAGGCCCAGCAATCCACCGAAACCCATATTCTCAATCCTAGTTTTCTGTTGATCGCTAAGTGCATCAACAAATATCTTCAACTTCCTAGGGAAACAACGAGCTACATAACTATTCCGGCATGCACCCTTGTCAGCATCATCCTGCTCCTATATGAAAAAAATAAAAATACCAAAATTAATATAAAAAACAGTTGCAACTTGCAGTGCAAATGAATTGCAACTACAAAGAAAATGAAAAAAATAATAGAACACTTACAATATAAAAAACAAGTCAATTGCAACTTGCACTATAAACCAATTAGTACATGCAAATATTTACATAACAGTTGCAACAATAATAAAAAAAGCAGTTACAATAACATAACACAAATGAGTTGCACCTGGCACTACAATCTAATTACAATAGATCATATAGCATACGATTGCCACCACAAACACATATCAGTTACAACATGAACATTATATAAGTTGCAAGAGAAAAGAACTAGCCAATAAAGAAATGGCAACGAATGCGGAACATAAAAAATACTTCACCTCAGCAACATCTTTATGTGCGGCCTCCAGAGTACGATGGCTAGTACTAGCAGTGCAATGCCTCTTCAGCAACACAAACTCGTCATCATCATCAACATTGTCATCGTCATCACGACGAACAATGGGAATAGGCAGCTTCTTGCTTGCATACTTCTTAGCTTGACCCTTCTTGTTGGCCTTGGGAGCATCAACATTACACAGTGCCAACAGGCGAGGGGAAGATAGCAACATAGTACCCACTGCCAAAGCCCCAATATGTGATCTACCTACACCTGTTGATGCTCCTATTGATGGTGCACCTGCACCTCCACCCGCATCTGACACATTTTGAGAAGTGTCTAAATGAATCTCGAACTGATCTCGACTGTTTTCGCCCAAGTCTAATCTTCTTTATCTTTTCAGGTAACACACCTTCTCTTCTCATTATGGCATAAAGATCTCCCAAAAAAAAAAGATGAGGATAAGCATTAGATGAAAAATGCCTCAGTTAATATGACATATTAAACCATACTAAAAATCACATGAACAAAAAGAAAAATGCATCTAATTAATCGCACATTATTGCAACTAATAAAAAAGATGCTATACATATGATGCAACCAATTACTACTAGTTACAACACTAGGTAACCATGTGCCCACAACGGCTATCAAACGTAACCGATTCAAAACAATTTGCACCCAGTTGCAACTTACACACGATTCATATTTTTTTACAAAAAACCACAATCTAACTACGGATTCCGCTACGGTTCAACTAAACAAATTGTTGGTTTCATTTTCATGCCAAAATCATAAACCCCCAAAACAACCAATTTATTTGATCGCTCCATTACTCAACCCAAATCATCTACTACTAACAAACAACATTCTCAAATATTGTTACTCAATAGCTGATGCTAGCAACCAACCGAAAAACCCTAAATCGTGAAAATCGAATCTGGTACACGCGATGGGAGCAGATTGCATCGTACCTTTGAGATCGTGCTTCTGATGAAGATGGGGTGTTGCTCATTTAGCGCAGCAAAGGACATCAATGGAAGGATGCTCAAAGTAGAGGCAGGGCACTCACAAATCACTGCTCCACGCTGTTGCACCCTGTTGCTCCGAAATCCCGATGCGGCATCATTGCGAGCCAAATCCTGGGCACGCGGAAGGGTGAATGGTGGCAGCAGGGCTCCCTTGTTGAGGAATGGTGACGATGATGCGCTCAAAGAAGAGAACAACTACTCCCATCGCTACTCCCATCGATGAATCCTAGTGCGGGATCCCTAGAACCTCGTGATCCGTGTCTACAAGCACAAGAGAGCTTGGTGGGTGTTCATACAGTGTCGATTGCGGCAGATTTCGAAGGGCGGAGGCAGGATGCGATGGCGATGGAGCAGTTGTGGTGGGGTGGAAGCGATCGCCACGGTGGTGAGGTGTGGGGGATTTTGAATCAAAATCAAAATAGAACGCCAGGGGGAAGGGAATACGAGGGGATCGTGCAGAGCGTTTCTGAAAAAAAGGTAACAGAACCCTGGCACATGGGCCCGCATGATTTTTTAATAGCAAAATATAGCCACAGAAAAAATGGTAACCGACGTCCATGTCAGCCATGTTTTAAATAAAAAATGAAATATTCAAGATAATTCGTAACATAATTAATTACAATTTAGAAAATAAATGATTGCAATTAGTTATAGTCAATCAGTCTGGCAAGTTGCAATCTCACTATGCATATACTTATAATCACTCTATGTCTGTAGTTATAACTAATAGTTACAATCACTCTATAATACATATTGTAACTCCTCTATGCAAGTAGTTGCAACTGGTTGCAATCACTGCTCACAAGGTGGGAATGCTCTCGGTAATCTAGTGGACCAATAGGATCGGTGGGTGGGACCGTGCTCTATGCCTATAGTTGCAGCACGTAGTTGCAATCACCATATCCTTATAGTTGTAGCTCCTATATGCACGAAGTTGCAACTGGTTGCATACGCTGCTCGATCTTCAGTGGGCCCGCGTGGTCGGTGGGTGGGGGCGCGCTCGATCGGTGGGGCTGGCGCGCGTGTCAGATCCTAGTTGGTTGTTAGGTCAGGCGTGTGCGTGGCCTATGCGCATTATGTGGATGTTGGTGATATGCCCTAGAGGCGATCGAGTTTGCGGGTTGGATCTGCTAATGGGCTTTAATGTTGATTAAAGGTCCATTAGGGTTTAGAGTCATAATGGGCTTTAATGTCGATTAAAGGCCCATTAGCGTGCTCTATATAAGAATAGGCAGGGGCCAAAGCGCATTGAGTTTTTCCGAAAATAGATCTTGCCACCAAAAACCCTGGCCGCCTCCTATTCCCGAACTCCCTTCGAAACCCTAGCCGGGCGCGCGGTGCTAGCACACCGGCGCACGACGATTCTATCCTTGTACGTGTGGATACCGTAGAGGCGCTGCTACTATTGCGGTGCTGATCTACTCGGGAGTACTCGGGACGTGCTCGGGGGTACTCGGGACGTGCTCGGGGTACTCGGGGGTACTCGGGACGTGCTCGGGGGTACTCGGGACGTGCTCGGGGTACTCAGGACGTGATCGGAGGTACTCGGGTTGTGCTCGGGAGTACTCGGGACGTACTCGCGAGTACTCGGAAGGTGCTCGGGACGTGCTCGGGACGAGGTTGACGATCGACTACTTGACGCGCACGACGTTGGATTGGTCTGCTCCAACTCTTCTTCCGCTGCACTGCTCGTCAAGTGGTAATGATTCATGATCCCCTACTCGCATGGCTTCCTGGTTGAATACGGTAGAGAAAATTTATTTTGTGCTAGCGTAGCCACTACAGTAGGCACACTATATATGTATATATATATATATATATATATATATATATATATATATGTGTGTGTGTGTGTGTGTGTGTGCATGCGTGCTATATATATAAGTGTTGTACTACACCCATGGTATAGAATAGTATTCTACACCCTAGAGTCCAACACTCAACCAACCAACAAACCAACCCAGCCCACTTCTCTCCCCCCACATTACTGTAGCATCTGGGCCAACCCACTCCCCGCCGGTTACTGTGGCAGTCAGTCCAACCCACTCCCCCATCGTTACTATAGCAACCAGTCAACCCACTCCCTCGCTAGGTACTGTAGCAGCTAGACTAATCCACTCCCTCGATAGTACTGTAGCATCCAAGTAAGTCTTCGGTAACTGACATGTTGTAATATTGATACAACATGGAACTACCGCTGCTTAAATTTTACCATAATTTGGAAGTTTAAAAATTATATTAAGAATTTGTTATGAGTTAGATTCAGTAGTTGTATCTTTCATACTTCAGTAGTTTTGAAAGGAGTGCTATGGAAGAAAGTCATTATGACCTACTATGATTTGGATTTGGCAGTTCTTTGATAATATTAAGTTGTTCTTCAATAGTCCTCTTCTTTCTTCAGTAGAATATATTAACTACTGAAGAAAATTTTCTATAACTTGGACGTCTAAAAATTATACTAAGTACAAGAATTTGCTCTAACTTGGATCATTTGGTGTTCAATAGTCCTCTATTTTTTCTTCAGTAATAATTTAAGTCCTTCGGTAGTCCTTTTCTAGTACTTGTTTTTTTCTTTGGTATTTTTCTATTCCTTCAATAGTTCCAAGTCTTAAATAAATTCTACTAATTTGGATTCAGTAATCCTTCAATAGTCCTCCTTTCTTATTTAATAATCAACTACTAACTGATTTTATCACGATTTGGAAGTTCAAAAGATAGGCTTTCAGTAGTTCATCCATTCTTTTAGTAGTTCATCCATTCTTCCGGTAGTTCATTCCTTCTTTTGGTAGTTCATCATTCATAGTTCAATAGGTCATCCTTTCTGGGTTCGGTAGCCACTTTCATGTCATAGCAATATTCAAGGATTCAGTAGTAAAATTGTTTCGGTAGTTCTAAATCATAGTAAAATTATGTCAATTGTTCTACTCTCAAGGATTCAGTGGTAAAATTGTATTAGTAGTTCTACTTTCAAGGATTGAGCAATCGTCAATAACTTCAAGCCGTAGGAAATTTACACATTTAGCTAAAATTTCTAGCTTCCATGTCATAGTAAAAGTCCTTTTTTAGCATCCAAATCATTGTAAAAACTTCTTTTTTAGCATCCAAATTATTGTAAAAATTCTTTCTCAGTGCTTTATGAATTTTAGTAGTCCTCAATTTCATGCTTCAGTAGTTAATGTTAACTACAGACTTGCATGCATGCCGCACTTGCATACATGGCATGCATGCATGCCGCACTTGCACGCATGGCGCGGGTCCACATGCATGGCGTACTTAGCATGGCGTGCGGGTCCGCTGGCTAATTAATTAACTCCTCGCGCCGCGCGCAGAGGTGGTCCTTCGGTCGGACGCGCCGCGGAGGAGCTGAACATAGGAGCGCTAAATTGGGGCCCACACAGCGCGAGGCGCGCGTGGAGTGGGGCCCATGCGGCCTGGGCGCTCGCCGGCCTGCTGTGGCAGGCGCGGTGGGCTGGGCCGATTGGATGTACAATAGAAACATCCTGAGTATAGAATAACACGATAGTATATATATAAATTAACCATGCTGCGTATACATAATTCTCAGCACCATTTTAATTAACAACGCTGTCACTTTCAATCGCACCCCTTTCTCCTAGTGTCACTTGCAACATAGACAGCTCCAAAAGTGCATATACACAAATTAGTGGGCACATACATGATTACAGAAAACCTCATAGAAAAAAAAGCTACAAGAGAAAGGAATTAAAAGGAAAGGAAAGAAGATGAGATAGGATATAAAGGGGGGATAGATAGGTGAGGTGTGGTCTTTGAAGTCCCGTGACAACAAGAGGGTTTAGGTCCACCAACTGGTTGTTATAACAAGATGGAGACCAACCATCCATCATCTGTATATCCGGTTCCATCCATCGATTCTAAACCAAAACGCCCACTCCCAACCTCAACCTGTGCGCCGCAAGCCCATGCATGACTTGGGTTTCAAGAGTTGTTGCTCTGCTCTACTATTTATTTATTTTTACATAAAAGACAACCATTGGTAAGTAGGAGCACTTGTAATTGTAAATTTGTTTATCTTGCTAATTTCACCCAGCACATTGGATGCTCTGGCTAGGTCCTCGTTGGTTCCAAACTCATCCATCGATGAGGTTTATTATACAAGCATGTGATAGCCTAGTGTGTATAACGTGCTATGGTGTTGGAATAAACCATTACAGTTAGCTAGCTTCTTTGCTTACTCAAACAAGGATCGGAGTAAACTATCATGAGGAGACTTGGCTTGAAGTTATATATATGACTTACTAGAACCGTAAAAAGCCATGGCTCCCCGGTGGAAATTCTCTTGGAACTTTGAAGGAAAAAACAACTTATTCCCGTGTCGGTGAGATATCATATGATATTCCTTTGAGGAAAAAGTTAGACCAATATTATATTTTAGGTTGAGCAGTTGGATGCATTATGTGTCTGTGTTTATCTCTAAATTCATATTAAGCGATTATGTATTTAGTTAGATAAAGTCAACATGCCACCATATTATGTTATGGGCTTATTATTTAAATTCAACTATGAGAATCCTTCTCTGACACCTACATAGATTTCCTTCGTCACACCGCCGTACCACCAACTTCTTTAACAGAAGATCAAGTAGATCCATGAATATGATTGGAAATCAATTTCACTTGGTTGTCTTCCTTCTTATACGTACTTGAGCAATCCATCCAGTCCTAGGAAGAAGAAAAAGACCACTCCGTCCAACATGATTCGTGCCTATTGCAATAACGCCGTTCTCGTTTACGCTAAAATCTCATGACCTTCTGCCATTAGGCCTTGAATTTAAGGCCTGCAAAACGAGAGCCCCTATGACTATGATATGGATGCTTTATAGCGTTTTGCCATCCCACTCACAAAGAAACCAGTTTGGTAGTACTTTGTTGTGGACCCTAGCTATGGCATAACCTCGTGGACCACACGATGAACCGGAAAATTTCTTTGGTGAGAAATGCGGGTGTGTTTGGTTAGTATAATATTCTTATAAGATATGAGCATCTAATTTTTAAGTGTGTTTAGTTAGAGCCGAGTCTGAATGTGATATCTAGTTTGAAAGAATATTTCTTTGAGATGCTTAATAGGTTCATCCACCAAAAAACACTATACAGAGCCATCTATATTTAATAAAGTTTATATCTGCTGATGTGACATATTTTCTAATTGATTATAAATACATTTTTTAGTACATTTTAAATGATATTATCTTATAAGCCATTTATTTAATTTGCAATCCGATTGTACCATAGTATTCATTACAATTAAATCAACAAAATAAAATCTCATATGATTATATTTCGATGAAAAACAAAATATATGAGAAACGAGTCTTACAAAATTTTGGCTAACCTCGTCCAAATTATATCCGTCCAATCAAACAAAAAATTAGATTATCCTATCGATACTACCAAACAGGAAATTGAATTAGTTTATCCAACAAAATATATATAATCATATCCCATTAACCTTAACCCTTATCCTCTAACCATACACACCCTGTAATGTTGTTTATGTACTTCATCTATTCAGAAATAGTATACGTATTTTTAGACTCCATCTTCGAAGTTGGATTTTAATTAAGATTTCTCACAAAATATATCATTTATAGCTATAAATCTATATGGTGTGAAATTATTTTTGAATTATGAACCAAATTATATAATTTTTATACACTAGATATTCCATATTTAATTAAATATTAGTAAAAATATATAAAGTCTGATTTTTTAAAAAAAATATATCTACTATTTTTAAGCAGAACGAGTATACCTGTTCGATCCTATCCAATCCTATGTGTGAGTCGTAGAAAGCCAAACCTCTCAACCTCGAAATCGAAGCGTCGCTTGGAATATTGGTGATAATTTAAATCCATCTATCATGCTTCTCACGTATCTTTTTTTTTATGAAATTCCTTCGCACCAAATAGGACGGTGTGAGCAATCAACAACCCAGCTGGCACTCGAGAATGTTTATCCTCGTTCATCGTATGGCTCTCTCTGTAATCGTAGCATTTTGGGTTTCGGGGTCCCCACCATTGGAGGGATTGAGATCCTCTACTTTTAGCCAGTAAAGTCACCGCACTACAGTAATTTGAACAGTAAAATGTTAGTGGTGTTACAGTAATTTGCAGCAAATCACTGTAGCACAGATCCTGTACATAAATCACTGTAGTCACTTCAGTGTAGTACAGGTACGGTAACGTCACTGTAGTAATAAATCTACCGATACTATAGCACGATGACTTTACATTATAAAATAGAGGGTCTAATCCGCATTGGAGTGGTCTGGTTCTCATCCGGAGTTGGATGGCACATGCGATAAATCCTCTGCCCATGATGTCTTTGTCCAGAACTGATTTCGCCGATCCTGCGTACCTCCGCGCGCCTAATCGCGCGGCGAGCGGTCCCGTGTGCCGCCATTAAAAGTGCGTGCGTATAGGGTTTGGATGGGTGTGGAACCGGTGGATTTTGGCAAGTGCAGGCCGACGATCCTTCTCCCATTAACGCCGTGCTTGCCTAATTAAATGCTTCGACGCGTTGATGAGGATGAAGAAATACTAGTTAACTGTCACGTGTGAAGCTAGTTGGTGGCGGATATAGCGAAGTTATATAGGGGTTGATCTTCCTCCTACTTTTTCACCTTAGGTTTTTTATCTCACTCTCTTTAAAAAGAAAAGAGAGTAGAGCCATAGGAAAGTGGCAGTCAATATATATCTCGATCCCCTTAAGATCCACCGCTAAAGCTAATCAAATATTATCTGAAAAAATATAGGTGACGGATGGTAACCATTACTAGTGCTTATTATTCTGATCACGTCACTTACGAATTATCATTGATGATAGGTGATGGGTGACCTGTCACCAATAAGATCATAGGTGACAAGTTATAATTTGATCCATCATCAATCAAGATCATAGATAATGAACCGTAATAATGACATATCAATTATGACTGAACATAAATGACGGGTTTTAACAGTGACTTAACACTTATGATCGATGAGCATTTTTCGTATTTTATAGACATGAAAAAAGTCAAAAAAAAAATACTTTTTTCATCCGAGCCATCGTAACAAAGGGGCCCATTGCATATGTCTCATAAGTCACGTCATTTTTTAAACTATTTTTAGTCTTTGCGTTCCGTGGGAATCGAACTCGCGACCTCCCCTTGCGCGTGAATCCCCTTACCATCTCAGCTATCACGTCGTTGTGATATAAACCGGATATTTATCCTTTTAACCTTGGTTGTCGATGGTCATAAGTAACGGGTGACCCGTCACTTATGACAAGTTATAGGTGATAGGTCATAGTTATGACCTGTCACTGATAACTCTTTTTACCAAATTATTGCACACTAGATTATTTGATCTAAATTCAGTAAATTGTTGATTTACATATAAAATTTTTCTTCATCTAAAGTTGTACAAATATTTTGTGAATTTATGAATATCTCATGCCAACTATCGCAAATGGATAAGTGAATCAGAGTGTCTTCGCTAAATAGGTATAACTTTTGCATTCGTACTCTGATTTTAATGTTTTTGAGTCTACGAATATCTACAGAAAAAGTTATATCCATTGCTCATGACTATGTCGGTTTCGGCAATTTTTCGAGGACAAATTCGGTCTAAAAGATTGAGTTCTTGTGCATAAAGTTTCTACACTATTTTCAAAACGCGTATTTGTATCCATAACTATAATCCCTTACATCAAACCACATTAGAAATATATAAGATTCTTATTCTTGTGCTGCTGAGGTGAGAAAAAATAGAAGAAAAGTAAAATAAATAAAAATATTCATGTCATAAGTCATTAGTGATGAGTCGTAACACTAACCCATCACCAATAAAATAATTGGTGCTGCACGAGAAAAAAAATACTATTATTAATGACATGTGACAATTTGACTCATCACTAATGACTGACCTAGAAAAACCTATTACTGATGAGTTTTGTCATCAGTGACGAATTATAACTTAACCCATTACTAATAACTAGCTATGTTGACCTATCACTAATGAGTCATCATAGGTGACATATCATAAACATGACACGTCACCTATGACTAGCTTAGGATAGCCCGTTACTAATTCGTTTGTTATTAGTGATGGATCACAACTTGATCTGTCACTAATGACTATCTAAGATGATCTGTCATTGGTGAGTCATCATAGATGATGGGTTATAACCGTAACCCATCACTTATGACTGATCTATGATGACCTGTCACTAATAAGTCATCATAGGTAACGGATCATAACTACGACATGTCACTATTATTATAAATGACAAATCATGTTATGACCTATTACTAATTTTATGTTTTTTTATCTATTTTTCAGTAGTGAAGTGTTTGGTGTGTTACCGTACTTCACAAAAATTGTGGCATGGTTTATTTTTACTTTTACTTTTGCCATGTGACATCATTCTCTTCACAAAACATGCTAAATACATATAGTTTGATTCTTCGTATGAGGAGGGGAAAATGGCCTTGTACCATTATGATTTTAGACCTCGGCAAAATACAGCCTTTAACACCATCCACATCTCATCTCAATTTCTATGACACCTGAGTCTCTTCTCCCGAACTACCCCTAACACTGCCCACATCAAATCTTAACCAACTCATTATCCCAACTTGGTATTCCTTTAGAACAATAATTGAAAGCTATGCGAACAATGGACGTTCAAAACTCGACTTCTACCGGTGACCTATGCATTGCTAAGCATTTCGAATTTCTTTAAGTTGGATATTAACGTGGTTATACCCAGGTTACAAGGATGGAGATCATCAATATATCAAGGCAGGGACACATGTATCAAATAGGTTCTATCCGATTCCTGACATCAACTCACTAAAACATGCATTATATGACTCATATCAATATCTAGCAAATTGACCAATAATTCACCAAAATATAGGAAAAATGTGATAGATGCTTGCCTGGCAGTTCCTGCTCTTCACTCACAAATTCCATCAGCTCGTCTTCGGTTTCTAGCACACGACTCTCTGAAATGTCGTTTTCTAAATAAAGGAACGATGCATCGCAATGAGTATGGATGATATGCGATGAGAGATGATCCACAATACATAACAAAAGTGGAGATGTAATGCATCATGTTATGAGTTTATAGCATTAAGGATTTCTCTATTTCGGATTATTGCTAATTGTTTAACATTTTTCAGGATTAATTAAGCTTAAGTCAAGTTTAATCCTAAACAAAAAATTAATTATGTATAACATGAGGGTGAGTATTTTTATTTAACAGGGAAAAAATATAACAAGATTAACAAAATTGGTTTCGCCAATTTTGGACTTACCAATAATTAAATATGAATTATTAACTCTTAAACCCATTTCATTAACTAAAGAAATTTTACTACATATTTCATGGGTACTAATATTTTTAAATTGTAGAGTATGATAATAAGCTAACAAAAATTGGTTTCATGAATTTTTGGAGCTATATTGATTTTCCTATTAAATTTTCTAATAATCAGCCGAATTATTAGTTGCACAACAATTGGATTTCTTCTTCTTGTTTTATCTGATTTAAAGGCAAAAATGAACTTTTGCACTGAGCCTAAACTAGCCTCTGCCATGATCAGTGGGGCCAAGCCAGCGTTGACCCAGGTGAAGAGCTTCACCGGGCCATGGCCTCACACAGAGGAACCCACGGCTATCGGCACGGCGGGCTCTTGTCACCGTCGCCAGCAGCGAGCACCGGCGATGGTTGAACCAAGGAGAGGCGGTAAAAGCATCAGCATGTCGCCGAGGTTCCATTCAAGGCACTCGTAGCCATCGGCAATGGCCAAAGCGCGATTAGCGGTGAGCTCCGAGAAGGCCATGCCCTGTACCTCGCAGTGCACGGGTGTACCACATCACCGACAGACAACGGCACAGCTCGGCCGACCGAGGGCACCCTAAGCATCTACACATTCATGCAAACTCCATTGTATGCCTATTGGCTGATGGGCCTGGTCGAAGCATGACCGGCGCCGTGTGCAGGAAGATGATGTTAGGTGGCTCTCATGGACAGCCACGCCGGCCACAGGCCTAAGCCAAAATAGTGCGCTACCGCTTTAGAGAGGAGTGGAGAGGCTCACCGTGCACTGGTTTGGCCGGGGAAAGCTTCGTAGCGACGGTTTGTCAGTGTGGCTGAAGTGAAGCCGCCAAAGTTGGGGAAGAACACTAAGGGGAGCTCGGTTTTGTGGGGAAACAAAGACAGAATCGGCCCAAGGAAGAACTTGATGACCCTCTCCCGTGCTTCTTTTGGTGTGACTGCAAGGGATTTGGCTCGGCGGTGGCTATGTTTTGCTCTACTAGGGGAAAGAAAGAAAGGAACATAGGGTGCGAGGGAGAGAGAGGTAGAGAGAGAGAGCATGACTAGGGGAAAGAAAGAAAGGAACAGAGGGCGCGAGGGAGAGAGAGGTAGAGAGAGAGAGCATGACTAGGGAAAAGAAAGAAAGAAAGGAACAGAGGGCACGAGGGAGGGAGAGGTAGAGAGAGAGTGTGGAGGAAGGGAAGATAAGGGCGATGGCCAACATCCTGGAAGCAGCTCGTAACCAGCTCAATCATCAACAAAAACGGTGGCCACCAATGGAGCAGTGCTCGATCAATAACAGAGAGGCTGAGACATGAATCAAAATCTCCTTTCTTATCTGATCTAAAAGAAGATCTTTTCAAGCCCCAAAATTTATAGGACCAATTTTGTTTGATACTATAAATCATGTGTAACCCATTTTAAGAGGTCTGACTTAAAAATCCCAAGCCAAATTTAAACTAAGATTCTTTAAAATTGTAACCTTTTATAACTTGCACAGATTTTTAAGCCTTCAATTTAATTCCAAAAATCTGAGAAAATTCACTAATAATCTTATTATGTCATGGACTAATTTCTAAAATTATTTTTAAACCCTATGTTGCATAGTAAATTTGTGAGTTCCTTCATAATGCACCACTTCTCATTAAACTTAACCATTTATGTTTAATTTTTTATTGCATGCAAAAATTTTCTCAAATAGATAAACATGATGCTAATGATGATCATGAATGCTTAATGATATGTTTAAGAACTTTGAGATGTTACATGGTAGAAATGGCCATAATAGAGATGGTGACCACCGCTCTACTTCAACCACCACTGCTCCTCGGGAGCAACTTCGGGAGATTGGAAGTAAAGTGAGATGGAGGCGGCCAAGGGAGATGGGCATCTCTATTTATAGAAGAATTATGACTACAGGTTTGTAATTAACATCGTCAGTTCGTTTTCGTCAATTATTGCTCCGTCGGTTTGGATTATGAACCAGCAGTGATAAATATTATCACCGTCGGTTGGATTATAAACTGGCAGTGATAAATACACGAACCAAACAAAGATAAATATTATGACTATCGGTTATTAAAGGCACATCTTTTTAAAAACCGACAGTGATATATCACTGCCGGTTAATAACAAGAGCCGATAATGATAACTATTATCACTATCGGTTTTTACTGGCTTAGTTTTTTATATGTTTTCGGAGCTTAAAAACTAGCAGTAAAAGGAGGACAATGATGATCTTTTCTATAGTAATTCTTGAAACTGGTTATATGCACTAGGTGGGTCCTCGCCACACTAAACAATGCAACGTATGGTTAAATTGCCCACTAGCCGTCCTCCGCCATCCGTTGTCGACCCCTCTCCCCCGTCCCACCGCCTCGTTACCTTGCCCCCACACTAGTCTCCTTCGTCAGGCTAGCTTGCTGCTTGTCGACCACCCTCTAAACCTAGCAATAGACAAATCCTCGTTGGGAGGCTATTGCTACCAACCTTGGAGCTCTAACTCCGCTGTGGTCACTATGTTCGTACCATCGTCTAAAGAACAACGCAAAATCAGGCGCTGAACTCTAAGAAGTGTGAGGGAAAAAATGATTTACATGATTTTTTTTCCTTGTTTCCAATCCCCCCCCCCCCCCCCACACGCTCAGGAGAAGCTCAGAATCCCCTAAATGCCCCCGCGGCCCGCGAAATGGTCCGGCTCGAGCAGATCGCCACGTCACCAACTGCTCCGAATCCCCGACCCGCAAGGCCGCGGCGGCGCCGACGCCCACCCTTTCTCTCTGTTCGCGTCGCCGCCTCGTTGGGGTCCCTCCCGGCCACCACCCGCCTGCGCAAGCGGCAAGGCGAGACCCCTGCCTGCGCAATGCTGGAGGCTGGCGAACCCCTTCTGGATCAAGCTACTCCTTCCTCGCCTCTGCTCCGAGGAAGCATCACTCCCGATGCATCACCGTGCCCTTGGTTTGAGGAATCCATTCCAGCCTTTCGATGGCGTGCTGTGTTTTGCCTCCACGTAGCACGTAACCTAGGGATTTTACATGTGTGCTCTGGAAATCTCATACGAAGCAGTTCAATTGTGGTAGGATTCGAGAAAAATTCCCACAAAGGCTGAAAGTTAATCTGTTTCTCTACTTGTGAACCTGCAGGTTTCTTTCTTTAGCACACGCAGAAATGCATTATCGCATTTGAGTCGATAGTCAAGTCTTCTTCGTGACCCCGACTAGAGAGCAGCAGCATGCTCCAATTGGGGAAGAAGGCTCCAATTATCAAAGATTTCAAGGTGAGTAGGCTTTTCGTGCAGCGGCAAAAATGGCGTTGGCCATAATGGCATTCCGGTTAAAAGAGGGCGAATTAGATGTTATTTTTCCACGGGCAATAAATTGAGTTGCATTCTGGCAAAGTCTTGAATTGAATGGTACTTCCCGTTCTTAAATAGATGTCATTTTAGAATATGTAGTTAAATTTTAAAAATTTTGATCATAAATATACATATAACTATTAGGATTGACACATGAAAATAATAATAGTGAATTTATCACAAAAATATTGATAGTATCTAATTTTTATCAAGTTTTACCAAGAGTTACTTGTCAAAAGTAATGATCAAACGTGTTTGTTGGAAACTATGTTGATATCCTAAACGACAAGTAAAATAGAACAGAGGTAGTACGAATGTAGAGTCACATTTACATGCTAGCTTGTCTTGTCATTAAACAGAGCTAAAAAAAAGATAAGTTTGAGTGCACATTATAGACTTCGAATACACAATGTTATATTCTCTCTATTTTGCAATATTTGTTCACGCCTACCATTACATACAAATCAAGAAATACTGAAATCGAGTGAAAAATGCAGTGAGATAACTATACTACCCTTAATTAATAGAAGGATGAGAGCAAGTAACTCTCCAACGTTAGAGTAAATATATGTATGCATTCAAGAGTATAGTAGAAAAATAGACATAAAGTATCCTTGTTACCGTAATTGACAAATAATTTAAAACAGATATTTTCGATATCATGAACAAATATTATGAAATGGAGGAGTAGTTTGTTCACGTAACTATTCTGTATTGAAATGTCAATAGCTGGTCTACTCTAGTTGGTTGGATTAGTTAGTGGGGAGTGCAGGTGCGCAACCTAACATTTTAGTTCACGTCCCCTTGATACTTCGGCTTATGTGCCAGTTTCCTTCTTGTTACAAAATTAATTTTTCCTATTAGCCGCCAAGATGGTCTCTTCTTTCCTAGATTGAAATGTTCGAGCCGTTTGTATGTTTCGAGCTTTTAACAGATGATAGATTACTGGTTAATAACTTATTATTGTTGAAGGTGATGTACCCAAGAGCTAACAAAAAGACGAGTTGGTACACCACAAACTTTAATTTTATTTGTACTCACCTATGACCAATAGAATAGCCAGCATAATTGGTGTTCAGACAATGTGTATGGCAAATAAGAACGCCCCATATCAGTACGCGTTATCGTGAAGAAAGAAGCAACTGGAAGTCGTGGTGGACACACCGCCAAGTCCCTCCAACCAGCTGAGCAGAGCTGCCAAGTTGAGTTGAGTAGGTTTAAACCCCTCAAACCCCACCCCACCCAATAATCCACCTCATCCTCAACAATAATAATCAACTAACGCCAACGACAATAATAAAGATAGAGGAGAGAAAGAACTTTCATTAGGAGGCCCTCAAATTATTTTTATATTGGATGTTGTTGTTTGCTGATGTTAGTGGGTGGTGTTAATTTTTTCATTCTGGGGGCAGGAAGAAGGAAGAAGAAGAAGCTGAGGGAGAGGGTGGTAGAGAGAGAGAGTGGGGACTCGTTTTTTTTCTTTTCCGTTTGGTATTGTTATCTTGGGATCTGATTTTGTCCTCATACTGGGAGGGAGGGACGGGTTGCTTTTCTCTCTTCTTCTCTCCTCTCCTCACCTCACCTACCCTGCTCCCAAGGCTGAACATCCGCTTGGCCGCTTGGGTCTGGTGACAACAATCCCTGCCCTCTTGCCCTGCCCCCCATGAGGAGCACACACACAGGTTAGGAGCACACACACAGGTCTCCCTCCATTTTCCTATTACTTTATCTCCTCTGCATCATTGGCTCCTGGTGGTAGCAGCAGCAACAAAAATTCTTGGTGCATATTCCCTGGATACGCGATTTGGTTTGCTTCCTCTGGTTCTTATTTTTCTCTGCTTCTGGAATTGTGTCTTGTTTGATTTTGGTGGGTGCAACCAATCCTTTTGTTTCCCATGGCGCCGTTATGACCCCAATGATTGGTTGGTCTACTCTGAATTATGTATGGTGCTTGTGCTAGACCACAGGGTTTTCTTGGTTCTTGAGGCCTGTGGTATAGCTGGTTTCTCTGAATTGTGAGGTTTCTTGGTATCCGTGGGTTTCTTAGGTAGCTTGGGGATCTGTAGATATAAGAGCTTTATCTGGAAAACTTAGTGGGTTGGAGTTCTTATGATTGTGTCGGAGTTGGCTCTCTTGAGGAAGTGAAGGTATGGGCTTCTCGCTGCTGAATTGGTGGTCCTTCACCTCCGGACCTCAAAGTTTTGGATTTTTTTGTTGATGATTGGAGAAACCATCCCCTCTTC
The DNA here is from genome assembly GCF_958298935.1 of Phragmites australis. Lineage (NCBI taxonomy): Eukaryota > Viridiplantae > Streptophyta > Magnoliopsida > Poales > Poaceae > Phragmites > Phragmites australis. Next base: position 11,993,437 of record NC_084924.1, read on the forward strand.
CTCTCTTGGGGTCAGAATTCTAACTTAATTTCTCGAAATCTTGGTTTCTTGGTGGTTCTTGGTAGCTGATTATTATCGTTTGATTTTGCACAGTTCTGAATTTCTAGTTTCTTTGTTATCTACCATTAGAGGAGGCTTTTGGGGGGATGATAGAATTGAACTTGATTGCGGTGGAGCCCTTTTGGATTTGTTGCTTTTGTTGCTGATTCTTGAATCTTTTCTTTTTTCCCTCCCCTTGGATGCCCGCATGAAAGCCATGCTCTTAAAGCATTGTTCCTTTTTTCAATCATTTTTCCCATTTCTCTTCTGGAGGTGGTTCTCGAGTTAGATTACCCTCTTATATTCTTTGTGCAATGGAATTCTTAGCTCTTTTCTCATTAGAATTAAAGTGCGCCTCTTATTTTTATTGTGTGGCAAACTGGCAACGAGGTTTTGCCTAGGACATTTCTCCTGGCCTCACCTCTTTCATATCATTAAAAACAGTGAAAATTACGGCTGCAAACAGGCAGTGAAGCATCCTGGTATCTTCTTAGGTAACTGCGAGATAGAGATCTCATGCTATTTCATCTCTTTTTTCAGAGTGATTCGGAAGTAGCCTGCATTCTATCGGCGTGCTGAGCTGTTGAAGGAGCTCCGAGCCTCGTGCACGCCTCAATCAGTTAATTGATTGAAAAAGGTACTGATGATATACACACATACTGTTCTCGAAATAATGATATATTTTCAAAGAGGTTTTTTCCCCCAAGGCAAGATAATACGCGATCTTGCGATTTGCTTGTGTGGTATAGAATCAATTATCTGGTTCTGCGCCTTGAATAGCTGTATTATTTTGGTGGGACAGAAGGAATTTACAACCACATTCTCATCTTCTTAGTAAGGAAAGAGCAAAAATCCAAGAACTTAGCTAATGTCATGGATGAAGGACCACCTGTACCTTCAGCTTGCAAACCAGGTTCTCTTGTTTGCTGAGCATAATGTTTGCTTCTTTTGCAGAAATGTAAAACCAAACAAAAAAACAAAAACAAATAACAGTAACTGCTGCCAAAACTGACGGTCTGAGCGACTGAGCCTCTGGTCCTCACACTCGACTGTCCTTTGTGTGCATCTTTACCCTTTTAGAAGTAATATAACCGTTTTTTTCTTCAAAAAAGATACAACTGGTGATTATGTTACGGTTTAGTTTCTTTCATCCTGTTTTACGATACATGAAGTTCTATTTCGTCATGTGCCTTACCGTTGTCTCTGTGCAGAATAAATCCATGTAGACTTAACGATTTTTGTTTGTTCAACTGTTTCCATTCCTCCCTTCTGCAGGGAAGTCAGCAATAAATTTGGTCTGGAGAACTCTGTAGTTGCTTCTACATTCCTATGCATTTGCAGTAATCTTGACAAGTGAGTAGTCAAAGCTGAGATATGGCTACTTATTACTCGAGCCCTGGCAGCGAAAGAGATTCACAAACCATGTACTCAGCAGAGTCAGGCAATGCATCATATCCTGTGCCATCAGCCTTAGGGAACTTGCTTTATCCAAACAATGCATTTTCTGGACCGTATACGGAATTCAGTGGCATTATCCAGCCTCAGCAGAATTTCATGGAGCTTCCTGGTCATCCTTCAGCATTGTCGCATGATTCTTCATCAAAGGAGGCTACTAACATGATCACTTCGCTTACAGAGCAGCGCTCTTTTGGTTCATTGAAAGATATGAGAAATGAGATGTTAATGCATTTTATGGATGGAGCACAGAACGGTGGCAATGATCTCATCCACAATGATGCCCACAGCACTGTGCAGCTCGAGTTTGGCATGTTGAACAACCACAATTCAGCGAGTGTTCCATCAGCACCCGGCCAAGGATTGTCTCTGAGTCTCAACACGCATATCTTGGCACCGTCCTATCCATACTGGTCTACAAAGCAAGACATACTGACGCCACATTCTTACCAGGGTGATGACAACAGAATTAAGAATATGCAGTCCGAGGCCTCACGGGCTATCCGGAATTCTAAGTATCTGAAGGCAGCACAAGAATTGCTTGATGACATTGTCGGTGTTTGGAAGAGTGTAAAGCAGAAAGCAGACAAAGGACCCGCTGAAGCAGGAAAATCAGATGGCAAAGAGACTGATGGGGGGACAAAAAGTGAGGGAGTATCTTCCAACCCACAAGAGTCCGGTGCTAATGTGCCAGCTGAGCTTTCAACTGCTGAGAAACAAGAGCTCCAGAATAAGATGGCGAAACTTATGGCGATGTTGGATGAGGTGTGTGAGTCTATCGCACTTATACATTAGCGTTAAAATCAAACTTAAGTATCATAATGATACACTTTTGCTTGACTAATTTCTGTAGAATGTAGAGGTATTCAGCATGACAATTCAGAGACTTGTTCACAAAGACTAGTTCCACTTATAATATCCTAATACATGCAAACCAGGGAATTTATCTTTTTTATATTCCAACCTAAAGTTTGATAAGCCAATACTTTATGCTGTGACAACTGTAGATTACGTTTCTCGTAAATCTGAAGTCAGAAGTCAACTGCATTTTCTGCCTTTTGTTGTCTTAGAAAAATACTTGGGGATTCCCTACCTAATCTGTTCCGTTTGAGGCATGGCCTAAATATTGAGTAAAATAGTTGGTTTTGATCCAAAGGTCATTCGCAATGGTTCAGCTTCTAAAGTTCTAACAAGAGCTTCACAAGTTGGGCTCTTGGAAAAGTTGAGACGGGTCAAAGGTAGTTAGTTTAGGTGGGTCTAGCCTTCTTAATAATGCCTAACTGCCTATAATCTTCCCATTTATCAAGGCTTGAACAGTTGAACTTATAGATGGTCAGGTTTTGAGCTCAAGATCCTCCAAACAAGCACTGAATGTATTAAATGTCAGATGGGTGCAAGAGCTAAAAATATTTCTCCCTCGGCAAGATAAATTTGGTCTTTACATCGGATCAATACGAGGAATAGTTAATTTACTGATTGTTTCATTAATGCAATATATCTATATTATTTTAAGATCAATCTAATATTTTTCAGGTGGACCGAAAGTACAAGCATTATTATCATCAAATGCAACTTGTAGTCTCATATTTTGATATGGTTGCTGGGTCTGGAGCTGCCAAGCCTTATACTGCAGTTGCCCTTCAGACAATCTCACGGCATTTCCGATGTTTGAAGGATGCTATCAACGATCAAATTGATGTTATCCGGAAGAAACTTGGAGAGGAGGACAATACATCTGGCAAAGAGGGCAAATTAACTCGCCTTCGTTATATCGATCAGCAGTTGAGGCAACAGCGAGCTTTCCAACAGTATGGTATGCTACAGCAAAATGCTTGGAGGCCACAGAGGGGGCTGCCTGAAAATTCAGTCTCGATTCTCCGTGCTTGGCTTTTTGAACACTTCCTTCACCCGTAAGTTGTTTAATTTATAGAAATATTTCCATGCACCCCTTTTTGCTTTTGTTCTCATGACACTCTGTCACCCTTTTAGGTATCCAAAAGATTCTGAAAAGTTAATGTTATCAAGACAAACAGGGTTAACAAGAAGTCAGGTATTTTCGTTTGCCTAAGATATTTTTTAATTACAACATTAATATTCTCTACAAATCATTGGCATGCCTTAATATTATGAATATCCATGCGCATGTGTTGGAAGGACTAATGCATGTTGGTGCATAACTGTAAATGATTGTGCTGCAAACATTCTATCATGCTGCAAGGCTGCTGCTTATTTGCATATGTAATATGTGCTTAAATCTCAACCAGCCTTTTGTTCAGAATTTGCAAATAGGGCATCTTAATTCTGTTCCGCCATTAAACAACTTTTTAGTAGACTCTGCAATGCTCTATTCTGTGACAACATTCGCTAACACTGTTGAATATTTGGCATTGAACGAGTAAAAACAATCTGATGGCTTCGTGCTTTTTGTCGTAGTTCGCATTCTGTATTGAATCATGGAAAAGATCATTGACTGAAACTCATCCATGTTCTTTCTTTTTTTTTTAGATTTCAAATTGGTTCATTAATGCTCGTGTTCGCCTCTGGAAGCCAATGATCGAAGACATGTACAAAGAAGAGATTGGTGAGGCAGAGTTGGACACAAACTCCTCCTCCGACAATGCGCCACGAAGCAAGGGTAAAGTTCCATCTTCTGATGAAAAGGAAGATTTAAAAAGCTCTACCAGTCAGGCTTGCCAAACCAGCCAACTGGGGGAATCCAAGGCCAAAATTGGGATGATTAATCTCAGTGGAGCACCAGCCGGTTTTCACTATGAGGCAAACCCTGATGACAGCTTCATGAACCTGATGCTGAAGGACCAAAGACTGGGCGAAACGGATGGTGGCCTCCTCCATGATGCCGTTGCCCATCACTCGGATGAGAGCGCGCGGTTCATGGCTTACCACTTGGCAGAGCTTGGGAGGTACAGAAACAGCAATGTGTCGTTGACGCTCGGTTTACAGCACACCGAGAACAGCCTTTCCGTTCCAAACACTCAACCGGGCTTCGCCAGGGTTGGAGATGAAGACATTTACAATGCCACAGCTCCTCTCAATGTTACCTCTGCGTCGTCAGACTATGAGTCGACGAACCAAATAGATCAACGGCAACGGTTAGAACCGTCACCTCTAATGCATGATTTTGTGGCCTGAATGCTCATGCACCAAAAACATGGGAAAATATTGGAGGGGAGTACATTTGTAATTTGTAGTGCCAGAATAACACGCCCTGTAACGCTTGGAAATTGTAGCTGTAGTTGCAATTGGGTTCAGAAGAGGAGGTATAGCATCAAATATAATGTAAATTTGGGTGGTGGGGTTTATAGGGGTAAAGAATCCTGTAAAGAGAAATACATAATACATGTAGAATATTATGATTCAAGAACCATGCTGTAAAAAAACCATGTAATGATTATGTATGATCCAGGCATATACTGTGCAGTCTGTTTAACCAAAAAAAGAGGATATGGGAAATGGATTCAGGAGAATCTTCAGCTTTTTATAAGCGGATGCTTCAAGCTTTATGTTACCGGGATTGGGTTGAGGAACACCTGTTGTGTTCCTTCTTATCTTTGTAACAGGAGTTGAAGCATGGTAACAGTCATTTTCAAATTTGGAACTTTTGTGAAACCTTCTGTTCTTGCTAATTTTTCACTGAACAGTTTTTTTTTCAAGAAAGCTTTGTGGTCTCATGCTCAATATGAAACTTGTGTGTATGTCAGCTAAGGCATTTTCATGGTAATTTGACCTGGTAGCCCGTGTCGGTGAAGGATAAGATATTGATTGTGTCCCAGAAGTTGGCTTTGTATTTGTACGAGTAAATGCGGCCTGTTGCTGTCAGGTGGGCCCGGGAATGATGCTCCAATGGGTGTAAGGAACTCGATGAGCTACGGTGGATTGTCATGGAATCGATTATCTTGAGCAATTAGGACAAAGTATGGTTTTTCAGGTAGGACTGGAAAATAACAAGACCTAATTACAACCATCTACTATATAGAAATATGATCCAATAGTTAGTTCAGAAACAAGACCGTATGTTTTGACTTGGCGGAGGGCATGGTAGCCCAGTGGCAAATCCTCATGGGAGAGGTGAGCCGGGGGCTCGATTCTCCTCCCGTACGTCTCTTTTAAAACTAGGCTCGAAGAAGCCTCCGGTTAAATGGGTCTGATAATAAAATAAAAATAAAAAATAAAAGTATGTTTTGACTTCTCTTCATTTATTTTTTTTAAGGGAAATCATCGTGAGTTGGCCATTTGTAAATCACCAACATATATATATTCTTTAGTTTAGAAAGGATTACCCAAGTGCATTGCAAGCAAGGTAAAAAGTCTGCTAGTTTGTTAGTATCAGTGACTACACTTCTTCAATGTGTGCTCAGTTTCTGCGGGTGAAGCCAACATGCTAATAGGATTTTCCTTCACATTACGAATAGATTCATTGCAGAAATTAGTTTGGAAGTATCAATGCAGTTGATCCTCTATCACCATGCATGGATCTTTTCTTTTCCGTCAAATCGACATCAGCAGAGATTCATGTTACTACCACACAGACGCAAGTCGTGGATCTTTTGGGAGGTGGAAAGTGCGCATGGATTGAGTGGTCAAACCAAACGTGGCCAGTTCAAGGTAACCTCAAATCAGGGGTGCGCATGCAGGTTTGAACGTCACTGTAGAGATATATCACCTGAACAAGCAGAGAAAGTCACCGCTGCACTGCACTGCACTGCCCCAGAAACAAACAGCACCGGTCACACTCTCCTCTGATCCTCTCCTCTCCTCTCCTTAGATATGTCCAATCAATCACTAGACTAGACTAGTCCCCAGTGCATTGGAATGGCACCTCCCAAAACTGTATCTATCTTGACTTGCCTCTTTTCACCTCTCTCTCTCTCTCTCTCGACCCGTTGTTGCTCATTTAAAAAAGAAAAGAAAGAACAGTTGTTGTTGCTGTGCCCATCCATCCCATCACTCCATATGACTACATATGAGCATCTCACACTTGTGTGTTGGTTACCTTATCAGCTGAGTTCAAACTGGTGCTTGTTGCTTGGGTTGGGTTGGGTCAAAACGTTTCGCCGTGTCACTCATGTCCACCCAAACTGTCCACTGTTCCAAGAGACATTGCAGGGCACCAGAAAGGGCTCTGGCTTTCCATAGATCAGGACAGGCAGCTACTACATGCGCAATAAAGCAACACAGCATTGCACTGAGGCCTGAGCTGCTGGGCGCCGGCCTTTCTTGAGATTCTACACTACACTACACCTCTCATAGTCCCAGGCATGCAGCTAGTGCTAGTGGGCAGTAGTGCCAGCGCACCTACACACATGGAGAGTACAGAGATAGAGAGAGCATTGCATTATTTGAGGAAATTCAGGAAATACCCCTCTATTTAGAGAGGTGATTCGAAAAACACCATCTAAACATTACAATTCAGAAAATAACATTGTATTTAATGTGTTGGCTATAGAATACCATGATCTCTATTTTTTAATGTTTTCCATCACTTTTACAATTAAATGGATTGTTTTACTCCTACATCCATCTCATGCATAAAACAACCATATATTTGGCTGCTCCCATTACCTGTTTAAACAGGATGCAATATAGCATATATGATTATACTGGGAATGCACCGTATAATTAAACACATATGATCATAATTTTGCCTCCATTCACTACATATATTTATATAAAGCTTGGCATACATAAGTAAACAAAAGAGATCTTTAAATTATTTGTAACCCATGGATGCACCACACCCATTAATAAGTGCATCATAGATGTAAACATAACAGGGTATCACATCACAATATTACCACAGATGAGCCACCAACAAGGATCGGGCCGTCTCAGCTATAGCTGCCTACACCACCGACGGGGACCTTGTAGCGAAAATAGCCATATTAGATCATGATTATGATTTTAGTGATTAATGATAACATAGTCATTGTGACTAATATGTTGATCAATAATATATGTTAGTAGATCTCATAGATACAATACATCAAGAAGTCACCGCAGCCGGGATAAAGTTTGATTGAATTGAAAAAGTCATATGAAGATTTGTCTCACCGGATGGTCCAATGCAGAAGAGTTTGCACTCATCGAAGTATTATGTCCAAAGGCTGATAGCCTCACCGAATAATCTGATGAATAGGACATGAACTCACCGAAGTATTTCTGACAAAAGGGGAGAAGGCTGAGGATCTCACCGGATAATCCGGTGATCTGCACTGGGTAACATCGGAGTATTTCATGCAGAGAAGAATGCAAGTGCAGAAGACTAAAGTCAACCCACCGGATAATACTGTGCTCTGTGTGTTGAACTCATCGGAGTATTTCTGACAAAGGGGGAGAATGCTAATGATCTCACTAGATAGTCTGGTGATATGCACTGGGTAACACCGGAGTATTTTCTGCAGAGAAGAATGCAAGTGTAGAAGACTAAAGATCAACCCACCGGATGGTCCGGTGCTTACCAGATTAAAAACACTGGAGCATTTCTTGCAAATACGACTGCAAGTGTTGAAGAATGAAGAACAATCCACTAGAAAGTCCGATGCTCTGAGGATGAATGCACTAGAGTATTTTGCATAAAGAGACTACAAAGGCTTGGATGATTTAAGATAACTCACTGGAAAGTCTGGTGATAGATTTGAAGGTACACCGAAGTGTTTGGTGTTTATAGAGGCATTGAGTGGAGTTCCAACCGCTAATTTCTGAGGTTGTACTCACCGAATGATCCAGTATTAGTACAATTATTCTCACCGGATCATCCCGTGTTAACAGATTTTCTGAGCCATTAGGAAAACGGCTAGTTGGCAGGTTTTAGGCTATAAATACCCCTCTACTTAGTCATTTAAAGGTGTGACATACTGCTGGAGTCTAGAGAAAGTTTATACACACTAAAGAAAACATCTAAGCCACCAAAGTGCTTAAAGTGATCATCCAAGGCGATTAAGCACAAGATTAGAGAGTGTTTAGTGCTTATAGGCCTAGAGTAAGTTGTAGCTAGGTGCTGCAGCTTAAATAAGGAATTAAGGAGTGATCCTAACTTGTATCAAGAGGTATGCCAGCACCTTAGAGTCTTGGTGACTCACCGGCAAGCTTGTTGACCCTCCGACTTGGTGTGAAGCTGTAGCAAGACACGTGTACGGGGATGCGAAGACCCTTATCTTGTGGCTCAAGCTCCAAAGTGATCATGATGGTAAGTTACCAGAAGAGAAGCTAGTGGTAAGACCTTGCCTTGGGGGCTTGGTGGCTCATCAGGCTTGAGACCTTACCTTGGTAGCTCAAGAGTCATAACCGGGTGCCGACCGAAAGCATATTCATGGTGGAGCTCTAACGTGGACTAGAGGTGGTATCCATGTCATCGATACCATGAGATAAAAATCCCTTGTACAGAGTTTGTCTCTCTACCTTATTTACGTTTCCGCATTTACTTTCTTGCAATTTACCTTACTATAGTAGTTTGTAATCCTCTTAAGTGGTAGAGTAGATACACTAAATAAACCTATAGCATATTTAGATAGAAATTGAGATAAGCTTACCTTGTGAACTTTTTGGAGCAAATTAGGTTTTAAGTATCCTAATTCACCCCCTCTTAGGATGTCACCATTCCTCAGAGACCCGACCGCTACAGCTATGGTTGCCTACATCTACGGTAGGGACCCAACCGCTACAGCTATGGTCGCCTGCATCTTCAGTAGGGAACCCCCCCCCCCCCCCGCCGTACCTCCTGTAGGGTTCATCAAGTCGATTTGGGAATTTTGGCCCATGGTCACAGGTCCTTGTTTGCCTACTAAGCTTTTTTACTTTGTATCCAGGGGTAAAAACATCAGTTCAAGTGGTGAAAACTGGGAAAAGAAAGAAAAAAAAAGAAGAAAAACAATAAAATATAGAGATAATGGTATTTTATAGATAACACACTGAATACAATGGTATTTCTTGAATTGCAAATGTTTGGAGTGGTGTTTCTCAAACCACCACTCTTTAGAGTGGTATTTCCTGAATTTTGCCGCATTATTTACATGCCTTGCACTCCCCAAGAAAAGCTACCTAGGCCAAGCCAATAGTGGTAATGTAGATAGATAGGGGGGAGACCGGAGCTGGAGTAGTAACAAGACCCTGTTTGTTTTAGCTCTAGATTATGGATTCAAGCTTTTATAATTTGAAGCTAAAACAAACAGACTATTTATAGAATCAGATTGTAACAATCTTGTCTCCAGATTGCTACAATCTAACAATCCACCTCCCACCAGATTACTTTAGATTGTGAAGTATGAAAGACTTTTTTTTAGAACGCGCCTTGGCGCGTTTTTTCATTAAGAGGAAAGCAGCAGTAAAGGGTACATGGATGAAACCTAGGATGATCGGTCTAACGCCGACAACACGGTTTGTCCGACAACATGCTAAGTTACAAACTTAAGAAGCGAGAACGGCCAGCCATTCACTGACCAAAGGGAAGCAAGAAACTAGACCCTGATGAGCTACGCAAGCTGCATGTTCCCAGCCAGAATCCAGCAACGACCTTCCTCCCGAACCAAACTGCACAGCTCGCCGGCAGTAGACTAGACTGGTTGAAAGCACGCCGGTTCCTCTCCTTCCAAATGCACCAGGTACCAAGGAGGAAGAGGGCGTCGAAACCTTGTCTGATGCCCTTTGGCAGCCGTTTGCGAGTTGGTAACCACCAGTCGACTAGCAACATCTCCGCTTGTGGGGTGACAAAATGCAGACTTCCAGGTCGCAGAAGGTGGAACCACACTTCCCTGCTGAAAACGCATATGAGGATCAAATGTTGGATGGTCTCGGGCGCCTGGAGACAGAGCGAGCAGGGGTCACCGTTCCTTAGATTGTGGCACTGCAGGCAGTCATTGGTCCAACATCGACCAAATAGCGCGAGCCAAAAGAACTTGCACCTCGGCGGGGCCTTCGTCTTCCAAAGCTGCTTGGTGCCCGGGAGCACAGTTTGTCCATGAAAGAAGGCATTGTAAGTTGCTAAGGATGAATATTATTGATCGGGCGACCACTTCCAAAAGAATTTGTCCGGAGAGTCGAATAAATGCAACTGTTCAACGACGTCCCAGACCCGAAGGTATTGAACGAGGACTTGCACCCATGCTCTGTTGCAACTAAAGACTAAAATACCCATGCTCTTTCGTTGAAACTATCCACTACTGCCATCAGGTTTTCACCCCACCCCCAACGTGCCCCCAGCCCCCACCCACTCGCCTGACCACACCCAACGTGTTCCCCTACTCTTGCGGAACCCTAGGCGCCGCCCCCGCCACCAGAAACCAAGCCGCCGCCATCGAAAGCGCGCAGATGCGGCGCGGATGGATCCGCTGGACCTCAACATGGAGGCGCCTGAGGTCACCACCGCCATCGCATTTTGGGACGCGTTGCAAGCTCAGGCGACTGGCGTGGAGGGCTTGTTCCCTGGTGCGGAGACCGTTCCCAGCGTTTGTGGTCTTCCAGGCGGCGCCTCTTGTCCCGACGCCGATCTCCATCCTGGCACGGAGGCCTACCACGGCACGGTGGCCCGCCCCTTCACGGCGGCCCGCTCGCTGCGGCCTGATGCAGCTCGGGCGCCTAGGCATACAGGGCGTTACGCCCCTCCGCAGGTGTGGCTTTCTGCACAACAGTCGACGTGGCAGCCGGATCATCTGCCCCCTCATCTGTGTCATCTTCGGTAAGAAATGCTATGTGTTCTCCGCCGTCGAGTTCGTTGTGAATTGTGCCATGGCTGTTGTGCTCCGGGTGGCCTTTGTGTTGTGGCTATTGGTGCGGATTGTTCCAGCCTTGTCGCTGTGGAGGTATTGTTGTGTTGTTGTTTTCCTCCGGCCGGCTTCATGCCGCGGCCGTTGAGATACGTTGGTTCTTGAGATGTTTTGGCTTGTATGGAGGTGTTTTGGTGTGGTGATGTTAAGAGGATCAGTGATGTTCAGTTAGTGTAATGGATGATCAGTAGAGCTTGAGCGATTCAGTTGAGGGATTCACAAGTTTTTGAGCTTGTTCATGTTTGATCTTGCCATTTGTATTTGTGTGATGAGGCACTTTGTGATGTTATTGATGTCTTGAAGGAAATTAGCACTAATTGATTAGTTGTTCTGGATGTTGTTACCATTCTGGATGCTGTTAATTATGGATAGATATTACAAAGAGTTTGGTTGATATATCTTAATTGTGGATAGATCTTACAGAAATTTGGTTGATACATCTTACAGAGAGTTGAATTGTTATGCTAGTAAAAGCATTGTGCTTGTCATATTGTCCACTACAATTGGACTCCCACTTGTCAAATAATCTAGAACTTATATATGTTGATGAAAGAACAGGAAAGCAAATATCAGTTTCTTGGGTTCATCTATATTTCTATGTCAGAACATGCATAATTTGGAGTCCATTCATATGTCTTCTTTTTTTTAGAATCTATTTGTGCTACTGTATGCTTTATTTGTAGGCAGAATTTTACTTTCCTTAATCAGTAATGGTGCTTATGGTATTGTTTTTGTGCTACGCATTTTTCTAATTGGTTAGATATTTTGCTTCCTTTTTCCCACGACATATTTGTCATAGGTGGAGGACTTTGTTCCAGACAAAGCTGATTGGAATACCTCAAACAATGCAACATTCTATGAAATTTGTGTTGAGGATATCAAAGCTGGGAATAGGCCTATTGGAGTTATGACTAGTAGAGGGTATAAGAACATAGCCGAGAAGTACTTGTTAAGGATAGGGTTGCATCACACTAAATTGCAGATGAAGAATCGATGGGATGCACTTAAGGGTTTGTATAATTTTTGGTTGTACCTTAACAAATCTACTGGTCTTGGTTGTGATAATGCTAAAGGAACCGTGGTAGCAAGCGAGACCTATTGGAAGGAACAGACAAAGATAACTATTCATCATGTACATTACTATCTTCCATATTCTTCTAGGGTACTTGTTGACTAATATTACCTTCTATGTTTTTTAGAAACGTGCCGAATGGAGGAAGTTAAAGAATGGTCCACCAGAGTGTCTAGAGCTGCTTAAGATGATGTTTGACCTTACTGTTGTGGACGGTTCTTCTTCTTGCGTTCTTGGTGAAGGCATAGGCGAAGGAGGTGATGGAGAGGTAGGAGGCGAAGGAGGTGATGGAGAGGTAGGAGGTGAAGGATATGGCGATGATGCAAGCCCAATGAGTAGCACTACATTGAAGAGAGGTAGTAGTAGTAAAAGTGCTACTAGTCCAAAGAAGAAAGTAAAGAACCCCATGGTTAAGATAATGAAGGGCATATGAGATACTATGCAGGCTAAATAGTCCTGTAGCCAACAAGGTGATGCATGGGAACTGAGGTTTGAATCCTTCAAGGAAGTGATGTGTTTGGTTGTGGCATGTGGGACAATAGAAGGAAGTGTGAAGCATTTCATGGCTAGCCAACTTTTTGTCAAAGCTGAGAACCGTGATGTGTTTCTGACCTTAACCACCAATGAAGAAAGGCTTGGTTGGTTGAAGAGGTGGTGCCAGAAGGAGGGTTATTATTAGTCATCTATTTATTGTTTCATGAACTTATTTGCTTGTGACAATGGCTATGTAATATGTTGTCTGAACTTATGTTTGTTAATTTATGTTGGATGAACTATCTCTAATGTTATGGACAAATAATTTATGTTTCATGAACTATCTGCATAACCGTGTCATATTGCAACTTTGTTTGTAGATGAACTTTACTGGAAGTGATGATGAGGATGAAAAACTTGAGGTTGGACGCAATCGACTGGATGTGATTCAATAATATGGTGCTATATCTTGCTTGTTTGGTACGTACTATGATGCAACTTTTTTTAACAAATCTGAGAGGAAGGAATTTGTTCTATCAGGTCATGATTGGGTTATGAATACCCTTAATAATCCAATATCTTGCTTCAACATATTTAGGATTAGTAGAGCACTTTTTGATAGGCTACATGAATTGTTTCTCATCATATGGCTTGAGGTCAATTGGGAAGATGAGTTTTATTGAATCATTAGGCATGTTTTTATGGATGATTGGGGTTCCATAGTCATTTAAACAAGCTGAAAACTGGTTCGAGAGGTCAACTGAAATAATTAGTAGGAAATTTCAAGAAGTGTTGGATTCTATCTATCCCCTCTCAACAGATATTGTCAAACCAAGAGATCTAAAGTTCAGGATGGTGCACCCTAAGCTATCATGTGCTTGTTTTAATCCATATTTCAATAATTGCATAGGTGCAATAGATGAGACACATATACTTGTTGTTGTGCCATCGTCAAAGTTGGTTCAACATGTGGGACGCTATGGATATTCCACTCAAAATATTTTGGTTGTATGTGACTTTGGCATGAGGTTTACCTTTGTTGTTGCGGGATAGCCGAGATTGGTATATGACATGAGGGTGTTCAATAATGCTTTACATAAATATAGTGTTGAATCCTCATACCCTCCACCTGGTATGCTCATATATTGCTTTGTTATTTTACTTGTTTCAATATCATAATTTTTTCTCATGTTCTAAGTTGTGTTTATAGGAAAATTTTATCTTGTTGACTTGAGCTATCCTAACCGAGCGGGTTTTCTAGCTCCATACAAAGGGACGAAGTAACATTTACCAGAGTTTAGGCAAAGCCCACGACCAAATGGTAAAAAGGAGGTATACAACCATTTACATTTATCTCTTCACAATGTGAGCAAGCGGTCATTTGGTGTTTTAAAGATGAAGTAGAGAATTTTATTGGACTTACTAAGTTATCTTATCATAAAGCAAACAAAAATAATACTTGCATGTATAGTTCTTCATAACTTCATTCGAGAAAGTGCTATGAGGGATGAAGATTTTGACATGTGTGATCAAGATGAAAACTACATACCAATACCTGAAGCATCTTTATCTCAAGTAAGTGGTGGCAATGCTGAATTTGGTGATAGAGAGGGAGACATGAATGTCTTTCATGATAACCTTGCTAATGCTTTGTTTGCTATGAGAGAGTAGCATGATTGTAGGAGGCTATTTGTATGGATAAATACTCAAGTTTATATGAATTATGTATCTCTTAAATTTAATTTATGCATGTACTATTTATAGACAAATATTCAATTAAGCATGAATTATGCACCTTTTAAATTTTGTTTATGTATTTTCGTATATCAAAATAAACATATCACGAAAGAATAAACATGTTACCAAAAACAGCTAAGGGTATTACAGACTATTGATAATCAAAAGTAGTAATCCATCCATCAAAATCCATATTGTCAAATAGCTACCAGCTTTTACAATTCAACTACGGTATGCAGCTAAAACAAACCAGACCTAAATTGAGTGACACCAAACAAAGAGCTGAGCTAGCACTAAGTTGCAAAGTTTGAATGTGGTTGGTGCTGGTTCGATGCAATGCAATGAAGTGCAAAGATGGTCCAGGGCTCCACAGTGACACTGGACAGGGCCGACCAAGCTACTCCACTACTCCACTTGAGTACATGTATGCAGCTGTGAAGGTCCTTTTGGCCTGCCTTTGTGTGGTATATACCTATATATGCAACTCTATATATGCATACAAATGCATATGTAGCCATCATATCATAAAGATATCTAGCAGCTTCTTCTACCTCTAGTCCTCTACTACCAAAGGAAAGGTACGCAAAGGCTACCACGTCAAGTGCTCATGTGTTGTTGTAATCGTTTCAATCCCCCCTAAATTTGAATCATCCTGGCCTGCGTTACTGTACGTCTGAGCATGCAATCAATGATCATCTTGTTCTTCAGCTTCAACCAGATGTGCTTGTTACTGCTATTTCTGATTACTTTCTGCAGTTTGCTGATGTGCACTGAATTATTAGTGACTGTTTCAGGGCACGGTTCATAGTTCATACACATCCTTGGTGTAGCCATGGTCATGGCCAAGCACCATGAAAAAGGCTCACCAAAGCGAGCTCCCAATGAACCTGTCCCCGGCAATGCCGGCAGCGGCCGCCCGTGCCAAGCGAGCCCCCTGCAGTTCGAGCAATGTTGCCATTGCGACAGGCACCATCAGGCCGATGGGTTGAAGGGTACTGGACCGTTGATCCTGACTCTCGGGCCTCTCGGCTCGGCCAACGACCGTCCTTGTCACTGCTGCTCGTGCGGCGTCGCGCCTGCTCCGGCGCCGGCGACGCTGTCCGTCCTGCGCGGGTCCCGGTACCTGAGGCCGGCGCAGGAGCTGCTGAGCGAGGTGGTGCGCATGGCAGACCTGGCGCCTGGCGCGACCGACGATGAGGAGGCAGAGAGGCAGGAGCAGCTCGAGGCCAGCGCTCACCGGGCGTTGCATCGAGCGGCCAAGAACGACGCCAACGGCGTCCAGGCAAAGCTCCTCGGCCTTCTCAGCGAGGTCCGTACGGTTCTTGCATTGTATCAGCTAGCTCGTTCTTTGCTGATTAATTAGTAATGTCCATGGCGCTTGCTTGCAGCTGGAGAGCCGGCAGGAGCGCTACTTCGGCGAGCTGGGCCGCGTCTCGTCGTCGTTCGAGCCGGCGCTGGAGGACGGCGCGGCGGCCGCGTACACGTCCCTAATGAGGCAGGCCATGGCGCGCCACTTCGGCAACCTGCGCCGTGCCATACTGCGCAGGCTCAGGATCGACGCCGCCGCCGCCGCGGCGAGGTGGAGGCCGGCGGCGTCGCTGCGGGAGGGCGAGCACGGCGAGAAGGACGACGGCGACGAGCTGGTGACCGAGGAGAGGGTGGACAGGGTGGCCCGGCGGATGAAGCTGGCCGCCGCAGCGCGGGCCGAGCAGGCATGGCGGCCGCTCCGGGGCCTGCCGGAGGGCTCGGTGGCCGTGCTCCGGGCATGGCTCTTGGACCATTTCCTCCACCCGTAAGATTAGCATACCCCGTCAGATGAGAACACCAACTGTGCTCCATAATCATTGGCGCATCGTGCTTACAGGTACCCCCATGACAGTGAGAAGCTGAGGCTGGCGGTGAGCACCGGTTTAAGCAGAAGCCAGATCACGAACTGGTTCATCAACGCGCGCGTTCGGCTGTGGAAGCCGATGGTCGAGGAGATGTACGAGGGATTCTCCGAGGATTCTGATGTCTCCAGGGAGGACACCAGCGGCGCGTCTTCGTCTTAATTAAGTCAGTTGCTATTTATCAGCCCTATGTTTCTGTTCTTGCTTTCGGGCGACAGCCCATCCAACAGCTCATAGCTTTTTTTTTCTACCTTCGGATCCCAGTCTTTCTTCAAAGTTTTGCCCCGTCTCGCCACCTTTCTCTGCCTCACCCATCGCCGGATCTGCTCCCGCAATTCCTATCGTGCTAATCAGGCGTGCCAAGACGCCCCCGCCCCACTGACCGTCCTTCGCCATCCACGGCTAGCACCACCCCCACCCTTGCCCCTGTCCCGGCTCATCTGGACCTTCTAAACTCAGAATCAATGAAATCCTCCTAAACCCGAAAACCCCCCTCCCTATCTCGTCGCTTGAGCATTTATCGTTGATTTTAGGCGATTGAAATTTAGAAAGCGTGTTTAATTAATTAGTTAACCAACCCTGTGGCGTGATTAGTTAGTTAATCATGGTTGGGTGGTGGTTATATATCTTTGCTTAATTAGTTTATTACCTGTTGTTTTAGCAAAGCTCAGGACTGAATTAAGAGAGAAATGTATAATTAAGGAGGCGGACTGCCTGCCGCATCATTTCTGATGGTTCTTCATGCTCTTGGTTGGTTAGAGAGGCTTTGCTGCTAGCGATTTGCTCTCTTTTTTGATACACAACTAAGTTTGTAGTTGCAGGCTCTCAGCCTAGCTAATCTATGATGATATGCATGACTAATCGAGCGTTCGTTTTTGGAGTTCAATCGTCACTTTCAGCATCTTGTTGGGCGATTTTTGTCTGATCGTGAGCAGCTTAGTGGAGGATCTGCTATGAGCAGAGTGATCTGAAAATCGTTTACTCAATTTTCGGCTACATTCAGCAGCGCCCTTGTTGGTATTCTCAGATGATGTACAACTGTTAATAGAGTGCTCTCTCAATGTTGGTTGTTGGGCCCTCTGGCTAACTGTTCCACTAGCAGCCCATATAGCACCAATGGAGAAATGAATCATTCGGGAGCAATTTTTATTTTCTAATTTGGCAGAAATAGGTGTCCGATTAGAAAGATTGAAAAAAAAACTATTTTCTGTTGAATGCCAATAGAGCAGTAGGAATTCGAGAGAGAAAATGAGAGTAATTGATTAATTTCATTCATGAACTTGATGCGCTTATATACATGCCCAATGGGTGTCTCGTCCGTTGGGAGACATTTCATCCCAACTAATAGGTGCAACCGCCAATGACAGCTGCTTTGATCATACAGATTCGCAACATTCCCCTTGATAAAAGTCATCAAGTTGATTACTCCAACAAACCACCTATGGAGGACATATCATAAAAAAACTCTGAAAAAATTAGGAGAGAAATGATATGACTTGTGTATATGACTATAATGATATTGTCTCATTAAAAATATTATATGAAAAATCATATTAGAAAAACTCATAAAAGATAAGAGTGTAATATTTATTATTTAAGTATCATAATAGGTTACATAGTAGGGATTTACTCTCCATGAGCTTTGCAAATCTCAAAATCTTCTTGTACTAATTCCATGTATACATCTGGAATGTGGATTCTGGTAAAGACTTTGTGAATAAATCTACAAGATTATCACAATATTTTGTTTGCAAAATTTCTATCTCTCCATTTTCTGTAATTTATGACGATAGAATAATTTTAGTGCAATATAATATATAACCTGTTTGTATTTGTGAAATACGCAATACAAGTTGTATTATCTTCATAGATAAACATCGGTGACTCTAATACATCATACCACATGACTGTTGTATGTGGTTAATTATTCATGTGAAGTCATACACATTCATGTGATGCTTCATATAATGCAATTGTTTCAAAATGATTAGTGAAAGTCGCCACAATGATCTGTTTAGAAGACTTTCAAAAAAAATGTTGTCCCATCATATTGGAATATAAATCCTGTTTGAGATATGGTATTATGGGGATTTGATAGATAGCTAACATCTGTGTATTTAATTAAAATCATATTTTGATTTTTCTGATAGAATAAACTAAGATCTTTAGTGCCATTAAGATATTGAGGATATTTTTCACTCATGCCAAATATGTATAGTTGGAGCTGTACTATATCTAACTATTAAATTCATAGCAAATACAATATCAGGTTTGGTGTAATTTGCAAGATATATTAGCGCTCCAATAACACTAAAATATGGAACTTCAGGTCCCAATATTTCTTCATCATCCTCCCTGTAAGACCCCTTGACTCGAATCTCCTGTGCCTCCTGTATATCAAATAGCTGATACGCACAGTACAACAGTTGTAATATCACAGTCAAACTCGAACTTACGTAATAAGGTTATAGGATACAAAAGGTTACGAACCATAACGTATATATTACAAACCTGGCCGAATGGCCAACAAAAAGCACAGCGGAAAACAGAATCCAAAACACAGGCAGCTAGGGTGCGAACGCAACTCTAGAGACTACTCTTCAGTTCCGTCTTCGCCTCTGACGTTGGCGGGATCCGCCTCTTCATCTGAATGACAACAAGAGTGAGCACGGAAGGCACTCAGCAAGTCCTATACTATTTCAAGTTGTTAATAGATGCATAAATGGGTAATTCAAGGATAAGGCTTTACGGTTTAGTTTTATACGTGAAACAGTTTATGTAGGTACTCTATTGTATCACATGTTATTGATATTACTTAGTTTAAAAACCGGTTAACAAGCTTTATCTGGGGTTTTTCGGTCCTGTGAGAGGCTATACCTCACTCCGCAGTCCCTATTATCGTATTTGGTGTACCTCTAGTATCACACAGCTTCTGACGGATCGAGCCAGGAACCTTATCATACGGACATCTAGTCCACACACTCACTCATCAAGACGCACACACCCGGAGTCTAGTCATCAAGGTTACTGCCTTCGCATGTCCATGACCGTGGATGCGCAATTCGAATAGATTTACACTCTGCAGATATTGTACAACTTTACCCATACGATATGCTCAGCCTGCAACCGTTGCAAGCGGAGGAGCGAATCATACCGAGATCCTCCAGACACCTTTCCTGCCGGGCTTTTCTACGAGACACCCCAAGCACTAGAGACCATGTTCAGAATACCAGATTGGTTATGCCGTCTCTCGAAATATTCAACATAGGGTCAGATGTGCACTTGGTTTCTCGCTGCTCCCCAACCACCTAGTATTATGCCCAACCCAGTCCGATGAAAGGAGAGTCAAGTCCTGTCCATTTAGGACGCATGGTTGCACGGAGGTGGCTAAGCGTGATAGCGCAATGACTCGGTAGCGCGAATAGACCCTAACCATAAAGAGATGACGACAACAAACATTGACATGTACGGTACGCCTAAAGAGTAACCTAATAGCGTGCCGCTGCTAAACCTAACATGTCTTAGGGAAAGAAAATATGTCGAGTTACAATAGATGCTCTCTACTGAGTGCACCTAGGATACTTGCCCTTTCTCGGGGCATTGGTGCCCACCACCCTAGCACAACGGGCCATCTCTCGCTTCCTTTCCCTCTACTTTGCGTGCTTCAGCCACGACACGCTCAGCCGCTGCCTTCCTCATGCGTTTCTCCACCTTACGCTTCCCTCCTCCACCGCATTCTTAGATGGCAAATATATAGGAAAGAGCATAACCAGTACCAATACTTCCGCACCTTGGTTGTACTATGAGTTTGTGACATTGTCATCGGATGCGCTTCGTCGGTTTGGGCTATTGTCGTGGCAGAGGGGCAGCATCCAACCTTTTTTGTTGCAGGGAAGGGCGATCGATTGATTGCGATGGGGATGCAAGTGTAATACTTACAACCAAATCTCACAGGAATTTTATTAAAACACGTTCCGAGATGTTCACTACCTACAAGATTTAGATTAATGAGGCATTCCACATTGAATTCATATATTGCAAAGAGCCTCACACTTTTATAGTTTCTAATATCTTTTCTATAACCCGCTACATAATGTTAATTGCATTTAAGAACATGTCAAATGGAGATATACTATCAGTTGTCGGTATTGCAAAAGTTAGTTAATTGGAAATATTGGCCTAAACTTATATTCTACAATTAACTTTTGATTGAGGGAAAATCAAACAAACACATTTGGCTTGTATACTTACTAATTCAAGCAATAGAGTAAGTCGTGTGAATAGGAAAATCAACTCTGTCACAGTGAAGTGTTATCATGATGGATTATGTAAAAAAATATGGCACTGAATATGAAAAAGAAATATGGATAGTCATGATTTGGTTGCATGTATGGAGCTGAGTAGGTGGCTATTTCCCAGTAGGTGGACATGGAGGGCTGCAGCAACCACCCTTGATAAAGAACATGAAGTATACAGGAATTCGCCAGTAAAAAACAGTACATACTCTAACCGGAAAGCTCTATGCTAAATATATCTTTGAGACTCTCTAAGGCTATCATGCATTGTTGGTTTAGAGTTGGACCTTTTACTTTCACATGCATTTCAAAATCTTAGTAAACCAATGCGTGATACAAATAAAGAAAATATGGTGCTGATTATGTAAAAAAAAAAAAAATGAATAGCCATGATTTGGTTGCATGTATGGAGCTGATTGGTGGTGTGCATAGGATTGTTCCAACCCATGGCTAAGAGACAAGCAAGTCAAGTGCTTGCTTTCTACTAACCAGACGAGCTTTCAACTAACCAGACGAGCTTTCTACTACAGCACTACCTTACCTTACCTCGGCATGATATGATTAAGAATTTTCAATTTAAACACCCCATATTTAGAAATCAGCAGCTCCCACATAACCAGGTAGCCATGACAACTGACCAAGTTAATTTATCAGATGTCTAGTTCAGCGGCAAGCATGTTACTCGCTTCAAATGGGAGAAATTAAGGGTGATCCGAATCAAGGAAAAAGGCATAAGAATATCTAGGAACTAAGGGTGGAGTAGCAAAAATATATAAAATCGCAACATCGAATCATGCCTAACATAACCAAGCTCCAATTACAAGATATTTGTAGGCGCAAGAAAAAATCAAGCTATCAATCACAATGAACAAAATGAACGACACTATTGTAGCAACACAGTGTAGAGATCAAAAAGCTTCAATCACAAATCACAGAAAAGCAAAGTGAGAAACAATTACAGAAAATAAAAGATCATTTATCATTTAACGAAAAACATTTCGCGAAATGGACACCGGGAATCTAGCGTCAACCCACAAATTTCCTTTGCAGAAAAAAAAAGAATACCACTCAGATACTCCTACCGGCCTACGCCTTAGCAATGCACAGATCAGAGACGAAGCAAAACACAAGCTCACAAGCACGCACACCCCAAAATTTCGCAGGAAGTCACCACCCCACTACCCAGCGCCATGCGACACCGAAGCGAGGCACCACCGTGACCGCTCCCCATCTCACAATGCAACTCGAAGCTCACAAACCACACGCGCAATGCTCAAATCAGAATCACTCACCAGGAACGGAATCACCGCCGCTCCTCGGCCTCGCACGGCTACCGGAGGGGCGAGCGAAGCTGGAAGTTGGAAGAACTCTCAGGCCGCCGCCACCGGGAGCCACGGACAAGGCAGCGTCCCTCCCTGCCCTAAGCACAAAAGCGCAGGAGAACTCGAAGGCAGCGCCCGGGGCCGGGGTGAGGAGGAGGAAGGAGGAAGGAGGCTTCGAGCCCACGCCATGAACTGGCCGACCGACTGCGACCGGTGCCGACCCGTGTCGGAGGACGGGTTTCCTTTTCTCTGCACTGCCGTGGCGGAGAAGAGAAGAGTAGTCGCACTCGTGTGGGTGGCCGGGGTGGGTTCGCTCGACGGCTTGAGCTTGACCTCGCCCTGATGTGGCCGCGCGGACTGGGATCTCGCTCGCGTGATGCTGCGGCTGCGCCGCGCCTGACCGAACGGAACGGTTTGAGCGAGCAGATAGGGGAGCCGCGTTTAGGGGGCCAAGGCTTTCTTTTATTGGCACGAGAGGATGCAGTGGCGAGCAGGAAGTGGGAGGGAAGAGAAGCGATGGACGGAGAGGAGGCGATTTGATACAAAAGGTGAGAATAGCTGATTTGGTATGAGCTATGTAAAAAAAAAGTAGAAGTGATTTGGTATGAGAGGATGATTTGGTATGAGCCTTTTTAGAAGAAAATTATTGGTACGAATCTTTTTAGTTAGTAAATTGATATCTCATATTTAGATTGAAATTATAGCTAATATAGTGAGCAAATAAATTAATTCAAAATCAGATGAGAGGGAGTGGTTGATCCATGTAACTTTGGAAATTGGATTTAGATACGAGAGTTTAGTAATTCTGTGGACACCTGTTGAGGGTAAACATTGGTTTCCAATAGTTAATAATAACTTATTTTTAATCATCATATTAAATAAAACACCATTAAATAAATCTTGGTTATTAGATATACAGATCTTAATGTGTTAATTGTTTCATAGGTATATTTTGAGATATGATTACGATTGTTTCAACTCGTGTTTTTATAGTTTAGATAAGTTTTTCTAATATAATTTCTCATGTAAGTTTTTTAATAAGCCTATCAATACAAACATATATAACATATTATTTTTGAGTGTTACAAATCAGAATGATCATCACCCACTATCGGCAGTTATGCCTATCCGTTGGGGAACAGATGTCTCCCCAGCGGTCAAGGTGTCCATTCAAAATGTATAAAGCATCAATTAATCAATGAAAGAAAAATCGCATTTTCTTTCCCAACTCTCTACGGTGATTTAGTTGTTCTACAACAGAAACGAAGTTTGGACAAGAATAATCACATAAAGTAGCAAAATTCTCACGATTCCACGTACTAATGCAAAAGAGAACAGATTAAAAATAAGATCCAGTAGCGTTTCATGATATGCGCCACCCAAGTTACAGTTTAAGGGCTCGAGAACTTGCCCCCTACGGTCGTACCACTGCTGCGGACCGTATCATGCAACTATCTAGAGTCCACAACGCTAAATATATACAAAATTAACCCAGCAGAATTCGCTCAAGCCCTAGTCAAACGAGTTGACACTATTTTCAGCCGAATGTTTCTGCTTCATTGCCTCAGCCGCCTCCCTGGAAAATGTGACCAGAAATAGAAACGTTCAGGCAACCATAAAGATGTGCCGGTCAATCTGCTTCAAAGTTCCCATTTTTGTACAAATTACAATCAATTTTGCGAGAAAGAATAGTGATATATCATGCAAACACAAGGTTGCATTAACACTTTTGGGATAGTGTCGATGAAATGGAAGGCAATAGACAGGATACCAGAACGCTTGCTGCATGTCCTCATTTGTAGGATCCAGTTTAACTCCAGCCATGAAGGCGTCACATGCTTGTTTATACTCCTAGGGATAACAGCACGAAGCAGATTATCCACAAGACGTGGATGTATAAAACACAACAATAGAAAATTGCAATTTTATCTGACCTTGAGAGACATGAGGGCAGCTCCTTTACGATAGTAACCTTTTGTCCACTCAGGCCGCAGTCTTATGCAAGCAATAGCATCATGCAAAGCATGCCGCGCTTCTCCCATTTTTAGATGGCAAAAGCTCTTATTGGAATACAGAACAGCATCTGTAGGATCGAGATTGATTGCCTGCATCAAACAAAACACAACCAATGGGTTTCCAGAATCAGACAAACCAACAGAATTGCTTAGTATAGATAATAGCTCGTTATAGTTGTGAGCAAAACATAGCACTATCCATCCCATGTGGCAGTATAGGTACCAGAATGACAAAACAAACACTTCCATTATTCAGGTAATCTTCGGATGAACATACTAGTTTAGACGCTGGAGGCTACTTCAGAAAGAGAGAGGGATGAGGTAAACAAGGTGTGTCAAAGACAGGAGGTGGTTGCTATGGAAGTCTTCGCAAGAATGGGTGGCGATTCAGTAACAGACTATGTAGGGGATAAATTTCATTTATCATGTAGTGTGTTATTCATTTTCTTCGAGACGCTTGCAATTGTAATGTGGCGGATCTGTAATAATGAACTTTGTTGTGTGCACCACCCGGTGCAGAGGCTGGAATTGTTTCCATTATCTAGGAAAATGTGGTAGCATAGGTAAAAATATAGGGTACAGAAGTTCTGAAAGTAGACACATCAAAACTCCAATCTGCGAACATCAACATTTGTATCACAAAGCATCAACGCTCAAAATATATCTGTAGAAAATCAGACATAATATCAGTCCAGTGAACTGATAGACGAGGGTTATTGATTTGGCAATTTTCAGAATTTTGTTCAAATTAAAACTGAAACATAAGGATTCAAATCCAAATCAGTTCCAAATAGGTAGCATGTTCTAAGCACCGTGGCAAAGTTACCCAAGAAACTAGGGAGCAGCAGGTAGGTTTATCTTGTAAATTCAGCTGCTGATGTTCTGTTCTCAGCTAATGGGCACTAGGATGCATCTGTGCTATGGAACTAGCAGAGTTTTTCTTGTAAAAAAAAACTAGCAGAGGTTTGCAATAGGAATACATGACATACAATGGTATACCTCACTATAGAATTTTAGTGCACCAGAGTAGTCCTTCCCCTCAACTGATTTTCCACCTTGTAATTTTAGCTGAGCCTTTCTATCTTTGTCACTTGCCTTAACCTAAATCAGCCAAAAAAAAAATCAGTGAAGATCAAATAAAATTTAGATACCACCGAGATGTAAAATGGTAGAACAATTGTTTTGTTCCTGAAACTAATGCACCTGACAATGATCGATGACTGATTAGCAGTACGCAGCAAAAACAGCTTTCCAATAGGAATGAACATATGTGCCAAAACATACCTCAGAATCTGGCTTAGATGCACCAGCATCCTGCTTCTTGACTGTTTTTTCAGAATGTAATTTCAGCTGAACCTTGCTATCTTTATCACTTTGATTAACCTACAGATTAAAAAATATAACAATTATCACATACAAAAAGAGTTTGATGTAACCTCCTTACTTTAAGACTAGGATCTAAGAATTATGAGTTGCGCAACATTCAGACTCAGCATAGAAGCATACTCATGAGTGAAAAGCACATTTCACAAAAATATTACCATACCCAAGATCCGGCACTTCATTTGAACAGTTTTAGCTAAAAAATTCAAAGAGGAAAGGATGAAAGGCAACCAGCCATTCCATTTTTTGGCCTCATTTCACTGCCGCACCCCTCCCCAAAAAACAATAGTTACTCAGTTCTTAATTCCTGGACAGAAAATTTTCTTCGCCATATGTTTTTCTCTCTGAAATTGCCTGGCTCTTAACAACAAATTCGTAGAACAATCATTTACATAATATAGCAACAAATTTGTAGGAACTACATTTACACGGACATGGTTCTCTAGTTAGCCTGATTAACAATGCCACAAGCATGTATTCTGTGTTGCTACCTGGCATATAGGATGCCAATGGAGAAATGAAGTGCATACATGAGAGAAAGGTTGTTGTTGAGAACATTGGGCTCAGAGCATGAAACATACGCACAGAAGTTTAAGCCATACAAAAGGGCAATCACACAGATATTAAAATGATTGAGAACCTTAGATTTAGTTACTACCTTGTCCTTTGAGTTACTTGATTTTGCATAAGCAATTATTCCATCGATACTCCAGTTTGACACAGCATGAATAGGTGAAGTGAAAGGAAATAGGATTTCCACAAGCTTTCCTCTTCCAGACTCTGCAGCAATTTCAATGGGTCTGCTACCAACCTGTCATATAACAAACTAACAAAATATAATAACAGCAGAAACGTATTATTGCCCACTTCCTCTGATCCCAAATACAAGTCTATTAGGACAAAGACACGGTCTCCAATATGACACTTTGACTAGCAATACCTATAAAAATATATTATTTTAAAAATAAGGAATTATATATTAGGAAACTATTTTTTATGATGAATCTAGTAACATTAATCTTATGTTGTCAATCTATATGCTTTTTTTAGAAATTGATGGTCAAAACTATAAAGGTTTGACTTAGGACAATCCTAAATGGATTTATATTTGGGATCAGAGGAAGTAGACAAGATTTTCACACAAATGATTAACTTATCATGCAAATCCTCCACCATAAAAAGGGAACAAAATAAGATGCTAATCTATGTAAAAAAAGATTCATATTATGAATCAGAACAATACAAATTTGACTAGAATAATGTTGATGATACCATTATCACCTTGATAAACTAAATCGGTAGCATCATCATGATAAGTTAGTCTAATAAGTGTCAATGATTACATCAGCCAAGTAAAACAGGAATTAGCAAGAGTTAAGAACTCACATCATTAGCTGGAATATTGGCATCTGCACCAGCCTTTAACAAATACCCAACACATTCTTTTAAGCCTTTGATAGTCGCTATCACCAATGGAGTTTCCGGATTTCTAGAATTCAAATCAGCACCAGCCTGTGTATACAGATGATATAATATAAAAGCATGTTTGTGGACATTACAGTCCATATAAATACAGGAAGACACCAAAGAAAATTCTTTCCACATGGGATTCCCTCGATTAGTCAACATATAAGACAAGGTGAAACCTTGACAAGGATCTTCATGCACTTCAAGCAAGTCGATTCATTCAGTCTTTCAGGAGTGGAAAGAAGAGTTTCAGCCAGGGGTGTACACAACTTTGCTGAGACCTTGTTCGGCTGCATATTTTTTTAGAAAAGAAAGTCACTCCCAATGTAAAATCATCATATTTCTTATGATAGTAAATTATGCACACACATACATATCAGGAGCTAGTCATGTTGAAATTTACTTGAAATTAAAGAAAATTATAAATATATCTTTAATATATTCCTAAGCCAAAAATTACAACAGTTCATTCACCAATTGCTGCATGAGATCTATTGTCCTATAGCCATTTTCCTCAGGATATATTGAAAATGACACATTCAGCAAAAGTCAACTGGACTGGAACGTTATGTAGTGGAATCATATGCAACACGATTACAAACCATCTAGAAAGCAATATAAGTTTAATGTAGCAATTAGTAAACGAGGTCATTTATAAATATGTAGTGTATAACATTTGAACCCTGTTTGGGATGCAAGTTGGGATCAGCCTACAAACATCAAAATGAAGGGCGTTTGTACCAAAGCATTTAAGTTGCTCCCGTCAGCTTTGCTCAGAAGAGTAACATATAAGGATGTGGGGGGATGCTTTTGCTCTCACCAATCAGGCCTTGCCTTCTATAGTAAGTGTCACAGAAAGCTCAAGTAAGGAAAACATTAAATTTATTATTACATCTGCATGATGCTCCAGCAAAATCTGCATGATGCTAGACTTTCCATAGGCAGCAGCAGCATGTAGTGGTGTCCCTTCAGAAGATGATACATCAACGCTAGCTCCTTTAGATAGCAACAGTTGTGCAATTTCATCAAATCCTACAAATAAATGAAAAGGTATGGAACAGGATTACGACGAAGAATAAGCATTTTGAGTACATTATTGTTTCATGCAACAAGGTATTCTTGACTTAGTTGAAAATATAGAATAGACTCAAGTAAGGTGCATACATGAATCATGAATAACGTTTTTCTGTTAAGTCATGGATTGGAGTATAGCATTTGTGTCAGTGCAAGCCCCTTTGGTACCAATGCGGATTTTAAGCCTCACATAAAAAGGCAAATATGCAGTTTTGTGATATGGACACAAAGAGATACACAATTTTTTTAACAAGGGATATGTTTTAAGGAGATTTACAAGGACGGCAAGGCAACAATCACTGGTGTACTATCACACCCTGAATTCATGTGAGCACCATCTAATGTCATAAACAAAAAGTAGCGATCATCTCCAAAGCCAGATTGAACAGCACTTCAACAGGAAAAGAGAAATACTATACCTAATTAGTTTTTATCCAGTGATAAACTAGTAAACATGCAAAATACAGCTAGAAATCTAGGCATCTGCAGAAAAGGAGACCTTCTTTTGCGGCTTCGTGCAGAGGAGCATAGCCTTCATGATCTTGCTTATTTGGATCTGCACCTTTGTCAAGAAGATACCTGACAGCAGCCACTTGTCCATCCGAGACCGCAAAAGGCAAAGGTGTCACACCTGCCAAGAGCATTACAAACAAGTGATTTACTAAATTGGTAAGATCATTAACATCTCTGCATGACCATCACAACTAATGTAGATACATAAGAAAATCAAAGTGATTAAACATTTTAATTGCTTCGCGTAGAAATTTGAGATGGTAACAACATAGATAGGGGGAACCAGAGAAACATCTCTTGATAACATGTGTCAGCAATTCAAACTCCAATTATGATTTAAAACACTTGGAAGCTTACATTGCATAACCCCCAAATCTGAACTAGTAAAAACTAAAAACACGAAAGCATCTATCCCAGCACAAGAAAAGACACATACCCGAATCATCACTAGCAGGTGAATTGACATCAAACTTCAGCTTCTCCACCAAGTAAATGCAAATATCCAATTTACCATTCATTGCTGCCGAATGCAGTGCCCCTAAGCCCTCCATCCTCACAGAGGCAAGCGACTCCCTGTCATCCTCATCCATGATATCCACCAGGGCTTCAAATAGCAAATTTCCAAAAGAACCTCAGTAAACGCAAACTTCTATAAAGTCTTATCAAAGGTCTCACAAGAGATCATCGCATAACACAAGATCAAATAACCAGATGAATTGTGAAAATCAGCTCCTCAACCCAAAACTGCAACAGATTACTACCAAAGTAAACTGAATCAACAAGTTTGAAGTCCCTAAAGAAAGGGATCATCACAAAAAGTAGAATCATATACTAAACCAACAATTACGAACCAGGAAACACATTTCATATTCTCATCCCAACAGGTACGAAATAAATCAAAACCAAATACAGACGTGAGAGCTCCGCGTCCGCACTGTTCACACGTATACGCCAATATACGAAATAAATCCAAACCGAGGCCAATATCTTAACAGGAAACCCCAAACCAAAACCCTCCAAAAAGTGCAACCCCATTTCAAGACTGGAGCGGAGATAAATAGAGAGAGAGAGCGGGAGATCTCACCCTTGACGCGGCGGAGGTTGCCATCATCGCACGCCATGAGGAACTTCATCTGCGGCGACCACTGGATTTCCGGACCATAGTCTACGAACAGCACCGGCAGCCATTAGATACGATACCATGAAGAACAGAACAAAAGGCAATCGGATAGGAGCAGCCGCATCGCGCGTACTGATGGTGCACTCGAACCCGAGGCGGGAGGCGATGTCGCGCATGGCCTCCGCAGCCTGCCGCTGCTGGCTATAGTCCCCTAGTCCCGTTCCGCTCCCTCCCCCGCGTCCACCTCCGCCTCCGCGCCCCACGAGCGATCCCCGTCGGCCGCCGCCCCCGCCCGATCCGCCGCGACGCCGCCCACTCGGCATAGCGAGCGAAGACTCTAGAAACGGCGGATGGGATGGTTTGGAGCGTTGCGGTTGCTTCGAGGGGAAGCCTAGGATACGCCTGCCTTTATGGAGGGGAGAGAGAGAGGGGTGCGGGGACGTGGGAGAGAAGGGGTGGGAAGGGCGGGAAGGCGAGATCGGTTGACACGTGCCTCAGTGGACGGCTGGGATGGAGCACGGAGCAGTCGTGTGGGAGGTATTTTGCATTTTCGCTACGCGGCCCCCAGGCGTCGCTTGCATGGTGGCGGAGAATTCGGGATTTTATGGGCCGAATTGATACGTACGACATAGTAGACCCACACGGCAGGGTGACTTCAAAACAAATCATGTGCAAAGAACGACATAATAGATGCACACTACTAGTTTTAACCGTCGGGGTTCTGATGCTTTCAGGATTTCAAGAGGGGTTTTAGATAAAATTTTGAGCCGCGATGTATAGTACATTTAAAAAAATTTAGATATTATTTCATTCAGCAAAATATATCAATCCCACCGGTTAGCTGGGGTGACTTCAAAACAGATTGTATGTAAAGTACGATAGACCCACACAACTAGTTTTTAACTGTCGAGATTAGAAATAGTGCAATAGCGATCACTAATGGTTTCGGGTGGTTTCGGAATTTCAAAAGGGGTTTTAGGGAAAAAAATTTAACCACAGTTCACCATGCACTTAAAATTTCTCAAATATTATTACGTTCAGCAAAACAGATTAGCTAGGGATGACTTCAAAACAGGCTCCACGTTTCTTGGGAATGTGGCTGAGGCGATTGAGAGATCGCGTAGAGGAAGTAGAGCATCACGATGGAGAGCAAGTAGAGGCTGGCCTCAGTGAGCGACGTTGTGCATGTGATACGCCCTATGTATGCCCGTATCACATGCATAGATCACGTGCACCATGAACAACCATGGAATGAAGAACAATAACAAGCTCCCAATGATGATGAAGGTTGGCCTGCCTCTTCTCCTCCCTTCAAACAAGCAAATAGATAGCCATTTCTTCTATCTAAAATAGAAGCGGTTGTTTGGTTATTGACCTTATATCGTTAAGCCAAAATTAGATCACGTTTAAGAAATTTGGCTGCCACTTAATTAAATGCTAAATTTTGGCTAGCCCTAGAAAAATATGATACAGAAGGGCATGATAGCTTCTCCGTTTACAGTTATCTCACCCCATTCATCTATATATGACATGGCACCTTCAAACAAACAACATTCTCACTACAAACAAGCATACTGGTTCGTCAGTTAAGAATTTGATACGGTTACTTCTCGATGTTACAAATCAACTCAAACAGGTTCATCAGTAAAGATACAGAAAGGCATGGTGGCTTCTCCGTGTACAGTTATCTCACTCCATTCATGTATATATATATGATATGGCACCCTGAAACAAGCAAAAAGATCATACTGGGCACGTTCAAGCACTACACCAAAATATCTTATAGTGCCGGTTTCAAAATCTCATTAGTGCCGGTTTTAGAATTGACACTGATTACTCGGTACTAAAGATTCTTTTTACGGCCAGTTGGAGGCTCCAATCAGCACTAAAAAGGTTCCGGGAGCCAAAAACATAAACAAGCCTCAGTTGCCACTTCGATCGCCGCGATACTCCCACCGCCGTCATTGCCGCATACTCAAATCGAACACATCACATCCATACAAACACATCTCACAATCAAATTCAATACAACAACGCAAGAATTAGCTTGTCTCATCTATACAACACATCTCACAATCAAATTCAATGCAACAACGCAAAGAACCAGCACTCGATGTAGGCGGAGAGGAGGGAACAGGCACTCGATGCAAAGAACAAGTACAGATTAAACATCTTATGCAAACCATAAGCTAAAGTACAGAAGTACTCGATAACATCTAATATTCTGGCCGGGACCACATCAGCTATTCTGGCCAGGACCACATCAGCGAGGCCATGATCGATGCGCTTCCGGTGCGGTGACGAAGGAGGACCACATCAGCAAGGCCTACCGCAGTGAGCGTGTCACAACGTCAGATCCACCGGCGGCGGGGGAGGTGGTGTTGCCGGCGGCGAGCCTACTCCACCGGTGGCCAAATTAGCGCCGTGGACGAGCTCACCGGGGTGGACGAGCACGATGCAGCCTCGAGGAGTAGCACGGTGCAAATCCGGTTGCCTTCTCTATGGATCCTATAAGCACGGACAGATCCACGAGTGAGTGAGGGAGAGAGAGAGGAAGAGATAAGGTAGAGAGGGAGAGAGAGGGCAGAGTCGAAGATGGTAGCCACTAAGTACGCGAACGGTAGGTTGCTCCTCTACGTCTACTCCTCCGTTGCCCGCTTCTCCGGACTGCTCCTTCGCTCCAGCTCCCCGCGCGCCCCGTTGCGCTGCCACGTGCTCAGGCCTCGGTCGTCGGTCAACAACATGCTGAGCCCATGGCAGGAGGAGGCGATGCAATCCGCCGCCGCCACGGCGCTCGATCAGCCCCCGCCGCCTCGACCGACCGACTGAGAGAGAGAAAGAGAGGGGGGGGGGAGGGGATCGATTCGATGAGGAAGAGATAAAGCTCTGGCGCTCTATGGACGTGACTCGTGAGGAAAGAGATAAGGCTTTGGACGCGAGGACTGAACTGACGTGAGCCAAAATTGTATTGGAGATCAAATTTGTGTCCGAACACATCAGTGTCGGTTGGTGGCTCAAACCGGCACTGAAAAGGATACATCAGTGTCGGATCATGGCTGGAACCGGCACTGATACTTCAGTGCCGGTTTCAGCCACGAACTAGCACTGATAGTTATTTTCAATATCAGTTCTTAGCGGCTTACTCATTTTTCGCGCTCAAGAGATTAAGAACCGTATTGATACATCTTCAGTCACGATTTTTGCACAACTGGCACTGATAGGACGTTACTTATAGCCTATTTTTGTAGTAGTGAAGCCAACTCTTCACAAAATCGTAGCCACTTTCTGGCGGACAATTCGCTCACTCGAGCTAAATAGGCAGCCAATCTCCATGCAACGTGTGCGTGGCACAATGGCATAGAATAAGGAACTTAAATCCTCTGACGTTGGCAATAGGGTGGTGTACTGTAGCATTAAATCTGAATTGCTCATAGAGGAACAAAGTCATGGTACTGTTTATCCTCTGACTTTGCTTAAAGTCTTAGGAGTCGGTTAATAGAATAAGTCAGATGCATTTAATGTTTGGTAATCTATCTTTAAACAATAATATCTTCTAAACCGTAAGTGAGAAATGTAATCAGCTTGCATCACCATAATCCTTGCAATTAAGGGTATGTTTGGTTTAAGGCTAATCTTGGCATGTCTAAACTTAGTCATATCATAGATTTTTAAGTAAGTGTTTGGTTGACTGTCACAATTTTGACAAGCTACACTTTGTTTTTAACTAACTTTATCATACTTATGGCTAAGAATTTGTTAACCATATTTTTTATGGTAAGCTACACTTAGCTAAGGTTAGATGTGGTAAATATAATTGAAATCCAAACACGCCCTAAATGAACAAATGAAGACCTATGTCGACTATATTTCGGTGTTGACATTTTTATTTACATATGGGGGCCACTGTCATGCACATGACCAATTTTTTTTTTCATGTTATGGATTTTGACATGGTTGCCATCCAAACATCATCTTCTTAGCTAAATTTTGGCTATGCCTTGATTTTGGATAGGGCCAAATTTTCGTTTGTTACTTGGGGATAAAAACCAAACAGTCCCGTAGTACCGAGAGAGTGAGACAGAGAGGTGATGGTTGCACTGCTCTGGCCTCAATTAGGCCCTTTTGTGCCAAATTAAAACATCCAAGCTCTTACTGCCCTGTATATTTGGAACAAAAGGAATTCTGCAAGAGTTTCGTTTGAAATAGTTCGGTTCTCATATGTTGGGAAAAAGATATTCTAATAGCCCAATTATGTAGGTTTACTATGAACTTCTTTCATCAAAGAATGCACATTCTACTTGGTGCGGAGTTTTATTGATAATTTTTGTATAGCAGACTAACAAGTGGCTCACTACGACTGTATAAAGGCCTTGTATAAACTATGGGGCTGTTGCCTGTTGGTGGTGTAGTTTGTTACTCTCTTCTATGGTCCTCTAACAAAATACTAGGTGGTTGTTTGGATCACAAGGATTGCAAATGAGTTTTCATAAAATAAGTTTTATTAGGATTTTTGGAGAAATGGGTTAGTTGTTAGTTTGTTCCGAGTTTATAGATTACATTGTTTGGATAACATCAACACAAAACGAGTTTTCTGCAGCATAATCACATCGACCATCTTGATTGCTGTTAGCAGGCAGTCAGGGTCTGCTTGGATCCTTTGCCCAGCCTACCCTCACATTACCAAGACGAGGATATATGTTTGGTAGTAACTCAGAAACTTGCTTTGCCTGGCAAGCTGGCAACACGAGCGCGTGGTGCGACGGAAAACGAGAAGGAAGGAAAAAAGATACACGCTGAGGATCGGGAGCATGCCCATATTTAGCTGAAATGGGTCCGCTTCATGCTGCCATATTTTTTTAATCGGGACATGCATGTATCCAGTGCACTAGCATTCGACAAGCTTTTCCAGTTGGAAAAACAACTAAACAGCTAGTTATTTCTTTGCCTAGCTTTGCTCGGCCCATGCCTTGCCCAAAAGCAAGACTAGGCAAGGTTGAGCAAGCTAACTAAGCATGCCCTCAGTCTTCCTCTGATCTAATTAATTGAATTGATGTAAGGAAAGCAAAGATATATAGCATATTTACACGGAAACTGGTTAAAAAAAGTTTGAAACGGTGTCTTTTGCCTTATCGGATGATCCAGTGTTCACGAAATAAACATATCGGACTATTATTTCCAGAGAGCTCTAAAATGAACATATACATATAGGATAATCCGATACATTTGTCCAGTATTCAATGAGTCGTCATAGGATAATCCGGTGTTCACAGAAGCTTGAGTGATGTTTCAATGGCTAGTTTGTGAGAGTGTACTCACCGGATGATACGGTGTTAGTACTACTGTTCTCACTGAATCATCTGGTGTTAACAGCTTTTTAGAGTCATTAGGTTAACGGCTAGTGCGCAAGTTTGAGGCTATAAATACCCCTCCACTCAGTCATTTGAGCGTGCTAGAGTTCAGAGAAGTTCATATACACCTTAGAAGACATCCAAACTATCAAAGTACTTAAAGTGATCATCCAAGGCAATTAAGAATAAGATTAGTGAGTGATTAGTGCTTATAGGCCTAGATAGTGAGTTGCTAGGTGATTGCTCCCTAGAGAGTGGATCAAGAAGTGATCCAATAATGTACCTCTTGGTACGCTGGCACCTTGGAGTTTTGGTGACTCACCGGCAAGCTTGTTGACCCTCTGACTTAGTGTGGAGCGGCGGCAATGCGATTGTACGGGGACGCGGAGACACTTGTCTTTGTGGTTCAATCTCCGAAGTGATCACGATGGTGAGAAACCAGAAGAAAGGCTAGTTGTGAGACCTTACCTTGGTGGTTTGGTGGCTCATCCGGGTGGAGACCTTGTCTTTGTGACTCGGTGGCTCAAAGGCCATGACCGGGTGCCGACCGAGAGTATATCCTTTGTAGAGCTCCAACGTGGACTAGGGGTGGCATTTAGGGATGGCAATGGGTCTAGACCCGTCGGGTTGTACCACCCCGTACCCGTACCTGTGTGAAAAATTACGCCCGCTGCAATACCCATACCCGCACACGGGTACGATATTTACCCATACCCATACTCGTGCGGGTAACGGGTACCCGACGGGTTACCCACACCCGGAAACTCACACTCAACGATCGGGAGGGGCGACAGAGGGTGAGGCGGCGGTGGTGGCAGGGAGGGGTGACGGAGGAGGAGGCAACAACGGCGGAAGCCACTGGGAGGGGCGGCGGAAGCCCACCTAGGCCCAATTAACCCGATTGGGTACACGAGTACGGGTAGGGATAGTAGGAGAACGGACCCATACCCGCTCCACCCGATGGGTGACGATTTTCCCCATTAATAGACCCACGGGTATGAGAAGTGGTCCATACTCGGCCCCCTAATGGAGTAATTACCCGCCGGGTTCCGGGGCCCATTGCCATCTCTAGTGGTATTCATGCTATCGATACCACAGAAAAAAATCCTTATGCTGAGTTTGCTCTCTCTACCTTATTTACGTTTCTGCATTTACTTACTTGTAATTTACCTTCTTAGATAGATTACAATCACTTTGATCGATAGTGTAGACATACTAGATAAACTTAGAACACATTTAGATAGAAATTGATATAGGTTTATCTTATATTATTTTTAAGCCGAAATAGTTTTAAATATTATAATTCACCATCTCTTAGAATGTTACCGATCTCTACAGGGTGACGGCTAGGGACTATGCCCCTATTCTAATGTAGATCCCCCGCTTCTGTCCATAGTGTATAATTAGTAACATATAAAAACTAAATAATTTAAATAACTAATTGGTATACAAACTTATTTTATCTGTGTTTCGAGTATTATGTATTTTTGGGAAAACATTTTAAGTATTAGATGCCAAAGTATAATTTACTACACATGGTTATTGTGAATACATGTAACGAAATCTTTTTTTCTTGTCAAACTTTCTCAATTTTAAATATTTATCCTTAATGTTCATGATTTATGTTACATTGCTCTATTCTCTATTGACATGAGCTCTAGTTATTTTCAATTATATAAATTTTAGCAACTTTTATGGTAGGCCAATACCCAACTAGAAAAGTAATATCGAGACGTTAAATGGATATATATCATCATCTATTATAAGAAAGATAGTATATTTATTACTGTGAGTAAATTTATGTATAAATAAGGAAAAAAATGATTTAAGCTGATCATGGAATATGGATTTATCGTAAGACCTATATTTTGTTTTTTAAAAATAAAAAATAAAAAATATTAAGAAAAAAGTATTTTTTTTACAAAGATCAATTTAATAGCTTATAGAGCCGATTCAAATTTGTCTCTAATCAGCTCCCGCTATCGTTCATTCCTAGCTCCACCCCTACATCTAGCCAAACTTGATATAAACGACCCAACAAACAACAATATTTCTCAACAAACTCGTCTCTATCTCAACCAAAACCTGTATATATGACAACTCGTATTACCGCTGACAATATAAAGTTGTGTTACTGCTCACTTCGTCTAAAACTCTGAATCAGCCACTCAACCAACGTGCATAATCCCCTTCAACCTACATAGGAAATATATAACAAAAAACAATCACTGTAAACAAAGTTTCAATCTTTTTATTATTATTATTATTATTTACACCGGACTCTCTAACCCAGAGCCTAGACTAATTTGAGCGTGTACGGACCTTGAGCCCTCACCGGTTCAACACCTCCTTGTACCTTACCACTTTAAACAAAGTTTCAATCTTATCCCAATAACTTTGGGCATGTTTGGTTGCTCAGCTCCCGTCGTCCTGACTCTGCGCGTGCAGCTCAAACAGCCACATACAGGTGTTTGGTTGCCCAACTGACTCTGCGCGTGCAGCTGGTGTCGTTTGACGGGTGTTTGGTTGGCTACGCACTCTCGCACGAGATAGTTCCCGCCGATAAAAAACACTGTATAGCCTGGCTCTACGAATACAAATAAAATCCACATTTCTCACAAGCCAGACCGGCAGGAGCCAGACTCCGTACGTACAATATAGACATATAGCCATCCAAACATGCCCTTTTCTCATCTCTTACACGCAAATCCATCTCCGTGGTTCCTCCTTGTCTCCTCGTCATTTTAGTTTTCTAGTCAGCGCCACCAACGTACGAAGATAAGACATTGCCGAAGTCGAGCCCATGCCTGTGCCGTTGGATCATAAATGAAGTCAGAGAAATTGGATCCGGAACGAGGCTACTCCTCTCCCAGTGTTAGACGAGGTTCAGTATGGTCTTGAGCGATGCAAATGAGGTAGCGACTAGCGAGGATGTAACTCAAGCATAGGAGGCTGGAGGAAGATTGTTTGTTTGGCACAACTTCTCTTTGTGCAGAATCCGCTTATTAGAAAAGCTAGTGAAAACTGAAAAGCAACTTCTACTTTTTAGTTTATTTTTAGAATCTGCTTATTGGATAAGCTGGTGCAAAACAGCTTCGACTTTTTAGTTCATTTTCATATTTTGTTTAAGCTACTGTAAAATCCTGTCGTTTGACACAATTTTTAAGTTTTTTTCCTATGGAGAAGCTGAAGTACAAGTTGTGCCAAAGAAGACCAAACCTGGCCAAGTTGGCACTTGATGGGTGACAAAATTTGGCAAGACCATACCTCTTGCGTCACTCGCCACATATTTGTTTTGCCAATTGGTAGTCAAACCCAGAAGAAGTAGCACCAAATTTGGTAGGGCGATTGGAGACGAATCAAGCAGGTCCTTTTCATTTGCAGTTACAAACATACACAGTGAGTGTACGCTACGTATTACACGCCTATAAATACACCACTAAAAATATTTACATATATATAATCATAGGTATCAGGATTTAAACTCTTCTCGGTGGAATGGTACCCATATTCCTCGATCACCCACCCGACCACAAATGAATCCACAAGTGGATCCCTTGAATAAAACGGGTCTTAGAAATGGCAAAAGGGGTTAAATTAAACTGAAAAATTGGTACGGTTAGTATAACGAGTAGCTTTGAGCGTTCTACAATTTGGAGATCTGCATCCTGAAAGCATAGGCAGACAAAAGGAGAACGTGACGCTCTCCTAGGGTTCCTTCTGTAGTCAGCGGCAGGAGTCTAGTAGAAAGCAGTAGAAAGCGCTAGAGCCTATCTGAGCCTCTTTCTGCTGAAAAACAAAGGATCATCTACCTATCTGAGCCTGGGGCGCGTTGAGCGTTGTAAACTCCCAACGCAGCATTGACCATAGGAGAAGCTTTCTACACATCAGCAATGAGTTGTAATGTGCTTATGAAGCAAACATATGACCAAGGATGTGCTTATGATGCAAACCAGACAGAAGAATGCACAGGAATCAGCCCCCAACTGGATTTTATTTCTTAACGGTTGGTTAACGTGTGCAAAAGAGGCGGGCAAGAGTGAGGGTTCTCAAATTTGTTATTGTTATCTTTCCTTCTATTTTCGCATCTGGAGTTTTAATAAAGGAAAAAATATTACTGATAACAAAACAGTACCCAAGCAGATAGATCAGTGAAGCAGGATGGCTTTATTCCACATCGAAATTTATAATCAAGGAGAAAGCCAGACAGAGATCGAAATAAATTAGAAAGGAAGTTTATAAATAGTTAACATCTGAATTTGCTAGGGAAGCCGGAAACCCTTATCGGGTGTGCCTAGCTCATCTCTAGGAATTTGAGACCACACCATAGGAGCACCGACATTTTTTTCCAAGCTGTAAATGAGTATGTTCATTGGTACCACAGAAAGCGTAAAACTCCAGCCACAGCAACTTTCAAAACTGTTTCCCTTCACTGACATTATTTTCCCTTGACATCTTGCGTCAGTCATGGCAATTGGATTATTGGAATATGGCAATGGTATAGTTTATACCCGAAAAGTGGAGCGAACAGCAATACATTAGAAACATGCATTCGCAGAAGGTAAAACTGCTATTATTATCCACCAATGCAATAACCTGCAATCTATTTCTATTTTTGAATTTACTGGCGTTTGTAGATCCAGCCTCTGCTTTCAGAAAATATACTATGTAAACAACTACGCATAATGCTGAACTTCAAAACTGTCCACATAGTAGAATTTTACAAAATTTTTTTGCAAAGCTAGAGTTTTATGGTATTTTGAACGACAATATCTGACCATCCCAATGGGAAGGACCAAAACTAGTTGAAAGTAACAACTCTCCTAGTTATTTCTTAATAGATTACTTCCACATGATGGCATGATCAGGTCAAATGGAATCTGGTTGGTACTAACCCTCAATTGACGAGCAGGATGCAGCGAAAAGACCTAATCTGTAGCAGTTTTAGATATCTTGTTATATACTTTCTACTGTAAATATATGTCGATAGACATAGATTATATATAATAGGATTAGCAAATGCTTTGCGAAATTTCATGAACATATTGATTTAACTAAATGAGCCATAGGAATGACTAAATTTGTCAAGTGTCATGGTGAAACTGTACCTATAAAAATTCCTCTTCTCTTGGAAAAATGCTAGCACACAGCTGGTTGGTGAAATCATGTAAGAAGATCATGGAATGCTACCATGTTACCTCAGATGTAGGGAACAGGCAGACCTAGTTGCTGAGCTCTGCACATTCACGGACAGTTGGTAGCTCAATTTCCACCAAAAGGTTGACATGTTCCTGGAAAACATGAAAATAGAATTGCACACTCCCTTCGCAGGCATTATCCTGTTCAGGTTCAAAGGGACTTTCTCAGCCCATCTCACAACAATCCAGGCCAAGGTGCCTTCAGATCGTTGAGAACACAGGCACCCCTGGTGCAACTTTCATTACTAACAATCCCATAGTGATGTGAAGAAGACTCAAAGAAGAAATATAATGCAATGGAACACAGTACAAAGTTTTCTTTTATTACAGTCCGAAACGACATTCACAAACTGAAGCTAAGAAACACCAGCTTTATTTAAGTTTTGTATACTGCTTACCACCTCACATAAGATGGTGGAATTGCTGCTGAAGAATGCGCTAGCCAGCAAATCTGCATCACTTGGAATGGATGGCTCCAAGGTGATCTACACAAATTTTTAAGTCTGAGAAAAGCTGCTTCTGTATTCACAACTATACAGAATGTAAGCCTAAGAAACTAAAAGTTAGATAAGTCCCTAAAAGTAAAAAATCAAAGTTGATTCCAACAGAGAATAGAAAATGCTATTTCTAAAAGGCACATAATACAAATACTTTTTGAGGTAGAAGCACTGAGTCCTGCATATAGTGGGTAGGTTCCCAGATGAATGAATGGATTGTTCAAACACATTAATCATGCTACATACCAACACTGGATTTTGAAACCTAGATAAGAGCTTGCTTAGTTTTGGGGGAAATTTACACTTCTTGTACAAGAAAGTAACTACACTAGATGACATAACCATACAGAATTTTACATGATACAAAACAGACTGACCTTATTTGTGAGCTGCATAGTTTTCTGGTACGTAGATCTCCCCTCCTGCTTCACCATGTTGTTCCCCACTAATTGTTTTCCTTGCAGCCGAAAATTCAGCACTCATAGCATTCATTCCTTCTCTCACAGCTTCCTCCACTGTTCCGTAACCATGTTCATCAGCATACTTTCTAATATCCTCTGTGATTTTCATCGAACAAAACTTGGGCCCACACATTGAGCAGAAATGTGCTACTTTGGCACCCTCAGATGGTAATGTTTCATCATGGAAAGCCATAGCAGTTACTGGATCCAGAGATAAAGCAAACTGGTCCAGCCATCTAAACTCAAACCTTGCCTTGCTGAGTGCATCGTCCCAAGCTTGTGCATAGGGATGACCCTTTGCCAAATCAGCAGCATGAGCAGCAATTTTGTAGGATATCACGCCTGTTTTAACATCATCACGGTTAGGCAACCCAAGGTGCTCCTTTGGTGTTACATAACAAAGAAGTGCGGTGCCAAGAGCTCCAATGTTGGCAGCACCAATGGCTGAGGTGATGTGATCATAACCAGGTGCGATGTCAGTTGTCAGTGGACCCAATGTA
This sequence comes from Phragmites australis, assembly GCF_958298935.1. NCBI lineage: Eukaryota > Viridiplantae > Streptophyta > Magnoliopsida > Poales > Poaceae > Phragmites > Phragmites australis. The sequence continues at coordinate 12,035,072 of NC_084924.1, forward strand.
TAGAAAGGCGCTTCATTACACCACTCCAGCTGTTTCTCCATGTTTTCAGGAATTTTATGCATTGGGATGTGCCCTGGACCTTCATTCATTACCTAGAAGTTGAGAGATATCAGAAAAACTGGTGACAAGTCCAAACTATTGGATACATATCGAATAGAAACAACACATCATTCAGAGCACAATACTGTTCCATGCTTTAACCATTTAGTTGTCAGACAAATAAGTTTTTGGGAAAAAAAGTTACAGGCAACAAAAACGGTTCATCTTTTAGTGAACAGCTACAAATCAAGAATTTTTTTATCATCTTATAGATCCAGAAGAATTCATGAAGAGTGTAATAGTAGGCAAACAAAGAAGTAGATTTCAACAGAAAAATTCCTAGACAAGCTTATTCACTGAGGTAAACTGCATCGTGCTGTCAATGAATACAGCTATAAATACACTGCTACCAAAATAAGAGGCGCATTAGTCATGGGTAGAGCACCGATTAGATGCTAAACAGCTACAACCTATTAGGAGCGGTATCTTTTATGTTTAATATTCAATTTGTAGATCCAGCAATCTTATTTAGTTATAGTGCAAAATAATAGCTTGGTTCACTATTTTTCATTTAGTCAAACTCGCATTTTCAAATCCAATGAGTTTTGAGTAATGATCCTTATTTTTCTGACCAGATCTATATAGGTGCTGTCATCTAGTTGAACCATGTTTATATTTGAGTATAATCACTACATGATTTGCATATGTGGTCTCTGTGATGAAAGCAAAAGGCAAAAACTCTATATTTTGATTTACCCATTTGTTCTCACCTGCACATCTTTCTCCCATGCTCGACGTGTTAGTTCACCTTGAGTCAGCAGCTCTGCAAACTGAGCACTATCATTTGCATCATAAATAGAACCAGGTCTCAAACCATCACCAATAGATAGTGCCACATCATACTGATTGCATATATCAAGAATTTCATCCCAGTGCTCATAAGCAAAGTTCTCCTTGTGATAAGTTAAGCACCATTTTGCATGTATTGAGCCACCACGTGAAACTATGCCAGTCATTCTCTTTGCTGTAAGAGGAATGTAACGAAGCAGGACACCAGCATGGATTGTGAAGTAATCAACACCCTGCTCAGCTTGTTCAATCAAGGTATCCCTAAAGATTTCCCAGCTCAGATTTTCAGCAATACCATTTACTTTCTCAAGTGCTTGGTAAATAGGAACAGTCCCAATAGGAACTGAAGAGTTACGGATAATCCACTCTCGGGTCTCATGGATATGGTTCCCTGTTGAAAGGTCCATGACAGTATCAGCTCCCCACATTGTTGCCCACTGGAGCTTGTGAACTTCCTCCTCGATGGAGCTCACAACAGCTGAGTTCCCAATATTTGCATTCACCTTTACGAGGAAGTTTCTTCCAACAATCATGGGTTCCAATTCCAGGTGCTTCTTGTTGGAAGGAATTATGGCTCGTCCACGGGCCACTTCTGACCGAACAAATTCAGGACTGAGGTTCTCACGCTTGGCACAGTACAACATCTCCTCTGTTATGATTCCATGCTTAGCATAATACATTTGTGTGTAACGAGGACTACCTATCTTTTCCCTCCTGTCAATCCATTCCTTCCTTATCTTTGGGAGTCCTGCAAAAAGTTTTTGAATGGTTATTATAAACTGCATAATGTGTTTAATTGTATGCTGGGGAGCAATGGAACTTCTTCTGAGAGAATACAGCAGGACAGAGACCTTCTGTTATAAAAATATATTAAATATGGGGTCAAAAATCAAAACTGTGCATAGACAAAGGCAGAGAAAATAGCCAGCAACTAGGTGATGTCAGCACGTAAATTTAAGTTATTATGGTTTCATCAGTGCCTACTTGTAGTTCAATGCTATCACACTTAACTTTATAAAGAACTTCATGAATCATAAATTGCTGGATATGTAATCATTTTACATTCCTGCCTTTTTTCTGAAAACTAAATAAATTAATTCAAAATGAACTTTTAGAAAATAATAAAAAACAGAGCCTAACAATCTAAAGATATATATGAACATAAGTAAACAAAATGTCAGCAATTCAAGACACAAAAAGGAAGCACAAGGCCAGTGAGTTACCAATCCTTGGGCTTATGTTTTGAGGACCACTGGTGTCGTATGTATCAAAATGCTTCTGATCTCCAGTCAAATGGATTCTCCGGAATGGAACCTTGAGGACATGACCGGATTCCTCGTGAACGATTTCACTGAAGAGCATAATCACAACAAACGTAAGCTATTAGAATGTTAGCTTGTCCAAGAATAGTCATCAGGCGAAACGAGAAAGGAAATCATGCCTGGATTCTTTGGTACTCCTTGGAAAGCATTCTTCAAATGATGGGAGTGGCAGAAATTCTGGAGCTGTAGGGTCGACTGTATGCTTCTTTTGCCTGGGTTTTGCTGGCTCTGCTATTGATTGGTCAGTCACTGAAGCAACCTTGGGGATTAAAGAAGCAAGGCTACCATTCCTGTCCTGCGCATCTTGAGGACGTGAAATGCCACCAAAACCAGGTAAAAGTGCAGTTTTTGGGAACTTCAGACCGTTGCAGCTACTCTTCATAGTCATCGTCGATGGAAATGAGGGTTGCAGTGCAGCCATTTTCTGTTCAAGGTACGAATTAGTGACTGCAGACAACACATTACTATAGACTGGAAAAATACACAATTTCTGTCTGAAAATGCAGAAAAGCACAGTGTTATGTCCATATAAGCCCCTTGAAGGTTAGTATGCATTGAGCTCTAGTTGGCAGCTACGGTAACTACTAACTACAAATTGTGAAAATCCATTCTGAATGAGTAAAGATTTTAGCATTCTAAGCTACCTCAGGATCGGAAAAAAGGCTAACCGAGCGCATTGTGAGGTGACAACTGACAACAAAAGAACATAGCGACTGAACTGAATCCTCTAGTTTGCAGGTTTGGGGCCATATAAACTAATTTACCACACGCTTATCTGATGCCACTAACATTCACAGTTTATCCATGAAGACTGGTTCTAATCTGCTTTCACCTGGGATACATTCAAGAGGCATCTGAAACTTGTTCATTTTGAGCGACTATTCATCTCCGCGCCTATTCGCTAATCCACACCCTATCTCCGCGATCGTAAAATTACACAGAGAGGCCTGGAATAACTCGACTTCAAACGAACCGAGAGGTATATAGTGCAGCAGTATCTATCCTACCATAACTCGAGACGAACTTCCATTCAAACGAGCTTAACCAGACATCTCTAACCGATCAAAAGCTCGCCCCAGCACAGAATTGAACCTAACTGATTACTGAAAGGAATGCGCGCGAGACCAAGGCCTCTCACCTCGGAGGAACGGCGGGTCCGACTAGAGGCGGGGATTGGCGGGAGAGGAGCGACGTGCGATAGGGAAGCGTGGGATCGCGGGGCTTTTTGTAGGGGCCGCGCGTGCGCGAGGGGATAGGGGACGGGTGGCCACACCTCGCTGGAAAGAAGGGAAAGGACTGCGACGCAGATATTTCGGGCCGGAAGATATTAATTTCTAATTCTCTATCCGAGCTTGCAGTGCAAAGATGCCTGATTTGTAGCCTTGTAGGTTGTCGCCGAGGACAACGGGTTAAAAACGAATATGAGGAAAGGCCGGATATTGGAAATTTGTCTCACTTATGTGCTTTCGCTATCGATAAAATCATGTAAGCCTGTGTGAAATTAAAGTTTTTATTTAAAATTATAGAATCTTTTAGACAAAATAAGTAATTCAGTAGGATTTGAGACAGACAACATACATTCTAAATGGAGCATATGATTTTCTCAGTGACGCTAGAAATGACTTATCCGAATTGTCAAGATTTTGCCGATAAGCAATCACCCGCCAACAGAATTTCTCGCGACCTTGACATGTAGAAGGCGGATGTTACCGAAAAGCAACACATATTCTCTTCTAGTACCCTAGGCTTTGATATATTAGAAGACGGATGCTACTTGAGGGCAACACATGTTTATCAAAGAGTTATGGACAAAGGATTTCGAGAGTTCGAGAGGAGTCTGTTCGCCTTACCTCACTTTTCTTCTTCTCCCCTAGCATGAACAATAAGATTGGGCGTGTAGAGGTGGGTCATAACATGAGTGATGAGTCTATATCATACTTTATGGGTTGTATTTCTTCAAAAGAGGTTATACGTTATCTAATTAATATAGAACCTCGTAGTTGCTTTTTTAGCACGCTTCCTAATTTTCAGAATTTAGGAGTGGCGATCAGGCAACGACGATCATCGCATACGTCGTGGCTGGATGGGTTTAGGGTTCAGGGAAGGGAAAGGATTTTCAAGGTCATCGGTGTGCTTCCCAGGTTTAGAGGGATACTTGGGAAGCAGGTCAGCCCATTGGAGGAGGCAGGGTGGGGGCGGGACGGTGAAGCGACGGAGTACGATGCTGGCCGCAGGCGACGGAGGACGGCTGATGGGTCAGTGCTGGGGCGAGGGAGGCAAGGACGCCAGGTTAGTATGGAAGAAGGCGACGTCGGTAGGTCCGATGGTGGGAGCGCCACCAGAGACGGATGCGGGCGGGTGGCGCAAGGAGCTGAACGTCAAAGATGGAGGTTGAAGAAAGAAGATCTATCGTTGGATTCGAATCCGACGATCCAAGAGCGTCGACTAAAATATTCAAAAACAGACACTGATTATTAGCATCAGCCTCTTTTAATTATAATTATCAACATAGGAATTTCTAGTCCTTTTTATCTTCTAGGTTTTAGCATGGAGGATCTTCTTAACGGTTAAGAGTTGAGGCGAGGGCATGGCACATGTTCTTCTAAAAGAAACCGCAGAGGGTCCTTGCCCCACAATAAATTATTTATGAGATTGGACCTTACTATGGGCTGTAAAATGGAAAATGGGCCTGTCAGTAATTAGGCCGACGTAAATCTTCTTTGCTTCCCGTACACGGGTCTGGTTTGTGCTGCGCAAGTCCAACCCAGTCTAAAATGCAAGAAGCAGCCAGGACTCTGGAGTCTGAACCGAAGGGCACTCCGGCAACCGGCACGACCTCAGTCATCTCTCACAGCAAGGTTTGGCTGATTTGAACTGCAGGCAGCGTCACCTTAGCCACGTATCTCCCACTCTACATATGAGTGAGGGAGCGTCATCCTGACCTTCTTCTTCATATGAACCCCAAACGGCCGTACCATGCGTCCAGTTTGGCAAACACAAAAATGGCAGGCCTCACTGCCTCACTGGGGCTGCGCGCGCGCGCCAAGAAAATGGCAGCGGCAGGTAAAGCGGATCAGGAGCTGCTCCGGTCCAAGCGCCCGGCAGGCTGGAACTGCGGCCGCCTCTTTAGTGGGGCGTGCCACCTCCGCCCGGCGCCGCTCTCTCCACAGGCCGCCCGCCCGCCCAGTGAACCGCGCCTCCGCCTCTGCAGGGTGGTGGACTGCACCGCTGCAGACCTCCTCCTGGTGGAGAGGCACTGCATCCGGCGGGGCCACTGGCGGTGAAGCTTGTCAAGCGAACGTAGGATGAGAACGGTGACTAGAGAGATAAAAAAGTCTTATAATTTTTTTATAAAATAGATTGTCTACTCTTATTTATATAATACTTAAAAAATACATAAATAGAAGTATATATTTTATAGAGACAGAGAGAGAAAAAATTCTAATGCAATATGACTCCACGGATGGAATATGAACAGTAATATCTATTTAAGATAATTTCATGTGTCTTTGAGCATAAAAGCTTAAAACTTGAAAGAAGAACAAAATAAAAAGACCATCATCGAAAGAAGCAACTCTTTAAGTTGATGGTCTAAAAACAAGAGAATTCAAGATCCTCTAAAATACATGAGTATATGAACGTTTATATCTGTAGCATCAAGAAGAACAACTTTCAAAGGTTGAAAATCACAACTTAAAGACAATAACAAAAATCAATAAGAAAATCACAACCGAAAAAAAACCCTGTAAACTTACAAAAGAGCCAATAGAGAAAGACTAGGAGAAAAATTCAAGCATATGCCAAAATATAATCTCATTACTCAAAGAGGTTAGTCTTATTTTAGATGTATTACAAGAATGTTTCTCTAACAAACTCCCACATATTACATAAGTTCAGCACTCATCTTCCTCTCCTCTAAAACCCTAGCACTAGTCTTTTAAATAGGTGCCACGAGAGGCTCAAGTGGCTGGTTCGAACTCTCCTATAACTTTACCCCTCTATTTATAGACATAGGAAACTTAACCTCTAAGTTTCCTAGCTTGTTATCAAAATCTCTCTCTTATAGTATACTCCTACCTACCATCGAGTGTATTTTAATCTATTTTTTCTCTGTTCATCGAACGGTCACAACACCTTCACGACTTAGCTTCACCTCAACGCAAGCTTCACAATGGTACCACATATTCCTCCAATACTCTCAAGTTTTTTAGCCTAACCGTGAAACCCGCTACACGCTTCTCAAAGCGTGACTCGTCATTTGCTTACACCTTAAGCAAGCGCTCTGATGTCGGCACGTGTACTCTGTCTTACGATCCTGACTGTCGGCAAGTCTCTCTCGCTCTCAATCCCTCGGACCACCTTGTCACTTGCACCAGTATCTTTTTCGCTTGACTTTATCAACACGTCGTTTCATCCTTTGTTTCATGCTTTGCTTGACCTTCACGTGTACAGTTAGGATCACCCTTGACTCTGCCCGATCTCCTTGATCGTCCAGCACCAAGCACCCGCTTAGCCCCGATCACCCACCATCAACCTCCAAGTTACATCCGTCACCTGCACACCATGAGATAAGAAAACATATTTCTCGAAATCCAACTTCAACTAGTTCATAATCAAAATGCTGAAACTAAGCTCAAATAATCCAAAGCTCAGCAAACCAAATTAACAATCTTGTCAATTACTCATCATATATATAAACCAAGATATATTTCAACTTAGTTTCTCAAGCTCCCCCGTGATGAGTGCATTAACAACACCTCAAAACACAAAGATTCTGGTTTGAAGAAGATAGGCTTATCAAAGTGACCACAAACTTAAGAAAGAGGAAAAATATGTCACTTGACATAAAAAAGGTTACATAAGACTTAAGAGAGGCAAAGATAATCTAAAAACCTCAAAAGAGTAATAACAACTCCAAAACACAAAATCAAATACTCCTCTTGATGAATGCACATTTTTATTTATGCAAGATTTTTCTTTGATTTGGTGCAATTTTTTCGTTTCTCCTCTTTTTCATTCATTTCTCCCTCTTTGGTAATACAAATATTAAGGATAAAATATTGTGCAATGCATAAACATACAATCTTAATGAGCTTTCACAAGTATACCATAAAGCATTTGTAAAAGCTAAAAACGTCAAAGAGCTATGAAAAGAAGAAGATGAAGCTCACAAATGTACAAAGGCTCAAAAAGAAATAGTGACATAAGAACATGAAGATGTACAAGCTAAACCCAAAGAATTAGTTGGTGTATTTAATTTCACATAGCTAAATCATGTTTAAAGCGACCACTACATAAGCATCAACTCGTGTTGAGGCAATACAAATATTAAGAACTAGCCAACTTCAATCTCAAACTAGACAAATAAGCATTCATGACAGTAGATTTTACAAATGCTCATATATAAAACCAAGACTTAGTTAGATCAAGTGATTTAAAACAAAATTAAGCAATTAGGTACATTTCTTTCATTTTTATCCTCAAGTTGCCTCTTTTCCAAGTAAAGTGTCACGCGACTGGGTACAACAAACACCTTGAGGCTTCAAAACAATCGTATTGGATCACATTTTAGCACAAGATACTTGATTTCACAAGATTATTCATATTTTCATATGATCAGTTAAGTAGTTACGACACAAGGAACACATATTCCCCCATGGTTCTATCATAAGCTAAACATTTGATAATGATAGAAAACATAGTGTAATATTCTTCAATCCACTGACTTGAATCAAGAAGCCTAGAGAAAGATATTCATCAAACTAGTCTTAACACAATAACACAAGCATTGACTAAACCAAAGCAATTATGAATATGGTGATTAAGAATGTAGTATTTTATAGTCTACATGATTCATAAAATTGCCAAATTTCATCTTAAAAAAAGCTAACTTACTTGAAATATTTTATGTCAAAGCATAAGAGGAGCCTAAGATTAAAAGCTTGCTCTACACAACTATTCAATTTAGTCCAAATTCAAGTCTATCAATCAAAAATGCTAAAAATATACAAGTCAAAGCTCAACTACTATGATTATCTTACATGATGTGATGCAATGCAAAAACAACAAAAGTAAGATAGAGTATGTACAACATCAACTCCCCCTCACACAAAGCTATAGGAAAAACACATCACGAATGTCGAAGAAACAGTGAAAAGACATCAACATCTAACTCGACCGTACCATAGCATCCCCGAAAGTAATGCACTCATGCTGCTTCGTCGGGGTAAGGCTGGAGAACCAATTTGAATTTCCGATCATGTGATGCAAACAGTCGAAATCCATGAGCCGCATGTTCTTCAGGCCTCTGTCTTCCACCTACATATGAGAAGGATAATAGATGGATGACTCTGTACTAGGGTTAGTCAGAAACCTCTTGTGAATCCAGTACTGAATCATCCATCCGGAAGCAGTAAAGTAGAATTATGCAAATTGTTTGTCACATGAGGAAAGTGATCACCACGACGAAAGAATCGTGGTCCGCTAAAGCGCTGTGACACAAAGCCTCTGTCACGCGGATCAAAACTATATGAACCATGATATGATCCACGTTGGGCAACGCCTCTAGAGGAGAACTGAAGAGTATCAAAAACTCGAGCGAGAGTGAAGAAAAGGCTCATGTACACCAAAAGAAGGGTGGGGATGCTCTTGGAGGATTGTGTTACCTTTGTGGTATTCATTGCTAAAAATACCTGCTCTAGCCATGTAAGGACCGAGTTATTTCGCAACCATGCCTTAGCAACCCCCGTGCAACCATGCATCCTGAATGGGCAGGACTTGACTTCTCCTTCACCGAACTGAGTTGGGCATCATACTAGGAGGTTGGGAGTAGCGAGCAGTCAAGTGTCCATCTGTCCCTCTGTTTGGAGGTTGCTAGTACCGACCTAGGCTTAAAAAGGGGACTGACCTTCAGTACATGGACTCTGGCGCTAGGAGGTAAATCTCGTAGAAAAGGCCGGTAGGAAAGGTGATTGGAGTGTCTCGGTATGATTCGCTCATCCGCTTGCAACAGTTGGAGGCTGAGCATATCGCGTGGGTAAAGTTGTACAACCTCAGCAGAGTGTAAATGTATTCGAATAGCCGTGCCTACGGTCATGGACATGTGAAGGCAGAACCTTTTTGACTAGACTCTGGTGCGTGTGACTTGATGAGTGAGTGTGTGGACTAGATGTCTGTGTGATGAGGTTACTGGCTCAATCTGCTAGGATCTGTTTGGTACTAGAGGTACACCCGATGTGATGAAAGGTACTGCTGAGTGAGTTGTAGCCCCTCCCAAAACCGAGAAAACCCCAAATATAGCTTGTTACTTGGTTTTGAACTATTTAAATTGTTTCAAAGTCAATCATAGATGATACAATTGGATATCTACATAAACTACTTTACGCTTAAAACTAAACCGTAAAGTCTTATCCTTGAATCACCCCTTTATGCATCTATCAAACATCTTGAAGTAGTATAGGGCTTGCTGAGTACCTTCCGTACTCATTCTTGCTGTCATTCAGATGAGGAAACCGATGTTGACTTCGCCGGAGGTGAAGGCAAGGATGAAGAATAGTCTTAGAAGTCGCTCCCGCACCCTAAGCGGCTTGTGGTTTGGGCTTTTGCTTTCCACTGTGTTTTTTTAGCCTCTCGACCAGGTTTGTAATATTCAGTATGGTTTGTAAACCTTTATACTATGTAACCTTAATAATTATGTTTAAAGTTTGACTGTGATACTACAACTGTTATACTATGTGTATCAGCTACTTATCCAGAGACTGATACTGGAGGTACAGAAGAACCCGGGTTTGGGGTCTTACACCTCCGGTCCCTTCTGTTATTGTAGAAGCGAGTGAACTTCTTCACAATGAGCGTAAGGACGTTATCATCCAGTGCGTCCACCTGCTCCTATGTGATATAAACCAAAGAAGACAAAACAAATCTATTCTGTGAAGTGTTAGCACAAGAAAAAATAGCTCTAGCCTGATTGCCACCATTAGGTCCAAAAACCAACGCCATGTTATGAGACAGGGGATTTCTGAGACCGATCCGAGCCGCCTTGGCTATCTCGATGGACTTGAGCTTGCTAAAGAGTTCATTATAATTTAACGTGTCGTAACTTGGTAACTCTTCAATGCTTAAAATCTTAACTTCTCATATGCTACGGTTAAGAGCATGGAGAAGCTTGATCGCTCTTTCATGGTCAAAATAGGGCAAAACACCACTAGATCTAAGGTTACTAACAATTCCATCAAAATGAGCAAACATAGCATCTAAAGACTCTACAGGATTCTGTACGAACATCTGGTATTCCTGGTTGTACATGCTCTGGCGCCTGCCCTTGATCTGGTTAGTGTCTTCATGAAAGACACTAAGAGTGGACCAGATCTCGCTAGCAGTATGGAGGTGTTGAACTCTGTTAAACTCATTATGACCCAGGCTAGTGAACAATATATTACGAGCCTTGTTGTTGGCCTCATATTATTCAATCTGGACCGAAGAATAACAAGCAACAGGAATCACATAGTTGGAGTCCACAATCTCCCATATTACACTTCCTTGGGAGATAAGCCTTCATGCACATCTTATAGTACGAAAAACCTCGACCATCGAAGAACGGAATTTTTCCACTTCTCTTCATTGTCGCCTAAGGATCACAAAGCCGGTTAAGGTCAACAAGTGATCAAACCGGCTCTGATACCAATTGTAGGACCGAGAACGATGACTAGAAGAGAGTGAATAGATGCTTTACAAATTTCTTGTTAAATAAATGACTTACTGCTTGTTCACCCAACGCTCCTCAAAAATGCACAAACTGAAATATAAACTTTAGAGAGACAAAGTGAGAAAGAAAGTTCTAAGGTATCATGACTTCACAGATGGAATATGAACCATAGATTCTATTCAAGACTATTCCATGTGTCTTCGAGCACAGAAGCTTAAAACTTGAATGAAGAACAAAGCAAAAAGATAGTCACTGAAAGAAGCAACTCTTCAAGTTGATGGTCTAGAGACAGGGGGATTCAAGACCCTCTTAAATATATGAGTATATGAACGTTTATGCCTCTATTAACAAGAAGAACAACTTCCAAAGGTTAAAAAATTGCAGCTTAAAGGCAAAAAACGAAAATCAACAAGAAAATCACAATTGAAAAAGAAAAGCTTGCAAATTTGCAATGGAACCAATAGAAAAAGATTAGAAGGAGAGGAATTCAAGCATATGAAAAAAATATAATCTTTATTACTCAAAGAGGTTAGCCTTATTTTAGCGAATTAATTTTTCTCTCAAAAACTCTCACCTACATAGGCTAAACACTCATCTTCCTCTCATCTAAAATCCTAGCACTAGGCTCCTAAATAGGTGACACAAGAGGCTCAAGTGGCTGATTCAAACTCTCTCATAACCCTATCCCTCTATTTATAGGTCTAGAAAACTTGACATCTAAGTTCCTAACTTGTTACCAAAATACAACTCTCTTGTAATATACTCCTACCTACCACCGAGAGCATTTTGATCTATTTCTTGCACTGTCCATCGAACGACCACAACATCTTCACGATTTAGCTTCGGCTCGACGCAAGCTTCGCAACGGTGCCACATATTTCTCCAATCCTCCCACGGTTTTAAGGCCTAACCGTGAAACTCTCTATATGCTTCTCAAAGTGTGACTCGCCACTTGCTTACAACTTAAGCAAACGCTCTGATGTTGACACGTGTACTCCGTCCTGTGATCCTAACCACCAGCAAGTCTCTCTATCTCCCGATCCCTCGGGTCGTCTTATCACTTGCACCGGCATCCATTTCGCTTGATTTTGTCAATACGCCGTCTTCATCATTTGTTCGTGCTTTGCTTGACCTCCACATATACAACTAGGATTACTCTTGACTCTATCCGGCCTCCTTGATCGTCCGACAACAAGTATCCGCTTAGTTCTGATCACTACTAGCATGACAGAAAGCACGACAATATCTTTCACTTTTCTAATTTTTTTATTATTCTGAAGAATAATATATATGTAGCGGGATGCTACACCTTTTATACTTAGGTGAACTAGAACGAGAGAGAGCAAGAGACATACGAATACGAGTAGAGAGACAAAGTCAATGAGCAAATGGAAGGAGGGATGTTTCTCTTTCTTTGTTTAGAGGATTTCATGTCTAATGAAAGAATAGATTAATTGATACGAGTCAATTTCCTACTACGATGGGTGAAAGAAAGAATGGATAGTCTAGTAGTCGCTTCATCAGCCACAAGGGCTATAACAACAATTGCAAAAATTAATTGGAGACTATCAAATATGTTAGAAAATACTACGAGATTTAGATTAATCGAATTCACCTAAGCTCATATATAAAGAGAGAAGAAGGCGTAAATCTCACTTCCACCCCTGGATATTTTCATGAAGTAGTGATTTAGTACAAAGTAGGAGAAGAACGGTTATTCTCCATTTGGTAGCACAATATAGCCATGACTATAAACTGTTGCGGCATTTTGAACTTTTTCACATAGGCATATTCCCTATGGCTATATGTCTTTTCTCCAACATCCTAGGATCAAATTATCCCCTAACACCTTCCATCGCTAGCATTTTAACAATTAAGTGTGCAATGCATGCAGGTAGGGCAGATGCATGAAATATGTGTTTGAGAAGTCCTTGGGACAAATTTGAGCAAGTTTTATGAAGTTCTCCTCGTTAAAAGAAGGAAACAAATTGGAGGGATGAGTTTTCGGACAACGTGGGCTGTTTCACAATTTTAGGCTCAAATCCGACCTTAACTAGTAGCATATACATGCATTTTACCCACTACGTTACGATTTCTTTCGAAATATACTGGGTGTACATATCTTTCAGTCCGCTCCTGGCTGCGAGAGAAAGAAACCCCGCAAGTGGAGGTGGCACTGTAAATAACGAAACGATCACAGGAAAAAGCTGGGTGCGCGGCTACCTCCCAAAGTGGAGGCGTAGCGACAGGGTGCGCTCGCCAGCCGCGGCAGCGCCACCGCCGGGCCCGGTCTCCAGCCGCGGCAGCGGCGCCGATTGTAGGATTCACACCAACTCTACGCTCAGGTGCGGGTCCCGAAGTGCCCGCCTGGTCCGGATTAACCTTTTTTAGGCTTCCGTTTTAATCTAATGGAGCAAGTGGCTTAATTATGGCTAAGCGAAACAGATTTTGGGCATCACATGTAGTAGTGAAATCTCATCTCTACCTTTTTAAAATTGAAAAAAATCTGTCGGAGAGTGGATGGGTATATCTGTTCGTTACTTTATGAATTTGGGCTATTTTTCTTTCAAAGAACGGTACGAGCTCTATCAATTTTATATTGAAAAGAGATTTGGTTCAGTTTACGAGGAAAACTGAGTTCAAAAATCTTGCAGCTACGCGGTTAAATAGAGAGAGAACTGCCAAAAAACCCTTCAAACAAGAAAGCGATAAAGACAACTAAATGGCTCGCCCACCATACAACCACAACTCAAGAAAAACCCACCGCAAATCAACGTTGCGAAGCTGACCCTCGGCATAGTAGCTCTGACTTTCTACAGTGGACTCTGACTGCTGCCTCACCATCGTCATGCCGGCACCCACAGCCACCACTGACGCAACTGGAAAAAAGGTCACGCCTTGTGTCATCGTTGCCGAGCTCCGTCAGGCCCCATCGCAGTAGCTCTGATTCCACTCAACACGCCCCTTCCAAGCGCGTCAACTGACCATCTGAGCACAAAACGAGAGAATCGAACGCCCGTACCAAGCCGTCAGTCACCCAAACACGCGAAATAATCTTCGAGAAAACGTCTCTAAGGAGGATGCTACATCAAAGACACCGCCGTCGCTCGTCTAGAATTCCGGATATAGATTTTTACCTGGAAGATCCTCTGGGTAGGAGGGAAGCACCATGACGATGCCTCAATAGAGGAAAGTGGTGCCAATGGCGTTGCCGTCGTCTGCACTGGTAGGAAAGCTGGGCTAGGCCTTTGCGTGGATCTCCAAAACCCCACCCACCACGCAATCGAGCCATGTTGTTGTCGCCTCTCACGTGTCGTCTGCTAGGCCACCACCAGCCGCAGAGCTCCCCACGTACTGGATCAAGGGAAGAGGACAAATCAGTAAAGGGAAGAAGCCATTGGCAATCAGCAGCCATGACAACAACATCGGGATAGAACAACAACAATGACAGGACAAACAACAACCAAGCAGCACCGGGCACCAACAGAAATATGACGACGAGCATCGGCAGACAAAGGCGGCGAGCAACAACAACCGTCACCAACAGCACAAGCACACCAACAGCAGGACGACATCAGCGACCTCAGAACAACATCGCTGTAGCCGATCTGGACGTGGCGGTGAGCACCAAACATCGTGTGCCCGAGCGGGAGTCATGTCCTAGAACTCGTCATAGCCGACGTGCTCCTAGATGGGCATCGTCTGCACTGACGACTGCGACCAACGGTGGCTAGTGGCAGTCATCGGTCGGCTGCTGGGCAAGGGCGGCTGCTGCGCGTGGCCTGGCACCTGTGCAACGGCGGTTAGGCGACAGGTGGCCAGGGGCGGCAGCCGACAGTGCAACATCAGCTGGTAAACCATGCGCTAGAAGGACCCGTCACCGCGTCGACACCGGATCCACGCACCAGTGCCACGAGCCACACCGATGCCAGATCCGCCCACACTGATGTAAGAACCATTTTGACACCAGATCCACACCGCCGACGCTAGATCCACTCGATGGAATCACGCTCCAATGCTAAAAAAAGGGTAGAGAAAGGGAAGGAGAGGGGAGGAAAGGTCCCAATAGACGCTGCTTGGTGCCACCACTGGCTAGCAGTGGCAACAACGGCTGCACAAAGTCGCAGAGGAGAGGGTTCCTGGCGGCGGTGGCGTGCCTCCTCTCGGGAGGCCGAGTTGGTCTAGTTTTTAACATGTAGAATATGTTAAAGGAGCTCAATGACTTATTGGCGAGTAACGACAGTTGACAACCTGTAACGTGACAGCCATGCTAAAAAGATGCTTCTAATTTCTAATCAAAGGTAATAAAAAGTGAAATAATGGAGCCCCTATTTTTTTTTACTATGCTCCATGAAAGAAAAGCCAAAATTAGCACTAATAAAGTTGAAGTATCGAGTTGTCTAGTGTTTTTAAAAAATGCAGTAGAACTTGTTATGACTCTCATTCATTATTGCTTCTTAAATCTAGACCTAGCCAATAATCAGATCAATATGTTTTTTTTAAATGCTCTGATCCATACACAAGCTGGAAACAAACACAAATTTGAAGATAAAAAAGTCTAACCCATCTCTGTTATTCCACTGATCGATATGTACAATTCACACGAACATCCTGATGATCTATCCGCGTAAAATTAATCAACAAAAGAACGAAGACGATGCTTGTAAATCGATCAAGAAAAAGAACGCTCGATCGAACGCTGTGACGTCACGAGCTCTCGATGCCGGCGGCCGGCCGGAGCATGTCGTACTTTGCCCAGACGGCGTCGAGAGGGCACGGCCGCCCGGCGTCGAGCCGGTCCCAGGGCTTCCCCTTGCCGCTCCAGTGTAGCAGGCTGACGGCGCCGGCGTGCAGGCTGCGGCAGAGTCCCCGGTAGTTGTCCCCGCCGAGGCCGTGCTGGTTCCACCGGTGGTCCACTGCCGCGATCCGCCCCGCGAACACGAGCAGGAACGGCGGCAGCGAGCCCAGCTCGTAGATGCGCACCCGCTTCTGCAGCTCCATCCACTCCTCGATCTGGGCCGTGTACCCAGCCCGCCGCCACCGCACCAGGTCGAGCACCATCACGCCCGTGTTGAAGTAGCACGCGCGCCGGTCCGCGAACGTCGACGACAGCGCGGGAGAAGCCCAGAACCCAGGCGTGAAGTAGGCGGTGAAGTTGGCACCGCAGTACTCGGGCGCCGCCACGGCCGCCTCCCCCGAGAGCGGGGTCGCCGCGAGCGCCGCGATGTCGTCGGTGAGGACGACGTCGGAGTCGAGGTACACGACGCGGCGCACGCACGACGGCAGCACGGAGGCGAGGTAGGACCTCGCGTAGTTGAGCGGCCGGTCGAGCGCGCCGCGGATTGAGGTGGAGATGAGCCCCGCCACGCGCTTCTCGTCGGCGAACGGGTACACCCGGAACGCCAGCGACGGGAACGACGCGCGAACGGTGTCCCTCAGCTCCGCCGCCGCCGACCCCGTGGCGGAGGAGGCGACGAAGTGGAAGTGGATGGACTCTGGGCAGGACGCGTGCCGCAGCACGGAGAGCACGGCGGCCATGGTGCCGCGCAGGTACGACGCGTCCAGCGTCATGGCCACGTGCACCGCCGCGTGCGGCGAGCACGCCGCGTCCGCGTCCGACGCGGGAAGCGGCGGAGGGCACTGAGCCGCCGCCGAGTTGGTGAAGTGCGACGCCTCGCGGTACCTCGGCACGGCTGCGGCGGCCGCGCCGACGGCGCAGAGGACTAGCAAGACGGGCAGAGGAGCACGCGACATCGTCTCGGTGGTGAAGTGTCCGTGTGGTTGGGAACTGAGTCTGTGTGAGCGCGTGCGTGTTTTATATACGGGTGAGAATGCGTGTGGAGTCTAGAGGAGGTGTCAAATTTGGTCAAAGGCTTGCGGGGCTAAGACTGACACAGAGGAAAGCGTGTTTGAAATCGATTTGAACGTGTCGAAGGGGAGACCGGATGTGACGTGTTTATCTCGTGGTTAAATATTCGTGTAATCTTTTCGTAAGTTACAGCTATTTTGCGCGAGTTTCTTTTTTATCGGGAGACCTAGCGAGTTTTAGCCTTTTGGGTTTGCAAGTGAGTTTGAGCTTTTTAGGTTTGTTTTTTTCCCTAAAACTTCAGTACAACTTATTAATGCATGCCCACACAAGGCCGACCCTGCAGAGGCAAGGGGGCGACCACCTTAGACCATGTTCAATTATATTCTTTTATTTTCTTCTCTTCTTTATTCTTATTTTCTTTATTTTTTCTCATTTTTAACAGTTTCCTTTCGAGAAGAATCCTATCCTGAAAAGAATGACCCTGAGAATCCCTTCATAACAAGAACCGTGAAGAGAAACCGTTAGAACACTGAATGAAACGAAAATCCCTTCACGACGGAATTTTCACCTCTAACAGGAATCTCTTGTGCATACTCTTAAGCCCCTAAAACCCAAGGACCCTTCCTGTATAGATATAACATAGAAAAGGCTGAAGTTGATCTATCGATGAGATCGTCTTTATAGAGCAACTGCTTGACTTCCTCTATTCATTGTTCCTCAACACGCCTTTGGTTGCAGCCCTCGCTTACTTTGTGACTTGGGTAGTCAGGTGTTGTGTGGTAGACTGCATCCTCGATCATTGGTGGGCGGTACGAGCTATCTGACCCCGTGAGTCGTGCGTGCTCTTCAGAGGTGGCATCTGGGTGAACACCTCCCACATGTGCTCACCCTCATCGACGTGTTCCGTTGTTCTATGATGTCGCTGCTGAGTCCTACAAGTCCGATGTGACTGCCATAAGCAGGTTAGCGACAAGCGATGAGTAAAAAGTAACAACATGATCCTGGACTCCTGTGATGTTTTCACATAATTCTTAATTTTTTGTATGCGAATAAATGTTTCCAAACTTGTGGCCGGATGCTTCTAGCTCATATTTTGTATTGCCGATGTCAACCTTTTGTGCATTGACAAAAAAAAATTTCTTAGGGCTAATGCTGAAGTTTTTTACTTAGACAAATGTCTGCTCGCACATACATATAATGGTAGGAGAGTTTTTCCTTGACAAATGTCTGAACCATACCTCTTCTTAGGCGAGATCTGTCAGCTTTGCCATGGAGGTTAGCAGAATGATTCCTCTTGCTACTTCTATCAAAAAAAAGTTCTCCTTTACTCCATTTTACCAAAATAAATTTATTTTCTGCAAGTCTTATGTTACTATTTGCTACTCTATTTTGTAATATAAAACATTGTAGTATGTTATTTGATCTCAGAACTCAGATTTTTTTTTTTTAAATAATCATGCCTGTTTCGTTTGACATGTTGTGCAGGAAGTCATCAATTGATGAATTGGGGATACAAATTCTTGCGAGTTTCACGTGATAATTAGTAAAATTTCTTTAGATTAGTTACTCTTATAACTTTGTACTAGTTTCGGATATACTTTAAGTGTTTATCGGAAATAATTTTTTTTAATATAATGAATATTAATTGTTTTTTCGATGTTTCAATTCAATGGTGTTGTTTTTATTTTCGCCCAGGCCACCAAAATCTCATGATCGGCCTTGCGCACACACTCACATCACCATACGAACATACTCACACAACGCCTACTAAAGACTGAAGGCGTGATACTTGAAGATTGATGAAGTCATCATAGACACTTCACTATCGACATGTACATTATCTATCACTAAGAAAATTCTGCCTTAGTAAGGTACAGAAGGAGCAAACATGTGGTTTGATTCGTGATTTGGTAGGGATCAGTTCTCTTGCAAATGAGTTACTTAAAACGAATCTTAGAGTTATTTGGTTAATTTAATATTTCCACTTGTTTTATCACATGGGTCTTGTTTTGGGTGATGTCACTAGGCGTATAGGGTGGGCAATTCACTTTATTAGTGGGAGATCAAGGAGAGACAAGAAAGAAATGGATAATGCCTTCTTTCGATGATGTAAGTTGGTTATCAAAATCATCTTAAAGCTCAACAGCTTAGGATCACTATGGGAGATGATCCAAAGATGTATCCACTAAAATCGTGCGACCCAATGAAACCAAATCCAGACGCAGATGTGAGTTTGCAGCGAAAGAAGAGATGTAGATTGCAAGATACAATATTTAACTAACCTGTAGGGGGTATTTGACTTTCAAGCGGTATTTGTAATTTTTCCTATTTAGTTTGACGCGGGAGACAAGTTAGGACTTGTTTGGAATTAATATGACTGGTCTAATAATTTTTAGAGTTTAGTTCAGGTTCTTAACTTTCACATAATTAAAAGCTGTGTCCTTGACATTATCGAGATCACTGGCTAAGATTAGTTATAATTTCTAATATGAAGCCATCAAACCAAATCCCCTACCGCAAACAAGGGATTCATATCATCTGATTTTGTTGAAGCAATGTTAGAGAATAAATAATACCATGACATTAGCTTTCCTAAACTGTTAGCTCCAAAACAGGTATCAGATTATCTGTTAAATCGCTACAGTAAATAATAGTAGATACTGTTCATCAAACTTAGTTTCCTGTATATTTTGGTGGCTTTATCTCACAACGTAAGAAGATCCGAATCCGCAACCAAGATACCTGTAAATTTGCACAAAGTTATGCAGGTAGCAGTTGTCCAACATGCACGTGATGCTCACTTCGCTGAAATTTCTCGCCGTGTGGAGCAGAATAAAATGGCCTTTTGCTTTGTCGGTGAGGGAGGGCCGGAGAGTATCTATTGTCCTGTTCATGTGCATGCACGAAGCGATGACGTCGGTGGGGGGCCCTGCCCTTGTGGGTCCCACACTAACGTGACACGTGGTAGCATCGTACCCGAAGCGGCATCCATTTTGAGGACTTGGCACGAATCGTGATGCCATCTTCCCGGTCCACGTCCACTGTTGGCTTCGACGTCGGTGCATGAGATGCCTTGCCAGCGCAGGCTGCTACTGCGAGCAAGTCGTTTTTTAAAGAAGGAATTTCTTTATTCGTGTCTCTGCATAAGGTATATATTTAACCATTTATTATTATATTATTTTACTGTTGCTGTAAGTAGAGTGCTAGTACATAGTCCAAATTCAAAATTAGCATCTAACATCTTATGTGACGAAGGGGTGGGAGCAAGTCTGAACCCGCGAGGTTTTTGAACCCCACACACGACGACGAAGGGGTGGGGGCTCCAGCCCCGCTACCTCCAAGCATCAGTGACCTCCCTATTGCTAATCTTGCCAACACTGTGAAGGAGTGCACCGACACCCGTGCAAAAAAAAGTGCACCGACACAACGCAGGAGAGCTGGAGGGGACGAGATGGATTTGACAGAGAGAGAGAGAGAGAGAGAGAGAGCATCTTTATTGCGAGGCTAGAGAGGAAGCAGGTAGCTTGGAAAACCCTACAGATCTCACGAAAGCGATACTAGGAGTACTAAAAAAATGACAAAATATATTACTCCTAGATGCGTTAAACAGAAGCAGGCAAACGGAGCAGCATTTTCACGTGCAGGACCTGCACGTATGGAGGGTCAATGTAGCTTTGAGCTGCAGCAACTCAATACGTATCTCTGTTGCCTCTTAAAAATAAAATAACCTCTGATATGTGATTCTCCAAGCAAAAAAAGAAAAGAAACGAACTCTGTTCAAGTAATTGAAAGAAAAGAAACGGAAGTGATTATCAGTAAAAAAGGAAGTCAAAAGGCTCTGCCATTGTGGAAAACTATGACCGATCCGAGTACCTAACATCGACTGTTTAAGTAATCGATCGACATCTCACAGGATTCGAGCCTCTCTTCTTCAGAAATGGTTAGTTGCATTCTTCTGAAAGCGTGCTGTTAGTTAAAGAATAGCCTCTGGCAGCACCTGATCGGCTGACCTGATAGTTGTGTTCACAGTCTTCGATTTGTTTTCATTTCTGACATTGGTCGACTCTTTTTTACAAACATCAGTACAATTACATCCACTAATCATTTAAATCAAGACTTGGTTCTCCCGACATTTGTTAACTCAGTATAATACATTCTTTAGCTCGCTACAGGGTATACATCTTAGAACAATTTTTTACATTTTCATATGAGGCGTTTTTTTTTAGACAAATCTTGAGGCAACGAAAAAACCATTTATTTATTTTCGGAGGAAACGTGGTAGGAGCGACAAAAGGAAGCGTTGCAAAATATGGTCCCTAGCCCGCACGAAGTTCAAGACCATCAAACGTAGGCCATACTTGCAAGTTGCAACTTAGCACAATGCAAGTTTGGGACTGTTTGGCCGATGCTCATAGGAGAGCCAGAGCATGCCTTTTATCAACTTTTGGCAAGATCGACTACATTTTTCTGTAGTTTGGTTTAATGTCAAAAAGGTCTTTTTTTTTTGGTAACGCTCTATTTTATTGTGCTCCTAATATAAGTTAAAACTTTGAGTCCGTATACATTGGTCAAAACGCAAGCAGCAGCCTAACCGGCCACTCAGATTTCGGCAACGCAAATGCTTGACTTGATTTCCATGTGCTGTGACTTTGATCAAATGTCTGCATGACTGACTGACTGACGAATGGCAAGTCCAATTCCAATAAGGCTTTGACGAGCAGGTCAGTCTCAGACGGGTAAACTGGCTGTCAACTTTTAGGCCACGGTTAGGTACAAACCCCGCTGCGGCTCATCCATCGATCAGATTCAGGTCAGCCTTAGATCATATTTGTTTGCATTTAAGATTATAATAAACTAATTTATTTGTGCAAAGTGGAAACAAACCGTTAGATTATTTCCTTAGACTATTATAAACTGTAGTCTAGATTATTGTAGTACTCATCGTTTTTGGTGTTTATTACCCGCAATTGTCACTCATAACACCGAACCCCCTGCCCTTCTCTCTGTTAGCCTTCTTCCTCGTTCTGTTCGCAGGCGTCTCGTGACTTTCCCTTGAGCGGTGCCTCCAATTCTGGTCGGTGCTCCCTGGCAGCACCTCCCGTTCGGTCTCCTCGGCGGCGCATCCCTCCCGTGCGCCTCCCCCTATCCCTTTCTCTATTCGCATCACTCACGATCGGCCAATCCGGTTCCCCCACCCCTTTTGTCCCTAATTCCGACGAGCTCGACAATGGTCAGGGGAGGATGGAGCCAATCGACGTTGAAGATGCGGAGGAGACCCTCGCCCTCGCCCTCACCCTCGCCTACCGGGATTCATTGGCCAAACACCCTATGCCGGCGACGCACGACGACTCATCTTTGCCGGGAGTGGCAGGTCCCTCCGGCGCGGGCGGACTCCCTGTGGGGGCTGTGCCTAGCGCTGCAGCCCTGGCGCATGTGGACTCACTGGAGGTTTCCCCAGCGTTATTGTGGCGTGTGAGGCGTGCTGCGGCGTGTGAGGCGTGACACGGCTGTACATCATGGCGCAACCGTCGGATTTTCGCTTGGAGCGCTAGCCACCCCGGCCGTCGCGGATGGATCCCCTACTGCGCGATGAGGGAAACGTCCATACAAGGCGCCGCGTCCATCCTCCGCGACTGGTGGCCATGATGCTGACGCGGCCACGGTAGCAGACGACGGTGAGGCCGACACTGCTGCGCATGTGAACACCACCAATAAGGTGATCTTGCCCTGTCTATTTGCATGTGAAATTGTACATATGGATTTGAGTTAGATGGATTTGATGGCCATGAGTTCAGTTAGTTGCATGTGAAAATGTTATGGATTTGAGTTAGATGGATTTGATGGCCATGAGTTTAGTTAGATGGATTTGTGTTAGATGTTTAGATTGCCATGAGTTCAGTTAGATGAATTTGATCCTGTCTTGGTAGGGTTTGGAGTTAGATGTTCATATGGCTATGAATTCAGTTAGATGGATTTGATCCTGTCCTGGTAGGATTTGAGTTAGATGTTCAGATGGTAGCTAATTGACTCGTTAAATTATAATTTATATGCTTCAGATCAGCAGTGCATTTTGTATGTATTGACAAATTGGTGCATCACAATTGTTTCTATATTGGTGCATCACAAATTGGTGCATTGTTTATGTATTTACTGGAAAGTTTAGTTATGGATAGAGGTACGCTGATTTTGCAAACATTTATGGATAGAGGATATTGGTATGCTGATTTTACAAGCTGTTAAGGATATAGGTATGCTGATTTTTGCAAACTTTTGTGGATAGAGGTATGCTGATTTTGTAAGCTGTTAAGGATATAGGTATGCTGATTTTTGCAAACTTTTGTGGATAGAGGTATGCTGATTTTGCAAACTTTGTGGATAGAGGATATAGGTATGTTGATTTTGCGTCCTATTATCCATAAAGGTATGCTGATTTTGCTTCCTGTTAGCATACTTTTATGGATAGAGGATATAGGTAAGCTGATTTTGCAAGCTGTTAAGGGTATAGGTATGCTACTTTTTGCAAACTTTTATAGGTATGCTGATTTTGCAACCTTGTAAGGATAGATGTATGCTGATTTTGCAAACTTTTATGGATAGAGGATATAGGTAAGTTGATTTTGCAAGCTGTTAAGGATATATGTATGCTGATTTTTGCAAACTTTTATAGGTATGTTGGCGATATGCGACTTTGACATGAGGTTCACTTTCGTTATTGCGGGATGGCCGGGATCGGTACATGATGAGGATGTTCAATGATGCTTTACATAAATATGCTGCTCAGTTTCCACATCCTTCACATGGTATAGTAATATTTTTTCTAGTTATCATTTCACTAGATTCTGAAATTAAGCTATGTCTCACGGTGTGTTATTTTGGTTTTAGGAAAATTTTACCTAGTTGACTCTGGATATCCGAACCGACCTGATTTTCTTGCTCCATACAAAGGAACCAAGTACCATTTACCGGAGTTTCGAAATGGTCCGCGTCCAAGTGGCAAAAAGGAGGTATTCAACCACTTGCATTCATCTCTTCGTAATGTGATTGGACGCTTATTTGGTGTTTTGAAGATAAAGTGGAGAATTTTATGGGACTTGTCAAGTTATCCTATGCGCAAGTAAACTAAAATAATACATACATGTATGACTCTTCATAACTTCATTCGAGATAGTGCTTTGGGTGATGAACTGTTTGACCGGTGTGATCGAGATGAACACTACATGCCAATACCTTCATCTCAGGGGAGTGCAAGTTAATTGGGAGATGAAGAGGAAGGTATGAATGTCTTTTGTGATAATATTGCTAATGCTCTATTTGCTAGGAGAGAGTAATTTGTTTGTGAGAGCATATTTGTAAGGATAACATTTAACGGAAGCATGAATGATTTATCTTTTGATATTTATACACATATATTAACTTGTTTCCACTTCAATATGCTATTATGTGAGGTATAGGGAAATTAATTTCATATCTTACAAATGTTCTGCAAATCCAATTGAATGTTTACTGTGTCACAAAAGAAAAAATAAGTCATCTAAAATAGTTGAGGGCATTGCAGACTTTAGACATTAAAAAGCAATAATTCAGATTACCAAACAGTTTACAGCTTGTTTGCCTACAATTTATCATAATCCAGTTTATTATAATCTACCATCTATAAACTACTTATTATAATTTTAAGATGAAATAAACAGGACCTTAAGCTGAAAACACAAACGCTGCAATAAGTCTAGTCTAGAACACGAGAAGCACAAGAAAACGGCCGTCGTCGAATTTTATTTGGAGGCGTCGTTCAGCAGGATCACAACTTTACAGCTAGCTAGCGCTGTGGACTAAGACCAAGGCACCCAACATTGCTCGAAGCTGCAAGTTCAGCACTTTGATTAACAAGTGCGATTCATCAAGGGAAAAATGCAAACCCTTCACCTCCAAAGTCACATGAATTTTGACTTTTTCCCAAAAATTGTTTGCAAAAATCATTTCAACAAAACCGAACTTTGAGGGAATTTTTTGCAACAACACAACTTCTGAAAGGAAAAGTCAAAATCTAAGTAATTTTTAGAGGGTTTGCATTTTTCCCATTCATCAACCACCAAGTTGACATGGCAATATGGCATAGACGCGCATATCCGGATAGTTAGCATTAACCTACCATTATTATGAGCTGGTTCAAAGTAGCATGAGACAGCCGACGACCGAAATGGCGGCCATCGTTAGCTATAGTTAGCTAGAGTTTGGGTTAAAAAAGGAAGAAGAAAAAAAGGCGGCCATCGTTCCAGACTTCCGGAGGCAGCTGGTATTGCAGCACCAGCAGGGGGCGAGCAGGTATCTTCAGTTTTGCTGCCAGCATCGTTCGTAGTCTATGACTGTGGCCTAACTAGCATTGCAGGTACTACCAGTCAGGCAGAAGCGGTGGCCGCTCCACTAATCATTCGTATGCCCACCCCACTTCCGGTACTAGCGCGCACACATACACATGCATCTCGCCCTTGTTTCCACGAAGCATCCGTTCCTTTCACGCCGCAGCTTGCCTCTCCAATCCCATCCGACTCGAAGCTGAGCGTCCTCGCTTTGCTCGACAGTCTGGCTGTCCAAAGTGCAAACACGGCGGAGCTTTTCGGCGGAAAGGCCAATCCGCCAAGTCGCCGCCACAGCGCATCGCCAAGTCGCTAGAGAGGGACGTAGCCACTACACGTGGGCCCGGGCGGATGGGCTCACGTAGCACTGATCACGTCACAATATCAGAGGATCTCAATCCGTCGGATTGACGGCTAGGCTAGATGATGTCAGAGGATCTCAATCCGTCGGGTTGGTGGCTGAGTTAGATGTGGATTTCTTGACTCCATCCGGTCATCGGGCAAGGTAAGCGCAGCTCGCTGCTGCTGCTGCTGCGTGGTTCTGAACTGAATGGCACAAAAAGGCTCTGGCGAAGTCTGTACAATACATGAAGGCCGTAAGCTAAAGACACATGAACAGGGAGAAAGGTGTTGTACCTTTATTTTGGGTTTCACTATATCTCTGGTACTTACATATAGATTACAGCAGAATAATATTGAAATTATACATTCGATTATAATATCTCTACGTAGATTAATATTTACAAAGTCTTATACCTGAGATATAATACATTCATGGCTTACAGGCCGCAAGAGAAAACAAAATAGTAGAAGAAAAGTATATAACATGTTGCCTACATGCAATTTGGTGCGGACGTAACTTTAGTCTTCTAGGTGTCATCTCTATCCCGTGCGAAGTCATACTCAAACTCTTCATCTAAAAGCGACCAGGATAACTATAGAAGATACTCAACAAGTCTTAACACTAAAGACTATAGTTTGAACATAAAGCCAATTGTATATGTGAAATGTATTTGGTGTAACTCACACTTCAAAACAGTAGAATAAACCAAGTTGGATCATTATTAAGGGGCTTGTTGTCCTTGGGAAGCTATTCATTTCTTGCGGTTCCCATCTTTTAAGCTAATCGGCATATAATCCAACTAGTTTAATGGCTTCACGTCAGTATTTTTCCAAAACACTGGTTCACCCAGGCCACTCACATATCATCTGACACTACTACAGAACTGAACTTATATATCGGCCCATCACTGCCGGTTCGTAGGCCGTACGAGAAAAATCAGACATCATGGCTTATGAACCGGCAGTGATAAGGGGATTCACTACCGGTCGATGGCTTGATCCGGTAGTGATGCCCAGTCACCTCATCATTGTCGGCTTAAGCTACCAACCGATAGTGATAGTTGGACATCACTGCCGGCTGGTGGGATGAGCTAACAGTGATGTGTACAGTATCAAAAAGTGGCCCTCCCCTAAGCCTGAGCACAGCACCGTCCTCGGCGACCTTCGTCGTCCTCACGGACGCATCACCGCGTCTGAGCCCTCTTCATCCAATTCCATTGCTCGGTGAGCTTCACAGTGGCATACCCAATCTTTTGCGCACGCTAGTTCGATCGTACCCCATCATCAACCCAGTGCTATGCTGGTTGCCACCGCAAGCTCGCCAAGCTCACCGATGAACTTCGGGTCGTGAGCCGCCTCTGCCCGAGCTGAACACACGGTGAGCTTCACCGCAGTCTAGGGAACCTCGCTGCTCCCTTTCCTTTCACTCTCTCCCTTTGCAGTGCGCCACCACCGTCAGCCTAGCTCCACCACCCGCCATGGTCGCCGCCAGCTGTGCTTGCCGCTGTACATGCCGCCGCTGACCCCTCAAACGAGTTCGCCACAATGCATTGAGCATTTTGGTACCCCTCCCCAGCCAAGCTCCGCCACCGTTTGCCGGCGGCAACTATCAAAGTCGGAAAATCCAGAAAATGTCGTAAGGAATATTAGTTGTATTGATAAATCAACTAAAATAATCTATAATTTGTAGAAAAATATCTAGAGCTCAGAAAAATATGAAACCAAGTTTGTTAGTTTTGTTTTGTCATGATCTACATGATAAAAATACATGCATGCATGAAATGTCCACTGAAATACCTCTATTTTTATTAAATATGTTGTAACTTGTTAATCTATAATTAAATCTTGAAATATCCAAAATTATTCAATCCAACTTTGTTAATCTTATTTTGTCATGCTCTATATAGGAAAAATATATTTCAAGCATGAAATGTTTATTTAGTACTAATTCTTTGTTAATCTTGATTAAGCCTTTTGAACTTGATTAATTTCTACTGAAATTAATAAAAATCATAAAATATGAAACTATTTTTTTAGGTCTTCTTTGTGTATGGCTTACACAGTAAAAATACCTTTTGCCATGTTGACTACTTCCCTCATTTGAGTTTGTTGAACTACCTCATATAATTTTGGATTTAAAAATAGCAAGCATGTAATTTGGTTAATTAAGTGGGTAAATGAACTCAAATTCATGTGATTCTTCCTCTACTGCATTCATAACCTCATGCACTACATCTCTACCATATTTCATGTCGTTTGGATCACATATCATGACATTTCATTCATTCTCATTTTGATGCACTTTATCGCTTTTTAGATAACCATGTCGCGGAGTGTCATGAGGTTGATCCCGAGGGTGAAGGTGATGTTTAGTTTTGATAAGTTATCTCTATATATGTATCATGCATGTAAAGGTTGAATAATAAATAAAATTTCTAGGGATGCCATCAACAAAAACTCATCGGACCTAGCTAACAAGGAGATGCACCACGTGGTTCTTCAAGAAAAAAGAAGGATTATTGGAGTGGAGAATGTTGTTGACGAGGAATACTACAATCAATTCGATGCGCTACCTCCTTTTGGATAGGACGTTGACCTAGATCCTGTGGAAGACATCGACGAACCTCCATATGTACACCATGATCATAATGAAGAGCGAATCGTTAAGACAAAGTAGCTAAATTTTATTAATTACTATGTATGAATTTGTTTTAGATGTAATTATACCTCACTTATATTATATAAGCTTCAATTAGTACTTTATGGTGGATGATGTCTTTATTATTGAGCATATTGATTTTTGATTTTCAATGAATTATCAATAGCACAAGCACTATTACTATGTATTACTATTTTTTATTTTTAATGAATTAGCAATAGCACTAGCATATTGCTATTTGCATATTACATGATTTACATTAGCTATAGTTATGAGTGTATTTATTTTCAATTTTTAATGATTTAAAATATTTACTGATGAAATTAAGATATATATCAAGCCCTAATATAGAAAGTTAGGTATGAACATATTTATTATAATTTTTTATTGAATTAGAAATTGAATAATTTTTTTTATTAGAATTTTAGGTTAGTGGAATGTTAATAAACATAGATAGTATAAACTAATTCGACAAACTTGAGTAGCGCAACAGTTTAATCGTTCGGTCTTACTAGGGGCAGGTCATGGGTTCGAGTCTCAGTAGGCGCACGCGCAGCTAAAATAATTTTTTTGCACCTCGAACCTACAGTGAAAGAGGTTTCACTGTCGGTGAACATATTCGACCGGCAGTGAAATTTGTTTCACTGCCGGTGGACTTCTTGGGCCGGTAGTGAAATATGTTTCACTGTCTGTTGTCCTATTGAGTCGACAGTGAAGATCCCCTTTCACTACCGATCTTCATCTTGAGCCGGCAGTGAAAGTCCTTCCTTATAAAAGTGCTTGACGCCTGCGCCCTCCGACACTTAGAAATTTTTTCCCTCCCTAGCATGTGCCCTACGCCAAATCACCTCCCGACACCGAGGAGCCCGCACTGCCATGCCTTGCGTTGTTGTCCACCGTCGCCGTCGCCGATGACCACTACCCTGACGCCGAGGAGCTCATCGCCTCCTCCCCGACACCAAGGAGCCCATGTTGTCATGCACTACACTCTCGTCCACCATCGCCGTCGCTGAGGACCACCACCCCGACGCTAAGTAGCACACCGCCTCCTTCCTGATGAGCACCCTGACGCCGAGGAGCCTGCGCTACCGTGTCCTGTGCCCTCTTCCACCACCGCCGTCACCGTGGACAACCACCTCGACATCGAGGTAGGACTCTCGGCTCCCCCTCTGTCTCCTTCTTCCCTCTGATTCCTAGGGTTTTAGCGCAAGTTCGTACTGATTCATGGTCGACTGCTTGTGTGTTCAAATGATAAGAATAAATGCTTGTATGCTAATCCTTTTGTGTGTTAAAATGATAAGAACATATGCTGCTAGTGGTCCTTTTATGTGTTCAAAAAATAAGAATAGATATGTTGTCTCGGTCCTTTTGTATGTTCAAATAATAAGAAGAGATGCTGCTTATGGTCCTTTTATGTGTTCAAATGATAAGAACAGATATGCTGCCTCGGTCCTTTTGTGTGTTCAAATGATAAAAACAGATACTGCTTTGGTCCTTTTGTGTGTTCAAATAATGCTTGTGAGTATTTTTTTCTCTTCTGTTCTGGACAGTACTGGTACATATTCCCTTTGCTAGATGATGAATTGATACGCCGAGGGTGGGTAATTTACTAAGTACAATAGTTTAGACCCGTTATTCTCTATTTGTCTGGTATTTGTTGTAGCCCCTGGTGGGACTTGTTGATGGTTTTTGCTGGTCTATACTTGTATACCAAGACATATTTCTTGTTTTGTCTGTGCAGTGGGCTACCTATTATAATTTGATCCCTAGATGGTGTGCTGCTGTAAGTTTAGAGATTGATTAGCATATTAGATTCTGAATAAGGAAGTTGATTCATCCTTTTTGTTATGTCATTACTTGTTTGAACCCTGATGTTAAGTATCTATTTCTATCTCGGTAGGAAATTGTTTGTCCTTTTTAGAATCCGTGCTATTTGATTTGGTACAACATCACTGTCCATGATGATATTGTGTAATTTTTGAGAATTCTATCCAGGTTCTAATAACTAGATGAGAACTTAGTAAATTGTCTAGCTATTGATGTACTCAATAGAACAATTAGGGGATAGGACCTTGATTGTCCTGGAGCTAATTGTTTTTCATTTTCTGAGAGCACTTTTGTCGGAGGATGAACTCCTGTCGCAGGGATCCCGAGAGACCCCTTTTTAGAGATTCGGCCGGGAGGATGATCCTGAACGAGCTTGTCGGGGAAATAAATGGGAACGGAAATAAATGCAGTGGCTGGTGGTGGGAGATGATCGACCTAGTGCAAGAAAGATGGGTGCACCGGGGTTTAGACAGGTTCGGGCCGCACGGAGGCGTAACACCCTACTCCTGTGTGAGTGCTATACCTTTCCTTGAAGGGAATTCTTCAAGGATGTATCTGGTTACAGGGGTGAGCTGCTTACAGAGAGCTTGAGGCTCTCTGTTCTAGCTTGGCTTGAGCTTGTTTGTGATGTTCTTCGCCTTTTGATCTGGGCTTCCTTGCCTTGTTCACCTTGTTTTCCCGTCTGTCTCCTCTTTTCTTCTTGAGTTCTCCATCCTTTCCTTTTATAGGCGCGCCGACCTCGACTTATCCAGAATGGGAAAGAGGGGGCGCAAATACCAAGGCGCCACGGAGAAAGGCGTCATCATTCCATCTTGGCGAAGTGACAGGGGCGGTGGAAAATTGCGGCGTGCATCCGACCACCCGCCACTGCGGAGGTCCTCCGGCGCCATTAAGAGGGCCCACCGGGCAGCCGCAGAGGTGCCCGGTGCGCCCACCCTGTCTTGTCCTTCTGCCGGGGCAGGGTGGCAGGCGGAGCGCTTCGATTATGGCAATGTTATCCCGAGGCACTCGGGTGAAACCGGATGGGACCCGTGCATTTAATGGACCCACGCCCCCCTGCCAGAGCATGGCAGGGTCTGACACTAGGGCGTGGGCAGCTGAGATTGTCAGAATGTCAGGATGTCAGGCCGCGCGTGCCTATTAAATGCGGCATTGGGCCCTTGACTGGCTGACACCCCGACGACGGGACCCTTCGGGTCGTCGGACGATCTTGCGCGAACCTTCGGGGAACCGAGTCCTCGGGGGCTGCCACGTGCAGCCCCGAGCACTCTCTCCCGAGCACTGGGGGAAACCTTCGGGGAACCGAGTCCTCGGGGGCTGCCACGTGCAGCCCCGAGCACTCTCTTCCGAGCACTTCCTTCCCGGTACTTGGACTCCGCGGATCATCGGGGAACTGGGGTGCTCGGGAACCAGAGGCGGCGGCCCCGAGCACCTTCTCCCGGGACTTAGCTTCTTCTTATCTCGCAGGGCGGACCTCGCGGGATGGTGACGCGTGGCGGATGGCCGGCCCGGTCTCGGGACTCAGGGACCCCTGGTTCCTGATACACCGACAACTTTTATACACCTACTATCTAGTTCTTGCTACACACTGAGGCCATATTTTTTTTTATACTCCTGCTATGCGTTGTATTAAAAATTGCACTATTTTTATACTTGTTTTTCTTTTTACTATGATAAAATGCAAAGCTCGATTGGGATGGTTATTACACAAGTCCAAACAGGAAGTTGTTGCGGCATATAACAGTTAAGACATCTAGGTCGAGCTAAAATTGACTACCTTTGAAAATAAGGAGAAATTTGATTTCACTTGTAAATATGTCATAATCCTGGTTCTGGTTGTAATCATTATTTTGCTATGTAAGATGATGTAACTTGCAAGATCAATGTGTAACTTGTTAGTTCCTTTGTGCATATTTGTACCTATTTTGTTACGTAAGATGTGACTTCTTTTTGTTAAATATGGTCATAATGTACTCAATTATAATATTGTATGTGTATGTATTCTATCTATCGACTCCTTCATAGTTATCTTTCTTTCAAAAGCCTCTCTTCCTCCCTCATCGGCTTTGTCTCTATCTTCCTCCTTCTTCAGCTCTATATATATAGAATACTTAACCGCTTGTTGTCATCGTATGCAGAACTTCTAGAAATGGATGGCATCACCAACCACCGATCCAGTCCAGGTGCCAGAAGGAGTTGTAGCACCGCCGTCAAACATTGAAGAAGGTAGCCCAAGACACTACTTCAATCTAGACCAAACAGACGCCTGTGGAGGCTGTCAGAGGGTGAACTACTAAAGCAGGGATCCGGAGGGACCCTCTTTGAGATTCGGCCGGGGGATGATTCTGAATCTGTTTTGCGGGAGAAATAGATGGGTGTAAATGCGATGACAGGTGTAATAGAATGATCGAATGCAGAATGCAGTAAATGCACTGGAGGTTTTTAGACAGGTTCGGGCCGCACTGAGCGTAATACCCTACTCCTGTGTGGATGCTATAAATGCACTGAGAATGTCTCTCAGGGATGTTGCTGGTTACAAGAATATTTGTCTATCCTAGAGCTTCGAGCTCCTTGTTCTTCGGTGATCTCAGCTTCTGTGCTTGTACTAGAGTGTTCTTCCGTCTTCGATCTTCGTCTGGCCCCCTTTTCATGTCCGCCGGCTCCTCTTAAATACTCATCGACGGTAGCGTGCCCAGAAAGGGAGGGCACGAGTTCCAAGGCTCCATAAATGGAAAGCAACCATCATGGGCTACTGCGCGAAGTGACGGGGAGGGTTGAAAACGCGCCCCCATCCGGTCTCGTTCATCATGATGTCGTTCTGCAACGGGCACTGCGAAGAGGGCCCACCGGGCTGCCACTGAACGGCCCGGCGTGCCCGCCCGGTCTTGTACGCCTGACACAGCAGGGCGGCAGGCGGGGCGCCTTGGGCTTCGCGATGTTATCCCGAGGCGCGCCGGATGACGCGGGATGGGACCCGTGCATTAAATGTCCCCACGCCCTCCTGCCAGAATGTGGCAGGGATTGACACCGAGCGTGGCAGGAGCAGTTGGAAGTGACAGGCCACACGCCCTCTTAAATGCGGCATCGGGCCTTTCACTGGTTGACACCTCACCGCTGGACCTCTGTGGGGGCCACTGGCGAAGGACTTCTTAGGCCGTCGGGGAGCCGAGTGCTCGGGGGTCACTGTTCACAACCCCGAGCGCTCTTTCCTGGATATGCCCTTTCTTGGTGCTCGAGGAACCGAGTGCTCGGGGGCCACTGGCACGGTCCCGAGCACTCTCTCCCGGAATCGACTGTTCAGGTTCTCGGAGAACCGAGTGCTCGGGGGCTGTTGTTCACGGCCTCGAGCACTCTCTCCCAGAACTAGTTTCCTTAGGTCCTCGGGGTACTCGGGTGCTCGGGGGCCACTGTTCGCAGCCCCGAGCATACACTTCCCAGTACTCGGCTTTTTTGGTCATCGGGGAACTTGGGTACTCGGAGGCCACTGTTCATGGCCCTGAGCACCCTCTCCCGGGACTTAGTCTTCTCGTACCTCGCGGAGATGATCCCCGCGGGAGGGCGCCACGTGGCAAACTGCTGATCTGGCCTCGGGACTCGGGGACCCTTGGTTCCTGTGTCACCGACAGAGGCGATGAGGTAATTCATAAGTAGAAGAATGCATCAATTCGACATATTATCATAAATGTTCTTAATATTTTTTTTTCACTTATGCGCAGATGCCTAATGCTCCTGAGGGTCACGACAATTAGCAATCTCAGGAGCGGCATCGTGCCCGAGGTCCCTCGAAGATGCATACGGACGATTTGTGATCATGGAGGTGTCACTAGTAGGGGAGCTAACTGCACCAGAGAGAGTTCTGGGGCCATACAAGTCCGTCTGTGGGATAGCTATTAAGGATCACGTTCCCATCAGCTACAGATTGTGGACTGAAGAACAAGTGATCCGCACGTGGTTCCTGATTCAATCAAGAACGACATCCTGTGGCCCAAGATATTAGAGAGGTTCGAGTTCCCTACAGAGATAGATATGGACGTAGTTAAGCATAAGACGCTAATATTATGTGACTTTCATTTAAGAATTGGAAGGACATGAACATAACATATGTGCAAAAAGGTATAACGCCAGATTTCAGCAAATAGCCGCCACTGGAAGATCATTAGCAATCCTTTGCGGAGTACAAGTTATCGGAAGAAGCATAGATGTTGAGTGAGGTGAACAAAGCAAACTCGAAGAAGAACCTCTATCCCCACAAAGTCGGTTGTTGTGGGTACGTGAGGAAAGAACGACAGTGACAATAACAGCTAGATGAACTACGAGAGAGAGGTGTCATGCCTGAGACGAAGGGCTGGAGCGAACGATCGACATGCTTCCTTCTTGGAACGGGTGCTTCTTACTCGTCTGATGTAAGCTTATACTTTACGACCTTCAAAGATCATGAAGTGACGCAAACTCTTGTAAAAAAGCTTACGAAAGCCCACGAGGAGTCTGCACAAGGCTATTTCAAGCCAGATAGGGATATGGATGAGCTCACCTTGGCACTGGGAAACAAGGAGCACGGTGGTTGCACACGAGGTGTTGGGGTGATAGGTTGGAAATATGGATTCCCAGGCGACGTCGACAGTTATAAGAGTTGAAATAGATCCCAAGCAGAGCGAGATGCAGAATGAGAGGCACAACAAGCTAGGATGATGAAAATGCTTGAACAAGCGCTACAAAAGGAGACAGAATATACAGAGGAAAAGATAGCATAAACAGTACAACATGCCCTCATGCGTCAACGGGGCACCATTGTGAGAGAACATAAATGATCGGCAGCATCTCCTAATGTTGTGCGCTTCAGCCTCGATGGTTGTTGGAGTAGTTGTGCGTCCATAGGAGTTTCGAGAGTTGAACCTATCACTTATCTCATGGACCCCATCACATCGCGGACACCGTGTGAACTACACATTGGTGCTATAATATTACCATCAAGGGGGCTTCCAACGTAGCTTATCCCCATGGCTTCCATGAATATTTTCATGGACACCTGATACTAGAGGGCTATGCCATCGTGAAAGTAGATGAGACAATTAACCAGTACCATCATGTTGAGGTGGACTACCCCGCAGAGGTGAGGGCGAACACTATAGGAAAAACGAACACACATTCATCGAATGGGAGAAGGCCTATATAGTGTTTCCACCAGGGACAGATACTGAGAACCTTTACTCTCCACGATACCCAGGACCACCATCGCCTCGAAGATTCCCCTCTCCTCAGCCATCTCCTAGAATAAGTCCACGTCCCCAGCCATCACCTCGAAGAAGTCGTGGTAGAAGTGCACCCGCTGTCAGTGCACCTGGTCCAGAGGATCCTGTTGCGGCATTCGACTAGCTTTCGGAGTTGGTCCGTCAAATGACTCTCCGACATAATGACCTTCCATTGATGATGCGAAGGAGGAGCAAGAAGAAGCGACCCGTAAGTGTGCGCATGAAGAGGAGAATGA
This sequence comes from Phragmites australis, assembly GCF_958298935.1. Classification (NCBI taxonomy): domain Eukaryota; kingdom Viridiplantae; phylum Streptophyta; class Magnoliopsida; order Poales; family Poaceae; genus Phragmites; species Phragmites australis. Next base: position 12,070,462 of record NC_084924.1, read on the forward strand.
GAGGTTGGCTGTCAGCTGTGTGCCACGGAGAAGCAAGAAGCAGCGTCTCGTAAGTGTGCCCAGGAGGAGGAGGATGAGAGGTTGGTCCGTTAGTGTGCTGTGGATGAGCATGAGAGGGTGGCCCGTTAATGCGCTACGGAGGAGGCAGAATGCTCAAACCGTAGTGGCGTTCAGGCGTTCGACTTCGACGTTTTTGACACGCTGACGAGCCTAGAGCATAGGCGATGCTGTGGTCGATCAGGCATGCCTGGGTCATCCGCTCCACCACCATTAGCTCCCCGGTGTCCCTGGACATACACATGCCATCAGCCGTTCCTGCGGAGATGCGGTCCTCATCATGGGAGAGGTAGAGAGATATTGGACTGGATCAACTCAATCAACTTTTTGGAGAGTGACCTGTGAGAACTATTATGTATATGTGTGTTTGTTGATGCGCAATACCTTCATTGTATGATATGAATTACTATGTATTAATGAAGGTATCTTTATTATTGATTCACATTAAATATGTCTCATTTTATGCATGTATTGAGAAGGAGAGAGACAGAGAGATCGAGGAGAGAGAGGGAGGATAGGGAGGATAGGGAGAGGGAGGATAGGGAGGAGAGGGGAGGGAGGACAGAGAGGAAAAACACTACCGGCTGAAACCACCAATCGATAGTGATTCCCAGGTATCACTGCCGACTAGAGCCTTCAGCCAACAGCAAAACCATCTTTCACTGCCGATCCTCGATGCTTGCAATGATAGTTCCCAACTATCACTGCCCGTTACCCACCGCCGACTCCAAAATCGATAGTGAAGGGGGTTTTAGAGCAGACAGTGATAAGGAGTTCTGCAGTAGTGTGATACGCACACACACCCAAAGCTAACCATCATGTGGTCATAAGTTCACATGTCCATGACCGCAGACACAATTATTCGAATATATTTACACTTAGCATAGGTGTATAACTTTATCCGCATGATATGCTCAGCCTCCAATCATCAAGTTTGGTGGAGCAAATCATACGAGGCTCCTCACCCATCCTTCTATGCCGGATTCCCACGACGGGACACCATAGGGGCTCTTGACTTTCATTTCTTTTCATCTCCTTATAGTCTCAAGCCAGACCTCAAAGCCTTTTACAATAGCACTCGAGTCCTCTCCTGGGTTCCCACTACTCTCAAATTTCTGTGTGTGATGTCCAGCTTGGTCAGAGAAGGTGGAAGGCCAAGCCCTGTATCATAATAGGAGACATGTGGTTGCATAATGGTGGCTTATCATGACAACACAATGATTCAATCATATTGAGGCAAGCATCTTCATCAACAATCCTCCCTAGAGGACTTGCCCCCATGAGGAACCCTTCTCACATGACTAACAATCCTCCCTAGAGGACTTGCCCCCATGAGGTACCCTTCTCACATGACTATCTCGCTCACCCTCGTCAAAACATTTTTTTCATGGTTTTATTAATGTCATACCCACCATTTGTACCCACACACAAACCATCAAACATCAAACCACCTCTCACACATTTGCAGAAGCATGATTGGCATTAAGTGAATGAGTACTCTCTGTAGGTAGGGTAGACATCTCCGAATAGAGTTGAGCAAACAACTCTAAGCATAATGGTTTAAGGTATCGTCCGGCATTAACTGTATTAATGTAGAATGAATTATTGGGTTGTCAAGGTAACAAACATCAATATTAAGGAATGACGTAACATGATATGTCATAACTTGAACAAGTGTTTCAAATAAACATGAACTTAGCATTCATGTATAACATCAAGTTTTAGTTGGCATGCTCATTATTTGTAAACCTGGGTTCAATATGATTAAGAGTTAGGACTTGCGTTCTTCAAAGTCTTCTTCCTATTGACCTTCCTCGTAGTCTGGGTTCCTTGTTGGACAGAACCTGCTCTTCGGCTCCTGACGAGGAATGTGTAATTAATAATTATATATTTACTATAAATACAGTATATCCATAACGGGTATCATCCATACACATGTCCTTAATCTGATACGATAAGTTCCATAACTGTCATGGAGTCATGTGCCGACATATCTAGCAGTCAATCATGTACAATATGAGTATTATCCCTGGATTAGGAAAGGAACTCCAAGATATTCGGGAGAAGTATAATATGAGATGTCTAGGCTCAAAGGAGTTCGAGCAGTATAGGACTACCTCACCTCGACTATATAAGGAGGGGGAAGAAGTACGTATAGGGCATCCCAATTAGATTCAAGAGGTCGCCATCTTGAACTGACATATACGTCAATTCAAGCCCAAAATAAGCCAAGTCGAGTAGGAATCAGAAACACTCAACGAAGATCCATGGCAACATTAGATTCATCTGACTATGACTTTTAGACATAGAATACGAAAGATTTCACCTGGAGCCTTAGGATTTAATCTATACACTCCCCAATTATAATAGTATTTTTCAAAGATTAATCAAGGTAAGATAGGGCGTAGGACTATAAAAACCCATGTCTCTATCTTTGATACACACATTGAGATCATCATGTATCCCTACTTTATTATAAGTATTTGCTATCGACTTATGAATCCTCGATAGCTCCTTTTCACTCCAAATGCTTCTTCGACCTTCTTCTTCTAGATTACACAATCTAACGACAACAAACAAGGGGACAACTAAGGAACAAACTTCTTCTATATTACACAATCTAACGACAACAATCAAGGGGACAACTAAGGAACAAACTAACACAAAGCCAATAAAAGCCAAATAAACTCCAAAGCAAAAGAAAAACACCATAACTGGAAATCTAGCTCGGGCATCAGGTTTTAGAGGGGTAGACTCTCCTGCTATCTACTACTATGTAAATTATAAGTATGAAAACTAGGTATTTGTTATTTAGCAAAAAAAAAAAGATGAAGTTATTATTCTAAACTATCATGTTATCTGAGAGAAAGCTTGATCAAATCATTATAAATGACTAAATGTGATTCTACAAGATAGCTAGTGGTATGGTAGCTACTATGGTTCACTATGTGTCGCTATGTGCATGTGTGCAAGTATGTTATTAAGAAACTAGGGTTAAACCACCTAATCGAAGTTATCACCTTTAATTATCTAGCATCTATGTTTAATTACTAGGTAATTAATTACTAATTAAATTGTTATCTATTTCTACTAAGATTATTTTGAAAGAATAATATAATATTTAAACAAATCATTTTACCCTAAAAGCTATTTAGATCTAGCCTAAAGGTTAATTATAACTTATGAAAAAAAACTACTCAAATCTAAATAGATCCAAATGAAAATTCAATGAACTCCAAAAATTACCGAACTAGGATAGATGGATATGCTATGATTATTGATGAATTTAGGTGAAAGAATCACTATAATCACAATTGAAATGGAGCATTTATGACATAAGGAGTTAACGAACTTCTTCACCACCCTCCAGAGGCGGCGAAGCCAACGAAAGGCCCCGTTTGGCACCGTCGGGGGCAATACCTACCGCTACAAACTCTTTGGCCAGATTGTGCATGTTGAGCTTCTTCACCACCTTCGCCGAAAGTACTTGAGCCTCTTGGCTCGGCGTTCACTTCAGCTCTGGGTTTCTTTTAAACAAAATTTCGCTATAGGACGACAGAAGCGTCAATCCCTTTGGGACAACATGGTAGAACTACCACCGGGTCTATGAAGTCTCTTAGTGGTTCTTGTACGCTTTCATGGACACCTTTGCATTCCAGTTCGATAGAAAGAAGACACTGTTGAAGGATAGACAATGTACTTTGTCCTTTTTTTACGGAACAGGAGAGGCATGACTCTACTAATTATATTTATAAATTAAAAAGAGCGATGAGCGTCTTACAAAGAAAATTACAAAGTAAACGGCAAAAGAAAAGATAAAAGATCTAGTGTGATTGCAGCCATGTTTCAATCTCTGGAAAGTATTTCTACTTTGCCCTATGGATATCCATGGAAAATTCAAACTTGAATTTCGTAGTGAAGTCTTCAACTGATGGCATTATTTGATTAAAAATCAGGTTGTTTCTAGTAGTCCATATACTCCAACTGGCCAGGATAATTATTTCCATTAAGAAAGGTACCCCCAATCTTTGCTTGAAGAAGATAATAATTTGCAGAGGTTGTTGGTGCTGTGGTATTGTCAGACGGAAAGTTGGCCAGCAAGATTTTGCAAAATCACAGGACAAGAAGAGATGTTCATTTGTTTCTTCTTCCTGGTGACACATTCATACAAACTTCATCCTTCACCGTGACCGTCTTCGCCAAGCCCTCGGCATAGGAGGGAGGCAAAAGCTTTCATAGAAGGAGTTGTGCCCTCGGCACAAAGCACTCACTGGAAGATGCCTAAATGCATTATGGCATTCAGTGTTAGCCCTTGGATCTCGAGGTTGTAGAACTCTAGTAATTCCTCCAAGAACCTTGCTGATGGAATGCGACGAAGACAACAACCTTGTCATCTCCAGGGAAGGGAACCCTTGCGTCTTTCAGGGCAGGATGCGTAACTTTTGTGTTACACAATTTCCCATTCTAAACCAACTCCATCAGCAACTCAAAGGCCATGTGGCTCTGGCAGAGAAGATTGGTCAAGGAGTACTTACGGCATACCCTTGGAAATTCCAAGCCTTCAGTGCTTTTCCCAGGCCGACACATGGTGCAAGCTGACAATGAAGGCGAAGAGGGTGACAAAGACGGTAGAAAAACCACGAAGTAAGACGGAGGCGCGAACAGGTTGAGTTTAGCGTGCGGTGTGGTGACATCAGAGCACAAATGAAACCAAGAGCTGCTACAATCCTCGTATCCTAGCTTATATAGGGCAGGCCATGATTGGACGCTTCCACTCATGAGAAAAGGCGGCCCAAAACTATCCCAACCCAATAAGGGATCCGGAGACAAGACGATCCACCTCGAGCATGTTGCTAAAATAAATCCTAGAAAGCATGACACGAATATTAAGTGAGTACACCGTGCCAAAGTACAAGACAAGATATTGAGCCCTAGACTCTAGCTCGACATCTAGTTTGTGAACATATTTCGACAGACCAAATGGAGATGACAAACACATGCCAAAATTTTAAGCCATGTTTGGTTCACGTCTAAGTTCACCATGCCTAAAGATAGTCACACAATAGATTTTTAAACAATTGTTTAGTTGACTGTCACAACTGTAACAAGCTATACTTTCTTATCTCTCAACCCACACGTTGTACACTCAGCTTTTTAACTAACTTTATCACACTTGTGAGTAAAAATTTGTTAATTACACTTTTTTAACAAGCCACACTTAGCTAACTTTAAACATGGCAAACTTAGACGCGAACCAAATATGCTCAAAAGACGGCATTGTAAGGTTACAACTTGCAATTAGACCTTACATACTACTGTCCAATATTCGATAGTCAAACCATATTTCATTGGCACTGGCAGTCCAGATTGGATATCACAGTGCCGCTTGCCGTTGGCGTACAGTCTGTTCCATAACTGTACTATGGTAAATACAAGTAAGATGGCGTCTTTAATATGCACATGTTGATATGTATCAAATGCCAACTGGTGAAAATAAGAGTCCAGGCTACACAAAAGCACCAATTCTCATATATTCTGTCTTCTGCTATCCATGGCCAGTCTAAATGGGTACAAATTACAGAGGCAACTGGGACATGAATTCCCAACAATTGTAGATCACATTCACCGCCAAAAATCATCAAAACTAAACTGTAATAATCACACCAGGTTCCTCCTAATAGTATACAACATGCTGTAATGCAGATACTTATCTAGACTGACATATATAAAGGTGCTGTAAAATGCAGATACTTACCTAGACCGACATACATACATATCCTATGGACACTTCATGCAAATATGCGAATAACTTATGCCACATTCAGCATCAAGCAATCATTATACCTGCTGCCATCGAAATTAAAATGCAAGGAGGCTTGCAATCACTAGAATTCCAACCATGAAGAGCAGTGCCGTTAGGTAGATGCCTGCCAACAACTTTAAAATGCAAGGAGGCTTGCAATAACTAGAATTCCAACCATGAACAGCAGGGCCTTCAGGTAGATGTCTGCCTGCTGCTGTTGCCTAGGTGGTGCTTGTTGGTGGATGCCATGGGCGTGCCCCATATGCCCACCATGGAATCCATGCCCCTGGTCATACCCATAGTGAAACCCAGCAGGCTGCGCATAAGCAGCGGCATCTGAAAATCCATGGACTTGGAAGCTAAGCATAGGGAACAGGCCCCCGAAAGCAGCGGAGAATGCATAATTCCCCCACCGTGCATTCGCCAAAGGGACTCCCGTGCCCATGAACCATGGATTTGCATTGGCATTAGCGAAATTGTTGTTAGCATCAGCCTGTGGGGCTGTGGCAGGCCTCTGGCCAGTCGGACGGTGAGGAATGTCAGCCTCAGGCATGTTCTTTGATCTTGGGTCGACACGGTCCTTGCCACGTCCATAAAGCGGAACAAGCTTGTCCTCTTCGACAAGGGCCTTGCACACTGGGCACTCTGGTGAGTGTGCATGGACGTGCAGCCACCGGTAAAGGCATGACCAGCAGAAGAGGTGGCCACAAAGAGTCACTATTGGCTCTTGAGGCAGCTCAAAGCATATGTTGCAATCAAAGTTCCCCCCAGCTGCGTCGCCACTGCTGCCAGCGCTCGTTGATTCACCAACATTAGCTGACATCTTGCTGCTCGTCAGATTGAACCAAGCTGCAATTGCCAAAGATAATAAAATCACCAAAACTGGCAGAAATAATCATGCCAAATTATACAACTACAAATGATCTGAGGGAAGGAATTGGCAGAGGAAAATTTCTAACTCTCACGAGATTGGTTTGAAGCTTCACATTAAACTCTAGAATAACATGGGGTTATCAATAGAAGCCAATCAAATTCTATCGCAACCACTCGCCCAGGCCAAGAATCTTTAACCTTTTGCAGCAGATTCCAAACTCCTCTCCGAAGAAAATCCCAATTCCTTCCCTCCGATCTCACTTACCCGCGCCCATGGATCAAACTAGCAAACAAATCACAACTCCAGGGTCCACCCATCCCCGAATCGCCAAGAACCCCCACCCCCAAATCGAGCACCAGACCTAGCGCAAAATCCACCGACCGAATCAGGACGACGAGCCCCACACCGACACAACAACAGCACCGCAACCTAGGCCCTAAATCACGGAAGAATCTAACGCGGAATCCGAGTAGGAGCAACCATTATTACCCGGGAGCGAGTTGCGGAGCCTCGAGCGTTGAGGGGGACGGAGGGAGGAAGAGACGCGGAAATGCTCGATTCGACGGCGCGGCGACCGACGGGGGCGACGAGACGAGGGAACAACTAACTAGGCGATGGTGGCTGATGACCTGGACCCGCGGGCACCATAAAATCAGGGGAGGACGTGGGGCCCACACGGAGTATTCTAGAATCTGGGCAGTTTCGCGGCGGGGTTGCCCTTGCACCTTGCTGAACTCAGGGCGCGCGGGCGTTTCCCGTGAAGGGATACGGAAGTTGCCCGGCAACTCCCTAGAAGCTGCTCGGCAACTGCTGAAACTGCCAGCAAAGGGAATGGGATCACGTCGATGTTGCCGTGAATTTGCGAGGCACCGCACCTTGGAAAAGATAAATAAATGGTCGGAGCCATCGTGGCGATATTTTTACTTGACCGGAACCAAGGCAACGTAGGCTCTGGTCATTTTCATTTGATGTTTCGCTATTTTTATTAGAATATATTTATAAATTTATAGTATTATAAAAATATTTTTCAAGATAAATTCACACATATGAGTTTAAGATTTTAAATTAAATATTTTAAAATTATTGTTAGTAACAATTTAATTTAATATTTTAAAATAATATGTATTTATAATCAGAGGGATTATGTTATTTGGTATTGTTTGCTGACATCCATTTGTCATATGTTAGACTATCACGAAACTACTGAAGGTTGACTGGATCAGTTCGATGACTACCACGAAACAAATGGGTTAGAGAACTGCATGTATGATTTAGTCTCCAAACCTATGTTCTTTCTTCCTCCTTTACTCTCTAGTAGATCTTTTTGCGTTCATCTCCCCCCCCCCCCCTACTTATTTAGCTTCGGGTTCAGGAGCTGCACCAGCTGTTCTTGCATTTGAAAGAGATGACTTCAAATTGCAGCTGTGCCTACTCTCCCGGTCTCCCCCTTTTAAATGGCCGATTGGTGAGGTGATAATGAATGAAAATGACGCGATGTATCATCAGCGTTTCAATGTCTTGATAGCAGAGTCAGGTGAGTTGCTTTTGTGGTACTTGATTTACTGCTTCGTCCTATATACTTGTTGGGCACTATACTATTCTAGATTTCTAGTACAAATACCGGAATTTGGGAAACAAAATGCAGAAAATATCACTTGTCTCTAAATTTTTTACAGTGCACACAAATGTAAGTTACAATTTTGTAAATTGATTTCATCACTTAAACCTGAGAAAAAAAGTAAAACATTAATTGGTAAATCAAAGAAGAGTGGTATGTGCTCGAAGAATTAAGTTATGCTGATGATTTTCAAATTGCTTCTATGTCAGTACTTAGGAGTATACTGTCCCTACACCAGCAAAGCCATGTGAAGAACGGAACCACTTCTTAGTGTGGTGGTGAAGATGTAAAGGTACGACTTCACCTACTAGGGTATAAATTATTTATAGGCATGTGATAATGGCACACTCACGGATGTGTGAGTGTGGTGTGTGTTTGTAGTGGTGTATGCATGTGTTTGTCATCTTGTAATCGCAACAAAAGAGTCGTGTGAAGAAAAAGGCATCGGGTCAAGAAGCCCAACCCATATGTCTCCAGTCCTGAATGGGCTCATCGGTAATAGATAGGAGGAATTCTATATTGTTGTATACTATAAGCTAGAGAGTAATATTTTTTTCTCAACCTTTAGGGCATGTTTGGTTAGTAACTAAGCATGCCACAACTAAGGTTAGGCATGAGCTACAATTATGGCATGTCTAATTTGTTGAAGAATTTAGGTTGTTTGGTTAGTTATTAAGAATTATCTAACTTGTGGCAAATTGAATAAGGCTAGTGTTTAGATTATTAACACAAGACTGGCCACAAATTTGGCAAAAGTTTATAGCCATTATTTGGTTCGTGACCAAACTTTGATACAATCGCCCCTAGGTATGAAGTGGTGAGGTTATCAAACTGCTTCACAATCTCCACACGTGGACTTCAGGCCAGTGTTAACACGCTGCTAGCAATGTCATGGATGAAAATTCTTTCAGTAATCCAAACAAGGTTGTTTACCCTTTTTTTCTTTCTCGTGTCTAAATGGCCATATCACTTAATTGTGTCATAATATTTAAATGGCTACAATTCAAACCGCGATATTTTGAACAACTATTTTTAAACATATAAATATCAACGACAGTTACCATTCAAGTTATTGCAACAATAGTTACAACTCGGGTATAGGTAACGTAACTCTATTTACGATATTGGTAGGTGCTCTGTGATCGCAGTTACTATTCAAGTCATGGTAACAATTGTTACAACTCAGGCATGGGCAGCATAACTCTAGTTATGACACTGGTAGGTGCACTATGACCGTAGTTACCATTCAAGTCATGGTAACAATAGTTACAACTCGGGTATGAACAGCGTAACTCTAATTATGACATTGACAGGTGCGCTATGATTGTAGTTACCATTTAAGTCATGGTAATAATAGTTACAACTTGGGCATGGGGCAGCGTAACTCTAGTTATGACACTGGTAGGTGTACTGTGACCGCAGTTATCATTCAAGTCATGGTAACAATAGTTACAACTCGAGCATGTGTAGCATAACTCTATTTATGACACTGGCAGGTGCACTATGATCGTAGTTACTATTTAAGTCTTGGTAACAATAGTTACAACTCGGGCATGGGCAGCGTAACTCTATTTACGACACTGGAAGGTGCACTGTGACTGCAGTTACCATTTAAGTCATGGTAATAGTAGTTACAACTTGGGCATAGGAAGCGTAACTCTGGTTACGACACTAGCAGGTGCACTGTGACCGTAGTTACCATTTTAAGTCATGGTAACAATAGTTACAACTCAGACATGGGCAACGTAACTAGAGTAAACGGAATTACAACACATGTACGCTATGGTAAAAGTATTAACGACCTATAGCAATCTATAGGATTTGCACCATTGTATCATTCCAATATCAGCCATATCTTACATATTAGAATTTTAGAAGATGGTGCTTATAATATTTGCACCATATCTATGACACAATCTACTTTAATTTTGCGAGATCGATATGATCTCTATGAGAAAAGTCAAGCTGCCGTACAGGTGAAACAACGTAGAAACAATAGAGCGTTACTGTATCATTAGATTTTGATCGAAGCGGCCATGGCGAGCGAATGCAGGGATGCAGCGGCGCAGACGGTTTCATAGGATACGTTGCCCCTCAAACATATCAACATGCATCAGTTTAGTGCGTGTAACAATGATTTCTCTTTACAAAATAATAATCAATGTGTGTGCAGATATAGCTGCAATCAATAAGGTTAACTCAATAAAACAACACACACAAAAATATATATAGCCATTACGATACTTTATATAGCATGAGCATGATGTAGTTGCTCTTACATTGATCATAAAAGTGGATGGACATATTAGTACTACTACTACCCAAAAGCATGCGGTGGTTGTTTGATACCGAGATCATAAATTTACAAGGTTCTGACATCAGCTAATTAGTATATCCACTCTATGAAACAACAAAAGAAGTCAGCAAAATACCTAAGAGCATGCAACACAACTAATCAGTGGCTGTCATCCCGGCCGCATAAGAACTGGTATACCCAGGTCTCCAAAGTTGTGTCATTGGTTGCAGCTAGGAAACCGCGCAAACCTTCATTCACAGGAATCGCTAAGTACTAACCAATACTGACTTATCATTGGTAGCAATGTTCAATGCCTCAATCCTCTTCCAGAATGGTGCATAAGTATCAGCAGGTTGTAACATTTAGGGTGCAGGAGGGTGGGGGGGGGGGGGGTAACAAGGAACAACTAGCCTGGGAAATGTGCTTCATTCAAGTCTTGGTCTTTTCGGATTCACTTATTTACGTGCATTTTCCTTTTCGTGCGCGATCCCAATCGTGGACCGTAACTGTTAAGTGGCCTTCACGATTTCCTTCATTATCGTGTAGATTTCTTCAGTGGCATCAGTGAAATATCTCTTAGGCTTTGGCTGCTTCTTAGTTGGAGACTTTTTACCTCTCGAACGCTTCATGCTAGATTGAGGTATGCTACAAGAACCATTATCTGCACTTCCTGTAGTATTGAGTGTTGTTTTAAGAGTTGTAGGTGATGCTAATGTATTAGATTCATTACCAAAAAGGCCGATAGTTGGTGTATAGCCAGACATGTCATTCATATCTTTTGAGTCACTATCTTCAGATTTACTTCCATCATCTAAGCATGTATTTTGGTCCATGGCAAGGGAACCATCAGCATTGCTACCTGAGAAAAGCTCTAACATCTCATGGAAGAATTTTATAGGTTTACCAAGCAAGCGTATGAGAGTGGATTTGGTGGAGGGGGAGAGTGAGAGAGTGGATGCTGGATCCGGGAAGATGAGGCAAGCTACGTTGGAGACACGTTCCTTGGACTCCCAGAATCTGCTCGAGAGAGGCAAAGAAAAGGACCATGTTGGAGTTTTCCCACGACTCTACTGATCTGCTTCACACCAATATTTTCTGGGACAGTGACGCTAGTGCGTTTCTTCCCTCCGTGCGCGTGCATGGCCAAGCAGTGGCCCCAGTTTTCAGCGCCACCACTGCGGCAAAAATTTCTTTAGCAAAGCTAATGGCTGGTGCCTAACTTCTTGGAGCATCATAAAGTTTGAAAGTAAAACAAATGGTAGGCTAAACTAGTGTGGCACGGCTAACCTGAAGTGTGACATGTTGAGGCTTTAATCCAAACATCCCATAGCCTCTCTTCTTTCAGACCTCACATAGCTTTGAGGTCACTTATAGACCACTTCTCTTTCTACGTATTATAATTAATCTTAAATGGATCATACTCAACAGAAAATGGATGTCATAATAAAGTGAACTAAAAAGCTCTAAAAAATGTCCATGTCAATGCCTTTTAATTTTGCGGCCATATCGTTCATAGTCATGATATGTTCTCTAACGCCGCTTGAGTCAGCATACTTAGTGGTGAGCATTTTCATGATCATTGTACTGGCTTAACCTTTTGAGGAGCCCTTGAATTGCTACTCCACTAAAGCCAGATCTATCTTAGCACAAATGGACTTAGAAATTGCTTCTCTGATCCTAACTGATATTGTGCTCTTCAAGATCATGAGGGACATACGGTTAGACCGCTCGCACTTTTCCTTAGCAACCTCATAGACCTTGGTTTTCTCAGTAAGGTTCTGATCATTAGAGGTTGGTGAAGTGGGTACAGATTCCCTAAGCACGATGTTAAGATCTATAACCCCGAGAGTGAGAATATGCTCTTTCCAAGTAGGGAAGTTGGTTCTAGTGAGTTGTTGTATTCCATTGAGGTACCAAAAAACAGTTGAAGGGTTCATGGCTAAATTTAAATATTAAATTAGTAATTGTATTAAAGTCCATAAAATAAGTATTTGTCTGGCATGGAATTAATTGTACGTTGACCTAATTAATAATATGCTAATGAATAAGAAAAAAAATAACAATACTAATTCACATCATTGTTGAGCAGAAACGAAAAAGGACATAATCATCTCATTATCGAGGAATTAATTCTAACAATTTATGATTATAATCAACTTTGGTCAGAACATAATCATGGACCAGTAAAATTAATTTCATTAATCCTTAAAATTAGATCTAGTCTTAAACCAAAACTTCCAGTTAGTTCTATTTTAATTGTAGACAAAGTTAACCTCATAAAATAATTGAATTATCACATAATTAGAATTAGCTAACAATGAATAAAAGCTGAACAATAGCAGAAAGTAAATAAAACATAAAACAACCCTTAAAGGAAAACACAACCCATAAACAATAATTCACAACCTAGCGCTGAAAACCCTAAAAACTGCCTAGTTATGCGTCACAACTGACGCAAAAGCTAATGCATTAAATCCCTTTATCCGATCCAAATCAACCAGTGGAGCCCATGCTTGGCCCAACCTAATGATGCCCACAGAGGAGCATGTGGCCCAGCACACCCTCCACTGTCTTATCCGCCCGAACATGTTAGGGGTTGGTGTTTCAAAAAAACTCGAACCCTAATGACTCGATGGCTTCTTCGGTGGTGACACGCTTGTGGCAGCGACGACGAGCGTGAGAGTCATGTGCTTAGCAGAGTGCAAGGAGGAGCTGGGTAACCATGACGCGGTGGTGGTGTGTATGAATGCGACATAATCATGACGAGGGAAGACTAAGGATAGAGCAGAGGGAGGCTGATGAGTACTCATCTCGACGAAAAGGGTACTAAGCTCAGTTGGTAGGGATCTAGATTTTTCCAGAAATATTTCGGTTCTGGATTCTATCTGTAAATATTTATCTGGTGATTCAGAATCATATTTGAAAATCGTTTGACTGCCTGGCTAAATTTGGTTTCTTGAAAAAGAGAATGGCGGTGCAACTTGCAAGACTAATTTACTCTTGTCCTGATTTGATGTTTTTTTTTTTACAAGTCATATATATCTCTCTCAAGCTAGCACTCATAGCACACAACTGCATCACTGTCATAGCCAATATTACCATATACTGCTAGCCAACATCGACTGTATAAAGTTCTTCATATCAGCTTTATTAGTAAGACCTGGACCAGCACGATATGATCATGGGACCGAAAGAATACGACTGTATAAAGAATCATGCAGCTGACATAACCTGAAACTTACGATGGCTGCCATACAGTGCGTGGCAGCAGTCGTTGCAAGCAGCAGCCAAATCACGGCAAGTTTTTTTGTTTTTCAACACCAGTCAACTGCACCATTCGTTATCTTCCAACTATCAGATGATCAGCAAATTCACCAATTGGGGAAACATTACTTTGTAATCACACAAAGACACCCCCACACCTAAAACAGATGTATCAACAGTCATTTTACAGCAAGCATTGTCTTTTTCCCGAATACTACAGGAAACATTGCTTTGTACAGTAAAATTTCAGTGCCATCAAACATTACTTTGTAATCACACAAAGACACCCCCCACACACCTAAAACAGATGTATCTGAAAACTGAGCTCTACACCATCCAGCCTGAAAAAGATCATACGTACTCCAGCCCGAAATATGCAACACACATAGTCTGAAACCCAATGACCTATGATCTATGATGTCTGCCATGATTAAAGTTTGAGACGATCAATCCAACAAGGTAGCGAATGTTACAATCCGCAGCTAGCAACGGCCAAAAAACTGCAAGAACACCAGTGAAGCTTCGTTTGTTTTGTTGCAACCATCAAATTCAGCATTTGATAATTGATATGTTTCTCTGTGCTACGCTGCTACCTTCGAAGCTCTGCGATTGGAGGAGATTCTGCGTGCGCCTTTGGCTCGCCGGAGCTCAGGCAGCGCGTCGTCGAGGGGCAACGACAGTTGAGTGAGGAAGGTGAAATGAGCCTCCCTTTGCAGTTACCAAAGCTAATCCCTCCCAGAGCGACCTGGTGGAGTCGAAGAACGCCTTCATCTGCGCGACCATGGCGCCGTACCTCATCGGGAACCCGAACAGCACCCCGTCGGCCTCCTCCAGCTCCGCCGCGGACACGATGACGGGGACCACCGGGTCCTTGGCTGGCGCCTACATCTTCTCCACCACCTCCAGCGGAAGCGTCTCGGGGACCTGCCATAGCACCGCCTCCACCCCCTCCACCGCGCCCGCCCTCACCAGCGCCTCCACGTTCCCGTACATCGATTAGAGGCGGCGGAGGAACGGGCGGATCGGGCGAAGAGGCTGCGAGGGGCTGGTTTGAGCCGGTGACGGGCGGAGGGGCGGTGGCCGAAGTGAGAGCACCAGCAGGTCCGGTGGGCGGCGGGCGGACGGCGAAGGCAGAGGCAGGGAAGAACGGGAGGAACCCCAATGGAAAACGCGGGTAATTTGGCTGAACTGCAGGGGAAGTACGCAATGCCGAGCCCGTTTCTCCTGCGATCCCCACGCCCAGTTGCAAAACACAGGGGCATTTGGACTGATTCTACCGATCCAAGAAAGAAATCGAAACGTTTCGAGGTGCCAGAATTTGGGGGATTTTAGGGTGGGGCCGAAATTTCTGGGTTTTCATGCCTTCCGATCCTTTTCTACTCTAATTGCTACATCAATCATGTGGAAATCGTAGCAAACTGATATCATTTATCATGGGATCAACAAGAGCCGATCAAAATTGCATGAACTGATGTAGACCCGAAGGGGAATTAAGGACAAATTCAGGAAAATTCGGCTTGATCCATGGGATTAGTGGTAACCGTAGGCTCTTGATACCAAATGTTAGGATGAATCAATCTTTGTAGTGGGATTTTAACTAATCAGATGAACACAATGCATAATTAGTGCGGAATTATAAGTTAAGAATCTGAATTTGGCCAAGCCGTCCCCTTATTGTCGGTGTAGAGTGCTTGAATTGGTCCCTGAAGATCCTCGGTGGTGTGGATGGGTCTTCAGATCAGCGGAACACCTTCCAGATTGGTTTGGAGAGGAAATGAGTGGGGGCAGTTGCTAATCCTAGACTAATTACGTGACTAATCTTGAGTGCAAGGCTACCCCACCTTTTTACAGAGCTAACTGACCCGTGATCTAACCAGTTCTGCGTTTAGCCCCCCAATCAAAGGCGCTTTGGACGATTAAAGCTCTCCTTGATGGCGCCAAGTTCAGAGGCACAGGTCATGCTCGCAGCAGTATGGAAGAATAACAATGGCAATGATACCCTGTTGGTATGATTAGCCTTGATGAGTTCCTGCATACCCCCTATTCCCATTCGATTACCTCAACATCCTGAAAGTACTTATGCTTGTAAACTGGGAATTCCTTGTTCATTTGGTTCTGTTTTCTTCTCCTTCATTTTTCAAGAAATCTTACCACCTTCATCTTACGCACTTTCTCGAGCTATATATGTAGGATCCATGCATGCAGCTGTGTGACTTTGGAACTTAACGAAGGAGCCCAGGGGAAGTACAAACCTTTTCCTTTTGTGGTAGAGTAACCATGTGCTATTGTCTCTACAATATTTGCATATGGAGACATTGCTGTTGCATATGGGTCCTTAAAGGCAGTCCGAGATTTGATTTTGAAGAGGAGAATCGAAATCTTTAAATAGTATCACAAATTAACGAGTCACAGTATGTTTGGAGTTAGAATTGGATTATCCGTTCACCAACCAGTATATCGAACGGTCAGACAAGACACCGTGAAGTTGCATGCTTTCCACAAATTCTCTCAATGATTAACAATCTTTTCGTTTTTTTAAAAAAATGAATCCTTCAGCTTATATTAAGAACACAAGGATACCAACGTTAGTTTCAGTAGTCAATAGAGACATTATGAAGCATACAACATTCCATGAAATTCTAAATTGTGCTCCCAGTGGAAGAGCTTAATCCATGCAATAGTAAATCAGTCATTTTTAATGCAAACGAGACTGGTGTTAGGTCCGTCAGCACTATTTTCTTCTTCTAGCATCTCTCAAGGCTGTTAGCTAGAGAGTTGCTTCTCATGAGAAGGATTGTTGGCAAAAATTTCTCCCTACGTGACCAAACACAAAATGGCGCAGAATCAATATCACCCCACAATATGCTACTAAGAGGCAACAAGAATGCGGTGATTAGACACAAATAAATTCCTGCATGCACCCCATTTCCATATGTGTCTTCAGCACCTCGAAGTAGCTTCCATATACATACATTCTGAATTAGTAACGATTGGAGTGCTCAAGAAAAGGAGAGGAGCCAAGGGGAAATGACCTAGCATATGAAGAATATATAGCTGAAAGCTTTATTGCACTCTCTTACACTAGTTTCCTTCTTTCTTGCTCTCGTCTCAATGCGGGTTCATCTTTACACTTTCTCCACCATAGGAATATATAAAACCAAGCATGCATCTGCTTGCTTTGGCTAACTTATAAGGACACGCGAGAAGTAGCACAAGGCTTCTTTTATTGCAAAAGTAGAACTGTAGTACAACAAAACCATGTTCGATTGCCTTTGGTAACAGCTCTTTTTGAAACAATGAAAAAAAGTTTTAACTTTTTACATCGTGTGATATATACAACTATTATTCATTATTACATCATTTTAGCTTATAGCTAAATGTTGAAAGGAAATAAAATAAAAGCATAAAAGATCATGTGAATGTAAATAATCGATCACATAGTCTAGTACTAAACCGCCACTCATTCTTGGCAAAGAACTCCATAGCTACCACCTCCAAAGCTTGGCATACCATGCTTATATTTTTTCTCTTATTTTCTACTGCATCAATCTCCAGAATCTTACCCAGTAAATACCCCTAAAAAGTGTTGCATAAATTTTTTTATTGTTTTCTTATCAAAGACAATATCATTACGGTATAGCTAAATTGCCAAAAAAGTGCAGCCACCACAATCAAGATTCTTTTCTTTTTATTTGCTCATAAGTAACTTAGCCAACCACCTATAGTATGGTAAATATATCTATATTTGTTAGCTATTTGGACTATCCGCTATAATGAATTAGCATAATGATAAAAAAAACATGTTGAATATTTTTGATGGGTTGCAAAAACTGCATTTGAGGCTACAATTCTAGTATGTTTTGACCAAGTTATCTTTGATCAAAATTACCCCTCTTTCAAATTCCACAAGAATATCTTTATTTTGAGTGGGAGCTTAAGTTTCCACATCTATTTATTTTGGAACATAATTGGCTTATTAATCATCTATTTGTACATGAAATGAACTGAAAAACTTCCATTCGCATGTAGTCGCCATCTAAATATGTCACATACATCGGAGCGGTTAATATGCACTAATTTTGACACTATATTATACCAAGCAATTAGTTTATCTCCAATAATTGATCGGTGGAAGGAGATGTTCAGTGGTATTATTCTTGTTACTTCCGCAACTGTGGCATGTTGCCTCCTAGCAACATGATACAAGGGTATTTCTCACTTCGGGATCTATTTCCTAACTATTTGTCAATCCAAAATCTAATATTAGTTCTGTCCTGTATTTGAAAAGAATCCATTTGAGGAGCAGGGGAAGGTGCCGGCAAGACGAAGCAGAGATGCGTTGTGCCCAGGTGGAAGCTAGAGCTGAGTCCACTTTGGTGAACCAATCAACGTATCTGAATAGGTTATGTATTTGCGAGAGCAAAATACTGGTACGTGGTGTACACATTTGAGATATGATTGTGTACAAAAGGTGGGAATATGGATCTACAGCTAGTAAAAAGAATTTGAGGTCCTGCTGCCAATGTACAGGGTAGTCCTATTGGGCTTCGCCCCTGGTTATGCAAGGAGGAAGAACAGGGGAGTGAGAGTGTGATGGAGGTGGAGTGCAGGAGCCTGAATTGGATGGGACTCATCTGATATAATATTAGAGGACAGTTATTGCTGACATATGGATCTCTCATATTTAATCTCATATGTCAACGACAACTGTCATCAAACGTAAAATCTGGATTACATAGATGTGTTAGGACTCATCACCATCGAATTTGGCAACGCTTTTTCCATGACGAGAGGGTGCTGGTCGGTGATGGTCATCTTGGCGAGCAGGCGCTCTCTGTCCCGCGCTCTAGATCCGACAAGAAAAATAGGGCTTGAGTGATTACTCTCTACAATTTGGACTGGAGAGGCTTGAGCGGGACAAAGGCAGAGAGAGAAAATGGAAAAATATTATATACAATAGTACCACAGATATCTCCGTCTGTACCACCGTTTGAATAGCCGACATCTCTATTAAATTTCACATTAGGAACATACGATGGCTATCAAAAAATGCTGTGACGGCCATTGAGAGAGGAGACGTCTAAAGCAGCATGGGTTTTTTCCCCGAGAAAACAAGGAAGATGAACAGGGCTGCATCGGGTTGTCTCCTTTTTTACGTGCCTGTGGTGGGGCCCGTTGCAACTTTATAGCTGAGCACACCACACGCGTGCCTATTATGGCTTTTACTTTTTGTAATTATGTTTTTTAGATTTTACTTTTCTGCAAATCACCCTGTCAGATCGCATTTCAAGTGCCACGTGTCGCACAAATTGCCGGGGTGCATGCGACCTTGTGCCCTTCGAGTATTTCCGTTCTACTTATTCAGGCTACTGCAAATGACACCGTGCGTGCCGCTCTTCATTTGGGAACACAGATCGAGTCAAGATCATACTTAGTTAATACTGTGTGAGATGATAATATCACACGTGGCCGGCAACATTTTTTTCGGTTGAAGCATTAGTGGATATTTATATTATAGATCAATCCAATATTTTGTCAAACTCGTGGTCAAAGCTATTAATACTCTAATGTACGTGTATCTTCAACTCTCATTTGAACATGAGAGTGTCCAAGTTCAAACCTCACTTAAACCTTGGTGGCAGCTCCTGTGAGCATCCATATATCTTTCCTTAAAGATTTGTGAGTTTGAAAAAGTTCTGAAGCACTCCATGACGTTAACAATTCCAAACCTCTTAACTCTGAAGGAATAGCATCGAATTATTGCAATGCAACAACCAACAAGATGGTCACATTCTGAAACCTCCGTGTTCTAGCTTATTTTCTTCGGGAGCACGGTCCTTTTGATGGCCTCATCGTCAGAAAATCACTTCATGATGATGGCCAGATTACCTTTCTGACTCCTCCAAGATAGTGAGTCAACGAATATGAATATGATTAGCCATTATGAATTCCTCAGACACCAATCTATCGCTAACATATGGATTAGATGAGGGAGCGGATCCACATATCAGAGGATCCCAGTTGGAATTCCTGCATGCCTGCCATTTCTATTTGATCTCCTCAACATCATGAAACTACTTTTTGCTTGCCCACTGGAAACATCCTGGTCGAATTCTCTTCTGTTTTCTTATCCTTCATTCCCAAGAAATCCTCCAACCATTAAGATTTTAGCATAAAAAAGGAGCGAAATAGGTGCACTAGAAAGATAGATTGCTACAGTTCTCTCTAAGCATTGTTGGCTTCACCTTCATCAGCCGCTCTTGTACATCTTAGGGACTCCTTGTTTTCCGATGGGAAAACTATGCGACCTCTGACACCATCTAAAAAAGTAGTTGAAGTTGTGTAACGGAAATAAATGAAGAGAAGATGTGTTGTCTTCAACAATTCAATGACTTGGCAGAAAATAATGCGACATGTTGCATTCATGCTTCTTCTGTATATGGACCTTTCCTCATCTTCTTCCACTACTGTACATAATTTATTTTAGATTTGTCATTTAAAAATAGTACCAACAGATTATATATGAGAAGTGCTTCTAAACCACTCCTTTTAGTCCGAAATAAGTATCGTTTTGAATATCAACACAGTTTTCAAAATATAACTTTCACTACTCGAAAGTACCGAATGATTCAAGAGGGGATGAATTGGGTAATTAAAAATTTCTACCAAAATCTAAAATAAATAGCAAATTTAGCCTAAAAGAAAGGAAATACGACTACACAAACAAGCTAGGAGAGGGTAACAAAGCAAGCAAGCAAAGACACTAAGAAGATGCAGAATTTGAAAGCTTGCAAGAATGTAATACTCAAATTAAATTACGGAATAGCAAAGAGATAGATAAGAGAATACGAATTTTTTTTCAAGGTATCGAGGAGTTGACACTCCCCCTAATCCTCGTTAGAGTATCCACCAAAGATATCGCTCTCCTTTGAGTAACCAAGAGTCAAGTGCTTCCTCATGAGTGCCACTTCTCTATTTCCGAATTAGCGGGCACCAAACTAAGTACATAGCTCTTCCCGGGGCTCCCACAAGAACTCCAAGAGCTCATCGATAATACCTCTAATCACCAAGACCGGCTAGGTGTTTACAACCACCAAGAGCAACAAGCTAATAGTTTTACTTGACCAAGATCAAGCCTTGACTACAGCTAGATGCACACTTGCTACTCTCCAAGCACTAATAAAGTCCTTAATCTTTAATTAGGGACTAACAGGGGCAGACCCACAGGGTAGTCCTAGTAGACCCAGGACTACCCTGGTCCAGCCCAGTTCGATTAGTAATTAGTTAGCCCAGTTGTAAAAAAAAAATCAAAAAAGCCCATGACTGGTTTCGGTGATCGTCGTGACGACTCGCCTCCTTGCGCCGCTGCTAAGTCTCCTTGCCTCCTCATCCTCCGTTGTAGCGCAATCGCCGAACCCAAAAAAATAAGGCGAAATCGCCGGTAGCGCAACTACGCAAGGTAGAAGAAAAGGGGTCGATCCATCGACCATCGGTCCAATTGGTTGCTCCCCTGGTATGGTAGGATGGTACTTCCATCAAGGCATCAATCCATTATCCATCAGTTCATCCGGCAAGGCATCCGCAGCACCTTGCAGTTGCAGACCATCAAAGCATCAATCCATTATCCATCAGTCCATCCGGCAAGGCATCCGACAACACCTTGCACCTGGTACGTCAGTACATGAGTACGTCCATCGACCATCGGTCCATCCGCAGCCCCACTTCCATCGTTTTCTTGTATGATCATATCGGACTGCATTGTTTGGTTTTTCTTGAAGTAGCAGACTAGCAGGAGCAGGACCGTGTCCGCGTGTCCCTGGCATCGTCTGACGGGCCTACCGTGGCAGCGGCGGAGGCCAAGCAGAGCCTGGAGCGGTAAGCGTCTTTTTTTTTTCTGTTGCATCTCACAGCTACTGTCACTTTTTCTGAATAATTGGTTTCAATCATGGTTGCTTTATAGAGATGAAGAGGCAGGGAGATATTGCTTCGCTTTTCCGGAAACATGAGGCAAAGGCAAAGAAAATTGCGATCGAAAAACATGCTCAAACTCAAGAACAAGAATCATCTCCGATTCCGGCTATGGCTAAAGAGCAATCTTAAGAACAACCACATTCTGTTCCGATTCCGATTGTAGCTGAAGAGCGACATCAAGAACAAGAACCACCTCCAATTTGTGATGTTGATCGTCTCGAACATGATCCTGCTTAAGAGTGCCTATTGCAAGCTATAATGCCAATGATCAAAATACAGTTCGGAGAGGATATATTCTAAAAGGTCCATGCCAAACTTATGCCCATGATTACCCAACCAGGAACATATACGGTAAAGATCATCGCTTTAGTATTATTTGGTTCCATAAATATCCTTGGCTTGAATATAATATTGAGAAGGATGCAGTATTTTGCATGGTATGTTATTTGTTTGGCAAGGGAGGCAGTAAATTTGTTTAAGGGTGGTTGGAGAAATTGGAATATAGGTAGTGATGCACTTGACAAACATGTGGGAGGTATAGATAGTGCTCACAAAGCTGCGCAAGAGAGATATGATTTATTTGTGCAAGGTAAACCAATTGATGATGTTATTCTAGAGGTGTCATAACATGATCTAAGTCTCTACAAGGTTAGGTTGACCTATTCATTTAGATGTTTGAGGTTTTTTTTGCGTCAAGGTTTGCCATGCCGTGGACATGATGAAAGTAAGAAATCTAGCAATAAAGGGAACTTTCTTGAATTTTTGGACTGGCTTGCAGGAAATAATGAAGAGGTTAATAAGGTTGTTCTGAAAAATGCTCCAAGAAATTGCGTTTTGACTTCCCCTAAGATACAAAAGCAAATTATTAAATATTGTGCCGGGGAAACCACTAGACATATAATTGAAGAACTTGGTGATGATCACTATGCAATATTTTATTATATTCTCTAGGTTCTTATTAGTTTGTGTTTCAAATTTGAGCTCATTTGGAGGTCATTTGATATGGTTTTCTTTGTTTTTCCTCAAGTTGCACTGTGCTGAAATTCCTGTTTCGACAAAGCCGGTTAGATTGACCCCTCCACCCCCCCTAAAAATGGAGTTTGGTACTGTACAGATCTCGGAGAGACTAAGTGGTCAGTTTAACTTACTTTTGAGGTTTTGGTGTTGATTTGTCTAGAGCTCGTCCGAGGTTGTTTCCACTGTGTTTTGGTTGTTTTCCTTGGTGATTTGAGAGCTTCGTAGCTTGGTTCTTAGAGTCATTAGGTCATCATACCTAAGTGATCTTAGGAGCTGCTTGGCAGAGCTCTAGCTCTAGATCTATTCCACAGTGGAGCAGATCCACCAATGAAGCTGGAGCTATTAGTATGTGTGTTTGACTATCATGTTGGCTCCAGATCCATGAATAAGAATATTTAGGATGAATTGCCCATGCTATCATTTAAGTTTTCACTTGTGCGCTATTTTGTTTGTGATCGTGTTTTCAATTACTATTTTTACATGTGAATAAAATAACATCTGAATATCTTATTACACATCCAAACGTAAGATGAAAAATATTTGTTAATACAATATATGAATTCTTTTAGTTTTAAACCCGGGCCTGTATTAGGAGCTCGAAAAATAAAAAGATAACAAGCCTGGTCTCATTTCCATTTTACCATATCAATGAAGCATCTTGTGCTTTGGAATCTACACAAAAATTCAGAGAACCCTTTACATATGATCACACAACTGAACAAAAGACAGGGAATATGAACTGATACAATTCATGAATTCTTACAGTTTTAAACCCCGGCCTAAAATCTAACAGTGCCCCTGATTTAACTCACAAGTAACAAACTACATGTACACATAGTTACAAACGCCTCATTGCATTTGACATGGAGAAAAATGGCTTAACGTCGGTACTAGCCCGATTACCGACACCAAGTTTAGCATCAGAAACAGGATCTGATCACATGCATGTTGCATAAACGAAACTAGAACATGCACTTAGTAATTTGTATTTAGCCGCCTAACATCCTAGGCCATTAGAAGTAATGCAATTAGCAAGTTTGGAGAAGCCATTTATGTGTTATTTATATACCTTGTAAGAACAACCCACTTAGGTGCTTATGAAAGATATATCATTTTTCCACCTACCTAATTGCAGTATTCAACTGTAAGAAGACATATATATCACTTTTGTTTTATATAATGAGAATTGTGAAAGTAGTAGCAAAAAATATTACTGACAGGTAGCAAGAAAGAAAATAACAAGTTCTCACATAGTCCACAATTTGCATTTGCAAAACATCCAGATAATAAAATAAATTGCATTTGCAAAACATCTAGGCAATAACCAATCTAGCAAATTACAATGATGAGAATCAGTAAAGACATTTGAGAATCAAGATAGAGACTATAGGAAAGAACATATGACCACTACTACATAATCAGTGAAAGCATATGGAGTGCCACAGACAGTTTCTTAGGACCCATCACTGACAAAATAACCTCAAACAATTGCTAAGACAGATATGTCTGTAACAAGATCGTTGTCTGGGTGTGCCTAAACTCACAGACGGTTTCTACAAATACATCTGTTACTATCATACATATACATATGACATTTAGAAAAACATATCTATGATATTGTCACAAACGATTTCTTGTAAGATCTGTCTGTGTCTGTATGATAAGCATAGATGAATTTTATGAAAACACGTCTGTATTTAAAGATCCGAGAACTATTTTAAATTTGATCACCCGTCTCCTCTAGCTCTTTTGGCTCCCCCCCCCCCACACAACCCTTTCGTCTCCTCTGGCTCTTTGGCTTTCCACACACAACTATCTCATCTCCCTTCAATATAAAGTGACAAGGAATGTTTATCTTCCTTGCTCTACTCGTTGCCATTTGAGTGTTCATCTTCTACACACATATCTATGGATTTTTTCAAGTTGGAGAAGCGAGATCTGGGTGCCAAATCCCCTTCATTGCACTGAGGTGAGTATTGTAGGATTCCCATCACGGTTTTATTAGGGTTTGCTTTGATCCGTGTAACTGAGGGTAATGTCTTATTTTTACCGTAGATCTTTAATGGCTCAGTTCACGGCAATCAGGTGCTGACAGGATAGGGTTGTCCCTATGGCTGCTTCTATGGTACGGATGCTTGGCATTAACTTCAGCCGGGTGGATTTCGTGTTCTTCGCTGCTATGAAGGGCCCCTCCGTGGATCCTTTTTTTTGCTGTGAATTGTGTTCTCTATTCTGTTCTTACAGATAAAAATTTATCTATTGTTGTTTATCACAATGGAGATATTTTCGTGAACTGCAAGACTGGTTTGAACGAGTATTTCTTGTTTAACCATAGTTGGCGGTTTGACAACAACCTAGTTTGGTTTTGGCTCATGCATGAGATAGTCAGGATAGAGCCTGATCCGGATGACTAAAAGATGCTCATTGAAGATGATGTGGGTTGACGTTGTGCTGAAACGCTTGAGGTTGAGATGATGTCAATCATTTCATCTTTTTGGAAGACGGCATCGACCAATGATGTCAATCATTTTGTCCTTCTGGAAGATGGAGTCGCCATGATATCAAGCATCTCACCTTTTGGAAGACAACATCGCTAATGATGTCTATCATCTCATCCTTTTAGAAGACAGCATCACCAATGATGTATAGCTAGGGATTGGAAAGGGTCACATAGACGGTTTTTTTTTAAAAAAAAACTCCTCTCAGACACTTTTTATAGACGGGTTTTAACAAAAACCATCTGTGACTCTTACTGCTCACAGATGGATTTTTTTTAAAATCCATCTATGATCCTTACTACGCATAGAAAGTTCCTCAGAAATTCTATCTATTTATAACTATATTATAGACACAGTTGTAACTGTTTGTAACAAGATCGATATCACAGACACTTTTGCAGAGACATAACATATAACCTTTTGTGATAGAGTTTAAATATATCTGTAATAACTCGTTCTGTGGTAGTGGACTGTTGCGTTCATTAGTCTTCGGAAAAGAAAAGAAAAAGGAGAGCTTGCATCAATCAATATTGTCCTCACAAAGTTCTACAATAGTGTTCTACGACTAACTCAGGCAAGAAAGAGTTCTTTGTTGATTGGACAATATGAAGCATATCCTCTTTGCCTGGCTAACTCTCAGCCCCCGCACTCTATGAGCAACAGGTAAGCATCAGATTGTGTGCGTCATATCTGAAACAACTAGCTAGCAG
Source organism: Phragmites australis (assembly GCF_958298935.1). Taxonomy (NCBI): domain Eukaryota; kingdom Viridiplantae; phylum Streptophyta; class Magnoliopsida; order Poales; family Poaceae; genus Phragmites; species Phragmites australis. The sequence continues at coordinate 12,096,570 of NC_084924.1, forward strand.
GAGGAGCTTCAACAAAGATCCGGTGCGTCAGATCTGAACTACAAACAAATTAGATCGAGCACATCAAAAGTGGGACGAAACTCACCTTGCCAGTGAGGAGGATCACCTTAGACGACCAGACGAGGAGGAGCTTCGACAACCGGGGAGGAGGATCTTTGACGGCTTGAGGGATGGTGGTGGGTGAGCCTGAGGGATGCGACATGCAAGCCTGAGCATTGGTGGCAGGCTTCATTTTCCGGCAGCATGCTAGGGCTTCGAGTGAGCCATTGCCAGAGTAGGAAAGAACGAGTCACGAAGGGGAGGGTCGAGCGAGGGATGGGGTATTACCTCAGTGGTAGTGGTGGGTAATTTGCTCCTAACTCCACGAGGACATTGGTAACATGATTTCGTTGAGCATCATTTTACCTGCTACACAAATTTATATTGTGAGGAGAGCAACTATGTGGAACGGACTACTTCAAGAAAACATGAAGCCACCCCATTTGGTAGGGTTTTACCTAGATCTAGCGTGGATCCTGGATCTAGAGTCCTGCCAAACACCCCATTAGCCCTCTACAAGAGAGGCACATTTGGTGATAATTAGGAGAAGCCATCCAAACGTTTGGTGAGGCACCTTTTCACCCTTCCCCCTCTAGTCGTCTTTCTAGCTCCCTCAAAAAATAAATCATGAATTAAACAAGTAGCAACTAGTCTTATAGTCTATGCTTCTTATTTATTGGAGGCTAGATGGAAAATCTAAATCTAAAAGTGATGTTGGTGGTGATAAAATGCCATCTACACCCCATAGCCCATCACACACATCGCTCTTTCATTGACACCATACCTGAAAGTAAGAAGAGGGGTAGGATATAAAATCTTAGCAAGCAACAATATAAAAGTATCATATCACATATATAAGTTGGTTATTAGATTTTAAATAACCCAATCAACTCAATGCCGAATATATCATGTCTTTAACTCCATGATCACCAACCCTAAGACATTGTAATGGTGCAAAAATGTACTTATGCATGCCATGGACACCATGAGCTCTATGAACAATGTCTAAGCTCATATGCAAACTTCATTGTACCAGTACGAGGTTGTGACTAATTGTGATGACCCAATCTTTTTTCTTCATATGCATGCATATGTAATGAAATAGATACAAACATGATGCATCATTAATCATAAACTACACCACAAGTCAGGATGCACCTTCACCATAAATTCTGAAATATAAAACATATGGATAGCCACTCCATGTGCAACCAAATGCACACCATTAAACTCATCGAGACAAGGTGATATGACATACCACATTGTAACAACAATAACTCCGCAAATTGAAGATTGAAAAACACAACATCACATGGTTCATGAGTAGTATACATATTCAAGTTGAGATTGCTATTTATAATGTCACGTATTGTAATTGTAAAAAGATATATAAGACATGGATGCTTCATGACATAAGAAACACCTCTACGTTCCTTGACTTTATCAAAGAACCTTGATGGCAAAGCTTAAGAACGTTAAAACCTTTCAATACAATGGTTATCTCATATTAAAAGAGTAGCACACGTTCATACGTACACACCATTTCCCCGCCTCAACGTTAAACAGCTTGTTGTCCATATAGTGTTAAATATAAAAGCTGCACCCAATAGATGTAACCATAGGAGAAAACTTATGTTCAGAAACTACATTTAATATCTCACATAACCTAGTTGGACAACTTCTTAAACCTCTGAATAAAACACATTGTGAAATAGCCCATGACTGTAACCTGTCTTCTGCAGTACAGTCGCCTTAACATTTTGGTATCTATTTTTCTACAATAGAAATAGCATAGAATGAGTACATTAAAAACATGTATTCAGAAATTCAACTCCACAAGAACGACTATTTCCGTTTCAGGGTATTTACACATGAACTTGCCAACTTGGACAGCTAATCAATCCCAGACACCTCCCATTCCGATTGGTTCTTGTGCAAATGATGCTGGTAGAGCTGCGGGTAGATATATTTGGGCAACCTTTCTCGCCTGTGTAACATTCTAGTGGCAAGTTAGAGAAACATTGTGTCTGCGAGTATCAAACCAGAAGGCCAAAGGTGGCACCTGGAGCAACATCTTGTGTTCAGTGATCTTTCTTCTTTGCCCTGTTTTCCTTCTTCAGTGAACTGCAAGGTAGAAAGGTTGACGTCAATAACAACATGCACTTTGATAGAAAAGAACTGATAAACATTGCTCTGTGATGATCTTCAGAACCGTTAGTCACCCTCATTGCTTAAACTAGAACACACCAATGACATGAAAACGAGAACGTTTTTGCAATTACTTCTACAGCTAAAAACAAGACAAAATAGTCATACAGTATTTTCTTTTTATTTAAAGAACCACATTAAATTTTGACTAACCGAAAGAAATTCCAGACGCCTCATGTTCCCATTTGAATACCAGATACCTGTTGGGCACAGACACATGAAGACAACCATGAATTGAGAACTTTTTCTTCAGAAAAAGTTGAAGAAAAATTTCATAACTTTAGATTTAAGAAGTCCAGATTAAATGGAAGAGAAAACCAATATGATTAGCCTCCATACTTCTGTTATTTCTTCTCCCTTTCTCTCGATCTTTTTTACCTTCGCCTCCCCTCTCTTTCCTTTGAACTGTTCTTTCCTTTGAATGAGAGCTGCAAACTGCAGTGTTATATCATCCCAACCCAATTTAAATGGGCCATGGGTGAAACGATAATGACTGAAAAACGATGCGATGTATCTTCAGCACATCATTGTCTGCCGACAGTAGAAGCAAGTGAGTTGCTGTGTTGGTACAAGTGCTACTGTTCAATATTTACTGATTGGTCTTATGTACTTATTGTGCGCCATCGTAGACGTGTCAAGTAGTGTGACTAGGTAACTCAAATATGATGTGAATATACATGAAACTTCACAGGCCAAAATAGAAAGAAAAGGGAAGAATAACTGATGTACGTTGTGTCCCAGGTTGGGTGTTACCGTGAGTGGCAGACTACATGACCGTTGATTATTGCCAGCCGTTTTTTTTCACCATCTAAATTCTCGTTGGGAAGGAATTTTCGTTTCTTTCAGCGTTCTAATATTTTTTTTACGATTTTCGTTACGAAGGGATTCTCAAGATCATTTCCTTCAGGACGGAATTCTCTCTTCTTTCCTTTCGCGATTCTCCTCGAAAGGAAGCTGTTGGAGATAAGAGAAAATAAAAGAAATAAAAATAAGAAAGGGTATCGAAAAGGAAACGAAATGAAGAGAATATAGTTGAAGATAATCTTAGGTTAGCATAGGTGCTTGTAACAGCTACAACACTGAAACATTAACACATCACTTCGTATACATGTGGGTTCAGTTGAAAACCCGTTCATTGAAGACAACATCTAAGGAGTCAGTAGTACATTTCAGAATGATTTGGTTAATCCTTTCCCCATAATTCAGAAGGAGAAAGATTCAACGAGCAACACTGCTTAGTAGATTTTAGAACGATTTTCAGCTTTATTTTTCTTATGCCATAAAGAGGACGAAGTGTTCAGTTTCATTTGTTTTCATCAACGAAGTGAAAATAAAGAGAAGCCTTGGTACAAATGTGACTGACCCAGACAAATTCCCATTGCCTTCCCATTCTCATATTTGAGGCTTATGAACATTACACATCTGCAGGGAAGAGACACACGAGAAAAAAAAATCAAGCATGGATTAAGATTTAAGCATTCAAAAACAAATGGGTGCAGCAGAGGTACAACTTGTACTAGAAAGAACGATATCTCATGCTGTAGTTCTCGGGGTTGTTTTCTTTTCTTATTGCGTTTGACAGCATGTATGTCATTATAGCAGGTTAGTTTATTGCCGTAAGAAAAATCAAGGAGTAGGTGAGCTTGTGAAATGGAAATAAGAGTGGGGGAGATTTGATATCTTCAGCAACTGTTTACTAAAAACATCTCAACAATTCAATGAATTTGCAGTACATTTGTAGCATGCTGTATTCAGAACAATTGGCAGCACATTATATGACAATGTTGCATACATAATAGCTTATGGCCCTGTTTGACATAACTTATTACTAGCTATAAGATGAAACAAACAAGCTGATTTATTGCTAATTTTTAAAAAGCTGCAAAGCTGGTTTCTAATGAAATGAACTAAAAGCTGATAAGTTGATTGAGAGTGATTTTTCTGAAAAGTAGTGTGCTGAGAACTTAAAAAATTCTCATAAAAGCCAACCGTTTTTGGCATAAGCTATAAGCAGTTTTTAGCGAAAACCGCTTTTCAGTAAAAGTTCATAAATTTTAGCTATACCAAACATGATCTTTGTCTTCAATTTCCATTCTAGGCTACTGGAACATACCAGGGGCTCTTGATCTGGGAACATAGCTAGTATTATCATCATTTTGTTTAAAATGATACCATCACACGTGAGGTAATTTTTTTGTTGAAGCATGGATGCGCATTGATATCATAGCATAGTCATCCAAAACGGGGTAGATGGTGCGTTCCCCGACCTTGGGACGCCGTCCCGAATCGAGGGTGAGGGATGTTGCGGGGTCGCAACAAGGACATCGCATGGGAAGCGAGAGGACGTGGAGAGGGATGAGATGGATCTAACCTTAGCCGTCTCCGTTGCAGATCCTCACTGCCGTGCATTCCAAATTCTCCGGTGATGCTGAGAGTAATAGACTAATAGAGAGATGAGGCTGACGAGAGCTTCCGATTTTGCTATCCACTGGTGCGAGGAGGTGAGCAACGACAAGGGATCTATGGTGGCGACGGAGGTGCTCTGTGTGAGGAAGAAGACGAGGGGGAAGGGAGACCAATAAGTGGTACCTATGTGCGTGAGTTGAGTTGTGGAAGGGTATTAGGGCGAGTTAAGTGGACGTAAGCTTTGAGCTTCGACAGTGGGTTGTTGGGCTAGCATGGTTCTATTGGGCTGAGTCAACGCCAACCTCTCTGCTTCTCTCTCCTCCCTTCTCTGTTTCTCTGACATCTATGTAAAACCATACCTATAACCCAGGCTATCGACTCGAATGAACCAAGGTCATTGATCCATGTTACGAACTATCGTTTTGAAGAACAGTACCCCTTCAACCCATATTTGGGCATCCGCGACCCTCGTCCCTTGACCCTGTTTCTTAACCCCATCGACCTAGAATTCTGTAACTATGTATCATAGATTAATCACAGTCTCACCCAATGCCGTTGCAATTATTCAGCTATTCTTTGCCAATTTATATGCAAGCTGTCTCATTTAAGCATGGGAATGGCCAAGAAAACACGAGAACAATAGCTTAGGCCGCACCACGATGTCTGCTATTGTAAGCAATAAGCATCCACATATTTTCCTTGTTGATAAATGGCCAGAATTTACAAAAAAAAATAAATCACCTTCACATGCTAAAAGACAATTCGAAACCTCAAATAAATAAAATTAAGCCACTGCATTCTAAGCTCAAATTGCTCGTCATATGTTTGGAAGCACGGTCCTCAATGGTCTTAACTTGGAAGGAAAAATTCTGTAACATGGTGCACATGTATCTTGTATCTCAACCATGTATTTACGTTGAGGTTCGTGCTAAAGGGTTAGGTTAAAAAAACACAGAATAAATAAGAGAATCAATAGATGAATAAGAAAAATAGCCGGTTGAGATACGTACAAACCGCGTTACAGAGTTGCATTTCCCGCCTAAACTTCAGTGTAACACCTCCATCATTGATCCACGATAGTCACAATACCCCATTGTCTCATCCAAACTAGTCAGTGCGTCAAGATTTCTGGATATCACTAGCCACGATGAATTCCTGTATGCCTTTCATTTCCATTTGATCTCCTCAGCACCCTGCAACTAACTATTAGGATATTATGCCTCAAATTAGAGATAGAATTGTAGTCTAATATAACTCCTCAGCGCCTATAAATATAGATCATCCTTATACCATATTACATATATCAAATAGTAGATATTGTCTCTCATGGTTTTTTACCTTTTCATTAAAGGGCTTTTCACATTAAATCTCGTGCCTCCCGTATCCATTAATTCCCAACACTAACTATGCTGATACAATGAGAAACTGAGAATATCTTGTTTATTTCTCTTCTATTTTCTTCTCCTTTATTTTTCAATAAATCCTACCACCTAAATCTTTACACATGTTCTCAAGCTATATATTTGGGATCCATGTATGCAGCTGTGTATGGAACATATCCAAGGATCCCTGGGGTGGTACAATCCTTTTCCTTGTGTAGCACTACTACATAACGACACATCATTGCCGGCTTCAAAACCCTTTTCACTATCGGTTTTGGAACCAGCAATGCGTAACGGGCAGTGATAATTAGGGACTATCATTGCCGGCTCGGGAGACCGGCAACAAAGGAGTTATAATTGCCGACTGGAGGTTTTAGCCAGTGGTAATAATGAAGGATCACTACCAGCTGATGATTTCAGGCTGTAGTGTTTTACCTCAACTCCCTCCATGTGCTCCTTCTCTCTGTCCTGTCTCTATCTCCTCAATCTCTTCGTCTCTCTCCCTCTCAATACATGCATACAATGAGACATATATTGAATATAAATAAATAATAAAAACATCTTCATTAATACATAGTAATTCGTGTCATATTCGAATGAACACATATTACAAGTCATAGGCATCGACAAATACACACATATATATAATAGTTCTCACAGGTCATCCCCCGAAAGTCGGTTGAGTTGAGCCAGTACAATATCCCTCTATCTCTCACTCGATGAGAACCGCATCTCCACACGGACGGTTGATGGTGTGTATACGTCCAGGGATGCCGGGGGACCGATGGTGGTGGAGCGGAGGACCCGATAACTCCTGATTGACCACAACATCACCTATGCTCCAGGCTTGACAGCGTGTTAAAGACATCAAAGTCCTATGCTTGAACACCATTATGGTTTGAGCCGTCGGCCTTCTCTGTAGCGCACTGACGGGCCACCCTCTCATGCTCATCCACAGCTCACTGATGGGCCACCATCTCATCCTCCTCCTCTTATGCATGCTTACGAGGCGCTGCTTCTTGCTCCTTCATAGCGCATAGCTGACGGGCCATCATCTCATACTCCTCCTGGGCATGCTTACAGGCCATTGCTTCTTGCTCCTTCATAGCGCATAGCTGACGGGCCATCATCTCATACTCCTCCTGGGCATGCTTACGGGCCATTGCTTCTGGCTCAAATGTGTGCCGACAGTTGCACGGTGGCGGTGTCGGGGAGGAGGGCGGGGCCAGCGTCAGGGAAGAGGACGGAAACAACGTTGGGGAGCAAGACGAAGATTGCATCGGAGAAAAGGACAGGGCCGATGTTGGGGAGGAGGAAGGAAATAACGTTGAGGAGGAGGATAGCGACAGCGTCGAGGAAGGCCGGGACGGTGGGCTCGGGGTCCTCGGTGTGGGCTCGTGGTCTTCCGGCGTCATGGGTGAGCACAAGGCGGAGGCGGCGATGCTTGAGGACAGCGTGGGAGGCAATTCGGTGGAAGGAGAAAAATTTTCTAAGTCCGGAGGGAGAACGTGACGCATCGGTTATATAGGGGCATCCTTCACTGCTGGCCCATAACATTAGCCGATAATGAAACCCCCACCTTCACTGTCGGCTCAAATGTGTGCCAGCAGTGAAGGGGGGATTCACTGTCGGCCCATGAAGTCAACAGCCAATGAACCCCCTCGGGCAAGCTGCAAGGCAAAAAAAAAAAAAATGGTTCTGAGTACAAGCATCGAACATGCGATGTCTGGCCCCAGCTGGGACGAACAAACTAACTGCCACACTACTCAAATTGTCATCGTACTATTTACATTTATTAACATTCTTTTGACCTCCAATTCTAATACATATTTATTTTTATTTGAACTTGCTATATACCAAAATTAAGTTTGCTATATACCTAAATTTCATGGTTAACTTTTGTAATTAAATAAAAATGGAAAATAAATATTGTTGGAGCTTGCTAATTAATTAACAAATATAATTGGATAAAATATATATTAATCATATCATTGGAATGTGAGGACTGTAGTTGACGGTCCGTGAGCCAACACATTCAACTGAGCACACTCTATCTACTTATCCATCACCTGTCTATGTAACCAGGCACCAAAATGATCTCGGTGCTCTCGCGCGATCCAAATATCGGACTTCCCTAGGTTTTTGGTGTGTAGCGTCTTCTTGTGTTCTTCGACATATGGGTCCACTATAACTAATTATTGCAGAAATGTGAAATGTGCTTGCGTGAATGAAACAGAGTCATTAGTGTGGAATGGGTTTGCACCTATCGTCCATTTCCCATGTAGCCTCCCCTCATGGCGAGATACATGCATACCAATTGATTTGAGATTCATATAGTTGACGTAGACAGCAATGACCTCCTCGGTTCCTCAGCCTTTGTCCATGCAGCCTTCTGACTGATTTCAGTTACAAACATATTTTTTCAGAGCTCCCATAAACCTCTCAAAAGGGCACATTTGATGCAGAAATACGGGGCCAAAAATCCGTATCTCTTTCATAATGTGAACAATGAGATACACTATGATATCAAAAAACAATAGAGGGAAACATGCCTCAAACTGTGATAAATTTTCGACAGTGTCTTCTTACAGCTTATCTAGTTTGGTCGGATCGATGGCCTTTTGTGATATCGTGTTGAAGAATTAACACAGCTTTATGATTAGGTTTGGACCTTCGGTGGCAAAATACCTCTAATTGCAATTGAAAGCATCTGTGTCATCATCATATGACAATCATGAGACTTCATACCAGTTAATTTTAAATCTTTCATTTTTACTAGACTCTTTATGTTGGCGGAGTAACCGGATGAAACTTTGATTCCATGCAAGCAATTGCACATTTCAATTTTCTTCGCTTTACTCAAACTGTAACTAGCAGGATCAAGATATTTGCAGCCTTCTTGTATATCTTTGGAATGTAGATCGTGTCTGAGTTTCAAACGTTTTAGGTCATTCTGTGCTTGAAGTGTATCCTTTGTTTTGCCAGGTATGTCTAATAACATACCAATCAAGCTATCACAGACGTTCTTCTCAATGTGCATGATATCAATTGCGTGTTGAACCACCAAATCTGACCAATAAGCTAAGTCATAAAAAACAGATTTCTTTTTGTACATAGGAGCTCTAAAATTAGATTTCGGAACCGGTGTACTCCTGCGTTCCTTTCCAAGGATAACCCTAAGTCCCTTTACCATCTCAAGTTGCCTCGACCCTAGTATCAGCACTTGTATTATAATGTACTTTCAGTTCATACACAACCAAGGAGTAAGGTTGTAAATACATAGGGTCATAGACTATGGATTCATCCCATCCGTACTCAACCCAAATATTATATTTCTCACATCTTCTGCAAATGGCTTCTTATATTTCCTATCAACGTTTCTCCATTGTGTAGAATCAGCGGGGTGTCTTAGCATTCCATCATCTTTGTGCTCCTCGGCGTGCCATCGTATTAGTTTGGTATAACTTTTATTCATGAATAAATACTCCAAACGGGGGACTATAAGAAAATACCATATTACCTTGATGGGAGGCCTTGTTTTCCCTTCACCATCGATAACATTACCGTCACGCTTGTACTATGCTGCACCACAGACGAGATACACTTCCAAGTCCGCATGCTCTCCATGATATGATTTTATCTACTATAATTAGCCTACGAAATAATATATGATTCAGAATAGTACTTATTAACTCTATCACTGTGACATATTTTTTCCTCACAATAATGTTAAAGGCGATGGGTATTGTTTACTAAGTAAAGCAGTGGTTAGCTAAATATGTTTCCAAAACCTTATCAGGATCCATCATGTATTTAGAATGTACCTCATTTTAGAAGTTCCTTCTTAACTTTCATTAGGCCAGACCAGAAATGTGATTTTTTGGTTTTTCTTCCACTTGTGTGAATGTTTCCCATATACTTGTTTCTGACGAATTTTTGCCAAACCTCGTCTCTGTTCAATAGCTTAAATAGTCATTTACTATGGAGACATGTGTTCTGGATTGAAAGGTCAATGATATTCCACTTATCACACAAGGTTGACATAGGGTATTTCACTTTAGAAGCCTATATTATTGTTAGAGCCATTTTTACTAAGAAAAATATTGATAGTGCACTTCAAAACAATATGGACACATCTAAAAATTGCATGTCCATACTTTAGGAATATGGCATGCATACCTATTTTTAGTTAAAAAAATGTTTAAATATAAGTATTTTATTCCATTTTGAACTTACATCTGGACTTGCAATACTTATCTGTGACCTAGTTCAATGCGTGGCAAAAAAACAGATGAAGCATTTGATAAAAAAATCTATTTGTTTGCATGCCTCTTTAATATAGTTTTGTAAGCAACTTTGTGAAGAATCGGAAGTAAATTAGAATGGATCTGTAAGTAATTTAAGAAATATGTTAAGGCAATTTAGATCAAGTGTTCAGCAAATTTTGTGAACAAATTAGAACCCTTCAAAGGCAATCTAATATAGTTGCTACATATTTTCAATAAAAAAATAAGAACAGTTTGTGAACAATTTTGCTGCAAGAAAATTTTAGAAAAACAAATTGGTTCAAACTCGCAAACAATTTTATATACTTTAATGATAAAATAGATGTGTATACCATAGGACTAAAATATGTACGTATAGTTTTTAGATTTTACCTTAAAAAAATGAAATATAGAGTTATATCAACTTATCACGTTACCCAAGCGAGCATATTGCACGTCTAATTACCTAATTCGACCGCGTATCAAACGGCAAAGAAGAATGCATCTCAGAGCACTCAACAACACCAGAACTCTCTCGAACTGGTAAAAAAGACCAGATTAAACCACCAAAATTTTCAAAACAGCGAACCTAAGAATCTGTAAAGTGAAATTTCCTCAGTATTGATAAGAGGCTAGAATTAGCATGCATCCATGCCGACTCCAATGTCACCGCCATCCGCACGCGTTCCGAACGCGTAGTCACCGCGGTCTGCCGCTGCCGCTGCGAGATGCCGCCGTTAGCTAGCCGGGTGCACGACGGCCGCATCCTCGTTGATCCTCTCGAGCGGCGTGGCCCCGTGCCTCGCAGCCGGCACGCCCGTCTCCACCTTCTTGCTTCCGGCAGCGCCCGTGGACGCCGCGCCAGGCCGGGCCTGCATGGCGCGCACGAGCTCCTGCTCTGAGTCGCGGTCGCCGACTCCGAAGACCCTCGACGTCGGCCGGCCCACGCCGGCCCTGGGGTTCGCGGCCGCGACAAGCCTGTCGAGGCCTCTGAGGCCGCGGACGTAGAGGTCGCGGGCGCCGCGCAGTGCGCGCATCGCCGCGCTCCCGGCGCGCGACTTGCGGCTGCGGCCGCGCGGCTCGCCCATGGCCACGTCCGGACCAGAGCCAAGCGAGAAAGAATGGCAACGATGGCCGGGGCATCGAACCTTCGATGGTTCAGCTTCGGTTTGCCACTGGTAGATTAACATAGTGGAATAGAACAGAGTTGTGAGGTCGTTGAGGTGAGAACATTCAGGTGTAGGTGTGAATTTATGGGCATGCAAGTGGCGGGAATTGGAGGTTCGTGATTGGTCTTTGCAATTGAAGTGTCATATGCTTCATCTGACCGAAAATCTCCAACGGAAGGGACCAAATCAACTCAGCGTATGACCATATGTTGTCTGCACAGTTTATGACGTCCACGCATACGCCGAAAAGAGTAGAGATAAGAATCCCACGCACCCATCAAATGAGCATGGAAAAATGGAGCGATCGACTTGCATGAGTGATCAACGGGATTTTGACGGAAGGAAGAAGAATGGTAGCGCTTCGAGATTAAAATTATGGGCAGTAGTTGATGGGGTGCACGAGATGCATTTTTCAGACGGAACGTTGTACACGATGTTGACAGCTGAAGTTCTAGACATCGGCTGGGGCTACAGCGAATAAATTGAGCATTTTAGCCAGGGACTTTTCAATACGTGTGACTTGGACCCGCGACTGGGGGGAAAAAGACGATCACGCGCTAACGCTCGCAATCTCTGTTGTTGGTGGCCGAGGGATTCTTCCACTCGGCAAGCAAACGGTGCACACGGCTGAGCTTAGGCCGTGCGGCTTGCTGTGCTAGCTCGATCGATCAACGGTAAGCGCCGCGCTGACAGAGGCGGACCTAGTATTTTAACAATGGACATATGTAGCTAATTTTTTTTATAACCAAGCTGTGTTGCACATTTGGTTCACCAATACTTAACTGTGCTTTGAGATAGTGGAGTGCAATAGTCAGAAAAGACCCTGGAGAATATGAATGATATGTCGAGTGAAAATACATCGTATAATTCTAAAATTTTAACAAATACTACATATCATATATATAGTAAACTATTTTTGAAAAATTTAGTGCATATATGTACACCCGTGCCACAACTTAGGCTCTGAACGGGTTTCGGCTCTTGGGCGGCAGCGATGCATGCGTTCCCTGGCCTTGCACCACGGACGGCTTTGGCTTTCGCCCGTAACGCCCAGCGAGCGCAAGCACAGTTGTTTTAGGCTTCGCACCTCACTGTGACAAACTAAGTTCAAATATATCTTAGTTTACATGTGATAAGTTATTGATAACTTTAGATTTGAAATGATTTTGGTTGGCATGAGCTTGTGTGTGTGATCTTATTTATGGTTAACCAAAGTTTGAATTGGAGCAGACTGTTTTAAAGTCTAGAAAATTATACCTCACTGAAACATCTGGTGTGTTGATCTAATACGGTTGTCTTAAAGTCTTAAGGTGTTTATTGTACCGAGTCGTGTAACATTTTGCTTAGATAAGAGGTAACTTGAGGATAAAATGAAATTCAAAGAAATGTACCTAACTATTTAATTCTTTTTAATAACTTGATCGATCTAAGTCTTAGTTTCATATGTGATCGTTTGCAAACTCTACTATCATGAACACTTGTTTGGCTAGTTTGAGGTTGCAATTGGCTAGTTCTTAATGCTTGTATTGTCTCGGTATGAGTGGATGCTTATGTGGTGGTCACTTTAAAAATGATTCGGCTATGTAAAATTAAATACACCAACCAATTCTTCGGGTTTAGCTTGTCAAGCTTCATGTTCGTGTGTCATTGTCTCTTTTCGAGCCTCTATACGATTGTGAGCTCTATGTTCTACATTCCGGAGCCCTTTTATATTTCTAGCCCTCGCAAATGCTTTGTGGTATATGTGTCAAAGCTCATTTAGAATTGCATGTTCATAACGTTTTAACCTTGATGTTTGTATTGCTAAAGGAAGAGAGTATGTGCACGAAGATAAGAATATGCATAAATATGCTTCAAAGAAGAGAAATGAGAATATTTGTAACAAACCTGAAAGAAAAATAAAATGTGCATTCATTAAGGGGAGCATTTGTTTTTAATTTTTTGAGTTTTTCTTGTTCTTTTGAGGTTTTGACTTGTCTCTGTCTCTCTTCGTCCTTTTGTAATCTTTCTTATGCCAAGTGATATGGTTCTTGCTTTTTCTTGAGTTTTGATCACTTCAACATGCTTCAATTCTTGAAACCCAAATCTTTGTGTTTTGAGGGTTGTCAATGCACACATCAAGGGGGAGTTGAGAAACCAAGTTGAAATGTGTTTTAGTTTGCATATGATAAGTCATTGACAATGTTAGATTTGAAATAAGTTTGGTTGGCATGAGCTTGTGTGTGTGATCTTATTTATAGCTAACCAAAGTTTGAATTGGAGCAGACTATTTCAGAGTCCAGAAAATTTTGCCTCACCGGAACATCCAGTGTGTGATTTTTTACCAAACCGGATAGTCCGGTGTTATGGTGAAGTAAGCATCATAGCATTTTCAGTGCTGAAGAAGAAATAGAAGCAAGCACCAGATGGTCCAGTGATGGACTTTGAGAGTACCATAGTATTTTCTGCAGAGAGGAGATTTTTGACACTAAGTTTGATTATGTATGCTGGATAGTCCGGTGCTGAGATTATGAACACCGGAGATTGCACCGGACCTTTTGTAACAAAGAGGTTGCAGAAGGGTGGTTTGGTAGATTGGCACATGCTGGATTATCTAGTGATGAACATGAGATCATCGGAAGCTTTCACCAGACTTTTTCTTAGAAAGAGCAAAATTTTCTGGAACAGATAGTGCCTCACCGAATGGTCTGGTGTTCAGAGCAGAACACATTGGAACATCTGGTGTTCAAGTTTTCTACAGGATGTGCTCTGAGTTGAAGTTTTTGATTTTGTGCTAACCTGGAGATGTTTTGGAGTATGAAGAAATGTGTTTGCTTATTTCAAGGTGTGCAGGTGACAAATGAAACTTAGCAGTCGACGGCGGGTGATCGAGGCTAAGCGGGTTCTTGGTGCCGAACGATCAAGAAGGGCTGGACGAAGTTAAAGGTGATCCTAGCTGTACACATGAAGGTCAAGCAAAGTGAAAAATACATCTAGACTCCCTATGTGGGTTTTGACTAATTGATGACAAACGATTAAGAGACTAATGTATTTATTGAGGTTATGTACAAGTTGTAGTCCCGATAAATAAATTACACGATGATGATATCCCTCAAAATAAAAGAGAAGCGGCATGTAGTTACTCAATAGGTTTTAATTCGTTTTATTTTTAAATTTGAGTATAGGAATGTCGTTCTATCAATAGGGACGCGTATTGATAGTTTTGTTGGTGTCTCAGTGCTTATGATATCCTTCTAGAACAAAAAATTGAGAGACACAATAATCCACGGATACCGGAAAAATTTCTCTATTGATTGAACCCGGAGTCTCCGGGTTAGGCCAGATACTCTGGATTCTGGACAGCAGCTCGGAGTCTCCGGGTGGAGCTTCGAGCTGAGCTCTCTGGATAGGTATTTTGTTTTAACCCAGAGTTTTCGGGTTGGCCCAGATACTCCGGGTGACCGGAGTCTCCGGACTTCTCTCCGGCAGAGAATCTCAGTTTGCACTTATATGTTTAACCCGGAGTCTCCAGGTTAAACCAGATACTCCGGGATTCTGTGTTCATCCGGACCCTCCAGGTAAGGTTCCGGACAGGCTTATGACTATACGTGGCATGCCAACCCACAGTCTCCGGGTTGACCCGGATACTCCAGGTCTTAGTTCAAAAAGCACAGTAACGACTAGTTTTTGAGATGGTGGGTATAAATACCCCCTCACCCACTCCTTCATTTGTTGCTGAGCTACTCGTGGGCAAACTCATTTATAGCCATTCAATAGCCCTCCTAACTCCTTTAAAACCTTAAATCTTTGAAGATTTTGAGAGTAAGGTTGGGAGAGTGAGATTAAAGAGCTAGTGAGCTTAAATCCAATCTTGAGTACTTGAGTTCATCGCCAAGCCGTCGATCTGTGTTCTTTACTCTTAGAGCCTTGAGCTCCTAGATGGTTAGGCGTCGCCTGGAAAGCACCCAAGCTTGTGGAGTGCCCCAGAAAGTTTGTATTACCCCAACGATTTGAGTAAGCACCCTAGCTTAATCTTAGTAGTCGCTTGGGTGAGGAAAGCGTTGTAAGAGATCCGGCTCTTTGTGAGCTCCTCAACAGAGACGTAGGCACTTCTTTGTGGAGTGGCCAAACTTCGGGATACAAATTCTTGTCTCCTTTACTTTGTGCACGTTTTCTTGTTCTAGTTGATTTTGGGCGATTTGCCCCGATCTACTTGCTTGTGTGTGTTTTGTTGCAAGTTGTTGATTAATAGGTCTTTAGATATCTATTAGAACCTGTGATAACTCATAGATAAAATTTGGTTTGCATAAAATTTCTTATTTTTTCAATTACCTGATCAGGCCGGAGTATCTGGGTCTATATAACCCGGAGTCTCCGGACTTACCCGGAGTATCCGGACATTTTAATCCATTGCAAAGTTTTTAAATTTTAGGAAACACCTATTCACCCCCTCTATGCGACATCTCGTACATTCAATTGGTATCCGAGCCTAACCTCCTACAAGGCTTCACCGCTTGGAGGATTTGAAGATGTCGTCGTCCGGGGAGAAAGGTGTGGGAAGCCCAAAAAGTCCGAAGGATAATATTTCAATATTAGGTAATGGTAAAGACAAGGGAGCTACAATTAAATTCAATTATGAAAAATAAAATTCTTCAAATTCTTATATTTTCGTGTCATCTGGGTGTGCACCATATTTTGATGGTACAAATTATGCCGCTTGGAGGCATAAAATGAAATTGTATCAAATATCCAAGTATTTGGAAGATTGTTAATACAGGTTTTGAGTTGTCGGATGAAAACAATGAGCTCACCTCCGATCAAGGGCAAAATCTACACCGTAATGCACAAGCTGCAAATTTGCTACTTGACGCCTTAAGCCCCAAGGAGTTCAACAAAGTTGATGGGCTTGAGGAGGACAAAATGATATGGGACACACTTCAAGTCACACATGAAGGAACCACAAGTGTGAGGGAATCAAAGATTGAGTTGCTTGAAGGTAAATTGGGAAGATTTGTTATGGAGGATGATGAAACCCCCCCAAGCTATGTATGACCGGATGATGGTGCTAGTGAACAAAATTAGAGGGTTTGGAAGTGAAGAGCTTGATGATCACAAGGTGGTGAGAAGATTGCTTAGAGCATCTCCACCAAGAAACCTCACCTTGGTCACACTCATCCGAGAGAGAATGGACTACAAGAGGCTCACACCAAGTGATGCACTTAGGAGAATTCTTGCTCATGAGCTTATGGAGGAGGAAGCAAATGAAGTCAAAAATCTTGTCAAGCAAAGCTCCACCTCCAAGAACAAAGAAGTCGCATTCAAGGCAAGCAAGAGCAAGCAAGTTGTAGAATCAAGGTCAAGTGAAGAGGAAAGCTCGGATGATGAAGAGATAGCCTTCTGTGTAACAAAATTCTAGAAATTCATGAAGAAGGGTGGCTGTAGCAAGTACAAGAGAGATATGCCCAAGAGAAAAACATCCAAGAGGGCTTGCTATGAGTGTGTGAAGTTGGTCATTTCATTGCCGATTGTCAGAACAAGAAAAAGAGCAAGGACAAGAATGAGAAGAAGAACAAGATTATCAATTAGAACAAGTACAAGACCCACAAAAAGAAGTACTCAGGTCAAGTTCACATCGGCGAGGAGTGGGATTCCAACTCTGACTCCGATGATAAAGGAGTCGCCACCATCGCTATTCGCTCTTCTACACCAACAAAGTCACTTTTTGGTGACATGAGCGATGACGACGATGCTTCCAAGTGTCTCATGGCAAAAGGGCGCAAGGTAAAATCATAATCCAAGCTCCTAGATAGTGATTTTGATTGCCAAAGCATGCTTAAAGGTCTTAGCAAAAATATCATGTCTAAAATAAAAGAACTAATGGAAACAATAGAGAATCAAGAGGAGATTTTTGAGAAGCAAGAGGATTTGCTCATCCTTAAAAAGGAGAGAAACCTTGAACTCGAGGAGCTTCTTTCTAAAGAGAGGGAGAAGGTTGAGGAGGTAACCAAGCAATTAAGCTTGGCCAATGAATCCGTTGCTAGTCTTGAGAGTAGGAATGTTACACTTTAAGATAATTTCAAATGTTTAGATGAATCTCATAAAACTCTTAAAGTTCAATTTGATGCTCTTAAGAATAACACTCCCACCTCTAATGATACAACCTTACTCTCTAGTGCTTCCACTAGTAATGGTTGCTCTCGTTGTTACAATATTGATATAAATGCTTGTGCTACTAATGTTCAATCTTTGCAAGTATTGCAAAAGGAAAATGAGAGGCTAAACGCCTTGGTTAAGTATGGGTGCATCAAGACATATAAATTCAAAGATGCACTATACAAGACAATTGAGACCAAGGATACAAGGATAATAGGCAAAAGAGAGGTCTTGGATTTGATATGTATACAAGTAAGCCAAGTGAGCGTGTTGTGATCAATAGCAAGTAGTGCATCAAGTTCATCAAAGGAGGCAAGCAAAATGGTCTCACCACACAAGCAAAACAATCCAAATGCCATGTACCTCAATCCACATTTTATGCATCTTATGTGCTTAAGAGGAACCACCGTTGTAAATGATTGCTCTATATGTTGGTGCCCGCACAAAAGATAGAGTTGTGAAAAGGAATGTGTGGGTACCAAAAGTGCTTGTAACTAACATGAAAGGACCCAAATAAATTTGGATACCTAAAATAAAGGTTTAAAATTATTTTGTAGGCATACTCGTCTGGTGGATCAAGTTGGGTCCTAGATAGTGGATGCACATATCATATGACCGAAGAGAAGAAGATGTTCTCATCATGTGAAGAAAATGAAGGATATCACGAATATATCGTTTTTGGTGATGATGGGAAAGGAGAGGTAATTGGCTTAGGAAAAATTGCTATTTCCAATGATCATTCTATCTCACATGTCTTGTTAGTTAAATCTCTTAGTTATAATTTGTTATCTGTGTCACAACTTTGTGAGATAGGCTATAATTATCTTTTTACTAATGAGGGTGTGACCATCTCTAGAAGGGATGACGCCTCAATAGCCTTCACTGGTAAGTTGAAAGGGAAATTTTATCTTGTTGATTTTTTAATAGATGAAGTGAGAAGTAAAACTTGCTTGATTGCTAAGTCTAGCATAGATTGGCTATGACATCACCGACTAGCCCATGTTGGTATAAGAAATTTGTCTAAACTTCTAAAGGGGGAGCACATCCTTGGACTAACAAATATTTCTTTTGAGACAGATAGAATTTGTAGTACATGTCAAGCGAAAAAGCAAATTGGAGCTACTCACCCCGCCAAGAATATGATGACGACCACAAGGCCATTGGAACTCCTTCACATGGACTTTTTCGAACCAATAGCCTATATAAGCATTGGCGGTAATAAATATGGTTTGGTTATTGTTGATGACTATTCTCATTTCACTTGGGTATTCTTTTTGCATGACAAAAGTGATACACAAGCCATACTCAAAAAATTTGTGAGAAGAGCTCAAAACGAATTTGATGTGAAGATCAAGAGGGTGAGAAGCGACAATGAAAGCGGATTCAAGAATACACAAGTTGAAAATTTTCTTGATGAAGAAGGGATCAAGCATAAGTTCTCGGAACCCTAGTCCCCTCAACAAAATGGGATTGTCGAGAGAAATAATAGGACTCTTATAGAGTCGGCAAGGACAATGCTTGATTAATACAAGATTTTGGATCAATTTTGGGCGGAGGCCGTCAACACCGTATGTCATGCCATCAACCGGTTGTATCTCCACAAGATCTTGAAGAAGATCGCCTATGAGCTTCTAACCATTAACAAGCCTAATGGTTCATACTTTAGAGTTTTTGGTAGTAAATGCTTTATTCTAAATAAGAAAGTAAGAAGTTTCAAATTTGCTCCTAAAGTAGATGAAGGTATCTTGCTTGGTTATGGATCAAATGCCTATGCCTACCGTGTTTTTAACGAAACCACTGGTTGTGTTGAAATTACGCGTGATGTGACATTTGATGAATCAAACGGCTCCCAAATGGAGCAAGTTGATCCCAATATTTTAGAGATGAAGACATTCCAAGCGAGATGATAAAGAAGATAGCAATAGGTGAAATTAAGCCTCAAGAGCCCCAAGAACTACAAATGGCCAATAATGATCAAGCTCATCAATCTTCATCAGTTCAAGTGGAGCCATCTACATCAACTTAAGATCAAGATCAAGCTCATGATGACTCCAACAAATTCCTCGATGATAATGAAGTGGAAGACATTCAACCTCAATCCTAAATGCCACACCCAAGAGTTCATCAAAGTGTTCAAATAGATCACCCTGTCGACAACATACTTGGTGACATACAAAAGGGAGTAAGCACATGTTCTAGAATTGTAATTTTTTGTGAATATTACTCTTTTGTCTCCTCTTTTGAGCCTTTGAAGGTAAACGATGCACTTAGAGATCCGGATTGGATGATGGCCATGCAAGAAGAGCTCAACAACTTCAAAAAAAATGAAGTATGGTCATTGGTGGAAAGACCCAATCAAAATGCGATTGGTACCAAATGAGTCTTCCGCAACAAGCAAGATGTGAACAGGATCGTGACAAGGAACAAGGCAAGGTTGGTTGCTCAAGGCTTCACACAAATCGAAGGTTTGAATTTTGGTGAAACTATGCTCCTGTACCTAGGCTTGAGTCTATTCAAATATTATTTGCCTGTGCTACTCACCATAATTTCAAGCTATATCAAATGGATGTGAAGAGCATTTTTCTTAATAGACCAATCTCTAAATTGGTTTATGTGGAGCAACCACCCAGATTTGAAGATCCTAAGTATTCTCATCATGTATATAAACTCCATAAGACGCTCTATGGGCTTAACCAAGCACCTAGAGCATGGTATGAATGCCTTAAGGATTTTCTTATCAAGAAAGGTTTTGAAATAGGCAAAACGGATTCTACTTTTTTCACTAAAATGTTGATAATGATTTTTTTTTGCCAAATATATGTTGATGACATTATATTTGGTTCTACTAACAAAATGTTTTGTGAAGACTTTAGTAGAATCATGAATAAAAGGTTTGAAATGTCAATGATGGGAGAGTTGAAGTTCTTTCTAGGATTTCAAATCAAACAACTCAAGGAAGTGACCTTCATATGTCAAACTAAGTACATCAAAGATATGCTCAAGAAGTTTGATATGGAGAATGCGAAACCTATCAAGACTCCCATGTAAACCAATGGACATCTCAACATCAACGAAGAAGGGAAAGTTGTGGATCAAAAGATATATCGCTCCATGATAGGATTTTTGCTTTACCTTTGTGCATCTAGGCCCGATATTATGCTTAGTGTGTGCATGTGTGTAAGGTTTCAAACCGCTCAAAAAGAGTATCATTTAGTGGCCATTAAGAGAATTATTAGATATTTGGTTCATACTCCTTACCTTGGCTTATGGTATCCTAAGGGTTCATCCTTTGAACTTATCGGCTATTCGGATTCCAATTATGCCGGTTGCAAAGTGGATAGGAGAGCACATCTGGGACTTGCCAATTCTTGGGTAGGTCCTTGGTGTCCTGGTTATCAAAGAAACAAAATTATGTAGCCCTTTCCATCGCCGATGTTGCCACGGGTGCTTGTTGTGCTCAACTTCTTTGGATGAGACAAACCTTAAGAGATTATGGCTATAACATGAACAAAGTTCCACTTTTGCGTGACAATAAGAGTGCCATCAAAATAGCAAATAATCCCGTGCAACACTCAAGAACCAAAGATATAGACATACGACATCATTTCTTGAGAGATCACTCAACCAAAGGGGATATCGATATTCGCCATGTGAGAACCGAAAAATAACTAACCGATATCCTCACCGAGCCACTAGATGAGCAAAGGTTTTGCGAGTTGAGAAGTTAGCTAAATATCCTATATTCTCGCAATGTGGCTTGATATGTTGCATACAATTGATTGTTTAGCTTTATAGCTTTGGCAGCTAGGAGTTTGCAAAATATCATTTGTGTGCTATTTTCAAAATATTTGGTTCTTGATCTTTGATCATAATTTACTACTTGTAATCATAGTTATGTATTGTTGTTTGCTGGCTGACCACAAGTGGTAAAAGTGTCTCATATATATAATTATCCGATCTCTCTAAAATCCTCGTCATATCTACTCTGGTATGTATTGTTGTTTGGTGAAACCTATACTCTTTTAGGTTCTACCAGTCAGGAGAAACTCATGTTTGGCTACTTCATGTCGCCGATGTAGGTGGTAGGAATGAGTAGTGCAAACTACTCGTGTGGCATACTTTTGGGTGGAGCCTAAGGGCTTTTGGTTCCACCTAGCTTTTGGTGTTGATAGGTGTTAATTTTTTGCTGCGTAGTTTCTCTAATATTTTATTGTAAATTTTTGTAAATGGCTGAATGCTTAAGAACTTGTAATATAATTTAAATACTTGCTCTTTCTTAAGTTTTGTTATGATGCTATATGTTGGAAAGACATATGTTCTAATCTTGGGCACAAAACATGTGACGGGACTACCGAGATGGTATTCTAGTTAGTCATTGTGATCGTGATTAAGCAAATGATCATTATGATGATTAATTGGAATACTATTTGGACGGTTCCTTACAGCGTGGTATCGGAGCTTAGTTTAATGAAGTTGCCTAAAAACACTTAAGATATGGGTTAGTAAAGGGTATCAACATCACTAAGAAACCCACTAAAGTTTCCTTTTACCTCTTCATGCTAATATGTATAAACTTGCTATATTATCCCCCTAAGTGTAATGAACGGTTGATTGCTGCATTGAATGTTTATTTCCACATGGTGATGCCTTTATGGATTTTGTTGCATCAATGAAAAAGGTAAGGAATGCATTCTAATGGCAATAAATATCGAGGGCTCAACCAATGCGAGGCGGGGGGGGGCCTGATATGTCTCGTACGGTGATCGTACGGGGTAGTTATGGTCGTCTACCCATGTGACGATTACATGGGGTGTCCCATAAAGCGACGATACGGGAAGTGAATATGTTGGTAACAATGTATGAAATATCATTTGTACGGCGAGATGCACAAGCACCGTTCGGCAAGAAAGAAAAAGTAGCATGAAGGGTGATGATTGGTAGTTGTGGTATGTATGGTGACTGCAATCTTGATGTTTGTTGTGGAGTGATGCGCCCAAGAAAGAAACACGTAGATAAGGATCCATCATATGTGGAACGGGGTGAAAAGGCCACTACTACTGGCGCTAGAATTCTATAAGTCTAATCGCTAGGTAGGTAGCGGTCTGACTGCCATATTGTCTGTGGTCTGACCACCAACAGTAGTTTGACTGCTGGCATTTACGCAAAAAACATTGTGAGGGTGAGTTAGGCCGTATTTTTGTCGTGCTCTACTAAACCTTTTGATCATGCATACTCATTACTATAATGTGATGCTCTAGTGTGCATCGTTTGTCTTGGTTCGGTCGTTGCCATTTCCACCTAAAGTTTGGATTTAATCTTCTGTTTCTCTTCTTTTTGCCATCTCTAGCAAGAACAGAACCCGCCAAAGTCTCAGAGATCTTCCCGAGGGTTCCAATAAGAACAATCCTATACCGTCTCCACCACTGAGCATGGCGGATGTTCTCATGCAAATAGAACAAAACTGTCAAGCTCAGACGGCTCTACTCAAAGCTCTCATGCGTAACACGACCCCTCACAGAGGAGGTGGAGCCAGACGCAAGGATGACTTCTCGAATTTCCTTAGGACTCAACTGCCCACCTTCACGTGGGCTGAGGATCCTCTCAATGCCGACCACTGGCTCTAAACCATCGAGTAGAAGCTTGCGCTATTTCGATGTGAGGACCATGAGAAGACTCTCTTTGCTGCCCATCAGCTTCAGGGTGCTGCTGGCGCATGGTGTCCAACTTTCTGACCATGCACGCTGCCAACCGCCAAGTGTCTTGGGTGGAGTTCCGCCAAGCCTTCTGTGATTATCACATTCCCAAGGGGATTATGGGGATCAAAAGGTGAGAGTTTCTGGATGTCAAGCAAGGAGGCATGTCAGTGATGGAGTATGTGCAGGTGTTCAACCACCTTGCATAATATACGCCGGAAGAGGTCAACACCGATGAGTGAAAGCAATACCGCTTTGTAAATGGTCTCTCTTTCAAGATGCAATACCGCTTGTCGGCTCATGAGTTCATCGACTTCAACAAGCTGGTGAGCACCTCCCTTACGGTTGAGTTCAAGCTGAAGAACCACCAGGAGGAGGAGAAGCACAAGAGGGTTTTGTCACCTTCCATGGGTGGAGCTCTCAATGTACACGGATGGAGAGTTAACCTCCTCCACCTCACATGTCAACTTCGACAACTCCATGACCAATATGGATAGTGCGACATCCATCTTTCTCCGCTCCACAAGGACAGCTTCCAAGACCTACCATATCTCAGGGGAGTGTGACAGGTGGCCTCAGCGGCCCGTGTTACAAATGCGGTAGTGTCGGTCACTATGCGCGGGATTACCATTTCCTAAAGCTAGGAGCCGTGTTGACTGCTCTGAGGTCATCACTGTTAGCTCAACCCCCTCCCCAGGTCTCCAAGGCTACGTAAGTTCCCAAGCACGGTCAAGTCAATTACACCATCGTCGAGGAAGCTCATGAGGGAGACAACATATTGATGTGTATGTTACTTGTGAATTCTTACCCTGCAATTGTACTTTTTGATTCTGGTGCATCTCACTCATTTGTCAAGGAGAGTGACATCTTGAGTCACAACATTATCACCAAGACCCTACCTACCTCTTATCATATTAATGCACCCGGTGCCCGATTGCAAACCAACCGGGTCGTTCATTGGCCGAGATTCTCATTGAGGGAGTTCAGTTTTTTTCAAACTTGATTTTGCTTGATACTAGGGGAGTAGATGTCATATTAGGAATGAATTGACTTGCCAAGAATAAGGCCGTCATTGATTGTGCTCATAGGACTGTCACTCTTAACGATGTGTATGGCACCCAATTCCATTTGAGGCTTAAGGAAGTTAATACTTGCCTTTGTGCCCTGAAGGTTCTCACAATCAAGGATATCCTGAACATTCCCGCCGTGTGTGAGTTTCTAGATGTCTTCCCAAAGAAATTGCCAGGAATAACACCCGACAGAGCAATAGAATTCTCTATTGATCTCTTGCCCGGTATAACCCTGATTTCGAAGAGGTCGTATATGATGTCTCCAAATGAGTTAGCAGAGTTGAAGAAGCAGATTCAGGAGTTGCTCTCAAAGGGTTTTATTTATCTGAGCTCCTCACCATAGGGATGCCCGATGATCTTTGTGAAGAAGAAGGACCATACTCTATGGATGTTTGTTGACTACCGTCCATTGATCGAGGTCACTATCAAAAACAAATATCCGCTTCTCAGAATTGATGTTATGTTCGATCAACTGACTGGTGCCCGGGTTTTCTCCAAGATTGACTTGAGATTAGACTATCACTAAATAAAGATCCGACCAGAGGATATTCCAAAGAGGGCTTTCTCTACCCATTACGGGCTTTATGAATTCACCGTCATGTCCTTCGACCTTACCAACGCACCGACACTCTTCATTTATTTGATGAACACAGTCTTCATGGAGGAGCTCAACAAGTTTGTCGTGGTTTTCATCAACGATATTCTTATATACTATACTCCTACTCCAAGACTAAAGCGGAACATTCTGAGCATCTCCGTGTTATTCTTGGCCGACTTCGAGATCACAAACTATATGCCAAGTTCAGCAAGTGCGAGTTCTGACTCAAAAATGTTGCTTTTCTAGGGCATATTTTATCTTAGAATGGTGTTACCATTGATCTGAGCAAAGTGCAAGAAGTCCTCAATTGGGTTCAACCCAAGAATGTCACCGACATCCGGAGTTTTCTCGGACTCGCAGGTTATTACCGCTAGTTCATGGAGAACTTCTCCAAAATTACCAAACCAATGACTGAGCTATTAAAACAAGGAAGTGTATTCAATTGGTTGAGTGAATGTGAGTTAACTTTCCAAACTTGAAGAAACTACTCAAGACCACTCCCGTTCTTGCTCAACTTGAAGTGGACAAGAGTTTTGATGTCTATTGCGATGCTGCCCGCATAAGCCTCAGATGTGTCCTCATGCAAGAAGGTCGGGTTGTTGCTTATACCTCACACCAGTTGAAGCGCCATTATGAGAACTACCCAGCTCATGACTTAAAGCTTGCAGCAGTTGTGCATGCTCTGAATATTTGGCACCACTATCTACTAGGAAATCTATGCCGTATCAATACAGATCACAAAAGTCTCAAATACATTTTCACTCAAGCCAATATGAATATGAGACAGAGAAGATGGCTCAAGTTAATCAAAGACTATGAGCTAGAAGTCCATTATCATCACTATGAGGTGAATGTGGTCGCCGATGCACTAAGTCAGAAGGCTCGATGCAATTGCCTTATGGTCAAGCCTGGAAATGCCATACTTTGTGACGATTTTCGGATACTTGGGCTCGAAATAGTCCCAGAGGGATTTCTTGCAAACTTGGAGATCAAATCCACCCTCTTGGATCAAATCAAAGAAGCTCAAAGGAATGACAAGCGCATGGCCCAAATCCAAGAGAAAATGAAGTGAGGCAAGACCACGTGTTTTTCTGAAGATAATTAGGGTGTCTTATGGTTTGGGAAGAGGCTAGTGATTCCAAAGGTTGACACAGTGAGGAAGAAAATTCTGGATGAAGCTTATGATTTGTTGTTGTCTATTCATCTAGGAAGTATCAAGATATACCAAGACCTCAAGCCAAGATTTTGGTGGACTCGCATAATGCGAGAAATTGCTCGATATGTTGTCGAGTGTGACGTCTGTCGAAGAGTAAAGGCCGAACATATTAGACCGACCGATACGCTCCAACCACTACCTATTCCCTCCTGGAAGTGAGAGGAGATCATAATGGACTTCATTACCGGATTACTGAAGACCTCTCATGGATATGACTCTGGGTCATTGTTGACCAGTTGACAAAAACCGCTTATTTCTTTCCTGTCAAGACCACGTATTCGGTCCAACAATATGCGGAGTTGTACCTCACTCGAATTATTTTCCTCCATGCGATTCCAAAGAAGATCATCTTCGATTGAGACACTCAGTTTACCTCACATTTCTGGAGGAGCCTTCAAGAAGCTATAGGAACCGAGCTCTTCCATAATACCGCCTACCACCCTGAAACCGATGGTCAAACCGAGAGGGTGAATCAGATTCTGGAAGACATGTTACGAGCTTGTGCTGTCACATTTGGGAAGAAGTGAGAAATTTTCTTGCCATTCGCCGAGTTCCCCTGCAACAATAATTATTAGTCGAGCATTGAAATGTCTCTGTTTGAAGCTCCCTATGGCTGAAGATGCCGAATGACGTTGAATTGGTTCCAATCCGGCGAAAGGACTTTTTCAGGCCCAGATTTGGTCAAAGAGATGGAAGAGAATGTTCTGGCTATTCGCAAGTGTCTCCTCATGGCTCAGTCTCGACAGAAGAGCTATGCGGACCACTGTCGATGAGAACTTATGTTTGATATTGGGGACTTTGTCTATCTCAAAGTATCACCCCTCAAAGGGGTTCGATGCTTTCAAATCAGAGGGAAGTTAGCACCTCGATATGTAGGGCCTTTTCAAATCATTATTCGATGTGGAGATGTGACCTATCAATTGGACCTACCTCCGTCCCTCTCCGCCGTTCACAATGTGTTTCATGTCTCGCAACTAAAGAAATGCCTTCGAGTTCCAACTGAAGTCATTGAAGCGGCAAATCAAGAATTGCAACCAAATCTCTCAAATTGTGAGCGACCAATTCAAATCTTGGATGAAGCAGAATGCAAGACTTGACGGCACTCTATTAAATTCATCAAAGTCCAATGGAGCAACCACACCAAGGACGAAGTAACTTGGGAGCGTGAGGATAAAATCTGCTCTGAATATCACAAACTTTTTGAGAACTTGTAAATGTCGTTGTAATTTTGGATAATTGGAGCTTCTCACATGTCTATAGTTATCACCATATTGAATGAAAAGTTTGTTCATAAAGGATTCCACTTAGAAACCTTTCGAACCAGGAGAACCATACTCCTTGTGGTCTGACCGCTGCTAGTCTGCCAGTCTGACTACCAGAGGTATTTAGAACCCAAAACTCTCTGTTCTCGGGCTGTCTAACCGCCCCAGGCTCACGGTCTGATTGTTGGTCGGTGGTCTGACCGTTGGCATAACGTCAGTCCGACCGACGGCATAACGTCAGTTCGACTGACAGAGCCCAAAATTCTCTATATAGATTCCAGTCTAACCGAGCCGCGATTTGACCGAGCTTAGCTGCGGTCTGATAGCGAGCTCATGTGAAGGCCTAATGACTATGATTTTATTATGTTGATGAATTTTGACAAACAAAATTTCCATTTGTGGGAGATGCCCTTCCACTTCATCGCCATCATCTTTTCCCTAAGTTTGTCGAATGTCTTATCAAGATTCTTTCTAAGGGGGAGGGGAGGTTTGTCACACCCTAAAACACTAATCACATGATTAAGCATTCATAATCATCATGACACTATGTTTATGCATATTCGTTTGATAACTCGAGTTTAAACATGTTTCAAAAGTACTTAGAGATAGTTTAGAGCCCTTTAGTAAAACCCTAAATGCCTTGGAGATGAAGAAGAATAGAAAAGGGGAATAGAATCAAGTTTTCAGCACAAGGCCGCCATCACAGTCAAATCAGGATTCCCCGCGGTCTGACCATCATGGGGCAGCCACGTGGGCTTTCCACGGTCTGACCGACACTTCTAATAGTCTGAATGCCACAGCGTAGAGGCTCCACTTAAGGAAGTCGGTCAACTCTCACTCACTTACTCTCTCACACACTCTCACTCTCACTCACTCCTTCATCCACACAAAGAGAGAGAGAGACCACCTCGACATCCATGATGATTAGAGATCGACGGAGGGGACTTCCTCGAGCTCTTCGAAGACTTTCTCGAGCTTATCCCCTTCACCCTCATCGTCGGTGAAGTTTCCATGCGAGTTCATCCACTTCAAGCCCCAAACCATTCCGAAGCCCAATCTTCAAATCGGAGCTTCCCCGGAGTGATCCCCTCCAATAGAAAGCTTCCTTACACTAAGGTGAGGCATCCCCAACCTTTTTCCGTCATTCCCAAGCTTGAGTCAATCCCCATGTCGTTTAGACCCAAGTTCAACCTATCCTAGGGCTTATTCATGGGGTATTCTAAGTTTAGCTCGCTGAATGTTGTTCAAATCACTTTATAAGCACTCCACTAGTCCCATAGAGGATTTTAGTACCCTTCATGGTCAAAGGCCTCGCTGGAGCCTTCACCGGCAACCTCGCAAAGTGGCACCGACAGGATCTCATGGTCTGACCCCTAATAGGGCCGGTCTCACCGCCAATAAGGTCGATCTCACCGCTAGACTGTGGTTTGATCACCAGAGGCCAAAACCTTCTACACGCTAGTGGTCTGACCGCCACTTCAACACCAATCTAACCGCCAGCCACTTAAAGCTATATGTACTTAGGTTGTCTTATTCGGGGGGTTTAAACTTTGGAACCCTAATCATTTGGTGGTCTTTGCAAATGTTTTTGAAATGCGGTGCTCTATTAATTTTCAAGCATGCATCATATGCACACCTTTCCATCGTTTGATTATTTATGCTATGCATCCTTGATTTGTTTAGAGAGTGTTACACCGACGGTCCAAGCAAGTGAAGAAGACGTCAATCTATCGGAGTTCTGTGAGTATTGCGCCGGGAGTATCAGGAAACCCCTAGAGCAACAAGGCAAGTATCTAAGCATACTGAACCTACTACTTTGGATCTCGTATTGTATAACTTGATAAATTACACTTTATGTATGTTTTCATGTAGTGAGTCCATTGTCAGGTTTAGATGGGTAGAACCTATGTTGATGAATTGTATTACCTCTACCTTGAGTTATTGATTATCCATATCCTTGTAGCCTTGATAACATTATTGATGTCTAACTTACAAGTTTGTTCGATAGGCTTAGCAAAGCTTAGGTCATCGGTACAAGACTAGTAATGGTTCAACTATTGTTCATAAGCTTATAGCTTACTTATTGTTTACAAACACAATGACAATAATGTGGGTTGTATGAGATGTGAGAATGAGGCGAGATGTGGGCGGTGCTAGGGATATCTTCTGCACCGGAGGAGTTCCTCGGTGTAGTTCGGGAGAAGAGCCCGGATGCTATAGACCGCTTGCATCGTTTAAGCACTATCTGTCGATGCAGTTGGTTTTAGCACTTTATGTACTTACTACATGTCACATATGGGAACGATAAGCCGAATACCTTTGTAGTTGTGGTTTTGGCGTGCGAGTCGACGGTTTCGTGGGCATAATAGGCTTGTAGTGGTATCCAGTTTGCTCTGGGAGTAGTTCTGGATGACCCCCGCACCTATCAGCGTATGATCAAACAGTTATGGCTTATTGGGAAATGTTGACACGACTACCCGTTATGTGGGCCTGTGTGGACACGTGAGTCGTATGGTCCTCTGTGAGGAACCGTCCAAATAATATTCTAATTAATCACCAGGAGGATCATTATTCATAATCACAACCTCGATGATTAACCAGAATATCATCCCGGTAGTCCCGGCACGTGTTTTGTGCCCAAGATCGGAACACATGCCTTTCCAACAGGTACATCACAACAGAGCTTAAGATAGAGCGAGTAATTAACATTATATTACAAGTTCTTAAGCATGCAACAAGTTATCATAATTTACAGCAAAAAGAGAGCCAAGAGGAGACTAAAACCTGCTCAACTCATCACCAGCAAAAGAACTAAGCAGCGGAAGACTAAAATCCACATGCCCTTAGGCTCCATACACGAACACTAAGTTCGAAGTAGAGTGTGCTACTCCTGCCCGCCATCCTGATCGACAGGCACAAAGTAGCCAAACACCGCCTCTTCCTCAACAACAGGAGTACCTGAAAGCGCAGGCATGAGTACGAAGGTACTCGCAAGACTTAAACTATATAGAGCATATATACATAGCTCGATTCCAAGAATTATGCATTGATCATTAGCAAGGATGAACCATAGGTTAAGTAAAACATAAGCACTAAGTATCTTAGACATATGTATGAGCGACTGAAACTTTACCAAAACATATGAAAACTACCCTGTATCTAACAACTGAACAAGTGTAACTGTAACAACATGTATATCAATAAGTAACAAGTGCCCACAATCACCATCTCCCACATACTGAACCACAAACCACATATCCGAACCATATAACCGAACTAACCACGAGAACTCTACGACCGGGTGCAAATGAAACAATAGCATGCTCATGACCGAAAGTGCGGCAGTTCAAACTATTTATACACCCTGCAGGGGGATACTTCTAGACCCACACGACACGAGGACCATAAGGCTTGTGCCACCCTCTAAAGTGCGCACAAGGGGGTACTCGTGATAACCTTTTCCAACCAACCCCAGCTGTGTGGGGCATACATCGCTCGGCGCGGTGATACTAGAACTACTCCCGGACCAAACTAGTACCGCTTATAAGCCCGCCCGCTCACACCGTCGATGTCCACGCCCACAAAGCCACAGCTGCGAAGGTATTTAGCTCGCCTTACTATTAGATCGGCATGTAGTGAGTAAGGTAAGTACTAAAGCCAACTACCTCGACAATTGGCCTTAAACGATGTGTCCGATTTTCCTCTACCGACCTACCTAGGGAAACTCCACATCCGGGGAGGACAAAACACCATCCTAGCACCGCCCACACCTTGTCTCATACTCACCACTCATACAACCATGTTAACCTCAACAAGTGTATGTAATCATAAGAAGGTCCTATGCTCGCGAACAACGGGATAGCCGTCGTTCGACTTCTACCGAATGACCTAAGCATGGCTAAGCATATAAATCGAACCCATACCTAGACATTGACAACACCTCAAGGCTACAAGGAATGTAAATACACAAGTATTCAAAGTAGAAGAATGCAATCGGCATAGGTTCTGCCCATTGGCACCTGACACTGACTCACTAAATATGCATATATACATAAGCATAATTTATCAATATTTAGACTTCTCCAATTACACAAGAGGGATCAATATGCTTAGTTGCTTGCCTTGCTGTTCAGGTGGCTGTCCAAAATTCCCCTCGCTCTTCGGGATCACCGGCTCGACGTTCTCTAAAAGAATAACGTGTGCAATGCCATGAGTATGAATAAAATGCAACAATACATGCCAAAAGATGTGCAAAACATGTTAAAGTGCAAACATGCGAGCTAGAACAAAATTGGGACTCAAACCAATTTGAAAAGTTGCCGAAAGTGCGGAACCTCCGGAGAATTCTCCGGAACCTCCGGACATATGTGGACTATCCGCACAATTATGCGGAACATTCGGACATTACGTAACTCAGGGATTCTCCGGACTATCCGGACACTTCCGTATTTATGCGGACCTTCCGGACATTTTTCCGGACACTCTGGACATTGACAGGAAATGTGTTTTCGCCGATTCGTTGATCGATTCAATTTGAATACTAGACACACTCTACCTAAACATGGTCATACACTATATAAGGGGTTTAGATTCAATTACTTACGAAATGTTAAAGATTGAAACCATTTCAATGACTCATTAAATCTCAACGCGTATTTCATTAACCAATGAAATTCAAACACTCATCTCATGGCTCAAAGTATTTTTAATGTATAGATCATGTTAATACAATACTAACAAAAGTGGTTTCATAATTTTAGGACATGGCAACAACTAACCGTGACCTAAACAAGCTGAAACACATTTAATTAACTCACTAATTCTCAAAAATATTTTCTGGAGTTTCAACATTTTTAACACGTAGTTCACACTCATACGAAGCTAACGCAACTGGTCTCACGTCGTTTGGAATTTGGATGAATTAATTATGAATTTTACAAGCCTCAATGCGTCTGATGAATAGTAACTACGGACCCTCCGTACTTTTATGCAGAACCTCCATACTTTTGCGGACTATCCGCACTTTTTTGCGGAAGTTCCAGATTGTGAAACCTCCGGACAATTTTCCGGAGGTTCCAGACTTTCCAGAACTGCTCCTATTTGAGAGGAAACTTTACCAAATTGATTTGCGATTTTTTTCCATTATTTTCTCCCCCAACTTTCTCTCTTATTCAAATGATTACTAATGAGGTGCATTAGCGCTTCGGATTACCATTACGCAAAATATTTAAGCATAATGCTTAAAAAGCATAATTTTACTTAAATACGTGATTAAGAAATTAGGACGTGACAAACCTCCTCCCCTTAAGAAGAATCTCGTCTCGAGATTTAGCACGAGCCGGGGAGAGGACGACGAGTCTAGGAACCACGCTATGAGTACCACTATCGGTGAATCAGGAATCGGGGGTCCCCGAATCCCGAGGCCAGGCTAGCAATCCGCCACATGGCGCCATCCCGCGGAGTCTCCTCCGCGAGGTAAAAAAGATTAAGTCCCAGGAGAGGGCGCTCGGGGCCACAGTTAGTGGTCCCCGAGTACCCAAGTTCCCCGATGATCTACGAAGTCTAAGTGCCGGGAAGAAAGTGCTCGGGAAGGTACACGGTGGCCCCCGAGCACCGAGTCCCCCGACGATCAGGAAAGCTAAGTACCGGGAGAAATGTGCCTAGGGTCGCGAGCGGTGGCCCCCTGGGCACCCAAGTATCCCGAGGACCCACAGAAGGAAGCTCCGGGAGAGAGTGCTCGGGGCTGCGTGCAGCAGCCCCCGAGCACTCGGTCCCCCGAGGATCCATACAAACATGCCCGGGAGAGAGTGCTCGGGGAGGTGAACAGTACCCCTGAGCACTCGGTTCCCCGAGGATCAA
Source organism: Phragmites australis (assembly GCF_958298935.1). NCBI lineage: Eukaryota > Viridiplantae > Streptophyta > Magnoliopsida > Poales > Poaceae > Phragmites > Phragmites australis. Next base: position 12,129,869 of record NC_084924.1, read on the forward strand.
GAAAGGGCATTCTCGGGAGAGAGTGCTCGGGGAGGTGAGCAGTGACCCCCAAGCACTCGGTTCCTCGACGACTCAGAGAGCCCCCCCCCCCCCGACAGTGGCCCCCGAGGGGCCCACTGATGAGGTATCAGCCAGTCAAAGGCCCAAGGTCGCATTTAAAGAGCGCGCGTGGCCTGTCACCTCCAACTGCTCCCACCACGCTCGGTGTCAGTTCCTGCCACATTCTGGCAGAAGGGCGTGGGGTCATTGAATGCACGGGTCCTATCCCGTGCCATCCGGCCCGTCTCGGGATAACGTCGTAAGGCCGAGGCGTTCCGTCTGCCGCGCTGCTGTGGCAGGAGAACAAGACAGGGCGGGCACGTCGGGCCGCTCCACGGCGCCCGTTGCCAGTGCATTTATGGTGACGAATGACCGGGCGTGGGACGTATTTTCCACCCCCGGTCACTTCGCACAGAAGCTATGATGACGCCCTTTCCATTTATGGTGTCTCGGAACTCGTGCCCCCCTCCCGTTCGGGGCACGCTACTACCGGCGGGTATTTAAAGCCGCCGGCAGCACGGACACAGGGGGCACGCTCAGAGGTGAATCAATCGCTAAGTTTTTGAAGCTTTGAAATCTCTGAGCAAGCTCGACAAGTTAGACGATCCCTGAGAAGTTTTCGAGGTAGCGAAGAGAAGAGCAGACCGAAGAACAAGGAGCCCCAGGCTCTAAGATAGATAACATTCTTGTAACCAGCAACATCCTTGAGGGACATTCTCAAGGCATTTATAGTATCCATACAGGAGTAGGGTGTTACGCCTCCGTGCGGTCCGAACCTGTCTAAACACCAGCGCATTTACTCCGTTCCGTATTAGATCATTCCACCCCACTGGCCATCGCATTCATACCCATTTATTTCTCCGGCGAACATATTCAGGATCATCCCCCTGGCCGAATCTCTAAAAAGGGGTCCCTCAGGATCCCTGCGACAGAAGTTAACCCTCCGATAACCACACTGTGGAAAACTATCATGCGGTGAGTGATAGAACCCAATGCAAGGCTTTTATTCAACATAGCGACGAGCATTGACATGCAAGGGGTCCCAATTATACAAAATTCACACAAAACTTACAAGCTCGCAAAGAGCTCGGGATACTCGGAGAGGATTTTATCATCACGCTCTCAGGTTAAATTTAATATTTTCAGTATTAAATAAGGTTACCTGCAATTTCTCTACCTCTTTCAAAATATTAAGGTCGACCCGAAGTGGGATATTGCAGCGGCAAACATGGTAAAATGACACAATCAAATTAAATGGACTATATATATATATATATATATATATATATATATATATATATATATATATATATATATATAGTCCATTTAACCAACCCACCCAGCAAACCAGTGAATGCCTGGCCCATCACAACCCACACGCGCCCTGCCTCGCCTGTCATGTGTCCCGCGCACCCGCGTCAGCCACGTGCCGGGTGCTCCATGCCCGTCACATCGCCCTTGCGCCCACACCGCTCATCTTGCTCCCGCGCGCCACGCGTCCCTGCGTGTTGTCGCGCTCTCCTACTCCCACGCATCATGTGCCCGGTAGTGCTCAGTAGTTTAGTAGTAACCTTATAGTTACTCAATAATATTTAATAGTTTAATAGTCCAGTAGTGCTTACTAAGTAAAAATTTACTATGATTTTGTACGCTTTAATAGTAGTAAAAATTTTAGAACGAGTGTTTTTCTGTTTTATAATAGAAATCTTGCTGTCATCAATTTTACTATTTTATAATGTGTGATTTCCTATTTTGTATTAAGGTTTTTACTGTTTTTAGTTTTCCTATTTTATAATTTGTGATTTCTGGTTTTGTAAAAGAAAATTTTCAGTTACGGACTGATTCAACGAGGTTTGATTGGCCGATGCGTTGTATACCAACTATGTGTGTATATATAAATTCAGAATAAATCGGTGTGTATAAATAGTTATGTGCTAATTGGCGGATGCTTCTCTAGAAAGCTCAGTTAAGCCTGAAAATGTAGCTGACACATGAAAAAAGCGGCCGCGTTCGCTCAAACTATTTATGATCACATACAGTAGAAAAGCAAAAGATCCACACCATTAATCATGTATGGTTGCATCCAGACAGCCCCTAAGCATGCAATGGTTGGTGATGGAATCTGATAACTTTGGGCATTGGAGAACTGGCAGAAGAATCCCCGTTTGTACCATCGTATAGCAATTAATAACGATGACGGGTGAGACGAAATCCGGATACATGAAGTTCAGAGAGAGGGGGCGGCACGAGCTAGGTGTAGCCCAATCTAGGATTTCAACTAAACACTTGGAGAAAAAAAAAACCAGAGGGGAAACTACATAATAGAGATAGTGAAGCACAATAAGCAGGGGTGGAAGATAGTTGTTGTCAGAGGGGCCATGTCCTCCTGAAGGGATCCACTGACGTAACGTCTCATGCTCTCTTCTTTCATATTGAAACTTAATCTTGAACTATTACTATTGCTTATTGCTACTTTTACACATATTAAGCATTGAGTTATCCATTGATTTTTAGAATTTGGAGCATAGTTTGTTGGATTAACCCTTTAGTTTTCGCTCAAGCTCCGCCACTGACAATGAGACAAGAATCTATCATAGTCGGATTACCCAGGAAGTGTAATGTATGAATCTTTATGTGCTAGTTGGATGCTTCTCTAGAACGGCCAGTTAAGCCTCAAAAGAGAAGAGGCTAAAAATTTTCACGTCTATTTTTTATATCTGACACATGAAAAACGGCCATTTTTGTTCAAACTGTATATTATCACAAACAGTACAAAAGCAAAAGATATTAGAAAACAAGCAGAAGGACCCCTATTTGTACCATCGTAGCAACTAATAACGATGTCCTGTGAGACGAAATCTGGATACATGAAGTCCAGAGAGAAGCGTTGCTGCAAGAGGTAACGGTAGCCCAAGCTAGGGTTTCAACTAAACACATGGAGGAAAAAACAGAGGGGGGAAAAGGAGGATACTGGAGATAGAGAAGCACAGCGAAGCAATTGATAACCAATAGCGAAATCTACTAGGATTACCGTGGAAGTGTATTATGATGAAAGAAATGGTAGAAGTGAGGTAGCAAGAGATTAACATGATCGAGAGATTCAAGTAAATAAAGCAATTTCTATTTAGTCATGAATAAGAGTGTGAAAGAGGCTAAATACTATTTGAAAGTAAGAGCGTGAAAAGGGCTAAACGCTATCAAAAAAAATCGTAAAAGGTTAACATCAACTATTATACTCTACCACTTTATACCATCTATCTAATACTTTAAATACCTAGAGAGTTGTTGCCAGAGGATGTTTCTAATATTAAGAAAATCTGAATTTCTATATGCAAATCACTAAAATTATAACTCCAAAAACATACTTTCCACTTTATTAATACTAAATCTTGAACATGTAACCAATTTTGCATAAAACTTCTACTATTCATGTTTTCTAGATTTACTTGCCTGTGCAGGTGCATGGTTTTATGGGCTATTTCATTAAAAAACTTTCTTAAATACTATTATACTAGGACTTCTATTTTAGGCCACTCTCAATTCCTTATTTTTTAGGTGATGTTCAAAAGGAGAGAGTAAGAAATTGCTGTTAAAAAACGAGCTTCAATATATACATGTGTGTTGCTAGTTTTTGAGGTCTTGTAAGATAATTAATGGTCTCATAGTCGTTTAGGAATTAGGATCGCTCAAAGACCAGTTTCTTTCATAAGAAAGAAGCTCACTCTCTCTCTTTAAATTACTTGTCATATCAATTTTTTACCTAGTCTGACACTTAATTATTGTCTAAAAACAGCATAGGAGAGGCCTTAAATTCGTATTTAAGTCTGAGAGTGTAATCTCAAACACATAATAGTGCAAACATTACTCTGCGTGTATACGATCAGAGTCCCTTGATGCAACAAACATTACTCTGCGTGCATAGGATCAGAGTCCCTTGATGCAGAGGCCAAAATGATTTTCCATTATCCAAAAAAAGATATGGCATCAGAGAAGTCCAATTTTAAACTTCGATAAACACTGAAGTCACAATTGCAACCCACAGCTCGAAAACTGCTTAAAACACAATCATTTAGTATCAAAGCAGTCTAAACTACAATCCTTGACTCACTTAGGAAGTGGTTTTGGCCCAACGTAGCACCTACGTGTCCACATTTTACTACGAGGGTGCCACATGTCTGCCACATCATCCCTCTTCTATGTACTTTGCAAGGCACAAGATGCTTTGAGAACAACATGGGTGTTGATGAATGCTATGTCAACGAAACATGTATGCATTGATAGCACGTCAGTGAAAACCACAGTGGCTTTAGGGCTAGGGAGTGGCATTTTGAACCATTTTGGGAGTTTAGGTTGTAAAATGAAAAAAAAAACTGGAGGTTTTTTCCAATAGAAAAAGCAAGTGACCCAAGTTAATAATGTGACTAGACTCGCTATAATATTTTGTTACAATAATCTTTAGTTAAAAATTAGTCTCTTTAGTTTTTACGAGATTAGTTTCATTTAGTTACAAAAAACATAAAATTAGAAAAAAAAAATATGTTAATGAAAAAAAAACTATTTATGCTCCAAACTTGTACCCAAATCATATACACATATTGGTTCGATTCGTATACGTTTTAATCAATTGTCAAAATCATATATCAGGTGTAGACAACTCAAACAAAATCAGAATAGATTTACCTTACCTACTGCCTACTTGATGTGACAAACTTTAACTACACGGTATTTCTTAATATATTATCTTAGTAAGAATTTAAAAAAAATAATTATTTTTATTATGAATTTTAGCTATTGATTAATTGTAGTTTACATGGACACTTTATTTAGGTATTTAATTTTTATAATAATTTATTTTTTATAAGACTATTTGTGGTATGGATCCTTATTTTTTCTATTCTAACCCTAATTTTAATTATTATTTATTTTATTTTATTTGAACTCTTTATTTAGATATTTTGCTTCCCAAAACCGTATGAAAATTGAACTGCTAATTTTTCATAATTTTTAATTCCGAATTTAGATATTTATTAATCGTATTTGATATGGACTCTTTGGTTTCTAAATTTAACTATTTATTAATCATATTTGATATAGGTTTTTTGTTTAATATAGATTGTTAGATGTTTATAATAATGAGTGATCTAGATTTTTTTTTTCTAATTAACGTGATAATTTCGTAACCGTGAAAGCGAATATGGTGACTTTTTTTTCATCTCAAATAATAATATAATAGATTATTTCTGTCAGGAAAATGGCCATAATTTTGGGATGGCTGAGAAGACTTTGCTAGAAGTACTCCCACTAGATATATACCCAACATGTTGGAATAATGGAGGAATTTTGTAGAAACAACAGAGGAATTGCACTGAGTCCAATAAATTCCTACCAAATTTCTATGTTTTTGCTGGGTACAAACTTACAATGTTTGTTCTCATTCCCTTGGCTATTCAGCGCACAAAAAAGGGCACAGTACAAATTTAAAAAACACAAGGCATTTATGTTTATATAGCACTTTATTGATTCATACTGGATAGTATTAACTTAGTGAAAGCAAGAACACAGTGTAGCTAATTAAACATCATAAAGCAGTATCTTAAACATAAACCGCCCTTATGTATATTACTCGAGCTAGCCTGCATCGCAGTCCCAGAAGTACTTAGTATGACACCGCAGTTAACAATTACTGGTCGTACTCACCGACGCGCGCGATCACACCAAAAGCAGCCACTAAGCTTACTGCGTGGTAACGGAGCTCGATCAACAGTAAGCCGTGCACTTGGCCTTGCAGTCGAAGGTGCAGCTGCCCCCGCCGCCGCCGCCGCCGTAGCCCTTGCCGGCGCTGCTGTAGGAGGAGAAGCACTTCTTGGGGCAGGTCACCCTCTTTTTGTAGCAGGGGCCCTTCTCGGAGCACACCACCGTGGGAGTCACCACGCCGCCGCGGGAGTACCCGCCGCCCGGCCCGCCGTACCCTCCGCCCCACCCGCCGCCGATCCCGGGGGTGCCGAAACCGCTGCCGCCCATCCCGGGGATGTTGAAGCCCGGGATGGTCGGGATGGCCCCGCCGGCGCCCGCGCCGGGGCCGGGCTTGTTGGTGCCTGGCGCCACGGGCGGCGCCTTGCCGCCTGGCTTCTTGTTGTTGCCCGGGTAGGACTTGAGCTCGGCGTCCACGACGCCAACGCGCGCGGCGAGGGCGGTGGTGGACAGAAGACACAGCAGCAGCGGCAGGAGGAGGGGATTGGCCGTTGAGGCCATGGCTCCGGGTTGTTTCGCTTTCGCCTTTCGGTCGGCTTGCCTTTGCTCGCCGGGGTACTTGTACGCTTGTATGCGTCGTCGTTGGTGAGCGATTGGGTTTAGGGGCTGTTAAGTAGAGATGATTTCCGCCGCGCGAGGTGTGCGCATTAAAAGAGGCGCGTGAGTGGCGGGAGGTTGGCGGTCTCGCAGGCAGCAGGCAGGCAGCTCGAGCAGCAGAAGCAAGGGTCAGTGACAGGATTTACACCTTCGAAAAGGTCTCCGATGATTACCGTAAAAACCACTGTAACACATAGTAATTATATGAAATTCGATAGAAATTAATCAAATTTCGTTAACTTTTAAATTTAAATTTAAACTTAATTAAAAATCGATCGATTTATAAATACACCAAATTAGCCGATAACTACTATATCCAAACTGTTAGCAACGATTTTGTGGACCTTCTCAGTGACTCGGTGGAGCCAACAGCTGTTCGCCCCAGTCGTTTGATGCTACCCACCGACTGGTCTGGCCGGTCCAAGCCTGCCTGACTTTCGAAAAAATCTCATTTCAACCGAGTAGCAACAGTTTCGCAACACCTGTGAGGCACGCGAGGACATTCATGTACGGTGACGCTGCTGCCTCTCCGCGAAACATTTATAGCGCTCGCAAGTCAGAATTTTTTTAATATTATATTTTTTACGGTTATTACAGAAATAATATCAAAATTGGGCAACTTTAAAAATAATACCGGTTCACCAACGGTTTAACGAAAACATATTTTCATCTTACCATACGGCGAAAACACTATTTTTATCATACCGTATGACGAAAATAGGTGACGTGACGCCGACGGCAAGTTAGGGTGCACGGCTGCAGTTTTGAGACAATTTTCACCGTACAGTTTGACAAAAATTAATTGTCGCTAAACCGCACAGCGAAAACTTTATTTTCGTCGAACGGGACAGCGAAAATTCCAGGCCCCTGCATCGCCCCGCCCCTACGCTCGCACGGCTGCACCGTTTCATTTGCTTTGGTGAGTCGAGCTAGCAGAGAGGACGCATGCTAGCAGTGAGGAGAAGAGAGAAGAGAAAAGAGGAAGAAGTGAGGAGGAAGAAGAAGGGAAGAGGTGAGAAGGAGTAGGAGGAGGAAAAAGAATCATTGAGGTAAGATTTTTTTTTCTTTTATAATTGTGCTTTTAGATGTATGTCTATCGATTTATATGTATTTAAATTGAATTAGGGAGTAGAAAAATAACTTATCGTTTGTAAATGTTTATTATAGGTAGAAATCTTTGTATTACATTATTTTAGTATTAGGTTAAGAAAATAAAATATATGTGCGTGCAAAAATTAGATATCGGTACTTTAGTTAAGATGATGTGTGTAAGGTTATATTATAGGATTGTATTATTATGCGTTACACTAAAATATGGTATTTATTGAATTATTTTTAACTTAGAACTAGTTGTTTGCAACAGAAAACAATAAAATAAAGTGAGGATCCAGAAAGCAATGCAGCACCAAAATATTTATGTTAAAATTTTAAAATTCAATTAACATTATGTTTTTGAAAATTCGCAAGACTCCTAAGATCCAATGGTATTAATTAATAAGGTGTTGCGAATTAATTATATTAAATTTGTTGGGGCTAGTAATATATTTATGTAATAATGATATCTCGATGTAGATTTAGGACAGTAATATTGGTTAGATTTTAGGCAACGAAGATTATAGTACTTTTCATTATAGAATAAGAAACGGTGGGTCGGTATAGTCATTGCGTTAGTCAATTTTAAGGTAGTCGTAATGTATGAATGTAATTTATTTTTATTTCTAATTGATATATTTTTAGTGACAGTTATGTCAAACTCTATAAATCTTAAAGTATTCTATGAAAATAGTTAAATCCGTAACTATCCATCAGGTATGTTGATTTGAGTAATTTTTTATTTACAATCCTTGAGCACCCAAATCCTGAGGATACAAGGATGAAGAAAATGAAAATATAGTTCACACAATACTTTTAGCTTGACCCTCAGATTTATTCTGTTACGGTACAATGCATGTGTACCCGTTAAATCCGGTTTGTTAGGAGTTAAAGTCGGTGTATCGGACGGACAAGTGGTAGAAATGGTTGGAGTGGTGCAGGCGGCGTTGGGCTGAGTTCAATATCCTGGTGCAACCATGTTCAAGAGACATGGATGATAGTAGCAGTGCAGCAACATCAGTGGGAAAAGATGATACATGTGAGCATGCAGTGTCGACAGAGGAAGTTGAACAAATACAGACGACTGAGACAGAGGTTGTTGTGTATAGGCGAGCGACAGAGGTTGAGGAGGGTTATGCTGATATAGGGGAGGAAATTGAAGAAATCATTGTTGAGCTCGAGAACGTGGACCGTAACGCAATTCATGAGGAAGAAGCTTTATTGGAATCTGTAAATGTAGATGAAGATAATGAGGATGATGAAGACGATGACTGCTTTAATATTGTCATCCCAGAAGAATGAAACTTGCCTAACAAAGTGAGGATGCAAGTTATGGAGAACCATAACTCCCCTTGAGAATATGGTTCAAGTATGATTCACCTAAATTAGGTGTTCCCCAATCGGTCTGAAATAAAGGATGCAGTGGTATGGTGGGCAGTGACATCACACAGAGAGGTATTTGTTGCTGTCTTAAGCCCAGGAAAATACAGTGTGAAGTGCAGAACTCCTGGATACAGCTTTTATGTTCATGCATACAAGCCGAAGCATTCCACCCACTGGGTAGCATCAAGAGTAGTTCAACACAATTGTATGCTGAAAAATGTTGGTCGAAAGCACCGCAACCTCACTGCTACACTAGTTGCAAATGAATTGTTCATTGAGATTATTCAGAAGCAAGACATGGAATGCTCGTTCATCCAACGATCAATATTACGACAGTTCAAATATGAGATTACTTATCAAAAGACTTGGCGTACAAAGCAGAAAACCTTGGAGAAGCGGTGGGGTACATATGAGGCTTCTTATTGCAACCTAGTCCGCGTGCTTGAAATTCTGAAGGTCAGAAACCCTGGCACATACACTGCTTTCAAGGAGACTGAACTTGATGAAAACCAGCCTAGAATTTTCCAGCGTGCTTTTTTTTTCTTTAGGTCAGTGTATTCAGTCCTTCTAGCATTGTTGTCCGTTGCTTTGCATGGATGGTACATTCTTGACTGGGAAGTACAAATGCCAGATTCTCACTGCAATTGATGTTGATGCAAATAATTAGATACTTCCTTTAGCATTTGCGTTTGTGGAGGGTGAGAGCAGGTTGAGCTGGCTCTGATTTTTTAGGCATCTTAAGGTTGAGGTTGTCCGTGATAGACCAAACGTTTGCATCATACATGATTGGTATGCTGGGATCTTATCTGCTATAAAGACACTGCAAGAAGATTTAAGTGAGCCATTCCCTTAGAATGACCTGCAGAATAGGTGGTGCATGCGTCACATGGGAGCAAATTTCCACAAGCAATTCAAGAGCAAATGACTGATGGACATGTTCAAGAGGCTGTGCAGGCAGAACCAAAGTGGCAAGTTCGATGCTTTGTGGAAGTAGTTGGATAAGGAAATAAGGACGAACGTGCAGGAGAGAAATAAGGAGCCAGCTACTGGTGATGACACTGTTCTGGAGGTACTACCGCCTATTGGAGAAAGCATTTATCCTCCTAATATGAGAAGAAGGTCAGCAAGAAACATCAAATGTTTCTCGCACTAGATTGAGGCAGAGCCAAAGGAGAAGTGGTCCTTACTCTATGACACCAAAGGTGTTAGGTTCGTGTATTGGGTCACGTCTTTATCTAATATGTGTAGTATGAGCTAGTATATTTGAAAGTTGATACATATTTGTTTTGATGTTATTTGGTAGGTATGGCGTCATGACTATTAATATAGCAGAGGTTTACAATTAGGTCATCAGAGGGTTGCGTGGACTCACTGTTGTTGCAATTGTTGAGGGAATGTTGTACGGCATTATTGGTTACTACCAGAAGAGGCATGCTTCTGCTGTGAGTCATTGTACAACAATGCATACACTGTATGTCCAACGGATGATGGAGTACCTCTAAAATAAGAACACGAAGGCAGTACAACATATAGTTTGTAGCATAGGTGTCAATGAGCACCGCTTCGAGATAACCCTGAGATCAAAAGGAGGGGTGGGGAGCAATACCAAAATTATAACGCAGGAGGTGAACGTAGGGCAAGTTTTCAATGGATGATGCGAATGCTCCTGCAACAAACCGAAGCTTTTACATGTCCCATGTTCTCATTTGTTGGTTGTATTATCACAAGTGTTTATGGGGAGCTCAGTATACGTGTCACCATTTTACTCGAAGGGAAATGTGGTGCTGACTTGGACTGGAGAGTTCCATGGATTCAGTGCGTATGGTGACTTCACAGTTTATGATAGAGATATGCTGATATGTCTGCTCCCTATGATGTTGCTTAGACATCCCTATGGAAAAGGTGGTCGGCCGTAGACTAGGTGTATTCGTAACGATATGGATGAAGCTGACGATGGTGGCCCTGTGAGGAGATGCAATGAGTGTGATGAGTATGGTCACAAGGCAAAGGATTTCCCACACTCTAACCACGGCGACGCTGGAACAGGACCATCCACTAGTAGTAGAAGTGAGATAGTTGCACGTGGAGGACAAGCAGTGCACAGGACTAGGGCAGACCTTGCCGGATATGCTATTTAAGAACAATGTGTTTCTTTATTTATTTGTGTAACTGTTATGTTCTTGATGTAAAAACTAAGTGGTATTATTTGTATACTTTTTATTTTCTTAATGTAAAAACTAAGTATTTTCATTTATGTATTATTTATGTTCTCTCTGTCATATAAAGTAGTTTATGTATGGTTTATGTTGTTGACATATTAATTATGTGATCATCAATTTACAATAATTATATGGTATATGTTGGTCTGTTTTCGCAGAGATAGAGGCGCCGTACAAGCTTCTCGACCATTCTGTGGACAAGCGTCACAGTGGCTTCTTACACGCTGTCGGAGGGTGAACTCCTCAAGCAGGGATCCGGAGGGACCCCCTTTGAGATTCGGCCGGGGGGATGATTCTGAATCTGTTTTGCGGGTGAAATAAATGGGCGTAAACGCGATGCAGGTGGGATGGAATGATCGGATGCAGAAGTAGTAAATGCACATGAGCTTTTTAGACAGGTTCGGGCCGCACTGAGCGTAACATCCTACTCATGTGTGTATGCTATAAATACTCTGAGAATGTCTCTCAGAGATGTTGCTGGTTAAAAGAATACTTGTCTAGCCTATAGCTTCGGGCTCCTTGTTCTTCGGTGATCTGAGCTTCTGTGCTTCAACTTGTCCTGGCGGTTGCTCCGTGTCAACTGGGTTCCTAACTTCTTTTTCCTTAACTTGTCTTCTCCGGGTAGCCCGCCCCGCCTTAAATACCCGTCGGGCGGTAGTGTGACCAGAAAGGGAGGGCGCGAGTTTCGAGGCGTATAAATGGAAAGCAACCATCATGGGCTGTTGTGCGAAGTGATGGGGAGGGTTGAAAATGCGCCCCCATCCGGTCTTGTTCGTCATCATGATATTCTGCAATGGACGATGCGGAGAGGGCCCACTGGGCAGCCACCGAGCAGCCCGGCGTGCCCGCTCGGTCTTGTACACTTGTCACAGCAAGGCGGCAGGTGGGGCGCATTGGGCCTCGCGATGTTATCCCGAGGCGCGCCGGATGTCCCGCGATGGGACCCGTGCATTAAATGTCCCCACGCCTCCCTGCCAGGCTGTGGCAGGGACTGACGGCAAGCATGGAGGAGCAGTTAGAGGTGACAGGCCACGCGCCCTCTTAAATGCAGCATCGGGCCTTTCACTGGTTAACACCTCACCGATGGACCTCTGTGGAGGCCACCAGCGAAAGACTTCTGAGACCGTCGGGGAACCTAGTGCTCGAGGGTCATTGTTCGCAGCCCCGAGCACTCTCTCCCGGATATGCCCTTTCTTGGTCCTCAGGGAACCGAGTGCTCGGGGGTCACTGTTCACGGCCCCGAGCACTCTCTCCCGGAACTGACTGTTCGGGTCCTCGGGGAACCGAGTGCTCGGGGGCCACTGTTCACGGCCCCGAGCACTCTCTCCCGGAATTGACTTTCCTTGGGTCCTCGGGGTACTCGGGGGCCACTCGGGGGCCACTGCTCGCAACCCCGAGCACCCCTTTCTCGGTACTTGTCTTTTTTGGTCGTCGGGGGACTTGAGTGCCCGGCCGCCACTGTTCGCAGCCCCGAGCACTCTCTTCCCGGCACTTGGGTCTTCTTGGGTCATCGGGGAACTCGGGTGCTCGGGAACCACTGTTCATGGCTCCGAGCACCCTCTCCTGGGACTTAGTCTTCTCGTACCTCGCGGAGGTGATTCCGCGGGAGGGCGCCACATGGCAATATGCTGATCTGGCCTCGGGACTCGGGGACCCCTGGTTCCTGTGTCACCAATACAGGCCATGTGCGACGCTTCGAGTATTACTGTTTTACGGATTCGTGCACCAAAGACGGCTTGACGACTGCACCTAGACTGGTTCGAAAGGTTGTACAAATGGTTCAATTTGTACAAGTGGTTCAATTTATACAGATGATTTAATTTGTCGTAACTAATCAGGTCATGTATTTGCATGTTGGGTCATACAAGACTTCTTCCGCTTGCACGGATGCTTCAGGCCACAAATGAGGACGCAAGTCCGCATCAGGTGGCTGAGGGTCAGGAGGATGATGGCCAACTAGAGCGGTCACGTCGGTTCCCGTATGACCTTTCCCTTATTTCAGCTTTGGTGGACCGATGGAGGTCGGAGACACATACGTTCCACATGCCGTTTGAGGAGATGGCAGTCACGCTGCAGGACGTCTCCATACTGACCGGGTTACCGATTTCTGGTGAACCGATCGGTCCCTCGGTCACTCCAGCTGGTTGGCAGCATGACTTATTTGAGAGGTTTTAGGGAGTTCTACCTGAGCCACTAAATGTGTCGCCCATTGAGGAGCATCATAAGCATGACCCCAAGAAGCAGTGGTCGGAGCAGTTCAGAGTTAGTAATTTTTTTTCACTTCTCTAATTTCATATTGAACATCCTTTGTCCATTTATTATCGGTAATAACAATCAATCGAATTATGCAGGTGGATAGGATGGCCGAGGATAACCCCTTTGTCCATGCACCAGTCCCCATTCATTATAAATAACCCCACCATCATCTATGGATAGACCACTCCTTACTCAGCTCCCTCAACCGAAATATCTTCCAGCTCTACCAAGCCCACCAAAAAAATATTGGGGGATTTTCATCCCCCAAGGGGTCGAACCACCGATATACTTCTGTGGCGGTCTTTGTAGGCTTCGCGGGTCCCAAGACATATCCTACACATATGACCTACGCTTCTTCATATGTGCCAACTATGAGTACGACAAGTCTCGATATGGAACATATAAGCACCCACTAGTATAGTGACATAGATTACTCATGTGGGCTTTTCCATACGTTTTCATTCACTCTCTTACTAATCTCTCCTCTTATTTCTTTTGTCTAGTCTCTTCCACCTCTCTGCAACTTCAGGCAATGGCTTGATATGGAGCAAAATAAGGACTAGAAATGGTGGATGGATATAGAGATGGGGTGGAGGAGGGAAGCTTGTCAGCACCGAGAGTACAAACAACATCGGGAGGAATTACGGATGAAACCGCAGGAGGATGAGCGCATCAGGAACGCCGTGAGGGAGCATGTCGCGGCTCAAGCAAGCGAAGCAGAGAGGGAACGAAAACGGGAGAGGGCCTGTCATGCTAAGACAACTAGGCCCGATGCCCAAAGAAAGGGCAAATATCTTAGGTACACTCAGTAGAGAGCATCTATTGTATATCGGCCTATTTTTATTCCCTAAGATATATTTGGTTTAGTAGCGGCACGCTGTTAGATTACTCTTTAGGCATACCGTAGATGCCAATGTTTGTTGTCGACACCTCTTTATGGTTAGGGTCTATTCGCGTTATGATGAAAAATCTCATATCAAATATAATGTTTATCAGCTTATGTAACCTCTTTATCGGATTTTATTTGTAGCCTACCATATAATATCTATCAGCTATATCCTATTGTCGGACAAGCGATTCTATGATTTATTTTACATCTTTCCATTCCGTTTCAGAAATAAATTCAATCACAAAATTAAAAAAAAAGATACAATATTTTGTCAACAGAAGAATTTTTTTTGGCCATTTCGACGCAGGTGACAGGGTTCACAGGCCCACGCAGGAGTTATGGTCCATGCTGCGGTATTTTTCGTTCAACGGTTTGGCAAAATTTATTTTTCGCCATACTGTTTAACGAAAATTATCTCGATGCTGCAGCCGTGCACCTCTAACCTGTCGTCGGTGCCTATTTTCTTCATACAGTATGGCGAAAATATGTTTTCGCAAACCGTTGGCCGAACATGTATTATTTTTGAAATTTTCTTATTTTCGATATTATTTCTGTAATATCCGTAAAAAATGTAATATTAAAAAAATTCTCAAATCGCAGCCACTGAATTGGCTAGCGATCTTGCCTACCCATTTCAGCCACAGGCCTCGGCTAAGTGAGCACAGTCGCACAACGTCACGCTCCGTGCAACTTGTACACATGGTACGCACCTTTGAAGCTTCGATTCGGTGCATGGCAAGCAGCTTGACCGGTTTCTCCAGCCTTCCTCTATTGGTCCGTCCGTCGCATGCATGGGTAGGAATTCAGAGATGATGTTATCCTTTGCGGACTCGGAGTGCTGGCACTCAATGCGCCGGTCAGATTTGGCAGCATTTCTGTGGGTGGCATTGCCAGAGAGAGAGAGAGAGCAAAGGAACGAGCAAGTCGCCGACAAGCAACATGGGACGAATTGAAGGCGAAAGAGGATACAGTTCCAAGATCAGGATCATTAATAATACACAGTATTATTACAGAAGATCTGCTTTATTACAGACCCATGTCAGTCTCTGTGCATTATTGCAGAAGATCCGCATCCCGGTTCCAAAGTTGTACACAGCTCACTTATTTTATTAGCTCCTATCTTAATCTGGATAGGTGAGGCTGCGTGAGTGTGACCTGCCATTTCCTTTCAACATTTTTCATATATAGTTTGAAAACAAACCCACCCTAAATTATTTCCAAAATAAACCAAGCTTGGCAGCTGGTGTTGCTTGTCATGTCACATAAGCTGGATGGCTCATGGCTAGCTGTATGCCAAATGAAACATTGCCCAGCCACGCCAATGGTGCCGAGCCGAGTCGCCACTCTTTCGAAAGAATTTAGAGATGGCTCTGTTTACTTTCTTCTTAAAAAGAATATCATACAACAAAAAACGTTGTGTGACCGGTGGCGGAGCGAGTGATGGTGGTGTTGTCTAGTGCCTTTAAACTAAATATAGGGTAAAAATGAGTTAGTTAATGCAATTTTTTCGTTTACCGTGGTGCACGTGCACCAGGGTAACATAACTTAGCTTCGCTCCTGTGTGTGACCTGTTCGGCTGTGTCTAGATTGGAGAAACTTTTAAACAATGAACGGGTGAAAGCTTTAACCAGCGCTGAGCTCACCAACCACATTTGTGTCCATATTATAAGCCACACGTAGCTGCATTTTGTTTCGAGGAAATTGAGAGCGTCAATTTCAATCCAAGGGCCTGCCTTCTGAATTTCTAGCGTAAATTCCTGAGAGCACCTTATAGACATGGCGTTCTTCATCACTGGATATAAATTCCTTGTGCATTTTCCAGTGACAAATGAACAATTGCAGAGGAACTGTTTGTGCACAAAAATGTGGACTATGGATCAATGTGCCACCTGCATTTCATAATGTGCACTTGAGAAATAAAACAGAGCATCTAAGGTCTGTCAGGAACTAGATAGATATCATGATCGCAAAGTTAGTAATTGAGAAGCAGTCAACCATATGCCATAGCATCGAAAGCACGAAGTGCCTGCTTGACACTTCAGGGAACCGTGTATCCAGCTGCCCATGCATTGCAGCAAGTAGATTACCCAGAATAGGAAGTCACAAGCTAAACAAAAGCTAATCACCCACAACAGCTCACGCACTTATCGATCTTAGAGCTCTAAGATCCAAGCTACCCTTGCGACATGAGCCACTGAACTTACCTAGATTAACTAGTAACCCGCGTTTTTGCTGGACTACGGTGCAGAGAGGGCAAACACTGAAGAACTTTGCACGGAATACCTCCGATGTGATCTTCGGAACTTAAAAACTCCTGAGCACCCCTTGCAGGCCAAAAGGACTCCACAAAACGCCACATTCCAGCTGCACAAGTCACCCTGCATCAAGAACAATTCAGCAAGATTAGCGAACAATTTACCAAGTTTAGTGTAAGCACAAAATGAGGGTTGCCCTTGCACTGCCACAGCACCTTACATGCCTTGATCGTTACAGCATCAACCTTCTTCCTCAACCTCGCCGTCTTGTACAAACCCCCCTCCCATCTCGCAAATCCAGTCCCAGACCTTCGCCGGCACGGGCATCACCGACAGCCGCGGCTGCCGAAGCAGCGCGAAGCCCTTCATCCCCTCCACCTCGCCCGCCGCCTTCTTGATCTCCCCCAGCGCGACGGGCCGCAGGAACTCCCCGACCGCCCGCACGTCCACGGCGCCGCCGGCCTCCTTCCCCTCGCCCTCGCCCTCGGCCTCGTACCAGGGACTGGCGACCTCCACGACGCCGACGACGCGGCGGGAGGCGGCGCCGGCACCAGAGTGGTAGAACAGGCATCGATCGCCGGTACGCATGGCGCGGAGGCTGTTCATGGCCTGGCGGTTGCGGACGCCGTCCCACGGCGCAGCGCCGCCGGGGGCGCGCGCCTGGTCAGACCAAGACCATTCCCCCGGCTCCGTCTTGAGAAGCCAGTACTGCGTGGCGCCGGTCGCGGGGGTGGAGGCGGGCTTGACCGTGGGTTTCGCTTTTCTCGGCATCCTGTGCGGGGTTCACTTCAGGGCTCCGGCGATCGCCGGAGGCAAAGGTTCTTGTTTTGGCGGGGAAAGTGGGCGGCTAGGGCTTGTCGATGCGCGGGGAATATCTACATTGGTCATGTTCTTCAGTCTCCCTGTTCAGAAAGCGAAAAGTGGGTGCTTGGATGGGCCGATTCAGGCCGGAGTTCCAAGAAACGGCCCAACAGGACACCCAGGGACCAATATTGTGTATCCAATGAAATTATCCTGCCTTCTTTGCGACGAGATCAACCTGAAAACGAAACTAAAAAAATAGTCCAAATTATGGTTTGGATTTCAACTCATTTTGTGCATTACACAATATTTTCTTCATGCCCGAAAGCTCAGGCAACTAATTCAACCAATGCTAACACAAACTGAAGCTAGCTCATAGTCTCATAGTAAGGAACTAAGGTCATGTTTGTTTCAGTTTTAGATTGTGGCTTTCAGATTTTACAATTCGAAGTTGAAATAAACAGATGGTTTTTTATTATAGTTTTTTAAAATCTGCTGGTTGAATTGTGAGAATCTGATAAGCTAATTTTTCTCAACTTTTGATAGATTGTGAAAGTCTATTTTACTAAACTGTCCATCAAAGTTTTTTAGAATCTACAACCTAAATATTTTTCATAATCTAGCTTTTTACAACCTAGCTTTTCACAATCCAACTTCTATAAGAAGCTTTTCAAAATCTCTAGCTGAAACAAATAGGTCCTAAATACATATTATTGTGCGAGTATCAGCATACAATGTGTTTGATAGAGAGAACTACAACATTGACACGGAAAAAGGCGAGGACACTTTGTTAGGTTGAACTAGTTCGCCCTTCCTTTGCTACCTATTGTTGATGCTTTCTCCGCCCAGTACTTCTGAAGTGGTGGCCCGAATATAACATTCCCAAAAATCACTCCGATTCTGTGACATTTGCAGGAAAGAATGGCTAAGAACATCAAGATAAGCTTGACGGTAACAGCACTTTCTGCTGGCAATCTGAGAAGCGGTATGCAGTTATGACAGTAATGAACAATACACCAAGAACATGACTTTCTCCGACAAAAATAATTCAGTAGCCAAACAAAAATTGCCACAACGTGCAAACAATAATAGGCATGTACAACACCTGATCAGCACTAGGAAATAAGATGCAACTGTATGGATACCACATATTACTGGAACAGAACTACAAATATCGCTACAAGCTTGACTTCATGATGTCCCAACTCCCAAGTTATACATGACTAGGACTACTATCATCATTTCGTTCAGATTTCACAAACAGCTTTCCTAATACAATCTACTCATCAAACCTTAGCGCCCACATTAGCGAAACGCAATTCAAAATCAATAACTACTAAACAAAGTAATCAATGAACTGTGCACAATTTGATAGTACCGGAATGATATTCTGTGGTTCACAAATTTTTAGTTAGCTTCGGGACATTTATTACCATAAAAAAATTTAAAAGCATCTCCGATGCCAATATCCATACCCATCACAAAAAATTTCAGAACATCAAGATCATGGAGCTCTCGTATCAGTGCAACTATTCTAAAACAAACTTTCTAGAGCTAAACTTTTGCATGGGGCAAAGGATTCAACAGTAAAGTTCATGTGGTAAGATATTAGAAACTAAGCCATGCACAGAACATAATACATGGAAAAATCTTTTTGACCAGCCTCTAAAAACACTTCAGATGGCATGTCCATATATGCATAATTGCATAGCCAGTTATTTTTATTTGCCCACAGTAACGTCACTATTTAATCCTTCGGTCAAACAAAGAGTAAACAGATGGAACTTCTCTTACAGATTACTATCCCAACCAAGAGCACTGTCAATAACTGTTTGTAACAATGTTCTTCTTTTCATAGAAAATACTAGCTCCCAATCAAACAGAATACACATACACTTCTTGAGTTGATAGTATTTCATAGCTCATCTTAAAGCACAACTTCTATTGGAATGCAAAACCCGAAAAAGCATTTTCCTCCATCAATCAATCTGTCTTATTTTGCTTCAGGAGCGTGGTGATGTTTGTTAATCTGCCATCTTGGGCTATAAGTTGAGATTAAAATAGTATGATATACTGCACACTAGGGAGCAATTTGGTCTAAAGAAAGTGGAAGTATTTGCACACGTCCTTCAGAATATCAAAAATTTGCTGGCTGAGGAATAAGTTGACCAAGAATAAGTGACTACAGGGAATTAGATGGTGTTTTGAGAAACCAAGTTGAAATATGCTTGTAATTACCAGAGCTGACAGAGTTTGTACGAGGTCATTCGGCTAATTTTTCGCACAAGATGGTTTAACATCTTGCTAGAATATTTTTAGAATCTGTATCACCCTATCCTGGACGGGTTGGTGGCACTCATCCAAACCAAACACAGACATGTCAGTATATCCCGCATCATTCTATACATGTACCACCTTGTACAGTCAACCAAATACCTTAATCCAGAATGGTTCGATGAATTTGGGAGTTCGCTTGAATACAGTATTGCCAAATATATAGCATATTGCTTTTGTTGTCTCTTATTTAGGAACTACAATAAGGAGGAGGACGTGTATAAAGCAGTTGTCGAGGAAGGTTGGAATGGTTAGTATAGAAAAGTAGGTTAAAAGAATATGTTGGTGGAGTCGGTAGCTTGGAAAATCAAACAATGAGTTTTTGTGAAGCTCTGTTAACAATGGATCAAAACATTGATGTTACTATACAGATAAAAATCGAAGTTGCCAATAATGCTTATTTTACTTAACTAAATGGCTTAATTGATGTTGCTAGACGACAATTGAAACAAGGATTGCCTTTCTGGGGGCATGATGAGTTGAAAGAGTCCTACAACAAAGGAAACTTCTTGGAGTTTCATGACTTCTTGACAGAGCATGATTGCTACTTTTGCCAAGACGATGGGTAATGATTTAGCAGGTAATAGTCTTATGGTGGCTCTTGAAATATAGAGGGATATTAATGAATGCTTTGCAAAGGAAATTATGTATCCCATTCTAGAAGAAATTGGAAATGACGTCTTCTATTTTCCATTTGATGAGTATAGGACGTGCCTTGCAAGGAACAAATGGTAGTGGTATTGAGATGTCTTGATAAATTTGGAATTATGAATAAACGATTTGTTGGCCTTGTCCATGTGAAGGAAACAACTTCATCTGACCTCAGGTTTTTCTATTGATTCTCTCTTTGCAAGCTTTAAGTTAAGTTTGAAGCAAGTAAGAGGCCAAGAATATGATGGTGCTAACAATATACAAGATGAGTTAAATGGGTTACAAGTACCGATCATGAGAGAAAGTAGTTCCTCTTATTATGTTCATTGTTTTGCACATAAGCTTCAATTAGTCATTGTGACTGTTGTGAGAAAAACATAAAGGCATTAGTAATATTTTGTATGATTTTTGTCTTGTTAAATGCGGTGGGCACTTCCTTAAAGAGAGTATCGAGGGTTAATCACAGACAATAATTCTGGAGTGTAGCGGTCGAAGGGCGCGTGAACAATGCTGAAGGTGTGCGTTCGTTGGTGTGTGTGTTGAACTCAAGAACACCGAAGTTATCTAGGTTCAGGCATCCCAAATGATAACAGCCCTACGTCCTATGTATTTTGTTATGAGTGCTTATGAATCGGTTACCCATCCTCCTCTATAAATTGGGTCCTCCTCTCTTTATATATCAGAGAGAGAGAACTTACAAGTGGGCCCCGATTAGCAGACCCATGCCTAGCTAGATATTCAACTCTTAGATCATATCCTGGAGAACCGAGTGAGCCCAACTTGCCCTGAGAGTTTTGAGTGCCTGTCCTAACCATGAAACGTCTCCACACTTGCCTTCCCTGGTCGCCCGGCCTGTCCCGTCGTCTTACGCCGTAAGATCGTCTACCAAGTCATCTTGTCCCTACGCCCCACGAGTCTACCTGCAAAACTGTCCACTTTCCTGGTCGTTTTGCAGACCCTATCTCATCAGCCGTGCAGTGCTACGCCAGTCCGCAAGGCCCCATCCGTAGAATTTAATGCTACGGAATGGGGCAGTGCCCAACCACACTGGCCATAGCTTTGTTCACTGGATGTGGTGCTTAGGGAAGGAAAACACATGAGTAGATAGCATTAAATGCAATTAGATAGGTTAGGTAAGGACTAGCCCCATGACCAGCAAGGGCTGGTCGCGGGATCTCATAATATCGTAAGCAGGCTGGTCGTGCAAGCCTTGTGCTGGTCGTGCGAGCTTGGACCTGATCACGCGATGGGCCAGGGTTCAGGAAATATCTCTTGTCGGTCGTCATACCTCTTGTGGGGTCTGTTAGCTAGGACACTCCCTTACTCAATACTCCGACAGTAGCCCCCCAAGCTCCCCCCTGACTATGGTTAGGTTTGGTTGCACCACTCGAACCCCGAGGGAACATAGTCCACCTAGAGAGTGGTCACCGATGTCGTTTAGCTTTTAGAGTTTGACTCTGAACTTCACGTCACATGGGGAGGTTAAGCGTCCTGATAGGAAGAAAGAGAGACATTGAATGTTATCAGGCCGAAGGGGCTTTCGGTTTCTCATACGTGCCCCGTTGGACTTTGAGCGATTCAGATGCAGCACCGGTTGAGATTCCTCAGTACTTCCTGGGGTGAGATGTCTATGATGGAATGTTTATAAAAAACTAGGGTGTTGGTGCCTAGGTGCCACCACAAGTGCACGGGTTTGATCGGGGCGTGGCCATGAGTCTCCTGGGTAGTAAATGGTAGGATCGTGAGGACATTTTCCATGTTGTTTCCGCCTTCCACCCCAGGTGAATCAATGGCTGGCTAGGCTATAAAAGCAGGGGTTCACCCAGTTGGCCACCCATCGATGCCTTTTGCAAAGCAAGAAGACAACTCTCCTTGAAGATCATGGTGTTCTCCTCCCATCCTTCGTCGGGAAGGTTGATGGGTTTGAAGGATTTGGCAACGTCTAAGATGCCTCCGACATCGGCTCCATTGGCGGTGGTGCCCCTAAGGGCAGACAATCTCAAGGACTTGCTCGCATGGTTGGAGATGGCCACCCTCGTGCTTCCCTCACTATAGAGAGTGCCTCCCCCTGCCATTCCCATTTGATCATCGGTCCGAGTGGTCGCCCTGGGGGAGGTTATAGACATCTCTAACGACGAGGAGTAGATTGATTGGGACCTTCTGCAGAAGGAGATCAACAAAGAGGAGAAGATAGAGGAGGAGTAGAAAAAGGATCCGCTGGGTTCGCCAGTGTCAATCAATAGCTCCAGCAGAGTCTCCGCACTAGCCATCTTACCTAGCCCCTATGCAGGCCATCAACCGATTTCTAGGGTGACCAGTTGCCACCCCAGGAAAGAGTATAACAAGTTCCTTGTCTCGTTCAAGGGTAAGTAGGGGTCCACATACTTCTAAACCCTTGGAGCTAGTGGATCCCCACACGTTACAAGAGTCAGGCGAAACCTTTCTACCAACTGTGCGTCGACCACATGAGTCAGGAGGGAAAGAACATGCATGTAACAGGATAGTTAGTCTAACCAGATGTAATCGTCCTATCTGTAACCAATCCTTTCCATTAATGAAAATGTTTCAACCACTTCTGATGGCCTTTCTGATGGCCAGAAGATTATACAAGGGTCCTGCGGTTTTTGGATCGTCTGGTCTGGGCTTCTGTTCAAAGAGTTTCCACCCTGTGCTGTCACAGCGTGTAGGCTGTGATTGTTCCATCCTGCCTATTAGTTAGGTTCTCAAAGTGCAAGATAGTTCTTGGCACGATAAGTCTCTTGGCGGTGACCAACGCTTGGGCTGAGCAGGGACATGTAGCCTCGTGGTCATTATCCCAGGCTGTTAGTACCTTTTCCATTGCGTGAGCAGCGATCCCACGCTGTGCCAAAGCCCACGACCAACTAGTCGTTTTAACTTCCTGGTCTCCAGGTCCTGTAGTCCGACGGGGGTCCCTTGTTGGTCGTGACATCCTACAAAATAGAGAGTCTAGTCTTTCGAACTTTTAAAAACTTACTAGTCTTATTCCATGCTCGTCCGGAAGGTTCTACAAAATACAGAAACAAGTTCGTCTCTGAGCAATCCTACACGTAGAACTTGCGCAACAGGATGATGTTCTAGGAGTTGTGAAATTCACGATCGTCCTCCATGGCTAGCTTGACCGCACCAGGTCGGGTGACATCGACTACTTTGTAGGGCCCTTCCCACCTCGGAGAGAGTTTCTTCCGACCGGCCTTATTCTAGATTTGCCTAAGGACAAGGTCACCTATGATCAGTCTCTGCTCCCTCACCTTGCGGTTGTGATAGCATTTGAGGCTTTGCTAATATCGAGCAACTTAGATTAGAGCACGCTCGCAAAACTCTTCGATCAAGTTTACATCATCCTTGTGTCACGCCACCTGGTCATCGTCCAATTAGTTGGCCACTCGAGGCGACTGAAGGGCGATCTCGGAGGGAAGTATTGCCTCTGCGCCAAAAACAAGGAAGAAAGGGGTCTCTCTCATAGCCCTACTGGGAGTTGTTCGTAGCAATCAGAGTACTATAGGTAGTTCATCCACCTAGCATCTTGAATAGCTGATAAGTCAATCAAAGACCCGAATTTTGATCCCTTGCAGTATCATTCCATTTGCCCTTTCAACCTATCCGTTGCTCTGTAGGTGTGCCACCGACGCATTTCGACCTATCTATTGCTCTGTAGGTGTGCCACGGATGCATAACAAACTTTGGTCCTGATATTTTCGTACTAGTCCTGGAAAGCACTGCTGGCAAACTGAGTTTTGTTGTCCGTAATTATGCGATTTGGACTACCAAACCGCACTATTAACTCCCGTATGAACTTAATTGCTACTGCGGCGGTGATATTCTTAACGGGCTCGGTCTCTATCCACTTGGTGAATTTGTTGATTGCCACGAACAAGAACTCAAAACCTCCTGGGGCTTTAGGGAACAGTCCCACGTGGATATCGAGCCCCAGACTGTAAAATGCCAAGAGAGTGGTATAGTTTGTAGTGCTTTGGCTGGTAAGTTGGTTTGTCGGCCATGGTATTGATATGACTCGCATCGTTTCACCAGCTCGCAAGTATTCTGGAGGGTAATGGGCTAATAAAATTCTTGCCAGAACGCTTTTCTGACTAGAGTGCGATACGAAACATGACTACCACATGTGCCTTTATGGTCATGGATATCAGAGAGCAATGTGCTCCTATCTTCCTAAGTGATGTGTTTTAGTAAATGCCCATTGCTCCTCTGGCGACAATGGCATCCCTCTATCATGAAGTATCTACGAGTTTACCGTGAGACCTTTTCTCCTGACGCATCATTATCAGAATTTACTCGATTCCGAAGGTAGTCCAAGATCTGATCCATCCAGGTCATACTCGAATCGAGCAGGGCGACCACATGATGACCACCTGAGGTCGACAACACCAAAAAAGATGTTTTCTCCAAAGGTATTGCCTCTAGTGCTTCGTTTTCAAATGAAGCATCTCCTTCACCTTAGTACGAGACTACAGTGGATGATCGTGTGAGTCTTTCTTCAAAAACTCCGACTAAAACAAGTTCACGAGAAGAAACTAAATAGACTAGCTCATAGACTAGAAAGTTATCTTACAAAGTACGTACCTAACTTTGTATCTTGAACCAGTTAAACTCGAGTAGCTCCTGAATTTAGAGTTTTTGTTATAGTCGTAGCTGCAGCGACGTTGGGTCGGAGCCGTCGTGTTCCCCGAGGCCGCTTGCGCCATTGGCGGCCATGTTGGGTTGGTGAAGCGAATCGATGCATGCCGACGGTGCGATGACTGCGTTCTTGTGGGCTGCTGCGTGGGGCAGGCGGTCTTCGTTGAGCGCGACGTCCCGCGTGCTGGGCTTGTGGCAGCCGGCATGGTTGCTGACTGGTGATCCCCGCAGCGTTAAGATGCGATCGTGTCTGTCTTCGAGAAGAAATGCAACTGCATGTCCTTGCATAGGCACCATTATTTTGGTTATTCATCTTTTTCATATAATATTTATTAATCTATTGGTTTTTTTTCATTTACTATATGATTTTTAACTACTTTTTTAATATAAATTTCAATACACATTTAAGATAAGCCATGCGTGTGTGCACGCCGTCTTCGTGGGGCGGTGTATGGCCCCAGACTGCTGGAGTTAACACTTGAAACGGAAGCTTGACCCAGCTCATTTGGACTGTCAACTGCAGTCAGACTAGCTTTTGCCAAGATGATCTTGTAGGACAGCAATAGCTGGGCATATCCACCTCGAGAGTTTTTTTATTTTTTCAATTAAAAATTTAAATAAATAGACTCTTGGAATAATATTTGTAAAAATAGATACCTGCCGCCCTCTGAGGGCGGTAAGGGGTGACACGCCACCGTGGCACTCCTTACCGCTTTCTGAAAGGGTGGGTATGGCTAACCGCCCTCCCACCGGACCTATCTTTGGATTTTTTTAATTGTACAATTGTATTGTTCAATATTTGAAAATTTGAAATTAAAATGGTAAAAAAGTGGCCAATACGGTATAATGGGAAAGCGATATTTTGGAAAATATGGATCGTTGTACATATGTCGATATTTTGGACTAGTTTACATATTGTTGGGAGGATACAAAATCAATTTTTGTGAACAAATTATATATGTGAAGCACTCGCAGCATATTACACGGCAATGAGACGACAACATAAGATTATACATACGGTGGAAAACATTACATGGGACTGTAACCACGAAGACACGACGACAAAAAAGGTGGCATGTACGATTCACATAAAAACCTACTTAATAGTACGTCACTCCTAATCATAACATACCTTAGGGAATGGAAACATACCGAGTTACATTAGATACTCTCTACTGAGTGCACCTAGGATATTTGTCCTTTCGCAGAGCATCGGGACCTACTGCCTTAGCACGATAAGCCCTCTTAGCTTCGCGGGCCTGAGCCGTGGTATGGTCCTGCGTTGCCTTCCTCATACGCTCTTCTTTCTGCCGCTTCAGTCATAGTTCCTCTTGCTGTTGCTCGTACATCCGGCATGCGTAAGCTTCCCTCCTCCACCGCATGGTCATATCAACTCACCGCTTCTGGTCTTCATTTTTCTCAATGTCGAGCCATTCAATAAAGTCACAGATAGGTGGAGGAGACCGAACAAATAAAACAAGATGAGAGATTAGTAAAATAGTGCGTAAAATCAGGAAAGATGTGGCTGATCTTTGTCGCTATACCGGTGGGTACTCATACGGTCCATATTGAGACTTATCGTATTGGTAGTTGGCACACTAAAAAAGCGTAAGCCATAGGTGTAGGAGATGTCCTGGACTCGCGAAGCCTACAACGGTCACCACAGAAGCACATCGGTGGTTCGATCCCCTGGGGATGAAAATCCCCCAATATTTCTTGGGTGGGCTTAGTGAAGCTGAGGAAGACATTGCAGTTGAGAGAACTGAGAAATGAGTGGTTGATCCATGCATGAAGGTGGGGTTATTTATAGTGGTGGAGGGTAGGAGTATTCAATTCCCTCTTGAAGGTCAAGGGTCTGGACGAAAACGGTCGAACTGCGACCGAAAAAGCTCGTACGCGCTATGGGCCTGCTCATGCGCCCAGTACGGCTATGTGAGAAACATAGTCAGAATCCAGAACAAAAATATGTGAGAAGTAAAGCATTCAAATATTACATACGTACCCGGCATCGACACCACAGTGAGGCCATGGTGGGCTCGTCCTCCTCAGGCTCGTCGTACCATTCCTCAGGGTACGAGGAGCGGTCCACAACTAGCCGGCCTATCGTGAACCGCTCGTAAGACCACAGCTGCAGCAGTAGTGGGCACCCAGCAAAAGTGGCTAGTGGCTCCTTCTTTGTGCACGTGTCACACAACGCCCGATATGTCGCAGCAAGGACAACAGAGGCCCAACTCAACTGTGGGACCTCATCGCCCTCCTCATCCGCTATCCACCTTGCGTACGGAACAAGGCTCCTCGACACCAGGTGGTATTGGCCGCTGGTGAACATAACCCAGCCAAATAGCCAAAGTAGGTAGGCCTCCAAATGCCTTAACATCGAGTACAAGCTGACCTCCAGGTGCATGTACGCAGGCTATAAGTAATGTAAGTGATGATAAGAAAAATATCTGGAAACTCGAAAAGTAAATAAGAAGTTAAATTGGAAGGTACCTGGAACTGTAGGATCCACTTTTTCGTGAGCTCTCGTGGATCAGACAAGAACTCAAGCACGTAGGGGGGGTGCGTCATATGTCCGTTGAACAGGGGCGAAGCACTGATGCATGACGTTCATCCAGTCAGTATCCATATCGATGACTCCAATGGTAGCTCCGGCGCAAGGTAAGCTTAACAGGTAGGCTACGTCCTGCAATATCGGAGTCATCTCGCTGCAGGGGAGGTGGAAAGGATAGGTCCCAGGCCTCTATCGGTCAACCAGGGTAGCTATCAGCGAGCGATCAAAATAGAATCGTCTCGCCGCTGCCTCGGGGTTCTTCGTCGCTTGGGTCTCCACCAAACGACAAAGCGGTAGGAGTCCCGATGCTGCCAACCTGCACCATTAGGAATAGAAATAAACCGGGGGATGCAATACATAAATAAATCAGCACATACGTATCTAAATAGCGACATACCGGTGCTTCCAACGATCATCGATTGTAAGTAGCTCCCCAGGGCCACGTGGTTGGAATACCCCTAACTCCGTCTGGTGAACGACGAACAAGAAGTTGTGGTGCCTCTTGTCCACTGCAGGGTCAAGAAGCTCGGGGGTTGGAGGGTGCATCATATCTGCATTAAAATCACAGGTACACGAATATATTGCAACATGTAGACAAGAAGAATATATATTGAATCAAAATATATATTGCAACTACATATACATGAATAATATGTACAGTCTGTTACGTGAAAATATGTGCATAGTTACGTGAACAGAACAACATATTACATACAGGTACGAAAAGTTAAATGAATATATTGCGACATGTAGGTACAAACGTAAGGTCCAAATGCAACAGAGGGAACTAAAGCTATTACCGTACAAATATAACAGCAAGGTACGCTAAATACATTCACACTAAACCGTGGTCACGCACTCACCTACACAACAGGTGTATTTTTCGGACAATACTTGTACATATGACCTATTTCATTGCACTGGCTGCATCGCTTCACCCTTGGACCCGCCTTGGATTCATCTATATCGTTGCGAATCCAGCGAGTTTATTGACGTCCCGGTGCGTTCTTCATCCTTTCGAAATCAGGCACATAGATTTGTGAGGGACCTGAATTACTTGTAAATGTATCAACAATGCCATAGCCATACAGCTCATGATTCCAGGTGTTCAGTATCTGATTCTTCATGAAGTACTTTGAAACATATTGGTCGGAAGCATATTGTGCTTCGCACATGCAGCTATGACATGTGTACACGGCCTGTGAAGCAATTGTGGCTTCTGGCATGTACAAATGCATGACCCACTCCTAAGCACGCACTTTTACACATACCGCTCACGTCTTCTACCCCTACGACCCTTATCCCGGCATAGGACACCGAACCTATGCTCCGCAGTCCCCTCTTAATTAGCACGGTGCATGTGTGCCTTCTTTGTGGCCTTCTCCACATACTCACATAGCATCCATCCATAAAGCATACAGTTATCTTTCATTGCCTTCGAAGCAGCTACGTACCGATTAATAAAATATCTGCAAGTCCCATACATAATACCTTCTACAATTCCAACAAGTGGGAGGGACCTCATACCCCACATGACCCAATTATAGACCTTAGCAAGATTTGTTATCATTATCCCATATCTTGCCCCACCACTGTCGTATAGTAAAGCCCATTTTTCATTTGGCTCATTACGTATCCACTACGAAAAGTTCATAATAGCTGACTCTGGCCTCCTTACTATCTGAAGAGTATCTGTTTGGAGAGTTCCAAGAGCTATTGGTTCATCACTTGTGGCTGCTACCTCAGCTGTCTATTTCATAGTTAGTTCGTCTAGTCTTGCACACAGGGCATTGAATTTTCTTCGCTGGTTCTAACTACATAATTTCTTGAAAAGCTTCATCAAGTCTTTGTTTTTGAACTGTCTGTAAAAGTTCGCACCCATATGGCGCATGCACCACGTGCTCTTCAAGTCGGGCTACTTTGCTGTAATACACCGTCGAACACTCCCATATTGCATATCCAGCAAAGCCTGCAACAAACCCGCATGTCTATCATGAATTAAACAAACATCTAGCTGATCCAAAACGATAGCATGCTTCACCCACTCAAGGAACCAATACCAGCTATCCCCGTTCTCACTCTCCACGA
This sequence comes from Phragmites australis, assembly GCF_958298935.1. NCBI lineage: Eukaryota > Viridiplantae > Streptophyta > Magnoliopsida > Poales > Poaceae > Phragmites > Phragmites australis. The sequence goes on from NC_084924.1 coordinate 12,159,428, forward strand.
AGGCAAATCCAAGTGGTAGGACTTGGTTGTTCCCGTCGACCCCAATTACAGACAATATCTATCTTTTATACTTCCCAGTGAGGAACGTCCAGTCCAGGCAAATGATGGGTCAACAATGCCTAAATTCTTTGATGGTTGCCGCGAATGCAAAGAAAGCACGCTGCAATACTCGTTTCCTGTTGTACTTCACATCAGTCGAGAGGTAATGCTTGATGTTATAGTAACTTTCAGGGTTTTTTCCACATATTGTGGCTAATTGACGAGGTAGATTGTGATATAAATCTTCATACATCCCGAACCTTATGTCAATAGCCTTCTGTTTCACCCTTCATGCCTTCGCGTAGTTTATTGTATGCTGGAACCTTTGCTCAATAGCACGGATTATTGATCGTGGCTCATACTTCAGGTTGTCCACAATCTCTCCATACATAACATTGGCAATAAAAGCAGATAACAGGTTCGGTGGGAGAACTCTATTTCCTCAATATGACAATTATGCTCCCTAACTATTGAGCACTGCCAGTAGTCAACCCACTTCCCCTTGCATGCGTGCACCCACCAAGGACATTCAGGCACCAAACACTTCACATCGTACTCCTTTTTACTCGACTTCACAACCTTGAACTGCCTCCGAAGAGACAGCGACCAGAATTTAACTACATCAATAATAGACTCCTTAGTAGGATACATAGCACCCTGAGACACCTTGTTCTCATGATACTCCCACAGTATCCAATCAGCCTCACTAACCACCAGCTTCAAAAATTCCTAATTCCTCCACTCTGCAGGAACATGAGCATTTCCCTCCTCATCGGATGAATCCTCATCGGCAATGGCTTCCTCCAGCTCTTGATCCTCCAACTCCATCTCTTCAATTATGTTAGGGATGTGCTCCCCCTCATCGGCTACATCCCTCGGTTGCATCTCAGGTATATCCCCAACATCTTCTCTGGCCCCGAAATTTATCGGGTCTGATTCATCTACCATTGTCTGACTTATTCCCGCTACTGCTTTCACAGAGTTTATCTCTATTAGATCCTTCTGGTACGCCTTAGCTAACAAAACTAGAGGGAGTCCACGGTCACATGATATATCTACATACTACCTCCAAGTAGATATCGCATTGATCGGGACGAGCTCGCCAAAGTAGCTCTGATTAGCACGGCTTAGGATAGCTCTCAGCTTAAGATCATATTGCTGCAGATCTAGTTGAAAATGACGTATCAACCACTTGCACACAACCACAATGGTCCTCTCTTTGGCTTTACTAAGACCCTTAACGACATACCGAAACCCAGAGAGATCTACACCGTTATGACCATAACTAAATTGACCTTCACCATAATATATCTGAAAATATAATTTATCTGCCATACCTGGAAACATCCAAAATACATCCAATGTTAAGACCGACAAACTATATTACTGATTATCAAAATTTTAAAAAACATTACAGGCATCGATTATCGCCTAACAATAGGTTCTTCCATATTGCCCCTAAGCAAACTAACCTATAGTTATGACTTACATCATTATTCTGTATAATCTAGATATTCGAAACTACCATACTATAAATACTACTATACATTTAATGGTTATCCTACCATGTCGTAATTAATATTGACAATATACTACAAAATACAACATTTTCTAAACTCTAAACTCTAGGTCATACCGCTAAAATCTAGATCTAGTGATACTTTACTTACTAACAAAAACATGAGTATAAAAGAAATTACCGAAAAATGCCCTTCAAAATCCGCCGATCGAAAACAGTAGGACTTCGCCGCGCTATCTCCCTCTCCTCTCGTCTTCTCTTCTCTCATTTTCTCTTTTTTCGGAATAAAATGAGGATTTTTCCTCAATTTATTGGCTTATATAGAGGAGGGACGAGGGGAGAGGGTGCGGGGCTGACCTCCTAACCGCCTCCTGAGAGAGCGGTAAGGGTGCCCTACCCGCTCTCTGAGAGGGCGGTTAGCCCCACCCACTCTTTCAAAGAGCGGTAAGAAGGCCACCCCTTATCGCCTTCTGAAAGGTTCAGAGGGTGACAGACGTCTATTTTTACAAATATTGTTCCAAGAAGTCTATTTATTTAAGTTTTAATGAAAAATATAAAAATACTCTGTCGCCGCCCAAGCCCAGTATCAGAATATTCTGCAGTTTGAACCCAACAGCTTTAGTAGCCCAATACGAGCGCAGAACAATTACTTCCAGTCTTATGGCCCTAGGACCGAAACAGAGATTTCCTTTTCTAGATCTAAAAAAGAGAGATATTTCTTTTTTTATTTGTGCCCAATTTGGCCTAGTAGTGTCATGTACCCATTTTGGTGAACATTTAATAAAGTCCCGGCGTCCCTCCAAAAAAAAAGGATCACCTTGAAAACCTTAGGTGTGGGTCACCGCCGCTCACGCCATTTCTCTTGGGGCATCTAAGGTGGAAACATTAGGTTATTAGAGAAATGATGTAAATTCCTTAAATACAAGCTCTCAAAATTATGAAAAATACGCCAAGTGTTAAAAGTAATCAATGAAATAGAAAAGACATAACCATCTTCCCATCATCCAATAGAATCACATAAATTGCACTTGTCGGTAAGGTAACAAAAGGGAGAACAAAGAGACAATAGTTTAAATATAAAGTATTAGATTAAATTGAACTAAATTGACGTTAATCACATAGCCTAATTACAAGAACACTTAGCCATAATGCAAAATTAGGTGGACTTAACCTTGGTTAAGCAACGCCATCAGATCGATCTATGTTGCTTGGAGAAGAGCAGCGACAAGGATCAGTACGGTGTCCTCGGTGAGGCTCCATTAGTGTAGGTTGGTGGAGAAAGCTACGTAGATGTACTCATCACTGGAAGAAATCTGCATGTGGCCAACTTTGATCTTCAAGTCATGCCCAAGCCCCTTTGATCAGTTGGGTTTATTGGGGTTGGTTTTACCTCGGTGCAAAGATTAATGTGCGTGAGGTGCCAGAACCCATTTTTTTTATAAGACCATCCTCAACTATATTTTCTTCATTTCGTTCTCTCTCCGATTCCCCTCCCCGTTCCTATTTTCTTTATTTTCTCTCATCTCTAACAGCTTTTCTTTGAAGGGATTCTGAAAGGAAAGTAGAGAGAATCTCGTTCTAAAGGGAATAACTTTGAGAATCCCTTCATGATAGAAGCTGTGAAGAAAAACCGTTGGAACGCTGAAGAAAACGAGAATACCTTCGTGAAGGTATTCTAAACCCTGACAGAAATCGGTTGAGAATAATCTAAGATAGAATGATCTGGGACCAAGATATGGATTCGATTTTGGCCCACCGAACACAGGCGCAATGTGGGGTTAACCAACCTCTTAGGATTCAATCATAGCAGTTAGAGCATTAGCAAGATCACAACTAACTAAATAGTAACGTACCAGGAAAAGGGCAGAGGAAAACCCACAGGTTCCAACCAAAAGCTCAAAACTCTGAGTCCCTTGGCTGGATATGGACACCTGTTCCAACATCCCAAGTGCAGCCGCCATGTGTCACAGGCAGGACCAAACCAAAACCGCTCACATGCAATGCAACCCTGCAAAGCAGAACTCAAGAGTACATTTAATCTAATCCCCATGCAAAGCACCAGCAAGCGGCTTTATCTCCAGATGTTGATGCGCCCCATGTGTTTGGCTACAATCTTCAAATAAAGAAGCATAGATTTCAGCAACCTTAGTGACACACACGTACATGAAGCTCCAAATGCATATATAGACAATGGAAGGGACGAAGGGTTCATTGAAGGTAGCCACCTGACTTTACGGACAACATTTCTTGCTTTGGTGAAGCAAACTCATGGCCTGTCGTTACTCGTTCTAAAAGCTAAAGCATAACTGATAACTATATATGTTTGTGGACAATACGTAGGGAGTGTTTAAATTGAAGGATATGAACTGTCGGTGTTCGGTCTCTCGTGCCACCCACTTGGTAAACTTCTTGCAATGAAATGACCATGCATATATATAGGAGTATGCTTTAGCCAAAGGGAGAAGCTTTACAATATCATTAGTGGCATATACTTACCACTACCACTGCATGCGCCAGCAGAGGATATTCTCTCAATTACCAAAAGTTATAGAGTTTTGCCATGCCCTAAGTAACTCTAATGATTGGTGACACTGAGACAACTAGCACTGGATTCGTAAAGTTCTTTATTATTTGACTAAAGCTTCGTCTTTGTATAACCTATAGCTTTTGGAGGACTAAGACCGAATTAACTTGTTGTTTACTTTATTCAGTTCTATTTTCCAGATGCTCTTGATGGGCTGACGAGTAAAAAAGGCTTGACCGCGCATTACTCCCTCTGTTTTAAAATAGATATTGTTTAGAGATGTGCACAATCAAACTTTTGAAGAATTGACCACTAATATAGATGAAAATATTAAGATTTGTCATATAAAAATGTTATTAATAGTTTGTCATGAAAATAAACGACTATATTCTCAATAACTTTCAATAACAAATTATTATAAAAAGTATTGTTGAAAGATGTGTATTGGAGATCGTATCAGTAAATCACAAGTAAACAAGAACACAGATATAGTATATTTATAGACTTCTCTACTATTGTGTCGACACAACAAATGTGATACCATATTTTGAAACCAGGTTTACTATAGATCACTTAAGTAAAAATTTCGAATGTGTGCCATTTATAACATAAAACTATAAATATTGTGAGTAGTAATATAAAACTACAAGTATTATGCACTAATTTCACAAAAAACCTGATTTAATTTACATTCACTCAAAAAATGGCCTTATGTTTCTCAAAAAATCCTAGAACTTTTGTACCTATTTCATAAAACATGTGCAACCCATTTTAATTGGAATCACCCAAAAAGGTTGTGCAGAATTTAAACTAAAATTCTCTAAATGGAATGCTTTTATAACTCCTAATAATTGTTAGGGCCTCAAATAAAATCCCAAAAAATATGGAAAAATTCACTAACATTCTTTTTATATGATGGACTAATTTCTAAAATTATTTCCAGGCCTAGGTTATACACTTACAAAGTAATTCATATTTTCACATATAACCTAGGGCTAGAAATAATTTTAGAAATTAGTCCATCATATAACAAGAATATTAGTGAATTGTTACATATTTTTGGAATTTTATTTGAGGCCCTAACAATTATCAGGAGTTATAAAAGTAGACTTTTTGAAGAATTTTATTTTAAATTCTACACATGATTTTTATGTGAGTCCAATTAAAATAGGTTACACATGGATTATAGAACATGTACAAAAAGTTTTATGATTTTTGGATAAATATAAGACTATTTTTTGAGTGAATCTAATTAAAATTGGGTTTTGTGTGAAATTAGTGTACAATACTTGTAGTTTTGTGTTACTATTTACAATACTTATAGTTTTGTATTACAGATGGTACAATACTTATAGTTTTGTGCAATTCACTCAAAAAATTCCTTCCGATTTTTCTTCACAATTAGTGTGTGGCATGTGGTAGTAGCTTCTCCTCTATTGATTGCAGCGGGGCATTAGTGTCAGTGTCCTTAGACCACCACATAAAAAGCTCGGCTAGAAAAAGCAGGGACCCATCCCAATTTTGGCCCACCCAGGTTGGCCCATTGGGTGTTGTCGACGGGCCTAGGCAATAGTTTACGAGCCTAGAAAAATAGGTCAAGCCCGAGCCCACCTAAAACATTAATTTTAATTATATTTAATCATAAAATTCAATGGGCAGCCCAAAACCTAGCATGAGCCCAGCCTGACTACAACCCGACTTTGTAGCCCAATGGGATTTTTTGGCGAGGCCTAGGCAACCATTTTTTGCTCGAAATGAACCAGACTTTGTTTCAGCCCGACCCAAGCCCATCCCAGCCCAGCCCATACTAAGGTCTAGGTCATCTTATGCATTGTTCACCTAGGATTTTAGATGATGCAGATGAGACTTAAGAGGAGGAGGATTTCATGTTAGTGTTAGAGTTCAGCTGTTTTTTCTTTTATCACAAATTGGGCTGCCACATCTAAATATGCACTTGATTAAGTTAAATATACCATGCATGACAAAGAGGTTGTTGAAACGGTAATTAATAAGGGTGTCTTCAAAAATCCATATCAGCTAGCTACAAGTGTGCTCATATCAATTTTTTTAGCTTATATGAGAATAAATAAAAAGAAAGTAGAAGATAGTCTACACATTTAATACAATAATATTGCAGCTTATTGTTGTGGCCCTACATTGATATTGTAGGCAGTGCCATAATTAGACTATTGGGGAGATTGTCTATTGTATCATTTGTTGATGATATATATAATTTTTATAGATAGTTGTTATCTATATTATTGAAGATGCTCTAAGGCTATCTATATCCTAATTAAATGCTATGATACTTAGCGATTAGGTCCGTTGACACAAGAAATGATCTGCTCCCTTGTCCAAAAATGGTAGGCTTATTTTGCCTTGCACATAAACCAAGGAACAATTGAAGATGACTAAAATGTCCCTAATTACTATCTCTAAACATTATATTCCATGTATGTATGTGAGCAAATGCAAAGTAAACAAAACAATAAGTATTTATTAGGGGTATATAGAGATAACAAACATATTTTTCATTGTAATTAGATAAAATATAAGCTTGTATTCTTGGAGGGATTGAATGGCTAACTACATTCTGAATCTGTTTTAGCCCTATGAATACAGCTGAAAATAACAAAAGAACCGGGAGATAAAATCTCACCCTTACGCCATGATTAAGCTTAAAATCTCTGCGACTTTGAAAGGATTGAATGGTTCAAGAGAGGGTAAATTGGGCAATTAAAAATTTCTACCGAAATCAAGAACAAATATCAATCTTAGTCTAGAAGAAAGTAAATACAACTACATGAATAAGCTAGGAGAGGGCAACAAAATAAGCAAACAAAGACACTAAGAAAAAGTGGAATTTAAAAGCTTGCAAGAATGTAAATGCTCAAATTAAATTGCGGAATAGTAAATAGATGGACAAGAGAATACGGATTTTTTCTCGAGGTATCGAAGAGTTGGCACTCCCCCTAGTCCTCGTTGGAGTATCCACCAAGGATATCGCTCCCTCTTGAGTTATCAAGACTCAAGTGCTCCCTCATGATTGCTACTTCTCCATCTTTGGATTGGCGAGCATCACACCAAGTACAAAACTCTTCCCGGGGCTCCTATAAAAACTCCAAGAGCTCACCGAGAACACCTCCAATCACTAAGACCGGTTAGGTATTGCCAATCACCAAGAGTAACAAGCCAATAACTTCACTTGACCAAGATCAAATCTAGATTACAGCTAAATGCACACTTACTACTCTCCAAGCACTAATAAAGTCCTTAATCTTCAATTAGGGACTTTGAAATCAACTTAAGTGCTCTCTCTTGCTTCTAGATAACACACATAGTATACGAGCTTCTCTAGGTCGCTAACAAGTCAAATGAAATCAAGTGGAAGGGTATTTATAGGCTAGAGATCCAAATTATAGCCGTTGCATAACCACATATTTTTTCTGCTAACACCGGATGATCCGGTGAGTATCTTTTTACTCACACCGGACAATCATGTGAGTTCAAACTTCAATCCTCCACTATGCTAGCTGTCATTAGCCGTTGTACTGTTAATAGTCCAGTGTACGCATCCGGTGAACAAATACTTAACACCGGACTATAATGTGAGTGTAACTTAGTCAAAACTACCCATTGCAACCCTCTCTGGAACTATTAGTCCGGTGACTCTCATCAAGCCAACACCGGACTATCCGATGGGTTGAGCTACTTCTGCCATCGAAGGCTCCACTGGAGAAAAAGCTTCGATGTACATATATAACTATCACTGGACAATCTGGTGAGTAGTTCCAATTCAAAACACCCGAAACAACCATCTCTGAAAATATTACTCTGGTGTAGTCTTTAATCAACTCACCAGACCATCCGGTGAGTATACCATCTTCAATTTGCCTCTAAAAAACTTAGTCGGTGATCCCTCATTTCCATCACCGGATCATCCGGTGAATTCAACTTTATTTTCCTGAGCAAGTTCACTTCTGCTGAAATTGGTCCGGTGATTTCTCCACACTAACACCAAACCATCCGGTGTAACACTTCTGAAATTTTTGGACACGTGTCAACAAAAAATAATCGTTCGGTGATCCATCAACTTATATATCGGATCATCCTATGTATTCAACTACTTTCTGTCTTGCTGATTAAATAAAGCTCTGGTGGGTTCTGTCGGTGTATTTAGAACCAGGGGTCCCTAAGTCCCGAGGCCAGACCGGCCGTCCACCACATATCACCACCCTGCAAGATAGGTAGAAACAGAGTGCTCGGGGCTGCACGTGGCAGCCCCCGAGGACTCGGTGCCCCGAAGGTCCCGCTGAAGTGCTCGGGAGAGAGTGCTCGGGGCTGCACGTGGCAGCCCCCGAGGACTCGGTGCCCCGAAGGTCCCGCTGAAGTGCTCGGGAGAGAGTGCTCGGGGCTGCACGTGGCAGCCCCCGAGGACTCGGTGCCCCGAAGGTCCCGCTGAAGTGCTCGGGAGAGAGTGCTCGGGGCTGCACGTGGCAGCCCCCGAGGACTCGGTGCCCCGAAGGTCCCGCTGAAGTGCTCGGGAGAGAGTGCTCGGGGCTGCACGTGGCAGCCCCCGAGGACTCGGTGCCCCGAAGGTCCCGCTGAAGTGCTCGGGAGAGAGTGCTCGGGGCTGCACGTGGCAGCCCCCGAGGACTCGGTGCCCCGAAGGTCCCGCTGAAGTGCTCGGGAGAGAGTGCTCGGGGCTGCACGTGGCAGCCCCCGAGGACTCGGTCCCCCGAAGGTTCGCGCAAGCTCGTTCAAAGACTCGAAGGGCCCCGTCGTCAGGGTGTCATCCAGTCAAGGGCCCGATGCCGCATTTAATAGGCGCGCGTGGCCAGACATTCTGACATCCTGACATTCTCGGCTGCCCACGCCCCAGTGTCAGACCCTGCCATGCAATGGCAGGGGGGCGTGGGTCCATTAAATGCACGGGTCCCGTCCCGTTTTCGCCTGCGCGCCTCGGGATAACGTCGCCAGAATCGAAGCGCTCGGCCTGCCACCCTGCCCTGGCAGGAGAGCAGGACAGGGTGGGCGCACCGGGCACCTCTGAGGCTGTCCGGTGGGCCCTTTTCAGAGCACCCCGAAGCTTCCGCAGCGGCTGGTGGTCGAATGCACGCCGCCTTCCTCCACCGCCCCTGTCACTTCGCCAAAATGAAATGATTACGCCTTTCTCCGTGGCACCTGGGCATTCGCGTCCCCTCTTTTCCATTCAGGATATGTCGAGGTCGGCGCATCTATAAAAGGAAGGGATGGAGGACACCGAAAGGAGGAGGAAAAAAGGAGAAGAAGAGAGTCAGTCGAAGAACAAGAAAACAACAGCCCCCGATCGCAAGACGATCAAGAGACCAGCTAGCTAGAACATAAGAGCCTCCAGCTCTTTGTAAACAGCTCTCCTTGGAGAACCAGATATATCCTTGAAGGATCCCCTTCAAGGATAGATATAACACTCATACAGGAGTAGGGTGTTACGCCCCCGCGCGGCCCGAACCTGTTCAAAAACCCGGTGTACCCGCAAGCCAGCGCATTTACTTCCGTTCCCGCTTTTTTCCCGTACAAGCTTTTCTAGGATCATCCCCCCGGCCGAATCTCTAAAGAGGGGTCTCTCGGGATCCCTGCGACAGGAGTTCACTCTCCGACAGCTGGCGCGCCAGGTAGGGGGGAATATCCCTAGATTGTTTGTTTCCCTTTTTTCTCGACAGGAAAAGATGGCTGGTGGGCACCGTCTGCAGCGTTCCGGCTCCACTTCCAGTAACGGAACGCCGCCCCACGACCAAGAGGTTTTTCCCGCCCAAGGGGATCAGGGCGCTGGGCCCATCAGCGCCGCCGCTGCCGGCGTGCTCTCCGACCCCCAGCAGATGGTCGGGGCCCCGGCCGCTAGGTCCGCCTCTGGATCCCGTCGAGCGCCGCCCCGGCGCAGGCTAGCTTTTAGTGAGGCCAGCCCAGGGAGCGCCTTGCTTGCAGCGCAAGCCCTCCTCAGGCACCCTCCCATTCGGGCCACGCCAAACACTCCGGAAGGCCGGTGGATGCAAGATATCGCCGCTTTGGTCGGCACCGCTCGTCGCCAGGTGCAGGTCGAGAGCCCTCGCGCCACTTTTCAGCGCGGTGCCGCCAGAGTCGGCTCCTCAGCGGGCAACACCCGCACGGGCCGAGGGGCCTCCAGGCGGAGCGCCATCCCCCAGGACGTATCCGAGGCCCGGGACCTCCGTTTGCGTCTCGACGAGCGAAGGGGCCACGAGGATGCCCGGGTCACTCTCGAGCGCCAGCGGGAGACACGGCAGGGGGTTGGGGCAGAGGACCAAGCTTCCTCTCTCCCGGTCCACGACCACCGGGGATCCCCGGCTCGCCGTTCCTCTCCACCAAGAACCCCCGCTCGTGCTGCGGGGTACGGCACCGGTTGCCGTGCCTTTACCACCGAGCTCCGTCGGGTGAGGTGGCCTTCCAAGTTCCGCCCCGAGCTGCCGGAGAAGTACGACGGGTCCATCGACCCCGTCGAGTTCCTCCAGATCTACACGACGGCCGTCCAAGCGGCCGGAGGCAGCGAAAAGGTGATGGTAAATTATTTTCATGTTGCCTTGAGGGGTTCCGCCCGCTCCTGGCTTATGAACTTACCCCCGGGATCTATCAGCTCCTGGGACGACTTGTGCCACCAATTTGTGGCCAACTTTCAGGGTACGTTCGCACGTCCCGGGCTGGAGTGCGACCTCCACGCCGTCCAACAGCAGGAAGGGGAGACGCTGCGTCGATTCATACAGCGTTTCAGCCAGGTTCGCAACACTATTCCGCGAGTGGCCCCCCATGCTGTTATTGTTGCTTTTCGGCAGGGCGTACGTGATGAGCGGATGCTCGAGAAGCTAGGTACGCACGAGATCGAGACCCCTGCGGAACTTTTCGCACTGGCCGATAAGTGCGCCAAAGCTGCGGAGGCCAGGGCATGGCATGCTCCTCGCCCCGCTTCCGATCGACCAAGTTCTTCCCGCTCTGATAAGCGGGAAAAGAAAAAGAGGAGGAAGCGCGAGGCTGCTCCCGTTGAGCTAGCCCAAATCCCCGCTCACGGGGAGCCACAAGAGCCCGATCGCCGGCAAGAGCGTCGGCCGGATGCCGATCGGCGCCCCGTCAGGGCCCCTGCTCGGGCTCATTCTCGGGCCTCTGCGCCCGCGAGGGCCCCAGCGCCGGCTAGGGCGTCAGCTCCAGCAAGAGCCCCGGCCCCTGGCCGGGCTCCTATTCCAGCGAGGGTCCCCGCTCCCGCGGGGCCCGAGCCAGGTAAATGGTGTCCCATACACCTGACCAGATGGCACGACCTCACAGAGTGTCGTACGGTCAAGGGACTCGTGGAGCAGCGCCAGAGGGAGCGCGACGAGTCTCGCGGGGGAGGCAATACCGAGGTCATTCCCAACAATGCCGAGCTCGGCTTCCAGGAGCCCGAGCATGCGGTTGCCTTCATCGACGGAGGCGCCTACACACCCTGCTCGCGCCGTGGCATCAAGGTCATGCGGCGCGAAGTATGCTCGGCAACCCCAAGCGAGGAGGCCGCAAGACCCCTGAGGTGGTCGGATGCTCCGATCACGTTCAGCATGGCCGACCACCCCGTCAGTACTGCAGCTGTGGGGCGGCTACCTCTGGTCGTATCTCCCACTGTCTGCAATGTCAAAGTCGGCAGAGTGCTGATCGACGGTGGTGCCGGCCTCAACCTCCTTTCCAAAGAGGCTTTTGAGAAGCTGCAAGTACCCTCCCGACGCCTAAAGCCGTCGCTCCCCTTCTGTGGAGTAACGCCCGGACACTCCCTGCCCCTCGGGCAGGTTGAGTTGCCTGTCACGTTCGGGAGCCGGGACAACTTTCGTACGGAGTGCGTCCTCTTCGATGTCGCGGAGCTCCCTCTCCCCTACAACGCCATCCTCGGGCGTCCGGCGCTCGCCAAGTTCATGATGGCCGTGCATTATGCATACCTTACGGTTAAGATGCCCGGCCCCGCAGGCTCTATCTCCGTGATCGCTGACTCCGGTGGCGCTGTCTCCTGCGCCGAACAAACCTACATGGCCCTAGTCTCAGCGCAAGCCGAGGCTGATGGCTCTTCAGGGGGCCCGGGACCCTCTTCATCCAGACCCCGACTCGCCGCCGACACGACTGTTCCAACGAAGGAGGTCAAGGTGGGCGAAGACGCTACCCAGGTTGTCCGTATCGGCAGCGACCTGGGCAGCAAATAGGAAAGCGCGCTCGTCGCCTTCCTCCGGGCTAACGTAGACGTGTTTGCCTGGCAACCGTCTGATATGCCCGGGATCCCTAGGGAGGTGATCGAGCATCACTTGGCCGTGCGTCCGGACGCCCGCCCAGTGAAGCAGAAGGTCCGGCGGCAGGCGCCAGAACGCCAGGAGTTTATCCGCGAGCAAGTCCGCAAGCTCCTCGACGCCGGATTTATCCGAGAAGTTCTCCACCCCGACTGGCTAGCAAATCCAGTCATCGTCCCGAAGGCCAACGGCAAGCTTCGCATGTGCGTGGACTACACCGACCTTAACAAGGCTTGTCCTAAAGATCCTTTCCCCTTACCTCGCATCGATCAAATCATAGATTCAACTGCGGGATGTGATCTTTTATGCTTCCTAGATGCAAATTCTGGGTATCACCAGATTCGCATGGCCGTAGGGGACGAGGAAAAAACTGCTTTTACTACCCCGGTGGGGACTTATTGCTATATGTCAATGCCTTTCGGCCTGCGCAACGCTGGATCATCCTTCCAGCGCGCCATTCGTATCACACTTAACTCGCAGGTTGGCCGCAACGTCGAGGCTTACATCGACGATCTCGTGGTCAAAACCCGAGACCGCGCCACCCTGCTCGAGGACCTTGCCGAGACTTTCAACAGTCTCCGCTCTACCCGCCTCAAGCTCAACCCGGAGAAATGTGTCTTCGGGGTCCCGGCGGGCAAGCTCCTTGGTTTCTTGGTCTCTGGCCGAGGAATCGAGGTCAATCCGGAGAAGATCCGGGCCATCGAGCAAATGCGACCCCCGGTTCGACTCAAGGAGGTCCAGCGCCTCGCCGGCTGCATGGCCGCCCTCGGGCGCTTCATCTCTAAGCTCGGGGAGCGGGGGCTCCCCCTCTTCAAGCTTCTGAAGAAATCCGGTCGTTTCGACTGGACGCCGGGGGCCGAGCAGGCCTTCCGCGACTTAAAGAAATACCTTACCTCGCCACCCGTTTTGGTGGCTCCTTCTCAAGGTGAGCCCCTGCTGCTTTACGTTTCGGCCACTCCTCAGGTTGTGAGCGTAGTATTGGTGGTGGAGCGAGACGAGTGTTCAGGGCCGGGTGCTGGGTCCCAGCTCCCAGAGGCCCCCGATCACTCACCTGTCCTCGTGGCTCCCCCGGAGCGAGGGGTCGAGCCCGAGCACACTGCTCTTCCTAGCCAAGGAATCGAGCTCGAATGCCCGGCCAACCCCGACCATACCGCCGACCCTGGGAGCTGTAGCAGCCCCCCGGGTGGGGCCACCGTCCGGACCCGCCGGGCACAGCGACCGGTGTACTTCGTCAGTGAGGTCCTCCGGGAAGCTAAGACAAGGTATCCTCAGGCTCAGAAGCTGCTCTATGCCGTGCTCGTCGCCTCCCGGAAGCTGCGCCACTACTTCCAGGCGCACAAAATCTTAGTGGTTACCACTTATCCACTGGGACCCATTCTCCGGAACCGGGAGGGCACCGGGCGCGTTGTCAAGTGGGCAGTAGAGCTGGTGGAGTTCGATCTACACTTCGTTAGTCGCCAGGCAATTAAAAGCCAGGCGCTCTCCGACTTCTTGGCAGAGTGGACGCCCGTCCCCTGCGTCGACCCAGAAGAGTCTTCTGCCTATCCCGGGCGCGACGCGCCCGGGCACTGGGTCATGCACTTCGACGGCTCCCTCTCGCTGAAAGGCGCAGGGGCCGGAGTGGTTCTCACCTCCCCAACGGGTGAAGAGCTCCGGTACGTCGTACAGTTGCATTTCCGCGCATCCAACAACATGGCGGAGTATGAAGGTCTCATCGCCGGCCTCCGGGCTGCGGTGGGGCTCGGGATTCGTCGCCTCCTGGTCAAGGGGGACTCCCAGCTGGTCGTCAACCAGGTCTCCAAGGAGTACCAGTGCACGGATCCTCAAATGGCGGCGTACGTGGCCGCAGTCAGGAAGCTCGAGAAACGCTTCGATGGCCTCGAATTACGGCATATCCCTCGCCGCGACAACGCTCCGGCCGACGAGCTCTCTCGCCTGGCCTCATCACGTGCGCACGTCCCTGCCGGAGTCTTTGAAGAAAGACTCGCACGGCCTTCCGTCCTGCCTGCCGAACAGGATGAAGGGGAAACCTCGAACTCAATTCAGGGGACCCCGGCGGTGCCCTCAGTGGGAAACCCCGTCAGGGCGCCGCCATCCGGCGAGTGCGCTGTGCTCACCGAATGTTCTCAAGATGCCTCGTGGATGTCTGACATCCGAGGGTACTTGAAAGAAAGGTTCCTACCCGAGGATGAGGCGACTGCCGAAAGGGTTGCTCGGCAGTCCAAACGCTATGCCATAGTAGACGGGGATCTCTACCGACGTAGCGCAGGAGGTGTCCTCCTAAAATGCATCTCTCGGGCAGAAGGCGGCGATCTTCTCGCTGAGATCCACGAGGGCGAGTGCGGTGGCCATTCATCGTTCCGCACGCTGGTCGGGAAAGCCTTCCGGCAAGGTTTCTACTGGCCCACAGCTCTCCAGGATGCTTCCGAGCTGGTTCGGCGCTGCAGGGCATGCCAGTTCCATGCAAAGCAGATTCACCAGCCAGCTCAGGCTCTCCATACCATTCCCCTGTCATGGCCTTTTGCGGTCTGGGGTTTGGACATTTTGGGTCCATTCCCCCGAGCAGTCGGGGGCTATGCATACCTATATGTCGCTATCGACAAATTCACCAAGTGGCCGGAGGCAGTCCCAGTCATCAAGATAACCAAAAGCACGGCGCTCCAGTTTGTCCGCGGTATCACTAGCCGTTTTGGTGTCCCCAATCGGATCATCACCGACAACGGCACCCAGTTCACTAGTGCCTTGTTCGGGGACTATTGCGAGGATCTTGGCATCAAACTTTGCTTCGCTTCCGTCGCTCATCCTCGGAGTAACGGGCAGGTCGAGCGTGCCAACGCAGAGATACTAAAGGGCCTCAAGACCCGGACCTATGACGTGCTCGCTAAGCACGGGAAGGGATGGGTGGATGAGCTGCCAGCCGTGCTATGGGCCAACCGGACTACGCCAAGCCGCGCTACCGGGGAAACTCCTTTCTTCCTCGTCTACGGCGCCGAGGCGGTCCTCCCCTCCGAGCTTACTCTAGGCTCCCCTCGAGTGCATGCATACTCTGAGGGCGAGCAGGAGCATCAAAGGCGCGACGACGTAGACTACCTGGAAGAGCGCCGGCGGCGTTCTGCTGTCCGGGCGGCTCGGTACCAGCAGAGTCTGCGTCGTTATCATCTGCGTCACGTCCGGGCCCGGTCTCTCGAGGTGGGGGACCTAGTTCTCCGGCGCATCCAGTCGCGCGAAGGAATGAATAAGTTGTCCCCTGTGTGGGAAGGTCCTTTCACCGTAATTGCAGTCCCCCGGGCAGGTTCTTTCAGGTTGGCGACGGAGGAAGGGCAGCCACTCCCGAATCCGTGGAACATCGAGCATCTTCGACGCTTCTACCCGTAGACGGTCAAGCTCGCGGTTCAGGTTGATAAGGCCGGGGGCTTCTCCCCGCCCGAGCAGTCTGGAGGCTTCGCCCCGTGTGGTAAATTGCTGTCACGCAACCTTGTAAATATCGTACATTCAGTATTTTAATAAGCAATCACTATGTCAAATTATATCTCTGGATTCCCTATGTTTAATCTGTCTGGTGAGGTGCTCGGTTGTGCGAGAAAAAGTTCGCTCTCTCATTTTTTTCCCGTTGACAAAAGAATCCCAATCGGTATACATGCGAGCAGTCGCCGCTGACTTACGTCCGGCATGGTAGGCTGTGGTGTTCGGTGTCGTGACGGGCTCCCGGGCACTAACCGAGTTTCGGGGCGCTCTGAGTAATCCCATCACTCGAGCTGCTCGAGTAGGCCGGAGCTCAGGCCCTCGGAGCGGGCTGTCGGTGCTCGGTCTGGCCTGTCATACCCAGGCGCCACCGAACCATAGGACCTCTAGGTTATGCCTCTGTCCGCCTTTGTCTGCCGGTTCGGGTATTCGAGAGGTCTCGGGTCGAAAAAACGAGAGCAGTCTATGGCAAGTACCGCACTAACAGAGCGCACCAGACAAAGAAATTCTATATTCTCTCTCTTAAGTCACAGGTCGGCAATCACAAGCAGTTCGGCCGCGAGGGCTTCAATGCCCCGGTCTCTGGTCGGCCCCAAGGGTCTTCGGGTGGTCCTACCGCCTAGGCTTGGGTGGTCGAGATCACCCGACCCTAGGAGCCTCGTATGACTCTGGGCGCTCGGGCGCTCCGTTGAAAGGATCAAGTCCCCGGGCCCCCGAGCTCGGAATCAACCCCTTCTGGGTCGGCTGGCCGGAAGGCCGACGGCTGTCCGGTGAGTGGTTATGTTCAGACAAGTCTGCTTTCAGTAAATTTATGTTCCCGAGTCATTCTCGGGGGCTCTTGCGCTTTAATCTGCTCGGTGAGGTGGTCTCTTGGCACGCAAAAACCCTGCCGCGTGTCGGCTTTTTTCCAGAACGACAGAGCGGCTCGTAGAAAGGAGTACCGTGCGTGCGGTAACGTCTGACCGAAGCCCTTCGTGGTGGTCGTGGTGTTCGGTCCGCTCTTAAGGACCCCGAGCACTACCGGGTCCTCAGGTGCCCTGGGTAATCCTATCACTCGAGCTGCTCGAGTAGTCCGGAGCTCAGGCCTTGGGGGCAGGCTGTCAGTGCTCGGTCCGGCCCTTTTTGAGCCCGGGCACCACCGGACCGCGAGGACTCTTGGTCACATTCTCGCTCACACGCGTCTCCCTTCTACCGGCTGAGTGGTCGCAAAGTGAAAAGGTGTCCGCTGGGCACGGCGTGTTCCGGGCAGGGCCGTTCCATCTCCCGAGCAAGGGAGTCTGTGTCTTTGTTTCTTAAACTAGGCAGTACGGACTCGCGAGAGCTTGAAGGCTGGCTGCGCCAACGCCAGCAACCAGAACAACTTCATTTCTCGGGGATGGGAAGGTCGGGAGCGGCCCGACTGAGTACTCCTCGGGACTTCCAGGCGGAGCGCCAGAGGAAACATCAAGCATACAGAGAAATTGGAGTTGCGAGCCCAAGGAAAAGCTGCCATTATATTCACAAGACATAGACAAAGCATTTTTCTAAGGGTTCACTCCTAATATTCACTCCTGCATCTACAACAAAAGAAAAAAGGGCGCCGAAGGCCTAGTCAGCGGCAGAGGCGTCGGCTGAGTCCTCTGAGTCGTCCCCGGGGGCTGGCGGTGGCGGCACCTCTCGCCTGAAGCCGGCCGCCACCGCAGAGGCGGTACTCCTAACCGCTGCTCGGGCGACCTCCTCCTCAGCCTCGACCACTCCCTCCCGCGCCGGCTCCAATGGGAAGTCCGGGTCCCTGCTTCGGTAGCAGGCCAGGACATGCTCGGCCACGGCTTGGGCCAAGCCACGTCCCTCCCGGGCGGCAAGTTCCTGAACTGCCCAGGGCAGGGTCTCGAGGCGCTCGCAGACCTGCTGCAGCTCCAACACTTGTCGTGCGGGGCCGTCGCCCTTCGTGTCGCCGACAAGCCGCCCAAGACCACCTTTCTCCATGGCCCGTCGCATCCGCCGGAGTATATCCTCCAGCATCTGCACGAGGTTGACCCGCGAAACAAAGGCTGCCTCGAGCTTCTCCCTGGCGGCCCGCAGCTGTGCCTCAAGTCCCTGGTCCTCGGCCGGACCGGAAGAACCGCCAGCTGCGGCGGGGACGGCATCCAGCTTCGCCTTAGCCACCACCTCGGACAGGGCTTGTTCACGGGCGGTCAGTTCCGCCTCGTGTTTCGCATTTTCTTCCGCCCTGGTAGCCGCGGTGGCCGCCGCGGCAGCGGCTTCGCCTTCCCGGCGACTCAATTCGCCCTCTCGGCGATTCAGTTCGCCTTCCCGGCGACTCAGCTCATTCTCCCGTCGGGCCAGCACCTCCTCCTGCTGGACCACCGAATCCTCCCGGGCTCCGAGATCAGACGCTAATAGCTCGTTATCCACTTCCCGGATGGAGACGTCCTCTTCCCAGCGCTTGACTTCTCCTCTGATCTTCTGGAGGTCGTCTTCCCAGCGCTGGAGGTCGGCGCGCGTCGTCTCGACCGCGCCCTCTCGGCGGGCCAGCTCGGCCTGCCGCTCCTCTGCAAGCCGTTCCCGGGCCGTGACTGCCGCCTCCCTCACTTGCGCCTGCCCCATCCTGGCAAGGGCCTCGGCAGCCTGCTGCCTCGACGCCTCAGCCAGGCGGGCGGCGTCTTCTCGTTCCCGCGCGGCCTCTGCCCGCGCGGTCCTCAGGCCTTCTCGTTCCCGCGCGGCTTCCGCACGGATGTCCTCCAGGAGCTTCTGCTCCCGCGCGGCTGCCGCACGGGCCTCCTCTCGGGCGCCCGCCAGCTGCGCCTTCTCCAGTACCAGGCGGGCGTGCTCGGCCTCGAGCTCCCCCTCCTTGGCCTCCACCGCCGCGCCCAACTGCCCGACTGCGGCTCGGACGCCTTCAATGGCGGCCAAGAGGGGATCGGCAGGCCGGCCAGGCACTACGAGCGCCGGTGGGTCCCAGGCTTCTCCGCCGGATGCCTCCAGGGGGGCCGAGCTCTCCACAGGGCCCTGTGCCGCCATCCGCCCCGGGCTCTGCCTGCCCGGGGTAGGCTCCTCCGGAGCCAAGGCCTCGGACGGCAGCTGCGTTCCCGCATCAGCCGCCTTGCCCACCGGCCCCGGCGAGGCATCCGCCTCCACCGTTCTCCGCCCCGGGCTCTCCGCGCCCGGGGTAGGCTCCGCCGGCGCCCTTCCGGTAGTCGCCGCCACCGCCTCTCTCCCTATGGCCGCCACGTCGATTGGCGCCTCCACGTCGATTGGCGCCTCCGCCGTTCCTACACTGGCCTCCGCTGGCGCAGCGGGCAGGTTCGGCTCTGGCCTTGGCGCCTGCTCCCTCTCCGTCGCCGCAACGCCTGCGGCCGGCCTACGGGAGACAAGTAAAAGTTGTCAAAACTTAGTTCGGGCCGAAAGGACCCATGGAAAAGCAAGAAAAATGACTCACCGATACCGCCATTTGGCCGCTGGGAGCCTAATGTCCGGGTCCGGTGCCGTCGGTCCGGACCCCTCCCGCCGCCTCTTCCGCTGAGGGCTCGGCTGGGCCACTGCGCGGGCCTCGGGTGCCACCGCACGAGTCTCGGTCTCCGCCGCGCAGGTCGCAGGCGTCGGCGCGGGCTCCATCCGCACCAGGCGCGGCTCCAGCACCGGAAACGCCGCCGCTGCCGTCGGCGACGGCGGAGACTCCGGCAGCAGGATCAAGGCCCGGGGTCGTTTCCCCCGGTCTCCCGACGTCAACTCTTCAGCAGCTTCAGGGGCGCCCTCTTCTCTGGCGCGGCGGCTACTGCTTGTGGCGGCCCCGTCGCCAGCCTGCGCCGAGCTGCCAACAACCTCCTCACCCAGGAGTTCTTCCAGCCCGGGGAGTTCAGAGGCCTCGGGACTCCGGCTCCTTGGCCGGTCCACGGGCCCTTGGGCGTCAAACTCCGGCAGCCGCCTCATGATAGCCACCCGGTCGGGATGGGCGCAGAGCGCCATCTCCGGCCACGGGAGCTCCGCCCGGCTCATGTCCTCCGACCCGGTGATCACTCGGGTCATCCCTCGCAGCTCCGCCTGCCCCAGATCCCAACTCGCGCCGATCTGGGTCCTAGTGATGTCCTCCGGCCCGGTATAGAACCAGCTTGGTCGGGCCCGCTCCCGCAAGGGCGCCAGTCGTCGACGCAGGAAGTCCACGACCACCATAACAGAGGTCAGCCCGGACTCGCGCAGCTCCAAGATGCGCTCCAGCACCGGCTTTAGCCTCGCATCTTCTGGCGGCGGCGCCTCCCACGTCGATCGCCGAGGTTCCGCCGCCTTCTCTGGCAACTCGAGCCGCTCGTGGGGGTCGATGTCGACGAAGAACCAGTCCCGTCGCCATTCCTCCCACTTGCTGCGCACCACCTGGGGAATATAATGGTCCCCCAGGCCTTCCCGGAGCCGAAGGTTGCAGCACCCCGCGACGTCCGCCGTGGAGTGCCCCCTCTTCTTCCCCACCGGCCGAAGGACGAAGAAGTGGCGAAGCAGCGTCGCCGACGGCATCACCCCCACGAACATTTCGCAGAGATGTGCGAAGACCGCCAACGCCACGACGGAATTGGGGGTTAGGTGCGCCATTTGGATGCCGTACGTCTCCAGCACTTGCAGGAAGAAGGCGGAGAACGGCGGCACTAGCCCCGCCGCCACGAAGGAGGTGAAGAGGACGGTTCGTCCAGGAACGGTCGTCGTCGGCGTCAGAGTCGCCGGCCTCACCACCACAGCACCCTCCTGACCTTCCGGCACCAGCAGCTTCTTGATTTTATCCGCCGCCTCCTCATTCCTCAGGCGTGATTCCGGCAAGATGCTGTCCGGAGTCCTATCCCGGCGTCCTCCTCCAACCCTCGTCATCTCAGCGGAGCGGAAGGCGTTTTTTGGTGGTGAAGAGAGAGAAAAGGAAGAACGCTCCGGTCGCTTGGGAATTTCCTAGGGGCTTCGAAGCGCAAAGGAAGCAGGAGCACGGGTGCGAGAGAGCGTGAAAAAGGGGAACGGACCGATCCATTCCCCCTTTTATATCTCAAAATTCAAAAACTGCCGCCCCGGACGGTTCGCTCGGCGAAGCGTCGCCTCGGTCGACGCAACTGTCAGGCGAATCTCCCGCCGATCGCGCGATGTCAGCGGTTGCCAGGCGTATTTTCCTCGATCTACGCGGTGACCGCGCGGGCCGCCCGTATGATTATCGTGCCCCTCGGAAGTTGTATGGACACGCGACCACTCATTTTCCCGTTGGGGCATACTTGAGGTCTAAAATCCGCAGGGGCCACCTCTCGAAAGCTTGCCACATGGCATCCGGCCAGCCTTGGCCTCGGTCGCGACGAAGGGCCCATTCGCAGTCTCCGTCGCATCGACTGCCAGCGGGCCCGGGGGCTACTGTCGGTGTATTTAGAACCAGGGGTCCCTAAGTCCCGAGGCCAGACCGGCCGTCCACCACATATCACCACCCTGCAAGATAGGTAGAAACAGAGTGCTCGGGGCTGCACGTGGCAGCCCCCGAGGACTCGGTGCCCCGAAGGTCCCGCTGAAGTGCTCGGGAGAGAGTGCTCGGGGCTGCACGTGGCAGCCCCCGAGGACTCGGTGCCCCGAAGGTCCCGCTGAAGTGCTCGGGAGAGAGTGCTCGGGGCTGCACGTGGCAGCCCCCGAGGACTCGGTGCCCCGAAGGTCCCGCTGAAGTGCTCGGGAGAGAGTGCTCGGGGCTGCACGTGGCAGCCCCCGAGGACTCGGTGCCCCGAAGGTCCCGCTGAAGTGCTCGGGAGAGAGTGCTCGGGGCTGCACGTGGCAGCCCCCGAGGACTCGGTGCCCCGAAGGTCCCGCTGAAGTGCTCGGGAGAGAGTGCTCGGGGCTGCACGTGGCAGCCCCCGAGGACTCGGTCCCCCGAAGGTTCGCGCAAGCTCGTTCAAAGACTCGAAGGGCCCCGTCGTCAGGGTGTCATCCAGTCAAGGGCCCGATGCCGCATTTAATAGGCGCGCGTGGCCAGACATTCTGACATCCTGACATTCTCGGCTGCCCACGCCCCAGTGTCAGACCCTGCCATGCAATGGCAGGGGGGCGTGGGTCCATTAAATGCACGGGTCCCGTCCCGTTTTCGCCTGCGCGCCTCGGGATAACGTCGCCAGAATCGAAGCGCTCGGCCTGCCACCCTGCCCTGGCAGGAGAGCAGGACAGGGTGGGCGCACCGGGCACCTCTGAGGCTGTCCGGTGGGCCCTTTTCAGAGCACCCCGAAGCTTCCGCAGCGGCTGGTGGTCGAATGCACGCCGCCTTCCTCCACCGCCCCTGTCACTTCGCCAAAATGAAATGATTACGCCTTTCTCCGTGGCACCTGGGCATTCGCGTCCCCTCTTTCCCATTCAGGATATGTCGAGGTCGGCGCATCTATAAAAGGAAGGGATGGAGGACACCGAAAGGAGGAGGAAAAAAGGAGAAGAAGAGAGTCAGTCGAAGAACAAGAAAACAACAGCCCCCGATCGCAAGACGATCAAGAGACCAGCTAGCTAGAACATAAGAGCCTCCAGCTCTTTGTAAACAGCTCTCCTTGGAGAACCAGATATATCCTTGAAGGATCCCCTTCAAGGATAGATATAACACTCATACAGGAGTAGGGTGTTACGCCCCCGCGCGGCCCGAACCTGTTCAAAAACCCGGTGTACCCGCAAGCCAGCGCATTTACTTCCGTTCCCGCTTTTTTCCCGTACAAGCTTTTCTAGGATCATCCCCCCGGCCGAATCTCTAAAGAGGGGTCTCTCGGGATCCCTGCGACAGGAGTTCACTCTCCGACAGGTTCCTTCTTTGGACTCCGAATCATCCAGTGAGTTAAAAAAAAATTAAGTTCGTCCAATTTAAACTTTCTTGAGCTTTAACTTCTCGACATCTCAACCATGGGCTTCTATACGCTACATAGTGCTAGAATTTCACAAGTATGTATCAAACCACGTCTAGACTCAATTAGGTCAAACTACTACTTTTAGCCCCTCTTTATAGTACGGTCAAAAGACTATGAAAAAGATATCTATACTACTCTAAGTCTACTTCATCTTCTTTATGATACTTAGAACTAGAAGATCCTTAATCTTGATGCGCATGTCCTATGATTGTCCGTATAATCGTTTTAGGGACTAAGCATACCCAAATTTTTATTTCAAACTAAATTTTTTTATTCCATTCAAAACAAATTATTATACATAATAATACGGTTACCATTAATCACTAAAATACTTAACACTTATTAAAAACCTAGACGCAACTTCGTCTCCATCGAAATCATACATCTCCCTCACCAGACCACACCTTACCGCACCATTTCACAATCTTATCAGCGCTGCTCGCCAACTAAAGCATGAGCTATTGGTTGTTGCCACATACACCATCTTTTTGCCTTTTCACGGAACAGTTAATCGGTGAGATCTATTGCCTGCATCGAGACCTACAATATACTTCTCTAGTCATGAACACATGATATATGGGACGTCTTCCTATCAAACTTTAAAACTTTTTGACTATCAACATCTTTCAAAATGTACAGAGTAAACATAATATTTTTAGTTTGATGCACTAACTTCAGAACACCAGTCGCGCATACCAAAACCTTTACAAACTTTCAACACTTCCCAATGCATTTATACAATTTGCTTCTTGCTACGCTAGTATGCTACTTTCACCGTATTTCTGACCATACAAGAATCAACCGGAGTGTAAAAAAAACTTCGCATGGAATAATGGATTTTAATTAAATTTATGATCATCTCTCAATTTGCATTACCTCACGGATCCTCCGATTTCGTTAGTTCAACTTCTTGCGAATCTATAAAAAGCACACATCACCTACCACTATAGTAGATCTCTCCGATTCGAAATAAGTGTAATTTTGGGTATCGACGTAGTTATAAAATTCAATTTTGTCAATTTTTTGTTATAATATATTAATAAAATATAGTAAAAGAATATTATTATAAAAATACCTTTCGAGATAAATATATCTATATCATTTTTAAATATCCAGACTCAATACATAAAAAAGTAACGTGTAGTCAAAATTTAAAACAGTCGACTACGTATAACTAAAATAATATACTTATTTTAGACAAAAGGGAATAGTGGACCCACATCATAAACATACAAAACACCTAAAATACCCCTAATAAGCTTCTATAAATACTCCAGCCCTTCACTTCTTCCTTCCCTTTTCCCTGGCTCCCCTCTTCCCCCTCTAATAAACACACAATTACCATTCTGTCCCTCATGGCTCTCTCCGGTTTTGCTACCCTGCAAGCCTTCGCGGCGATGGCACCACAGCATGCCGGGTTCCGATCCAATGACACTGCAAAGCCGCCCCCGACTCATGGCCCGGCGGTGGACTCGCCGGAGGTGGAGGCCGGCGCCGCCGCTGCAGGATACGTCGACGAGCGGCGACTACGCCGGAGGATCTCCAACCGGGAGTCCGCGCGCCGGTCGCGCGCGCGGAAGCAGCGCTGCCTCGACGAGCTCCGGGACCGCACAGCGCGTCTCGAGGGCACCAAGCGTGAGCTCACGGCGCGAGCGCAGGCCGCGCGCGGCCGCCTGGCTCTCATCCGGCTCGCCAACGCCGGACTGCGCGCCGAGGTCGCCGCACTGGCCCGCCGCGCGCTCGCGCTCGGCCATCTGTACGCCGCGGCCACCGCCGGAAGCAGCGGCGGCGCCTTCAGCCTCGGGTTCGTCGACATTGAGCAGACGATTGCCTCGTTAATCGCATAGCGCGAGGAATGGAATGGCCAATGCTGGTGCATGATGCATGCAGCATGCATGCGCGTACTCGAGCTGTCGAGCAAGTGTACCTTGTTTGATCGGAAAACGGTGAACGAAATGGAGCAACGTAAATCGTGAAATCATGTAGATATCATCATAAATCATGTATCGGCAAAAAGATTAATTTGCACGGATCTCATTGAACTTTAAGACGATAATCGTAATCTGAGTCGATATGTATGTACCTACACGACAGCTTATTTTCCTTTTTTCACGCTCGGAAATTTTCTACTTTCGCACGAAGTGATGTTTCGACGAGTATATCATTTAGATATGATCAGCACTTACGTCTATCTCTACCATTTGATAGTATTAATCATCTCCATCGAACAACTTAGATCGAATCTAGCTATGATTAAATTATTTATTTTATCTACTGTATAAAGCAGAAATTGATTGTTTAGTCCCCACCCCCGTTCCACGTCTATTTAATAAAAAACCAGACGTAAAACCGCCCCCAACTCCCAAGCCGAGAAAATCGGGCTGCTTATCCGGCCCCGGCGCCCCCATCCTCCTCCTCAGATTCGCCGGCCCCACCTGCCATGACCCTGGATCCCAACCCCTAGCCCCGTTCTGATCCCTGTCGGCCCCCAAGCCACCTTCGCCGGTCCGCCACGGCGGATTCGCGGCGGCGCCCGCGCACTGCGGGCCGTTCGACGGTGACCCCGTCGCCCCACGGCGGGTATGTGGCGGCGCCCCGCGCACGGTGGGTCGTTCGACGGGAGGGTTCGTCGGGCGATGGACCAGGACGAGCGCCTCCGCCGTGAGCTGGCCGCCCTCGGGGGCGACTGTGGGGGCTGGTCGACGCCGCGCTGGCCGCGGCTGCACGGGACCGCCCGGACGAGCTGCGCGCGCGCCGCGACGGCATCATCGAGCGGCTCTACGCCGCCGCCGGCTGCAGCAACTGCGACGGGCGTCTGCCGCGTGCTGCTTTGGCGGCGGTGGGGTTGGAGGAGGAGGAAGAGGCTCCGGCCTCGCCGGAGGCGGAGGGTGAGGCGAAAGCTGATGTCGCGGAGGAGTGCGAGGAGCTCGGCAGCGGTGGCGACGGCGAGCCCGGGCTGGAGAGAAAGATCGTGGCCATCAGGGGCTTTTTAGAGGACCCCGACCAGGTCCCGAAAGAATGCATTTTTACCAACTCGCAACGCGAATTCGCTCCAAATGCGCAGCTTTTTCACACAAACTGCACGTTTGTGGTGTTTTGTCACAACCCGAGGACGAGCTGGTGAGCTTGCTGCAGAACCTGGCAGACATGGACGTCACCTACAAGGCGCTCCAGGTGAAGCTTTTTTGCCATTCTTTTACTTCACTTTTGTTTTGCTTACGAAAGGAGATGAGATTTTTTAAAGTTGCTTGTGATGAGCACCCATGGAGAGGGTCAAAAGTTAGTGTTTGTGTTCCCACAGGAGGCAGACATCGGCCGGCATGTGAATGGCCTCCACAAGCACCCCTCCGGCGAAGTCCGGCGACTGGTAAAGCAGCTCATCAGGTGAACAGGAACATTGTTGCTAAACAAATGATTTTCTGGTTGGAATATGCTGATTAATTATCCTTTTGTGGAATTTGGTGTTGCTTACAACTTGAAGGAAGTGGAAGTAGATAGTGGACGATTGGGTGCGCCTGCACAATTCTGGCGGTGACGGTGGCAACTCAATCATAAGTATGTCACTGTGCAAAGTTTTACACTTTATTTGGATCAGGATTTTTTTTATAGAAAAGGTTTATTTTTCCCCTGTTCCTGATAATCCTGATGGGTGAAATGGATTGCTTTGATGATGGCAGCTGATGGCGACTCCCCGGAGAAAATCCAAGGCAAGAGCCACCAAAGCCCTCGGGTAACTGTTCTTGCTTAGAAATGGCTCTAAATAACTAAACCACAAGCTTCTTTTGTTATTCCCTTGTCTGTGGAAAGTTTCTTTTTGGTAAGAAGCATCGTGCCTGGAATATTCCCCTCTCTATTACTCCCCTGTTAGTTTACCAAACGATCACAGATCTGAAAAAAGGTAATTATCCATGCTTTTCTCATGCTGAGTAAACTACAAACAGATTGCGCAAAGCAAGTAGCTGTTAGTTATAGTGATACTTCTGTTTGCAATTTAATAGACCTTGTACTTTAAGCTTTTCATTGATTGCAAACTTAGTAACAACGGTACCTCTGTTAATGCAATCTTTCAGGTTTCAGGGTTCCAGTATTCTCCCAGCCCACAGAGGCATAGTGTGTCACATATAATCTTCCTAAGACGTAGTATTCATTTTTCATTGTTTTAATAGCCATAAAAGTTTACTTATGGGGGTCTATTCTTTATTTCTGACATTTTAGATGGTTCAAGTTCAGAGAGGGCTAATAATAGGTTTGAGTCAACAATGGATGTGAAGCGTAAAGCGAGCCATGTACCATCATATCATAATTCCAGGTAGATCAACAACAACCATCATTCTTCTACTTCATTATTTGGTCCAGCTGTAAGGATTTAACCAGATCTTTTCTCCTAATTCCCTAGGTTCCCATTGCTATCAAACTGACGTTGTGCACTGTGTTTTGTTTAAAGTAGAACTAGCTCTATCAGTATGAACCCCAGATGTAGCATCTTTTGACCGGTTTTGCCTCACATGCCACTACTCATTGCACAATGTTGTCTAATCATGCAACTTGCAAAAAAGATCAATATTCCACTTTCAGTGAAAAAAAAAGAGTTCTCACGAAAACTCCAATTTGTTAGTGCTTTGTAATTGTCGAAAGGAGGCTCGTTCTTTCTTTGATAGATTTGTGGCTGAGAATGATTTTAAGTTTTCCATGCAGAAAATGACAAGGGACCACAATGATTTCCATGCAGAAAATGATTTTAAGTTTTCTGTGCATAAAAGACTTCTGGACCTTGATAGGCTGGATTTTGCTAGGAAGAGGCTCCAGGAGAATTATCACGAAGCACAAAATGGTAAATTACAAAAAATTGTGGTGACTACATGATATTGTAGTAAATTACCTGATTATTATTTTGTTGTTGTAATGGGCCTTTGCTGTGTTGTCAATAGAGAGTCTTATAAATCAGAGCAATCACTTGAAAGTGTGCTTTACGAATTCTGATAATTTAGGTGGAACCTCTAAAGGAGCCCTGAATTGCATATCATGAAAGACTACATCTCCTTTTTTTTCTTTGTTGGTATTATCTTTTGTTCAGCATTTGTTTGAAGCCAAATGTGTCGGTTAAGTTCTTCTGGCTGAGTATCTACCATTTTACATATTGCACAGAAAACAATCTTACCATTTCTTTAATCACATGATTAGGAATCAATTCCTTATTTCAAGCAGAGAAAAAATTTGCATACACATTAAACTTATGTTCAGGAATCCAATAGACAGCCATCTGTTTCCAACCCTGCATCATCTACAAAGAAATCCTCACCTCGTAGACATGTTCTGTAATAGTGTGCTATGTCATTTTGTTGCTTGTATTCATGTTATATTTTGATACAAACCAATTTAACATTTTGTTTGTAATCATGTTTATGGTGAAACAATTGAGAATATCGCTATGATATATGTTATCTTTGGAGTGATATGCTATCGTAATAGTAGAACATGCATTCGAAACAATTGAATATCATGTGTTTGATGAGAACAAGTGATGTGCCTACTCCTTTGGTTATGGACTTATGCCAGCCACCTAGTTGACTAGTTTGAATTTTGCATCGATTCGTGGAGTGGTCATATGGTTTGAATTTTCTATTTGTACAATTTGTATCAGTTTTCATTCATTGACTATTGTTGACCATTTTCGTGCACATTTGGTCAATTTGTATTTGTAGCCTGGCATATGAACTTTTGTATCAGTTTGCATTCACTAACCACTGTTGACCATTTTCGTGAACATATGCTCATGCTCCATCTCGTCAAAAATATTTCCTCAATATATTTCCTGCAGTGTTCAGTTGACCAGATGGTTGAAACAGCTCACCATGCTTGCTTTTAGATAGTGTCCATATACTCAATTATCATTTTCTGCTTTCATTGAAGTTAGGATTGACTTTTGAATAATTTATTTTGTACAGACAAAAATAAAAGGGGTAAAAAGTTGAACTTTGGAAGGAGAAGGGGATATTGCAACAACCACGAAGAGAAAAAGTGAGTTTTTGTAAATTTGATTGAGTGGCAAGTTTGATTAAATTATACAAAGCCTCTTCTTCTCTAAACAAAATTTGGAAATGGTGAATCTGTATGAAGATAGTGCATTGTTTAGGATTGTTAAATGTGATACCAACATTTAGTTTGAATCCTGCCAGCAACCTGCAAACTTTGCATGAAGAGCTACAGTTTAGTTTGTCAATTGCCTGTTGTTTCATTTAGATTATAACATGACTGAGCTGAAAGTACTGCCACTCTGGTATGCGTACAAGAGGTCAAGCAAAAGAGGAAGGGGTTAAATTTGTACAATAAATAGGCAGCCCTGCTCTCTGCATTCGAAGCTTTCAAAGTAGTGTCAGTAGTCCCGCACTGAAAATATATTTCCTTCACCATGAGCTATTCCACCTTTTTTCATCTAGTATAGATTTGTGTATGAATGCTGGTGGCTTACCGTCTATGTTTTCAGTGTTATTTTCACTGCTACGTCACATGTTGTTTGTATTCATGTTATAATTCGATACAAAATAATTTAATATTTTGTTTGAAATCATATTTACAATGAATCAATTGAGAATATCGCTATGATATATATTATCTTTGGAGTGATATGTTACCATAATAGAAAGATATGCATTTGAAATATTTAAATACCGTTGCAATGCATGAACGTTGTACTAGTTATAACTGGTGGATGAGATCAGCACGTCTTTGTTTAGTGCGCTGATTAAAGCGGGGACAGATTAATTTCGCCAACGTCGTACTTAAAGCTGTCTGCTTTGGGGCGTTAATACCATTTTCGGGTGGGATTTCGTGTTTATTCTGCGGGTGGCCGGTCGCCGTCGCCACGTCAAAAGCGGAACCGCCATCCGTTTGCACTGGTGTGTGGGGGAGTTCCATCAATCTTTGGTTACATCAAGATTCAATTGGCTTCCAACTTTTGTGCTCAGCAAAATATGTTATTTACTTTTTCCTGTGCAGTGACTATGCTGAAGCATGTAGCATAACAATAAGGACGCGGCTAGGGGCACGGCCCTGCATCGGTTTGTCTGAACTAGACCCGGCAACGGGTCGGGTCGGATCGGGGTCCGCGGGTTTTAGATCCGGCGGGGCGGGAGCGGGGGTGAAATTAGACCCGTGGGGGTCGCGGGTCAGGTCCCCAAAATAGGTTCGGGTCGGGTTCGGGGATAAATTATCACCCGGGGGGTTTCCACGGGGACTCGAAGCAGTATGTGGTCCGTCACCGCGTCACGTCCGTGGAGGCAGCCGACAGCCCATTTACGTTGCAGCCTTGCAGGCCCGCACCCCGCATGCCTGGCCCGCGTCACGTCCTCGTCGGGTTTCGGGTCCCCGCGGGGTTCGGGGTTGGGTTCATTTTTGCACCTGATATGTGATTCGGGTTCGGGTCGGGTTTTTTATTCGAGTTTCGGGTCGGATACGTTCTGACTGCACCCGGCCCCGACCCGTCCCGTTGCCAAACCTAGTCTGAACCCCCCCCCCCCCCTCCGGTACGCCCAGCAAAAGGGGAAAAACTGTTGCCGTCTGCATGGCTAAAAATGGCAAAACAAACCACATGCATTTTTTCCCCATCAACATCATAAATGCCGCCTTCCATGCTGCATCAGCGTTAAGCATGTAGAAAAACTAAAAGAAATTTAATCTCGTTGTGTCCACTTCGCATCCAAAAAATAATAGGCAGATCATCATAATATCATGAGAAAACTCGGCGAGATTGGCGCGTGGAGACTAGGTGCTTGTTGTTCCTGGTGTACGCCCCTGTATGCTTGAGACTTATTGTTCTTGGTTGGTCAATTGGATACTAGTAGTTCATTCCATTTTATCTGAGTCTGTTTGCTGCAAATTTCCGCTTTCTAGCTTGAGTTTCCCTTTCCTTCAGGGATTCTTGCAGGCTTTAGCTACCTGATGTGCATTAACTCAGAGCATGAAGGCTGTAGCTAGTTGATGCACATTAACTCAATTCGACTGCTGGATCTGGAGAAAAAACAGTAGCGTTTGATGTATGTGAAGTATGAAATGTAGTTCTATGAATAATTTTATTGCAAATTTGGTTATTCTTGTTCTTTGAACTTGTTATAGTCCTAAGATCATAAGCGATAAGTATTAATTCTTTTTTTACTTGCTTTTCTTTTGGATGCGCCCTCTATAAATAAGGTAGGTACATGGTTGGCCTAGAGAGTCTATGCCGTATTCTAAATATTACTTTCCTAAACTGACTCATATTCTATTCCTAAACTGACTCTATCTCCTTCCTTAAATAATTCTATTTCCTTAGAAATCTCCTTTATTTCTTAATCCCTAAACCTTCCTAAATCTAAATCTTTTCTTCTTGAATAGCCTATGGCTGTATTGCTACATGACTCAAGTTATTGTTTGCATGAACAGTAGCCTGCCAATGTGCTGAGCGTGACAACTCGATCCTAGATGGATGCATAAGAGGTGAAATTAAATTGCTAATAACTGAGATTTTTTTTTTCCTATGATGCCCGTCCACTAGAGTCGGCTAATATAGCTTTGCCCCTGTGTGTCAGCCTGTTTGGCGCTCCGATCAACAGCCATGTTATCTAACGACACAATAGGCATGCGGGCAGGATGGCAAACACATACGTGCTCGAAATTAGATTTTTACCAAAATATAAGTGTGGCCAGGCTAACCGCAAGGGAAAAAAGAAAGACACGTACAACATCTTACTTGCAAACACAGTACATCTCTTTCAATTGAAATAAGACGTTTTGGATAGCGGAGCAGAGGACAAACATAAATTACTAGCATGATGATTATATATGCGTGTCCCTATTTAATAGTAATGGCCGCCAAGACTAATTTAACCGAGTGGCTGGACCGAACCCAGTTCCTCCTGTTGCTGTTGATCCTCTCCGCCGCGCGCCAACTCCCTCCCCTCCTCTCAGGCCGATGCCGGAAGGGAGCTGATTCTCCCATTCCTACCGTGCCGCCGGTGGAAATGGCTCGAAATTCTTCAAGTACGGACGAGCAAAAAAGTTATGAGCTTTTGAAGTTTCAGGGGCTTTCTATAAATTTTACTTGTTTTTCGGGAATAAACCAATTTTTTTATATTTAAAATCTTATTTATGACATCATAAAACATTTATTGAATTATTTTTTAATTAGAAAACACGTGGAAAATGTTCATGGGCCCATGGACCATGGCTTGGAGGCCGGTCCATGGGTCTACAGTGGACTGATTACATAAACCAAAGGGGTATGCAATTTTGGCCGTTAGATCTCGATCAGATGGCCAGAGGCGAAGGGGGCTTGGACCGGCGACGCGGACATAGGCAGCGGCCGGCCGACGGCGCTGGGCCGGAACATCACCGAAGTAGTGCAAAAATGTGCTACCGGCCATGGATTTCGAC
Source organism: Phragmites australis (assembly GCF_958298935.1). Classification (NCBI taxonomy): domain Eukaryota; kingdom Viridiplantae; phylum Streptophyta; class Magnoliopsida; order Poales; family Poaceae; genus Phragmites; species Phragmites australis. The sequence continues at coordinate 12,191,522 of NC_084924.1, forward strand.
AGGACAAAGCGTAAAAGAGAGAGGAGGGCATGGGAATCATTACCACGGGCTTCACATCGGCGGAGAAGAACTGAGGGAGGCCAATGACGGAGAGGGGTGGTCAGGTGGAGCTCAAGCTCGGTGCGGCGGTGCTCCGGTGGCAGAGAAGGACCTAGGCGCGGCAGGACGAGCTTCCTGTGGCCTTGCGACACCAAAGAGGGGAGCAAAGGGATCAATGGCGGCTCAGACATAGAGAAACAGTGTGGCGGCGGAGCTCACCAGCATTGAAGAAGAATGTGGCGCCGAGGACAAATCTAAGTGGGAACTGAGGTGGGAGCGGGTGGAATACGTGTGGAACATCACCAAGAAGATGATGGATGGCTTAAATACGCAAGAGGGGAAACGAAGCTGTCGGGATTTGAAGGGATTGGTCGGCGGCCTTAATGGAGATAAATGCGGCGGTTTTCGAATTAGAGAGGGGTAAAGGAGGGGAAAACAGTCGAAGACTTGTCATTAAGGGGTGGGGATCGCGGCCACAGCCTTTAATTGGAGGGAAACGGCACGGGAAGGCTCCGATTTGAATCGATCGGTGGAGATTTTGGGGGCGGATTCCACAAGCGGGAGGAAGAAGAAGAGAGCAGGTGGCTCAGGCGGGTCACAGCTCGGTGCTCGGCTCGGCTCCAGCCAGGCCCACACGACAGCGGGACAGAGGAGGGAGGGAGGGAGGCGGCTCTAGAGCGGCGCAAACCGGCTTGGGCGGCCCAGCACGGGAGGAGGGGAGGCGGCCCATGCGGGAAAAGAAAAGGAGAGAGGGGTGAGGGAGGAGATGGGTGGGAAGAAGGAAAATCGGCCTGGGAGCATTTTTACAATTTTTGAAATTGTTTTTCTTTTTTACATTTTTAACCAAATTCAAAAGAGGTTAAACGAGCACCTTCAAGCGAACTTTTGCAAACATTTTTCATGCATAAAAACCTATTGCAACTTTGATGGCATAAATGCATCAAACACAAATATAACCTATGGCAAATTTAAATTTAGAAATTAATTTCTTCTATTTCGAACAAAAATCTACCTCTCCTATTTAATTCTAGAAAAAATTTAAATTATTGCAAAAATTGAAAGTTTAGGGTGTTACACTTCTAACTCGCCCCCTCCCGCCCCTAGCCTCCATTGATCGGTGTGGCTTCAGTTTCAAGATACATGAGCCTTTTTTATAGATGTGTTGTAGCACCATAGCTCATTTTACTGCAGTGTAATTGTTTTTGTTGCACCATATAGAACTTGTTTTTTTGTCCAAAAGGACTTTGCATACTACAACTATTTTTGGTATCGCAGAATCTATCCTTTCGCTTTATAATTGTCTAATCTTGCTGCCTCAAATAGGTCTTCATGGATTCTTGGAGGAACTACCCGATGGGACTGCCAAAATGGCACGAGTGTCTATTGTGTAGGTGTTCTGACCAAGCTCTAATGTCAACATCCTTCGAGATCGAGACTTTTGGTAGGAGGTTTTTCTTGTGTTCAGCACTTGACGGTGATTTTATGGTGTGTGTGTCTCTCTCTCTCTTTGCCTTCGTCCAGACCTCCCAACTATACATTGAGTATATCAATACTAACTATGGGTTTATTGTCCTAAGTCTTGTCATTTGAAGGAATGGATTGACCTTTTAAGGAGGCAAGAGGCTGAGCTTCAAAGGCGTGAGGAAGACCTACAAAGGTGTGAAGCACTACTGTGCTAGCAAGAAGAGGCTAAGCGTGAAGTAGCACGTCAACGAAGAAGGAGATATTTCTGGTCCTAGAAGGGGTTTCCTATCCGCATCAATGTAATATTACTGTCAACTTTGTGTTACCAGCAGACATACAACCATGATAATAAAATTGATGAGTTGTACTAGAACTAGTCACATTAGTAAACATATACTCTATTTTTACACCTAGCTTTTCCAAACCTACCTATTTCGGACCTAGCCTTTTCAGACTTGCCCTTTTTAGAAGTACCCTTTTCTGAATTAGCCTTCTTATCAGTAGCCTTTTCAAACATAGTCTTTTTAGAAGTTGGCTTTTTAGACGTAGCCTTTTCAAACGTAATCTTTTCAAAATTAGGCTTTTCAAAAATAGGCTTTTCAGATGTATGCTTTTTAGAAGTAGCCTTTTTAGAATTAGATTTTTCAGAAGTAGCCTTTTTAGAAGTAGCTTTTCAGTTGATATGTCCACTCCTTACTGTAGAATCAACTGATTTCCCAAGGCTAATTTTCGTGGACTTAGTCCATGCACCAGCATGAATCTGCTGTATAAATAGATGATCTCCTAGCCACATATAGAATCAAACCACTAGCCTCAACCTCCAAAACTCAGATGAAAATAGCGTCCAATCCTTTCCCTAAAAAATACATGTCGGATACTACGCCTAATGGGGTTGGAGTGCCCATATGCTAGTGTAAAGACTTTCGTAGGGTGATGAAGTCCTTGGAGTTCTCCTACACCTACTAAAAGAGGTTCTTCATGTGCCGCAACTATGAGTATGATCAACCCCAGAGAAGCATCAATGTTGGCTCCCTCTGCCAGGTAATAACTTCTAGCCAAACTACTCCAAACACAACTAAGATTTATCACTTAACATTTTGTTATTCTTTGCAGTTGTCGCCACCACAATGTGACTTCTTACAATAGCTGGATACTGAGTAGTCGGAAGTGGATGTGTTCCTCCTTCACATTCAGCACCACGCCTCTTAGCGACGTTTTCATGAGATGAAAGCTGACGAGACGTGGGAGGCTACTGGCAAGTGCATTCGGGAGGAGCACCAGAAGATGAGTGAGGAGCATAACCGCATGATGATAGAGGCCCATGAGGCGGAGAGGGAGAGGAAGCACGAGAGGGCACGTCGGACGCATGAGGCGGGACCGGAAACAGCGATGAAGGGAAAGTACCCACGTTACACTCAATAGACCAGATGTTGTCATCCTGCTATTTACATTCCCTAAGGCATGTTAGTTTTAGAAGCGGTACATATTTGATTGTGTACTGTACATGCCGTCGTGTACGTCGGAGCTCCCATTAAAATCACTGTGTTCAACCTCCTTCCGTATCCGTCAACTCTGGGTATCCAAAATATTGTGCAAACATTTAATGGCACTAGACGAATCGACAATAAAAAATGACGACCATGGACGCTTATTCTGCCGCAAATAAAATTAAATTCTAGCGCAGCAAGGTGTCTCCAATTCATTAGGCAACACCTTGTTGCCGCCCTATGATTAGGCGAGACCAAGGTATTGCCAGTTCATACCACATCAAGATATCATCCGTTCATGAGGCGAGACATTGCTCTCCCCTGATTAATGAGCAACGGTAGCATATTCTTACTAAATTTTGAAACGGGCATGCAATTATATATATATATATAGGAAAATTAGTCTGTACTCCTAGGAGTACATACTCCCTATTATGATATATCACATAAATGAACTGAATATACTCCTTTATCACTATGAGTATACCTATATACTCATTCTGAGGTACTCCATTATGAATTACATGAAAAATTGAAAAGAAGTCCATCAATTTTAATACATTTTGATAATACTTTTATATTTGTACATAAAATATAATATACTCAAAAAAATATGTATAAACCACCTAAAAAAGTATACATACCACTTGGATGATCTTATATACTCACATACTCCATGTACATATTATTTATCACATTAGATACTCCCTATATTATGAAATATATATGTCAGAGTACATACTCTCGGGAGTACCAAATATATATATATATATATATATATATATAATCTTGTTTGATGTGTCAACTATTGTTGCAGCCCATTGAACTGCGCCTCCACATTGCATTGGACTTGGGCACTTGGCCCAACTCAGGTCCTGAAACGGATTGGCCCGATAGAAAGTGAAAATATCTCGGCCCATTTTCTTCCGAAAGCTGTGGCAGGCAGGGGCAAATGGTAGAGCTTTTTTATTTTTATATTTTTTGACATAAATAATTAAATAAATATATTCTAAATGAAAATATTTATAACAATAGATATCTATGGACCTCTCATACAGCGGTTAGGACCTTATCAACTTCTGAGAGAGCGGTAACCAGTCCACTAACCCACTGATGAACAGTACTCGACCGGAGTTGTGTTGATAATATTAATTTTTCAATCGTATCTTGTCTATACAAAATAGTGGTTTTCTATTGCTCCAAAAATCTTAGAACTTTTTTTATATATTTTATAATTCATTTGTAATCTATTTTAATTGGATTCACCCAAAAAACCTATGTAAAATTTAAACTAAAATTCTCTAAGAAAACCTACTTTATAACTTAGAACAATTGTTAGGAACTCAAATAAATTTTTAAAAATCTGGAAAAATTCACTAGTATTTTTCTTATGTGATGGACTAATTTCTAAATTATTTGTAACTCTTAGTTATATGGTGAAAAATAAGTTACTTTGTAATGCTCTATTTATATGTATTTTTATCATTTCATCTTTTAATTCAATTTAAATTCAAACATACGCACCCCTTGACTGCGCCAGGAGTACTGTTCACAACTATATTTCTTCAATTACCACTAGTACGCGTGCAAACAACTACGAACCCTACCACTACTACATGTGCAAACAAAATACAACGTTACATGACATGGTACAATTTATTTAATTACAAACAACATGATCATGGCACATGGACGAAGGATCAATATTTAAACTCCCCGACACACAAACAAAAGATCAATGTTTAAACACTGGAAGACTCTCCTCCTATAGTTTTCGAGCTCATGGGATACCTTCATTTCGCATGCAGTACCATACTTGCACAACGGTGGTGGTATAGCAAACGTAGGCATACCAGAGCTCGTCATCTCTTTACTTCGCCTTATGTTTGGGGCAGAGATAACATACGCAATTCAGTATTGTCTTTTATAGTCGTTCACAGCATCAATTACAAACACACGCTGCTGCAACCACACATAGCAGCACAACACCTCTGTCGTGCGTCAGGATTTAGACATGAAGTAATCACACGACTCAGCTTTAAGTATGAAATGACAACATCTTGCTGGCAGCAGAGTATCTCTGTCGTAACTCACACTTTAGACATGAAGTGATCACATGATAAAACTTTAAGTATGAAATGACAACACATCTGCCATTAATTGGGCTTTAGACACGAAGACCACACAACTCAGCTTTGTATAGAGAAGATGGGAGGGGAAAATAGAGATACATGGGAAAAAAATTGATCTGTGAACAGTACTCTGGTCGAGTACTGTTCACTTGTGCTCTCCGATGAGGCGGTAAGGGTCAAGTGGACTGCATACGGCCCTCTCAGGGGACGGTAAGGGTCTAACCATCCTAGGTATCTATTTTTATAAATATTTTCGTCCAGGTATATTTATTTAATTATATGTCAGAAAATATATAAAAAAACTCCAAATGGTAGCTGCCTGACCGTGCTATGTGGATTTTTTTGAAATATATTTATAATTTATTAATATTGCAAAATTAGGCTCCTGTTTGCAAATTTCACATAAATAGATCCATGTGGCCCAAACCACGGGTGATAAGGGAAAATTTGGCTATTGATTGGGCGATTTTTTTTCAAAAATCAGAAAAATATTAAAAGATATTACGTTCCTTTGCTCATACCTTGAAAACACAGTTCAAATAGTCATGAAAAATTATGAAAACAGTTGGTATGGTGGAGTATGCTCTTTTCATGAATTTTACAATGAGAAAAAAAATAAAATTATAGAAAAAAAACTTGTCTCTTTTTGCTGTTCATTGTACAGGTCATTATTTATGCTGAAATTTGAAGGTAGTGTCCTCTGTACCACTAAATATATTTAGAATTTTATTGTGACTCTTTAGATGGTGTTTTGAAGGTTGAGAACAAAGAACTATTATTTTTTATTTTTGCAAATGTTGCCCAACAAATATTCAGGGATTGGGCCTGGTCGCCAGTTGTTCGGGAACAGGGTTATATTTCTGTAAAATTTTCAATCCAGACATAATTTTATAATATATTGATAAAAAGAAAATATATTTTAGAGAAAATTCTGCAGAGTGCAAGAAACGTCGGGCTTTGGACAGGCCCACAAGCTGGTCCAACAAGCATGTAGTAACTCCATTTCTTGATTTCAGTGACGAGGTACTCCGAAAAGATGGAGGGTACTCTACTCCGAGTTTTTTTATTTTTATATTTTTTATTAAAAATTTAAATAAATAAGTTCTCCGTAGGAGAAATTACAAAATTAGGCGTTTACAGCTCTCTCAGTGGGATGCAGCCCTCTGAGAGAGCAGTTAGGTCACCTATCCGCCCTCTGAGTGGGCGGGAGACCTAACCACCCCTCAGAGGACGGGTACGGCCTGCCCACCTGAGCCGCCTCCCTTACTGGTAAGGATCCTTACCGTCCTCTTAGGAGGCGGTAAGGGGTCTTCCTACCCGCGCCGCTCAGCTCCCCCATCCGACCTGTACTATAAAAAGGCTAAAATTAGCCTAAAATTTCATTTAATTCAGAAAAAAGAAAACGTTGAGAAAAGGGAGGAGAAGAGAGGAGAGGAGAGGGGAGGAAGAGAGCCCAGCGAAGCCCTGCAGCATTTGAGCTGTGGATTTGAAGATTATTTTCGGGTAAGTCTTTTTTTCCATTTATTATTGTTAATTAGTGCAGTAGTAGTATATGACATAGGTTTTAATATGTATGACCTAGGGTTTAGAAAATTGTCAAATTTACTTAGAAAATTGTACGATAACAGTGAATTATAGAATATTATTTTTACTATATTATTTTTATTATATTAGGGTTGTAATGTGCGACATAGGAGGTAGCAGTATATGATAATTTGCGAACATAGGATGTAGCATTTAGAAATTATTTGATCCGATAATTAGAAATATAGTTTGTTGGTCTTAACATTGGTTATATTTGCGTGTGTTTTCAGGGATGGCAGATAAATTAATTTTTCAGATATATTATTGTGATGGTGAAATTAGATATGGTTTTAACGGTGTAGATCTATCTGGATTTCGTCATGTCATGAAGGATCTTAGTAAAGCTAATGAGAGGACCATTGTGGGTGTGTGCAAATGGTTCATGCGGTTTTTCCAATTGGATCCGCAGTAACATGAGATGAAGTTGAAAGCTGTCCTCAGCCATGCTAGTCATGGATACTTTGATGAGCTTGTTCCCATCGAAGTCACATCAACTTGGAGGCAGTATATAAATATATGTTGTGAACGTGGCCTGCCGCTGATTTTGTTAGCTGAGGCGTACCTGAAAGATCAAACTGAGGTGAACTCTGCGGAAGCAGTAGCAGGACCAAGTGAGGCAGTGGAAGATGAATCAGAGGCGGCTAATGTCGGGTCCAGGGAGGATGTTGGTGATATTCCAGAGTTGCAACCGATGGGTGTAGCTGATGAAGGGGAGCACATCCCTAGCATCATTGAAGATATGGATTTGGAGGATGAAGAGTTGGAGGAATGCCTTGCCGATGGGGATTCATCTGACGAGGAGGGTAATGCTCCAGTTCCTGCAAAGTGGAGGGATCATGAATTTTCGAAGCTGGTGATTAGCGAGGCTGACCGGACACCATGGCAGTACCATGAGAACGAGGTGTCACAGGGTGCTATGTATCCTACAAAGGAGGCAGTTATTGATGTAGTGAAATTCTAGTTGTTGTCTCTTCGAAGGAAATTCAAGGTTGTTAAATCCAGTAAAAGGGAGTACGATGTGAAGTGTTTGGTTCCGCAGTGTCCTTGGCGAGTGCACGCATTCAGAGGGAAATGAGTAGACTACTGACAGTGCTTAATAGTTAAGGAACATAATTGTCACATTGAGGAAATAGAGTTCGTCCACCGGAACCTGTCATCTGCCTTCATTGCAAATGTTATGTACGGGGAGATTGTGGACAACCTAAGGTATGAGCCACGATCAATAATCTGTGCTATTGAGCAAAGGTTCCAGTACACAATAAACTATGCGAAGGCATGGAGGGCGAAACGAAAGGCTATTGAGATGAGGTTCGGAACATATGAAGATTCATATCACAATCTACCTCATCAATTAGCCACAATTTATGGAAGGAACCCAGGCAGCTACTATGATATCAAGCATTACCCCTCTACTGATGTGGAGTACAGCGGGAAAAGAATGTTACAGCGTGCTTTCTTTGTATTCGCCGCTACTATCAAAGCATTTCGATATTGCCGACCCATCATATACCTAGATGGAACATTCCTGACTGGGAAGTACAAAGGGCAGATATTGTCTGCAATTGAGGTCGATGGTAACAACCAAGTCCTGCCACTAGGGTTTGCTTTCGTGGAGAGTGAGAATGGGGACAGCTGGTATTGGTTCCTAGAGCGGGTCAAATATGCAGTTGTTCTTGACCGACCAAATATGTGTCTCATTCATGATAGACATGCAGGATTGTTGCAGGCTTTGCTGGATATGCAACATGGTAGCGTTCGACGATGTGTAGTAGCACAGTGGCCGACCTCAAAAGCAGGTGGTGCATACGCCATATGGGTGCGAACTTCTACAGACAGTTTAAAAACAAAGAGTTGATGAAGCTTTTCAAAAAGTTGTGCAGTCAAAACCAGCAACGGAAGTCCAATGCGCTATGGGCAAGACTTGATGAACTGATTCTAAAACAAACTGCAGAGGCTGCACCTAACGGTGATGAACCAATCGCTCTCGGACCTCTTCCAACCGATACTCCGCAGATAGTAAGGAGATCAGGCTCATCTACTAGGAGCTTCTCACAGTGGATACGTAATGAGCCAAATAAAAAATGGGCTCTATTGTACGACAGTGGTGGTGCAAGGTATGGAGTAATGACTATACGCTTGTACCGTACGCCAAGTTGATAGCGGATGCTGATGGGGAGGAGGTACCGCAGTTCAGTTGGGCATCCGCTGTCCTTACTGTGATGTATCGGACGCTCTGCGACGCGTGCACGAAAAAAGAGCCACTAGCCACTTTTACCGGGTGTCCACTTCTTCTGCAGCTGTGGTCATACAAGCGTTTCGTTATAGGCAGGCCGGTAGTGGATCGCTCCCCATACCCCGAGGAATGGTACGGCGAGCCAGACGAGGACGCGCTTACTATGGCCTCGATGTGGTGCCGTCGTCGGGTACGTATTTTATATTAACACTTTCCTTCGCAAGCTTTTTCCATCTAACGATTTGTAACGATGTTTGTCACGTAGCCACACTGGGCGCATGAGCAGCCTCGCAGCGCTTACGAGCATTTTCGTACCCAGTTCGACAAGCTATGTCCGGGCGACGTGGTATGAGAGCCTTACAACATCTTGGCCGTGCAAGGGCGTGCAGGATTGGATTTGTCACTGTTGTGTACCCACGACGAGGATTACTGGCTCACGAAGGCGCCGCTTGTCTTCGATATCTACGTCGAAAAATACTCACCGCACCGCATCATGCGGCAGTTTGGTCGTCACCAGGCATTCCCTCTCGCACTCAGTAGAGAGTATATAATGTAACCCGATATACTTTCCCTCCCTAAGGTATGTTATGATTAGGATCGACGCACTAATAAGTAGATCTTAGTGCGAATCATACATGTCACCTTTGTTTTCTCATCATATCGTTGCCGTTACAATGTATTGTAATGTTTTCACCCTATGTTTAATACTATGTTTGTCGTCGTTCGCACCCCATACTCACGTAAAATGCTACAAGTGCTAATTACTGATTTTTTATTCTCCGACTATTACATAACCTACTCCAAATTTAAATTCTAAATTTTCTTAAAGCTCTTTTTTATTTCTTGAATTACACAAAAAATTACATTTTTAGGGAAAAAAAAGCCCTAACCGTCCCCTCAAAGGGCAGCAAAGGGGCTAACCGCCCTCTCCGGGCCTACCCGCCCCCTAAGAGAGCGGTTAGTCCCCTTGCCACCCTCTCTCTCAGAGGACTGCAGCCCCCTGAGAGAGCTGCAAGCGTCTAGTTTTACAATTTCTCCTACGAGAAATCTATTTATTTAAATTTTTAATAAAAAATATAAAAAAAAACTCCTCTACTCCCGCCGGCGTTGACGAGTACAACGGCGGCTACTAGCAGCCCGGTCAATTCAGTGGTGGGCCCTGGGCTGTTCCTGTTGGCAACCGTCTCACCCAAACTGTTCAACACAGATGCACATATTTTTTCTTTCACATCCTCCCACAGCGACATCGACGCCTCTTGCACAGATTGTGTCGAAACTTGAGATGAGACATTCTACCTGTGCAAAGGTAGTTTTTTTGTTCGTTAATGTTTGAGGCGCATGTTTTCTCAATTGTAAGTGTGAAGACATTTCGGAACAGGTTGCAAATCCATGTCTTGATTTCATGTGTGTCAATAACTGATAAAGTTAATGATGCAAATACTTATTTAAAATATGGATATCTAGTCATCAATCATGCGTATTGAAGAGAATGGCACAAGATTTATATAAGTTAAAGTCTTTTTAGGTAATAATACTATGTCATATTTTGTCTTCATTAATATCAAAAGAAGCAATTACGATAGAGGTGTGTGTGGAACTAATCCTATGAATCTCAGTAAATTCTCTCCTACTCTAAATCTTGAAGCTCTTGACGGATAGATATGATTGTAGCATGATTTTGTTATGAATCTCAATGGGTAGTTTTCTGCTCCTATATCGACTATGCTTGGTTTGTATGGTATGTCCAACTTCTCGCTTCCCTAGCTCTCCCTATGGCTTGGGATGTGACTGTCTGGCTTGGAATCAACCTTTTTAGATGTACCCCTCACATCTGTATATAGTCAAGTCAAAGAGATATACTGCACTTGATATGTCCGAGTGTAACTTTCTATTATATTATTTTTTAAATATTTGAAAGATTTATTCTTAATTTGAAGATTATTTTCGTGTAAAATATGACGTACCGACTATAATATCAACATTTGCCTTATTTATTATATGACAGTTATAAAACCTACCCTATCGGATGAAGGGCGTATATACGATGATAATTTCTATTAAATCTCTAACTATTAATTATTAAATTCTTATCAATATAAAATGGCTAGTGGTGGTTAACCTCTACTTTTGTGGGAGGCTCGAGCTTAACCAACATAGATCGGCTCAAATACTTTTCAGTTGTCATTTAAATGGAATGTCAGGCATTCACTCTACTAGTAAAAATTGCAAGGTTTCACTTTCACTGTACTATGCACACATTTTAAAATTCATCGCTCAATCAGACAGCAACTGATGCAAGATGCAACCAATCTCATCCCTGTCTGATCCTGTCACCCCATTGAGCTGTGTGTCCATGCATCTACGGCTCGTCGGAACTTTCAACTACTGATAATAATTTTTAACCGAAAGGCCCCCAATGAGGGGAAAGGAGCTTAGCAGGAGAGGCTGGCGCAGTGTCACAACTCACAAGTCACAGCTTCATGGCCTCTCGCAAAAGTTACTACTAGAGTTGGGGCTCTAGCTGTGCCATTTCTAAGCTGTCCGACGTTTTGGTATTGCCCAAAGCATCGTATGGAATGAAATATTTTGGATCAGGCTAGTAGGGTACCGAATATTTCGTGTCAAGAGAGCATGTTATGTCTAGGATCGGTGTGTTGGTATGGTACGATGGTTTAGGCTGTGCTCATGTGTCGAGACGGTGCGAAAAGGATGCGAAAAGGGTAGAAACAATATACATGATCATTTTTCTATGTTTATTTTTTAAAAAATTTAGATTATTTTTCTTTGTTTATTCTCTAATCTTTCTGATATAAAGCATGAGATATTAAGATACTGTTTGTTTGGTGAAAGACGGTAAGAGATAAATATATAAGTATGAGATACAAATATGAGATGATAAAAAATAAATATATAAACATTATCATGTGATAGAGAGCATGAAAAATATAAGTGTAAGATAATAAAAAATAAATATATAAGTATATCAGATGATATGAAGTAGAATTGTATCTGAACTTGCATAATACGGTAAAGACACGGGGTAACAAAGACAAAGACAGTGTTTGGACCTTGCTAAAGTTAACTGGTATCGACACAGCACGACACGATTTATCGATCATTCCTAGCATAGTGACACGAACCACGATAAGACCAAGCCAAGCCGATACGCTAACCAAGTCCCAGCTCTAGTTACTACCAGCAGCGCTATCATTTGCGAGCTAATGGAGTGGAGCAGGCAGCCATGGTCCATGGAGCCCTTGTCCTGTGCATGAAAAGTAGCGGGGGCAGTAGTACCAGCACCTCTGCCCCCTTGTGATGTCCCTCTGCTGAAAAGCCGGTAGGGGCACTGGTGAGAGATTTTGAGGGGGGCCTTCGTTCACCTTCACAGCCTGTTCATTCGGCATGCAGAAAAGCCGGCAGGGGCGTGCAAGTGCCATACTGCTTTGCTTTCATGCTTTGGCTGCAAACAAACATGCTCAAACCTGGTTCTCGTACTGGTAACAACATCGCACATGAGTCACTGAAGCACTCCCTGTCCTCAAGCTCCAGCATTTGGAAATGCTGACTTGGGTTTGAATGCTTTGGACGCGTCAAAAGTTCAGACAAGCAGTAGCAGTATGTACATCTGGACAGCCAAAAAGCCTGGTCTATCGACTTGTCAGGAGGCTGCTGCCATGCTAACCTGTGCGTGTTTCGTCGGAGTTTTGTGGTTGCCATTTACCGGTGCCTGTCCCTGCCTCCCTGGGACTGGGTGTGTCTGAATTCTGATGCATCTTCAGATAATATCTAATGTTACACAGTTGACTCATTGGCTGATTATTTGAGGCAGTGATTCAACTGCGAGACTAGTGTGGGGCTCGTGTACCAATCCCTCGTTGCATTCAGCTTCAACTGCATCTATCGGTTTCAACCATATGCTAGCCAAAATCTATAAAACTATATGTTTTCCTAAAACATACTTCATCCGTACAAAAATATAGAGTTTTAGTGAAAATATGAAAGTCAGATGCTAACCTTTAGAAACTTTGACTATTAATACATACAAAAATATTAAAATTTATCCTATACAAATGATATTAATAGATTTGTAATGAAAAATAATTTCAAATAATTATATTTTTTATAACCTTGGACAACAAATATTTAAAAAAATCAACGGTCAAAGACATACATTGGATACCAAATCATTGTCCTAAATGAAAAGCAAAAACTAAAACGTCATAGGCATGGATTGGAGACCAAACGGTGTCCTAAATGATAAGTAAAAAGAATGGAGATATATATTTTTTTCCTAAAACATATTCGATCCATTTAAAAATCTAAAGTTTTTAGTATAAATACGTAAGTTAGATATGCATGCCGGGCGTGTTTGTTTTCTCATTTGCATGCGTTTTTTTTTTACCACACCCAGACAAGAAGTAAATTTTATAGGATCTTATTCAGAAAGACCTTGTGAGATCTCATCTATACCATCTATCTCGTGATCCAATGACTGGGCTAAAAAGTAGAGATATAAAATGAACACGTATTATTACAGGAGAGATAGTCTTTTGTAGGATATGGTCCTATAAAATTTACTTCCCACCTAGACAGGCGGTGAAAACCTCGCGTTTTTTCTCTTGATGGACAACAAACAATCCCAACTATTGGCTACTGCGACACATCACTAGCGACCTAAAACAGACCGTTCGCTCCTCCTCGCACCACGCCACCGCTATCACCATACATTCTCCACTCTGACACTTCCTAATCTTTTTTATAATAGTATTTTAATGAAAAATTGTAAAAATAAAATTCATAAATTATAAATTATAAAAATAGATACCAATTGGTAATCAAAATGCCGACATCTCATATGACACGCACGTGGCTATGGTGAAATAGACCTGTCGGTACTCTAATAAGAATACCAATATCCTATATGACACACACGTGACCGTAAGAAAATGGACACATCGACAGGCATGTTGGCACTCTATATGCTGACAGATCTTGCTCTGCAGACTAACATGATGCCAACATATCTCACTCTACAGGCCAACAAGATCCCGAGAAGTCTCACTATGTAGGCTAATCAAGGCATATTGACAGATCCTATATGACCACTTGTCATCACTCAAACTGCCAACAATCCTCCGCGCAAGGTCAACAACCTTGATCACGTCGAGCTAGCCACTTATTAACATTCAGAGTACCGATAAAAGTCTAGTAAACATTTTGGATACTGACATGTGTCTAGTCTACACTCAAAATGCCGAAGTCACCTATTTTTGTAATTTTTCTTTTTAAAAATTTATTTTTGTAATTTTTCGTTAAAATACTATTATTAAAAATATCGTCACTCCCCCTCCCACTCTCGTCACTCCCCTCCCTCTACCCAACAACCATCGCGGGGACCCCAGGCCCCGCACCACCCACAAGATATGAGAATACTATGATCCCCTCCTCCCAACTGCCTTGCCTTCACATGCGCACAAGAACCCGCACCGCCTTGACCCCTCCTCTCGCACCCAGCCAAGCCAAGCCGCTTCCATGAGACCATGACCGGACCCCTCATCCACTCGCAACGATGAGCAGCAGTGCCCGAGGTGCCTTCTTGACCGGCCGGTGAGCTGCTGCGATCTGTCGCTTGCGTGCATCGCGCTGAGAAGGGGAGGGGGGCGATGGCCGCCACGAGGAGGCTCTCGGAGCTGCTGCAGGAGCAGCAGGAGCCGTTCCTCGTCGAGGCCGCCAAGGCAAGGAGGCCCCGGCGCGGCCGTGGCGGAAGCAGGGGAGGAGGAGGAGGAGCAGAAGGAGAAGGTGGGGGCTGCTGCCCCGCGGCCGTGTGCCGGCGGCTGCTCAGGCTCTGCAACCACGGGTTCAAGAAGAGGAGGAGCGGCGGCACCGGCGGCGCGGGCGGCGTGAGCGGGCTGCGGTCGGTCCTGAGCAAGGTGCTGTGCAGCAGGGCCATGCGGAGGGTGCTGCAATGCGAGGGTCTCGGCGGCCTGTGCTTCTCCGGCGCCGGCAGTGGCGGTGACCGCGAGTTCCGCCGGCTGCGGCGCTCTATCGGCGACAGCGGAGAGTGCGACCCTCGCGCCATGGAACTCGGCGGTGGGATTAACGGGGACGAGGAGGATGAGCGGAGGAGGTGGAAGGCC
The DNA here is from genome assembly GCF_958298935.1 of Phragmites australis. Taxonomy (NCBI): domain Eukaryota; kingdom Viridiplantae; phylum Streptophyta; class Magnoliopsida; order Poales; family Poaceae; genus Phragmites; species Phragmites australis. Next base: position 12,206,598 of record NC_084924.1, read on the forward strand.
GACATGGAGTTGGACTCCTCACGGCAGCTCAGCCCGGTCTCCGTCCTGGAGTTGCACTCCGACGACGAGGAGTCTCCGGTGCATTCCCGTTGTAAGCTCTCTGACATCTACTGCCATTCTGATTGATTCAGTAGCTGAGCTACTAGTTTATACCATGATTAAACTTGTTAATATTGCTACATTGTGCTATCCTTTTACCCTGCATGTGTGTTATCATTTCAAGATTTCCTTTTTCTTTCTTGTCTGTAATTTTTCCTTGACTTTTTAGGCCAAAATTTTGTTGTCTTTATATATCTCCTGCTGTGCGTTCCTCAATATTCTCGGTAATGACAGAAGCTGAATGCAGATTAGCATGTTAAAACGTGAGCTTAGATTCTTCTCTGTTCTTGTGACAGGGGAGGATGAGAAGCTATCAACCTCCGGGAGCTCACCTCCATCCGAAGCTTTCCTCGGCCCGACCTCCCCATGCTTCACCTACAACCTCCACGACAAGTTCTGCGAAATGGAGGTCGACGAAAGCGACGAAGAGATGGTGAGAAACGGGAAGTCCATAGAGGAGCAGATCTCCTCATGGGAGAAGATCGCAGGGGACATCTCCAGGATCCCCATGATGATGGAGCTGGACCTGTCACGGTCCATGCCGCAATGGCGCGAGCTCAAGAACGAGGCCAGGGAGATCGGCGCCAGGATAGAGACCCTCATCTTCGAGGACATCAGGAGGGAAACCGTCTGTGACATGCTTGCTTCACATTGTACATTGGCAACAGCAACATCTTGTTGATCAAATAGAGAGGAAGAGAGGTTGGGACCGAGGAGAGGGGCTTGGTTTGGAAAAAAAATAGTAGAGGAGCTGTACAATTTGAGGCTTGATGTGGAATTCTTTTTCCCTTAACTCCAAAGCCTTGGACTCCTGGTCTCTTTCCTGTCTTGGGTTCCATGTAGTTTATATTTTGCAGACATGATATGGATGGCAAAAGGACAGGCTTTTAACCTTTCTTAACAGAGATGTGTAGACTAAACATACCAATGTGTAGACTTTTATGCATGAAAGCTGTATGAACTTCAAAGCTGCAAAAGTGCTTGCTAGGATTAGGATTAAGTAAGAAAGTGAGACTAGGGTTGCTCAGTACTGTCTTTTTAAAATTCATCAGTAAACAAGCCATTTTTCCACGCAAACAGCAGCTGACAGATCTCTGAACAAAAGTCAGAATATCAAGGCTGCATGACCATATAAAGAAAAGCATGATCTTTTCTTAAGTGGAGATTTGCCCATTTTGTTTAGGCAACGGAAACACGCACCACATTTGGAATCTGAGAAGTGGGGTTGGCTTCCAAATGGAGGGAGTGAGCTAAAGCTAAGGCCTTGTCCTTTGCAAAGAGGACAAGCATCGTGTACATGATGGCCCCTTCATGTGCCTGCAGCCTGCACCCTTGTCGAGACAAGTTGATCTTTAATTGGGGAGTCAAAGAGGTAGCTCATGGTTGGCGGTACCATCCTCTTGCATTGCATCGCCCCCGTGATATGATAAAATAGTTCCTAGATTAAGGAGACTAGTACTGCTGGTGTACTGATCGTAACTGAGAGTTGAAGTGTTGAGCACGTAGTGAAGTGATTCCATGTGAAGGGGGATGGAGTGGGTTTTGCCTTCACCTATCTCATCCGTATGTCCCACGTTCCGTCCTGCTGCTCTGATATGAGATTGGGTGATTTTTTTTTCCATTTCGTCCCGTGGAGTCTTGACTTTGACCCGACCTATCTCGCTCGATTGGAATCGTTAAAAATATAGATCAAGTTTCATTATAAGATAATAGATACCACAACATATAAATCAATAAAAAGTCGCATCTGAGATTCACAAGATATAATGTAACATGATAATAGTTATATATATATATATATATATGCATTAGTTTACTAAAAATTTTATTACAAAATAATAATAAAATTCTTAATAAACTCACTAAATATGTATATAACATATACTCCGGAACAGAGTATGACGGAACAGACCTTAACCCTGCTCCCGCCCCATCCCGACCGATGCCCCACCCCATTTTACCCCCCTCTAGCTAGTGCCTCGCCCCCATCTTACCCTAATCGGGGTGGGACGGATAGAGACTCGACAAATCAGCTGAGGATTTAGACCTCTAAGGAAAATGGAGAGGAAGCTGAGCCTACTCTGCAAATTAGATCAGGAGCAAGCACTTAAGCACCACAAAATGTTGGCATCTTTTTAGTTATCTAACCCTTTTGGCCTTTTCCCAACGATATATTTTCACCATTTCACATAGGATAACATTGTTAGTCGTTGTAACAAGAAGAAAATGCAGTCTGAAAGTCCGAAGATCAAATGCAAACTTAGTCCATTTCCGTATTGCGCTGCGTCAGCACAGATGAATCGTAGCAGCACAGCTCTGACTAACCGAGCTCAGCAAGAAGCGTATACCGATTAATTTCGTTTTTTTCCAAAGTAGTTTGCTGATGTAAAAGTAGATAAATTCACTTGGGGCTTGTTTTTTACACGATAGCATAGCAGCAGATGAAGCGGCGTTTAGATGGGGACAAGAGCCATTTATTGGCGTTTCGCCATCAGCACGTACGCACATTGCGTCGTGCATGGCCACTGTTCGGAGTTCGTCGCCGGAGGAAAAGGCAACTGATAGTACTATGATTATCCTCGTTTGTCCTTTTTCCTGGAGCCATGCATGAAGCATGATCTTCCTCCTTGCCGCACATTTCCTCCATCGGCCAGCCATGTCGTCTGAAACTTACGTGTACTCACTCAAGCTCATAGGTGGACGGATCAATAGGATGAGGTAGGGTGGGGGTGCTCTATCTTTCCGGCGGCGAGACCTACACGCCGATCTCTTTGCATCTGTTTTTCAGACCTAGCAACACTGATTCACAACGGAACAGCTAGTGCTCAAGCTTACAGAAAGCAAAAGGCCCTACACTAGCGGATGCAACCGTAGAAAGAAAAAAGGCGGTCAGTGTACAACTTGAGAGCCTGCTCGAGGACAAGGATTCTCCCGACATGTACCGGCGATCGGCGTCCGGCCATCCATCCAAGTTTGCCGTTCCGTATGTGTAGATTAAATTTCCAAGCTGTATATATGGTCACATGGTTGCGTCTGCCGACCTCGATCTGCAGCCATACTTGAGCTGAGCATACATAGGGGCGCCGATCAGGTAGGTGATCAAGAATCCGGATCTTGCTCTAAGATGAAGCATCCATGAGGTTAGGTGATCGAGAATTCGTGCCTCTCAGGGTCGCATGCACGGCATCACGATTCACGGGAGTTAGACAGAGCATGCTTTCAGATTATTATGGTTGTGTTGGGTCGCCCGTGCGGCCCGGGCCACGCCCATGCATACCATCGCCATGGCCGCCGCGAGAGGTGTGGGGTTGGGACTCGGGAGGACGGGACGGGCACGCACGGCGGGCGGGTGGCGCGGTCGAGCTGCTCCAGCTCCAGCCTCGCGCCGCGCGCGTCACACGGCCATCAGGCCATGTGCCCCATTAATGGCCCGGCGGTGTTGGCAGGCGGCAGATTTTGCACGTACGGCGCCTGTGCACATCACGCCCAGCCCCAGCCAATGTTGATGCCCCACCCAACCTACAACTCTCATCGTCATCTCACCATCTCCATGCGTACGGTACGATTGCACAACAGTGACTAGTGACTGATGAGTGAGTGATCAGTCTAATATTTTTGTCATCAATTAGCCTGTCTTAGACTCTGATTGAAACCACGGATACGCACGTACAGTGCTTGATTCGCTGGTGTGTACAGCACGGCTGCACGGAGAGATCTTTTTTGGGACGGGATACTAATTTATTCTCTGAGCATTGCATGCGTATGAAATGTAGATCTCCATGGCACCAATGTCTAACAAATCCTCGAACCTGAAGCTTCGATGCATTGAAAATGCACGATTGCTTACGGCGGGTAACACTGGAAAATCAAGTGCAACAGGAGCGGCAGCATGTGCTGCAACAGTTGCAACTTGCAACGTTTCCTGCTAACTGGCCACGGCAGCTTGGAACCAAGAGTTACAAAATCCTTTGGGACACGAAAAATGACATCGGGCGGTAATTGAAAAATCACGGTTATCGCGATAACCGCTCGAAATTTGGTGAAAATTCGCTCAAAATTCACTCGATCAAATTTAAAATTCGACGAGAATTAGGACCGAATCGACCGAACGGTAATCGGTCGGTTTGCATCGGTAACCGGCCGAATTTAGCGATTTATCGAGCGTATTTTCTGTATTTTTTGCATTATCGGTAACTGTTCAATTTTATCGGTAACCGTTCAGTTTTAGCGATTTATCGAACGGCTTTCTCGAATTTTAGTGAAGTTAAAAAAAAACAAAAAAGGTTCGACCTTGTAAAATCAATAACTAAGTCATCTGAGTTTCAAATCAAGTAAATTTTTTTTGTTGGTTTCCTTGTAACATGATCTACATGATAAAATTATTTATACTCATAAAAAAGTTGACTATTTTCTGTGAGAAAATGTATTTGCTAAACCAAGTTAAATTCATAGTTTACTCTTTGCTAATCCAAAAATCATGAAACTAATTTTGTTAGTCTTCTTACATGATCCTATGTCTTTTGAAAATACATGAACTCACGAAATAGTTATTGTTACATGCAGGATTGTGTAAATGTGTTGCAATTAGATTAATTCATAACTAACCCATCACACCTCCAAAATTATTGAAACTACTTTTATTAGTTTACTTATACTATGATTTATGTAGGAAAAATAATGATAGATATGAAAAAGTTAATTACAATGTTGTTTTTTAACATATTCACTTTATGCTTGTGAACATTGTAAAAATCATAGAGAAATTAATAAAACTCTAAATGAAGTTAAACCAATTTTAAAGATTTTCTTAAGATACGTCATACACAAGAAAAATATATGTTTATATGTTAAGTTTTTTCTTAACATAAGTTATTAAATGAGCTGCTCGCATCAACTTTTTTTTTCAAACTTCCTGCCTATAGAATATGATGTAAATGATATTATTTTTGAAAATTGTTTTCACAGAAGGTCTTATAATTGTCTCTAGTTTTTAGGATTTTTTATTTTTTATTTTTTTATTCAAATTCGATTACCAAACGGTTTGTATTACCGGTGTGGCTTGGTAAGGTCGGTAACCACGAATTTCGCTCGTTAACTGTTGATAAGTTGAACCTACTTGGGACCAAAGCTACGGACGACACGCACCTGCACATTGACGCGGTATACGAAGATTCAAGAGCTACACCGCTTGCAATGAATTCGAACGAGGCAGATTCTCACCAAGGGAAAATTATGCAGTCACTCTTATTAGTATCTATCACGTTAAAATGATATTAGTAATTGGTACCTCGATAAGTTCTATTTAACATATCTGTATAACAAAGAAAATGTATTGCAGACGGTGTCCATGTACAAATAGGCCGCCTGCACACGCACCAGCACAACATATATATCAATCCATATGACACCTACTAGTCCAAGAAACAGTACATCTAGATCTCTAATAGGCACAAATTATCTATCTATTGTAAGTGCTAGGCAGATTAACCTCCAAGGCGTGTATACAAGCACAAGTAGAGCTATCATCCATGGACCGTGGCGAGATCTTCAAGGATCTAGGGTTTCCTCCCCTCCAGCTCCAGACTCTACCGATGCAAACAGACACGCAGCCGCAGGAAGGGCCCGTCCTTCCAGTCCTCAGACTGCAGCAGCAGCAGCCGGCAGTTTGTCTCTGCTTCCGGCCTCGGATGCTCTTGGCCGGCAACCTCTTGTCCTGTTCCGGCGTCCCTCTCTGCCCTGCACGTGCAGACAGGCATGAGAGGGACAACGCAGGAGCTGTTCAATGCTCGCGACGTAGGAGCTGCGTTTCGGCCTGAATGCACGTTGCGATGATTTTACTGGCTGCAATCTATCTGAGCATGGCCATGCACGGTGCCAGTGTCTGAATTTTGTCCCGTACCTAATTGATTTCTCGCCGTCTTCGCATGCATGCCTGTCGATCATGTTTTTTCTTTTTTATGTTTTGTCATGAGAAAAAGGAAGAGAGGAAGACGTTAATAGCAAAAAATAGCACGGCTCACGTCTTTTTTGGAACGCGGAATTTTTTTAATCCTGTGTTTTTTTATGTGAAATTAAAGATTCTATGAAATTTCTATAGGATCCCTGTAAAATTCTTGCGTTCCAAAGTAGCCCTCAAATTTTTGTGAATGTGGAATGGCTGGTGCTTAAAGTCGTGTCGTTACCGAATTATGTGCATAGAGTAAATTCTTGCATAGAGGTTGTATCCCTTGGAATCAATCCGGAGATACATCTGGTGAACACCGAACTATCTAATGAATACAAAAGCGATTTCTTGCATAAAATTTTGCTCTCTGAAAAAATCTATTTGACGAAGGTTCTGGTGCAAACACCGGAATATCCTGTGACTTCGTATTTTCTTGCATAGAGGGTGCAAAGAATTGCTCTCTGGAACATTTGTTCGGTGAACAATCCGGTGAATATCGAACTATCCGGTATGTATAAAAGAGATTTTTTTTAGAAGGTTTGCTTTCTGGAAAAAACCATCCGGTGATGTGTCCGATGAGCGCCGGTCTATCCAATATGCTCAAATACAATTTGTTGTAGAGAGTTTAGACGTCTTAGGAATTAGTCCGATGCAAACCTCTGGTGAGTTCAATTCTACATCAGAATATCTGGTTTGGAACAGAGTTTACGATTCTAGCAAAATTGAACTCGTCGGATGGTCTAGCATGTAGAAATTTGTTCTCGTCGAACCATCCGATGCTCAGTACGAGTCCAAGTCGAGTTAGATTTTTAGATCTGTTCAGATTCTTTTCTTAATTTTGGCCGAACAAGAAGTGTATATAGAGGTTTTATGGTTGAGAATCCTATTTCCATAAGGGCCAAGTCCAAGCCACCCCTATATATAGTTGAGGGGGTGGAGGCCGATCGTAACAATTTGTCAATCATTAAATTTTGCATCTACTTTCATTTTTCTCTCTTGCATATTAGGGCTAGCTCTATTGCTCCAAATCTTCACGGTTTGGACGAGTTTTCTTTCTTGATTTGATTATAAATCAATCGGGCAATAACTCTCACGGTTGTTATTCAAAATTCTTTGTTTGTTTGCTCATAAAAAAGTCACAATTTCCCTACAAAATTAGAATAGTTATCTAGGATTCAAGGATTTATGTGTTGTAGTGGTTGCAAAATATTGTGTCAACATAAATTGGCGACTCCGCTGGGGAGCAAGGGGTCTCCATCGACTTCAACACCTAGGATTTGGGCGCATCCCCCCTGTTGTTCAGTCATGGCCAGTGAGGAAGCCGAAAATAACCCCAACAACATCATCGCACCGACACTTGAAGAGCTTCTCGAGGATGATCGTTAAGCCATTGAAGCTCAAACGTGGGAGGTAGAGAGGATGATGCTTACATACTATCAGAAAATAAGACAAGGGGTGATCAAGAAGAGCAATCCAACATCAATCATCTACACTAAACTTGAGGTAAAGATCAATATAAGTGATGTTCCTCATGCTTTGCAAGAATACATTATTCACATGGTTGATCAATCCATAGGTGCTGCTATGAGTAACAAATTTGATACATTAGCCCAGGGTTTAGATCAATCGCTCAAGAGCCATTTTGATTCTATGGCCCGTGAGGTGCAAGGTATTAGAGATACACTAAAACAACCCTTGTCAGATGATGATGATGTTAGTGCCTCAACTTCGAATAATGATAGCAAAAGTCGGCAAGCCCTTTTGGTTTATTGACACAATTCATGTCACCTATGTCTATACAATAAAACACGTCGATGCAACAAATTTATAGCCAAACTAATATTATAGGTTGTGACACCTTCACTTGCTACACTGAATGTTACTAAATCGAAAGTCACATAGTTTATTTTTCTAGTACCAAATGCTACATCTAGTATAACTAGCTCGGTTTCGCATGTAGCTAATTACAATGGGCGAGTTAATGAAATTTCGGGCAAACATGCATATAGTTCCGTACAATACCGTAGCATATAGCACATCTTATATACCTCACAAAGTACCGGTATCCCTTATAACCTATTACTGGATACTTACTTTAACATAACTCTACCAAATACTCCATGTGTATAGCCCGTAATGCCTCCACATAATATATTAGGTATCTACCTCAACTTCTATCAGTTTATACCATATTGCACTGATAATCTTGTAGTGAACTTACCCTAGGTTATTTGGTGTATTTTTTTTGATAATCTTTTAGTGAACTTACCCCTTAAGCAGCATTTAGATGAATTTGTGTATATTTGAATTCAAATTAAATTTTAAAAAAAGAATATCACAGGAAATGATAAAAATGCATATAAATATTTATTACAAAGAAATCCACTTTTTCACCAAATAACCTAGGGCTAGAAACAATTTTATAAATTAGTACATCACATGAGAAGAATATTACTGATTTTTTTCCTGATTTTTGGGAATTTATTTGAGGCATTAAAAATTGCTACAAGTTATAAAAGTATGCTTCGTTGGAGAATTTTAATTAAATATTGGCTTAGTATTTTTGGATCAAACCAATTAAAATGGGTTACTAGTGAGCCCTAGTTTGCTTATAAAAATGTTTAGAATTTTTTAACCACTCATATACTCTTAGACAAAATTGAGAGTTAAATAAAAAAGAAATACACACGTACACGTACAGGACATAAGCTAGTGTCTTGCCCGCTGAACGTTCTAGACATGGTTTTTTTTTAATTTTTAATCTTTTGACTGGCAGGACCCATAAAATCTCGCCCGTGATAATATTGCTAATATTTAAAAAATAAAATATATAAATAAAAGGTGTTGGGTTATTGGCACCTGTGGGCTGTCCCGTCTTGCCCATCTCAGCAAACGAGTGGGCCTACTGCGAATTTCTACATAAGGGGTGCTTTGAATTGTTTTATTCTCAACTTTGTTGTCTACAAGATAACTCCCCTCACCAAATCCGTTTGGATCAATTCTGCAGCAGGTTTGAACCCTCTTAGACTCCTACAAATGCTCTGATTCTGTTCTTGTGTATCCAATTTAAATTTACAGTAACCAAACAATGACAAAATTGAGAAGTGGAACCTAAGGATTTAACCGTCAGCTCTGATACAACAATGCTTAGGGCCAGTTCCGTTTGCTACCAATGTGATATAAGCTAAATAATGGCAGCGCTGACGAAATTGGCCAATATTTTGTTTGGAAAAACTGGCCTCGAGGGAGGCGAGTGCGAAAAATGAGGAAATGAGCACCAAGCAGAAAGAAGCAGAGTGGACAACACGCCATGCATTGGACTATGGAAATGTATCCCATCTAGATTTGATTTGATCGAAAACTATTTTCTAACGTTTTTTAAAATATTATTGTGATTGTCGTGTACAAATGGTGCTCCATGGTCTCTTGTATTTTATTTTTTAATCTATTTGCATAAGACGAGATTTATATATTTCTAACAAACTTAAAACATTTCTCTAGTCATTGCATGTGGTCCTTCTATTTGTAAAAAGAAAGAAAGAAACTAAATTCTTTCAACACAAATCTAGCATTTGATATTTTTGGTGGACCTATGAGAACATCAGACGGAGATAGAAGTATGGGCGGATCCGGCCAAAAGAATTATTAATGTCACCTTTACAAAATCATAGCGTATCTCATGTAATAAACACTAACAAATATTTAGTTTCTATAAGAATATCAGACAGAGATGAGAGCAGGAACGAATCTGGCCAAAAGAATCATTGATGTCACCTCCATACTCATAAAATAAACACTAATGAATATTTAGTTTTTATAGAGATTACTACATTGATGTCACGTAACACCCCTGAACCATCCTGGATTCCTGGATCCGCCCTGGAGGGAAGGATTCGATCCTCATACCATCCTGGATCCGCCGCCTGGAGGGAAGGGTTCGATCCTCATCGGCTTCAGGGATTTTTGCCAGCCTCACCACACTCGCCTCCACGGCCCCACAGGAGCTCTTGCAAGAGAGCTCGAACCCATGCAGCCCGAGTCTAAGCCCGAGCCTAAGCCCGAGCCCGGCCCACCCAATCAGCTTCGGGGCCCCTTGTGGTTGCTGCCGTTGTCCGTGCAGGCAAGATACGCAGCAAGAAACATGTCCTCCCTCGGCCTGACGCCGCGGCTCCTCGACTTGGTTCTCCCCGGCGGCGAGACGGCCATGGCACCAAGCCCTCCCGGCGGCGGCGGCACGCGCAGTTAGCGTCCGAACTGCAGGCTTGCTTGCCTCATCGGGGCTCTGTTTGGACACCACCGACTCCTGCTCCCACGAGAAGGCCACTGTGCTGCTCGACCTGGACGCCACAGCTCCCTGCTTCATGTAGTCATCAGAAACTCCTGGAGCTCTAGAACAGATAGTGTTACATTTATCAAATAGTCTGATATTCAGAAAAAGAACATAGTGTAAAATTCGGTGTTCACATTTTCTACATGATGTACTCTAAGTTAAAGTTTTTGATTTTGTGCTAACTGAAGATGTTTTAGAGTATAGAGAAATATGTTCGCTTATTTTAAGGTGTGCAGGTGACAAATATAATTTGACGGTCGATGATGGGTGATAAGGACTAAGCGGATGTTTGGTGTCAGACGATGAAAAAGAGTCGGACGGAGTCAAGGGTGATTTTAGATGTACACATAAAGATCAAGCAAAGTATGAAATGGAAGATGAAGACAGTGTGGTGACAAAGTCAAGCAAAGAGGATGCCAGTGTAAGTGATAAGGCAGCCCGAGGAATCAGGAGCAAGAGAGACTTGCTGGCGTTCAAGATTGCAAGACTGATGACACATATCGTCATCAGAGCACTTGCTTTAGGTGAAAGCAAGTTATGATTAATCATGCTTTGAGAAACGTGCTAGTGTTTTGCGGTTTGGCCTCAAAATCATGTGAGGACAGGATAAGTATGTGACATCATCGTAAAGCTTACGTTGCGAAGCCAAGTTGTAAAGGCGCCGAGACCGTCTGATGAATATAGAAGAAAATGAATTAAAATGCACTCGGTGGTAGGTAGAAGTGTACTACAAGAGAAGTGTATTTTAGGGAAAAGCTAGAAAACTTGAGGGTCAAGTTTCTTAGGCCTATAAATAGATGTAGGGTTATGGGAGAGAATGAACCAGCCATTTGATCCCCTTGTACCATTCATATGAGAGTATTGTGCTAGAGTTTTAGAGGAGATGATGATGAGTGCTTAGTCTATGTAATAGGTAGGAGTTTTAAGAGGAAAATCTTTGTAATTCGTCTATAACAGGGTTGAACTATTTGAGTAATGAAGTTTATTTCGTTTCATATGTTTGAATTTCACTTCTTCTAGTTTCCCTCTCTTTATTCCCTTGCCTTGTGTGCATATTTTTTCTCTTCGGTGTTGATTTTCGCTTTCTTTTTGAGCTAAATTTTTAACATCTTGGAAGGTTGTTCTTCTTGATGCTAAGGTCTAAAGGTATAAAATTCACATACACATACATATATGATAGGGTTTTGAATTTCTTTGTCTTTAGACTATCATCTTAGAGATCTTTTTTCACCCGATGTTCATCTCTTGATCCTTAAGTGATCTTTTCTCAAGATTCAACTTTTGTGTGGGGATGAGTCATAGATTGGTTTGCTGTGGAATCTAGTGTTCGATTCTAATCATGAGACCTACTTTTTGTTGAATCTTCTAGTTTGGTTTTTGATGTTTCTCTGGAGTTTTCGGAATTTCTGGGTAAGTGTAGTTTTTCCGCTATGAATTTGTATTGTGTTCTATTGTGATTATCTTGTAGAGGTATGTTAGGTGTTTGAATAGGAAAAAACCATCAATTTTACAAGTAAATTTGTCGAGATGTCTATTCACCTCCTCTAGTTACCACTCTCGATCCTACCCGCTCGCTGTGCCACCACAGGGTTTCTTAGAGCTTTATAGCCGCAGGGTGCCAGGTTGGGCAAGGCTTGATCCAGTGATGGTAATGGGGTTCAGAAGTGGTGACTTGATCGGTCGTCCTCTCCTGTGTCTGTTTCTCTCCCTTTCTCTTTGATCTGGGCAAGGCATGGTGGCTCCAGCAGAAGACACACTGCACGTACGCAACCGCGGCTAACAAAATTGCATCAATTGGCAGCCCAACAGACATGCTTGCAGTGTCCACCTGTCTAACATCAGTCGGTTGTGATCGAGCAATTTATTGCAAGTAATTGAAGAGAGATAAAAAAAGTAAAGAGTAAAAAAATCATTTATTGATGGGTGTTTATATATTTATACATATTAAATGGATATGATAAAAGACTTATCTATTAGGAAGACATCTCTCCTCAATAGACACAACTCTTGTTAGTTGTCATCTAATTGATCATATGTTATTTATTTACAACACTCCCCTTGATCAATTATTGTAGCTATATACTTCTTATTCAAAAATTCTCTAAAATCATGTGAGAAATAATGAGGAGAAAATAATATATTGATATGTCATTAAAACTCTTTTAAAAACTAATAGGAAATTATAAGAACAAAAAGATATGACATATATTAATTATTGCTTTATTGTAAGCTCATATAAGTAACCTAAGTAGTAAAAACTAATTAGTGAGCTTAGAGGACCATAATTATGATCTATGAATCATATTAAAACCTCCAAAAATCTTTTAGAAAAATAGGAGGAATAAGGTAGATATTGCCTTATTAAACTTATATGAGAAACCGTTTATGAGAAACTTATAACATAAAAGAGTGCAATATAATATGAACATGTTATTATTCAGGGATCAACTCCCCTAAATCATACAAATCTCGTAGTCAGCGCATATTAATTCCATGAATACATTTTGGAATGTGAAAGTTGATAATGACTTGCTGAATAAATCAGTGAGGTTATCACATGATTTAGTTTGCAAGATTTTTATTTTTTTATTATTTCAATATTCATGAGGATAGAACAATTTATGTGCAATATGTTTGGTTATATTGTTCTTTATGTAATATGTTTGTATTTGAGCAATACATGCAAAATTATCTTTATAGATAATAGTTGGTGATTCAATGGAGCTAATACCACATTATAGTTGTATGTAGTTTATCATTCTGCGAAGCCATACGTATGTATATGATATTTCAAAATGATAGGTGGAAGTAGTCTCTGGAATCTGTTTTGAGTACTCCTATCAAAAGGCTATATCATCATGAAATCGGTCTGTGATTTAACGTTATGGGGATCAGTTATATAGCTAGTATATGAATATCCTACTATAGTCATATCTTAATTTTCTGATAGAATAAACCTATATTTTTGTGTCATAAAGATATATATGAATATCCTATTTGACGCTTGTCTAATGGTGTTGTTAGAGCTGCGCTTTTTAGCTAGCAAATTATCTGCAAATGCAATATCAGGCATGTTGTGGTTTGCAAGATAAATGAGTGCTTTGATGACACTAAAATATAGAACTTTAGGTTCAATATCTTTTATTATCAACCCAAGATATGAATAGATCTTGATTCATATTTAGGGATTGAATGACCATAAGTATTTTGATGGATACGATTGTCCAATATTATTTGGATATTGGTGGACTGATGGATAAATATTCCTGAAGAAATATGTTCAAGTTATACACTTAGGTGAAATTTGGTTTTACCCAAATCATTCATCTCAAATTCCGTCTTAAGATGATTATATACTTTGTCATGTGTGGTTTGGAGATGATACAAATCCAATTAAGATTTTATTATGAACATACATATGCAATCATTGAAGTTGGAGTAACCATTCTGTGGAAGGAACTCATTTAGTCAGTTGTACTACAATCAACTTAACTGTTTGAAGTAATAAAGTGACTTTAAGTTGTACACAATATATATTATGATATGTATTTAGATTCATAATACGAAATCCATTAGGGAGTTTTATGTTTGAATCTATTCAATTCATTTGATCTGCCAATGATATTGAATATGGAAACATAATTTTCAAACATACCATGGGGTATATATTATCGTAATTGATGTCAGATCTCTGCGTGAACCCTTGTGTTACAAGTCTCACTATTTCACCATCTTATGGAACAAAATCCATTTAGCTTCCATAGGGAAGACATTGTGTTGTTGAGCGAAAGCAATTCTCCTTAATTATCACCTTTGGTTTGACCAAGTTGAGTATTGAAGCACCCTGCCTAGGACTTTTTGTCTGAATTCAATTGAAGGTGTATGACCATTTTGAGGAGAAATATATGTTGACAATTTGTAGCATTTGTATTGATTGATTCTATGAAATCAATATAGTTTATGTAAATATTATCCTATGTAACTCCGTGTATTTCTCAAAACAATGGAGTTAGGGTGTTCCCCTGACCCAACGCCTAAATTTGTGTCCATATTTGTATTTAGATGCTGAATATCTATAGGTGTTTGGATAGTGAATATCCATAAGGTGTTAATCAACTTGATATTGATTTGTATTTATTGTCTTGGAGGATGTTCTCTCCCTATTTCCGAAAATGCTTGCAAGATGTTGTATCCCTTGTGATTATACTTCCCCCTTTTATTTTGGTTTTGGAGTTGAGTAATTTTGTTAGATACCTCCATTCTTTCTGGCACATTAATAGCGGAAATCAGATTTGATGACACATTTATGATGAGTAAACGTATCTGATAGATTATTTATAATATGTTGCAAATATTAGATGTTCTAAATAAGGATTCAGATGTAAGGTACGTAGATATGAGGACTGAATATGAATGTGTGTGATATTATCGTTTGATTCCTAGTATTCTTTGTGGTATTAATATCTCCCTAATACCAAAAATTATCCTCAAAAGTTATAAGCATAGGGTAATGAATATGTCCCTTGTGAGGGACTTAAGGTATTATATGATTGACAGATAATTATATCTCATATGGATCCATAATGCCCTTTGATGTATGTTGTACGATGGTGATATCGGTACATGAAAAATGTAACCAATTCGCAGATAGAAAATACTTGACTGAGGCTAAATTTTCACATACTAACAACAACGGAGGGAGCCGTATGATTGAAGTTGGATGAATTTGGTTTAATGGTGTGGTGTGTAAAGCTATATGTCACCAATAATTATGCAAATGATTTGATTATCTAGATGAGAGATTCAACTAGACTATATTGCACATAGGGTACTTAGTGCAGTAGTATCCAAAACCAAACAATAATTGAGTGCATGTTAATAATGGCATTATCCATATGAATAGATTTGATCATGCATCTAGAATAATCTGCTCTATTTTTTATTATTTGAGTGAGTTTGGCAAAAGTGTGGTGCTTATGGATAAGAACACATATGGGGCTATTATGTAGATGCATCAATTAGTATGATAAAGTACCTAGATGGTCCATAAAATTGCTAAATAGAGCCACATGTATGTTATTGAATGTGTTCAAGAAAATTAAGTAGCGTATTATGAATTTTAAGGTAAGAGAGTCTTAAAATTAATTTCTCTATGACACAAGTGGTGCACATAAATCTGAAGATTTTGAGAATTGATATTGTGACAAATAGAATTGTTAATAATTTTTTCATTATCTTTAAGGTAGGTGATCAAGGCAATCATATCAAGTCTTGATTTGATGAAAATAGAAAAATTATTTTGTATGTAATATGTGGTACGAGTTTAATGTATGTATACTATAATCCAGATGGTATATATAGGGAAGCTTGCCATATCCGATATTTTGATTAAGAGGAGAAAATACTCTTTGTTGTCATCATGGATTTCAATAGAAACAATTCTGACAGATATCTCTATAACTTAGTAAGGTATGTGTTGAATCGAGATATAATAGAGTATCATTGATTATGACTTGAGTACCCATAGGGAGAGTAATTATAGCACGATTGGAGCCAATAATCATTGCATCATGTTCAACGATTGTCAAAATATTTTATTATCTCTTTGTAAGAGTTTGAAATTTTTTTATTTCCCTAAATATAGAATTTGTGGTAAAACTATCCACAAAGTACATTTTCTCCTATATCAGATTGACTCCAGTAGAAATCTATACATAGAAATAAAGGATTTAATATAAAATTCTTATCAGATATATAAAATATATACAAATTGTATGTAGCATCATTGTTCTGATACAATATTGTGACATACAATTTAGTAAATTAATATCAACATATTATATTACAACACTTAATAGGACATAGATAACATGGTATCTATGGAATTGAGAGGCTAGATAAGATCTTCAAATATGTCATGCGAAGCAAATTCGACAATCATATTTTCTGTGCTCATGGGGTCTTCTAGCTGCTAGAGAGTATGGTTGTTACTTGGTTCTTGTGGAACTTGTTGTGAACAACTGACATCCTTGGTGGTGTCAGTTTGAAGATTGAAATGTGCTTCAAATCTTTGTCCTTGAGTAGGTCAGTTACATCTCACGGATTGTAAATATAGATTAATTAAATGTCTCAAGGTGTGACATTTTTTAGTGGAGTGCTCGTAGCATCCACACTTATGAAAAACAATAGATTTGTCAAATTTGAGTTTAGAAATGTCTTTCCCCTGCTACGGTGCACACGATTTTTACTTCCTGTTGCGTCTGCGTTTACCATTAAAATTTATTGGGTGGCGTCTAAAGAGTCATCGAACTTGTTGTTATTCTAGACAGTATATGTATTTCAGGTAAAGGAGCAGTGACTATTGAGCGCTGATAATGATTCCTAAGAAGGAGTTCATCATATTTTTCAACATGAAGTAATATATATATATTTAGTCAGAATAAACTTAACATTCTGTTGCACAGTATTGTGGCTATAACATCATATCTACGAGAAGCATAGTTGATTAAGTTTTCTCTATCTTTTCCGCATAAAAAACGCAACTTGAAATATATTTTATGAACAACAAGATTGAAATCTCCAACAAATTTTAAATCCTAGAATCGGAGATATGTCCATTCATGACTTACTTTGAGCAGAACAACATTCTCCTATTCATATATGGTTTTAAGAGCTAGACATAAAGTGCTTGGATTCTCTTCTATATGAGATTCGGATATATGGTGTCTTATTATGTATAATAGTCTATATTTAACTTGATCTGCTAGCGGTGGATCTCCCTGTTGGGGAGGTTTGAGTGCCACTACTATTCCATCAATCATAAAACCGACCTTGGCATATATTGCCCATGCTGGATAATTGCGACCGCCAAGCTCAAGTTCATCGAACTCTTTTACGGTCATCGTATCCTACATGGATCTGATCATAGATTTGATTAATTTACTGTAGAAAAATTAAAAATCATCATGGTAATATTGTACTAATGGTGCAAAATCTGTAAAGTTAAGTTGACACTTGGATTATATAGTGTAGACCCCAAATTATGTTGCTAACACATTAAAAATAATCATAAAAAATGGTGTAGATCTCGTAGTAGTAGAAGTCATAATCTTACATTTGTCAGTACATGTCTATATTCTTATTATCTTTTGTTATGCTAAATAGAATATTTGGAAGAACACGTTGAAGTTAATCATTAAGTCAAGATGATAAAATATAGATCTCACAATAATGATGGATAATCTATAAGTATGTAGTAGATGTCATAGTTCTATTACCTTGTGTTTTATAAATATTTAATTGAGGTAATGATTTAAAATTTTGTATGCTAATTTTGCTTGAATTAAGCACATTGTGCTTATATGAAGCAATTGCGGGCTTAAATATAAATGTGAGTGCAAAATAATTAAATTGCAATATAAAGCAAATTGCAAGAATTTAAAAGTATGGAAAGGTAAAGGCATGTTTTTGGGAATGCGGGGACGCAAACACATTGAACATGTTGCAAATCTAGTACTCATTGGGTCTAGAAATGCTTATTCATAAAAGTACATGAGCTTAAATAGAAAAAAATACACACATTACTATTTATATGTGCTATTTGTTAGGACCCAGGGATCATATATGGAAATAGCCTGCCACTGTAATTTTTTCCTTTCGTTCAGGCCTAAAACAAATTTGGGTTGAAACCCTTATACCATTTTAAGCCAAGGCAGTAGTGGGGGATATTTTTTTTTCATATTTCGCATGGGCTAAACAAACCTGGGTCGTAGCCCATGCAGCCTTTTTGACCCAAGGCCCATGCAGGTGCCCTCCCACCCCGCTCCATATAAAAGGAAGGAGGCAGCCGGTGGTTAGGGTTGTAACCCTAACTGCTCCCCCCTGTGCAACCACATGCGAAAGGTTGCCGGGATGGAGGGCCACGCCATGATGTGTGGAGGGCGGCACTGATGCGGACTTATAGTTGTGCTCCATGAGCGTTGCCGCCTGCCGCTTAGGGCCGTCGTCGTCGTAGTTGGGCGCCATTGGAGCAGTCACTGTGGACCGACGTGAAGCTGACCCAGAGCTATCGCGCCTTTGTCGCATAGGTGTGTGGCACCATTTGCGAGCGTGTCACCGCGCCGCAATGAGGGCTGCCACTAGGTGTCATCGCCTCCCGAAGAGCCACCGGCCTACGGTTGTCATTGGGTGCCACAGACCGCCAGATTGAGGCTGTGTCACGGACATGGGTGTGCGGCGTTTAAGCAGGCACATTGCCACACTGTGTTGAACTTCACTGACCAGGAGAAGGGCTGGGCCAGCATCCGTTGATGTGAGCTATCACAGTTGGCTGCCAAGAGAACGGGCGCAGTTGCCGTGTTGCGTAGGATCCGGGGGCCTCTAGTGTTGTTGAGCGGCCATTTGGGATGCCGGGTGCGGCCAGCCGAATGGAGGTGGGGCTGTTGTGGCCGGCCACCACCGGAGGGCGGAAGGGAGCACCTCTATAAAGGATGCCCATGGACTGTGTCGGCCGTCAGGTAGGTGCCATGCGTCGGCATCGATTTGGGAGGACGTTGACCACCGAGGCGCACATGGCTAAGAGAGGATACCACTGAAGAGTGCCTCTAGATCCTCCTATGCGAAGAGATTCACAATGCCTGCATCACAGCGAGAGTTGAGGACGTCGCGGTGGAATGGTAAGTGCTTACCGTTCTTGTGTATAGCAAAGTGAGAACGATGACTACAGCGACAGAGACGAGTGCTGATGCTTCTGTTTATGCTCAATCGCAAGGCATCTAAACGTCGTTGTATCCTTGTGATGGATCACTTGTTTCCATGAAGCGCGTTTGTTCCGGGTGATGAGGATGAACCGTCTACCACCTTTATTCATGTTCTTCTGTTTATGAGTATGGCAGATTAGAAGTAGAGTGACATAGAATTGTAAGTAATCGTAGAGTGATATAGAAGTAGAGAGTAAAAATCATCTTATTGATTGATGAGTGTTCATATATTTATATATGCTGAATGTATATGATAAAAAGACGTCTATTAGAGAGACACTCCTTTCTAATAGACATAATTCCAGATAGTTGGTATCTAATTGATCGTTTGTTGTTTATATGCAACACAATTCAGCCGGTTATCTTCGATCGGGCCCCGTGGATTTCTGTTCGGTACATGTACACGTTGGCTTCTGTCTCTACATATCGGCGCCGGCGCACACGTATCCGACCATATCCAACGGGCTGGCTACTTCGCTAGATATGCAGCGAGATCATCGTGCAAAGTTCGATTGGTTGCCATGGACGTCCACTGAACTTTTGCTAGCGGTACAGTATTCTTGAGCTGCTTGCTCCTCTTGACTCGAACTTTTAATTTCAGGCAAACTTTGCTATATATGCTCTACGGAAACTGAACGTATTGTCATGAAACTACTACAAATCCTGTGTAAAACTCCTGCGTTTCAAACAGATCTCATGCACCGTGGTTTGCGCTACGGCTTCGTGAGTATGGCGCACCACGGTGAAGTGGCATATGGCGGGCCTCATCCTGTTTGCCTGAAAATGCCAAGTTTTCATGACCTGAACGCTAGGTTCCAACGCAGGAGTCAAAACACGAGGGCATGACTTCTAGGCGTACAGGTTGAAATTCGGCGAGCGAGCATGGAGATCATCGAAAGCCAATCATCGAAAGCAACTGCAATGCATATTTAATTGCAATTCGCGCGCATGTGACTGGTGTGAGATCTAGTATCATATCCAACTCTTCATTTTTCTGCTTCTTCTTCCCTGGAAACCTGAGGTCCGGCTTCAAGTTTGGATAAAACAATACAGTGTACTGGAGCACAGGGAATCGCACGTTCGCTTGTTAATCGACTTTTTTTGCTGGAATTTCAATTTCGTTTCTGTTTTGTCAGACAATTTGTTGGGGATTTCTCAAAAGTAACGGTACGCGCGTCAGCTAGATTTGAAGTTTGCTCTGCACAGAAAGTAGGTTCAGCTGAAAGTGACTTTGCTCGGCCACCTTGAGCGCGTCAGCTAGTATTCGGATTTGTTTGTAGTTATCTATCTCTTATTAACTTATTCACTTTGAGATATTGTTGATAATATTATTTATGATGTGTTATTAGTTATTATTTTAGATGGTGCATCTTCAGGATTGGTAGATCTGAGATCGTCATTGATTCTCAGAATGTGTAGTAATATTCTTTGTAGCTACCAAATGTTATGCCGTAATTACATAATCGTAAAGGTAGTTTTCGAGTTTGTTATGAAACATGTTGTAAGGTGTGAGCGATCAAGATGAAATTTATCCCTCCTCAATAACGGGAGAGATCTTTAGGCCCCTCGAGATAGTTGGGTTGAGAAAGTATATTGTCATATCAATATGATTAAAGAGTTAATCATGATGAATTTACTATTTAATTGAGTAAATAGTCGAGCTATCACAAGGGTGGCACGTATCTCGCATTGAGATTGACTGGTATCATGAGACGAAGGGATCTGTGCATGTATATATTAAGGTTCAGCCGATATGACTTTTGTGTATAGTTGGGAGTTAATATATCATGCTAGTGATCGCTATTGACTTCGGTTTGGAGAGGGTTTCCGAGTCATAACCATTTGTATATGAACCTAACGGGTCACATATTTAATGGGTTGAAATAAAATGTGTGAATTGAATTCGTATATTAGTTTATTGAATTGTGATCTATGAGATGTTAGAGTCTAAAAGGCTTCCAATGTGGGAACCCATTAGCGAGCTCTATATAAGAAGATGTGTAGGATGGGATGTGCGGGGAGAGTCACTCTGAAACCCTGACCGCAACCCTCCACACGATCTCCTAAAACTCTAACTGCACGTGCGGTGCTAGCACATCGGCGCTCGGCGATTCCGCCCAGTACATGTGGATACCGTAGAGACGATGCTACTATTGCAATGCTAATCTCCTCGGCGTGTAGATCTTAACGCTGCTGCTTAGTGGGTCGATATTCTTGCTCAGCGCTGGTCGCGGAGCGTGACACGGCCACTCAGAGCTGGTCGATGACGCGATGAATCTGCTCGGTGGCTGGTCGAGAAGTACGACTATCTGCTCGGAACTAGCCGAGGAGCACGATCACCTGCTCGGAGTTGGTCGAGGAGCGTAACCACCTGCGTGCGGCTAGTCGCGGACTTGATCGAGAAGTTGTTCGAGGAGTTTGATACGTACAATATTGAATTAGTCTACATCAAACCAATACCAAAAGGAAAGCAAAAATACCAAAAGGAAAGAAAAATACCAAAAGGAGTTGACAGAATCTATACGGGGCCGTTCAACCGATTTTACCGCACGGCTAGAACGTTCAGTATAACATCTTTTCAGTATATTTTAAGAATCTGAATCATCTGAAATAGAATAGTATGGTTCAACAAACTAACCAGCTGAATATGATCATATTTTGTATGACCCGACACATATATAAGTTGTTCAACCCGCCAAACAAATACCTGCTTCACCTCCTGGCAGGATACCCTCACTGTCATGGGAAAACCTAACTGCTCTACCTAGAATAGGCAGTATTTGTACATCAGCCATCGAGAGGTCGGTTCTCCTCTTTGTCCGGAGCAGGGAAGCCGGCAGACGGGAGGGGAACCGACGGATCTGGCGCCCGGAGTGATCGCGAGCAAAGACGCCTCTCTGTCTCTGTGCGCTCTGCTATCGCCGACTCCATGCGAAAAGTGATCAGATCATCAGATGATGGTTCTCCCCTCGGGACATGGGCTATGGTCTCATTGGGCCAAACAAAAATGCGCAAAATGAAAGGACCGAGGTCTTGTTAGTCCAATAGGGTCGAATCATAAAGTGGGCCAGATCAAGCCCATGGTGCATCAAAAACACTCTAAAGTCTGATCTGATGAAGAGAGATCACATGACATCACGGTTCCCCTTCACCTCGCACTGCCAGGTGGATGGCTATACATGGGTCTGTTTGATTCTCACTCTCAAGAAGTCAAGCTAAAATTTAATCATCTCTAATAAATTTAGCTTTTATTTAGATTAATATCAAAATTTTATTATATCTTAAAAAAATCTATAGAAAAATTAGATAAAATTTTGACCCACAAAATAACTACTCCAGTTTTTAACCGACCAAAATATTGATTGGACTTTAAACCAAACACTAATTGGCATAGTTAAATTTTAACATGACTAAATTTCAATTTAGCTTACCGAGACTAGAACCAAACATACCCATATGTAACAAAGAGAACCCAGCCAAACCGTTCGCGGTGCCACCAAAATCCGCATACGGTTTCTGCTGCTTTAATTGACTCAAATTCGCAGATCCCCTTGCTGTAGATCTCTCTCGATCCCAGTTTCCAGTTCATCCCGATCTGTTGGTTGCGGTCTCGATCCCTTCATCAATTTTGCTCCTCGAAATCAATTGCAGTGCGTTTCATCCCCTTTGTTTTGTTTCACCTCAAAGTGTTTCTTGCGTTTTCTCGAGGTTCCCCCCTCCCCCCTAAAGGGAGTCGGTGGGAAATAAACTTTTTGCCACTATCTTCGTTAGCCATCCTTCAATTGCTACTGAGTAGATTCATCTAACGTATTTGCCACTAGAGGGAGATAAATCCTTAATCGTGTGCCATTTTTACCTCTTTTGCTCACTTGGCAGGGCCATCTGGAGCTACCGACATGGAACGCCAAGAGAAATGACCGCTCTGCCCCCGGCTCAAGCGTGCATATGCAGCACGCATCAGAATGCGTACGGTTCGACCGAGCCACTTCGCAGTCGCCCCCGTGTTCTTCTTCTTCCTCTCGCGATGGCAGAGGCGATCGAGTTGGAGATGCTATCCTGCTCATCGCTCCCGACCCCAACGCTACAGGTTTGAACGAGACTTTCGTTTCTGCTTTGCCTGGCTGTAGAGTTTTAGGGTGTGAGATGGTTATTGATTTGGTCTCTTTCTGGAACCCTAGGTTTTGGGGATGAATTAGGTTTCACAAGAATCAGCCAAGAAATAATGAACTCGAGTGATTACCCTCCGTGGTAAGTTGTTCCCCATTGTGTTGTGTTTGATTTTGTTTTGGGTGTATGTGCATGCAGTTTTCGAATATGGAGTTAGATCTAGCTATAACTCCAATTTATTGTCATTTTTATGATTCTGTTAGGCTTGATCTTGGCAGCGCATTTAGATTATTTGTTAGCACTGGTAGATATGTTATGTTAGTAAGCTCGAGTATGGTTTATTGGAGATGAAGGAGCAAGACCATGAATAGTGGGTTGATTCTCGTGGGTACTCTCTAGATCGATTTTGTGAGGATCTTGCAAGCAAGATTATCTGGGGGCCAAGCTAAGAAGTTGTAGTGTGGGCAATGGATAGGGATTCAGGTGCTGAATGGAGGGTGACACACACTTTAGAATTTGAAAAGTTGTTGAAGGATAATTGGGCAACGGAGATAGTAGCACTTTCTGTTCATGTTGTTGATAAGGCTGCAGTCATGCCATACCAAGGCAGTGTGCCTTCAACCTCAAATGTACAATGTCAGTCCAGTGCTCAAGATAACTCTATTGTGACAGTTGCGGAGTCTAACATTAGTCAAGTAGATCTCTTTGGACTCATTGTGGACTGGAGTAAGTTGAACATTGTTGCTGGACCTGAACAAGATGGGGATACTTAGCCTATCCTAGAGGAGGATGTGTTGTATGAGGCAATGGGCCTAGCAGCAGAAGATGCCAAAGCACAAGCAGTAGGTAAAGCTCCAACTGGTATTTTAGTGATTCATCCTGATGTTGAAAGGGAATTTAGAGAAGTAGCTATGCCAATGCATGATGATGTGCATGTTGAACCTTGTATGGATTGGGACAGGGAGGACCCAGACATGAAAGTTGGGACAGTTTATCCTTGCATGGATGATTTCAAGATGGCAGTCAAACATCATGCTCTAGTCAAAGAATTTGAGCTTGGCACTGAGAAATCAGATAAATCTAGATTCAGAGGGCTCTGCAATGTAGAAGGATGCCCATGGAAAATCTATGATAAAACTCAGCTTGATAAAAGTGTCAGGGTACTACACTTATTTGGTATTAGTTGTAGTTACCATATATTAACTTACTCAGTATTTTACTCAGACTTTACTAACTGATGTGTTGTCATATGCAGGTGCAAATAAACACATATGAACACAAATGTGCATCAACTAACAGAGTCTTGGGCAGAATGGCCTCTCAAGCTTGGGTGGCAAAAAGAGTAGTAGCATCTCTGAAGAAGAAGCCTAGTATTGGTTCAAAGGAGCTGCAAGCAGAGCTTGAAGAGAAGTACAAGATCAAGATATCATATCAAACAGTGTGGTATGGAAGGCACATGGCTGCACAAAAGGTATTTGGCAAATGGGATGATAGCTTTGATTAGCTATATAGATTCAAAGCAGAGGTAGAACTCAGATCTCCTGGCAGTGTAGTTGACATAGATACAATTAGGATTGGACATGATGTGCACTTCAGTAGATTCTTTTGTGCATTCAAACCTTGCATATATGGGTTCTTAGAGGGATGCAGACCCTATATTAGTATTGATTCCACTGTCCTCAATGGACAGTGGAATGGACACTTGGCATCAGCCAATGCCTTGGATGGACATAATTTATTGTATCCCTTGGCATTTGGTCTTTTTGATTCAGAGACCAAAGAAAACTGGACCTGGTTCATGGAACAGGTTGGGAAGGCAATAGGGCATGTTCCTGTCTTGGCAGTGTGCACTGATGATTGTAAAGGGCTTGAAGCAGCAGTGAAGAAAGTGTTTCCTCATGGGTTGAGCAGAGGGAGTGCTTCAGGCACTTGATGGAGAACATGAAGAAGTACTATCATGGACCAGTTTATGGCAACATGTGGCCTGTAGCTAGAGCATACATACCAGAAAAGTTTGAGTTTTTTTGAACAAGGTGTTGACAGCTAGCCCGGATGTGGATAATTGGCTCAACAAGCATCACAACATGTTATGGGCAAGGTGCAAGTTCTCAAATGAGGAAGTGTGACTACATCAACAACAACTTGGCTGAGTCATGGAACAATTGGATCAAATATTTCAAAGACTCGCCTATTGATGCTCTTGCAAATGCATCAGGGAGAAGACACTAATTATGTTTGAGAAGAGGAGGATGATAAGTGAAATGCTATATGGAGTGATCCTCTAGAGGTTTAGGCCACATAAAGGTCACTAAGGGAGATCAAGACAGAGCTGAGGTGACTGAGATATATAAAGATGAGGAAGTCATCAGACATGTTGTTCACCTTGATATAAGGGAATGTACCTGTTTGGAGTGGCAGATGACTGGAAAGCCTTGTCCACATGTATTGGCCCTCATCATTACTCAAAGGAGGCAAAAGATGGAGAATTTTGTTGACATGGCTTACTCTGTGGAAAGGTTGAAGAAAGCATATGCAGGGGTCATCCCTAATATCACAGATAAGAATCAGTGGCCACAAGTCAACAAGGACTTCAAGCTGCTTCCTCCACTGAGCAAAAAGAGAGGAGTGGGTAGATAGAGGAAAAAATAGGATACTATCTTGTCTTTAGAAGGGAAAGGGAAAGATTAAGAGGGAAATTGTATGCAAGAAATGTGGGGTGAAGGGACACAGACAAGCAAGTGCTAAGTGTGGGCTCAATGGCACCAAAAAGAGGTGTTTTCTTTACAAAAGCTATAAAATAATGTATTATATTCTTTATGTTTACCTAACATCACCACAAACTGTGAGAAGGAAGAGGACAAAAAGAACAAGGCTTAGGTGGGAAGGAAGAAGGCAAAGACATATGTGCAAGTTGAGGTCCTCTTGGCTGACAACCCTGGACCTGTAACAAGGAGGTAAGATGAATTGAGTTATTTGCCATTTCTTACATGAAACTGACCCTATTGCATACATTACTAACCAACTTGTTTTCAGGCGTCTGGCATTGGAGGCAGTCCAAAATTCATCACAGCCTTCCCATATCACACCCAAAAAGAAGGCATCACCATCAAAGGATGTACCGAGGAAGAAGCTGACTCCTAGGGAGAAAAAGAAGGGCTCACCATTCAAGGCTTGATTTTAAACTGTTACTAAGTATTGTGATGCATTTTGGTTGTTAAGGTTCCTGCACTATGTATTGTCAAGCTATGAACTATGTACTGTGAACCATGTCTTGTGGGTTGTTCAGTCTGTTCTCCAAACTAGTTGTAAGAACCTATTAATGTATGCATTGTTCCAGCATTTCAAGTGTGCTAATTTTTGCTATTCAATCTGTGAGACTGCTGATTTATGCTATTGAAGTGCAGCCTTTGCCATTAATTTTTTTTCATCTCTCTACAAATAAATTTTTGGACTACGGGAACAAATTGAATTATCACAAACCTTTCAACTATTGTGGTGCAAAAAAAAAATCACTAAATTCAAGCACACACATTGTTCCAAAAGGCATTCTGGTTGCTACTTTATGACTCTGAGAAAGAGCATTTTGTTCATGGCCACAAACACATTACGGTAAGTAGTACAAATACACACACATTATTCCTAAAGGCAAATTATTCACTGTGTTATGACCTGCCCTACTTCACTAGATACATCAGCACACACAATAGTCAAGCACTACATTGATAGAAACCATCACAAGTCGGACCTTGACCAAACTCATGACCATCGCAATTTTTGCATCCATGTGGCTATTCTGGACTTTGGCACTACTGGATTTCAACAAATTCATGTCCTTCTTCATGGATTCGACATCTTAGTTCAGGTCAGCAGTGGCTTCTTTCAGTTCAGAAGTGGCTTTAGGAAGTTCAGGGAATGCATCATGTTTCGAAGTTGAATGCGTAGAAACTGAATCCAAGTATCCAAACACCCCCAACTCCTGAAGAAATTTGACATATTCCTTTTGAAACTTGTAGAAATTGCAGGCATTCGGCATCTGAAAACA
Organism: Phragmites australis; assembly: GCF_958298935.1. Classification (NCBI taxonomy): domain Eukaryota; kingdom Viridiplantae; phylum Streptophyta; class Magnoliopsida; order Poales; family Poaceae; genus Phragmites; species Phragmites australis. The sequence goes on from NC_084924.1 coordinate 12,233,879, forward strand.
TAAAAAAAACCAAGCAGTGAGACCCTAATTCTCCAAATCGAGCTCATTTGCAGGAATCTAACACAAAAATCTCTAATTGAACTGCAAGATGGGTTGCATGCACTCACCCCTTTCACATTCCTTGGGCACTTGAAGAACTTCTTCATGTAGTTCGGTTAGCCCAAAATAATATATTTGAATATATACATACGAGTATATATACATCAAATATATACTTCCTTGATTTTACATTGATTTAATAATTAACAAAGTTTTAATTTAGAGCAAATTTTGCTATATTTTTATATGCTAAAATTCAGGGTGTTATAGGAGGCACACATGTTTCACCTTGCAGTTGGTGAGATGGCACCGACGCTACAGGACGTCGCAATGCTTCGTGGCTTGCCCATATCGTGGCTAGCGGTCATGCCAGTCGCGATGGAGGCAGGATGTAAGGCAGAGCTGCTAGAGCGGTTCGATGGGGACCCGGAGCAGCTGCCCATTACTGGGAAGCATGGTCCCACTAAGGCTTGGCTCGAGCAGTTCCACACCACACGCATGCCAACGCCCGTGTATATCGCAGTTCCCATTAAAATCACTGTGTTCAACTTTCTGTTTCCGTCAAATTCGGGTATTAGAATATCACACAAACATCTAATGGCACTAGATGATTCGAAAAAAAATGATATACATACGCCTATTCTACTCAAATTAAATTAATTCAGGCAAAGTAAGATAGCTTACTTTTGCAATTTTTTGAAATAACCATGTAATTTTACAAATATTAATATATAGAATGAATGGCAACAATCTTTTAAATACTTCGAAAACATCGAAAGATATCATATAGCAATTGTACAAACTATAGTAAAGAAATCACCAAAACATGTCTGAAAAGACTAAGTCTGAAAAATCTATGTTTCAAAAGGCTCACATTTCTGAAAAATTAAGTCTATGTACATTTCTTTTTTTCTTAGTGGTAACTTAATAATATTTTGGTTACCTGTTTAAAAAATTAAGTACAATTACATCTTTTTTTAATAGTCCCTTAGTAAAAAAAAATCAAAATAAAATCATTCAACCTCAAATAAAAATGATAAAAGTCCTGTCACCAATCCATATAGCAACATGGAGCTGCGAACCTACCACCAAAGTTTGCGGTCATGTCGCCATATGGATTGGCGACAAAGCTTCTCGCCACACAGGCATCCTATCGCCATACGATTTGGTGATTTGGACATGTCGCCAGGCGATATGACGACATATCACTACGCCAACTGGCTTAGCGACAATATACTATTTTCGTAATTTTCCTAAAATCAATATTAATTTTACAATTTTCTTTGAAATTAATATTATTTTAAAAAATATGATGTTCGCTGGGTAAGCAGTTTTCGTCGTAAAATGAAGAACATGGCTAACAACAATACGTTGGGAAACCTCATGATTGGTACTTGCAGAGGCAAATTTAGCTTAATTAGTAGATATTGTGTGTTTCGATTTTTTTTCATGGTGGCCATGTTTCATGGCTCATTTCATAAGAAAGGCTAAAGTGGCTATATTTGACTAGTGTTTTGCCAAATGCTATATTTTTTTTATGAAGTTTAGGACACGCGCCACATATATTATATTGGCTCCGCCCCTCGTCGAACATGCGCATGGAATTGCCCATTGTAAGCTGAAAAGGTTCGACAATCTGCTTCTAAAAGAATGCCAAATTCGTCTAAGTTTGTGCTGTTGTCAGCTAGCTGAATTATCTTGACGCTATTTAAGTTTTTATTTTGGTTAACTATATGTGTTCCAATTCGCAAAAAAGAATATATTATCCACTTATTAGATTAATCATATTCGAGCATATGTTGTTATGAAGCATACTTTCATTGCAAGCTGTAGAATTAGTTGACGTGCGCTGGTTAGTAGCGGGCACACCAACTTTGTAGTACTAGTACTAGCATCTGATGCTAGCTAGAACCGGTCAGCCACAGGCCACGGCTGATCCAGCACAGAGGATCTGTCCAACTTGGTAGCCTCAACACTCCTACGAGACCATATCCATGGCTTCATCGAGCTAGAGTGCTAGACCCTTTCAAACGGGACTCCACTAACCACCCTATTAATCTAGGGATTCTATTAATAAACCCATAGAACTCGTGTGACGTAATGTGAGAGGGCAATTATCGTTGATATGTGGGTTCAAGTGTGAGAGGCTCACATGTCAGTGACAACTATCTCGAAAAAAATAGGGTTGTTGTTCCCGATTCGCTCCATCAACTGGGGCTCGACCATAGTGTGCTCCTGGTCTGCTTCCATCACAAGACACGATGGCTTCAACCAGGACGCCACGCCCACCGCGGGCTTCGACCATGATGCCATGATAGCCGTGAGCTTCAACCACAATGGTGGTTCGCACGGAAAGGGCTTGTAGCACGACGAAGTCACAGGCGCGGGCTTTGACCACAATGGCGCTCTAGCCAGAGAGGGCCTACAGCACGACAATGTCATAGGCGTGGGCTTCGACCACAACGGCACTCTGGCCAAAGAAAACATTGCAATAAATTCGGAGGTAAGCCATAGCAATCTATAACTGTCTTACTGAATAATACAAGGTACAGCTTTAGCAAAATGGTACGTCTTTGACAAGAAAATACACTCATTCATCGAATAGTCACTGACGTGGGATATTTTCTTTGATACAATAAATTTATCACTAATTGATCATGTGCTTCATGTATGTAGATAGGTGAACAATCAGAGTGCATCCTTAGAAAATGTCCCAAGAGTTGAAATGTGGTTTGCATCTAAAAAGAGGCTCACAACTTCTTGGATTCTTATGCTGAAATGATAGGATTCAACATCCGATGGTGCCACAGGAAACTTAGAGCAGATGGCACTTTATCTTTAAGATATTTACTTTGTAGTAATGAAGGTCAGAAGGCTATTCATCTAACTCATGAAACAAAGAAAACACAAGCTTTTTCCCGAACATCTTGTAGGGCTCGTGTTCAGTTCTTCATCACTCAGAAAGGTATTTGAAAGATAAAAAAGTTGAACTTGGACATAATCATTCTTTTGTAAGTCCTCCGGATAAGAAGCACATGTTTAGGTCACAGCGTCAAATATCAGATGCTGATCAACACATAATGAAGAAAATGCGGACAGCGGGAATCAAGCAATCTGAAATATTCGTTTTCTTTTAATAGTGGTCTGGCAGAGCCCAAAATATTCCTTTCTTACAGATGGATTGCAACAGTTACATTAGAAATGAGCGCAAGAAATACTTAGAGACCAATGATGCACAAACACTGCTGGAGTATTTGAGGAATAAACTAACTGAATACCCTTTATTCTTTTATGTTGTGCAATTAGATGAAGAGAATGGTTGAATATCTAATTTTTACTGGGTTGATGGACAAGAAGTTGTCATGAATTATTCTTGCTTTGGGGATGCAGTTTCTTTCGGCGTGACGTTTCAAACAAATAAGTTTGAAATGCCATTTGCTCCACTGCTTGGAGTTAACCATCACAAGTAGACTATTATTTTCAATGCAACATTATTATACGATAAATCTGCTGAATCGTTTATGTGGCTTTTTAGCACCTTTTTGCAAGCAATGTCTGGTAAGCAACCTGAAACAACTTTTACTGATCAGTGTGCTGTGACGGCAAAGGCATCGCAATGGTTTTCCCGGACACAAGCCATCATCTCTGTTTGTGGCATATCTATCAAAATGCTCCAAAACATCTTAGCCATGTAATTGCCAACCGTTCAGAATTTCTTCAGAGTTCAAGAAATGTGTCTATGAAGATAGGTCAGTGGCACATTTTTTTGATAAGGTACAGCAAGAGTTGTTGATTACAAAGTTGAAGGAAATTCATGGAACATTTATTCAAAATATCCATCGAGAATTTACAAGTCTGCTACTTCAAGCTCATCAAGATGCTACAACATTGTTGACTGTTAGGCGACTAGATTTTAATGAAGGACATATAGTAGAGGAAGGTTGAGGAGTGACTTGCCATCATGATCATGAGCTGGAGTCCATGTAGATGAGACAACTGGCAGTAGCATATTTACTTGAGAAAAAAGTCTGTCTTTCTTGTGATATTTTCCTTATATTTTCTTTCCAATCGTCCAATCAATGCGTAAACGGTTTGTGATCGCATAACTTCATGGGCTTGTTTGGTTCTTGATTACTGGCCATGAAACATATATTGATAATTTATCTATTGGTTCTGATATAAATTTGCTTCCTGTCCCATGTCCATGAGTTTACCATTCACCCTTACGGAGTTTCATATGATATATCGATATATTCCAGATTAGTGAGAGCACGCACAAATACACAAGACATAAAATCTGAGTAGTGCCAAGATCAGATAAAACAAAGTATTCAGAGCAGAGCTTTATGCACATTATCGATCTCCAAAGGCAAAACGAGTTGTGTGTGATTAGTGAAGTATGCTCGATCTAGTAATACAGGAGGATTAAAAAAATAGACCAGATGACTACTTAATACAGTGCTACAAACTTGATTAATTTATAAAAGTTGAGAAGGAACAAGGGTGAAACAATTGGGACTTGGATAACAAATCATGGATGTCAGTAGTCACGCGCACGACGAAATTAGTGCCTGGTGGCATGTCGTCCAATACGACACCGACGACATCCTCACGGTGAAGGCTTTCCCAACTAGAGCGTTGTGGTGATCGGACCCCACACCGAGCATGGCATCGTGGAGCACTGTGAAGTCGCGGCGAAGGTTGTTTCCATTTGGCGCGTCATCGTAGTCGAAGTCAGGCCAACCATGCCATTGTGGTCAAGGTTGTCTCTGGCCATGCGCAGATTGGGAGCAGATGGGGAGCCCAGATGATGGAGCAATCAGGAGCACGCCATGGTCGAGCCCCAGTTGATGGAGGGAATCGGAGCAACAGCCCTAGTCTTTATTGGTTCCCATTGTATGCATGTTGATTGCATATGGGAATAGGAAATGGAATGGTTTGTTAATGTAATCCCTAGATTAATGGGGTGGTTAGTGAGATGGGTGCATTAAGATTAGTGCTGCCAGGTGTCGCGGTTTGGAGAGGGGCCAACTTTATGAAGCCATGGACCTAGTCTCATAGGTTTCGATCCCTCAGTTTTATAGGGCTATTTGGTCGGCTGTTTATAGCTAAAGTTAGATAAAATGTGTCTACCATAAAAAGTGTGGCGAAAAAAATAGCCATCACACTTATGATAAAATTTGGCATGAAATGAGTCTATGACATGTGAAGTAAGAGAATAAGAAAGTTTGGTTAGTTACAATTATAGTATTGAACTAAACACACGCCTAAAGATATGTAGCGCGTCTGACGTGACTAGTTGTGGCACGAGTGATATTTGCCATGGATTTTGTTTCTACTTTTAAAAAAAATGCTGCCATTTTATCTCTTTGCCATTGAGTTAACAATATGCCACTAAAATACAATGACCAAGATAACTTAGGGTACATTTGGATATGTAGTAAGAAAAAGAACTAGCCTAGACTGATCAGGTTTGGTGTTTGGAACCGCTGAAAAATCCTGGCTTTTACAGACAAACTAGCATCTATCCGCATTGATTAAGTTCCTATGGTAGAACTTAGGTTATGCATCTAATCTTGCATAAGCGTGTGGTGTACGTGTGTGAGTGTGTACGTCCGACTTACACTTAAAAAAATAAAGGAAAATCTCGCTCAAGGATGAAGCAAAGGACTCACAACTGCTACTTGTTGGAAAAAATAGCACATTCAAATTTAACTTAATTCAATTTTTAAATATAACATGAACAAGAACCTATACAATTTCTAAATATAACATGAACATATGCCGATCGTGGCTTAACTCAAACGAGCTAGCTTGCCCGTTTCAGCTATAGCTTAACTCCGCCAAAGAACCGAACATACCCTTAGATGTCCAAACGCTACAAAGCTCTTAGTCACCTCACATGTATAATGAGTGATGGGTAAGATGAAGGGTATATTTAGTTCTTTTGCTCATTTTTCTTCTAGCAAAACTATAGAACAAACAAGTATGATTGGTTCATTTGCTTGGTTTGAATTTAAATATGGTGGCCAATACTTTCTTTTCTTTTGAGAGAGAGCCAAATATAGACATTATACACGATTTGTCTTGCTTTTGAGAGAGTCATATTGGCTCTCCTCTTTACTACCACAAAAAGAGTGATCACTGCCACTTCTAAAATTCTATTACTTCGGTTTTGGAACCAATAGTCCTTACTCGGCAGTGAAACTCGACACCTATCACTGCTGAGTCTAGAACTGGCAGTGAAGAAAAAAAAGGAAATGAGTCGACTCGAAATCGAGCCGGCTCGGTTGCCACCCCTGCCGCGCGAGTTCTACCGCTAGCACAACAACTGACGACAACGAACACCTACACAACAAGAAAATACGGCAGCTCAAAGGCTTCCGTCACTGCACAAGAACAAACGCGGTTGTCCCGAAGTAGTCATCTTCTCGGCTGCCTCTAGCCCCTCTGCTCGGCCATCCTCATCCCGACCGCTCGCCTATAGCCGAATCGCGCTCGTCCGTGACTGAATTGCGCTCGTCCCGCGCACTCGCCTGCAACCGAATCACGCTCGTCCCGCGCACTGGCCCATAGCCTTGCCCATAGCCAAATTGAGTGCAGCCTTGCTTGCAGGAAGAACTTGACGCATCTCGTCGCAGAATTTAGCGCGGTTGACGCCGCTGCTACGGTTGGCATAGAACTGCTGGAAGACAGAGTTGTAGAGTGCGGCGACCTCTGCGGGGTGAGGGGCGGGCTTTGCGTACTTGAACCCGGCGTCGTTGAAGAGGCGGAAGGACTCGAATGCCACGGCCGTGGCCTTGGCCTCTGTCGTTGCGTGCTCCAGGCGGTAGGGCCTCGGCGACGGCACCGATATGACGGGAGAGGAGCGGGAGCAGGTGAGGGTGGCGGTGACCAAGGTGAGCGTAAGCGCGAAGAGATAATGTAGGGGAGCGAGAGGGGAGCGGGAACAGGTGAGGGCGACGACGGTCGAGGTGATGTGGCGGTAGGGGAGCGGGAGCAGACGAAGAGATAAGGGGAGCGTGGAGAGATATGGTAGAGAGAGAGAGAGAGAGAGAGAGAGAGAGAGCAGACAAGCGTGAACAGATAAGGTCAACAGAAGACTGAGCCAATCAAACGTGAGAGAGGTAAACTCCCATTGAATGGAAATTTCGGGTCCGAGCTATGCTTCACTGACGATTCGGGCTAGAATTGGCACTGATAATCGGTATCAATACCGGTTACAAATCGACCATGATATATTAGCATCGGTTTGTAACACGAACCAACATTGATAATCAGTGCCGGTTTTTAGCGGCTCCATCATAGTTTGGACATGAAAAATTAAGAAGCAATAGTGATATATTTGCACTACCGATTATTGTACAACCTGTAGTGATAAATCGTTATTTATGATTGGTTCTGTAGTATTACTTCTAGCAAGATTTGCTTTATCTAACCTTATCAAGCAAGATTAGTGAATAAGGATGAGCAAATGTGTGGACTTGTAATGTGTAGTGAGAATAGAAGCCACTTCTTTTCATCAGAAGAATATGGACATTATACACGAATCTTGCATGAAAATGGAGCGATTTTTTCTGAATATGCTGAACCGGTGGTACCCTTTACCATTGTTCGAAAGGAGATAGTCCCATGGCATGTCCATAGACCAGCTCCACGGAAGCGCCGGCACTTGCCGACAGTCCACAAGCCGGCGCAGGTGTCTTCCCAAAACCCGGCGTAATGAAGGGCTAAACCAAGTAATTAACCAGCAATCCTCTCTACTCACTGCGCGGTGGGCTTGAACCGACTGGGGCCCACCTATTATAAAACACTACTTTCGTTTTTAGCTGTCACCATTAATTTACTGTAGCAATTTGATTTTACGTTTTAAAAAAATTACAAATGCTTAAAAGTATACAATATTAATAAAGTATATTTTAGGATAAATATAATGATATGAAAGTTTAAGTATCTATAACTTTTTATAAAAAAATGTAAGATTAAAAAGTATATAATACTAATAAAGTACATTTTAGGATAAATTTCATAATATAAAAGTTTAGGTATTTATAAACTTTTTATAAGAAAAAATGTAAGATTAAAAGTATACAATACTAATAAATTACATTTCAGAATAAATCTAATGATATAATATTTTTAGATATCTATAAACTTTTTAAAAGAAAAAGTATAAGATTAAAATTGTTACAATAAACTAATAGTACCCATGTCAAACTCCTAAATAAGGAATATTTAATTTTTTATCCCTCTATTTAAATAATAATTCTCTAATAAAGCTAACAAATAGATCCCGAGTTTATAAATGATGAGTGACAAAAAAAAAAAATCAAACGTCCCCCTAAATAAAGGACGAGGAAGCGGCAATGCAATGGGAGAATAGCTCCGCTCGCGAAGCGGGAGGTGGAGGGCTCGCGCGAGGAGAGGGGAGCTTCTGGTGGCCCCTCGTCGTCGGGGCGGGCGGAGGGAGGAGGCGGGAAGGGAGGGAGCGCGCGGCGGCCGTGGATGGCGGTGGTGTACCGCTGCTGCGAGGCCGGGTTCTTCGAGCACATCGCCATCATCGTCCTGCTGGTGCTCTTCGCGGGCCTTATGTCGGGGCTCACCCTGGGGCTCATGTCCCTCAGCCTCGTCGACCTCGAGGTCCTCGCCAAGTCCGGCACCGAACAGGACCGCAAGCACGCAGGTACGGCGTGCGCCCTCCCGCCCCCGAGGGCCTTCACCGTCCGTGGTCGCGCGCGCGGCAATGCGGGCTCTCCGGGTCCGTTCGCTTTTGCTTTCCGGCCTACAGCCTGTTTGTTAGGTGGCATGGCGCGGGCGTCTGCGGTGCCTGATCGAGGTGGGCGATTGGTCGGGTTTGGCTGATCGGCTACCCGGACTGGCTTGGCATTTCGTCGAACAGCTTCCGGTTATTGCTTCGAGTTAGAAAATATTGGTCCATGAATAATAATAGAATTAGCGTCCTGCATTGAGGAATCGGTGGATGATCAGGGTATCGGGCATTTTGAACTGATGGGCCATTTCCCTTTTTTGATTGATCAATTTGTGCTAGCCATCTGGAAACCCCGACAATTTTCTATATTGGCCCTCGTGTGATTGAACTTGATGACCTGTGATATGAGTGGACTTGATCACCAGGGAAGTGGGTTGTGATTTTCTCTGGACATAATGAAATGCTGCACTGGCATGGTTTCAGTGTGTCTGTCAAAAACCAAAAAACTAGAGCCACATTTTTGGTTCGATGTTTTGGTGCTCAGTAGTTTTTTCTTTTTCAAAAGAAGAGTCAATTCTTTGGTGTTCTTGTGTGAAGTGAGATTTAGTTCATAGTAGAAGTGAGTAATGTGTGAGGTTGTGGCTTTTAGCACAAGGTGAAATGCTGTGATCTTCAGGTTGGTTTTGCTGTAATGTCACGCTATTTCGGCACATTGAAATAGTTGGAGATGAGACCTAGGATATTCCATACCCAGAAAGAAATGCTAAAGCATGGACTTTTCTATGAGGTAGCCTGCAGTAAGTAAGTACCCACTCTGTTGCAGTGCAGTGACACAACGTTTCAACCACCTTTCTTGCAGCTAAGATATTACCTGTTGTGAAGAACCAACACCTTCTGTTATGCACTCTTCTGATCTGCAACGCTGCAGCCATGGAGGTGCTGCTCTTTATTTCCAGTGACATTTAAGTGAACTCGAGTTAAAGATTCTCCTGATTAATTAGGTGTGATGAGATGCTTCTGCCTGTATATTAGGCTTTGCCCATATTCCTTGATAACTTGGTGACTGCTTGGGGTGCGATTTTTATCTCAGTGACACTGATTCTGCTGTTTGGTGAGGTGAATCATTCGAATTTCACTTATTAATGCTCAGATGCAAGTGTGAAACTTGGTATCCTCTGGTAATATTTTGGTATGAACAGATATTACCACAGTCCATTTGCTCACATTATGGGCTGGCCATTGGTGCCACAGTTGCTCCATTAGTCCGTGTGCTTGTTTGGATCTGCTTTCCTGTTGCGTATCCTATAAGCAAGGTAATAAGTGTACTCCCAGATCGAGTGTGTTATCATTACGGGAGTAGTTCTCCAATATATACATACTGAACATATGTCCTTTCTTTTTTCAGCTACTGGACTATGTGCTGGGTCATGGTCATACCGCTCTCTTCCGTAGAGCTGAGCTAAAAACACTTGTCACTCTGCATGGAAATGAGGTATACTGATTATGTTATCTTCCAAATAGCAAGTTCATAATGCAAATGTTCCTTTGCTGTGAAGCTACACGGATCTTGGACTTGCTGATAGTGTATTTATGTGTCTATAATATGTAGCTTTTAAGGCATGATTTTCCTACGTGCCCACTAGGAAACAGGCACATGAGCCATCCACAGTGTCTACTTGGTAAATGCATATTTTAGAAGCCCTTGTGGGAGAAGTTTGTGTATTATGTTAGTTTTAAGTTTGCTTGCTTGGGTCAAACATTTCATTCGTATGAGCGCAGAGAATGATATACTTGGCAAATAATGGCATAACACTCTCCTATATGAATTCAATATCAAATGTGACCCATGGAGTCATGCATAGCTGATGTTCAGTGCATGGTTAAACTGAGGGAGGATATGGAGAAGATCACAAGGTGTCTAAGACTAGCTGAGGTTATTCCAGCTTGCATCACAACCAGCTAGATGTGACAAGTTTTTCAGCCTATCGTAGACTTATCTTGCTATTTTCATTCCTCAAGGTTTAGCAATCCCTTTTATGCCTTACCTCTATCTAGGAATTAGTGAAACAAGTTAGAAATATCTTCGGCTATTTTCCTCCTTTTTCCCCTGATGTTTGGGATGTCGCTTTTGCTTATCTGTAATATGAATTTGGCACTAGATTGTAACACTTTTTTGGTATTAAAACCTCTAATATTATCCAACATTTTGCTGGATCCCAGTGCAATTCGATCATCAACTGGGGATAGTTGTTGCATCTTTCCCAAGGGAGGTCAACTACTGAAAGATAGTGTAGATATGGGTATTCACTTTGATAGTGTTTTAACTTCTATTGTAAAAATATCATGCTAATGTATAAATGCGGTTACCATGATAGTATTGTTGCTTTTGAAGCAACTGTATTTTCACCGATTATATCCTTTGTAAACCCTTTTATCAGCAATGCGTAATCTTGCAAGCCATTTCGTCCTCCACCTTGTCCCATCCCAGGTGGGTATCCACCTTATCCACCTTGTTTTAGATACATGAATACAGCTGGTCAACTTGTTAGGTATGCAGGGTATAGGTTATCCACACATAAAATTCTAGTGAGGGTTAGTGGGGCAGCTGATGGTATTTGTATCATCAATTGATTCATTGGGGTGCCAAAACATATACTTAGTGAGGTCTATGGATTTCTTGCATGTGTATGCAATATTATACTATAGCCTACCCCAACTTGCTTGGGACAAAGGCTGTTGTTGTTGTTGTATGCAATATTATACTATATTTTAAATTGCGAGTTTATGGTCTTTTAACTGTATTAATTATTTCTTAACCGTGTTACTTTTTTGTAATTGAAACAGGCTGGCAAAGGTGGAGAGTTAACCCATGATGAAACTACCATAATAGCTGGAGCTCTTGAACTCACTGAAAAGAAAACTAAAGATGCTATGACACCATTATGTCAAACCTTTGCAATTGATATAAATGCGAAGCTTGACAGGTAACTGGGTTATATCTAATTACGCATGATTTTTGTCAAACTATGTGTTACTGTTTTGCAGAATTTTTGTTAAAGGGACTGTCCTTGTTCATACTCTCTTTTCTACAGGGAATTAATGCAAGAGGTCCTTGAGAAAGGGCATAGCAGAGTGCCAGTTTATTATGAAAAGAAGACAAATATCATTGGATTGATATTGGTAATGTTATTATGAAATTTCTAGAAGTATTTACTGTCTAAAATTTGGAATCCATTAGTTTCTGTCTTTCTTATTGAAGAATGATCCTTTAGTGGCATAGATTCGCCATAGCGGCAGTGATTACTGATTACTGTCCGAATAGAACATTCAAAAAAAGTTCAGGAGAGATTCCAGGTAAATGGCACGGGAACTGTGGCCTGCAGGGTCGTCATTGTCAATCCTGGAGCCAAGTAGGTTGACAGCAAAACTATTGAAGTATGTAGAATTGGTTTGGACTTTGGAGTGACTTGTTTATACATATATTCTTAATTAGGATAGCAGTCTGTGGAATGAGGCAACCATGAATCATGCAATAATCTGCATACACATAGCATAATTTGTTATTTTGTTACAGATTTTGAATTTGCCTGCAGTTCATGTAGCTACACTGCATAGATTTAACATTCAAAGCATGGTTTAACTGTGATTTAGAAAAGGTTGAAACATGTAGATAGGTAAACTAATTTGATATCAAGCAACACCATCAACACTTGCATCATGTGTGGCATTCACAAGAAATGCAGAGTTTGTTATAGACTTATGGTCTCTTGTATGAACCACCTATATAATTTAAAAGAATGCGTGATTTAGACATTATAATGTATATGTTAATGTTAGTGTCTATTTTATTACTTATGGCTTATAGATTTATTTTTTGGTGACCTTTTGATTATAATTGTACTGTATTTATGTAAAATGTATTATGAATTTTCAGGTAAAGAATTTATTATCCGTTCACGCTGATGGTGAGGTTCCAATAAAAAGTGTAACTATCCGCAAAATTCCTTGGTAATATAAAAGCTCTTTCTGTGCAACATTTTTAGGTGATTTCTGTAGTTCACTGTAGCTCACTGATTATTGTGGATCACTTCTTGAGAGATACAAAGAAAGACCTACAACACTATCCATGATTCTCCACGAGTAAACCTGTTTCTCCCAGTCTTGACTTCACTGTAGAACGTGCCCTAAAATAATTAATATGGTCTGTACTCTAATTGCAGACTAGTTTTGTTTTGTTATTCTTGTCATCTACAGTATGTATCTCTGATATGTATTAGTAAGTTATTATGTGAGTGACAGCTATTTAACGTCTATAAATGCATCAAGTGGAAGTTTGAATATGCAGAAGTTATTTCTTGAGAAGTTTGAAAGTTGGAGGTCTTCTGCTTTCTTGTCATATTTTGGAACATATTATGGTAGCAAGACAATATATATGTATTCAGCTAAGCTAACACATACTCGCCTTGTAAAATGCCAGTGTTTTAGAAGATATGCCCCTCTATGACATCCTAAATGAATTTCAGAAAGGCCACAGCCACATGGCAGTAGTCATAAGGAAAAACAATCCGAGTTACCCTGCTCAACAACAACCTGGCAATGATGGTGGAACTTTTGGTGAGCTCCAGTGCAGTCCTTACTCATCAGTAACTTGCCTCTGGCATTCATTATCTTATTAATATCTCTTACTTTATCTTTGCTTTCCTTTCTTTTCGCATGGAACAAAGAGGTGTCCATTGCTATTGATGATAAGAATAGTGAAAAGGTGTTGAAGAACCTTCCACCACCACTGCGAAGATGGAAGAGCTACCCTAACACTCAGAACTCAAATAGAGGAAGTAGGACTAAAAAATGGTCCAAAGATCAATCAGATGTTCTGCAGATACATGAAGAGTCCTTGCCCACATTGAGTGAAGATGAAGAGGCTGTTGGTATCATAACCATGGAGGACGTCATAGAAGAGCTTCTGCAGGTCAGTGGTCTGCAAATTGCTAATTTTTTGTTTAGGCTGTTGACTAAACTGTTTTATCGTCTATATTTTTTGGCATATGCTTAGTGCATTTATTCTAGATGTTTATCATAATTGTGACAAAATTATAATGATAATTTTCGTTGTTCAAAATCATAAGATGTTCTAAATTTCAATGCTGCTCTGCCGGATAAGTGATAGTATGGCCTAGTTCAGGGATGCTGAAAAACAGCTACATATGTATCCTGATTCTATTGAGACTCAAAAGAATGCTCCTATATGTGCACTCAAGGCTTAAGCAATGCTACTGTTATCCCACCGAGTATGTTTCCATCGTCTATTATATCCATTGTTCTCATTTTTTCCTTCCATGATGCAGGAGGAGATATACGACGAGACCGACGTACATGAGGAACAATGACGCTGGCCTTGGTCCCATTGTGTATTTCCCTTTTGGACCAGAGAACCAGCCTGTTACGGCAGTTTTTTGCTGCGAAAGTGTAGTATATATGTAATGTTGTACTCCATGTAGATAGGCAGATACATTGAAGAATACTGGTAGTTCATCTCAGTTCTAGGAGGCTATGTCTAGAGTAGTAGTAGGACCCTCTGGAATTCGGATTGCTTGGTCCGTAAGCTGTGTACCGAGTAATCCTGGAAGTGGAGGTTATGCGGCGCTGCCGTTCGGTTCAGAAATCCCAATAAGATTTCGGTTTCTGTGACGACTCTCATCTGCAGCCTCTGCCAAACTTTTAACGGTCTCTTGACCTTTTGCAGCATGCAGCCAGGTACAGTCTACGGAATCAAGCAGCGACGGTATATATCTACCGCTCCTCATTTTCTCTAGGTGAGTATGGCTTTCTACCACTACCCATTGATACTGTTCTGCATAGCATGTAAGAAATCTGAACCGTGCACGCGGCGCAGGATCACGTTACTAGCAGTACCGTGCCGCCGCGTGGCCTGCGCTTGGCACCCGCCCACCCATGGCCACGCCGCGCGGACGTGCGGGAGCAGAGCGGCGTCGCTTGTGTCCGCGGCCACGCGCGACGGCACGGCAGGGCGGGGAAGTACGCACGCGGAAACGGCCGGACGCGGCAGAGCCGACGCTTTTCCGACTTGCTCGCGCGGGCGTTCTAGTCCGCTCCGCCATTTGCATTTGGGCTACGCTCGTGACGTCGTTGGGCATTAGTACTATAGGTACGTAGTACCGTGTACATACTGCTGCGACTAAACAGAAGAGGGGTGGAGGCCCACTACTGCACCGTACGCGTAGCTGGAACCAATGCGGTTTTGGTCCACGTTGTTCTGAACTGACAGCTTTTTAGTGCACATAGTTAGATTTGAGTAATGTATAAAAAGTAAAAACAGGATTCTAATATTAGATAAATTGTTGAGACTCTGATACCGGTAGACTCGGGTGGGCTCTTCCCTCAGCTTGTTGAGACTCTGATACCGGTACACTCGGGTGGGCTCTTCCCTGCGCGTGCGTAAGACTGTCTCCAACGGTGTCTCGTCCCCATTCCTCTTCCCTTCCCGATGGCAAAAAGGACGCGAGGGGAACCGCGGGCGAGGTCCAACGGAGTCCCGTCGCGGGCCGGCGTGGGAGGGGATAGGAGAGAGGTTCCCTCGCCCGAGGGAACCTCTCTCCTATCCCTTCGCGGAGAAGCGGTCCGGGGAAGTCGCAGGCGGTTGGGCTCGCGCGGTGCGTCGGAAGCGAGGGGCGTCGACGCAGGCGAGCACGAGGAGGGCGAGGAAGGCAACGGACGGTTGGCGTCGCCGCCGGCGCTGGTCTCCCAGAGGCTAGATCCGCTCGTTGCTGTGGACGGGAGGGGCCATCTGTCCAGAAGGTATACCTTTTTTCCTCAAACTCCATCGGATCTGAAGGAGAGGCGGCAGGTTGTAGGGCGGAGTAGGTCCAGGGGACGAGCGCCGGTTGGGGTAGTAGGCGTTTCGGCCGTGGCGTGGGGTGGCGCCGTCGGAGGGGAGGTGGGCGACGGGGACGGGACCTGTGGACTTGGGCGCCATGTCGAGTTGGAAGGGCGTCTCGGGTAGGGCCGGTAGACCGGCGGTAGGCAGCTGGATATGCGATGTCGGCCTCGGCATGCCTGCCGGCGACACAGAATCGCACTGGGTACTGAGACTCCCTCCTCCATGTTGTAGATGGACGCCACCACGCTTGCCAAGCTTGTGTCCAACCTGCAGGATCATGTGCAGGGGGCGGCATCCGCGTTGAAGAAGGTGGCACACGAGAACTTTAGTCCGGAGAGCACTCCTGCTGCTGCGGAGTTCAACTTAGCCCTTATGGAGGTCGAGTCAATTGCAGCGGATTTGGAGCAGATTGTGTTCCAAGTAGAGGATGCTCTCCAACGTGGTGTCGTGGCGAACCAAGTTGTATTGGCCGACAATAGCAGTGTGGCTGTTGAGGATGAACCTTCGAGATCGAACGACCTTGACGACGATGATGTCATTCCGGCCGACTGGACCTCAGAAGACGAACCGTGTGGTGATACGGACGACGGCTTCTCCGTTGAATCCGATCGTTCGTGGAGGCTGTAGTCGGGTCGGTACTTTATGAAATAGTTGTGTCATATGGTGTGGACTGTTGGACATGATGCCTTTTGATAATTTGTGGTTCAGCTGTCACTTGAACCCTGCAAGGCCAGTATATGATCAATGTAGCAACCACACTGTTGATGATGGATGTATGCTGTGCTAGGTTTTATGTACGCAAGACTTGTTTAGTTTGAAATCGGTAGGATTTGGGAGTGCTATGTCTGAACTATGAAGCATTATGCAATGTATTAAGTCCCTGCAATGTATGAACTATGAAGCATTATTATGTATGGGTTTCCTTCCAATTTCATATGCAATTCAGGTGTTGGTTCTTGTATGTCTTGTTCATCTCTTGCTAGGTTTCCTTGTATGCTTGTCTTCGATGGAGATCCAGTATGTGTAGCTATTAAGGTCTGTATGTGTAGATATGAAGGTTAACTATTGCGTCTTTACTGTCAAATTTGCTGCATTGCGGTTATTTTTCTTGGTTCATTGCTGTCAATTACCTCAATGTTGTTCGAGGCAAGTTGTGGCATGAAGAATTTAAATTTACAATGTACCAGTTTGTTGGCACCAAAGCACTTGTACCATGAGTCCTATTATTCGTGGTAATCTGAGATCTTACATTATGAGTTACATTATTCTTCCTAGGTAACTAGTATGGTTCTCTTTGAAGGAGGTCCTGTACAGGATGGCACTAGTATGGCATGAAACCTTCTGTCTATATCCATGCTAGTCTCAGATCTTTCATTAATGTCAAATTTGGTGCATTACTGTCTGTATGGCAACCTCAGGACTGCAGTAATTTGTCTTTGTCTCTTTTACAATTTGTGGTAGGATTGGTGATTCTCGCTAATGTGCATGAACTAAGCTGTGAGAGTATTTGAGACAACCTTACTGCACCATAGTCTGAATAGGCAGTATCCTTTGGTCGTATGGAGTATCTTGTATGGAGAGTATTTGAGACAAACAACTGTTGGCAAGAAGGGTATCCTTTTGATCATGCAGCTTCTTTTATGTATTACATAAAACAAAGTTATTTGTGATTTCTGTTTCTGAAATCAAATCCATTATTTCTATCCTGGATGTATCATTGGGTTAATTATCTTTGAAACTATTGAAAACATAACCGGTACCTTTACTTTTGTTGGTAATGTGCCCCCATGAGAGCCTTGCAATATTTGTTAACTACTTATACTCGAGGATTAGGTTCATTATCATGCTAATGTATACTTGTCCTTGTGCTCTGCAGTTGCTCTATGGATCCATTTTATGAAAGCTTTATGCAGGACGGCGTGCAGCGGATGGCATGGTCGGTGCCGCCGCTGCAGGGGGGACCGTCCAGTGAGGAACCATCACCACAGCTGGGGCATTTCGTGGTTGCAGACAGTCAAGAATTCCAGCCCGCAACGGAACCGGACCTCGGTCATTTCAACATTGGCAGCAATGACACAGGGGCGAAGAAGGTGACCTCCGCAAAGAGGAAGAATAAGGTGGAGAACAAAACGGACAGGACAAAGTGGACAGATGAGGAGGATGAGCTGCTCGTGTCCGCATGGTTAAACGTGAGCCAGGATCCGGTAGTGGGAACTGATCAAAGCAAGGAGACATACTGGGGCAGGATCGCCAAGTACTTCAACACGTATAGGAAGCCGAATATGATGCCGAGGTCGGACAAGGCTTTGGTGAACCACATGAAGCTCATCACGGACGCAGTGACCAAATTTGCTGTGCACGTGAGGAAGGTGGAGCAGCTCAATCCAAGCGGGACCAACGAGCTTGACAAGGTAACTAACACAAGCTAATGAACCTTACTTGTATGATATTGTCCACAAATCAATCCTGCATGCTGGTTGTTTGTGAACTCGTGCTTGCGAACGTAACTGAATCCTATGTATGATATTGTAGAATTCTATTTTTTGCATCACATGTGTAGAAGGCCTCTTCAGTACCCATTGTGTTCAACAGGTGTATGCTTGCTGTTTGTGAACCCTTGCTACCTGTCTGCTTGCTGGGTACAAGTGTTGATGTATATTTAGTTTTGTACACAATGTGCCAGTTCTGTAGATTGTATCTCATGGTTTCCTTTATTCGCAGATGGCGCGGGCTTGCACAGCATACAAGGGGATTGAGGGCAGGCCTTTTGCTTACATGCATTGCTGGGTGATGCTTGCCGAGCACCCCAAGTGGCACGCGCACGAGTCCGCCAAGGCGCAGAAGATGAAAGATGTGGCCGACGCACAGAACAGCCATATTGCAGGGACAGAATTCCCGAACGACGCAGCATCCAATGCATCGGCCGAGGTTTCTAGGCCCATTGGAAGGGACACAGCAAAAGCGGCTCGTGCTCGCAAATCAGCCTCCACAGCATCTTTGCCTACCGTTTCGCTCGGCATGTATGACACACAACTAACTGAAATCATTGAAACAAAGAAGGTTATGGTGGAGCTGAAGAAGGAGCAGGTTTCTGTCATGCGTCTTCAAGCATCCGTCCGAGTAAATGATCAGGATGAGCGTATAATGAAGGTCAATTTGGATAGTGTTACTGGTCCCCTCAGAGACTACTACAAGGGGAGGCAGGAGGAGATCCTTGCGCGGTGGAAGGCCGCAGGACATATCCCGTAGTTGATGATGTGTGGATTTGCGAGACCTGTATCCATTGCAGACATGTGTCGTGTAATCTGTTATGAATTGTTGTGTGGACCTGTGTGTGAGCTGAATGTGGTCGGCTAAAGTCCCTACAAACCTATATTAGTTTGCTTCACTTCCATGATTTCACTTGTGTGCTTCCTATGGTACATCAAGTTGCTTCCAAATATGCAAAACCTGTACGCACAAGTACATGAGTTGGTATGTTCGAAAAGGAAAGAAGAGGGGAGCCCTGGCCGACTGGTTTGATCGCAATGCGCGTATAGGCAAAAAACTCCAATTGCTCAGTACTCAACTAAAACAGATTGCATTTGAATCATTGCTACAAATCCATTGATACATTACGATTACATCTGACATAACTGAAACAGACATTACGATACACTGCGATAGTAAACATTGACATTGAATAAAGCGATGACTGACAACGCAACGACGGCGCGTAATCTAGATGGAACGTGATGACAAATCTAATGTGCTCCATGACGACTCCATAAGTGCTCCACGAGATCATCACGTAGTTGGTGGTGCAATGCCCGGTTCCTGATTGCTTCAGTGACTTCTATGTACTGCAGTACAGCCTGGTCAGGATTGCGGCGGGCGGTCGCTTTCTCGCCCATGTAATCAAACACCTCGTCCACATCTGGGCCGGTCCCCTCGTCCTCAATGATCATATTGTGCATTATGACACATGCAGTCATAATGTTGTGCAGTGTGGTTTCATCCCACATTCTTGCTGGACCGCGAACTATGGCGAACCTCGACTGCAACACGCCAAATGCGCGTTCAACATCTTTCCGGACAGATGCATGCTTGGCAGAGAAATACATGCTCTTGTTCCCCCTAGGCGCTGAAATAGGCTTAACTATGGTCGCCCATTCGGGGTAAATTCCGTCACCTAGGTAGTACCCCATGTCATACGTGTTACCGTTAATGGTGTATGACACAGGGGGCGAAGTTCCATCCGTGACCCTGCTAAAAATGTTAGAGCGGTGCAAAACATTTATGTCATTAAGACTACCGGGCATCCCAAAAAAAGCATGCCATATCCAAAGATCATACGATGCAACCGCCTCCAAAACTATAGTGGGTTTGCGTGTATGACCGGTATATGCACCATGCCATGCTTTCGGGCAGTTCCTCCAAACCCAATGCATGCAATCGATGCTCCCCAGCATCCCGGGGAACCCTCTCTGCTTGCCAATGGCTAATAGTCGAGCAGTATACTCCGCGGTGGGAGCACGGAGGTACTGCTCGGAGAAAATCCGGACAACGGCTTGCACAAACTTTCTCAGGGCGAGCCTCGCTGTGCTAGCCCCAATCCGGACATACTCATCTACTGCGTCCGCACTGACTCCGTATGCCAATTGACGTATGGCAGCTGTCATCTTTTGGAGGGGACTTAGGCCCAGCTTTCCAGCGGCATCCCTCCCCTGCCGAAACCATGGGTCGTGGTTCTCTACAGCAGCGGCGATTCTCAAGAACAATGGACGACTCATCCGAAACCTAAGAAGGTGAACATTCGTTACTACGAATCACAACCCACACCTTTGTTAAGTACGAAAAATGGTCTCACCTACGACGGAACAATGTATGACCATACACTGGCATGTCGGCGAAGTAATCCTGAAATAGCCTAGCAGCTCCTTCCTGGTGCCCACGGTCTATGACCGCATGTCCGGGCACGGAGCCGCGGTGGCGGCGGTGACCTTGGGCACCAATTTGTTCCTCCTCGATGGCGACCTTGAACAGCAAATCATCCTCCTCGTCGCTGGAGTCTGATGACAACATGAACATATCTTCGGATGAAGATGAGCCCATTTTGCCAGTGTCAAATGTGGAGGCAATTGTGGTTATCTGCTATGGTAGGTGCACTCTTTTATAGCGACAACACACTTCCCGTGCAAGGAACCCGCGCCTGGCTTCCCCTGTAAGCTCCCAGGCATGTGCTCAATTGCTTCCAGGGGAAGACACTTCAACACGAACACAGGACACGTGTGATTCCTTTCTTCCATGAGAAGGATGTACTACACGAACGTAAAAGCGATACGGGTTCAAAAAAATACCGTTGTACGAAACACATATCCATACTGATGGTACCAGGCATCAACCTCTGCTCTTCGGATTTTGGAAATGAACAATACAAAGAAACATAGTGGTTTAGAGATTTATGGTGCAAATGATAGAATATTTGTATACGCGGTCGTATACGTAGTCGTATTGTTCGTGTCATGGCAATCTTGTTTGCGTCTCCTACTCAGCACGTATACGCAACCGTATTGTATACGTTATGGCAGGTATGAGAAAATAATAGAATATTTGAAGTCTGTTAGGGAAGGGAATGGGAAAGGGAATGCTGTTGGAGTGCAGGAATTTGAAGGGAACGAATCTGGGAAGAAAATCCTTTTGGGAAGAGATTTTGGACTGGGAAGGGAAGGAAACCGTTGGGGGACAGTCTAACTGCGTTGCCCCGTACGTGCTACGTGCTTTTCAGTGGGTTCTCACAACAAAACAGAAAACCAAAGGACGGCCCCAAGGATACCAGTACAGTTGCGCTTGATTCCTCCACGCAGCTGCAGCAGGGGACAACTTCTGCAGTTAATACTCCTCAGCTTATAAATACTTGATTTTTTACTGTCTTGGATGTACCACTTTGATTACTATTTTTTATTAAAATATAGCTATAATATCTAATAAAAATATACTATTATAAAAAGAATTTTGAAAACACATCTACACATATAATTTTTTATGTTTCTAAACTAAATATTCTGTAAGATATTGAGGGTTAAAATTTTAAAAGTTTGATTAAATCTTAATCAAAGCGATAAGTATTTATGATCGGAGGGAGTATGAACAACACAAAATTAGAATGTGTTAGCTCCTCCAATCCTATGAAATAGTAGAACATAGAAAAAAGTTTAGAAATGAATATTTTAAAGGAATGCAAGAAAAACATAGGAATTTGAAGAGAAAGACACAAACTATTTTTTTCAATAGACATGACCTCATGTTAGAAAGCTCCGCCACCATATACAGACAACATAATATAAAGAACTCAGGTTGAGTTTACGGCTTTACCATTTAATCGTCCCCACTTGAGAGAGAATGTGGCGGGCTCCACCTATGACTATGCTAACATGGATGCACTAATATCCCGATGACATGGCTTTATTGTACATGAACAGACAAACGATGCATCGTGTCTTAGGGCATCTATGACAACATTTCATTTCGCAATATTAACGGCTTGAATAGTATGTAATCTTGAACCGACACAACAAACAGTGTAACAAAGAAAAACTTCCATTCGTTTGCGGTGCGCTTATAAGAAAATTTTAAGTGTATATACTTTTGCCCAATATGGGTCAGCACGATTGCTTCGTCCGAAAACAGTACCTAGGTCATGTGACCCCGGTGATGTATGTCAATAACCTTGGTAAAACTGTTGTTAGGTAGAAGATGACCCCGTGTTTCTCGCTAGCTAGATCATTGGTTGGTGACACCAGTGGGTCAATTTTATGCATCGCCTCTAGAGGCTTGGACGCGGCGGCGCCATTCGGTTCAGAAATCTCAATGAGATTTCGGCTTCCTACGAGGCCTCAAATATGCAGTATTTGCCAACTTTTAACGAGATCTCAAACCTTTTTTGAAACATGCAACAAGCTGTAGCAGGGTTAACAAATGTGATCCACGACCGAAAATCAGACCCAGCGCATTCTTCGAAAACCAAAGAATTTGGTCAAATTTTATCGAATTAAATCAAAATTTTGAATTTCATATTTGAACTTGATCGAAAACCGCTCGGTTTCTAAATGCGAACCAGACTGAATCGATCGAAAACCGCACATTCAGAACAGTTTTCGTCGCATTTGTTAACCCTGGTAGTCGAGGAATCAAGCGGTGCCTGTATATCTACCATCCTTGTTTTGTCGAAGGGAGAATGTATGCCACTGATACTGTTCTTCACAGTATCTAACAACCTGAACAAGATTTTTTAATAATATTATTTTATTATAAAATAAAAAATATAATTAAAAATAGGAAAATCACAAAAATATGTGTCATCAATATTTCAATTGCCGACTAGGGTGGACTAGTTGGCACTTCAATTGCCGATAAACCCTACTCAGTAATTGGAGTACCGACTGCCACATATTTTTATAATTTTCTATTTTCAAATATTTTTTGCAATTTTTAATAAAATAATATTATTTAAAAAAGTCTCACCTCCATCTGTGTGCCAATGTCGGCACTCCAATGGTCGATAACAGCATAGTTGGCAATTAGAATACTCACCGGCACCTATTTCTGTAACTTTCTAATTTTGAATAATATTTTTGCATTTCTCTAATAAAATAATATTGTTTCAAAAAAATCCCTGAACAATGCTCGCTTTGAACTGTTGTATACAACATGACACTGCCAGTGGTGCCTCGGCCAGGCCGGTCAACAGTCCAATGAACGGTGCGACGTAGAATCAGAAATTCAGAATCGAGCAGCCGTGCCACGGGAAAGGGAACTCGGCATGCAGCCCGAGGACGAACCACGACCCCACATGCCGCCGTGTGGCCGCCTCCGCCTGGCACCCACCGCTGGGCGCGCGGCCGCGGCTCGGCGTAAGAGCACTGCACTTGAGCAGCAGTGCAGCACCGTCGCGGCGACTTGCTTCCCGGCGGGGCACACGCGCTCTGCCTTGTGTCGTGCAGCCCCCGGTGCACGCGGCGGGTGCGCGCCCCGCTCTCTGTTGTGCACTGGCAGCTTCGCGTAGCGGGTACGTACTTACATACACGGCACTGCCTATACCTACTGGTCACTGCTCTACGTCGTACGTACGCGCTGCGCCTGCGCGTCCTTCTCACTACTCACAAGTCACACCGCAGCAACACCCAGAGCGAACGGCGGACCGGACAGACACCAGCACAGTTGCGCTTGCATCCTCGACGCATCGACGTCTGATGGCGCATTGTCTAGCTTCTTTATTCTTTTGCAAACATTTTGATCCAATTGTTCATACCATTTACTTAAAATTACTTT
Organism: Phragmites australis; assembly: GCF_958298935.1. Classification (NCBI taxonomy): domain Eukaryota; kingdom Viridiplantae; phylum Streptophyta; class Magnoliopsida; order Poales; family Poaceae; genus Phragmites; species Phragmites australis. The sequence goes on from NC_084924.1 coordinate 12,257,836, forward strand.
GGATCCTGAAACTACGAGTTCAAAATTACGCAACATCTAATCTGCATAAAATTTCTACCAAAATATTTAATTCTAGATTACCCTAAGATTTAACATGCGACATGTGCAGAAACCAGTGGGGGTGACCGATGGGCCATGTCTTGATCCAACACGAGTCTCATATTGCATGCACAAGTACAAATCATGTAAATTATGTAAGAAAAGCAACTCATCTACAGCACGTACGAGACGACATGTTGATTATGGCGCCATATAGGACACACGTGTGCGGTTACTTGGTGCAGGAAATAAGTGATATTGATATGCTTGACTTCAATTTAACAATAAAACTTGGCAAATTCATGATCATTCAAGATCATTATAATCTAAAAGGTTATTCTCATATTTAGGAGTCATGTTTACTTCGAGTAAACAATTTAGTTTTCAAGTACCAAAGCAGTTGCAGACTGTTTTCATTAATATGCATGTTTCATGGCTGGTTAGGATGGCACGGTTCAAAAGTATTCAATTTGTGGCTTCGGTTTCAAATATAGTGGTCATGAAGGTAACATGAATGTCATACTTCATAGCTTTGTGATATTGACAATCATCATGCATTTAATTGACTAATCTCCCAAATACACTTCTTCAATAATTGTTCGGACTAATATTGCTTCAAGCTGGACCTAAAAATATGCCATTATGTCTAAGGTAAGATATTGTTTCTCAAATTTTCCTATGTCTCTAATGCCCTACACTTTCCTATGTCTCTAATGCCCTACACTTCTCCCTTTCTTCATGCCATAATTACACTAAGAGGTAGTATGCTTCACGCATCACCTATAAATCATTTAACATGCTACATATGTTACAATTATACTTCGAGTACAATTTGATGTGGCATGATAGCCACATTTATAGGTACTACTTAATGTATAGAGTTCACAAATAAGAAACAATGTTGTAATGGGTGAAATGTTATAAACTTCAAGTTTCAAGGCTAAAGTATCCAATATCCAATATTTAGCTAATGATTATATTGTTTTTTTTTTTTGGCAAAACTGATCCTTCTAAAATTAATCACAATGCCAATATATTCCATTTGTTCATGCTGCTAGGAAATATGATTTCCCTTCTATACTTGGTAGTAGTGCACAAAGAACTACTAAACAACCTACATGATTAAAGAGGCTTTAGTGGATATCAAGAATTCATTTCAGATAACTATTTCTAATAGGCAATGTAATTCTTTATAGTGTCAGATATATAATTCAAAGCTTCTATTCCATGCAATATTAACATATATACTACAGGTAAAAGGTACTACAAGAAAGAGGGCAATAGGTAAGAAGGAACCTATACAGAGGTAAGATATACCATTGTCTATAGTTTGTCCATATGGGAAAAATCATTAATCTAATGTTGAAGCTTCTAATTTAAAGCAAAACATAAGGAATTGCTATTCATGAGTCTAACCAAAATCTTCAAGAATTTAACTATTTATGCAACTCGTGTAGGTAATTTGTACTATTAACTATTAAGGGGTATGTCCGAGCCTGCTATGTCTCTATTCATCTCCTCTGAGCCTAACATTACTTCTGGAATGCACCAAATTTCTTTTTCTTTCACTTCTTAAGATACACGTATTTTCTTCTTTTTGTGAGTATATGCATATTCTTCTTGAATTGCAATAGTGCCTACATGGCTAGTAGCATGATTCTTCAAGAGACCATTAATTCTAATTCTCCATAACGACATGTTATAGATTAACTCAGAATGATTGGCATAATTCTTAAAGACTATACTTCTATGATAAAGTCACAATGCCGGTGTGAAAGATATATTATATTGTCATTGGCTATAGCAATTGCCCTATAAACAACTAGTGCAAGCCAAAATTCTATACGCTATTGACTTCATGTCATACAAGCAAATTAACCTACATTATTCATGCAATGAAACTAGCAAAATAGTAAAGATTGACTTAATCTATTCAATGGATTATTCAATAATTTTCCTAGCAATTTTCATGATATTTAGCTATTTTTCAAGGTCTATATTTAATGAATCTAATGAGGACATATAATTATTTATTATATATTCTATAAATATGGTATATCTACAAGGGATACCCATGTCACATGTGACCTTTACTCATTCCGGTATGGTTCATAACAACCATAGAATATTTAAGGCATGAAGATAAACATTGGATAGGCAATTGTACATGACAAGGAAGTTATTCTCATATTGAGTAGCTTACGCCCACGTTATCCCGACTATAAAAGTAGGGGAAAGGGTACATCCAAGACACACCAATTGAAACCTACAAGCCTTTCAACAACAGAACAACTTGCGCCTTCAATATCTACAAAGTCATGAAACCCTAGATTAAGCCTAGTCATGTAGAAACCATATATCCATCGAAGATCCATGGCATAAACTCTCATCATCCGACTAGGGCTTAGAACCAAAACACAGCAATCTACCTAGATTCTTAGGACTAGATACACATACACCCCCCATATTGTTTCTATCATCTGTCCCCGAGTTAGTCAGCATAAGACATGACATATGATTGTTATCCTCCGGGAGGTCTGAACTTGTATAAATCTAATTCTATTTTTGTGATACTCTTCTATGATAAACATGCATCTCTATTTTTACCTTTAAATATTTCAACAGTCGTTTACAGATCGTCAAAAGCTAGTGCCATCTGTGGGGATGTGAGTAGATCATTTATTAGAAGAAAGTATCGTATCTCCACTCATGGGCTTTATAGATCTCGAGTCCTACAGTGATTTTTGGACCTGACATCTATGCCAAACTCGATGAGTTACCGGTGATTAATCTACCTCCAAAGACAACTTGCGACCAAGAGACTCCCGAGTCAGCTGGTCAAGGTGGTCTTCCAGGTGATCGTAAGGACGGGGAATCAAGAGACACGATAACCAAACATGTCCCTCCTTCCAGGTGAGTGTTGCATGCAGGAGATGACAGGTTGCATCACTAGGGCCCAGTTGTAAGCCGAAGCCTCGGCCACCAGAGTCTAAAAGGACCGCACACCTCAGGGCAACCAACATTCATATCAGGGAAGAGGGCATGGGGAAGGCATGCCTTTGAGAGGACTCTCACTTGTTTCCAATGGGAACATTAATCTAAGTCCCGTACGAAACACCTGAGCAAGTATGTCCATCACGAAGGCAGGATCCGACATGATAGGATTGGAGACCCCGCCATGTCTTTTGAGTGACCCCGTCAGATCTACAGGGTTCACAAACAATTGACCCCTGATGCTCAAGGTAATGAGCATCGCTATCAGAGAAGTCTTATGCTTACATGATTTTAGGCATTTACGCCTCAACTCAGGACCATGTGCTGGCCATGCAGGTTCTAACCCAGTACAATTGACAAATATAATGGAAGTACCAACCCAATGGAGTTTCTTCAGATCTATACGACAACCATCCAAGCTATTGGGGGAGAAGAGAAGGCCATGAACAATTATCTCCCCACAACTCTTGAAGGGTTGATCCGATCGTGGCTGACCAACCTTCATCTGGAATAGGTCTCTTCTTGGGAAGAGTTATGTGACATTTTCCTAGCAAACTCCCTGGGAAAGAAGATGATCTTCATCGCCTCCGTCAAGGTCCAAAGGAGTCATTCTGGGAATTCATAAAATGTTTCAGGAACATGATCTCGGATACCACCGACTCCTTAGTCACTCGAGCCTTCCGACATGGTGTACGAGTCTGGTGGCTGGTAGAAGATATTGTGATGTGGCCTCATCAGAATGTCAGGGAACTCTTCAAGTTGGCCGATCGCTACGCAACCGTTGCCGATGATGTTGCCTAGAACAAGTCACTAAAGAAGGGGGAGAAGTTATCCTAGCCTGGCGTGGAAGATAAGGACTCCAAGTCGGCTGAGAAGCGCAAGTCCAGCATGAAGACTAATAAGGCCAAGAAGAAGAAGATGAATATTCATAATGTTATGGTTGTGTCTCAGGACAAGAGCCTCCAAACCCGAAAGTTCCTCGATAAGGGCAATAAGCCTTCAACGGGGGATGATTCCAGGAAGAAGTGTTGTTCCATCCTACTAACACTCATGACTTAGAAAGTTGCCGAGTAGTGCTCGAGCAACGGGGCAATATCAGAAGGTGAGAGCATCCGGCAAACCTTTTAGCTCCAGGTCTTAGAGTCGTGACGAGGAGGATGAAGACTTATCATTTTAGGATGAACAACACAAACTACCTCATATTTTGAAAGGATACTCCAGCTATGAGTCCAAGAGACAGATCAAGAACGTCAAGTGTGAGATATGCACCATGATGGCCAGGATGCCAAATGGTCTCAAGTGGGCTAAAGTCCCGATCACCTTCGACCACCCTTTACAACATGATTCATCATATTAAGGTATAATAAAGAGCAAGTAATGAAATTATATTACAAGTCTTTAAATTATTACAATTTGCCATAATTTACATAACATGACTACTTGAAGGACAAAATACAGTTTAACTCCTAGTTGGTTAGAGTTACTACGCAGAGGAAAACACATACGAGAAGACAAAAGACGGGTAGTGTCATGTGCTCATAAGTACCACCCTAAGACGTGAAGTAGTTGAACACTAACTCTTCCTCACCTGCACAACAAAGCAATGTGAGTACAAAGGTACTTGCAAGACCTAATCCATAATGTGTACATATAATAACCTGACTCCAAGGATAATGCCTTTGGGGGTGAATTAACAAGGAATCAGCCATAAGATTAATCGAACTCATATGCAAAGCAGTTTTGACACAAGAATGTGAGCACCTACAACTTAAACAACTGTACCCTCCTATCCAGAGATCAATATCATAAACATAACTATACAAGGAACCATCTCATAACCAACCTCAACTATCACAACCACTTCCCACATCGGAACTCTATGATTGATGCAAATGGACAGAAGCGTGTTCATGACTGAGAGCACGGTAATTCAAATTGATCTTACACCCTACAAGAGGTACATCTTTACCCACACAACATGAGGATCATTTGGCTTGTGCGATCCACTAAAGTCCACACAAGGAGGTACTCGTGACAACCTTTCCCAATAAGTCATAATCATTTGAACATGAGCATATAGGTATGGAGGTCATCTAGAACTATCCCCAAGCAAACTAGATACCTCTACAAGTTTATTATTCCCACAACACCATAGACTCACAGGCCAAAGGGTCATAGCTACAATGGTATTCAACTCATTCATCCCATATGCAGATACGTGGTAAATACGGAAAAGTTCTAAAGCCAACTGCAACAACGAACGATACTTAATTGATGCAAGTGGTTTATGGCATTCGGGTTCCTCTCCTGACCTACCCCTAGCACCGTCACATCTAATCTCATCCTCACAACTCATACAACCCAACATCATCATGAACTTTGTGAACATTAACAAGCCCTAAGCTCACGAACAATGGTCGAACCACTGGTCGGGTTCTACTGATAACCTATGCATTGTTAAGCATATTAGATACTTTTAAGTTAAACATTAACATGAATACTCCAAGGTTACAAGGATTGAGATCATCAATGTCAAGGTAGGAACAATGCATCAACATAGGTTCTACCCACAGAACTCGACACTGACTCGCTAACATGCATAACATACATAACGCGATAGGTTATCAATTTAGACATCACATGATCCAAAGTACAAGGTAAAATATGCTTAGATGCTTGCTTGGTTGCTCCGGCGCTTTGCTCATGAATTCTGGTTCGGTATCGGCTTCGACCATGTGAACCGTTAGCGTGTCACTCTCTAAACAATCAAGAATGCACCGAATAAACCAATGAAAGAGACAAAAACAAATGTTTATGATGCATGATCGTGAATTGACATGGAAGACATCATGTCTTGAAAGCATTCGTAAACGAAAGCCTATGACACAAAAGAAGAAAGGTTTGAACCTCATCTAAGACATCCTAAGTCCATTGGGTACTGGATGACTGGTGGTCAGACCGGGGTCTGGTGGTCAGACCATCGGAATCGAGCAGTGAGAAAAATAGTACTGAGTAGGTATGGTGATCAGACCGACCATGATGGCGGTCTGACTCCTGACTATGGAGTCAATCCGAGCAACTTAGTCTCATTGGTGGTCAGACTGGCCCTATTAGCGGTCAGACCATGGGACCCTACCAACACCACGTCGGCAAGGTCATCGGTGATGCCTTCAAAAATAAGAGGTACCAAAACGCTCTGTGACACTAGTGGAGTGTTTTTAGGGTAGTTTGGACAACATGCACCAAACCAAACTCGAGAAGCCCCATGAACAGGATCTAAAGCTAAGTTTGAACTCGGCCAAATCAAGATGGAGACCAATTAAATCTCAAAAATGGCCGAAAATGATAGGGTGATGCACACCTTAGCGTAGGGGAGCTTGTATTGGATCGGTTCTCCTCGGGGGAACTCCGATTTGTGGATCGGGCATCGAGGTGGTTGTTAGGCTTGAGATGAAGAAAACTCGGGGAAAAGCACCTCCGGCATTGGAAAAATGGGGTGGAACATGGGGAAGTCCTCGGGAAGTTCGGGGTAGTCCTCTCCGTCGATCTCTAGCCAGTTGGGGCGTCGGGGTGATCTCTTCCACTCTCTCTAGCTCTCTCTCTTTTGGTGAAGTGAGAGAGTGAGAGTGAAATGGAAGAGAGAGAGATGAGTGAACTTTGATCAACGGGCTCTCTCTCTTTTAGCGAAGTGAGTGAGTGAGAGTGAAATGGAAGAGCAGGTGGAGTAGTACTCTGGAGCATCCTCATCCAGAGTACTACTCCACCTGCCTCCACCAAAATAGTTTTCACCCATTTTTACACATCACCCTCCACATCCCATATGACATTAAGGATTTCACAAATATCATGGAATTCACAACCATCAAGGATTCATGATATATGAGTTATCATTGATAATAGTAAATCTTATCTCCGATGAGAGGTGTTTTAAAAGCGACGTCTCCGAGGAGACTTATTCAATCCTAAGCATGTTAGATATCAATGTATCGTCTGTTATTAATATAGATAACAACAGGTAATCCTAGGGTGATATGTATTTTGGATGATAGCATTTATAGCATGGCAAGTGTTAATAGGATTAACTACTACATGCAATTTTTAAAGAACACGCAATACATGGCACATGCGATAATAAGTCATATTTTAGTTAATCATGTAGATTACTTGAAAGCATAGGTCAATATGATCAAGGAGATAGGACTTTCCTTCGCAAATGTCAATTCTTGATTGGTCTTGTCATTCGAGTCTTCTAGGTTCTTCATCATTGAGTCTCGCCTTTAGTTCCTTCCTTACGCTCTTTCTTAGAACTTCGACTTCGAGCCTATGCAGATTAACAATAAAAAGCGCACATTGACTAAGCAAATAAACACCATAGCAAAACCAAAGGAATACCAAAGCGAAGAAAGAACGATGGGGAAAACAACGAATCTAACCTAGCGGAAAGACGATCGTCATCTCTAAGCTAAGCGAAACTGACATACAAAATCTAGCAGGGTGATCTAGTGAAGCTAGGTTAAGTTGTAAGTCTAGTTGTTTTATTAACTAAAGAGAAAACCTAATCAAGACACGATCAACTAGCTGAGAATTTATTAGCTTAACTGGCGAAAGATGGCAGTTAGGATTTCTACATATAGGTGAGTGCACGTGTATCGACATATATGTATGTGTGATACTTACGTGTATATGTATGTGAGAATGTATACATATATACATAAGTATAACTCTAGGCTTAAGTATTGGATTAAATATTCTAACCTTGTACTAACCAAGGTTATATAGTAATTAATCTTAATTACCTAGTGTTGCTTAATTGCTACTCTAACTAAGCCATAAACTACTGCTATTTCTAAAACATGCATGTAATTAATTAACTAGGATAATCTACTACGTTAATCTAATTAATTAATTACTAAAAGGGTATAGAATTAATTAATACTAATGTTAAATTATTCTACCATATTCTAATGACTGGTATTTATTTATCTAGCAGTATTAATTAAACTAAGATTAATCTATAACCTTTGGCATGAAATAACAACTATTCTAAACATTTAAATTAAAAGATTAATTCTTTAGTTATTCTAGTAACTATTCTAATTAGCAAAAGGATTAAACCTACGCTTAAGCTAGATTAACATAAGCGACTTCAACGTTTAAAATCTAAACATGGATATTGAAATAACTAACTCAACTTTAATTATTAAAAGATAAATTCTAAATCTAGATAAACGCCATGATAGGAAAATAAACATCGAACGAGAAAATAAACATAGCTCCAAAAATTATAAGAATTGGCCGGGAGACAGATTATGATTTAGAGGAATATCAATAAAAGAATCATCAAAATCGGAGTTAAAACATAGGAGTTATGGCTATCGGAGATTTAGCAGAAATGGAATTTCTAGAAAAAGAGAGGGAACACTATTCCGCGAACTTGGTCTGTGGGGCTTTGAACTGGAGGGAGCTTTTGAGTGCAGTGCACCGTGGATCGAAGGGGGCTGTGCTGTCGGTAGGCTTGGTCCATGGTGGACCAAGACTTGTGGATCGCTGGACAGAGGATAAGGTCGGGTGGCCTGACCTGTGTGTGCGGCATAGAGAGGGAACGGAGGGAGAGAAGGAGGCGTGGGCGCCCGAGAGAAGATGGCCAGAGGGGGTAAAGGTCGCGTTGGGAGAGAGGACACCAGAGGAAGAGGGGGAGCCAGCCGGGGCATGTCCGACGGGGCTTGTCGACGGCGGGATGGTTAGCATGGGCCGGCCACATAGAGAGTAGGGCACGACGGAGAAGGCCAGAGTGAGGAGCTCGGTGTGCGGCGGTGGCGTGGTGCGAGGGAGGGCAAGATGATGGCCCACAGGAAGAGGTGGCACCGAGAGGAAGGTAGACGGTGGAGATGGAGGCTGGAGGGGACCGGTGGCGAAGTGGATGGCGCTCCCACGGTTGCACGCACGGTGCTAACATGTGGGATAGACGCGTGGCGTGACTACGCGACACGGAGGACACACAGGTGCGGCTGGAAATCGGCATCGCACATGGAACGGGGCCCGCACGGCTTGAGGCCGGGCTGCTGGAGGACAAAGGCGTGGTGGCAGGGATGGCACACACAAGCAACGGTGGGGCGCATGACAGTTTCACGTGGTCGGCACAGGATGACATGCACTAGCAGCGCGCGAGATGGTGGCACGACATGCATGGTTGAGCGCGTGGGCTGGGGCGTCGCAGTAGGGGGCATCGCAAGAGCCCACGATGGTGGAAGGGAGGGCACGGCGCGACGCGTCCAGGGTCGGCGCACACGGTGACTGCGCAGCGCAGCGGCCGAGCAGAGAGAGGAGGGAAGAAGGGGGAGGGGTGCTCACCGTGAGGACTTAGGCGATGTGTGGGAGACGACACAAGCACGCTCGATGGCGACGGTGCGTTAGCTTGAGGTGCGAGCAGGGACAAGATGCGGCCGAGCACGGTGGGGTTTGGCCCGATGACACGGGAGGAGGACGCCGCTGCTAGGAAGGTCGGACTGGCATGATCGCTACAGAGCCCAGTGGGGCTCACCGGTGGCGGCCCGTCGATGCAAGGGGGAAGTGGCGACGGTGGAAAAAGCTCAAGCGGTGCGCACGAATGAGAACGACGGTCTGGAGCTGTGGCTAGTTCAGTTCAATAGCTGGGCGGCACAGCGGTATCGTGGCACGATGGCAGCTGGTAGTGGCATGAAGAGGAGCAGAGGGAGGTGCTACCGCTGCTATTGTGTGATGTATGCATGTATGTATGCTTGTGGTTGCTCGGTGGTGTGTATGTATGGGGTGGATGATGCTTGCATGTGAAGGAAAGGGAGGAGGATACAAAATTGGTTTTTGCCTGCTCGGTGAAAGATCAGAGGAGAGAGCGTGCTGGCCAGTGTGGATGCAAAGGAGAAAGGCGACGGTAGATCTTTTGCTGCTGTGCAGATGAACAGAGAAATGAGAGAGATTGAGATGAGTGACAGAGATCAGAGATTTGTATGACAAATCAATTTGATGCATTTGAATTTGTAATTTCATTAGTAAACTGGTTGTATGATAGTTCAATTTGAGTGCATTTGAATTGAATTGAGATGTACAATTATTCGACTAAATGACTTGAATTTGAATTGGATTGTATTGAAATGAATTTGTGAAAAGATTAAATTGGAAAGTATTCAAATATAATTTGAATAATTCACATTGCATTCGAATATGAAATCGACGATGATTTGAATGAGTCTGAATTTGAGATATTTGAGATTAAATTCAAATAGGAGTATTTGAATTTGGATCTGAATTTGGGTTTGGCATTAATTCAAAGAGGAGTATTTGAATAAAGAAAAAGATTCAAAGGTGAAGCCTCAAGATTTGAGACATGTTTGAATTCAAAAGAGTTGAATTCAATTTGGATTTCAGCTGAATTGAATCAAAGAAATAGATTTGAAATTGAGAGACCTTCAATTCCAAATCTTCACTCAAAGAACCATAAGAACAATTAAACCAAAATGCATATGATCATTTTATTGCAATGATTAATTTAGAAATTAATTTAGTGATCTATGGAATCCTTAGCCAAAATAATATATTTGAATACACACATACAAGTATATGCATATTCAAATATATATTTCCTTGATTTTATATTTGTTTAATAATTAGAAATTTTTAATTTTGAGTGAAATTTTCTATTTTCTAAAATGCTAAAACTCGGGATGTTACAGTTGGACATAAAGTTTATCTTTGTTGGCCATATACTTGATCCGCTGAAACCTCATTTCATGTACTGATGGGGACTTGACGATGAATAATTGATAGTTATCATATTCGGGCACCTCAGGGTTTTTCGTAATTCTCGGGGCATATCTTTATCTCTAAGAATGTGATCCCTGGATAAAAGGAAACTACCCGTATGCAATCAAGACGTCCTATAACTGGAAAGGTTTATCTCCAATAATAGGAAGGAAAGGTCCAGATGACATACGACACCCCCATATATATGAAGCCAGGGGAACCTACGGAGGACAAGTCATTACATGCCCAAAGAAGCCCAAACAAGTCATTACAAGCCCAAACAAGTCATTAGAAGCCAACTGAAACTTAGGAGGAAGTCGCTGGCTATGTTTAGATCTATCTAGGCTAGCTACACCCCTCTTGTAACATGTTCAGATCAATATAAGACAAAAAGACGTAGGGTTATTATCCTCAGGGAGGCCCGAATTTGTCTAAAATCTCCTTTGTATTCCCCTTATGATTTGTCTACTCAAAGCATCCCCTAATTCTTCAACAAATTCGTTAGATCGGTGATTCACAAATTGTCAACAAATTTGAATTTATTGTTACCAATAAAGAGATGAGTATCATAATGCAAGGAATAAAGAGATAAGTCTTTGACAAATTCACCTCATACTTGAGAACTTGGGTTTAAGAACTCCCTTCAGTATTGTGGGTCATTCACACAACTAAGTGTTGAGCCATGGGAGATACTCCATTTTCCTAGTCTACAACGCGAAAGCAATGGTCCCCTATGAACTAGAGATAGGCTCTCCACAAGTCGAAGCCTTTTAGGAACAAGAGCAAGTTCCACGACGAGAAGAGGATATCAATTTCCTAGACGAGTTTCGTGATCAAGATATCAACAAGCGCTCTGTTGTTATCATGACCGCAAGGTTCGCGGCCGAACTCTTGTTGTAGGGGGTTTGGTCTAAGGTTCCAAACTAAGAGAGTTCATACGCCTCAAACCATTTTTTAATGTAATCCTTCAATATTTTCTTGAGATTACATGGCATGATATACAATGTGTGATAATTGAATGCTTTCAAAAAAGCATAATAATATATCGACAACATAAGGTGTAAATATAAAGAAACATGATGATGCGCATGCAAAAGAAAACTTAATCTCATTATCCTCCATAAATTTTCAATCTCTCGAGGGGTTTTGTACAATATTCCCATAGTTCCTCATTTTTTAGAAAAATAGGATGTATTTTTGCAAAAATACTATACTCCGCATAATTGCAGGTAAATACCTTTATGCAAATTTCAAAATATTCATGTCCTTCAAGAACAAATATGTAATTACTGCATTCCTTCAGGGTTTAAATCATAAAAGTGCCACTCAGTAAAATTTTGGGCAAAGGGTGTAGCACGCAAATATACCATTGTCAAAAAAATTTCTTGCCATATCCTTAAATTTAGGGGGTTAAAGTACAAGAATGTTATTACCCAAAAATTGTTTGCGAAAAATAAAGCCATCAGGGTTTAATTCCCAAAATTCTGTAATTCGGTCAAAAATTTTCAGATTAACCTATTTTGTTCGCGGCTCGAATTTCAGATTCGGTCCGTTGAAGTTTCGTCGGCCGAATTTCGGATGTAGCTCATTACGTTGGTGGGGCGATTCTGTCCGGCCCCGTTGGCCTTCGACGGCCTGGACAAAAACAGTTGCGCGAGGGTCTGCCGTCCGTGCGGTGAACGACGGTAACGGGGCGAAACGGGGCGGCGAGGTGGCACCGTCCTTGTTGAGCCGCTCGGTGCGCGCGGTGGCGGCAGCGGTTGACTTTTTCACGGGCGATGCGATGCCGCTGGGATCCTCTTGGCCTTGGGTGTGGATCGGAGTGCGGTAAGACTCGCCGGCCGACGCGCGAGGACGACGGCCGGTCATCAGATTCGTCGCCTTGTTATTCCAAACGAGACGTAAACAAGGCAACATGCTGCGCATTCACATTGCCTCCTAAATATTTTCCAGTGTCCCAGGGCATCTACGGCGGCGTTGCATCGGCCGCATTAACCAGCCGACGCGCAATCTTGTTGAGCTGCACCTGCGCCCAGAGGTCACTAGGTCCAGAACACCAAATTTCCGTACATACAGGCCGTTCATTAGCTGTCGGAAACATGGGCAAATCTCGCCGAAACCCGAAGCAGACAGGCTGATAGCCGATGGAGACGCTTCTTGCCGTTACGGCTTCGTATTTACGGAGCAGGCGCGTACGTACCGCCTGCCTGCTGCCCTCATCCACGAGACTTGAACAGAGAGGGAGGGAAGGGGGGGGGGGGAGTTGCTGTTGCCGGCACATGAGAGATCAAATCACATTAACTGATGGCTCGGGCCGCTGTACAATACCAGTACAGTACAGTACGTGCATGCACGCCCTGTGCGTACGTACCGAGTACCATCCTGGGCGAAATAAAAGAGAGTTAAAAGTGGGGTGCGGCGGATCCAAACATGCCGTGCAGATGTTCCATCAAATCTCATCGATCGACCAGTAGATGCAAACCCCTGTCTGTCCTGCACCATGTACACACCCGAGATGAGAGACAGAGACGATGAGAACAGGCAGGTCCCACGGATCACCGTTCCCTAAATGCGCCCTGGTTCGTTCGTGGTAGGGCGGAGAAACGGCACTGTGCGCTCACATCGCGCGCACCAGTAGCTTCATTGTTTGTGTGTGTTTGCTGCAGCCCATGAGTGGCAGTGTTAGCATAGACGTAGGGTACTTCCATACGCTGGCCTACGTAGCAGTGCCGCGATCACTACGAGAAAAAAAATTCGCTACAGTGCAGGCATATCACACGGTTCAGGAATCAATCAACACGTGCATCCACTTGTTACATACCGCGCTCAGCTTTCTACCCGTCATCCACTAGCACAGTGGCACACTTTGCCGAATTACTGATACTTTGTCTAATCTTACGAGGTAATATGATAAGTTTATTAAGTAGAGTTTTAATGTTATGATTTAAAAGCTCTGATCAGAACAGATAAGAATTCTCGTAACCACTATATTACTATTTTGTGGTTATCAATCGTGCCAAGATAAGATTAACCTTGTCAAAAAGGATTTTTTTAAGCGAATCGAGAACAAAGTAAAAACAGGTAGATGCAATTTGAATATTGCTAATTACTAATAAAATACTTGAGTTGGGGTTCAACAAACCGATAAACGACGAAACTGTCTAAAACAGAATAATCTAAGCTAAACTCAAGCCTAAACTACGATGGCTATTATGTATATATAGGGCAACATAAGGAGGTCGATCTAGAGTTGTGCAGCCGTGGAAAGAGGCGTGCACAACCTGAACTCTGACCCTGACACGATTACAAGACCCAATAGGGTCCAAAACGGTGATGTAATATCTTATTTTAATGACTGATTAAACTATAAGAAATATTTGGTCGGGCTCATATCCATTCGAAAGAGCTCGTCATAAGCTTTCCAGAATGACCAAAATTGCCTAAAGCGAACTTCGTATAAGAGAGTTATATCTGTTTTACTAACGTGCTATCCTGCGACTTGACCAGAACAACGACCACGGCTTCGACCACGACTAGAGCTTGATCTCGAGTCTGGGTAAACTTAGCCTTCGAGGGGTGACGTTCGGATAAGATTGTGGTGCTTCTCTCATATTTCTAAGTAACAAAATAACACAAAACTTAATAGTATTTTATTCTCTACGAAGAAAATATGAATAATAAGGAACGAATTCACCATATATGTATCCGAGGGAGCCATAGATTCGTTATACTTCCCTTCTTTACAACAAACTGTCCTCAATTTACGTATATTATTGTCTTGTCTATAAACTTCTACACAAAGCAAAATGTGCAAGGAACTCTCGTTATGCAATATCTTAAGTTTTTTATCAAACAAATTGTAATTCTCTTTGAAACGATTGTACCTGATCATCACTGACCATAGTAAACATCATTGGTACAATATATGCATGTATCACTTCCTTCTCCCCTTCTTTAAAAGAAATGATATTTTCTTACTCCCCTTCTTCAAAAGAAGCGCCATTACATGGTAACCTAGTATTAATTTGTATCTTCTGTATAAAGAAAGATGAAGTAATGGTTGTGGTATATGGTAGCATCCAACAACACTCTCATTCCTGTGAACTACTTAGTAGGTTGCAAATAGGACTAGAAAAACTTAATATGACATTAATATTGCAACTGCAGTCCTCTAAATATTCACTTTCAGACACAATAGTAGAAGATTTCAGATTTTAAAAAAATTAAACTCGATGCACCGTATATTCTAATTCATCATTGTATCTACCAGTAACAAGAAATATATTCTATGATGAACATGGTAAATCAGAATTAAGTTTTAATATCTCTTCTAAATTATTTAGATCACAAAGAATATCAAATTCAATATAACCTAAAGTATTTATGAAAGATAACAATTTCAATTCTTCTTGCTCACTAGAAATGCATTGAACACGTTTAATTTCAGAACAATTTTTCATTTGTAAAACAAAGTTAACACGTTCATACACAAGTTGTGGTTATGATATAAGTGAAGCATTACCACATAACTCTTCTTTATCACAAGGAACAATAAACAAATCATCTTATGACAAAGATAAAACAACAATATGTTCCACTAATGGTTGCTTTGCAATAGCATGTGTAGTAGGCAATTTCTACTCATCAAAGTATTCCTCACCTTGTATGAGTGTAGCACCTTGTTTATTACCATTATTTTCTTCCTCAGTTGATATAGGTGCATTAGCATTTATACCTCTTTGTAACATGCATGGACTAGCAAGTGTCTCCTCTTTCTCCTTGCTATTTTTCTCATTTTCCTTCTCTTGTTTGTTCATTTTTTCTTGCAAAATATTAGTCACAGGTGGATGAGCAACAAGAGTTTCCTCCTCTAAAAGATGCACTTCTTCTTTACAAATAGATACATGAGATTGAGTAATAAATCTTTCTCTCATAAGAATTTTCATCGCTTTCCAAGTTTGTGAAACCTTTTTAGATGCACACAAATTCTCCCATCAAATGGATGCACAACTAGTTAAAACACAAGCGGCAATCCTAATCTTCCTCTTTTCACACATTCGGCATTGGACAAACATTTTCTCTATCGCTATTTCCTAATCAATGTACTCCTCGGTACTAAAACCATCATAAGAAGGAGGTGAGGAAAGGATATTACGACCTGTGGGAGAAAATGTAGTAGTAATGGTGGGGCTATTTCCCAATCAAGAAACTTCTTCTTCTCTTCATCCATTGCTTTGTTGATTTTGCTATCCTACAAAAGGTTACTGATAGCAGGAGACAAAGAGCTAGAAATATCCTCCGTTGGAACTAAGGATTTTTCGCATTTCAAAGCATAGCATGACAACTCATTATCAATAATTTTACAAAGGTCAGATTTAGTGGTAAACATAACACAGACTTGCTGATTTCAGATTTTTGCTCAAGCTCTTTTATCTCATTTTCAGCTATCTCTCGTTCACATTTCACAATTTCAGCAAAGGTTAAAGGTAGAAAAGTTATTTTCTTTCCTTTATGCATAAGGGTGTACTTATTACTTCTACATAATATGTTGCATCAGTATCAAACTCTCATGGTCATCCTACCAAAAGTGAGCATGTTTGCATGGGAACTATATCGAAATCAACACAATCATAGTATGAACCAATAGAAAAATGCACCCTAGTTGTTTGCATTACCTCCACCTTACCACTGTTGTTAAACCATTGAATATAATAAGGATGAGGATGGTTTCTTATCGGCCAGGCAAGCTTCTTGATCATATCTGAACTTACCAATTTGTTGCAGCTTCCTTCATCAATAATAACTCGAACACGATAATCCTTGACTATGATGAACATCTGAAACAAATTATGGTGTTGTAGTTGTTCTGGTTGCTCCATTTGAGTACTTAATACTCGCTGCACAATGAGGTTTCGATAATCCTACGTGGCAATGGCATCAAACACTTCCTTATGGTCGATATCCGTCTCTATGTCCATCCTCGTCACCTGCATGGTTAGCTGCAAGAGTATATTCATCCTCAACATCACTAGCACTTACATATCCACCGTCATCTGTTGCAATTTACACTCGCTGACTTAGAAAATCCTTCATGACATGACCCATTCCCTTGCATCGGTGGCATACAATTCCGGTCGAACGGTCAGAAGAAGCAACCGAAGAAGAGCTTTTGGTTGGACTCTGCACACTTACCGATTTGCTTACCTCTGAAACGTGTGACGGTGTCGGAGGTGCTGCTGAACGCGCCCTACTTGAGAAGGGGGCAGCAGACCGTGTAACTAAATGTTGGACTATTTTGACTTATCCCGGTGTTGATTTTGAGCTAGTCGTGCTTTCAAAATTGCTCCTTGGGCTCTATTGTTGTCCCTGCAATTCTTTTTCTACCAGACATGCAAGTTGGAACAATCTAGGAACACTATTGTATTCTTTATAATCAACTATGTCCTGAATTTCACGCCTTAAACCTCCATAAAAGCGTGTCATTGCAGCCTCTTCATCCTCAATAATATCACAACGCAACATACTAATTTGTAGCTCCTGATAATATTCTTCTACGGATCTATCATCTTGGTTTAAGCGCTGTAATTTCTTATGCAAATTATATTTAAAAAGGGTGGAACAAATCTGTTACGCATAGCAACCTTTAAAGCATTTCATGTAGTAGACGCCAACCCATCGATACAAACTCTATTCTACCAGATGATTGCAAAATCTCTAAATTCACTAGTGGCTTGCCTAACTCTATACATTTCAGGAACCAAATAAGCATTAAACTTCTGTTCTACTGTCATCTCCTAATCTAAATACTTTTCAGCATCATAAGCACCCGTAAAAGATGGTATAGTAACTTAACCTTAGCAAATTAATCATCATTAACACGTGGGTTATGTTGCTGAAAATGATTACCTCTCATACCTTGACGGTTGAAGTTCAATCGATTTCATTATCGTGCATCAAAGGCATCTTGTTCTTGCCTTAAAATTTCATCATCTGCGACGAACTCTTCTTGCCCATGGGTACGCTATGAGGATCCACACGCCAATGGTTTGGTGGATGATTAACCACTCGATCAAAGCATGTATTGAGCATAACGATACTATTATTAAGTTGTTGCAATGTAGTATTTGTCTTCGCAAGCTTCTTATCGATGTCATCATTAATAGCTTGTCGATGATCATCCAACAATATTGTGAGTTCTTACCTTAAAACACACTCTTTCGCATCCGATGTTTCACCTTTATGGTTAGTAGCAGATAAAAGATAACAAAAGATATTATCCCTATCAACTGCTAGGTGGTGGAAAGTGAAGTGGAGTTACACACTCTCAAGCGTCTTACCACGCTCTTGCAAGTGTTCTTACCAAACACAGCAGTTGGCATAACCGGTGGCTGGTTCGTGATACCTTATTGGGTACGAGTGTGGTAGTTGCAAGGGAAAAAACTGTTCTGATCGAGAGAAGATGTAGCTTAGACAGGCAATATTTAGTAGCAAGGAATAGCAATAATTAAAATCAGATTAACAAAGTTGAATAAAAGTCCACAGTACTCGTCACGGTTGCTGGCCCGAACACGTTGCTAGAACTAGCTCAAGCAAGTCAAAAACTATAACAGACACAAATATAATGGAACAAAATTTGGAATACAAACTAATTCTCTTTTTTTAGTTCTCTCTCTTTTTTGCACTCTTTGCTTCTTGCTTGCTTTTTTTTCGAATATGACACAAACTCAAAACTCTTCTACGCCTTTTCTAAGACCAGTGAGGTACGTGGGTCACAAACGTTTTTCAGAGAGCATAGGTATAAAGGTAATAAAAAGATACTTTCTCTTTGAACTTTGGCTACCTCTGTTTTATCTATAGTGGTCGGATCTGAGAAAGGGAGCGAATCTAACTAGATGGTCGCGGTGACTAGGTGGTCGGAGTACCTAGTCGGACCCCGATTGGGTGATCAAAGTGACTGGTCGGGACCCTAAGCAGGGACACAAACTCGGCTATAGTAGACTAGGGCAAACCGAGTAACTCGACGACTAAATTAACAAAGACTCAACGCTAGAAACTAGAACACGATGACTTGATCAGCAATAAAGACACCGACAATGGACTCAAACTCAACAACGCAAACAAAATTGCGAAATGCACAAAATAGTTTGGACAGCGAAAACTAAGATCTAAATCTTTTTTTTTTTGGCAATTTTCTGGACTCTAAGTAATGGAACTCGACGAAATAAAAGGGATAACTGAGATTACCTAATGGGCAACCGAGGCTCTGATACCACTTGATGCGCATTTGTCTGATCTTCCGAATGTAATATGATAAGTCAATTGGTAGAATTTCGATATTGATGATTCAAATGCTCCGACTAGAACAGATCAATAACCCTCGCAACTACTACATCACTACTCTGCGGTTATTAACCGTGCCAAGACGCAGTTGACCTCGCCAAAAAGACTTTTCCTGCAAGCGAAACGAAAACACAAGTAAGAACAGGTAGATGTAATCTGAATATTACTAATTACTATGAAGTGCTCTAGTTGGAGTTCAACAAACTGATAAATGGTGAAATTGTCTAAAACAAAATAATCTAAGCTAAACACAAGCCTAAGACACATGTAGATGCAATCTGAATATTGCTAATTACTATAAAGTGCACGAGGTGGGATTCAACAAACTGATAAACGGTGAAACTGTCTAAAACGGGATAATCTAAGTTAAACACAAGCTTAAACTATGACGGCTACTGTGTATATATAGGGGGGACGTGAGGAGGTCGATCTAGGGCTGTACATCTGTGGAAAGAGATGTGCACAACCTGGACTCCGACCCCGATACGATTATAAGATCCAACAGGATCCAAAACAGTAACACAACACCTTATATTTAATGACTCTGATTAAACTATAAGAAATATTTGGTCGAGCTCATATTCATTGGAAAGTGCTCATCATAAGTTTTTCAGAATGTCCAAGATTACCTAAAATGAATTTCGTATGAGAGAGTTATGTCTGTTTTACTGACGTGTTATCCTGCGATACGACCACGACCACGACTAAAGTTTGGCCTCGAGTCAGAGTAGACTTAGCCTTCGAGGGGTGACGTTCAGATAAGGTTATTCTGCGACACGACCACGACCACGACTAAAGTTTGACCTCGAGTCAGAGTAGACTTAGCTTTCGAGGGGTGACGTTCAGATAAGGTTATTCTGTGACACGATCACGACCACGACTAAAGCTTAACCTCGAATCAGAGTAGACTTAGCCTTCGAGAGGTGACGTTCAGATAAGGTTATAATGATTTTTTCATGTTTCTAAGTAATAAAACAACATAAAATTTAATAGTATTTTATTCTCTACGAAAAAATATGAACAATCAAAAACGAATCACCATGCGTGCGAGCTATGGGCTCCTCAATTACCCTCTTGGGAAAAATGTTACCCCGTTACAGACAGGTCTCTCTCTACTTGAGAAGACTTTAGCCATTAATTGTTGTATTTGATCACTGCTACCACAAGATGGTCTACTAGAGGATGGGTAAGAATCCAGCGTAAACTCATAATTAGATGCTAATTTACCATTCCATATCATAAATCATTGGATAAATTTAAGCATGATGGTAAGGATCCAACAACTATCATTTGTTAACCCACCAAGACTGTAATTCCTTGACCTCATCCCCAGCTACCGACTCCTCCTTTCTTCGTTGCATCCTCTCCCTTCATGCTTGCTGGCATAAAAGGCGGTGTTGGCACCTCTCTCCCCGTCTCTGTTGGCTTTTTTCTTTTTTGTTGCCTTTATTAACTTGTCACTATCATCACTTTTCATCGTCGAATCTATCACTATTTTTTCCTCCTCAGTGCCCTCCTCCTGCTTACGTCCCTTTGAAGTTAAGGATTAAGAGAACCCTAATCAAATCTTGTCGTCAGTAGCCGGAGCATGAATCATATGTTGAGACTGGTCACTAGCTTTTCTCCTCTATTTTTAAGGCTAGTGAATTATTTTTTGGGTTACCTTTCATAGATTAAGAAAACATGTCATATAAGAAATGTGGCTGATCGATCTTACACCTCCTCTAGATCCCATGTTGACACGCACAGTAAGCAATCTACATTTCAAAAGCGGTGGAACGAGACCACCATAAGAGACTCACCTGGTGCGTGCCACGGGGCCCAACCTAAGCCTCTCCAACTCACACATGACGCCTGTCTGCTCGCCGGAGGGAGGCAGGTGCGTGGCAGTACGCTACTGAACTTTGAAGGAACATCAGGGATGAAGAGGAGAGAGTGAGAAGCTGGTCCATCCAGTGGTTCACGAACGCGAGCGCCCGGAGTAAATGACCCCCGCGATCGCGTGCTCCCGCCAGCACTTGGCCGTCTCACAAGAGCGCGCGCGAGACCCCGCACGAACGCGAAACTGGGCGAGCGAGCGGAGGCCGCGCAATGAATGAATGAGGGCAGCCCCGGCCCCCGGCCCCCGGCCAGCGGAACTGGGAAGGGCCTTGAAAGGCGTCACCTCAACCTCGTGACCGCGCAGCGCCAGGGGCAGGCAGCGGCCGATGGATGCAGATGGCCTCTGCTCTGCTGCCCCGCTGCTGCCAGCGCCAAAGCGCCGCCTGCCTGCGCGCAGCCGTACTTTGCTTTGCCTGGCCGGCTGGGGCCCCATGCCATGTTTACGCACAGCGTCGAGCTGTGAGATATCTTGCCCATTTCATTATAAAAAATTATTTCTACAGGTAACTCATTTTTACATTCCTATTCGTATGTAATAAATAGATATTTTTTACAGACGAAAAAGAGATCGTTCGTAGAAATCTATTATCACAGAGTGTCTATAAAACCGATTTTTATATGTGGTCCTTAAGCGAACCGTCTGTAATAATCAGTTCTCAAATCTATATTTAAAAAAATTGGACCAACCAAACACGCTGTGGCTTTTTTATATCTTCCATCTGACACTTCAAACACGTTTTTTCATGTGAAATACACGCACTCCTCACCATCCCACCATAGAGCTACTACAAATCGTACCAGTATATGCATTCCTTTTGATATTTTTCATCTGAAACTTCAAACTATTATTTGAGCATCTAAATGATTTTAAATAAAAATATTTTCAACTATAAAGTTAGAGATCTCGTTGAGAGGTACAATTTTCATATAAAATTTGTCTTCATCAGATTTTGTATGAAAAAATTATGAATTTTTTAAGATAAACTATCATATATTATCACAGACGGTTCATATAAGAAATCATACGTGTAAATAGAGGACATGTTTAATATGTGAATCATCTCTGAAAATGAATGATATTTTATCTTTAAAAAATAATAACTTTTTCATACAAACTCGGATAGGGACAAATTTTATATGAAGATTATAGCTCTCGACGAGATATACAATTTTGTAGTTGATTTTTTTATTTGAAATTATTTATATGTCTAAATAATCGTTTGAAGTTTTAGATATAAGATATCAATCAAAAGGAGTACATATGCTATTGTTATTATTAGTACTTCTGTAAGCAAATCTTATTGTTGATAGTGAGAATCTTTGATCTTCTTCTTGTTAATCATGTTGGAGTTGATAGTATTCTTTTTCTTCTCGTTGTTCTTGAGTTTATTTGTATTAATAGGATTTATGGTAACAATAGCATATATATATATATATATATTATTTGAACACCTAAATGACTTTAAATAAAAAAAGTTTTCAACTAAAAAGTTGCAGATCTAGTCGAGAGCTATAATTTTTATATAAAGTTTATCGATATCCGAGTTTGATGAAAAAGTTATAAATTTTTTAAGATAAGTTATTATTTATTTTTAAAGCCGGTTTCTTATGTGAACCGTATCTAAAATTGACCCTTCATTTCTACGTACAGTTCATATAAGAAACCGTCTCTGAAAATAACTATTACCATATGCGATTTCTTATATAAATTATCTGTGAAAATAATCTTTTGCCTAAGTGATTTTTTATATCATCATCTTAAAAAAATCTCTTAGACAGTTTGTCATACAACCCATATGTAGAAAAGCACTTTAGATATTAAAAAAATAATTTTTGTTATAGTGTTCACTAGCACACACCCAAAAACCATACCCCGTCCTAATCCTAGAATACCGTTACTTCCGTTGCTAGCATGTTTAGCTAGTACTGTATTTGGCTCGACAGGTAGGCACTATTTCCCTTGCAGCTTTGCTCAAAGACGAGGGTGAGTTCAGGACTGTTCATTGTAATATCAAAAGGTAAAAAGTTAATCTCCTTCGGATGGGCTTAAGGTTCAGGGATTACGTTAGAAACTAAATCTGGCAACTTGTTTTTACTTTGACAACAGTAAAATATGTACACGAGAGATCTGGTACAACTTGTCTATAACACCACAGGTTCCTTTCATTCATTTTTGAAAATCACCGCCCAGTTTTTCTCTCTCCTTTTTGAGAGGATCAATACACCACCAGTGTATTGTGTGTGACCATCACATTTTCTTTCAAGGGCTGCGACCGTCACATGGATGAAGCACGGCCATTTACTTGGAGATATTTACCTGCAAGAATACAAAAGGGCACTTATTGAAGTACTGCTTCAAAGAAATTAATCATGCACGTACCACCGCAAACACTATATCCACACGTAATTGCTCCAATGAATTTGCTTCAAAAAAAGCCCATAGCTATGGTGGAAGAACAGTACATCACGCCTTTTTTCTTAACGTTGAAACAAGTGCACAATGAATTCAAACAAATGGTTCGCCGGAAATCCAAACTTTTTTTCAGAGTGTAGGGCCGTAGGGCCAATCAGTTTGGTCATATCCTTTTATCCTTTGGATGAAGATCTATTTCATTGCTACACTTAACGTGGTCTCACTACTAGTCATAAACCCTATAAAGTATTGAGCTCAAAAAACTAAAAAAGAAGGAAAACCCCAAAGCCAAAAGAATGAAAGGAATCCTGCTATTTAAGGGCCACCCCTAGTCCCCCAAAGAGCCACACACCCTGCCTCCCAGAAAAGCACACCCACCTCTCTCTCTCTCTCTACCCACTTAACAAACCAGGCTGTCCCCAACAATGCACACCACCCCCTCCCACACTCTTCTCCTCCCCCTTCTCTCTCATCAGATTCTCCACCCCAAATGAGTGCTGAGTTCTCCTCCTCTGCTGCCATGGAGCTTGGAGACGTGATGGGGTTGCAAGGGCTCACAGTCACCGTGCCATCCCCCAAGGAGAGTGACATGGGTCTCCTCAGGAGAGGAGGCTTCACCCAGGCTGCTGCCGCCTCCTACCCCTCTCCCTTCCTTGATGAACAGAAGATGCTCAGATTCTCCAAGGCTGCTCACACATTGCCCTCAGGTTTGGATGCCTCATCAACACATCCTTTGATCATGTCTCTTCCTTTCTTTCTTTTTCTTCATTCCACATGCAGTGTAGAAGTAGAACCAAGATGCTGCATGGCCTTTGCCTCTTTGATATCTTCTACTGCAACTCATGATAGACAGTGATATTTTCTGTTCCAATGTTCAGAAAGAAAAGCAAAAGTCAAAAGAAAACAGAAGTGCTGCATTCATGGAACTTGATGAACTCTCATGAATGCTAAGGGCCTAGCCTAGCCATAGGGATTCGCACAACACTACCTTCCACTGGGCCCCTCCCTAGCCAAGGCTGTAACAGTTCATTTGCTTTTCTGCTTGACACTATTATCTTGGCACTCCCTTAACCATATGCATATCTGCAGATAAGGTTTCTGCTTGCCTGAGCATTGGTCAGACTAAATGTTCTCCTTGTTTCATCTAGGTTTGAATTATGGAAGGCCAAATGAGCAGAGTTTCTTGCTATCTAGGACCAATAGGCCTTTTACCCCCTCACAGTGGATGGAGCTGGAGCACCAGGCTCTCATATACAAGTATATCAATGCAAAGGCCCCTATACCTTCCAGCCTGCTCATTTCAATCAGCAAAAGCTTCAGATCATCCAATAGAGGTATGCATATTCTGAACCAAAAATCTATGCTTTTTACTTCAACTAGCACTTTCAGTGAACCAAGATACAAAAAAAAGAGATCTTATTTTACATATAGAGCTGCATTTGCCCTAGCACATGTTAGGATAAAAGTGTTCATTCTGTGTAATATCTGAAAACTACAAATCATCAAGTTCAATATATGCATGTTATGTAATTGCCGAGATATTACTTTCAACTGTTTCCACACCGATATATGCCAATAGATGTAAAAGAAACAGCTCCTTATCTGCTCTCATCAGTTTATAACTAGTTAGTCACCAAACAAGTCAACATGGCATAGTCATAGAGAACCACAATATTGTCTTGGATATAAATGATATGCTTTCCTAACGCAGTGAGTTGGAGACCTCTCTATCAAGGCTACACAAATGCAGACTCTGACCCAGAACCTGGAAGATGCCGTCGAACTGATGGCAAGAAATGGCGATGTTCAAAGGAGGCGATGGCTGATCACAAGTACTGTGAGCGGCATATCAATAGAAATCGCCACCGTTCAAGAAAGCCTGTGGAAAACCAACCTAGAAAGACTGTGAAAGAGGCGCCTGCTGCTGGCGCATTGTCAAGTGCTGTCTCACAAGGTAGCTTGAAGAAGGCAAAAGTTAACGACTTGAAGCCAGGCACTGTCAGCTATTGGACAGATAGTTTAAGCAGGTTACCTATGCTTACCCTGAGCTATTTTCTGATATGAAGCAAAACTATTTCAACATCACAATCTGAATAAATCAATTCCATTTTCACTAGTGCATCACATAGTAATAGGAGGTTTTCAGCTGGTGAACCAAAAAAAGAGATGAAATGAATAAGAACATGAACAATGTTCTATTCAGGAATGCAGTGTTATAATACAAAAAAGGTTATTTCGGTTTTCAGTTGGATAATTTCCATATTGAAAAACTTTTACACATTTGCAGGACAATGTTGAGCAGAGAGAAAGCAAACAAACCAAAAGAAGACAACACTCCACTGCTGAATTCCACGAATGGAGAACCCACATTGTCCCTGCTCTCTCAACTGAAGCAACAAAATAAACCGGACACGTTCAGTCCCAAAGTGGATAGTGAATCGATCTCATCAGATTTGAAAGCCTGGGGAAGCATTAGCCAGCAGAGCAATAAGAACATTTCTTCCACACAACTGTATGATGCTGAATGCATCCAATCAGTTCTTCAAAATTTCAGCCTGGCTAAGAATGAGAAGATGGAGTCTGAGAAGAACAAATACTTTGATTCCATACTAGTTTCATCAACTTTCAATCCTGAAGAAAGTCCACGCCTAAGCTACCTAGCATCTAACATGACTCAAGTGCAAGAGGATTGCATCTCAAGTTCTTGGGAGATGCCTCAAGGTGGTCCCCTAGGCGAGATGTTAACAAACTCCAAGAATTATGAGTACTTGACCAAGAAGAGTGAATCAAGATCATATGGTTGGTTACTGAATCTTGACCACGCAACTTGAGCCCTCACTCAAGTCAATGGAGAGCTAGGCATTTGCATTTCTCACCCATGAAAGGGGACAATGATGAGAAAAGAAGGATGGCATGGCTTTGGTGTTTGAGCCATCCATGCTTGTTATCTCCCCTTTTGTTTAGTTTCTTTTGTAGTCTCTAATTAGTTGAATCGTCTGTTCTTCTGAATCTGGCTGTACCTTAAACAAATTCTAGTTTGCCTTAGATAAGATCTTGCTAGGTAGTTATTTAATGGTCTGCATTTAGCAGAAGGAACTATGAGGATTATTTTTTACATAACAGGGAATTGTTTGAGAAAGCAGCTCTAATATGCAAGGTTCCAAGGAACTTGCTGAAAATTAGAAACTAAAAAAAGGAACTGATTTGCTCATAGCCATGAGTACCGATACGCATGGGGCTTTCAAAGCCACAGCCGGAAAGGAAATCAATTTTTTTAGTTACTGCACCAAGTGGCCAATCAGTTCTACAAACAGCAACTCTTGCAAATTTTTCTACAGAAAAATCATCATAGATTAAATATTACAGTCTTACTGGCTAGTAATAACAGACTAACAGTGGTAGGAAACCGTTTGACAAGTCACAAACTATTTACCACAATCACATAGATATTCATTTCATAAATTAACAGGTATTTGAGAACTTATCACATATTCAAGACCATTCGGGTTCTAAACATCATATTTATTGACAGTTAGTCCCAGTAAAATGAAATTCGTGTCTAATAATACGATGCTAGAAAGAGACCAAGTGTTCCATGACCTACATTGCTCGTACTGATATCATCATCTAGAACAGCAATGATAATCTTAATCAACATGACATGACGAGAATACAAGAGTGTGACGAAGGGTCCGTTTGGTTAGGAGATAAAGTGGGATGGGATAGGACCGTCCCTGTTTTTAGGGATGAGATATCCTCTTTTTTATTTGGTTTGTTGGATGGGATGAATCTCTTTTTTATTTGGTTGAAGGAACGAGGACGGATGTTGATGAGAAACATCAACTAATTATATCTTTTAATTTTAAATAATAATTATTAATAATACACTAATCAACATGCACCAACATATTTTAATGTTATTCTTGCCGTAGTCATTACTAATTAACAATAAAATATACTAATTAACCATAATCATACTCTAATTAGCTCATTAATTAGCAATAATTAGTACATTAACCCTTACAAATTCTGATATGATAGTAATATGTACTAATAAGTAATATAAGCATATTAATATCATTAATCATTTTACTAATATATATAATTAGTAAAGGTGGATGATTTTATCCCTCCGATTTTGAGAGATATCTTCATCCAGCATATTAAGAGAATATTCCTTAAAAAGGATCATCCCATCCGCCCCTCGCTACTGCCCCTGAACCAACAACAAAAAATAGGGATCGCCCCCATCACATCTCACCTCGTCCCTTGAACCAAACTGGACCCAAAGTGAACCAGAACAACCACCTCCAATTTACAAACTATCCAAAAGTCGCATCTAACAGACAACCACCGAAATCATTTGGTAGACTGATTGTCACCGTACATCAATCAGGAGAACGAAACTGAGTGAAACAAATTCAATTGCACCATGGACAAAAAAAAAAGGGATCGTACTTTTCACACAATGAATAAGAGCTGCATTGGCTCAGACACGCACAAAACTCATCAAAAATTGGTCCTTGAATAAATCAAGTCTCAGCATCGAGAAATGTATGTTTTTTTGTCATCACAGCCGTGCAAAAACAACACAAATACATGACAGAAGCAAAAAAAGACAATAACTTTGGACCAAAGAATAAGCAAAACATACTCAGCATTGGCTCAGACACGCACAAAGCTCATCCAAGTTTGGTCCTTGAATAAATCAAGTGTTAGAATCGAGAAGCGTATGTTTTTGTCATCCCAGACACGCGAGAATAGCCTTAGACACTACTAAGAAATCCCAGCTGACAAACAGAAATACAAGGAAATCTATTCCCTCACCATTTATCCTGTCAGCTAGAAATACAAGTTGGCCATTTGTGGAATAATGTTGTTTGCACCTTGAATTAATATGCGAGAAACCGAGAGATTGCAAGAACAGTCATGGACATCGAAGGCCCAAACATGCATGAACAACAGGGTCAGGCACTGAAGTTTGGAGAACACAAAGATCAGGCACTGAACTGCCTTTGCCAGGAATCAGCAAGAAAAAAAATCGGAGATAAAATATCAACATAAACAGCTTGCGCAAACATGGGCGCTGCATCGGCTCAGACACGCACAAATAGGTCATCACAACTTGGTCCTTCAATGATATGAAGAATCAGTGTCAACCAAATATCCTTTTGTCATCACAGCCCCGCAGCAATAACCGCAGATGCCATCATCAAAACCCAAGCAACATTGAGGGAAAAAAATTGGCAACCATGCAGCTAAAGCAAACAAAAGGATGTGTCTTTTACTCTCAGGCTTGGGCTAGTAGAGCTCAGATTAATCCGGAGCCATTGGAACAAGAAAGATCTGGAAGCCACTGCTTGTCGAATGACCAAACTCCCGTTGAATAAATCGGTGAAGCAATCAAGATGTAAGCGAAGCATCTGGAGAAAGAAAATAAAACGCCGGATCGATTACACGATGAACCGCGCAAGAGCAAACCTTCCGCGGTCTATAAAAGATGACATTGACCAAAGATGCGTCCGAATAGATAAGCTCCGACGAAGAATTGAGCCAAGTTGGAGAGCGTTGGGAGGACCGAGAGGGAAATGCGTGTGCTTTCTGATTTGGGGATCTAGGGTGTCCAGTGAGAAGCTTCTGGAACTGGGAACCCTCACCGTTCCTCATTTGCTGAGCTTTCTGATTTGGAATTTAGGCTGTTAAAACACTCGGCCCAATAAGCCCAAGAGGTAGACTTCGTTCCCGATCTCCTTTTCCTTTCTATTTCTATTGTGCAATACAAATCTTCCCATGTTTTAAGCATCTGTGCAAATTTGCAACTCGTGGTCGTTTTCCTATGACTCGAAGAATTTGTAGTTGAAATAAACTGGGGAGATAATTGTGCCAAATTTTGGTAAAATCAAGAATGATGCCAAGATTTTGGTAGCCTCCTGGTGAAATCACACGAATTAGCATACGCAGGGGTGTGTTAAGCAATGGAGAGAACAGGACAAAGGCACCGACGAAGCCAACACCAAAGGATGCAAGTTTTATATTTTTAGGTTATTGAACCTATCCAAAACTTTAAAAAACTATAATTTACCTATCTAATCTCTCCTACTTAAAAAAGTCCTAAGGCGTGATCCATCCGCCGGATATTCCTCTGCGATTCCTTTGCCCGCCCGTCGTTCGTCCGCACTTTTTCTACCCTTCGTCCGCCCCCGCTTCTTCTGCGGGTCGCTCCGTGAGATCACGCCCAAAGCAAGATTCGCGGCGGCGCCAAGAGAACCGGACTGCCTTATCCGTTCCCTTCCCCACATCCTGGCCCGCGCGAGCCGCCTCGCCGTCCTCACTGCGCTCCTCCCCCACCCCATCGTCGTGCGCCCGCGCTCTTCGCCCTCTCGTTGCTCGGCCTCCTCGACTGTGCGCTCTTAGGCGCTGCTCAACACCGCCGCATGCCCGCATCTGGTGAGGGGAAGGAGCTCTTGTCGCTCCATCTGCGGAGAAGGAGTGCCCGCCGCTGCATCTGGAGAGGAGATGGAGGGTCTGCCACTCTCCCATCCGCCGGCGTCTCCCACCGCAACTCCTCCGCTGGTCTCCACGGCGTCGCCAGTCCTGTTACCATTGGCCTCCCAGATTTCTCCTAGGAGCTCCGTTGCGTGGATTTGTGTGGATCCTAATTTGGTTGGTTGATGGCTTGTTTGCTTTGTTCCTGGATTTAGGCGGTGGTGACCAATCTAGACAGCGCGCACGAGCATATCGACACGACGCTGAGGGAGAGCAAGTCGGTGTACCAAAGCAGGAGAGGAGCCAGATCATGAACAAGCTCACAGACCTGGTGGAGCAGCACATGAAGGAGCCGGCGGCGCTAGACGGCGCCGACGCCGGGAAGCTTTTGCTGCTGGGCAAGATCATCAACGTCCCCGTGGAGATGTAGATGCTGCGCTACTACGCGAGCGCTGCTGACAAGATCCACGGCGTGGCGTTGCACGTGTCTGGCAAGTATTAGGGGTACATGCTCAGGGAGCCCATGGGCGTCGTCGGTGTCATCATCCCCCTGGAACTTCCCCACCATGATGTTCTTCCTCAAGGTCAGCCAGCCTCCACTTTACTCCTCTCTCTCTCTCTCTCTCTCTCTCTCTCTCTCTCTCTCTCTCTCTCCACCATCTCCATCCACATATACGAGCTCCTCCATGAAACCGCCGGATCCGAAGGGCGTTCGGCGCGGCGGCGGAGTTCCATCACCAGGTGAGGCAGGTGTGACCGAAGCGACCACGAATGGCCGCCGTGGGCTTCTACTGCCTTCTCAGGTCCATAGTCAGGGCCAACCTCGGCGACTCCCGCGCAGTGCTCAGCCACCAAGTGGTCGAGGGTGGGGTGGCTGTTGCCGAACGACTCTCGAGCAAGCACAATGTAGATCGTGGTGTGCACCAGAGGGGCATGGAGGGTGAAGGGGATCAGGTGAGAGCGCGATCAAGGAATCATTCCTTTTGATTGATTTGATGCATCTTCGTGAGGATTTAGGGACATAGATTGCTGCTTGGTGATGCACCTTTGGGTTGGTTGTTGGTGTGGCTACGTTAGAATTTTGGTTAGTTTGTTTGCACATTTAGATATTATATAGAAGTATTGTAAACCTGTGATGAGATTGTATTGTAGTTACCCTCTCAGCTATCTTTGTGTCTGCTAAATTACGATGCAGTTGATAATAGCCAGTGCTTTGCATTTTGGATTATAGCCAGGGCCATCCCTTAAAAAATGGGGGCCCTGTGCAAAAATTTCAAATACACCTTAAATTCAAAGACTAGGCACACTAATGTTTCTACATAATAATTTAAAAACTTAATCATAAATGTTTGCCTTATTGTTTAAATAAGTAAGAACAACATTTGAAAGGTGAGCTGGCTTGTTTTCTTAAGATCTCTTGATTCTTTTAGTTCATCGGTAGTGACTTTTGCCAAAATTTGTTTATGGATGGCACAAATAATGTAGGGAAAACCTCCAAAATTACTTTCTTTTGAGATGCCAAAGCACTGGCTATTAACTTGGCACCAGTTTGGAGGTGACTTTTGCAGCCAGAAGCCCCTCCTACCTCCATTTGAGTTGGCAGAAATGCGTAATCTAGCAGAAATATTGTTGAGGTAATCTAAACTCACAATTCTTTAAGAATCAGGGAAAGAATTGTCTAACTACTGAACATTTATTTCTCTCCACTAACCTTTCAGGAAAATTATTTGTGGGAGTCCAGATGTGAAATGGGAAAGCATCAAAGGACTAGAAAATGTAAAACGCCTTCTAAAAGAGTCAGTTGTCATGCCCATACAATACCCGAAGTAAGTTAGCTATTTCCTGCCAAAAATGTTTCTCGGGTTAATGCTAACCTGTGGACATGATGTGTAATGTAATTTTTTACAACTGTACCTGAATTCTGCTCTTTGCTACTTGGAAGAAGGGAGTAATGAAGTTAAAAATACTATTTTTTCCTTCTTTTGCCCTGTACGATTTTCTTCTCTTTTTGAAATAGGCATTGATTTTTGTGACCAAAGATTATGATTTTTTTTATAACGTTGATGCCAGATATCATAGAATTTGGATAGCAATACTATGCAAGGGATATGAATGAGCAATCTTTCAATTCTTCACTAAACGTACTTGCACTATTTGTGCTATTTTCAGATACTTCACTAGTCTCTTGTCACCATGGAAAGACATCTTACTTTTTGCCCCCCCCCCCCCCCCGGGGACAGGAAAGGTTCGTACATGCCTACCTGTTTGATAGGCTAATCTTGAAAATTAATCTGATTCATATACCAAGTTAACCTTATAATTCCCTACACGTATTATATCACTCTGCACCGTAGTAATGGCAAATAATAATTCCCTGCATGTTGGATGCGAGTACAGGCATGTACATATGTTACTGTAGCTTTTCACTAGCTACTCAAACAAATGGTGATGTATACATGATTGGAGCAATTAGAAAAAGGAGTGAACTGTATCAGTGTTAAACTTTCAGTAGTTTGCTAATGTGACTTATTCCATATTTCTAGGTTATTGTTATTACTACTGCCAGAGGAGGCAGAGCCTTGCAGGTAGGCAGAGTAGATTCGGGTCAGTGCTGATGTTGAGCCGATGATGAGCACCGCCTACGCTAGGCGATGAGGGTGGCGACTGATGGTGGGGGTGCGCCGCTGAAATGTTTGCTTGCATGTGTACAAGTAGAACATGGAGCTGATGGAACGATGCAACAAGGTCAGCCCGAATGCTGATTGGAAAGGACCTATGCATCAAATGACCGCACTAGGAGGGACATCAAGTGAGAAGGGAATCTCACCAAGTTTGGATTTTACCTTTTCTTATGTAGATTCTTTTCTTATTCTAAGAAAATCTCCAATGACTTTGCGGCAAGGAATGAAAGGAAACCATCACATATATTCATGAATCATCAGTCAAACATGTCATCTTGGATTCATATTTTGTTGTAATAACGATGCTTTATTTGCTTTGAGAATTTGGGAGTAAGGATGGTATTTTGGTCCTCCTTGTACTCATATGTGTTGTGTTTATTAATATGTACATAGAAGCATTTGGTTTTCTAATTATTTGACTGGACACAATTTTCTACAAAATTATGAATGCTATATAATCAATTTGTTAGCTACAAGCCTTTGAGTACCTTTTACATAATGTGAATTTTTGTTAAGGTACTGAAATTTTGATCTATATTATCAAATATAGTTTGGTTTAAAGTCTTTCTTGTACACATGGAATTTCACTTGATTTTGCTTTTTAGAACATATTGTGTGATGCATTTGATAATTGTTGCATAAAGATACTAAAGGTCCAGGTATATTGTAGGGAAAGAGAGGTACAATAGCTTGAATCATAGGTACCAAAGAGAGCTAGAGCATTTCAAATATGTTTTAGACGGTCAACTATATTACTTATGAAAAAATTTGACTCTCGTTGCAAAGCACGGGTATTTACCTATGTGAGTACAATGTACATCTCTTTAACATCTTGATGTTGTTTTCAGTCCGACAATACCTCGATGTTCTTTTGCCAGGGTTGTGTCATGCTTGTCATGGTGTCATGTCACTTTTCTTTAATAATTTTTTATGCCTGTTGCAACGCATAGGCAGAAAACTAGTTAAGTTAAAGAAAAAACAAACTCAATGCTAGACAGAACTACCCAAAGTGCTAATCCAAAACTAACCAATAGTTACCCGCTTACATCCCTCCACGCAATTGATGCTTGGATCTCCCCCACACGGCCACACATCTCATTCTCTGCCATGATCATGAAAGAAATAGACACTGCTAAAAGATATCCATACCAGAAAGCAGAGAGCCTCTCAAACAATTGAAGAATAAATACTATGAGCTCCATGAATAATCCAAAGCATGTGCATTGAAAGATTTAAAATCACCAGAGAGAACTGGCCACCAACTCAGATCCTCATTAGAAAACGACCAGGACTTGGTAGTTTGATCCTATAGATTGCATGCAAAGTATCCCAATAATATACGTGACATTGTGACGACGAATGCTACCGTGAAATCTCAATCGCAGTCTTCGACGCAAATATCCGAGCAAGATACGCATGAACAACGCGTAAACAATTAGTCCGAATAAGAAATCACCCAACCAATGAAGAAACATGCATGAGCACTCGAAAAGATGAGAAAGCAATAGACATTGGCGATGCACGTATAACCTAAGGAACCCATCTTTTCATCGGGCAAAGGCTATGTAAACCTCGAATTGATCTGGGAGTTTCGCTTCACAGAAGCCACGACCATTGGATCTTGAAGCCACGGCCTGTCGATGTGGCAAGACTCCGGGGAAATTAACTTTTTGCCACTGTCTTCGATAGCCATCCTTCAATTGCCACCGAGTAGATTCATTTAACGTATTTGTCATTGGAGGGAGATGAATACTCAATCGTGTGCCATTTTTGCCTCCTTTTCTCACTTGGTAGGGCCATCGGGAGCTACCGACGTGGAACGCTAAGAGAAATGACCGCTCTGCCTCCGGCTCAAGCGTGCATATGCAGCACACATAAGAATGTGTTCGGTTCGATCGAGCCACTTCGCACTCACCCCTGTGTTCTTCTTCTTCCTCTCGCCACTCCCTTTGCTTTCCACCCACTGCCATGTCCCGGTCACCGATTGGATCGATGGAGTTGTCGAGCTCCAGGATGAAGCACCAACGGTTCAGCGCGTCAGTGAATCCGATCAGGGAGGAGACTGGCATGCCTTTGATTCAGTGCCCAATGTGCCACAAGGAGAGGGTCTTGGAGCTCACGTCAAAGACCGATGAGTATTCCAGAAAGCACCAGGTTAATTTCTAAATAAATCGTTGCAATGAATTGATTATATGCATTTTGGTTTATTGGTTCTTATGGTTCATTGTGTGGCGATTCAAATTTGAAGTTCTCTCAAATTCGAATCCATTTTAGTCTTCTCGGCAATTTCCTAATCCAAATCCCGATGCTTCCAGTTCAAATATTACTCCTAATTCAAATACCATTATTTGAATTAATGCCAAGTTCAATCATTTGCAAATCCAATCTAATTCAATTCAAATCATTCCTTCAATGACCATTCATCCGTTTTTGAATTCAAATACGTTTATTCAATCAGCATGCAATTCGAATCCTCGTTACAAAGTCTTGTCAATTTCTAATTCAAATCCAATTGAATTATGCCACTTCAATTCATATTTAAATCCTCATTCCGAAATCATGTCAATTGAATCTCATTTTGATTTACTCTGATCCATTTTCAATCCAATTCTCGTTGCAATATCTTGTCAATTCATACCAATCCGATTCAATTCGAGCTATTCAAATTGAATTGCTATAAATTCATTTTGAACCCACCTACATTCATCGAATCATCACACATTCTATTTACACGTTCAAATACATCCATTTGAATTATACAAATCCAATTCGATTCGATTACATTCAAATTGAATCATTCAATTTCAATTTGAATCTTTGCAAATACAAATACAATTCAGATACATTTATTTGAATAATCACACATCCTTTCACAAATATCTCTCTAATCTCTCTCTATCAATCTCTCCCTCTTAGATCTTTCCCTCTCTCTCCCTGCCCTCTCTCGGTTCTCTCCTCTCTCTGAGCACACCGAACAAATCAGCAGCCCATACCCTGCTCCCCTTCCCAGGCACACTGCGCCAGCCAAAATCACCGCCGCCATTCCCTCCTCCGTTCACACCAGCCAGCACCATCCCTCTGATCTTTTCCCAGGAAGCAAAAGTCATTTGCTTCACTTCCTCTGCTCCTCTCTCTCAGTCAGCATACATACACACAAGCATACATAAACACATGTGCTCAACCATGGCTCCTCTGCCTCTCCTCTTCGCGACACAACCATTCCAGCCCTCTGCGCCCTGGGCCGCAGCACCCCTGCGCCGTCACAGCCGCTATCGTGCGCGCGCCAGCCACTCGACCGTGCTCCAGTCGCCGCCGTATCGTGCCGTGCTCTCCTCCGCTGAGCCTCCACCGCGCCGTCTCGGCCGATCGGCCACGTCCAGCCAGTGCGTCACCGTGGCCCACCTCAAATCTAGCCGACCGCACTGACCCAGCCGTGTCGTGCCACCCACGCACAGTCGTCGTTCGTCACGGTGAGCCCGCCTCCCTTTCCTCCGCTCTCCCTTTGCGTCAACCTGCGCTGCCCATGCGCGCCAAGCCGCCGCTGTCGTGCCCCTCGGCC
Source organism: Phragmites australis (assembly GCF_958298935.1). Lineage (NCBI taxonomy): Eukaryota > Viridiplantae > Streptophyta > Magnoliopsida > Poales > Poaceae > Phragmites > Phragmites australis. Next base: position 12,294,008 of record NC_084924.1, read on the forward strand.
GTGCCTCCTGCGCCGCCATCCGCGCGCCGCGCACGCTGCCTCGCCGCGCCCAGCCGCGCCGCACTGCGCACAGCCTTGCCCACCCGTGCGCATCGCCGTGCTCCCTTTTCTCCTTCCACTGGTGCCTCCTCCTCTCTCGCCGGCACCGCCGCTTCTTCCGCCGAAGATGCGTCGCAACCCCTCCGCGTCGCCGCGCCGGGGGCGTCCTGCACACGCGCCGCGCTGCTGCGCACACCGCCAGTCTCGGCCTCTCCTCCCCAAGCTCCGGCACTCACCTCCCTCTCTCCCAGCGCGCCGCCGCCCATTTCTCCGGTCTCACTCTCTCTCCTATGAGCCGCTCGGGTAAAAAGGCCACCCGACCTTATCCTTTCTCCCCCCCCCCTCTCATCGCCATGTGGGCTCCACCAGCCCCGGTCCATGGCCATGGGTCCACGGTGGACCATACGAGACCTGAAGGGCTTGATGGATCATATAGAAAAGCCCGGCAGGAAAGGTGTTTGGAGGATCTCGGTATGATTCGCTCCTCCGCTTGCAACGGTTGGAGGCTGAGCATATCGCATGGGTAAAGTTGTACAATCTCTGCAGAGTATAAACCTATTCGAATAGCCGTGTCCACGGTTATGGACATGCGACAGCAGTAACCGTTTTGACTAGACTTCAGGTGCCTGTGTTTTGATGAGTGAGTGTGTGGACTAGATGTCCGTGTGATGTGATTCCTGGCTCGATCCACCAGAAGCTGTGTGGTACTAGAGGTACACCAGATGTGATAAAAAGGGACTGCAGAGTGAGGTATAGCCCCTCCCAGGACCAAAAACCCCCAGATACAACTTGTTGCCCTGGTTTTGGTTTTAAAACTATTTCGACAGCTTTGCTACCAGGTTACCTTCTAATACGTTGGTGACTTGAGGTGATACTCAGTAAACATGGCCAAATGGGCCGTTCGTGCCGGCCCGGCACGGGCCCAACTCGGCACGGCCCGGCTACGGCACGGCCCAAACAGCCCATCTACAGTAACGGGCCGTGCCGTGCCGGCCCGTGTGCCTTCCTCTCGGCCCACGGCACGGCCCGTCGGTGACCGTGCCGTGCCAGGCTGGCCCGGGCACGATTTCGGCCCGACGGCCCGGTCGGCCCGACGGGCCGAAATAGATAAAAAAAAATATAAAAAAAATGAAAAAATACATAAAAAATATATAGAAAATAGATAAAAATATAAAAAATAGATAAAAAATATTTAAAAATAGATAAAAAAAATATTTAAAAATAGCTAAAAATTAAAAATATAAATAAAAAAAAATAGAAAATAGTGCCGGGCCGTGCCGGCCCGTCGTGCCGCGCGTTCGGCCCAGGCACGGCCCGTGGCGTCGTGCCGTGCCGTGCCTGGGCCGTGCCTACAGTGCCGTGCCTCGGGCCGACCCAGTAGGCACGGCCCATTTGGACGTCTTTAATACTCAGTACCAACAGAAGATGCATGCCTTTGTTTTCAAAAGCTTTGTTACATTTATTTCAAAAGGTTAACAGTAGAGAATATAACTAGATACCTGTATAAAACCTGCTTTACGCTTAAAACTATGATGTAAAGTCTTATCCTTGAAATATCCATTAGGCATTTATCAACCCCTTGAAGTAGTATAGGACTTGTTAAGTACCTTCCATACTCAGTTTTTTTTGCTTTCAGATTGTTGAGTTGGAGATCAATCTCAACCCAGATGAAGTCAAAGAGAAGAAGTCTAAGGTTGCGTCTGCACCCGTGTTGCCTGTGGCATTGGGTTGCATCGTCGTTTCGCTCCGCTGCGCTGTAGGTTCTTCTGCCTGGCTGGTCTGCTGTGGATTTTTGTCCACTGGATCATCTTTTTACTTTTCAGGTATTTATTTTACTTATTTGCATCCAAAGTATGTATTTGATATCATTCTGTTAAATTCTGTGTGTATCAGCTACTTGATCCAGGGACTGATACAGGAGGCACAGGGGAACTCGGGTTCGGGGTCCTGACACCTCCGGCCTCCAGCGGTCAACTCACATGATGATCAGTGATGCGTCAATCGGGAACTAGGGAGAACCATCCCGAGCTAGTGCCACCAGTCTCACAAATGGTAGCAACCCTGCTATGGTCAACCTGCGGTTCAAACAATTTAGAAAGTAATACCTCCAGCTTTAGTTGTATGGAACACATGTAACTATTAATTACCTGGGTACCTAGTGTGGGTCTATGGGCCAGTAGTGGTCTGTTGTCCGAAGGCGAAGAGTTGAATGTGAGACAACGTCTCACAAATGTGATCGATATTTACCATCGATCACTGGACCAGTAAGCATAAGGTCCATCATTCCTACAGTAAAAGTTTAACAGAATAATAACAATCATAAATAACACACAGATCAATCATAATCACGCTAATATTACACCACATGGTCCAAATATTACAACACATACCTAGTTGTCCGAATATTACATAATATAACAACATGCCACTATTACAAGAGTTGAACTATTACAAGAGTTGAACACATGTTCACGTTATGGAAATACCACTGCGTACCACGAGTAATTCCCTCCACAATTACCATCAATGGAAGTGACATATTCTCCTTCATTATCCAATTGTAAACCCTGGTGAGGTTAGTTGTCATAATTCCATAACGTGAACCATCAGTGTCTGCAATGAGTGTCTATTTCTCCAATCGTTCATGTCTAATCAATTCGGAAAAACATTTAACCCTTATTCCACCCTTCCTCCTCTTGGTCACACTTTGCAGCTCAAGTGGTAAAGACTCAAAGCTCTTGGGCTCCTCCTCCCTTAGTACATATGGCTTTGTCGGTGACACAGGAACCAAGGGTCCCCGAGTCCCGAGGCCAGATCAGCAGGTTGCCACATGGCGTCCTCCCGCGGGGATCATCTCCGTCAGGTACGAGAAGACTAAGTCCCGGGAGAGGGTGCTCGGGGTCATGAATGGTGGTCCTCGAGTACCCGAGTTCCCCGATGACCCGAGAAGACCAAATGCCGGGAAGAGAGTGCTTGGGGCCATGAACAGTGGCCCCCGAGCACTCAAGTCCCCCGACGACCAGAAAAGCTAAGTACCGGGAAGGGGGTGCTCGGGGCTGCGAACAGTGACCCCCGAGCACCCGAGTACCCCGAGGACCCCAGGAAATTAGTTCCGGGAGAGAGTGCTCGGGGTTGTGAATAGTGGCCCCCGAGCACTCGGTTCCTCGAGGACCCGAACAGTCAATTCCGGGAGAGAGTGCTCGGGGCCGTGAACAGTGGCCCCCGAGCACTCGGTTCCCCGAGGACCCGAACAGCCAATTCCGGGAGAGAGTGCTCGGGGCCATGAATAGTGTCCCCCGAGCACTCGGTTCCCCGAGGACCAAGAAAGGGCATATCCGGGAGAGAGTGCTCGGGGCTGTAAACAGTGACCCCCGTGCACTCGGTTCCCTGACGGCCTAAGAAGTCCTTCACCGGTGGTCCCCACCGAGGTCCAACGGTGATGTGTCAACTAGTGAAAGGCCCGATGTTGCATTTAAGAGGGCGCTGGCCCGTCACTTCCAACTACTCCTGCCACGCTCGGTGTCAGTCCCTGCCACGGCCTGGCAGGGAGGCGTGGGGACATGTAATGCACGGGTCCCATCGCGGGACATCCGGCGCGCCTCGAGATAGCATCGCGAAGCCCAAGGTGCCCCGCCTGCCGTCCTGCTGTGTAAGGTATACAAGACCGAGCGGGCACGCCGGGCTGTTCAGTGACTGCCCGGTGGGCCCTCTCCGCAGCGCCTGTTGCACAACGGCATCATGACGAACAAGACCGGACGGGGGCGCGTTTTCAACCCTCCCCGTCACTTCGCGCAGTAGCCCATGATGGTTGCTTTCTATTTATGGCACCTGTCGGAGGATTAACTCCTGTCGCAGGGATCTTGAGGGACCCCTTTTTAGAGATTCGGCCGGGGGGATAATCCTGAATATGTTCGCCGGAGAAATAAATGGGTATGAATGCGATGACCGGTGGGGTGGAGTGACCTAGTGCGGAACGGAGTAAATGCACCGGCGTTTAGACAGGTTCGGGCCGCACGGGGGCGTAACACCCTACTCCTGTATGGATACTATAAATGCCCTGAGAAAGTCCCTCAAGAATGTTGCTAGTTACAAGAATGTTTATCTATCTTAGAGCCTGGGGCTCCTTGTTCTTCGGTCTGTGTGTAGCCACCGGTTTTGGGTGCTCTCGATCTTCTCTTCTCTGCTTGTGAGCAATTGTTTCCTCCTCTCTTTTTCGTCCGTTCTGCCGATTTTAAATACCCGCCGGCAGTAGCGTGCCCTGAACAGGAGGGGGTACGAGTTCCGAGACATCATAAATGGAAAGAGCGTCATCATTACCTCTGGGCGAAGCGACCGGGGGTGGAAAATGCGTCCCACGCCCGATCGTCCGTCACCATAAATGCACTGGCAACGGGCGCCATGGAGAGGGCCCACCGGGCAGCCGCAGAGCGGCCCGGCGTGCCCGCCCTGTCTTGTTCCCTTGCCACAGCAGCGCGGCAGACGGAACACCTCGGCCCTTATGACGTTATCCCGAGACGGTCCGGATGGCACGGGATGGGACCCGTGCATTCAATGACCCCACGCCCTTCTGCCAGAATGTGGCAGGAACTGACACCGAGCGTGGCGGGAGCAGTTGGAGGTGACAGGCCACGCGCGCTCTTTAAATGCGGCCTTGGACCTTTGACTGGCTGACACCTCATCGGTGGGCCCCTCGGGGGCCACTGTCAGGGGGCTCTCTGAGTCGTCGGGGAACCGAGTGCTCGAGGGTCATTGTACACCTCCCCGAGCACTCTCTCCCGAGAATGCCCTTTCTTGATCCTCGGGGAACCGAGTGCTCGGGGGTACTGTTCACCTCCCCGAGCACTCTCTCCCGAGCACACTTGTACGGATCCTCGGGGGATCGAGTGCTCAGGGGCTGCTGCACACAGCCTCGAGCACTCTCTCCCGGAACTTCCTTCAGTGGGTCCTCGGGATACTTGGGCGCCCAGGGAGCCACCGCTCGCGGCCCCGGGCACACTTCTCCCGGTACTTAGCCTTCCTGGTCGTCGGGGGACTCGGGTGCTCGGGGGTCACCGTACACCTTCCCGAGCACTTTTTTCCCGGCACTTAGACTTCGTGGATCATCGGGGGACCGGGGTACTCAGGGACCACCTACTGTGGCCCTGAGCGCCCTCTCCCGGAACTTAATCTTTTTTACCTTGCGGAGGAGACTCCGCGGGATGGCGCCATGTGGCGAATTGCTGGCCTGGCCTCGGGATTCGGGGACCCCCGGTTCCTGATTCACCGATAATGCCTTGGAACTCGCGCCCTCCCTTTTTAGGCACGCTACCGCCCCGGCGGGTATTTAAGGCGGGGCGGGCTCCCCGGTGGAGGGGGCGGGTTGACACAGAAGTAGGATGAGTAGACAGACAAGGAAAAGGTTGAGGACAGGAAGCCGAGGAAGAAGACAGAGTCTCAGTACAAGCACAGAAGCTGAGATCACCAAAGAACAAGGAGCCCGAAGCTCTAGGCTAGACAAATATTCTTGTAACCAGCAACATCCCTGAGAGACATTCTTAGAGCATTTATAGCACACACACAGGAGTAGGGTGTTACACTCAGTGCGCCCCGAACCTGTTTAAAAACCTCCAGTGCATTTACTACTTCTGCATCCGATCCTTCCATTCCACCCGCATCGCATTTACGCCCATTTATTTCACCCGCAAAACAGATTCAGAATCATCCCCCCGGCCGAATCTCAAAGGGGGTCCCTCCGGATCCCTGCTTAAAGAGTTCACCCTCCGACAACTGGCGCACCAGGTAGGGGGGTTGCATCCCTGAATTTGTTTTGTTTTCCTGCAGAAAAAATGGCATGTGGCCATTGTCTCCGACGCACCGGCTCCAGCTCCAGTCAAGAAATGGAGCCCCTCGCACAGGAGGCCCCACTCGCTGCTGCTCCTTAGCAACAGCCCCGGTCCGCCCGCACGGCGCTCCCCTCTCATGGGGACCATGGCGTTGGGCCCAGTAGGGCCGCCGCCGCCGTTGCAAGCACACCACCTAACCCTCGGCAAGCCGCAGAAACTCCTGCCGCGAGATTCACGTCTGGACAGCGCCGGGCGCCGTTACGGCGAAGGCTTGCCTTCGGCGATGCCAGTCCTGGGAGAGCGCTGCTTGCGGCGCAAGCTCTCCTCAAGCACCCGCTAGTCCAGGCAGCGGGGGAAACCCCAGAAGGCCGCTGGCTCCAGGAGGTGGCCGCCCTGGTGGGCACGGCACACCGTCAGGTGTTGGCCGAAAGCTCCCGGGCTACCTCCCACCGCGGCGCAACCAAGGTCGATCCATCCTCAGGCGGCGGCCGAACCGGCCGGGGGGCCTCCAAGCGGAGTGCTGCCCCCTGGCCACTACCGGAGCTCAGGACCTCCGCTTGCATCTCAACGAGCGGAGGGCCGTCGAAGATGCGCGCGTCACCCTTGAGCACCAACGGGAGTCCCAGCATGAGACCGAAGCTGGGGACCAAGCCTCCTCCATGCCGGCCCATGACCACCGGGGCTCCCCGGCTCGCCGGCGTTCACCGCCCAAGGGCGCTGCCCGTGCAGCAGGGTACGGCACAGGCTGCCGCGCCTTCACCGGTGAGCTCCGCCGGGTCAACTGGCCCACCAAGTTCCGGCCAGAACTGCCGGAGAAGTACGACGGGTCCATCGACCCCGTCGAGTTCCTCCAAATCTACACCACCGCTGTCCAAGCTGCCGACAGCAGTGAAAAGGTGATGACCAATTATTTTCATGTAGTCTTGAGGGGCTCTGCTCGTTCTTGGCTTATGAACTTACCTCCAGGAGAGAGAGAAAGGTGGCGGGTGGGCGACCAACAGAGGCCAAGGTTGGATCGGCTTCGGACGCGCGGTAAGTTTTTTTTCTTTTTTTCTTTTTCCAACCAAGGTAGATATGTTATATTTAGGTTTAAATCTAAAGTAGGTAGTATGTAGAAGTATTTTGTTTTACACCCTCCACCTATCATGGAAGTTTGATTTTCAATCTTAAATCATGTCACATCAGTAAAAATCACTACCACGATGTGCTGATATATACTGAAATTGGAGTGGTTTGGGTGCAGGATACTTTATTCAATTTTATCACTTGAGATTATAGGATGCCTAGTTTTATAATTTAAAGTTAAAAATCAAAATAAACCTTTCTTTTTCAAAATATCATACAAAATACTAAGAGGATTCTGTGTGTCATCCCGTGCGGCTGTGCCTCCAGCGACGCCTAGGCGAGGGCCAATGGTACCCCGCCACGTGTCCCTTGACATCCCAGTGGCAGCGGGCCCGCCTCCCTCCACTTTCCGTAGTACTCGTATTTTTGACAGTATGACTCCCCTGCGCGGCTGCTTTCCTTTTCGTCTCCCTCCCTCCGTTCTATCCTTTCCTTCCGATCGGAACTTCCAATTCCGATCCCCCTCGCGATCGCCAACTGCTTTTTTTTTTTATCGGCATCGCCAACTACTCCTACTGCTATAACCATCGCTCCCCAACCCCAAGTCCCTAATACAATCTCCGTGTCTCCTCGTCGCTCTCCAGTTCATTGCCACCGCGTTCGCTGCTGCAGCCCAGGTGATCGTTCAGTTGCCTTCTCCATTCATGGTTCTAGTCGCTAAACCCTTTTTTGGGGGGTCCTCGATGGTTGTGCAGGGTTTGCGGAGTTGATTTCGGGCGGCATTGGTGGATTCGGCTTCGGGCTGCGTCGATTTGGTGGGTAAGGCTGCTTTTGAGATTAGGATTAGTTTGGGAAATTTGGAGTTCCTTCGTGCGGAGTGAAAGTGAAGTGCGCGGCATTGGCGCCGTGCCGGCTTTGTCTACTCGACAACTATCATTCTAACCGCTCATTTATACCGTCTGCGTGAATTGGAGGGGGGCGGCGATTGCGATCCTGGTGATCGATTTTGAATTTTCAGTGCTTTGGGGGTCACATATTCTTAATCCGGTGTATTGAGTAGACTCCATGGACTGCACTCTTCTAGTTGGTGAACTGGTTTTCAGTCAAAAATGGAGATAAAAGACTAACTGGATTCAGATGCAGAACAAATAACATGAATCATGAAGTGCTTAAGGTCCCGTCCAAGTGTTACAACATCCTTGTAGTAGTGGACTTTTTGTCCTCTTTTTGGCAAAATGCAATGGCCGGTTCTGCTTTTCTCTCTAGATTCCTCATGTTTCCAATGAGATTTGGCAGATATTCCGTTTTGTACTTTTTTTATGCTGCAGTCAACCTCTTCTATATCTAACTGCAGGGTTTGTTTAATTAAGCACTTTTGCCCTAGTTTTATACCGAGAATGAACCATCTCCTTTGATCAATGTTAACTATTATTCTTTTGTTTTTTCAACGAAAGAGATCTACATTATGTATTTAATACAAGAGGTGAGATCTACATTATGCTTGTAACAACAGAGGTGAGATCTACATTATGTACCCAATAAGGGAGATGAGCCTCCCAGTAAAATAACACTGAAGACCGCAAACACTCAACTGATAGAAGTAAAACCGTCCACGGAGCTACCTAAGCTAATTTTCTTCCAGGTTCTCATCTCATTGTTTCATGGATCCACCATTTATTTGTCGAAAAAATAGATAAATGGAGTTTGCTTCAGTACCCCACCTTGATAAAAAATGTTTATCAATGCTAAATATATTAATTAAGGTTGTATTAGTAGTTATAATAATTAATCAGAAAATTACTCGGTAAAAAGTTAGACAAGAAGTTAAAATTCAAACCCCACCCTGTGTAGGCCCATTTCAAGCCTGAACTCACACTGAGATACTTACCCCTAATTTATCTGTCGATTGTCTCCTACCTATTCACAATAGGCTGCACACCATAACTTTAATTTCCATTTCGTACTGTCTTAGTGTCGTGCGGTTGCTTCAATGGAAGTTCTACTCCATCGTTTCCAAATGACAGAATATACTTAATATCTGAAATGAATCTTTTGGGGCTTGATTTTAGCTTGGATCCAGTCGGGGGTTTGAATTATTGTTGCTGGTGTGTTGATACAATCATTTAAACTCGTTCACATCATCAAAGTAGGAGTAGATATTGGAGATATTGCAATAACTACACTCTTGTTTTCCACAATGGATAAATATTCTGAAACGAAGCTTCCCAAGAGGACGGAGTACTGTTTTTAGCCTTTTAGTATCCATGCTTATGTGTTGATTTATTTGGTGCACATGAGAAGAATGTGGTGTCACATTTTATTTGAAGTCACTTCTGTAAGACTTGTATATATGTGAAATTTCAAGTATCATTCTTTTCCTGCAGGTACAAACATAACTAGGCTTTTGTATTTAGATGACAGGGTTGTTGGACCTCACATATTTGTTTTAGAAAGAGATGAAAGTCGGTGGCCTTCTGACCTCTGCTGGAATCAACATTGGTCTCTGTGTACTTTTTCTGTCACTGTATTCCATTCTGAGGAAACAGCCACAAAATGTCAAGGTCTATTTTGGGAGAAGGATTGCTGAGGAGCACAACCAGCTCCGTGAGGCTTTTATCTTGGAGAGATTTGTTCCATCCACTAGCTGGATTGTGAAAAGTCTGCGGTGTACGGAGGATGAAATCTTAGCTACTGCTGGGTTGGATGCTGTTGTTTTCAATAGAATTCTAGTATTTAGGTACATACATCTTTACTTTAACATATTGTGCTTCTTCAGTTTCTGATTACTGTTAAAAGTATCCACAGAGAATTTTGAAGTCGTTTGTCTTTGTGTCACTTGAGTCCATCAGCTTGTATTTTGGTCTAGAAGGTTCACAATGTTACTTCTAGAATGACAAGCTCACTAATGTGGCTTTTAAACTGCATGGCTTTTCACCTCTAATGGTTTATTGATGTGAGTCACGTAACTTTCCACCTTACAACTGGCAATTTCATGAAAATAAAGTTATATGGAAACAAAAGTCAGAAATCAACGTAACTGGGAAATTAAATAAAATAAAAAAATTCAGGGAAAATTTACAATGTACGAATATAACAAAAATATTAAATATCATTTGCATTGTCACATGGTTTGCATATGTGGTGTGACACCAAGGGCTAGGCCTAGTATCACCATTCATGTCACTTGTCCGATATCTGTATGGATCGACAGGAAGGTGAAATAATTAAACAATGCCGAACCTGTGAGATTAAAATGCAACTTGATAGACTTAGCTATTTCAAGTATGTCCATTGCAATTTACTCTACTCTATCTACTTCTATGACACAAGCACTTATTTTGGTCATTGTTTTTGGTGGATGTGGGTTATTTCTCTCAGAAGTCATAACTGAAATGTCAACATCTATGTGTAATTCAAATTAAAAGGTAAGGAAACTTGTGGCCTTGGTAGGACATAGCAAAACCTTTAGATGTGCTTCTGCCTGGTCCTGCCTTTTGTTATGTTCCTGTAGTTTTTCAATTTTTTAGTCTCAACATACAATGGCACATTCTGATATATTTTATTTTCAACAGCATACGCATCTTCTCCTTAGCCGCCATTCTTTGTGTATTTGGAGTCCTTCCACTGAATTATTTTGGACAAGATATGCATCATGTCTGGATTCCTGCAGCATCATTAGAGACATTTACGATAGGAAATGTGCAAGAGAGATCAAGATGGTGAGTAGTAGAACTTCTCTTATGGTTATAAGGCGGCTAACGCCAATAATTAAATATGACATCTTATATATATTATCTTATGTTGATAACTGATTTTGTACTGCCTTCTGTTTTTGCTTTTGGTCTCAGATAATTATTTCTGTTTTTATAGTTTGTACTGATCACTGAATTATTGACGCCTATATTTTAGAAAATTATACATTCTCTTGGATTTTATTTACATGCTAGTTATAACCGCAGGCTCTGGGTCCATTGCGTCATACTGTACATCATATCTGTTGCAGCTTGCCTTCTTCTATACTTGGTAAGATCAAGTAGTTTGGCCTTTGAAGGTCACTTAAATATTTTTCTATTACCTTATGTTTAGGAACTTGTTTATATTATTCTGTGTTATTTCTTAGGAGTACAAGCATATTGCTAGGCTGAGGCTATGTCATGTTTCTCGAGCAACAAGCAATCCTAGCCATTTTACTGTCCTTGTTCGTGGAATACCAAAATCAAGTAAAGAATCATTCAGCAGCACCGTTGAGAGTTTCTTTACCAAGTACCATGCATCAAGTTACCTATCTCATCAAGTTGTTTACAAAGTTGGGAAAGTTCAGAAGATAGTGGTAAGCAATACATTCAGTCATATATCATGTAAAATTACCAAATTTCTTTTCTTATTTGAGGAAATATAAATGCTGCTGCTAGAGAGAGTCCTGATGTAATGTTCTTAGTTATGGGCATGGTAGTACACTAAATATAATTTATATATAGACCTCATCATAATAATGCAAATTAAGGATCTGCCCTTATAGCAAATGGTAAATAAAAGGTTGTGGTGTGGTGTATTGTGGGTTTGAAGCTCCATTCCCCTTAAAACAAAGACACAGCCCCTCGTGTGTTATCTGAAATCAGCTCAGCAACATTGCAAAAGATATGCAAGTGGAAAACAACATAAAATGAGATTGACATGTGGGGCCTATGGCTACTTGTCAGTGAGACACCAATGTTATTTCCTAACTTCTTATTTTTTTCCTAGAGCAACACAGAACCTTTTCTAATCAGATCAAGCAGGATTACAGTAAGCAGTTAGCTTGGCCACTGCCAACAAAAAGTTTGCATGCAGTTTAGCCAGGAGCATCTATGCACAAAAAGTTTGCATGCAGTTTAGCCAGGAGCATCTATGCATATTTCTATTAGCCTGTCTAGCACATTCATGCGGCACCCTTTACCATCTGCTAACATGGAAAACAATGGAACTATCAGAACTCCTGCTAAGCTCTTGCGCATAATTCTTGTAATTCTACCGAGCTGTTTGCCCTTTTCTTACATGATGTTATGTTCTAATTAAGAATATGCTCCGTTACAATTGTAGCTGGAAATCTGGCATTGTCTTTTGATGGGTAGATTAAATTGACGAAATTCAAATTTAATGTTCATGTGACCAGAGGCTGTAGCATAACTGAAATTTGTGACAATTGAACTTTACGATGTATGGCAGTTCATTTCCTCTGTGATCTTCAGTCCCTTATCCTGAAGGGAATACTTTTCATATCTTTGAATAAATGCCGTCATTGCATCTTCCATATATTATTGCTGTTCACAGTAGTATTTTTATTCTTATGTTTACAGAGTGGGGCAAAGAAGGCTTACAGGAAGTTCAAACATTTCAAGGGTGCAACAGTTGATCAGAAATGCAGACCAATTACATTTCGATGTTGTTTTTGTGGAGCGTCTTCTAATTCATTCCAGTTGTTGCCCATTGAGAAAGAGAGTGAAAAGCCTGACGTGAATGATTCAAGCTTGAGCCTACCTGATGAGGTCAAACTACAAACAATTATGTTGTTTTTTTACTATTCTTACTGAATTACTAGTAATTTAATTTTGGTGGAGCTGAACACAGGTATGCGGTGCTGCTTTTGTATTTTTCAAAACTCGGTATGCAGCGTTAATTGTAGCAGAAATTCTTCAGACATCCAACCCTATGAGATGGGTCACTAGTTTGGCTCCAGAACCTGATGACATATATTGGTCTAATCTTTGGTTACCCTACAAGCAACTCTGGATCCGGCACATTGCTACACTTCTGGGCTCTATTGTTTTCATGTTCTTATTTCTTATACCCGTGACATTTATACAAGGTTTAACTCAGCTGGAACAGCTGCAGCAAAGGCTCCCTTTCTTGAGAGGGATATTAAAAAAGTAAGTACTATTACAACTCTCCTTTCATTATATATGTGTTTTCTTACTTTTATTAGAATAAAGTGTGTATCGTATTCCAAATGACTCAATTTATTAGTTTGGATATATCTATGTTGAGCACCTGATGGGTATATTCTAGTTACTAATTACCGGGATCGGTCTAAGGGAAGAACGATTCCATACCATATATTGAGCCAGGAATTAATCTCAATATACAGAGACTTAATAGATGATAACATTACACAATGTTATAACTTAACGTAAGAATTCGTTATTACAAGGACCTTCGAGGGACAAAAAGCAATAAAACTCCCACAACTAGTGTGATCTTTATTCCCACATCTCCTACAGATAGTCGACGTAGAGCATCACCTAAGAATGCACCATCTTCAGGATAATCCTCAAAACCTTCCCCGATTGAGTCTTGTGATTATAGCAAGTGTGAGTACGTCTTGTACTCTATAAGTTGTGGTAAAATATGAAATGAAGGCATTCACAAGAATAAAGCTCGTAGGGGGTTCATTTGCATAAAGGCAAAATTTAACAAAACATTTAATAAAGCGAAAGTAAATATATCAACGAAAAGCTTGAGAAGAGATGACCCCCTCCCCGCTCGGCGCCACCCACCTTCCTTAGCCCATGTCGGCTCCCACTCTGGACGAGCTCAGCAAGTAACAGCTATGAATATAAACACGTCTCACTTAGATCAAAAGTATTTGGGAGAATAAACATTCTTCTCACATCAACCAGAGAAAACACATGGTTTTAAAGAAATTATCATTTCAAAATATTTGTCGAGAAAGTAACGACAAACTTCAACCCAGTCTCCCACAAAATATGGCATTCAACTCCCAAAATTCTGTATTCTCCAGATATCATAAAAAAAATATATGAATGCCATGATGCAACTCCATTTGAGAGCTGGACGATGCCAACATCTCATGCAACTCCATGTACCGGTACGAATCACGCACGATGGCAGTGATCGGCCTTTATCACCATATGAAATGCATATGTATGCATGTGAATTGACGTCAATTCTTAGTTTCCTTTTGAATGACTCATGATAAAAAACCACAACTGATACATGAAGATAAAGGTACAATCCAACTTAATAAGAAAAGCATGGATTTAAATAATCAAAGGCAACGTCATCCATGATTTAAATGAATTAGAAAAGAAAACCATATACTTCAATTTTTTTTGCAAAAGAAGTAAGACATGAATATAAACATAGCACGGAATCACACCCCCACGTTACTTGCTTTTTACCAAAAGCGACGAAGAAAATTCGATCAAGAACGCCCAGAAGTGGTGCCACCTGTACAGGTATGTTATTAGCACTAAAACACATTTAAAACACATAAAATATGAAACGTCAACCCTACGTCGGAAAACGTCGCGTCTACGCCTATATTTCGGAAAACCGAACAGACAATTGTATCACATGAAATGATACACTATTTCCAATTCAGAGTCGAACTAAAATTCTCACTAATTAGACTTCGCTTCGATGAATTGAACGCTTCGATGAATTGAATGCTTCGACTCGGATGTCGTATCTTCGAATCAATAACGATTATCGAAACGAATCAGACTATTGATCATATGAAATGATATGACAGGAATTGATTGATTTGATTTAATCAAACCACAATCGTCCAGGAATTACTGAGAAATCGCCTTCGAAAGATTGACGACGAATCCGACGAAATTCCAAAATTTCCAACTTTTACCTTTTTCTTTTTTTCTCTTTTTCTCCTTTTTTTTCCTTTTCTCTTTTTCTTTTCCTTCTCTTTTCTTTTTCTTTCCTTCTCTTCCTTCCTGGCTTTCTTCTTCCGCGCTGCTCTTCGGCCGGCTGGCTGCTGCTTACTTCCTCGGCGATGCACGGCGGCCAGCAGCGGCGCAGGCGCGGCAGCGGCAGCTCGGCGCAGAGGCGGCAGGACGCACGGCCCGGCGCGATGGAGCAGAGCCGGCCTGGCGCGACGGCGGCGCACGACAGGCGGTGGCGCGGCGCAGCGGCGCACGACAGGCGGCAAGGCGGCGGCGGGAGCTCGGCGCAAAGGCGGCAGCAGCGCACGGCGGCGAGAGAGAGAGAGAGAGAGAGAGAGAGAGAGAGAGAGAAAGAGAACGCAGGCGCTCGAAAGCTCTGGATGGGTTGGGGTGCCGACCGATCCATCCGGCCTTATCTGTTGTTTTTTTTTAAACAACGAACGGTCTAAATTTATTGGGCTTGCTATGGGTCACAAAGTGCCCGGAACGGACATATGAATAGCAAAATGGGTTCGTCTCGACGAGATGAACGCAACCACAGTCTTCGGTCGTCCATACGAGCCACGGATCAAAAGGTCAAAATTCGGTCAAATCTCTCTATGTTTTTTTTAAAAAAAATTCAACATTACAAAAATTAAGGATCTTCTAGTTCTAAGTGTCACAATGTGATGAAAGATACTTAGAGTAGATATATGTTCATTTCTACTATTTTGACCGTACTATAAAGGGAGGCTAAGTATTATAGCTTGAACTAGTTGGGTCTAGACTTAGTTGGATGCACATTTGTGAAAATCTAGTACTAGGTATCTCAAAGAAGTTAATGGGTGAGAAGTCAAGAAGTTAGTGCTTAAAGTCGATTGAATTGGATGAACCTCAGAGTTTTTGTTCTCACCGGATTGTCCAGTGCTGAAGGATTTGTACTCATCGGACCTTATTCCTGTTCTGAGGAGAAGCTGAATGACCTCACCGAATTGTTCGATGATGGTAAATATGTACACCGAAGTGTTTAACAGAAGGGATATTTTCTGAGGAAAATTAAAGTTAAGTACACCAGATTGTTCGGTGTTCAGAGAAAATGAACACCTGAGCATTTAACAGAAAGTTAGAATTTTCGAAGGAATTGGAATTCAAGGCACCAGATGGTCGGTGTTGAGATGTGTAACACACCAGAATATTTTCAGACTTGGTGTCTCGATGCATGGGAAATGAACTCACCGGATTGTTCGGTGATGTGGTATGGAGAACACCGGAGCTTTTCAGGCAACGACTAATGACAGCTGGTAGGCTAGCTTTTTAAAAAGGTTACTCACTGGATTGTCTGGTGTCTACAATAGTGCGTGCACCAGACCATCCTGTGTTCACAGAAAGTGTGGGTGGTTGGACAACAGTTAGATTTGGACCTCTAGCCTATATATGCCCCCTTACTCAGTTTCATTTCTTTTCTTACTCTCTTTTTATTCCGCAATTTACTTATAGCATCTACTTTCATGCAAGTTTCAATTTCGCAATTTATTCTTAAGTTATATGCTTGCATGCTTGTTCTTCATGTTCTAACTTGCTTGCTCGAGTAGTTGTATTTTCTTCTTCTATGCTAAGGTTGCTTTTTTATTCTAGAAATCGATAGTTGTTTTAAGGTTTGATTACAGCTCTATTCACCCCCCTCTAGAGCCATTAGATCCTTTCAATGTGTTTACCCGGTATGGTTTCACTGCCACGTGAATAACACCTTAACAACGGAAGCCCCCTCTTGCGCCACACGTCCATACGGATTCAAGGAAATCACATTCTGTTCCCCGTTCCACCAACTAGTCTACACTATGTTGGCAGAAAACTAATTAGTTGGCTAGGCTACACCCATACTTGGCTTGTGATTGTAATGTAAAGTTTGGTCCGATCGCACCATGAATCGGTCCTTAATCAAATTGAGCAAGACTACCACCTACCTGCACTATGCAACCCAATCCATCCTCAATTTCCATGTTGCTAAAAACATTATCACCAAATTTTAACTCAAGTTGCACAATACCATTATCATGATTATTATTTAAAGTGTCATGATCAAACTCCCAAACAAGGCTAAGCATTACTACCCTTGATCCCCCCAAAGCCGAGACAACAAGGTAGATATGAGGAAACTAAGTCAAGCCTAACATAGGTTTTCCAACAACATCTTTTAGCATGCAACTTTGCAAAACAAAAGTATTTGGAAACATAGGAGCAAAATGCATCAAGGTCAACTTGCCTTTTCCTTGTTGCTCAGCGGGTTCCTCAAACTCCTGATCTTGAAGTCCTGCAAATTCCTCCTCCGGGACGTTGGCGACTAAGCGCAAAATAAAACAAGGCAATAAACACAAAAAAAAACAAAAAAGAGCCAAAAACACAAAAAAAAAAACAGCTTAATTAATTATTTTAATATTTTTGTGAATTATTGGTGAAGGAAAAGATTAGATCGAAGTTGCAACGGTGGAGATATGACTTGAAAGGATGAAATAAAGGTGTAGGAATTTTTCTAGAATATTTTGGAGGTTTCTAGAATTTTCTAGTTTTTTTAGCAAGTATTTGGAATTATTTATTAGGAATTAATAAACACTGAAAAGAATTAAAATAATTATTCCAAATTATTTTACTAAGAAAAACCTATTTATTAATTATCCTAATTATTTACTATTTTTCCAAAATTAAAACATTAACATAATTATTCTAGATTTTCTAAAATTGTTTACATAATGAAACAATTATTTTAAATTTATTTCCATTTTTAAACACCAAAAATATATTAAATATTATTAAACTGAGTTAAAAACCTAAAACAGAATTAAAAACATTTTAATAAAATTGTTCTACTGAGAAAACATTTTTAAAACCTTTTTCTAATTTACCCAATTTTTCTATTAAAGAAAAACTCTAATTATTGCTCATGCTGACATCACTATGCTGACGGGGCTCACATAGGACAAAAGCACCGATGAGGCATGCTGACGTGGCAGTACATAAACCAGAGACGTCAATCGCTGATCCGACGGGCGAGATCTAAACGCGAAAGGGTATTCTCTACTTATAATCCTAACCGAATACTAAAATCGGACGGCAAAAAAACATGCCTACATCCACTCCGGCTCGGGACGACGTCGGCGACGGCTGGGCACGGCAGCGCACGGTCGGGGTAGGGCGGAGACGACAGTGCGCGTCTCGGGAATCGACGACGAGCAGTTGAAGGTGTCGCGAAGACGATGGCAAGTCCGGTTGGGGAACACGTGGGTGTCGGGGCAGCTCGTAGCGGTTTGGCGACAACAAGGCACCACAACGGCAGTTGGAACTCGGCGGGAGCGCTCTCGAGTGGCGTTTTCACTCTGGAAAATGGGGGAAAAGGAGGCGGAGGCATTGGTGATGCTTAAGGGGGGGGGGGGGTCTCGAGGGGCTTATATAGCTCGAGCGCGAGATTCGACTTCGGCTAGGGTTCAGGTGCCGGTGGCAAGTCCGCGATGGATTTCCATGATCAAGCTCTAATCCCTTATCGTGATTCCTTCTCCTTCCTTCTTCTTGGCCAGGCTTTCCATGTGTACGGTCGCGGGGTGGTTTGCTTCCTTCTTTGGGCATAGGATTGGCGCAGTGTCAAATACGCTATAGAGAGAGGAAAGGAAGGGGAGAGGGGGAGGTGGAAAGAAAGTCCGACAGATGATCCTAAGCGCGAGGGTGAGCACGGTGTGGGTCGGTGGCATGCTGTGGCTCAGAGGCGGGGCACTTGAGCGGGTGGGAGTGGAGACGAGCCGAGCGGCTTGGTCTGTGTGGCTTGGGCGTGGGAGAGAGGCGGGCGCGCACGAGGCCGAACCAAAGGGAGAGAGAGCCCCCCGGGGGGGGGGCGGTGTTAGGTCGGGCTAGGAGAGGGGGATCAAAAGGGATTTTTTCTCTTTGTTTTTTCGTCTTTTATTTCTCTTCTATTTCCCAACCTTCTTTATTCCATTTATTTATTTTCTCTTCAATTTTCTTAATCATATTAATTTATTTATTTGATTTGGACTAAAGAGGCTTTAGGAACATTGTTTAATATTTTTCTTGAGAAATTTTTATATCACAAAAATTGGGCTGTTACACTAGTGAAATGGGGAGAAAGCAACTACACAACATTTCTATGAAAGTTGATAGTTACTTCTGGCCTTCTATTCTAGCATTGCTCTGTAGTCTTTTATTCATCATAACAGCAAAATATATTGACTATTATTTTGCTTGCAGGAAATACATGACCGAGCTAATTACTGGATACCTTCCCAGTGTCATCTTGCAAATATTTTTATATACTGTTCCCCCAACCATGATGCTATTTTCTACTTTAGAGGGTCCTATTTCTCACAGTGAAAGGAAGAGAAGTGCCTGCTGTAAAGTATTGTACTTCACCGTTTGGAATGTCTTCTTTGTCAATGTCTTATCAGGTTCAGCAATTAGCCAACTGAATGCTTTATCAAGCCCAAAGGACATTCCTATGCAGCTTGCTAGAGCAGTACCTGTACAGGTGAATCACATGTTTGTTTATTTTGGCTATAAATAGGCAAAAAAAATGATATGTTTTAATCACGCACATGTGCACAATATTTGTTTTTATTGAGTTTTCTTCAATAGTTCATTGCAAATTATTGAGGATTTTATTTCCATTTCAGGCTACCTTCTTTACCACCTATGTTCTGACTTCAGGATGGGCTAGTCTGTCATCAGAACTTATGCAACTCTTTGGTCTCATATGGAACTTTATAAGAAGATATATTCTGAGAATTAAAGAAGATAGTGATTTTGTTTTCTCATTTCCCTATCACACTGAAGTTCCAAAAATTCTCTTGTTTGGACTATTGGGCTTCACATGCTCTGTACTAGCACCTCTAATCTTGCCTTTTTTACTGCTGTACTTCTTTCTCGCCTATGTTGTGTATCGCAACCAGGTGAGAAACTGGGGATGAAATTCTGCTTGGAAGTCCATATGCAAACTTTTTATGCATTATTATGAATGCTGTCAGGAGAATATGTAAAATTTAGGTGAACATGCTGTCTAACATATGTTTTAATAACAAGTAAACCTGGAATTTTGACAATGACATAACATTCTTCAAGTTTCATATTTTAGGTGAAAAGGCAACCAATGTTCTGGATATGGTTACACATGCTTTCATGGCCTCTATATATGCTTCTTATTGTATCCTATATGTAATTTCCTTGTATTGACAAAAGAAACTTCCTAATACCTAAACTTTCATTTAGTTGCTTAATTTGTAGTGTAAAATTATTGAAAACATTTGTTTCCTAGTTAGTGAATTTAAGTTTGTATAGAACAAAATTTTGTAAAAATCTGTTTTTGTGCTCCTGTGACCTAATGAGTTAGCTATTTTTTTTTTCAGTTCCTCAATGTTTATTGCACAAAATACGACACAGGCGGTCTATATTGGCCAATTGCACACAATACAACAATATTCTCCATCGTCCTGACCCAGATCATCTGTCTTGGTGTATTTGGCCTCAAAGAATCCCCAGTAGCTGCAGGCTTCACTATACCTCTTATCATCCTTACTCTTTTATTCAACCAGTATTGCAGAAAGCGTCTTCTCCCATTATTCAAGACTTTCCCTGCACAGGTTAGTATAATTTCCATAATAGTTTATAGAAGTTCATCTATGTGTAGCACGGAAGGATCAAAGTCCAAACATTGGGCACGCTTGATTCTCTTGCCTACCCTTGCGTAGCCTTGCCGGGGCAAAATAATCCTTAACAGTGGAGGAGAGTCAATTTGGCTCTCTTACAAAAGCAAGAGCAAGGCTAGGCAAAACTTGGCAAGGTAGCTAAACACGCCCTTATTGTTCACCTTGGTGCCAGTTTACTTTGTTTAAGCTCAGCTGTGAAGTTAGTAACTTCTGTTTTTCTTGTTTTGCATACGGCAAAGCTCTCTGTAGAAGCTCTATCTATTAGCCACTTCCAATGAATTTTCTTATCATGAATTACTCTCTCTTCCTCTTCTTCTGGGCATGCACAGGATTTAATTGTCATGGACAGGGAAGATCAACAAGCGGGGAGAATGGAGGACCTTCATCAACGTCTTCATGCTGCTTACTTCCAGTTTCCTGACACTGATGATATCCCTTTGGAAGGAGTTCACACAATTGGTAAAGATGAAGATGGAAGTGGCACTTCCGGTGAATCTAGCTGCAAAGAAAGTGCTGATCAATCCAGCAGTGACCTATCTCACCCAACACTGGAAGGGCTCCCTGTCAGTCAGCTACGAAATGCGGCGAGATCACTTAGTTTCATTATGAGATTGCAGAAGAGAGGATTATCGGCATAGCCCATTCCTTCATCGCCCATGTAAATTTACAGTCGACAAACCACTCACATTATATTCATAGCACGTACAGGGGAAGATATACGCAGAAATGGAAGGGAGCATCACCCGTTTGCAAGGGTAGAAATTTTGATGTGTCAATTGACGCCTGAATGACTTTTCAGGTCGTTCATGTTCTATTATACAAGGAAAAAAAATACTATTCTTCGATTGATTCTTCAAACATACAGTTTTGCATTTCATCTCTGGTTATGTTGTCCATTACTTGTGTAAAAGTAGTGTTCCCCTTTTGCGTTCAGTTTCTTCTGCGCCTAGTTTTGTATTTACTGCTGTTTATCAGATCTGTTATTGCTGCTGCAAGCTATTCTCTGATCAACTACAAGGCTACTACCAATTTGGTCATGAAGAACCTGTGGGACTAGATTTTGGCGTGCCCATCTCTGAAGTGTGCGCGGAATGGGTTCCTGAACCGTGCCGTGGCGGCATGGAAGGGAAAGGAGAAGCTGACGGGAATTCCTCTGCGTCAGCACAGCAGGGCAAAAGCGATGGAATTTGCAAGCGCGGCAAGGCGATTTCACGGGAAACAGCGGCACGGCATCGGAGGGTAAAGAGAGAACTAATCACCCATCATTATTCTCAAAGCGAGGTTTACATAACACGACAAAACAAATCTAACACACAATCCTTGGTCCAGGAGCACACACGCAAGCCGATACCGCCGGGTCCAGGAGCAGCGAGCGCGCGCATCGCTCACAGGATAGCGCAGGTGGACGTGGAAGAAGAGGACGACCCCTCCGCGGCGCCGTCGGCGGCTGCATTGTCGCCGGCCGGGACCACGCCGGGCCAGTCGCGGCAGGCGCAGTGCTGGCCCTCGGGGATCTGCCGGTGCACCGACGCGACGTGGCGGCCGCACCCCGCCCACGTGGACTTGCCGCACGCCCCGCACTTCACCTGGTAGCACATGGCTTCGGCTTCCTCTAGCTTCCCCTCCTCCGCCTCCGACACACCAAGACAGGCAGCTGAGCTGCTTACTGCGCTGTGCTGCTCGATCGAAGCTATGTGAAATCTGAATTGATGCGGGGATGGCGGAGGCTGGAAGACGGATGGAGAGGAATATTTATAGACACGCGCGACCAATCCTTTCGACCATTTCCTAGCCATTCCTTTCCTTCGCGTGGTCCGTTTGACAACTTTGTTGTCCGCTTTGGCCAAGAATCCAACGAAACCGATGCCGGAATACAATACGTACCGGTACGGCTGCTGGCCTATGCTGACACACGTGTTTAAACAAAAGAAAATGTAACGGCATGTCAACAAAGCTGGCGTTGTTTCTAAGAAGAAAATGTTACTTTTTTTTGGGGGGGGGGGGGGGGGGGAATGGATGTGCACGCAAGGCCACAGAGGATCCGGCCAAGCAGGCAACTCATCGCTTACATCACGCGTCCTGCTTGAGCCAGTTGGGGAGTATTGAATTCACGTCCCAATTAATTTCTTTCGTACGGTCAACATGTTACATGCCCCAGTAATCCGTTGACCCCAAGCAGAAGCGGTCCTTTCTTAGCACCTGCCAATGCCGGAATTAGTAACATGACAAAGGGAGTCTGTTGTACACGGAACCCGTTCAAGTTGAAGTTCGACGACATCCACTAGCAGACGCCCAAAATATGTCAAAGCACGTGCTTCGAGCTTTTTAGACCATAATGTGACGATTCAGGCGTCACGGCCACACATGAATCAAGAAGGCAGCCATATGCGAGGTTGGCCTGGGCCCGTTTCAAACCTAAGCAAGTACTCCGCTCCGTTCTTTTGTTGTTGTTGTTATTTTACACTTGTGCACGGCTGTTCTGGTAAGCTACAGTATCTTCCTATGCCTTTGCTTGAATAGCTGTCTTTTTTTGGATTTGTATGTCACGGAGCCTACTACTGTAACTACAGGTGAGCAGAAGATGCGGGCGCAAGCGCGGAACGGGCTGCATCAGACACCAACTCCATCTGAAAATGCAGAGAAGGCCCGACGTGTCAATGAGCGCTCCAGACGGCCAAATGTGTGATACTTAACTGACAAGTGGGTCCAGTGACAATTGGCTGTTACAAACTTAAAACGATCTAACGTATGAGGAAGATAGTAGGAAGAGGATAGACGAAACTAGAACCTCTGAACCGGAGCTACCTTCTTCTCCGGTGAACTTGCTTCCTCTGTATCCCTCTAATGAATCTATCCAATCTCTCCCTCCCAAACCTCTTCTCTACTTTAAATTGGTGAAGGATTGTAATATTATATAAGGACAAACAAAAAATAACACTTTGCAGAAACTAAAACAACAAGTAAAAAAGAACATATGAAACTATATGTGCATACTCCTTCTGTTAAAAAAATACAGGGTGCTACCAAAATCATTTCCAACTTCAACATTGCCCCGCCCAAGTTCTTTAGGGTTACTACAGAATTTGGGTTCAAGAATTCATTATGCCCTTATGCTTAGTAGCAGGTTGAGTTGGTGATAGACTGACGGTAAGTACTGACTTCGAGGGTTTTGTCTTGGTTGTCCGCTTTGGCCAAGAATCCAACGAAACCGATGCTG
This sequence comes from Phragmites australis, assembly GCF_958298935.1. NCBI lineage: Eukaryota > Viridiplantae > Streptophyta > Magnoliopsida > Poales > Poaceae > Phragmites > Phragmites australis. The sequence goes on from NC_084924.1 coordinate 12,317,511, forward strand.
GAATACAATACGTACCGGTACGGCTGCTGGCCTATGCTGACACACGTGTTTAAACAAAAAGAAAATGTAACGGCAGCACCAAATAACTCCATGTCAAACAGATAGTAATACAACCAAATCAAGCTGGCGTTGTTTCTAAGAAGCAAATGTTACTATTTTTTTTTTTTGGAAATGGATGTGCACGCATGGCCACAGAGGATCCGGCCAAGCAGGCAACTCATCGCTTACCTCACGCGTCCTGATTGAGCCAGTTGGGGAGTATTGAGTTCATGTCCCAATTAATTTCTTTCGTACGGTCAACATGTTACGTGCCCGAGTAATCCGTTGACCCCAAGCAGAAGCAATCCTTTCTCGTCGAGTGCTCTTTATGGCAAAGGAATTAGTAACATGGCAAAGGAATTCTGTTGTACACCGAACCAATTCAAGTTGAAGTTCGACGACCTCCACTAGCAAACGCCCAAAATATGTCAAAGCAGGTGCTTCGAGCTTTTTAGACCATAATGTGACGAACAGGGTTTACGGTCGGTAACCCAAAAATCGTGATTACCGCGGTAATCGCTTAAATTTATAAAAAATTGAACAAAATTCATTTGAATAAGTTTAAAATTTGAGAAAAAATCGTGATTTTAGCCGCTCGGTAATCGGTCGAATTGGACCGGTTACCGAGCGGTTTTTGCGATTTATCGAGCGATTTTATCAAATTTTTCATATTGTCGGTAACCACTTGGTTTTCTCGATTTATCGAGTGGTTTACTCGATTTTAAGTGAAGTTAAAAAAAACTCTAAAATTATCTCAATCTTGTAAAATCAATAACTAATTCATCTGAGCTTTAAATCAAGTGAAACAAAATTTGTTGTTTTTCTTGTAACATGATCTACATGATAAAAATATTTATACTCATAATAAAGTTCAAAAGTTTCAGTGAGAAAATGTATTTGTTAAACCAAATTAAATGCATAGTTTACTCTTTGCTAATCTAAATATCATGAAACTAATTTTGTTAGTCTTCTTATATGATCCTATGTCTTTTAAAAATACATGAACTCATTAATTAGTTATTGTAATATGTATGATTGTATAAATATGTTACGACTAGATTAATTCATAACTGACCCATCACACGTCAAAAATTAGTGAAACCACTTTTATTAGTTTATTTATACTATGATTTACATAGAAAAAATAATAGTAGACATGAAAAAGTTAATTACAGTGCTGTTTCTTAATATATTCACTTTATGCTTGTGAACTTTGTAAAAATCATAGAGAAATTAATAAAACTCTTAATAAAGTGAAATCAATTTTAAAGATCCTCTTAAAATACGTTTTACACAAGAAAATATGTGTTTGCATGTTAAACTTTTCCTTAATATGAGTTAATAACTGAGCCACACGCTTCATTTTTTTTCATTTTTTCAAACTTCCTCCCTGTAGAATATGATGCAAATGACATTATTTTTGAATTTTTTTTCACAGAAGACCTTAGAATTGTGTATAGTTTTTTTTAAAATATTTTTTTTATTTTTTTTTCAAATTTTTTGAATTCAAATTCGGTTACCGTTCGGTTCTGAAATCGAGCCGGACCGAGATGGCCGGTTATCACGATTTTTACTCGGTTACCATTGAATTTTTGAACCCTAGTGACGAACCGGCAGTTGCACGGTCGCACGAGTTACGATTCAGACGTCACGACCACACATGAACCAAGAAGGCAGCCATATGCCAGGCTAGTTTGGGTCCGTTTCAAACCTAAGCGAGTACTCCGCTCCATTCTTTTGTTGTTGTTGTAGTTGTTTTACACTTGTGCACGACTGTTCAGGAAAGCTACAATATCTTCATATGCCTTTGCTTGAATAGCTATGTCTTTTCTTGATTTTGTATGTCACGGCGCCTACTACTTCGACTATAGCTGAGCAGAAGATTCGGGCGCAAGCATGGAACATGCTGCATCAGGCGCCAACTCCATCTGCGAATGCAGAGAAGGCCCGACGCATCAGTGAGCGCTCCAGGCAGCCAAATGTGTGATACCTGGCTAACAAGTAGATCCAGTGACAATTTGTTGTAACAAACTTAAAACGATCGAACGTGTGAGAGATAGGGTAGGAAGAGGATAGACAAAACGAACCTCTGAACCGGAGCTATCTTCTTCTCCGGCGAACTTGCTTCCTCTGTATCCCTCTGATGAATCTATCCAATCTCTCCCTCCCAAACCTCTTCTCTGCTTTAGACTAGTGAAGGATTGTAACATTATATAAGGACAAACAGAAAATAAGAAATAAAAAAGAATATATAATATATATGCATACTCCTCCTATTAAAAAAAAATACATGACGCTACCAAAATCATTTCCAACTCCGACATTGCCCTGCCCAAGTTCTTTAGGAGGTTGAGTTGGTGACAGACTGACGGTAAGTACTGATTGTGAGGGTTTTGTCTTTGTTGGGGGGGGGGGGGGGCAGAGGAAGATGGTGAATGACAATAAAGCACTTAGGTTACAAGGTGACAGTTGGATAGGGAAATGACGGTAGGGCAGATTGGAGCTAAGTGCTATTAGAGTTTGACCAATTTATAGTATGGGATGAGGGTAGAGGGATAGTTGGATAGAGATGAAGTACACAAACATTCGTTTATTGTTGGTCTAGTATAAATAAGCATTGAAGTGCTCATTATCTGTTCTACGTTTTACCAATAAACTATAACAGAAATTGGTGGCCATAAGTTCATTTTGAAAGCTATGTCTCTGAAACAACATATTTTTCCCCCAAAGTACTTTCAGGTCCTATTGTCGCCACTTTGGGATCGAGTTGTCGATGGGAGAAGCACCTTAAAAAAAGAGTAGCACAATTTAGGAATTATAGAGAGCGGGCCATATGCTAGTAGATAGATAAATACACATTATTCAACAAATCCGCAACAAAGCTCGGGACAACACGACATGTATGACTGGACACAATCCTTGGTAGCACGACGGCCACACACGCGTCGCGCCGTGCGTTCCGTGATCGTCCGGGTGGAAGCGGTAGACCCCTCCGCGGCTGTCCTGGAGGCCGTCGCGGGGGAGGCGTCGCCGGCCTTCTTCCTGTCGACATAGCTGCTAGCGATGGTGTTAACAGCTCTGCTCGCGATTATCTCGAAGCTCGATGAGTTGCTGTGGTGATGGTTGTAGCTGGAAGAATGGAGCCGTGTGCTTAGATCATTTTTAACGGATTTTATTCGTGAGCTATATTCTTTTTAAAACATATTTGCTTTTCAATGTTTTAATGATTTTTCTTTGCGATTTCTTCTGCAAAGGATTTTTAATATCATTTTTATTACTCGAGTTTTCTCTTATTTTTTTTTCCACAAATCACCTAAAAAGAAGTTGTTAAAAGTAAGAAAAAAATAAAAAGAATAGTAATGAGAAGAAAAATAAAAAACGAAATAAAAGAGAAAATAGTTGAAGATGACGTTACGCGGAGACTCTCTGACTCGACCAATCGTTTGGACGCCCTTCGCTTGGTCCACTTGACAACATTTCGGGCAGTTGGGGAATATTGAATCCTTGTTGCAAATTCCATTCAATCCTTTAACATGGCCTACTTGGTCGTGTACATCCGTTTGACCGCACCGGACACGGTACTTTTCTCCTTTTGTTCGTGCTCTTTCAGACCTACCAATGGTAACGAATAGCCTCTGAACTTCGTTTCAAGTACAAAGCGAAGGGAGTCTGGAAACGAAGAACCAAATCCGTTCAAGTATGAAGCTCGACGATCTCCGCTTGCAGGCGTTGAAAATCTGTCAAAACATTGCGTGGGCCTTTTCAGACCAAAACCTGACCAATCGTATGCAGTTTGCTGACAGTTTTTTCTGTTATATTTTAAAAATAAAAAATTGTAAAAGTAGATGTCAATTTGAAAAAAAAGAAGTAAAAATAGACATTTGTCGTCCGTTGGAGCGACAGTCAAGTTAAAAAAAAAAGGTAAACATGTCGTTTTTCTAACAGGTGACATGTTTAAAAATAAAAATACTTAGTTCTTTTACTCTCAAAATTCAAAATACTATTAAAAGTACTATGAAAGATTCTGAATAAAATAGTGGTATAGAAGATACTATAATCTTGCTCTCCAAAAATTCTGGCAGACTATGTATAATAAAATTTATTTTTTTCTAGTTGTACGGATCTTATTGGAGTTGAATTTTTCTATGCTAAATTATACCTATATACCATATTTTTTTTTTAGAAATTTCATGACTATTTCAATAATTTTTTGAATTTTAAGAGCATTGTAATGTTGTATTTTTATTTTTTAATGTGTCATCAGTTGGAAGGATAACATGTTAATTTTTTTAAATTTGTCATCCGTTGAAAGAGTGACAAGTGCATGTCGCCTTTCCATCAGGCGAAAGATGACTATTTTGTAATTATTTTATTTTCAAAATATAAAAACAAAAAAAATCTGCAACTCACAGGAGCCACGATCAAGGGTTCAACTTACCGTTTGCCGGTCGGTTACCGAGGTTGAGCGGTAATCGAAAATTCGCGATAACTGCGACAACCGCTTGAAATTTGAATAAAATTCAGATAAAATTCGTTTGATAAAATTTAAAATTTGGAGAAAAAAATCGTAAAATTGACCTCTCGGTAACCGGTCGAATTGAACCGGTTACCGAGCGATTTTCTCGATTTATCGAGCGGTTTTATCGGTTTTTCTGCATTGTCGGTAACCGCTCGGTTTTATCGGTAACAGTTCGATTTTCTCGATTTATCAAGCGGTTTTCTCGATTTTCAGTGAAGTTCAACAAAAAACTCAAAAATTATCTCAATCTTGTAAAATCAATAATTAATTTATCTGAGCTTCAAATCAAGTGAAACAAATTTTGTTGGTTTCCTTGTAACATGATCTACATGATAAAATTATTTATACTCATAAAAAAGTTCAAAATTTTCTACGAGAAAATGTATTTATTAAACCAAGTTAAATGCATAGTTTACTATTTGCTAATCCAAAAATTATGAAACTAATTTTGTTAGTATTCTTACATGATCCTATGTCTTTTAAAAATACATAAACTCGTGAATTAGTTATTTTAATATGCAGGATTGTGTAAATATGTTGTGAATAGATTAATTCATAACCGACCCATCACACCTCAAAAATTAGTGAAACTATTTTTATTAGTTTATTTATAATATGATTTACGTAGGAAAAATAATAGTAGACATAAAAAAGTTAATTACAATGTTGTTTCTTAACATATTCAATTTATGCTTGTGAACTTTGTAAAAATCATAGAGAAATTAATAAAACTCTAAATATAGTGAAATTAATTTTAAAGTTCCTCTTAAGATACATTCTACACAAAAAAAAATATTTTTGCATGTTAAGATTTTCCTTAACATAAGTTAATAACTAAGCCGTACGGTTCAACTTTTTTTATTTTTTTCAAACTTCCTCTCTATAGAATATGATGCAAATGATATTATTTTTGATTTTTTTTTCACCAAAGGTCTTAGAATTATGTCTAGTCTTTTTAGGATTTTTTTAATTTTTTTAATTTAAATTTAGTTACCATTTAATTTCTGAAATCGAGTCAGACAAGATACTCAGTTATCATGTATTTTGATCGGTTACTGACGAATTTTTAATCCTGACCACGACTCGACAAAACCAAGAAGGCCGACACATGCGAGGCCAGCCTGCTGGGCCCATTTCAGGCCTAACCGTGAAGTACATCTATCCATGGTCTGTTCTCGTGAAGCTGTATCCTTTCAGGATAAAGGAATCTCGCGAGGCGGCCCATGTAAGCCTAACGAGTGTATCAGGAACGAACCTTGTTGGAAGGAAGCCTGTGGCAGGGCACAGTGGCAGGGCCGGTCGTCCTGTGCATCTGCTGGGGTCGGCGGAGGGTGAAACAGTCGCCGTTGGTACGCTTTACGGTGCGCAACGGCGACGCGCGCGATGGAGGGAATCCGAACTCATGTTCCCGGCCGGACCCGCCGGCGGGTGGCGCGTCGCCTCGGGGCGCAAGTGTGCCGGGATGGGATTGGGAACTGTTGCCGCAGTTGCTGTCGGAGGGAAGGCGCGCACTGACGACCCCTTTTGCCAACTCCAGCAGAGTCTTTAAATTTGTAAATTCCAATGCTACAGTACTTTTGCAGACTGTAGCACTGAAAAATAGTATCCAGCGGTACAATGCGCTACAGTGTTACAGAGAGGTTATGGGATGCAATTTTTGCGGAGTACTGTAGCAGTACTGTAGGGAGGACAACACCGACGTTGGTACTGTAGCAGTACTGTAGACATAGGGTGACAGTAGATCCGTGGGGGAGGAAAAGAGTAGTAGAAGGTAAGAAATAGAGTAGCTGTTGGAGATGAAAAAATAAGGGATGCTGTAATATTATTTTTAGGATAAAAATTTAAGATAGCTGCTGAAAATAACCTTAATTGCACTAATCTATCGATCTCAGCGACGTACGTGTACGGTCCTCAGCCAGCTTCTTTAATTCTGGTTGAAGGTGGTAGAACTAAAAGTGACAACTAAAGAGGTGAATGTATATCTCAATAATTTCTTAAGAAATAAATAGTTTTTTTATTTTTAATTATCTAATATATCTTAAATCTTAAGTGAAAGCAAAATACTCAGCAAAATAAGATGAAAAGTTTTAAGGCAATATGATTCTATAGATAGAATATGAATCATATGTTTTATTTAAAACTATTTTTATTTATCTTTGTGTCAAAAACTTGTAACTTTGAAAATTGATGAAACGGAGACAAGATCACCGAGCAATTAAACTCTCTAAGATAATGGTCTAAAGGAAGGGAATTTAAGACCTCATCACAAATGTATGTGTATGTGAATTCTAACCTTTAGCATTAAAAAAATAACTTCTCAGGATGTTGAATCAGCTAAAAAAGTGAAAATCAACAATAAAACACCAAACACTTACAAACTTGTAAGAGAACTGTTGGGATTGAAGTTTCAGACAAGGCGGGCCTTCGGAAGTGGAGATATTGAAGGTCACTTAGAGTGACATGTGCTGGAAGTGGAACCGTTTTCAATTACCTCTTACGGTTACATTGTGACTCTATTTATAGCCCGTACTCGACGATCACGGGTCCCGTTTACATATCTTATCCCCTAACCTGCTACATTCCCGGAATATCTAGGGGTAATATGGTATAAATGAGCGTGATCCTATAATTACAACGGTACCCAGGACAACCGTAGTTGGGCCCACTGTCGAGCTGGCCATCCATTCGAAGGGTGTCGAAGCCCTCTTCGCCCGGCCGCATGACGGTCAGCCTTCGCCCCCCGGGGAAGATCAGGTCGTGCCTTCGCTCGTTCTAAAAGATGCAGGATACGAACCGAGGCTTCGCTCGACAGTCGAAGTCGATTAGCCTCCGCCTTCACCGATTCGGGGACCTGAAGGTGCGTGGACGCCCGCACCCTTCGACCAACTTCGCTCCCTGATCTTCGCGACTGACGGACGAACTTCTGCAATCAGCACGATAGCTATCACGTAGCATCTCGAGTAAACTTCGCGGTTCCCTTCGAGTCAAGGGGTGGCGGGAGATGATCCCAACAAGAACCAATAGAATAAAACTAGAAGGAGAGGAATTCAAGTATATACAAAAACTTAAACTTCATTACTCAAATATGTCAGCTCTATTAAACGGATTACAAAAATTTATCTCTCAAAACTCTCATATATTATATAGGCTAAGCACTTATCTCCATTTCTTTTAACACGCTAACACAAAACTCTCATATAGATGACTCAAGAGGTGGGCTTCACAACCAGCCAAACTCCTCTATTTATAGCTTAGGAAATTTGACCTCTAAGTTTTTTTTACTGTTATCAAAATACTCATCTCTTGTATTACATTCCTACCTATCACCAGAGGTATTTTGGTCTATCTTCTCCTCCATCCAATGGACGATCATGACCCCTTCACGACTTAGCTTCGTCTCGACGCAAGTTTCACGATGATGCCATATGCACTCCATCAGCCCGTTGTTTTGTGGCTAAATCGGGAAACTAACTCGCACGCTTTTGAAGCGTGACTCATAGCTACTTTCTTTGACCTCAAGCAAGTCTTTCGATGTTTACGTGTGTCCTCCGTCTTACGATCTTGACTGCCGACAAGTTCCTCCTGCTCCCAATCCCTTGGTCCGTCTTGTCACTTACACCGGTATACCTTTTGCTTGACTTTGCCAACACACTGCATTCATTAATCTTCATCTCTTATCTTATTTGATATTCACGTATATCATTAGGATCATCCTTGACTCCGTCCGGCACCAAGCAACCTGTTTAGCCCAGATCACTCGCCGTCGACAATCAAGTTGTATCCATCATCTGCACACAATGAGATCAACAAATATGCATCTCCAGAGCCATATAATATCATTACCAGTTAGTCCAAATCGAAATAAAATTGAAAAAGATCAGACATAGCAAAAATGTGAACGTCAGATGACCCGACGTTCACACCAGTGCAATACCGGACCATCTGGTGAGTACAACTCCACTAAAACCTGATTTGCATTCCTCTTTAGAAAAAATTAGACCGGTGATCATAAAATCCAAACACCGGACAATCCGGTGAACAACTCAGCATTCGCCTCAGAACTGAAAGGCTCCAGTGATACTCTCTAATGTTCATACGCCAATCACCGTATCATCCGGTGAGTACATCAATACTGGAACTTAGTTTTTCAACCTCTCTACAAATCTTTGTCCGGTAAAGCCTCTGGTGATCACCGTGCACACACCGAACCATCTGGTGAGACTACCGCATCAGACTTTCATATTTATATCATTCATTGAAAAAATTAGTCCGATGCTCACTTTCACTCATACCGAATCTTGTGGTGAATGAATTTTTCTCTGCCTCTACGCTGAAAAGCTCCAATACTCACATCTAGCACACACTGGACTATCCGGTTAGGTTAAAAACTCTCACACCAGACTATCCAGTGAGTTTAAGCTCCTGCACCGAGACACCGATACAAACTCTAATTCTTTTCGACTTTGGTTAGACAAAATCACTATTACAGTATATAACTAAGCATATACTAAACAACAAAAACCACACAAATATTAATCACTCGTTATAAAAGATAAATTAAAGTATATCTTAACTTAGTTTCTCAAAAGACATTGATAGATCAATCGAGAAAGATTCGCGTACCAGATGTCCATTTTTTTTCCTGATGTTCCACAATTTTTTTTTAAAAGCGAGCGAGGGAGATTTCATCTTTTCACCGGACATGAAAAATATGACCCAAGCTATACTTCATAGCCTTTTTTCTTTTTTCTTGATGACGTCCTCAGCTATCCCATCGATATTCGAGAGGGTTGTGATCTTCTTGAATCTCCCGTTCTCTTTAGCGATACTTTTGCCACAGGATTTGCTGGTATCATTACGCTAACTTAGCTCTGTATATGCTTCCCACTCGCCGTGTCCATCCGATTGTCCTCCGCCGCCTTGTCGTTCTGCCACCCGCAGCTTACATTGCCGCCCTGTCGCTTCGCCCTTGCGCTTATCCATCAGGTTGGCCTGTCGCCTGTCGATCTCTTTCTAAGCTTGGCAGCAGGTAAATACTTGTTGGTAAATTAGGTTGGCCTATCGTGGATCTTGATTCCCTAACTATAATGATTATCCCATATTTACACATATTTACACCATCATCTTATCGTCTCTTTAAATTTCAGGTATTTGAAAATTAGAAAGCGTGAAAAAAATATACGAATTGAACGAGCTAGCGACGCGCATTGAGCCAACAGAACAAGGTTGGGAAAGATGGCTGAGGAAAGTAGCGCTCCTCGGCCCTCATCTCATGTGCTCTGTCATGCCTGCTGGAGGGAACCGCGCGACCGGTGGAAGTGATGTGCGAAGTGACAAAGGAAAGAAGCGAGTGTCACAGCGCCCGCGAATCACGCGCTCGTGACCACCCTGCTTGCCTTTTGCAGTAGGACCAGCGAGCGGCCAGTCCCATCACTGCACACGCGGGACGCCAGTCGTTTGCACTGCTCATGCACCATAGCTAAGCTGTTCAGGGGGCACACAGGCAGGGCGCACTGCCAAATTACCTCCCCTCCGTGGTCCGACCGAACTCCGGAATTAACATGCACGCTCTAATACCTCCAATCGACCACTGTAGAGACACAGGTGCAGGTGGAGAAAACAGGTGTGCTCCAGATCTACCAGCTTAGTACTGAGCGATCATCATGTCGATCACGAGCAGCTGGCCGGCCACCGTCCATGGATTATCTAGGGTGGTGCAGCGATCATCGATAAGCATTAAATCAGATTGCCTGAGAGCTGTCCCCTCGCTCGCAGTCTTTCTTCATCAGGAGCGGGACGCTGCAGCACTCGGCACAGTTTCTCTTTCTCGGTAAAAATTTAAAATTAATCAACATACATAAACATATTTATCAGAATAGATTAAAATAAATTTTTATATACCGTACGTCAAAAAATACATATTCAACGCATCGTGTGATGAATACGGTACTATAACCCGTATTCGGCATACCGTGTGCCAAATATCAACCGTATTCGGCATACGGTGTGACGAATACAGGCTACAATGCCGTATTCACCACACGGTATGCTGAATACGGGCTACATCACCGTATTCACTACACGGTGTGCCAAATATGACCATGTGACCGCAAGGCGGACAAATGTCATATTCGACACACTATGTGCTGGATATGACACTGTAGCTCGTATTCGGTACACGGTGTACCGAATACGTTTGATATTTGGTATATGATGTGTCGAATATGAGCTACATTGTCGAATATGACCGGACCGTGGTTTTTCGGTGTACGATGTACCGAAATTTCATTTTTTAAATGATGTTCTGAATACGAATGCTAAAATTGTAGATACGATAACATGTTATCTATTTCAGTAAATACGTCTATATATTATTTAATTTTAGATTTTGATCTTTTTATATGATTTTATTAGAGTTCTCTAATAAAAGATAGCTGCTATATCTTAAGTGTGATATCACATCTCTCGATATTGTGACTAGTATGATTCTTTATAGCACGCAAAGTAGAAAGAGTATAAGGCCATCTCCAATGGAGTCTTCAAATTTGAGGATTCTAGTGCTACAGTAATTTGCGATCTACTGTAGCACTGGAAATTCATCTCCAACAGATCCTCTATCCAGTGATACAGTACTGCTACAATGTTAGGGATAGAGGATGCTGTAATAGTGATAGGAGATGCTGTAATAGCATTTTGAGGATGAAAATTTGAGGTAGCTGTTGAAGATGGTCTAAGTACTTGTTCTCAAAGAGAAGAGATAAATAGTTAGCACTTGTAAATTATCTCAATATCTATCTCCTAGATTTATAAACAACGATATCTATATAAATTTATAAATTTTTAATTTTTTAATTAAGAACCAGTAACTATCTACAGTTATTGAAAGTGTCCTCACATCCGTACCCCTACACGAACGACACAGTGCTTTGCCTCGTGCAATGTGCGGCGCAACTAGCCATTTTGCATTGGAACCTCGTGCCCTTGTAGGCGCCAGTCATGCTAGGAGTAAGAGACTACGTGTATATAGGAGCCGATATAAGCAAGGTTCGAAAATACGGTAGTTATCGTGGGATTATTGTGATTACGGAGCTTATAGATCTACATCAATTTTATAATATGAATGATTTTTAAATTTAAATTAAAAATAAAATTTCTAATAAAATTAGAGACAAATTTAAGACCTTGTATGATTTTTTTTAAAAAATAATATGGTTTGCAATATATTTTATACGGAGGAAGTTTAAAAAAATTGGAGCGTTCAGCTCATTTATTAACTCATAGAAAAAGCTTAATATTCAAACACATATTTTTCTTATGTAGAGCGTAACTTAAGAGGATGTTTAAAATTGGTTTTTACTTTATTTTAAGTTTTATTATTTTTTTATGATTTTTATAGTGTTCACAAGTATAAAGTGAATATGATAAGAAATATCATTGTAATTAACTTTATCATGTCCATTATTATTTTTTCTACATAAAGCAGAGTATAAGTAAACTAATAAAAGTGATTTCACTAATTTTGGAGGTGTGATGAGTTAGTTATTAATTAATCTAGTTGCAATATATTTACACAATTATGCATGTTATAATAACTATTTCATAAATTTATGTATTTTTTAAAAGATATAGAATCATGTAATAAGACTAATAAAATTGGTTCTATAATTTTTGGATTAGCAAAGAGTTAACTATATATTTAACTAGGTTTAGCAAATATATTTTTTCATAAAAAATATTCAACTTTTTTTATAAGTATAAGTACTTTTATTATGTAGATCATGTTATAAGAAAACCAATAAAATTGATTTTACTTGATTAGAAACTCAGATGAATTAGTTATTGAGTTTATAAAGTTATGCTATTTTTGGTTTTTTTCAACTTCACTAAAATTTTAAAAAACTACTTCATAAATTGGAAAAACCGAACTGTTACCCCGAATACCGATTTTCCGGGTCCAAACCATATGATAAACCTTGGGTGTAAGGTGGTACGGATCTCAAAGCAAAAAGTGGCTGCAGGTGGTACAACCAGGGTTAAAAAACCGTCGATATCCGCCCAAAAATCGCGGTTACTGACCTTCTCGATCCGGTCCGGTTTCAGAAACCGAACGGTAACCGAAATTTGAATTCAAAAAATTCGAAAAAATAAAAAAATTCAAAAAAATTCAAAAAACATCTTAAAAAAACTAGACACAATTCTAAGACCTTCTATGATTTTTTTTTTCAAAAATAATGTCGTTTGCATCATATTCTATAGGCAGAAAGTTTGAAAAAAATGAAAAAAATTGAAGCGTGCGGCTCAGTTATTAACTCACGTTAAGGAAAAGTGTAACATGCAAACACATATTTTTCTTGTATAAAACGTATTTTAAGAGAATCTTTAAAATTAATTTCACTTTATTTAGAGTTTTATTAAATTCTCTATGATTTTTACAAAGTTCACAAGCATAAAGTGAATATATTAAGAAACAAAACTGTAATTAAAATTTTCATGTCTACTATTATTTTTTATACGTAAATCATAGTATAAATAAGCTAATGAAAGTAGTTTCACTAATTTTTGAGGTGTGATGGGTCAGTTATGAATTAATCTAGTCGCAACACATTTACACAATCATGCATATTACAATAACTAATTCATGAGTTCATGTATTTTTAAAAGATATAGGATCATGTAATAATACTAACAAAATTAGTTTCATGATTTTTGGATTAGCAAAGAGTAAACTATGCATTTAACTTGGTTTAAAAAATAAAATTTCTCACAGAAAATTTTGAACTTTTTTATGAGTATAAATACTTTTATCATGTAGATCATGTTACAAGGAAGGCAACAAAATTTGTTTCACTTGATTTGAAGCTCAGATGAATTAGTTATTGATTTTACAAGATTGAGCCCTTTTTTAGATTTTTTTATTGAACTGCGCTGAAATTCGATAAGACCGCTCAATAAATCGAGAAAACCGAGCAGTTACCGACCCAAACCGCTCGGTAACCGATCAAATTAAAAATGCGAGAAAATCGCTCGGTAACCGACCCAAGCCGCTCAGTAACCGACCAAAACCGAGCGGTTACCGAGAGGTCAAAAACACGATTTTTTTCGCAAAAATTCAAATTTTGCCGAATGAATTTTCTCCGAATTTTTTTGAATTTTTGACCGGTAATCGCGGTTATCACGAGATTTTGGTTAGCGCCGGAGCTCGGTAACCAAGCTCCGATCGGTAACGTGAACCTTGGGTACAACTTGTGAGGCATAGCCTGTCCGCATCGCTGATTAGTGGGCTGGACCAGGTGGTACGGATCTCAAAGCAAAAAGAGGCAGCAGGTGGTACAACTTGTGACGCATGGGTCCGGATCGCAGATCAGTGGGCCGGGCCAGTTCAAATGATCGCAACATATATTAGAGTTTTTTTTAAATATTTTTTCATTAAAAATTTAAATAAATAGATTCTTTGAGGTAACATTTGCAAAAATAGACGTCTGCCATCCTCTGAAAGGACTGCAACCCTTTCAGAGAGCGGTAAGGAGTGCCACGGTGGCAGGACCACCCTCTCAGAGGGTCGGTAGGGCGTAACCGCCCTCTGAGAGGGCGGGTAGGCGGCAACCGCTTACTGAGAGGGCGGGTAGGTTCCAACCACCTTCTCACCGGGCGGGTAGGCCCTGTTATATTTTTTTAATTGTACATTTGTATTGCTAAATATTTAAAATTGATATGTTGTAAAAGTTGGAATTAAAATAGAAAAAAGTGGCCAATACGGTATAATGAGGAAGTGATATTTTGAAAAATATAGATCGTTGTACATATGTCGGACTAGTTTACATATTGTTGGGAGGATAAAAAATCCATTTTTGTGAACAAATTATATATGTGAAGCACTCGCAGCATATTACGCGACAATGAGGTTACAAACGGCAACAAACATAAGATTATATATACGGTGAAAACCATATTATATGGGATTATAACCACAAAGACACGATGATAAAAAAGATGGCATGTATGGTTCGTATAAAGACATACTTAATAGTGCACCGCTCCTAATCATAACATGGCTTAGTGAGTGGAAATATGCTGGGTTACATTAGATACTCTCTACTGAGTACACCTAGGATATTTGCCATTTCGCAGGGCATTGGGACCTGTCGCCTTAGCGCGACGGGCCATCTCCCGTTTCTTTCCCTCTCAGCTTCGCGGGCCTGAGCCGCGGTATGGTCCTGTATTGCCTTCCTCATGCACTCTTCTTCCTGCTGCTTTAGGTATAGTTCCTCTTGCTGTTGCTTGTACTCCCGGCGCGCGTAAGCTTCTCTCTTCCATCACATGGTCATGTCGACCCACCGCTTCTGGTCTTCATTTTGCACAATATCGAGCAATTCAATAAAGTCACAGATAGGTGGAGGAGACTGGACAAATAGAAGAAGATGAAGGATTAGTAAAACAGTGCGTGAAATTGGGAAAGATGTGGTTGATCTTTGTCGCTATACCGGTGGGTACTCATATGGTCCATGTTAAGGCTTGTCGTATTGGTTAGCACACATAAAGAAGCGTAGGCCATAGGTATAGGAGATGTCCTGTGACTCGCGAAGCCTACAACGGTCACCACGGAAGCACATCGGTGGTTTGACCCTTTAAGGGATGAAAATCCCCCAATGTTTCTTGGGTGGGCTTGGTGGAGCTGAGGAAGACATTGCAGTTGAGAGAACTGAGAAATAAGTGGTGTATCCATGCATGATGGTGGGGTTATTTATGGTGGCGTAGGGTAGGAGCATTGGATTCCCTCTTGAAGAATGGAAAAGTTGTGGCATTGATGCTGGACAGAGATTTCATGTGTCAAGATACATGTGTTGTCATTTAATTTTTGGTAAAAGCTCTCCCGTGTTGTCACTTCTTGTCTACAGCTTGTGCAAGGATAAATGTGTTGTCATTTTATGGTTAAAGTTGAGTGGTGCGGTCAATTCATGTCTGCAGATTACGCCAGGACAGAGGTGATGTCATTTAATGGTTAAAGTTGAGTCGTGTAGTCATTTCATGACTAAAGCTAGACTCCCGACAGAGTTTTCGAGTGGTCACTTCGTGTATAAGTAGCTTTGTAAGAAATACTTTTTTAGGTCTGTCGTGAACGGTTCATACAAAGCTGAGGATGATAGAAAGTAGCGTATGGTCACATTGGATTAAGAAATGCAACTAGCATGCGGTCACATTGGAATAAGAAATGCAGTTACGACATGGTAAGTAGACCATAGAGATTAGACGCGTCCAAATATGTAAGAATAGCTCGCGAATCGAAGATGCATATGTAAGTTACAAAAGCAAATGTACAATCCTACTGCTGTCTCCCCCGCTGACGCCGGTTGTTCCCACCATCATGGTCCCAGTGCCATTGCCATTGGTTGGCCCTCACATGGCCCTAGAGTAGGTCAGGGTGTTGGGTGCACCAACCTGCCTGGTAGGCCTATTAGGGATCAAAGTTGTCGAGGCCTCCTCCTGGGTGTGCTGTGTCTGAAGTGGAGCACTGGGTAGCTGGGACTGCTGGAAGACGTCGTAGTCTAGTGTGCCCTCGAAGAAGTCCCTCACGAGGTCGAACGGGGGGTCTGGCCCAGGCTCATCCTCCTGGCTCGGGTATGTAGACAACGAAGGTTCCGCCAGCGTCCATGTGTATTGGCTGGAGGGTCCTACGAACAGATGAATTTATTAGATACGAAAAATGTGCAAATAAAAGTATTTGTATAAAATGCACGATTGTACCTGTGTGGTATGCAGGTGCAGCAGTGGATGGCCAGGCGTGCGTGCCGTAGTAGGGGTCGAACGGTGGAGGTGGGATCGGTCGAGGTGCAGCTAAAGAAGGTCCGGCCTCATCTCCGAAGTAACCTGTAGACAATATTAGATATACTATTGAATATATTGAATATGATAATGTAGTGTCGCCTAGTACCTGAGTGGCCTGCGAGTGGTGAGGGTGTCGGCATTGGGCTCGGTCTAGGTGGCAGCGTCGAGATGTATATAGGTGCACCTAATATTTGTTTCAAATTAATGCATTAGTAACAAACGAATATCTTTAAACGCCGTACATATTAAATATCCGTACATATTGGGTCCAGGCCTGTAGGTCGTGGTCCAAGGGGCCGTGTGGGTGCCGACCCCAGTGGACGGTGTTGCCCATTAGACCTCCTGGACGACTCTGCGTGGACCCCACTCGACCTGGGAGGCGCCTCGACGGCGTCTGCAGTGGATCGGCAAGAGGTAAGCTTCAGGGCCCGTGCGGTCTTTTCGAAAACCCGCTTGACGAACCCCGCTACATCCGCCGCACTGAGCTGCACCCCTTGCCTGAGGCGGTCCATGGTTCTAGCTGTGTCCCTATGGATATCATAAATGATATCAACATGTGGAAACAAACAAGAAATGAGAATTTTAGTTTATAGATGTTCTTACACGAGTATATGCTACTGAAATAAGATATAAATTACACATACCACTAATGCAGCGTCCTCGTCCCAATGGCCCGGGTAAGCCTCCGTAGTCGACGCGATGTGTGGCCGGACATCCTCTAGGGTGAAGGTGACCCGTGTATGTGTACGTGGCATGTACCACCGCAGGTACTCCTTGAAGCTCCGCTCGTCGAATGGACGCGCCTCCTCCACGACATCCTCAAGGGTTTGGGACCATGCTGAGACGTACGACGCCAAGCGATCTGGCTAAAGGTTGCCACCCGCCTGTCCCTTTCGTGTATACTTGCAAGTGAACCACGTTAAATAGATTGACAATGAGACAAATGTTACTAATTATTTACTTGATTATAGTTACCTGTGGACGAGGCCTGGAATCGTGCGAATGTTGACGAGGGGGAAAGCCTGGTAGCGTATGAACTGCCGCATGACGCGGTGGGGTGAGTACTCCTCGATGAAGATGTCAAAGACAAGTGGCATCTTCGTAAGCCAGTACTCCTCGTCGTGAGTACACAATGGAGACAGACCCAAAGATGCACGGCCTTGGACGGACAAGTAGCTGTAGGGGATCCAGATCACGTCGTCTGGATGAAGCCAGTCGAACTGTGATAAAAAAAGTTGTACGCGCTATGGGCCTGCTCATGCGCCTAGTGCTGCTGTGTGAGAAACATAGTCAGAATCCAGAACAAAAACATGTGAGAAGTAAAGCATTCAAATATTATGTACGTACCTGGCGTCGACACCACAGCGAGACCATGTTGGGCCCGTCCTCCTCAAGCTTGTCAAACCATTCCTCGGGGTATGGGGAGCGGTCCACAACTGGCCGGCCTATCGCGAACCGCTCGTAAGACCACAGCTGCAACAGTAGTGGGCACCCAGCAAAAGTGGCTAATGGCTCTTTTTTCGTGCACGCGTCGCACAACACCTGTTATGTCGTAGCAAGGACAGCATATGCCCAACTCAACTGTGGTACCTCATCGCCCTTCGCATCCGCTATCCACCTCGCTTATGGAACAAGGGTCCTTGACACCAGGTGGCATTGGCCGCTGGTGAATAGAACCCAACCAAATAGCCAAAGCAGGTAGGCCTCCAAATGCCTCGACACCGAGTACATGCCAACCTCCGGGTGCATGTACGCAGGCTACAAGTATTGCAAGTGCTGATAAGAAAAATATCTGGAAACTCGAAAAGTAAATGAGAAGTTCAATTGGAAGGTATCTGGAACTATAGGATCCACTTCTTCGTGGGCCCTCGTGGATTGGACAAGAACTCAGGCACGAAGGGGATGCGTCGTCTGTCCGCTGAACAGGGGCGAAGCGCTAATGCATGACGTTCATCAGTTAGCATCCATGTCGATGACTCCAACGGCAGCTCTGGTGCAAGGTAAGCCTAACATGTAGACTACATCCTGTAATGTCAGAGTCATCTCGCCACAGGGGAGGTGGAAAGTATGGGTCTCAGGTCTGCATCGGTAAACCAGGGTAGCTATCAGCGATCAGTCAAAATAGAATCATCTCGCCGCTGCCTCGGGGTTCTCCATCGCTCGGACCTCCACCAAACGACAAAGCGGGAATCCCGATGCTACCAACCCGCACCATTGGGAATAGAAATAAACTGGGGAATGCAATACATAAATAAATCGGCACATGCGTTTCTAAATAGCGACATACCGGTGCTTCCAACGATTGTCGATCGTAAGTAGCTCTCCAGGGCCACGTGGTCGGAATACCCCTAACTTCGTCTGGTGCACCGCGGACAAGAAGCTGCGGTGTCTCTTGTCCACTGCAGGGTCAAGAAGCTCGGGGGTCGGAGGGTGCGTCATATCCACATGTACATTAATATATTGCAACATGTAGACAAGAAGAATATATATTGAATCAAAATATACATTGCAACTACATATACATGAATAATATGTACAGTCTGTTACATGAAAATATGTATATAGTTACGTGAACAGAAAAACATATTACATACACGTACGAAAAGTTACATGAATATATTGCAACATGTAGGTACAAATGTAAGATCCAAATGCAACAGAGGGAACTAAGGCTATTACCGTACAAATATAACAGCAAGGTACGCTAAATACATTCACACTAAACCGCGGTCATGTACTCACCTACACAACAGGTGTATTTTTCGGATAATACTTGTATGTGTTACCTGTTTCATTGCACTGGTTGCATCGCTTCACCCTTGGACCCGCCTCGTATTCATCCATATCGTTGCGAATTCGGCGATTTTGTCGACGTCCCATTGCATTCTTCATCCTTTCCAAATCAGGCACATAGATTCATGAGAGACCTGAATTACTTGTAAATGTATCAACAATGTCGTAGCCATACAGCTCAGGATTTTAGGTGTTCAATATATGATCCTTAATGAAGTACTTTGAAATATATTGCCTGTGAAGCATATTGTGCTCCGCACATGCAGCTATGACGTGTGTACACGGCATGTGAAGCAATTGTGGCTTCTGGCACGTACAAATGCATGACCCACTCCTAAGCACGCACTCTTGCACATACTGCTCACGTCTTCCACCCCTACGACCCTTATCCCGACACAGGACACTGAACCTGTGCTCCACAGTCCCCTCTAGATTAGTACGGTGCATGTGTGCCTTCTTTGTGGCCTTATCCATGTACTCACATAGCATTCATTCATAAAGTATATGATTATCTTCCATTGCCTTCGAAGCAGCTGTGTACCGATCAATAAAATATCTACAAGTGACATGCATAATACCTTATACAATTCCAACGAGTGGGAGGGACCTCATACCCAGCATGACCTAGTTATAGACCTCAGAAGGATTTGTTGTTATTATCTCATACCTTGCCCCACCACTGTCGTACAGCAAAGCCAATTTTTCATTTGGCTCATTACGTATCCACTGCAAAAAGTTCCTAATAGCTGACCCTGACCTCCTTACTATCCGAGGAGTATTTGTTGGTAGAGATCCAACAGCTATCAGTTCATCACCTGTGGCTGCTACCTTAGCTGTCTGTTTCATAGTTAGTTCATCTAGTCTTGCCTATTGGGCGTTGAACTTTCTTTGCTGGTTTTGACTGCACAATTTCTTGAAAAGCTTGATCAAGTCTTTGTTTTTGAACTGTCTGTAAAAGTTCGCACCCATATGGCGCGTGCACCACCTGCTCTTCAAGTCGGGCCACTTTGCTGTAACACACCGTCGAACACTTTCATATTGCATATCCAGCAAAGCCTGCAACAACCCCACATGTCTATCATGAATCAAACAAACATATGACCGGTCCAGAATGATAGCATGCTTCACCCGCTCAAGGAACCAATACCAGCTATCCCTGTTCTCACTCTCCATGAAGGCAAATCCCAGTGGCAGGACTTGGTTGTTCCCGTCAACCCCAATTGCAGACAATATATGTCCTTTATACTTCCCAGTGAGGAACATCCTGTCCAGGCAAATGATGGGTCGACCATGCCTAAATGCTTTGATGGTTGCCGCAAATGCAAAGAAAGCACGCTGCAATACTCGTTTCCCGCTGTACTCTACATCAATCGAGGGGTAATGCTTGATGTCATAGTAACTTTCAGGGTTTTTTTTCACATATTGTGGCTAATTGGCGAGGTAGATTGTGATATGAATCTTCATATGTCCCGAACATCATCTCAATAGCCTTCTGTTTCACCCTCCATACTCCCAGGAGCATTAAAAGCAATTTGTAGTGATAATGACACTAAATTTAAGAACTATCTCTTTGATGCTTTCTTCCTTGAACATGGTATTTGTCGGTGAATCAGGAATCGGGGGTCCCCGAATCCCGAGGCTAGGCTAGCAATCTGCCACGTGGTGCCATCCCGCGGAGTCTCCTCCGCGAGGTAAAGAAGACTAAGTCCAGGGAGAGGGCGCTCGGGGCCACAGTCAGTGGTCCCCGAGTGCCTGGGTTCCCCGAAGAACTAAAAAGACTAAGTCCTGGGAGAGGGCGCTCGGGGCCACAGTTAGTGGTCCCCGAGTACCTAGGTTCCTTGATGATCTATGAAGACCAAGTACCGGGAGGGGCGTGCCCAGGGCTGCGAGCAGTAGCCCCCCGGGCACCCGAGTACCCCGAGGGCCCACTGAAGGAAGTTCCGGGAGAGAGTGCTCGGGGAAGTGAACAGTGACCCCAAGCACTCGGTTCCCCGACGACCCAGGAAGCCCCCTGACAGTGGCCCCCACAGGGGTCCAACGATGAGGTGTCAGCCAGTCAAAGGCCCGAGGCCGCATTTAAGAGCGCGCGTGGCCTGTCACCTCCAACTGCTCCTGCCACGCTCGGTGTCAGTCCCTGCTATATTCTGGCAGAAGGGCGTGGGGATATTAAATGCACGGGTCCCATCCCGCGCCATCCGGCACGTCTCAGGATAACGTCGCAAGGGTCGAGGTGTTCCGTCTGCCGCGCTGCTGTGGTAGGAGAACAAGACAGGGCGGGCACGCTGGGCCGCTCTGCGGCTGCCCGGTGGGCCCGCTCCACGGCGCCCGTTGCCAGTGCCATTATGGCGACAGATGACCGGGCACGGGGCACATTTTCAACCCCCAGTCACTTCGCACAGAGGTTATGATGACGTCCTTTCCATTTATGGTGCCTTGAAACTTGTGCCCTCCCATTCGAGGCACGCTACTGTTGGTGGGTATTTAAAGCAGCCGGCAGCTCGGACAAAGACAAGTGAAAAAGGCTCTCGACAAGTTAGACAATCTCTCGGAAGTTGGAAAATCCCTGAAGAAGTGAATATCTCTCGGCAAGCTCTGCACGGTTGAAGCAGTTAAGGAAGTAGAGAAGATCGAGAAAGCCAAGGGCACCCAAAGCCAACAGACACACACACAGACTGAAGAACAAGGAGCCCCAGGCTCTAGGATAGACAAACATTCTTGTAACCAGTAATATCCTTGAGGGACATTCTCAGGGCTTTTATAGTATCCAAACAGGAGTAGGGTGTTACGCCTCCGTGCGGCCTGAACCTGTCTAAACCCCCAGTGCATTTACTTCATTCCGTACTAGATCATTCCACCCCGCCGGCCATCGCATTCATATCCATTTATTTCTCCGACAAACATATTCAGAATCATCCCCCCGACCGAATCTCTAAAAAGGAGTCCCTCAGGATCCCTGTGACAGGAGTTAACCCTCCGACAGTATTGAGCATCAATTTTTTGGCCCACGCATTCCTCAACACAATGGCGTGATTGAAAGAAAGAACATGACTTTGGTGGAGATGGCTAAAACGATGCTCGATGAGCATATGACTCCTAGGAAGTTTTGGGCTGAGGCCATTAGCACAACACGCTACATCTCAAATCAAATTTTCTTGTGCTCGATCTTGAATTTGACTTCTTATGAGTTGCGCTTTTCGAGGAAGCTAAAGGTTTCACATTTGAGAGTTTTGGTTGTCGGTGCTTCATCCTAAAGAGTTGTAATCTTGACAAGTTCGAGTCGCGCTCTTCTGATAGTATTTTCTTGGGGTATTCTCTTCATAGTCATGCTTACAGGGTTTATAATATTGACACTAACACCATCATAGAATCATGCAATGTGACTTTTGATGAGTCAACTCCCTGTGCTAGTTCTGTCTTTTAACTATGCAGGTGATCAGGAGATGAGCAAGAGCATATTCGTAAATGGTGACCTTCCCGCTCTTGATGATGATGAGGATGATCCACTACTTCCCTTGACCACACCTGCTCCACATCTGACTCCTACTTCTTCTACTCCGACAGAGGGTCCTGCAGCCTCTACTTCCACATCAGCTACTCTCAAGGCTACACTAGCTATGTTTGAGGGGGAGGTTCTCTCAAGGCGTGAGGCCCATCAACACATTCAGTGACGACACCCTCCACAGATGATGATCGCTGACATCAATGAGAGGGTAACGAGGTCCAAATCCGCTTCTCATGCTCATTTTACTGATTCTGCATTTGTTGTTTTCTTTGAGCTCTATGATGTTGAACATACTTTATCTGATTCCAATTGGGTCAATGCCATGCATGAAGGGATTGAATACTTTGAGAGAAACTAGGTTTGAGTCCTTGTAGAGCCACCCACAAATGTTCACACTATAGGCACCAAATAGGTTTTCAAAAACAAACTTGGGGAGGATGAGTCTGTAGTTAGAAATAAGGTTAGACTGGTAGCTCAGGGTTTCACTTAGGTAGAGACGATAGACTTTGAAGAGACCTTTGCACCAGTAGCTAGGCTAGAAGCCATTAAGATCCTCCTTGTATTTGCGGCATCTCGAGGTTTCAAGTTGTATCAAATGGATGACAATAGTGTTTTTCTAAATGGTTTCATAGAAAAAGAGGTCTATG
This sequence comes from Phragmites australis, assembly GCF_958298935.1. Taxonomy (NCBI): domain Eukaryota; kingdom Viridiplantae; phylum Streptophyta; class Magnoliopsida; order Poales; family Poaceae; genus Phragmites; species Phragmites australis. The sequence goes on from NC_084924.1 coordinate 12,340,834, forward strand.
TCAAGCAACCCCAGGCTTTGAGCATCCCAAATACCTTAATAGACTATACAAGCTTCAGAAATCTTTGTATGGGCTTAAGCAGACACCTAGGGCTTGGTATGGTAGGCTTAGGTCTTTCTTGCTATGGCATGGGTACGTGATGGGGTTAACTGATATAACTTTATTCACTCTCAGGCATGACAATGATTTTTTACTTGTTTAGATTTATGTAGATGATATCTTTTTTTTGTGGCTCTTCTCATGAACTTGTGGCCAAGTTTACAGAAACTATGAGTAGGGAGTTCGAGATGTTGATGATAGACGAGCTCAATTTCTTGCTTGGTCTTCAAATCAAGCAGTGCAAGCAAGGCACATTCGTCCACCAGGTGAAGTACACCAAGGATCTACTAAAGAAGTTCGATATGAGTGATGCAAAGCCATTGGCGACATCAATTGCTACCTCGACTGTGCTTGATCTGAATGAAAATGGTGATAAGGTGGACCAGCGGGAGTACAAGAGCATGATCGGCTCCTTCCTGTACCTGACGGCGACAAGACCCAACATCCACTTAACTGTATGCTTGTGTGCTCGCTTATAGGCTTCACCGAGGTCGTCTCACCGCCAAGCGGTGAAACACATTCTGAGGTGTCTTAAGCACACTCTTGAGTATAACCTTTGGTCTTCTGCATCCTCTTTGCTTTCTCTTTGTGGCTTTTCGGATGCGGATTTTGCTGGTTATAGAAGTGATAGAAAGAGTACCTCTGGCACTTATCATTTCTTAGGTACTTCTCTTATGTGTTGGTCTTCTCATAAGCAGTCTAGCGTTATATAGTCTACTTCCGAAGCTGAATATGTAACTATTGCCAGCTGTTGCTCACATATTTTGTGGATGATTGCTACTTTGAGAGATTTTAAGATAGATTTCAGGAGTATGCCACTTTTGTGTTACAACGCCAGTGCCATAAGCTTAGCCAATAACCTAGTTCAACACTCTAGAATCAAACACATAGATGTGAGATTTCACTTCCTGAGAGACCACAATTAGAAGGAAGACATTTAGTTGAGCTATATTGATACCCACACAGCTAGCCGACATCTTTACCAAGTCTCTAGATGCAACAAAGTTTGCTTTTATGAGGAGAGATTTTGGTGTGTGCCATCCCTATAGTATTATGTGAATAGGAGTTGCCTTTATACATACTATATCTTACTTTATTGCATTTGCATTGCATAGCATTTTGTTAGATAATCATGTTAGCAAGTTTCACTTATATATTCTTTGCACTTTCTTATACTAGTTGTGAATTTGTGCTAAGTGTAGTGGATGTATAATAATTTATGCAAGCTTAGACTCTTATTGAAACATCACATAAAATCTGTTGAGCAAGCTTGTCTTTTCTAAAAATGAACTTGAAATGTGAACATAATATCTTGTCACCCTTGAGTATTTGCTTTAGCTTGATAAATACTTAAATTAGGGCTAGTTTTGTGAAAAGCTTGTGTTAGATCGCTTTGTTCAGTTCAACGGATTGGAGGTCTTTGAGATTTATCTATGTAAATATTTAGCACATGATTAACCCTTGGGAGAGCATGTGCTCTTTCGTGTCGTAAAGGCACAACTTATTTTAGCTTTGTGAAAAATTGCATATCTTGAATTGAGTTAATAAAATAAATGATCAAGTTTTGAACTAAAATTGAATTCAATACAGTGGCTTAAGGCTTCATGTGGTTTGCCAAAGAAGTGAACTCATGGTTGCTTAAAGCTCACTTGAGGATAGTTAAATGATCAAATTGAGAAAGTTAACTTGTGCTTTTTAATCTGCTAAGAATGTTCTTTTTCATATTGTCAAAGTAAGGCTTGGATTGATATGTGGGTGTTTGCATAGCCCGTCAGGTTAAACTTGGTTGCCTAGTTTGAACTTGATATAGCACTAGTTTCTCTAATCTTTGCACTAATCATAAAACTGTTGATACTTTTGGTGACATCTTTTGGATAATTGAACAACATGATCAAAACTTACTTCACTCCCGGTGTTTGTGACATGAACTCACTTTTAGACTTTGTACACCTTTGATTTATATTGTTTACTCCTCATAATGCTTTGGCATCTCTAGTTCTTTAACCCTCTACAAACGATGATCGATGACATCATTGAGAGGGTAACGAGGTCCAAATATGCTTATTTTACTAATTCTGTATTTGTTGCTTTCTTTGAAACCCATGACGTTGTAGATGCTTTATCTGATTCAAACTGGGTCAATGTCATGCATGAAGAGTTTGAAAACTTTGAAAGAAACCAAGTTTGGGTCCTTGTAAAGCCACTCCCAAATGTTCACACCATAGGTACTAAATGGGTTTTCAAAAACAAACAAGGGGAGGATTTGTCTGTAGTAAGAAACAAGGTTATACTGGTAGCTCAGGGTTTCATTCAGGTAGAGGGGATAAATTTTGGAGAGACCGTTGCACTAGTAGCTAGACTAGAAGCCATTAGGATCCTCCTTGCATTTGCGGCATCCCGAGATTTCAAGTTGTATCAAATGGATGTCAAGAGTGCATCCTAAATGGTTTCATAGAGAAAAGGTATATGTCAAGCAACCCCTAGGATTTGAGCATACTAAATACCCTAATAGATTATACAAGCATCAGAAAACTTTGTATGGGCTCAAGGAGGCACCTAGGGCTTGATATGATAGGCTTAGATCTTTCTAACTAGAGTATGAATATGTCACGGGGTCAACTAATATAAATTTGTTCACTCTCAGGCATGTCAATAATTTATTACTTGTTCAAATTTATGTGGATAATATCATTTTTTGGCTCTTCTCATTCACTTATGGGCAAGTTTGCAGAAACTATGAGCAGGGAGTTCGAGATATCGATAATGGGCGTGCTCAACTTCTTTATTGGACTTCAACTCCTTAGAGTCAGGTTATTTATAAGTACCCAATATAGATTAAGTCTTGTGAGTACCTTCGTACTCACACTGTTCTTTCAGGTGCTACTGACGAGGAGGAGTTGGTCTTTGGCTACTTCACGCCCGCCGAGAGTGGTGACGGGCATGAGTAGGCAACTATTCAGAGGTCATGCATTTGTGATGGAGCCTAAAGGCATATAGCTCCATCTTCCTTGTGTTGTTTATAGTTTTAGCTTCCGCTGCATAGTTCTCTTCTGTCTAACAGTTGGTTAGTTTTGGGCCCATCCTAGCTCTATTTTGCTATAAATTATAAGAAATTTTGGATACTTAAGAACTTATAAAATAATTAAATTACCCACGCTTTGTTAAGATTTTTTATGATGTGATATGTTGGAAAGGGGTGTGTTCCGATCTTGGGCACAAAACACGTGCCGGGACTACTGGAGAGGTATTCTGATTAATCGTTGAAGTCGTGATTAAGTAAATGAAAATTTTTATGATTAATTAGAGTACTGTTTGTACGATTTCTTTCAATACGACCCACTTCGTTGATTGTATTTTTGATGAAAATATTTTTCTATCATTAGGGTAGGAAATATACCCTTGGATAGAAAATGCCGAAAAATTATTTGGCATGCTGAAGGAATTGCGGCACATAATCCTCACACTAGTGAAGCAAATGATGAAATACAAAAAATTATCGTTTTGCAGAAATTAGCAAACAATATGCTTGATCATTTTTGTGATTTAAATAGTGTGACTAAGTTGCATGTGTCTGCACACAGTGCAGCACAGAGGGTGGAAGTACCAAAAGAAGATACCCCTCATCTTGTCCTAGGAGCTTCGAAAAATAATAAAACGACAAGAAATTTGGTTCCTCAAGTCCCAAATAGCCGGAGACGTCTGACGAATGTGGGAAATGAGAGCTTATCATAGCTGATCACAAAAATACCCCAAAAGAAAAAGAAGGGGAGCTAGTTGAGACCTAACGATAGTATGGAACCTAAGAAAGTAGGCTTAACGGATTTGAATCTTTCCATGCAGGAATAAACCAGTGAAAATACACGCACTAAAATTGATGCTGGTTAACTAAAGGACCTTGCTCCAATAGTAAGAAATTATGAAGAGCAAGATGTAGAAGCGCCTGAAAATATAACCCATGATGAAATAGCAATAAACTATCTGAATTCAGGGGAATCTTGGAACAGAACAACCATAATAGTTATCGTATACTTTACAAATAAAATTGCCACAATTATAGATCATGATCCTGAGCCTGCATCACTCACTGAATGTAGAATGAGGTCAGATTGGCAGAAGGCAATAACAACTGAACTGTTGTCCCTGAACAAAAGAAATATTTTTGAGCTAGTATGCGGCACACCTCCCCACATCAAACCAGTAGGATACAAGTGGGTTTTTGTTCGTAAGAGGAATAAAATGAATGAAGTTATGAGGTACAAAGCATGACTAGTGGCACAAGGTTTCACTTAATGATCATGCATTGATTATGAAGAAACCTATTCTTCGGTGATGGGTGGTATTACCTTTAGATATATAGAGCCTATTTGTTTAGGCTTCTGCTTGTAGGCTTTTCAGAAAAACTGTCCTTTTAGCTTGTCTGAAAATCTGCTTTTGAAAATAGGTTGTTGGCTTCTATAATAAATTTTTGGCTTCTCAGCATATAGCTTCTCAGAAAAGTGTCTCTCAGCGAGCTTCTGAGCTTTAGTTTATTTTCCTCAGAAGCAGATTTTTGACTTCTCCAGAACCTCGTTTGTTCTGCCTTCTGGATTCTAGTAGCAGCAGAAGCAGAACTAGAAGGAGGAAACAAACAGGGTCTTAATCTCAATGGCAGTCAACCTAGAGTTGAAAATAAAATTGATGGATGTTATGACGCATATCTTTATGAGAGCGTTGAATCGAATATTTATATAATGGTACATGAAGGAATATCATTGCCGAATTAGGATAGAAGAAATAGATATCTTTATAGCATATGGATTGAAATAGTCAGGTAAAATATGGTACAATCGTTTGAGTGAATTTTCTCGGAAAAAGAGGCTACACAAATAGCACAGGCTATCCTTATGTATTCATAAGGTCCTAGAATGGATTCTTCATAATATCTGTATATGTAGATGATATAAATATCATCGGTATAGAAGAAGAAATTAAGGAAGTAAGCTTGTACTTGAAGTCAGAAATTGAAAATGAAAGATTTAGGTAAAATCAAGTTTTCTTGGGTCTACAGCTAAAGCATGTGGCAGATAGAATCTTTGTACATCAGCCAAACTACATTTAGAAGTTGTTAGAGCGGTTTGGTTTTGAAAAATCATTTCCTGCTAATACCCTTATGGGCCGAAGGTCATTGCAAGCATACCAAGATCCCTATAAATCTAGAGAAGAGGGGGAGGAAGTATTGCGACCGAAATTTCCATACTTAAGTGCAATAGATGCTGATGTATCTAACTAGTTGCATTATACCAGGCATAGCATTTGCAGTAAACTTACTTATACAATACAATGCAGAGCCCATTAAAAAGAATTGGAAGGGCTTGAAGGATATTCTATATTACTTGCAAGGTAGCAAAGATATGTGTCTATTATACAGAAAGAATTAGGACCTAAGTCTGGTTGGATACATAGATATTGGATATATATCAGACCCACATACATCGAAATCATAGACTAGCTATATTTTTCTATATGGTGGAACTGTAATTTTCGTGAAATCGTCAAAGCAAAGTCTTGTATCTACTTTGACGAACCAGTCAGATAATAGCTTTATATCAAGCCATAGGGAATACACATGGCTTAGAAGAGTGATCAATCATATCTAGCAGTCATGTGGCTTGAACACTACTAACACCTCTACTATTATCGATGAATATAATGCTACATGTGTTACACAAGTGCAATCGGGATCTGTGAAAATCAATGTAAGGAAGCATATCAACCATAAGTTCTTTTATGCTCATGAATTGCATAAGATGAATGAAATAAAGGTAATGTATATCAAGTCATGTGAGAATCTTGCAGATTTGTTCACTAAGCCTCTCTCTGTATCTAGTTTTGAAATATGTATTTGTGGTATTGGGATAATGAGACTTAGAGCGTTGCACATTTCATGAGAAGAATTTTCATATAATACCGATATAAGAAATTAAATTTTAGTTAAGAAGAGCAAGTGTCAAAAAATTAATCATAAAGATTATATGAAGTATTTTAGATGTATTGTACTCTTTTTTCCTTATATGAGTTTTCCTAAAGTTCTCATATTAAAGTTTTTAATACGATAATTTGTGTGACTTTGTCACGAGCTATGTACTCTTTCTTCTAATTTTTTTATTGGGTTTTGGAGAGTTTTAATAAGATATATACATTTCGCAAGAAATGCACAATAGAAAGTATTAGGAAACCTGAAGTTTACAACAGAATGTGAGCTCATCTTGATCTATTGAAATATTCGATTTTATCTTTTAGAGGTTTTTGACACTATATATATATATATATATGACATAACTCTTCGTTGTTAAGATAAATAAATAAAAAATAAGTAGATTTACCCTATATCATATCTTTTTACAATTATTTTTTAAAAAAATCGCTGAACTACATCCAATAATCACGGTTTCTTAACAAATATCTACAACACGCGCAGGATGGAGAAGGACGCGGCGAGACCGGGGCCGGGAGAATTCAGGCGAGCGGATCGGCATGTCTGCATGTGAACGCAGCCGATCTTTTGCTATCAAGCAGGCACGCGCGGTTTTTCACGTCGTCATCGTGGTTGCGCGCTTAGGAGGCCTGCGGGTCTGGTCAGATTCATCCTCGCAGCGATGAGCGACGTGACGAGCCATGCATATATATGATCGGTGCACGGTGGTGATCGCACAGCGACGTGACGAACCCGAACAAAGACAAAATGCAGCCACCTATCCTATATATAGCATGTTCTTGACCCTGCTCGGTCCTGCCGTTTCTAGGCCTGTGACCATGAAGGCCGGGCTCGATCTCTCGCCATCCGTGGAATGTGTGTGATCAGCCGCATCAATGGGCACAGCGACCCAGGAACCGACAGCTCGCACTGGCTAAAAGGGACATTTCGCCTTGTACTGCTGTTTCTGTTTCTGGAAGAAATTAACCCATCGATATCGATCGCCGCGTGGCCGGCTGGTCGATGAGGGGTAGCGATCGATCATCGAGCGCGCTGTAGGAGCGCCCGTCTGGGTGGTGCGCAACGGCGACACGAACTCACATATGCTACGTTTCGATCAAGGCCCGCCGCCGGTTGCCGTGTCCATCCATGACGTCCCCGTCGCGCGCTAGCGCCGGACCGCGGCGCGCGTACGTGACGGACGGTGACCGCGCGACTATGATATCCGTGAGTGATTCACTACTTACAGAACTCTACGTATATGATAGATATCGCAATCTATTAAATCACAATCTATTAAAAAAATCCCCGACTATAAGAAAGATAAGATAAACGGTTTTATTATAGAGCAGTCTGTTATTACTTCAGAGAGCTCAAGGCAAAAATCAAACTGAACGTCATAGACTAGTCTCAACAACAACAACTGTCTGTGATATAATCCTAGACAATTGCTTATAGGATTCGTCAATTATAATGATCACATCACACATGGTTATTTAAGTGAACCGTGGATGATAAAATGGCAAACGAATATTCATAAGAGCCGTTAATTATATGGTTGTGATTGCAGTTGGTTCTCATGTGAAACCGTCTGGTATATGAAGAGTTGGGCCAGGAAGCTGAGCAGATGATAGTTTGTGCTTTATATTCACGCAGGATGCAGTTAGGGGTTTCTCACTCTCTCACTCTACTCTCTCTCTCTCTTACCTCCCTCTCGATAGATCCACACCATGGTCGCCTCCTCCTCCTCATCATTGCCTTTCATGCTTCCCGATTCACCGCCACCATTGCCGATGGTTTCGTCACTGTGGTTGTCGTCACCCACCTTGTCCTCAGATCATGATGAGGATGGCGTCAACAACAATAGGCCAGCGGATCTCTTCGTCTCAACAAGGAGGAGTCGCCATCCGATGATGGCAAGCCCAATGACGAGGAGGACTCGAACCCTAAGGAGGAGTCTGAGTATGAGGAAAACGAGCATAAGGAAGCCCAAGGAGGGCTCAGGCTATGAAGATGATGATGAAGAGGCGATGGATTTAGGCAATGACGAGGTCATCGAAGAGTACGACAATGACTCCAACGATGAGGAGTCAGAGGAGGAGGGTGATCGTGAGGAGGGCTCTGATGAGGACTTGCCTAAAGATGAGGGCGACGACAGTGAAGGTGATGGCGATCGCGATGAGAAGCCCAATGAGGAGGAGCTCGAGGGAGACAACAATGACGGTGATGAGGACGAGAAGGGTACTGAGGAGGACCCAGAAGAGAAGCCTAATAGCCTGCACTGGTCCTAGCTTCTGTCAACTAACAATCATTGCCACATATCATGCTATCACAAACGGTGTTTGGCACATATCACAGACAGAGAACGAAGTCGTCTGTGTGAAGTGTCTGTGTTATCGAGCTTGTCACAGACGGGTAACCATCCATCTATAATATGACATAGTATAAACAGTTTTCAATAAGAACCACCTGTGATATTATTTTTAGAAAAAAAAAATTCAACATAGGAGTTTTTTTTGCACCCAAGTCACAAGTCACGCAATTTTCACCCAAAATACGTGCGCATGCGGTTTGTAGGTGTTGAACCAGTGACATCATGCCTCGTGTGTAATTTACTTACTATCTCACTTGTACATCATTGCTAATTGCACTATGATATTTTATCCTTTTTATCCTTGTTGTCTAAAATATTGGGCAATTATTTGGGCATTTAGTAACTTCAAATGAAAAGGTTATAAACTACAGAGTTGTAGATCTTGTCAAACTACAATTTTCATATAAAACATTTCTTCATCTAACTTTGTATGAATATTTTTATGAATTTTTAAATATATACTATAGATGGATATTTATAAAACCCGTCTGTGTTGATCATCTAGACACAAATGGATATTTATAAAAAAAAATCATCTATGTCTAGGAGAGATGAAACACATATATGGTTTTGATACAAAGTCATCTGTATCGTTCAAAAACACATAGACAATTTTTTAGGAAAAGTGACTGTGTCTAGGAGCCGTCAACACATAAAAGGCTTTTTAGTAAAACCGTTTGTGTATTCTCGCTCTTCTAGATGACTGAAAATATCACATATATTTTTTTCCTATCAACCGTCTATACGTAATTTATTAGTGACGGTTTTAAATAACTATTTGTGACGTTGTGTCTGCTATTACTATTTCTATGATAGTAGGTGGCGACAAGGACACCCCTTCCTTGAACAAGAGGAATCTGTAATAGATAGTAGTGCATGCATGCAGCTAGTAGTAGTGCATGAAGCTATCACACAATAGATATATAGTTCTCGCTAGCTATAGCTTAGGCAATGGAGGCGGTGTGGCAACGCCTGAATGACGCGGCTTCATTTTGGCTTCTCGCGCGTCGGTTGTATTTTGGCTTCACATACAGTGCCGACCATGGCCTTTGGTTACTTGTAAAATAAAATCAATATATATATATATATATATATATATATATATATATATATATATATCTTAGCTATGTGTATTGTGTGTATGAAATAGCTCTAAATCAAATTAAGTGTGTATGAAATGGATAGCACAATTCATGACACAAGGATTAGAAGGTAGTAAAAAAAGAGTTTAGAAGATATCGCGTACCATTCTTGAGAAAAAGATGACTACGTTGACCTATATCACAGACAATTCCGACCAATGAAACCATCTACGATATATATTCAAAAACATTATCACAAATGGTTGTGTGATTTCAAAACCGTCTGAAATACAAAGAGTTGGTAACTCAATAGGATGTGTCTCTTCACGCTTTATATTCGGACGACCGGGAGCTAACTGGTTACTCTCTCTCCCCCCCTCTCTCTCTCACTCACTCACTCACTTCATTCTTGTAGCTCTCGTCCTATCGTACACTTTCAAATGCCAACAATGGCTTCATCTTCCTAGTAGACATCCTCTCCAAATGAGCGGCCATCACTGGTTTTGGCAACCAACCTAGACGAGGGGGAGAACGAGAACGAGGAGACCAGGGATGTCGATGACGTCGACAACAATGAGGCTATTATGCATGCCCTACATGAGCAACTTGTTCCCGCAATCGAGGCTATTGTGCATGCCTTGATGCCAAATCTAAACACATAAATGAATTTAAATCATACATTCACTTAGAATTTTAAACACAAAACTTAACTGCATAAACAGAAGGGAATTTAAACACGACAATGCTTGAAAGTGCATATGAGGATTGTAGGTGCATGTTTAAACGACACAACAATGCTTGGAAGAGAATTTAAACCATACATTCACATTGCAATTTAAATCCATTCACATAGAAATTTAAATAATACATTCCTTTTAATCTTTCTGGTAGGTTTGATCCTTTACCTTTTTTGATGAGGACACTGTTGATGTTCATTCAAAATCTCATGTGTGTTGGTGAACCTCATGCCATGCAAATAAATATCAACAAGCACACAGGGTTTGTTGTAGGATTTCTCCTTAGAGCATTCTAGGCTGTATATATATATATATATATATACACACACACACACACACACACACACACACACACACACACACACACACACACACACACACACACACACACACACACACACACACACACACACACACTCTCTCTCTCTCTCTCTACAGGGAAGCAAATGAGAAAATAATATCAAATTAATAAGTATCTAATTATTTTCAAACATTCTAATGCTAGTGTTTTGGTCAATAAAAGAGACGAGTGAAGGTATCTGCCACACACAACATGACGATGAGTAGTATAAAACTATTATATACAATACATATATGAATCCTTGGGGTACCCTAGATACCTGGTGTGTATGGTTGTATTTAGGAAGGGAATCTCCGGACGTATAGAAATCTTCTGCATGTATCCCTTAAACTAGGAAATATATCTCTAAGTTTAAGGATGACTGTCGGTGTATCCGGAACCGGGGGTCCCTGAGTCCCGAGGCCCGGCCAGCCATCCACCACCTGGCGCCATTCCACGAGGTCCCTCCTAAAGGATGAGAAGAGCTCAAGTCCTGGGAGAAGGTGCTCGGGATCACAGTCAGTGGTTCCCGAGCATCCCAGTTTCCCGATGATCCACAGAGTCTAAGTACCGGGAAGAAAGTGCTCGGGGAGGTGCCCGGTCGCCCCCGAGCACCCTAGTCCCCCGACGATCAGAAGAGCTAAGTTCCGGGAGAGAGTGCTTGGGACTGCGTGCGGCAGCTCCCGAGCGCTCGGTTCCCCGAAGATCCATACAAGAGTGCTCGGGAGAGAGTGCTCGGGGCTGCACGTGGCAGCCCCCGAGCACTCGGTTCCCCGAAGGATCGTGCAAGAGTGCTTGGGGAGGTGAACAGTACCCCTGAGCACCCGGTACCTCGAGGACAAAGACATGCATTCTCGGGAGAGAGTGCTCGGGGAGGTGAACAGTACCCCCGAGCACTCGGTGCCCCAACGACCCAGAAAGGCCCTCGAGGGGCCCGCCGATGAGGTGTCCACCAGTCAGAGGTCCGAGGCCGCATTTAATGAGCGTGCGTGGCCTGACATCTCCAACTGCTCCCGCCGCGGTGTCAGTTCCTGCCACGTTTTGGCAGAGAGGCGTGGGGCTATTAATTGCACGGGTCCCGTCCCGTATCATCTGGCTTGTCTCGGGATAACATCGCGAGGATCAAGGCATTCCGTCTGCCGCCCTGCTGTGGCAAAGGAACAAGACAGGGCGGGCACGCCAGGCTGCTCTGCGGCTGCCCGGTGGGCCCTCTCCACGGCGCCCATTGCCAGGGCGTTTATGGTGACAGGTGACCGGGCGTGTGGCGTTTTTTTCCACCCCCGGTCACTTCACCCAGAAGAAATGATGACGCCTTTCCCAGTCATGGCGTCTTGGAACTTGTGCCACCCTCCTTCCCGTTCGGGGCATGTCTCAACTGGCAGGTGCTTAAAAGAGACGACGGCACAGAAGAGAAAAGAATCCGAGATCGACGAACATAGCGAGAATCGAAGACATAGACCCAACCAAAGAACACAAGAACCAACACAAGGCACAAGGCACAGTCCCTGCCGAAGAACAAGGAGCCTCAAGCTCTCAGGTAGGCCAATATTCTTGTAACCAGCAACATCCTTGAGGGACTTCCTCAGGACAGTTATTACATCCATACAGGAGTAGGGTATTACTTCCCCGTGCGGCCCGAACCTGTCTAAATTCTGGTGCATTTACTTCTCTTTGCACTAGGTCATCCTCCCCACCACCGGCCGTTGCATTTACTCTCCTTCATTTCTCCGATGAACTTATTCAGGATCATCCCCCTGGCCGAATCTCTAAAAAGGGGTATCTCGGGATCCCTGCGACATGAGTTAATCCTCCGACAGCTGGCGCGCCAGGTAGGGGGGAACATCCCTGAATCTGTTTGTTTATTTTCTTCCACAGAAAAAATGGCTGGTGGACACCGCCTCCAGCGTTCCGGCTCCAGTTCCAGCGAGGAAATGCAGCCCTTCGCACAGGAGGCCCTAGCCGCTGCTGCGTCCCAGCAGCAACCGCGATCTGCACGCGCGGCGTTCCCTTCCCAAGGGGACCAAGGCGCTGGGCCCAGCAGGGCCGCCGTCGCCGCCGCCGGTGCACTATCCGACCCTCAGCTGGTGGTCGAAACTCCGGCTGCCAGGTCCGCCTCAGGACAACGCCGGGTGCCTCTCCGGCGTAGGCTCCCTTTCAGCGAGGCCGGCCCCGGGAGTGCGCTGCTTGTGGCGCACGCTCTCCTCAGGCATCCGCCTGTTCAGGCGACTCCGGAAACCCCAGAGGGCCGCTGGATCCAAGAAGTCGCTGCCCTGGTCAGCACTGCTCGCCGCCAGGTGCTGGCCGAGAGTTCTCGCGCCACCACCCAGCGTGGCGCCGCCAGAACCGGCCCATCAACGGGCAACGCTCGCACAGGCCCGGGGGCCTCCAGGCAGAGTGCCACCCCCCTGGCCGCGTCAGAAGCCCAGGACCTCCGCTTGCGTCTCAACAAGCGGAGGGGCCACGAAGATGCGCGCGTCACTCTCGAGCGCCAGCGGGAGACCCGGCAGGAGGCCGAGGCTGAGGACCAGGCTTCCTCTTTTCTGGCCCACGATCGCCAGGATTCCCCGGTTCGCCGGCGTTCACCACCAAGGAATGCCACCCGCGCCACGGGGTACGACACCGGCTGCCGTGCCTTCTCTAGTGAGCTCCGACGGGTCAAATGGCCCTCCAAGTTCCGCCCTGAGCTGCCGGAGAAGTACAACGGGTCCATCGACCCCGTTGAGTTCCTCCAAATATACACTACGGCCGTCCAAGCGGCCAATGGCAGTGAAAAGGTGATGGCAAATTATTTCCATGTTGGCTTGAGGGGCTCTGCCCGCTCTTGGCTCATGAACTTACCCACAGGATCTATTAGCTCCTGGGATGACCTCTGCCACCAGTTTGTGGCTAATTTTCAGGGCACGTTCACGCGCCCCGGCTTGGAGTGCGACCTTCATACCGTCAAGCAACAGGAGGGGGAGACGCTGCGGCGCTTCATTCAGCGTTTCAGCCAGGTCCGCAACACCATCCCGCGGATAGCCCCCCACGCTGTCATCGTCGCCTTCCGGCAGGGCGTCCACGACGAGCGGATGCTCGAGAAGCTAGGTACGCACGAAATCGAAACCACTACGGAACTCTTCGCACTGGCCGACAAATGCGCCAAGGCGGCGGAGGCCCGAGCTTGGCATGCTCCGCGCCCTGCCGCTGACCAACCAAGTTCTTCCCGCTCCGACAGGTGGGAAAAGAAAAGGAGAAGAAAGCGCGAAGCCGCTCCTGTCGAACCTGCCCAGGGCCCCGCCCATAGGCCGGCCCAAGAGCCCGACCGCCGGCAAGAACGCCAGGCGGCTGCCGATAGACGGCCCGCGCCTGCAAGGGCCCTGGCCAGGGCCCCTCCTAGGGCTCCGGCTCCCGCGAGGGCCTCGGCACCTGCAAGGGCACCAGCTCCCGCAAGAGCCCCGGCACCCGCCCGGGCTCCTGCTCCAGCGAGGGCCCCCGCTCCCGTGGGGCCCGAGCCAGGCAAATGGTGCCCCATCCACCAGACCAGATGGCACGATCTCACAGAGTGTCGTACGGTCAAAGGCCTCGTCGAGCAACGCTAGAGGGAGCGCGATGAGTCCCGTGGGGGAGGCGATGCTGAGGCCGCCCCCGGCAACGCCGAGCTTGGCTTCCAGGAACCCGAGCATACCGTCGCCTTCATCGACGGAGGCGCTTACACGCCTTCCTCGCGACGTGGCATCAAGACCATGCGGCGCGAGGTATGCTCGGCAACCCCGAGCGAAGAGGCCGCCAGGCCCCTGAGGTGGTCGGACTCTCCGATCACGTTCAGTATAGCCGACCACCCCTCCAGTACTGCAGGCGTGGGGCGACTACCTTTGGTAGTGTCCCCCACCATCTGCAATGTCAAGGTCGGCAGAGTGCTGATCGATGGGGGCGCAGGCCTCAACCTCCTCTCCAAGGAGGCCTTCGAGAAGCTGTAGGTGCCCTCCAGGCGCCTAAAGCCGTCGCTTCCATTCTGCGGAGTGACGCCCGGGCACTCCCTGCCCCTCAGGCAGGTCGAGCTGCCCGTAACCTTCGGGAGTCGGGACAACTTCCGCACGGAAAACGTCCTCTTCGACGTCGTGGAGCTCCCTCTCCCCTACAACGCCATCCTCGGGCGTCCGGCGCTCGCCAAATTCATGATGGCTATGCATTATGCGTGTCTCACGGTCAAGATGCCGGGCCCAGCAGGCCCCATCTCCGTGATGGCTGACTCCAGCAGTCGTACATGGCTTTGGTCTCAGCCCAGGCCGAGGTCGAAGGCTGCCCAGGGGGCCCGGGACCCTCTTCATCCAAACCCCGACTCGCCACCGACGCCTCTGTTCCTACGAAGGAGGTCGTGGTGGGCGAAGACGCCTCCCAGGTCATCCGAATCGGCGGTGACCTGGACGGCAAATAGGAAAGCGCGCTCGTCACCTTCCTCCGGGCTAACGCCGACGTGTTTGCATGGCAACCATTCGACATGCCCGGGATCCCTAGGGAGGTGATTGAGCACCACTTGGCTGTGCGCCCGGACGCACGCCCAGTGAAGCAGAAGGTCCGACGGCAGGCGCCTGAGCGTCAGGAGTTCATCCGGGAGCAGGTCAGCAAGCTCTTTGACGCCGGATTTATCCGAGAAGTCCTCCACCCTGAGTGACTGGCGAATCCAGTTATCGTCCCGAAGGCCAACGGCAAGCTCCGCATGTGCGTGGACTACACCGACCTAAATAAGGCTTGCCCTAAAGATCCTTTTCCCTTGCCCCGCATAGATCAGATTGTAGATGCAACTGCGGGATGTGATCTTTTGTATTTTCTAGATGCAAACTCTGGGTATCACCAGATTCGCATGGCCATAGAGGATGAAGAAAAAATTGCTTTTACCACCCCAGTGGGGACTTATTGTTATATGTCAATGCCTTTTGGTTTGCGCAATGCTGGGTCTTCTTTCCAACGCGCCATTCGCATCACCAGGGAGTAGAGCCCGAGCACCCGGTCAGCCCCGACCACGCCGCCAAGCCTGGGGGCTGCGACAGCCCCCCGGGTAAGGCCACGGTCCGGGCCCGCCGGGTACAACGACCGGTGTACTTCGTCAGTGAAGTCCTCCGGGAGACCAAAACAAAGTACCCCCAGGCTCAGAAGCTGCTCTACGCTGTGCTCATCGCTTCCCGGAAGTTGCGCCACTACTTTCAAGCGCACAAGGTCTCGGTGGTTACCACGTACCCACTGGGACCCATCCTCCGGAACTGAGAAGGCACCGGGCATGTTGTAAAGTGGGCGGTGGAGCTGGCGGAATTCGACCTGCACTTTGTCAGTCGCCAGGCGATCAAAAGCCAGGCGCTCTCTGACTTCGTGGCAGAGTGGACACCCTTCCCCGAGGTCGTCCCAGAAGAGATTTTTGCATATCCCGGGCACGATGCGCCCGGGTACTGGATCATGCACTTCGACGGTTCCCTCTCGCTGAAAGGCGTGGGGGCCGGAGTGGTTCTTACCTCCCCCACGGGTGAAGAACTCCGGTACGTCGTGCAGCTGCAGTTCCGCGCCTCCAACAACATGGTGGAATATGAAGGTCTCATCGCTGGCATCCGAGCCGCGGTGGGCCTCGGGATTTTTCGCCTCCTGGTCAAGGGAGACTCCCAACTGGTGGTCAACCAGGTATCCAAAGAGTACCAGTGCACGGATCCTCAAATGGCGGCGTACGTGGCAACAGTCAAGAAGCTGGAGAAGCACTTCGATGGCCTGGAGCTGCGGCACATCCCTCACCGCGACAACGCTCTGGCCGACGAGCTCTCCCGCCTGGCCTCCTCCCGTGCGCGCGTCTCTGCCAGAGTCTTTGAAGAAAGACTCACACGACCTTCCATCCTGCCTGCCAAACAGGACGAAGGGGAAACCTCGAACTCAATTCAGGGGACCCCGGCGGTGCCCTCAGTGGGAAGCCCTGTCAGGGTGCCACCGTCCAGCGAGTGCGCTGCACTTGCTGAATGTTCTCAGGATGCCTCGTGGATGGACGACATCCGAGGGTACTTAAAGGAAAAGTTCCTTCCTAGGGATGAGGCGTCTGCTGAAAGAGTTGCTCGGCAGTCCAAACGCTATGCCATAGTAGATGGGGATCTCTACCGGCGTAGCGCAGGCGGTATTCTCCTGAAATGCATCTCTCGAGCAGAAGGCAGCGAGCTTCTCGCTTAGATCCACGAGGGCGAGTGCAGTGGCCATGCATCATTCCGCACGCTGGTCGGGAAGGCCTTCCGGCAAGGTTTCTACTGGCCTACAGCCCTCCAGGATGCTTCCGAGCTAGTTCGGCGCTGCAGAGCGTGCCAGTTCCATGCAAAGCAGATTCACCAGCCAGCTCAGGCTCTTCACACCATCCCCCTGTCATGGCCTTTCGCGGTCTGGGGGCTGGACATTCTGGGTCCATTCCCCAGAGCAATCGGGGGCTATGAGTACCTCTACGTCGCCATCGACAAATTCACCAAATGGCCGGAGGCGGTCCCAGTCATCAAGGTGACCAAGAACACGGCGCTCCAGTTTATCTGCGGCATCACCAGTCGCTTTGGTGTCCCGAACCGGATCATCACCGACAACGGCACCCAATTCACAAGTGCCCTGTTCGGGGACTACTGTGAAGACCTCGACATCAAGCTTTGCTTCGCTTCCGTCGCTCATCCTTGGAGTAACAGGCAAGTTGAGCGCGCCAACGCGGAGATACTGAAGGGCCTCAAAACCCAAACCTATAACGTGCTCGCAAAGCACAGGAAGGGATGGGTGGACGAGCTACCTGCCGTGCTATGGGCTAACCGGACCATGCCAAGTCGCGCTATCGGGGAGACTCCTTTCTTCCTTGTATACAGCGCTGAGGCGGTCCTCCCCTCCGAGCTCACCCTAGGCTCCCCTCGGGTGCATGCCTATTCTGAAGGCGAACAGGAGCAGCAGAGGCGCGACGACGTCGACTACTTAGAGGAGCGCCGGCGGCGTTCCGCCGTCTAGGCAGCTCGTTACAAGCAAAGTCTGCGGCGCTACCATCAGCGCCGCGTCCGGGCCCGTTCTCTCGGGGTGGGGGACCTAGTTCTCCGATGCGTCCAGTCACACGAAGGAAGGAATAAGCTATCCCCTATGTGTGAAGGTCCCTTCACCGTGATCGGGGTCCCGCGAGAAGGCTCCTTCCGGCTGGCTGCAGAAGACGGGCAACCGCTCCACAACCCATGGAACATCAAGCACCTGCGCAAGTTCTACCCGTAGATGGCCATGCTCGCGACTCAGGTCAACCAGGCCGGGGGCTTCCCCCCCGCCCAAGTTGACCGGGGGCTACCACTAGCTGGGTAAGTCACCCAACTTTGTAAAAAATTGTCAATTTAGTATGAATATTAATGTGCAATCGTATGTCAATTTCATTTTTCTGGATTCCATATGTTTAATCTGTCTAGTGAGATGCTCGATTGTGAGAGAAAAGTTCGCTCTCTCATTTTCCCCGCTGATAAAAGAATCCCGATCGGTAGGCGCACGGGCAGTTGCCGCTGACTTACGTCCGATGTGGTAGGCTCTGGTGTTCGGTGTCGTGGCAGGTCTCCGGGCACTACCGAGTCCCTGGGCGCTCTGGGTAATCCTATCGCTCGAGCTGCTCGAGTAGTCCGGAGCCTGGGCCCCAGGGGCGGGCTGTCGGTGCTCGGTCTGGTCTGTCATACCCGGGCACCACCGAACCATAGGACCTCTGGGTTATGCCTCTGTCCGCTCTTGTTCGCCGATCTGGATATTCGAGAGGTCTCGAGTCAAAAATGAGAGCAGTCTATAGCAAGTACCGCACTAACAAAGTGCACCAAACAAGGATTTTCTCCATTCTCTCTTAAGTCACAGATCGACAATCAAAGCAAAAGTAGCTCGACCGCGAGGGCCTTGATGCCTAGGTCGCTGCTCGGCCCCAAGGGTCCTCGGGTGGTCTTACCGCTTAAGCATGAGTGGTCAAGATCACCCGACCCCGGGCTCCTCACGCGCCCCTTGATGCTCGGGCGCCCCGGCTGAGGGAACCAAGTCCCCGGGCACCCTGAGCTCGGAGTGCACGCCCCTCCTGGATCGGTTGGCCGAAAGGCCGACAGCTGTCCGGTGAGTGGTTAAATTCAGACGAATTTACGTTCAATAATATTTTGTTCCCGAGTCGTCCTCGGGGGCCCTCGTATTCTAATCTGCCTGGTGAGATGGTCTCCTCGCGCACAAAACCCTACCGTGTGTCCACTTTTTCCTAGAACAACAGAACGGTCCGTAGAAAGGTGTACCGTACGTGCGGTAATGTCTGATCGAAGTCTTTCATGGTGGTCATGGTGTTCGGTCCGCTTTCAAGGGCCCCGAGCACTACCGAGTCCCTGGGCGCCTTGGGTAATCCTATCGCTCGAGCCGCTTGAGTAGTCCGGAGCCTAGGCCTCAGGGGCGGGCTGTCGGTGCTCGGTTCGGTCCGTCCTAAGCCCGGGCACCACCGAACCATGGGGACTCTTGGTCGCATTCCCGCCCGCATGTGTCTCCGATCTGCTGGCTGAGTGGTCGCAAGGTGGAAAAGTGTTCACCGGTCATGGCGTGCTCCGTGCTGGATCGATCTATCTCCCGAGTAAGGAAGTTCGTGTCTTTGTCTTTTGACTTAGCCGATGCGGACTCGCGAGGGCTCGGGGGCTGAACGCACCGAGAAGGATGGTTGGGACGACTTCGTTCTTGGGGATGGAAAGGTCAAGACCGGTCCGACTGAGTACTCCTCGGGACATCAAGGCAAAACATCAGAAGAAGCACTAAGTACTCGAGAATACTGGAGTTGCGAGCCCGAAGAAAAGCTTCCATTATATTTACAAAGGGAATACAAGCATTTCTAAGGGATCACTCCCGTATTTACATCAAGTCAAAGAAAAATGAAAGAAGAAGAAACTACAAAAAGCCTAATCGGAGTAGGCGTCGGAGTCGGAATAGTCACGGCCACCCCCGGGGGCTGGCGGCGGCGGCACTTCCCGCTTGAAGCCAGCCGCCACCTCGGCAGCGGTACTCCGGACCTCTTCCCGGGCGGCCTCTTCCTCGGCTTCGACTATTCCATCCCGAGCTGGCTCCAGCGGGAAGTTCGAGTCTCTGCTCCGGTAGTAGGCCAGGACGTGCTCAGCCACCGCTTGGGCCAAGCCGCGCCCTTCCCGGGCGGCAAGCTCCTGGATGGCCCAGGGCAGCGCCTCGAGGCGCTCGCAGACCTGCTGGAATCCCAGGACGAATCGGCTGGGACCGTCGCCCTTCGACTCCACGACGAGTCGCCCAAGACCGGCCCTCACCACGGACCGCCGCATCCGCCGGAGTGTGTCCTCCAATATATGCTGCAGGCTGGCTCGCGCGACAAAGGTGGCCTCAAGCTTCTCCTTCGCGATCCGCAGCTGCTCCTCGAGCCCCTGGCCCCCGGCCGTGCCAGAAGAGCCGGTGTCGGGTGCATGGCCAGCGGCCTGCTTCACCTGCGCCGCCAGCTCGGACAGAGCTCGCTCACGGGCGGTCAGCTCCGCCTCGCGCTTGGCGATCTGCTCTTCCCTGGCAGCGGCGGTCGACGAGCCCCTGGGCGTTGAATTCCGGCAGCTGCGCCTGGATCGCCACGCGCTTGGGGTTGGCGCAGAGCGCCATTTCCCTCCACGGGAGCTCCGCCCGGCTCATGTCTTCCACGCTGGTCACCACCCGGAGCATGCCCCTCAGCTCCGCCGGGCCCAGGTCCCAGCTTGCGCCGATCTGGGTCCGGGTGATGTCTTTAGGCCCGGTGTAGAGCCAGCAGGGCCGGGCCCGCTCCCGCAGGGGCGCCAGGAGGCGGAGCAAGAAGTCCGCCACCACCATCACTGAGGTCAGCCCGGCGTCACGCAGGAACCTGATGCGCTCGAAGACCGGCTCCAACCTCACGTCCGACGGTGGCGGTACCTCCCATGTCGATTTCTAGGGCTCCACCGCCACCTCCGGCAGGGCGAGGCGGTCGTGGGGGTCGATGTCGACGTAGAACCAGTCCCGCCGCCACTCCTCCCATTTGCGCCGCGGCACCTGGAGGATGTACCGCTCCCCCATGCCGTCCCGCAGCCGAAGATTGTAGCAGCCCACGACGTCTACCGTAGAGTACCCTCTCTTCTTCCCGGCCGATCGTAGGGCGAAGAAGTGCCGAAGAAGCGTCACCGACGGTGCCACTCCCATGAACATCTCGTAGAAGTGCGCGAACACCGCCAAGACGACGACTGAGTTGGGGCTCAGGTGCACCAACTGGACGCCGTAAGTGTCGAGGACTTGAAGAAAGAATGTTGAAAACGGCGGCATTAGCCCCGCCGCCACGAAGGACGTAAACAAGACGATGCGCCCGGGGTGGGTCGTCGCCGGCGGGAAGCTCACCGGCGTCACCTTCAGGGCCCCCTGCTAGCCCTCGGGGACCAGCAGTTTCCTGACCCTCTCCGCCGCCTCCTCATTCCTCAAGCGAGACTCCGGCAGTACGCTGTCCGGAGTTCTATCGCGGCAGCTTCCCCCAGCTCTCGGCATCTCGTCGGTGGGGGAGGTTGTCTGGGTGGTGGAGAGAGAGAGAGAGAGAAGTGCTCTGATCGCCTAAGGGATTCTAAGGGCTCAGGAGCGCGAAGGAAGCAAGAGCAGGATCGCAAGATGGCGTAAAGAGGGGGGCGGATCGCTCCCTTCCCCCTTTTATACCTCAGAGAATTCAAACGTCTGGACGGTTTCCTCGATCAACGCAACTGCCAGGCGAATCTCCCACTGGTCGTGCGGTGTCAGCGGCTGCCAGGCGCATTTCCCTCGATCTGCGTGGCAGCCGCGCGTGCCGCTCGTCCCGTTGTCATGCCCTTCAGGAGCTGTGTGGACGCGCGTCCATTCGTCTCCCCGTTGGGCCGTACCAAAGGCCCGAATCGAAGGGGCCACCTTCTGAAAGCTTGCCACGTGGCGTCCACGCCGGTCTCGGCCTCGTTCGTGATGAAGGGCCTATCCGCAGTCTCCGTGCCATCGCCTGCCAATGGGCCCGGGGACTACTGTCGGTGTATGCGGAACCGGGGGTCCCTGAGTCCCGAGGCCCAGCCAGCCATCCGCCACCTGGTGCCATTCCACGAGGTCCCTCCTAAAGGATGAGAAGAGCTCAAGTCCCGGGAGAAGGTGCTCGGCATCACAGTCAGTGGTTCCCGAGCACCCCAGTTCCCCGATGATCCACAGAGTCTAAGTACCGGGAAGAAAGTGCTCGGGGAGGTGCCCGGTCGCCCCTGAGCACCCTAGTCCTCCGACGATCAGAAGAGCTAAGTTCCGGGAGAGAGTGCTCGGGACTGCGTACGGCAGCTCCCGAGAGCTCGGTTCCCCGAAAATCCATACAAGAGTGCTCGGGAGAGAGTGCTCGGGGCTGCACGTGGCAGCCCCCGAGCACTCGGTTCCCCGAAGGATCATGCAAGAGTGCTCGGGATAGAGTGCTCGGGGAGGTGAACAGTACCCCCGAGCACCCGGTACCCCGAGGACAAAGACAGGCATTCTCGGGAGAGAGTGCTCGGGGAGGTGAACAGTACCCCCGAGCACTCGGTGCCCCGACGACCCAGAAAGGCCCCCGAGGGGCCCGTCGATGAGGTGTCCACCAGTCAGAGGTCCAAGGCCGCATTTAATGAGCGTATGTGGCCTGACATCTCCAACTGCTCCCGCCGCGGTGTCAGTTCCTGCCACGTTTTGGCAGAGAGGCGTGGGGGCTATTAATTGCACGGGTCCCGTCCCGTATCATCCGGCTTGTCTCGGGATAACATCGCGAGGATCAAGGCGTTCCGTCTGCCGCCCTGCTGTGGCAGAGGAACAAGACAGGGCGGGCAGGCGGGGCTGCTCTGCGGCTGCCCGGTGGGCCCTCTCCACGGCGCCCGTTGCCAGGGCGTTTATGGTGACAGGTGACCGGGCGTGCGGCGTTTTTTTCCACCCCCGATCACTTCACCCAGAAGAAATGATGACGCCTTTTCCAGTCATGGCGTCTTGGAACTTGTGCCCCCCTCCTTCCTGTTCGGGGCATGTCTCAGCCGGCAGGTGCTTATAAGAGCTGGCGGCACAGAAGAGAAAAGAATCCGAGATCGACGAACATAGCGAGAATCGAAGACATAGACCCAACCAAAGAACACAAGAACCAACACAAGGCACAAGGCACAATCCCTGCCGAAGAACAAGGAGCCTCAAGCTCTGAGTTAGGCCAATATTCTTGTAACCAGCAACATCCTTGAGGGACTTCCTCAGAACAGTTATTACATCCATACAGGAGTAGGGTATTACGCCCCCGTGCGGCCCGAACCTGTCTAAATTCTGGTGCATTTACTTCTCTTTGCACTAGGTCATCCTCCCCACCACTAGCCGTTGCATTTACTCTCCTTCATTTCTCCAATGAACTTATTCAGGATCATCCCCCCGGCTGAATCTCTAAAAAGGGGTCTCTCGGGATCCCTGCGACAGGAGTTAATCCTCTGACAATGACAGAATCTACTTAGAAAGGAGTTTGGATGCTACACGGTAACCCCCATATATATGGAACTGGCGGACCCTACAGAGGAGGCATTGGCAATCACAACCACAATCGCGGTCTACATCGACAACTCACCAAGACAACATGCAAGGAGCTTTTGACTAGTTTTAGATCCCATCTAGGCTAGCTATGACGCCCTTGTACTCTGTCTCAAAGATCAAAATAAGAACACATGACGTAGGGTTATTATCATCTGGGAGGTTCAAACTCGTAAAAAATCTCTATCTCATGCCATGCAAATAAATATCCACAAGCACACAGGGTTTGTCGTAGGATTTCTCCTTAGAGCATTCTAGGGTGTGTGTATATATATATAGACACACACACACACACACACACACACTCTACAGGGAAGCAAATGAGAAAATAATATCAAATTAATAAGTATTTAATTATTTTCAAACATTCTAATGATAGTGTTTTGGTCAATAAAAGAGACGAGTGAAGGTATCTGCCACACACAACATGACGATGAGTAGTACAAAACTATTATATACAATACATATATGAATCCTTGGGGTACCCTAGATACCTGGTGTGTACGGTTGTATTTAGGAAGGGAATCTCTGGACGTATAGAAATCTTCTGCATGTATCCCTTAAACTAGGAAATATATCTCTAAGTTTAAGGATGACAGAATCTACTTAGAAAGGAGTTTGGATGCTACACGGTAACCCCCATATATATGGAACTGGCGGACCCTACAGAGGAGGCATTGGCAATCACAACCACAATCGCGATCTACATCGACAACTCACCAAGACAACACGCAAGGAGCTTTTGACTAGTTTTAGATCCCATCTAGGCTAGCTATGACGCCCTTGTACTCTGTCTCAAAGATCAAAATAAGAACACATGACGTAGGGTTATTATCATCTGGGAGGTTCAAACTCGTAAAAAATCTCTATCTTTGGTGCTTGATTCGGTAAGACGGAGTATCTCCTTATCTCATCATGTATTCATAAGATCATCAGTTTACTAATCATCGATACAACCAATGGTGTTACTGGGCACATGACACAACTAAGGGTAAATAGGGATATAACTGGAGTCTAGTAGCATGTCCAATTTAACTTAGTTATCATTGTGGCATCACTAGTTGATTAGCTAATGATATATTATATCCTAATGCTTTGGTTTTGTTAATTCAATGCTTGAGACAAGGATATCGAACCTTTTCAAGGCCTACCTTCTATGGTCACCTACTAAGTAACTCGAACATAGCTGATTTCATGATAGTTGTCACCTATCAGTCTCCTGTGGGCTACCCACATTCCAAGCTATCCTATGGCCTAGAAACCACATCCACACATAAATCTAATACTCTGGCAAGTCTTGCTCAAGTTGAGTAACTAGACTAAGTAATGTAATTTAATAAATCAAAACTTGCAGAGGAACCCACGAGAATTAAGATACCCAATTTGAGGCAGACTATAAAATAGGAGGGATCATGTAAAATGTTACCAGACAGGCATAAGTGTCAAAAGGCTTTATTGTAGGGAAGATCTTCACCAGAGCGGTACAATGTAGTTGGAGAGCCAGTATCCTAACCTTCATGCTGCTACTCTCTTCATCTCTCTCTACTCTCTTTTTCTAGTCTACTATCTAGCAACTACTCTCTTGGTGTCGCCTACATTACACCTTCGAGGTGCACAAGATCCTATATTGCGCCTTGGAAGTGGTGAAGATGGAATGAATTGCCTCAAAGGTGAAGAATGAGGGGGTATTTATAGGGGATCGATCTTCCTAAGTTAGTGCTCGGGCAGCTTGGACATGGAGGCCGACCAACCCTTGATCTTCAAGAAAGTGGATCAGGTAGACATGCTTGGAATCTTGGCACATGGACCATGTGGCCTAGGCGTGGAGGCTGATAGGCCCTTGATCTCTCAAGGCAGTGGATCAGGTGGCCTAGCTTCCTTAACTAAGCGCGCGGGTCGAGCGGCCTGCCTGCCCCCTATGCAGCCTAAGGGAGTTCCCACCTAGGATTTGGTGGCAAGGCAGTGGATACTTGGTTGGTTTAGTAGAGGGGCCGTCTAGCCTCAATTGGATGCTTGGGAGGTCACATGTCCAATGGACCCATGAGCGCCTAGGGACCATGGGCTGAGAAGCCTAACACTTGGGGTTGGTTGTCATGGGTGGTTGAGGCTAACTCGGTCAGTGGTTGAGGCCCCTCAGTTGTCCTGGCATTGAGGACGGCTAACCTTGGTGGTATATGTGGTTGAGGCCTCCCCTCGGTCAGCCTAGAATTAAGGTCAGGCGGCCTAGATGTGGAAGCTGGATGACCTTGTGTTTTCTTTGTCATTCGGCCATGGGTTTCCCCGACCGAATGAATGAGGTGTACGTCAAGGTCTATCCAGCTATTTAGCCACTGGTTTCCCTTGCCAAATGGTTGAAATCTGTTGGCCAAATCTACCAGATTTGTTCGGTAGCTCGGCCGTGGGTTTTTCCAACTGAAAGGTTGAAAATCATTGGCTGGCCTTGCCGAGGTTGTCTGAAATGTACTAGATGTCGCCTAGAGGGGGGTGAATAGGTGATTCCTGCAATTTAAAAATTTGACAGCGGATAACTGGATCCGGTACTTCGGGTTAATCTGGAGACTCCGGATTATACAGAACCCGGATACTCTGGCCTTATCCGGATACTCCGGATTATACAGGAAATCGAAACTGAATAACTGTGGAGTAAATCTAAGTGATTCCAAGGGTTACCACATGTTCTAGAGGAGATCTAAGTACCTTATCACCAACACCCTGCAGTCACAAGCACACTAACGAGTAGATCGGGAAAGATCCCCAAATATTAGCTAAAGCAAGTTAATGTGCAACAAAATAAAATGGACAGGAATTTGTTCTCGAAGTTCGGCCACTTCACAAACAGGTGCCTACATCTCCGTTGAGGATCTCATAAAGAGCCGGGTCTTTTCCAACCCTTTCCTCACCCAAGCGACCACAAAGATCAAGAGAGAGTTCCTACTCAATTCAACGAGAGTAACACAAACTTCCCGTGGCACTCCACAAATTTGGGTGCTCATCGGATGACGCCTTGTCGTCTAGGAGCTCATAGCTCCAAGAGAAAAGATTGCGAATCAAAAGCTCGTTGATGACCTCAAGTGCTCAAAAATGGAATTTTTGCTTTCTAGCACTCAATCTCACTTCACAAACCCTAATCTCCAAATCCTTCACAAATTTGAGCTCTAGAAGAGTTAGGGAGGCTATTGGATGTCTTTGGAAGTATGTGTGCATGAGTTCATTTAGCAGCCCCCAACAAAGGGGGTGAGGGGTGTATATAGCTCACTTAAAAAAACTAGTCATTACAGTCTATTTTGAACTGACCCAGAGTCTCCTCCTCATCATCATTGTGTACATGAGAGGTCCCGGCCACAGCTGATTGTGCCTCATCATACAATGCCCAAGGGTTTTCAAACGCTGCTGGTTCACTCACTTCTTCTTCTGAGGCAAGTGGAGAGTAGGGAGGCTCAATCCTCAAGTGGGCATAAATAGCTTTCTGCCTCTCTTCTATCTTCCTCAATCTCAAATTTGTTTTATCCTTATGCTTTTTGATCTTGATGGCGTTGTGAGTGCACACTTTAAAAATTGCCTTGAGAGCTCTCTTATGAAAGATGGAGAGCTATGCGAGGAAGACATACGTTGTGAAGCTTGCTTGGGAGCGCTTGGAGCTATAGGAGGAGGTGTGGCTAATCTATTGCTCACCAACCTCATTCTGTAAGGCTCGTGCTTCACTTCCTTGAAGAAGTTTTTCTGGGAGATTCTCTCAATCATGAACATGATATAGGGAGCATATGGGCAGTTTCTGCTGGGAGTGTGAGATGCTGTGTGAATTTCTTCTCAAATAAAATCAATCACACTGAAGGGATCTCCCTTATTGGACATCATGGCAAGGAGATTTCTTGAAATTCCTTGTACAGTGGTGGCATCTCCACTTTTTGGAGCCAATGTGACCCTAAACAATGAGTTTATGCATTTATAAAAAGGCCTCAAGCTGGTGACCATGCCATGAACTACTCTTCCATGATCCGAATACATGAAATCCAAGTCTTCTGCTGAGAGCAGATTTTCAATATGGATCTTAGTTTTCTGAGTGTCACGGATGTCAAAGCCAAAAACATGAGCGAAGGCTCGATACGAGATTTCATACTTTTCACCTTCGATAGTCCAAAACATGGATTGGTTCTCTTCCCAGTCATACCAGAGTGTAGCATAGAATTGAGCAATTACTTCTTCACTCCAATCATATCTCAGACCCATGATGGACTTGATTCTTTTGTGATCACAACCTGAAATCACCTCATTAAAAGTTAGATTATTATTTTTGGTCATGTAGTCCCAATCAATCCATTGCATAAGAGTGATTGGTTTCTTTTTTGTAAGGATCACCGTTTCATAAAAATCTGCTTGAAAGTCACTTCAGAAACGATGATCAGATACATTCTTCACATACTGAAAAGGGTCCTCATATCTCTCTTTCTTGACTCTATTTGCCCTCTTCATGTAATTAACCACTTGCTTTGGAATGTCATTTGTTGTGTCAAGTCTAATGGGTCGATGAAGCTTCAAAGGACTTATCATTGGAGCTTCTTCTTCTTCAATTTCTTCATGATGTTGACTCCAAGAGCCAGCAGCAGCAGCTTTCCCTTTTCCTCTATCTTCCGCTGCACCTCTTCCTCTACCTCTCATAGCTTGTATCTTTGATATCCCGCGAGTTGAAGTTGTTGTGAGAGCAAGCTCATTAATATGAATCCCTGTAGATGAGTGAGGTACTTTTCGAACAACTAATTGAGATTGACCAAGACCACCCCCATGGCCACTGCCATTTCTACTCTCACTTCCTTCTGCTTGATGTGGAGAAGATTGGGTAAGCGGATCAAACTTCGCTTTAGTTCTTCTTTGATAAGCGTTGCCCTTGTCTCGTCCCATCTTTACAAATCCTAAGACACACCAGAGGATGAACATATTAAGATACTAGAAAGATTGCTCACGAAGGAATCGACGAAATAGGCTTTTGCAGAAAAATTCACTAACCCGGAGTATCTGGGTGAACCCGGACTCCAGACCAAGAATTTAGGGTATGAGATATTGGAGTAGGGATTGCGATATCCTTTGAGTATGTGATACTATGATGTAAATGAAGTATATCTACTAAAGGAATCAAACTCTAGATCGAGGATTTAAGAGATCAGGTGAAAGAGTTCTTGAAGTACCTTTTTTGGGCAAAAATACCACCAACGATCGATCCAGAGGGAACCCCAAAGAATCCGGCCTAGAGTTGAGGTTGATTTGAAGAAAAACTTGCAAAATCCTCGGAGGATGCTTGAATCGCCAGAGGAGGCATTTCACGGAGGGGGAGAGATGAAAGAGGTGTTTTGGGGTTGAATAGGAGGTGTGCTGCTCGGGGAAGGCTAAAAAGCAAAGATACTCCAGGTTGGAGTTAGGCACAAGACAGAGACTCCTTCCCGGAGGGTGAACCGAATCCTCTGGGTTGAGTGACAGGACCCAGAGTATCTGAGTGAACCTGGAGACTCCGGGTTCTGTCAACTCAACAGAAAAAGAATTGGTCGTCCAGAATCCGGACATTCCGGATCTATCTGGATACTCTGGGTTCTGGAACTTGACAGGATTGAATTTTGAGCTGAGATTTGACGGAGAATTTTGAGAGAATGATTGTTGGACATATAAGAACTTCTTACCACTTGTGATCAGCCAACAAACAACAGTACATAACAATGATCACAAGTAGCAAGCTATGATCAAAAGATCAAGAATCAAATGATTTTTTAAAATAGCAAATAAGGAGATTTTAGCAAAAATCTAGCTACCAAAACTATAAAGCTAGAACAGTCAATTGCATGCAACATATCAAGCCACGTTACGAGAATCGAGGATATTTAGCTCATTTCTCAACTCGCAAAACCTTTGTTCATCAAATGGCTTTGTGATGATATCGGCTAGTTGTTTTTCAGTTCTCACATGGTGAATATTTATATCCCCTTTTGTTGAGTGATCTCATAGGAAGTGGTGACGGATGTCTATATGTTTGGTTCTTGAGTGTTGCACGGGATTATTGGCTATTTTGATGGCACTCTCATTGTCACACAAAAGTAGGACTTTAGACATGTTGTAGCCATAATCTTTCAATGTTGTCTCATCCAAAGGAGTTGAGCACAACAAGCACCCGTGGCAACATATTCGGCTTCGGCGGTGGATAGGGCTATGAAATTTTGTTTCTTTGAAGACCAAGACACCAAGGACATACCCAAGAATTGGCAAGTCCCCGATGTGCTCTTCATATCCACCTTGCAACCGGCATAATCAGAATCCGAATAGCCGTAAAGGTCAAAGGATGAACCTTTAGGATACCATAAGCCAAGGTAAGGGGTATGAACCAAATATCTAAGAATCCTCTTAATGGCCACTAAATGGCACTCTTTTGGAGCGGCTTGAAATCTTGCACACATACACACACTAAGCATAATATCGGGCCTAGATGCACAAAGGTAAAGTAAAGAACCAATCATGGAGCGATATACCTTTTGATCCATGGCCTTTCCATCTTCATTTAAATCAAGATGTCCATTTGCTTGCATAGGAGTCTTGATGGGTTTGGCATTCTCCATGTCAAACTTCTTGAGCATGTCTTTGATATACTTTGTTTGACATATGAAGGTTCCTTCCTTAAGTTCTTTAATTTGAAATCCTAGGAAGAACTTCAACTCTCCCATCATTGACATCTCAAATCTCTTTGTCATGATCCTACTAAATTATTCACAAAAAACTTTATTAGTAGAACCAAATATAATGTCATAGACATATATTTGGCGAACAAATAAATCATTATCTATGTTTTTAGTAAAGAGAATAGAATCAGCTTTGCCTATTTCAAAGCTCTTTTTGACAAGAAAATCCTTAAGGCATTCATACCAAGCTCTAGTGCTTGCTTAAGCCCGTAGAGCGCCTTACAGAGTTTAAACACATGATGAGGATGTGAGGGATCTTCAAACCCGGGTGGTTACTCCACATACACCAATTCGGAGATTGATCCATTAAGAAAGGCACTCTTCACATCCATTTGATACAACTTGAAATCATGGTGAGTAGCATAGGTAAGTAATATTCGAATAGATTCAAGCCTAGCTATTCTAGGAGCATAAGGCTCACCAAAATCCAAACCTTTTATTTGTGTGAAGACTTGAGCAACCAACATTGCCTTGTTTCTTATTATAATCTCATTCTCATCTTGCTTATTGCAAAAGACTCATTTGGTTCCAATCATATTTTGATTGGGTCTTTTCACCAATGACCATACTTTATTTCTTTTGAAATTGTTAAGTTCTTCTTGCATAGCCATTACCCAATCCGGATCACTAAGTGCTTCTTCAACCTTCAATGGTTCCAAAGAGGAAACAAAAGAGTAGTATTCACAAAAATTTGCAATTCTAGAATGAGTAGTTACCCCCTTTTGTATATCACTAAGGATATTATTCACTGGGTGATCTCTTTGGATGCATTGATGAACTCTTGATTGTGGTACTTGGGATTGCAGTTGAATCGCTCCCACTTCATCATCATCAAGGAACTTGTTAAAGTCATCATTAATTTGATCTTGATCTTGAATAGATGTTGATGGCTCTATTCGAGTTGATGAAGATGATTGAGCTTGATCATTGTGATCCATTTGTTGCTCTTGGGGTTCTTGAGGCTTGATTTCACCGATTGACATCTTCTTAATTGTTTCGCTTGGAATTTCTTCATCACCTAAGATATTAGGATCAACTTGCTCCACTTGGGAGACATTAGATTCATCAAATGTCACGTCACGCGCGATTTCAACAAAACCGGAGTTTTTGTTGAAGACACGGTAGGCGTAGGCATTTGATCCATAACCAAGCATAAAACATTCATCTACTTTAGGAGTAAATTTAGAACTTTTAGCTTTTTATTTATAATAAAACATTTGCTATCAAAGACTCTAAAGTAAGATACATTTGGTTTGTTACCGGTTAGAAGCTTGTAGGTGGTCTTCTTCAAAATCTTGTGAAGTTATAAATGGTTGATGGCATGGCATGCGGTGTTGATGGCCTCCGTCTAAAATTGATCCGAGATCTTGTATTCATCAAGCATTGTCCTTGCTGACTCTATGAGAGTCCTATTCTTCTCGATAACCCCATTTTGTTGAAGGGAGTAGGGTGCTGAGAACTCATGATTGATCCCTTCTTCATCAAGAAATTCTTCAACTTATGTGTTCTTGAATTCACTTCCGTTGTCGCTTCTCACTCTTTTTATCTTCACGTCAAACTCGTTTTGAGCCATTCTCACGAATTTCTTGAATATAGCCTGTGTTTCACTCTTATCATGCAAAAAGAATACCCAAGAGAAACGAGAATAATCATTAATAATAACTAAGCCATATTTTTACCACCAATACTTATGTAGGCGATTGGTCCAAAGAAATCTATATGTAGAAGTTCCAATGCCCTTCTGATTGTCATTACATTCTTGGCGATGTGAGGAGCTCCAATTTGCTTTCTCGCTTAACAAGCGCTGCAAATTCTATCTTTCTCAAGAGAAATATTTGTTAGTCCTAGGATATGCTCCCCCTTTAGAAGTTTAGATAAGTTTCTCATGCCAATATGGGCTAGTCGGTGATGCCAAAGCCAACCCATGATAGACTTAGTAATCAAGCAAGTTTTAAGCCTTACTTCATCTGTTGAAAAATTAACAAGATAAAATTTACCCTTCAACCTATCGGTGAAAGCTATTGAGGCGTCATCCCTTCTAGAGACGGTCACACCCTCATTGGTAAAAAGACAATTATATCCTATTTCACAAAGTTGTGAAATAAATAACAAATTATAACTAAGAGATTTAACTAGCAAGACATTTGAAATGGAATGATCATTTGATGGCAGTTTGACCTAAACCAATTATATCTCCTTTTCTATCATCACTAAATATGATATTTTCATGTGGTCCTCCATCTTCTTCAAATGATGAGAACATACTCTTTTCCCCAGTCATATTATTTTTGCAACCGCTATCAAGCACCCAACTTGATCCACCGGAGGAGTATGCCTACAAAATAATTTTAAGCTCTTGCTTTAGGTACCCAAATTTGTTTGGGTCCTTTCATGTTAGTGACAAGTAATTTTGGTACCCACACGCTCCTTTTCACAACTCTATCTTTTGTATGAGCACTAACATATAGAACAAGCACTTTACCATGGTAGTTTTCTTGAGCATAAGAAGCATAGAAAGTAGATTGTGGAGCATGGGTCTTCAGTTGTTTTGCTTAAGAGATATGATCAACTTGCTTGCCTCCCTTGATGAATTTGAGGCATTCCTTGCCATTTATCACTACACACTCATTTATCTTGCTTTTATGTGTGTCAAATCCAAGGCCTCTCTTTTGCTTGTTATCCATAGTCTCAATGGTCTTGTATAATGTATCCTTGGGTTTGTAAGTTTTGATGCATCCATACTTAACTAAAGCATTTAGTCTCTCATTTTCCTTTTGTAATGCTTGCAAAGATTCGACATTAGTAATACAAGCATTTAAATCAACATTATAGCACCAAGAGCAACCATTCCTAGTGGAGGCACTAGCGAGTAAGTTTGCATCATTAGAGATGGATTTGCTATTCTTAAGAGTATCAATTTGCATTTCAAGAGTCTTATGAGTTTCATCCAAATATGATAGTTTCTCTTGAAGTGTAGAATTTTTACTCTCAAGATTAGTAATAGAGACATTGGCCAAATCAAGACATTTGGTCAATTTCTCAATCTTCTCCTTCTCTTTAGCAAGGATCTCCTCAAGTTCAAGTTTTCTCTCCTTTTGAAGGATAAGCAAGTCATCTTGCTTCTCATGGATCTCCTCTTGACTCTCTATTATTTCCATGAGCTCTTTTAATTTAGACATGGCATTTTTGCTAAGACCTTTAAACGTGCTTTCACTACCATTATCACTATCTAAAATCTTAGGTTGTGATTTTACCTTGCGCCCTTTCACCATTAGACACTTAGGCGTGTCGTCGTCGCTCATGTCACCAAAAAGTGACTTTGGCGGTGTAGGGGCACGAATGACGATGGTGGTGACTCCTTCATCTTCGAAGTCAGAGTCGGAGTTGGAATCCCACTCCTCTCCAATGTGACTCCTTCATCTTCGTATTTCTTCTTGTGGGTCTTGTATTTGTCCTTCTTAAAAGTCTTGTTCTTCTTTTCTTCCTTATCCTTGTTCTTCTTGTTAGGATACTCGGCGATAAAGTGACCAACTTCACCACACTCATAGCATGCCCTCTTGGATGTTCTTTTCTTGGGCATGTATTTCTTGTATTTGCTATAGCCACCCTTCTTCATAAATTTTTTGAATTTTCTTACGAAGAATGCTATTTCTTCATCATCTGAGTCTTCATCCTCACTTGAACTTGATTGTTCGATTTGCTTGCTCTTCTTTGCTTTGAATGCCACTTCTTTGTTCTTGAAGGTTGAGCTTTGCTTTGCAAGATTTTTTACTTCATTGGCTTCTTCCTCCATAAGCTCATGAGCAAGGATCCTTCCAAGTACGTCACTTGGAGTGAGCCTCTTGTAGTTATTTCTTTCTCGGATTAGTGTGACCAAGGCGGGATTTTTTGGTGCAAATGCTCTAAGCAACCTCCTCACCACCTTGTGATCATCGAGCTCTTCACTTCCAAACCCTCTAATCTTGTTTACCAACACCATCATTCGGTCATACATGGCTTGTAGGGTTTTATCGTCCTCCATAACGAATCTTCCCAACTTTCCTTCAAGCAATTCTATATTGGACTCTGTCACACTAGTGGTGCCTTCATGGGAGACTTGGAGTGTATCCCAAATTGCATTAGC
Source organism: Phragmites australis (assembly GCF_958298935.1). Classification (NCBI taxonomy): domain Eukaryota; kingdom Viridiplantae; phylum Streptophyta; class Magnoliopsida; order Poales; family Poaceae; genus Phragmites; species Phragmites australis. The sequence goes on from NC_084924.1 coordinate 12,374,786, forward strand.
CTCCTCAAGCCCATCCACCTTGTTGAATTCCTCGGGGCTTAAGGCACTAAGGAGAACGCTTGTTGCTTGAGCATTTTGATGGATTGCTTGCTCTTGTTCGGGTGTGAGTTCAATGTCTTCCGCCGGAAAGTCAAGACCTACACACACGATCTTCCAAATGCTTGGATGGAGCGAGATTGAATGCATCTTCATCTTGTGCCTCCAAGCAGCATAATGTGTGCCATCAAAGAACGACGCACGCTCGAAAGGCACAGAGAATTCAGTTTACTATAATCAAAGTTAAATTCGACTCCCCTTCTATCTTTGGAGCCGCCAGCTGTTGAAGCATCACCCGAATCCATTGGCCTTCTTGAGTCACCACCCAAAGTTTCACCTTTCGGACTCCTCAGGCTTTTCTCTCTGGATGCCAACGTCTTCAAATCCTCCAAGCGATGAAGCCTTGTAGAAGGTTAGGCTCTGATACCAATTGAAATGTATTAGATGTCACCTAGAGGGGGTGAATAGGCGATTCCTGCAATTTAAAAACTTGACAGCGGATAACTGGATTCTGATACTCCGAGTTAATCTGGAAACTCTAGGTTATACAGAACCCGAATACTCTGAATTATACAAGAAATCGAAACTGAATAATTATAGAGTAAATCTAAGTGATTCCAAGGGTTACCACAGGTTCTAGAGGAGGTCTAAGTAACTTATCACCAACACCATGCAGTCACAACCACACTAACGAGTAGATCGGGAAAGATCCCTAAATATTAGCTAAAGCAAGTTAATGTGCAACAAAATGAAATGGACAAGAATTTATTCCCGAAGTTCGTCCACTTCACAAAGAGGTGCCTACATCTTCGTTGAGGAGCTCACAAAGAGCCGAGTATTTTCCAACTCTTTCCTCTCCCAAGCGACCACAAAGATCAAGCGAGGGTTCTTACTCAATTCAACGAGGGTAACACAAACTTCCCGTGGCACTCCACAAATTTGGGTGCTCTCCGGGTGACGCCTTGCCATCTAGGAGCTCATAGCTCCAAGAGAAAAGATTGCGAATCAAAAACTCGTTGATGACCTCAAGTGCTCAAAAATGGAATTTTTGCTTTCTAGCACTCAATCTCACTTCCCAAACCCTAATCTACAAATCTTGCACAAATTTGAGCTCTAGAGGAGTTAGGGAGGCTATTGGATGGCTTTGGAAGTATGTGTGCACGAGTTCATTCAACAGCCCCCAACAAAGGCGGTGAGGGGTATATATAGCTCACTTCAAAAAACTAGCTGTTACAGTCTATACTGACTCGGAGACTCCGGGTAACACACAAAGACTTAGGTACAATACACTGTCCGGAGCCTCTTTGGAGGGTCTGGGCATATCAGGACCCAGAGTATCCTGGCCAACCCGAAGACTCCGGGTAACACACTTAAGGTCTACTCGAGACTCTCTGGCGGAGTCTCACTCGGAGACTCCAGCCATGAACAGAACACCGAAGTATCCGGGCTAACCCGAAGACTCCGGGCCAACCTGAAGACTCCGGGTAACACACTTAAGGTCTACCCGAGACTCTCTGGCGGAGTCTCACTCAGAGACTCCAGCCACGAACAGAACACCGAAGTATCCGGGCTAACCCGGAGACTCCGGATCACACACTTAAGGTCTACCCGAGGCACTCTGGCGGAGTCTCACTAGGAGACTCCGTCCACGAACAGAACACCGGAGTATCCAGGCTAACCCGGAGACTCCGGGTTAAGCACATAAGGCTTTACCTGAGACTCGCTGGCGGAGTCTCACTCGGAGGCACTGGCCACTAACAGAACCCCGGAGTATCCAGGCCAACCCGAAGACTCCGGGTTGAGTTTCTTCAACTCAAACCGAGACTCTCTAGCAGAGTCTCACTCGGAGACTCCAGCCAATTGGACAGAGTCTGGAGTATCCGGGCTAACCCAGAGACTCCGGGCTCAGACAACAAAAACTATTTTCCGGTGTTCGTGAGTGATTGTGTCTCTCATATTTTGGTCCTAAAAGGATATTTTGAGCACTGAGACATCTTCAAGACTATCAACATGCACCCCTCCTGATAGTACGGCTATCCTTAACTCAAATTCAAAAATAAAATAAATTTATACCTACTGAGTAACTATGCCGCTTCTCTTTTCTTTTTGAGGGACACCAACAACTCAAAAACCCATATAGAGGGACTAGATGCACTTTCACTATGGGGTGGCTGAACCATTTGTGAAAGGCCCATTTTCTCCCATACCTCCTAAGGCGTCCATTTATTCATATTTTTTGTCTTTTGCTGCAAACTAAGTTGACGCATCAAAATTAGTGGATAGTGAGCATTATTGCGACGAAAATGCATAGAACAAAGTGTTCACCCTATTTATTTATCAGTATTCGGGAGTGAAATATGGTGTTTAACATGGGTCAATAATATGTCTTAAATATGGGGATGCATTTCTTTGAAGTTTACCTTTGCTTGTAGTTTTTTATGTGTTTAAATTTCTTCATGTGTTTAAATCATCCATTCACATAGCAATTGAAATTCATTCTTGTCTTTATTCATAAATGTATATGAAAGAGAATTTAAATGAAACAAAAAAATAATTTAGGCTAAGTCAACATATCTTTTCATTAATGTACAAAAAGAAGAAAGATCGGTTAAAAAAGTGATGGATCCGGTGGTGGAAATGGTGATGGAGATGGGCAATGCTGGCGAAGAGGAATGGGTTCTTTTAGGGCAATGCCAACCGACCTTAATAATGGTAGAGGATGGTGAGAGTGCAGAGCCCAGCACGGAACATGAATAGTATTTATTACCGACGGTTGGAAAGTGAGAACCGTGTGAGGTAAGCTTGGCCCTCAATATCCTTCACGCTTCCAGAGTATTTTGGATGATTCCAATGTGAATCTGTTTGAGAAATTAGCTAGATGACTTTGTATAGGACCTGTCTGAGATAAAATTTATCTCAAATGTCTCCAGCCATATAATTTGTCCCATACAACTCTTAATATGGGCCATCTGAGATACGATGTCTAATATGACTGTTTTTGTTGCTGTGGCATCCTAGACATAACGACATTTGTAATGAATGATACTGATGCATCTCATTCTCCTATATATTTAAGGAGTTTTTTAGAGAATATATTTAAGAGTTGTCCTATCATAGGTTGACAAGGTTCCAGACGTTTTGTGAAGGGGAGTTTTATGGTACTCCTCTTGCCTCATGGGAGGTAAGATCACTTCTAAATCACAGGCGTCCATTCTAACGGGTTACTGGTGGAATTTTCTACCATGACGTTTTACCAAGTATATATGATTATACCTAAACGAAGAAAGTTTCAAATGAAATCCGCTAATGGCACATTTCCTTCTTTACAGCACGATTTAAGGCAGTGGTATCGGACCTAAATCAAGTATTGTCAGCTAGTTTTAGTGCATATATTTTCGTTATGAAGCATCAATTCTTTTTGTGTCATGCTCTTGCTCTCCCTTGACCAAAATATTGATATAAAATAAATATGCCCAAATTTATAGGCACGGCACAGCTCGAGCCGAGACGGTCGGGCCAGTATGGCACGAGGCCACGGGCACTGCCCAGCCCAAGCCGCCACGGGCACGGCACGGCCAGGCATGATCCGGCCCGATATGCATTTGTCCGGCTATTTTCTATATATATTTTTAATTTTATAGCTTTTTTAATCTATTTTCTATATTTAATCTCATTTTTATCTATTTTTTATATTTTTTTTAATTGTGTAGCTATTTTTTTATTTTATAAGGCTGTGCTGACGGGCTACCCGTGTGCCGTTGGGCCACTCGTGGCACCGTGCTCGTCGTGCCTGTTGTGCCCGCTAGGCCGGTCGTGCCGCCAGGCCGCAATCGTGCTTGGAACGGTTCGGCACGGTACAATGGCTGGTGGACCACGCTATGGGCCGAGAGGGAGGCACATGAGTCGGTACGGTACGACCCGTTATAATAGTCGGACTGTTCAAGCCATGCCGTAGCCGGGTCGTGTTGAGCCGGCCTGTACCAGACCAGTCCAAGTAGCCCATTTAATCGTCTCTGATATGAAATACACTAGAAGGTAAAGTATGATTGGTGCAACAAAATTTAAATAAATATCATATACCCACGAAAAATTTATATGAAATACACTATATTATGAGGTTCATGTGTTTGTGTAATGCACAAGTATTCTGTCATGGAGCTAATATAATATGTTTGCTATTATTTTCCTTGTATAGTGTTCTGATTTAAGAATTAAAATTAAATTATGATTTGTTTCCTTATTTACTTTATGCCACAAAGTCCACAATGACCTTGGTGTGGTCTTTGACAACCTCTTACATCCTAGGAGTTAAGAGTAATATTAGCTACTAGATCGTAGGAAGTGGACGACCTATATTAAAGTGGGTGTACCGTAAAATTCTCTTTGTGTGAAATATGAAACGATAGACTGTTCAACGCGATCAAGGAGCTGGAACATCCACATGTTCGTACTACTTAGGTTTGTTTCCGTACGTACGACATCATGGTTGTTTGTCGTGTGCACTGCATGCCCTAGCTAGATAGAGCTTGTACTGAGCACGCTCGAGTGCGGCGCCGCTGGCTCTTCTTGGGTTACGGGCCACCTTTGCTTCCACCTCACATGATTCGGATTACATATATATATACTATGCCGCATGCATGCCTTCTGATTTTATCTAAGTACCTAGTAGTATCTAGTAGTACTTGAATATATAAGAGCCAGTACTTGTAGTATAAATTTTACCTCAGCGGAAATGGTTCATCTGACTTCAAGAAGCAAAGGCACATGTAAATAGTATTTTTCTGTGAGAGGGTGAATAATAATTTATATCTACTAGTGCATTACGAGTATTGTTCATAATAATGCTGTGCTAGTTTACTGTAGTATTACTGTACCACCTTATCACACTGAATCTTACCTGTCCATTTTCAAACCAACTGATCATATTAAGGGTGGTAATTGGATCTGTGGATTTAAGTATATATGGGTTTTGCGTCCGACGGGTTCGGGTTTGTGTCCAACTTTATACATAGGGGTTTTGTGGGTTAGGTTGGGCTCGAGTTTTAAATTTTACCCAAGGATGCTCACAGGTCGCCTGAAATGTTACATGAAGTGCATGTGCACTGCAGCCTAGCCTAATCGTGCATCCACATTGCAGCCCAGTTGGCCAGCCCGCGTCAACGCCCATCTCTGAAAAGATGCTCCCCACCTCACTGGCCACCACAAGCCGCCCTTACCCTTCTCTCACGCTGCCTACACCCCTGGCCCCCTACCCCTGCCGCCCGAGCCCCGCCACCCTGCCCCCACCGCCCCACAGTCATCGCCCTGCGCCCCCTGCTCGGGTGTCGCCACCCTACTCCCACCGCCCGACAACTACCGCCTTACATCTCTGGCCCGTGGCCCTGCCGCCTGGTCGCCGCCACCCTACCCCCACCGCCCGACAGCCTCCGCCTTTGCATCCTTGGCCCCCTGCCCCTGCAACTCGGTTGCCGCCACCCTGCTCTCACTGCTCGGCAGTCAACACTAAGCCTCCGACGGGAGAGGCGGCGTAGGACGACAGGAGCTCCTCCGGCGATGGCGGTGTCCGAAAGACGTGGTCCATCTGGCTGACTTGTGCGGTCATGCCTCCTGCATGGACGCCGACGCCAAGGCCAGGTGCGGCAACCGCACAGACTTGCCAGCGAAGCAGTTCATCGATTGGATCTGAGGCTAGCCTTGTTTGATCTAGTTCTGGATTGGATCAATTAGGGCTTTGATTGAGTGGATCTAGTTCTGAATTGATTTGATTTGGGGAAAGTGGACAAGAGAGAAGATGTGTCATGGTGCGAACGTGAGCTAGGAGAATAGAAATGGGACTACGGGACAAACCCGATGGGTACTGAAACCCGATGGACACTCGATGGGTGCGGGTTCAGATTTCAGTTTCCACCCGTTTGTCATTTCGGTTCAGGTCGGGCTTAGGCTGACGGGTTTTGGGTCGAACATGTTTTTGCTCCATCTGGATCCGACCCGACCTATTGCCACCTCTAGTTCATATCGGAGCAAAGTCTAATTCATCTCTTGATTTTGCTTCTTTTATGTCAGAGGCTCTGTTTCTCACCTCAGCACCTCTCTATTCTACGAGGTATGTAAAATTATGAACGATAAGACATGCATAAATTTTAAAAGTATACTCTCTCATCTAAGAATTAGCACTATCTCTAACTATTAGAAATATCATAAGATCAGCTCCAATGATTAAAGCTAGCTGCTAACTCTAATAATTGAAGCTGCTCTATAAAACTTAGGTTGCAGAGTAATGAAACTTACGTTGCAGAGCAATGGCAATGTTGTTTCTTTCTGCTCTATTCTTCTGCAAGTTGTTTTTGCATAACAAACTCGCTTGAGAGAAGATTATTGCCCAAGATGAAAGACAAGCAAATAATGCGCCTCTCATGCATGCATGTGTGCCGGTGTACGCCTGCGCGCGCGGAAGTGGAATTCATGTGCAGGTGACCAAAAGCGGGCGGACGCAGCTCCCGCGAATCTCGCGCGCGTCTCCATCTCGCGCGCGTTTCCCTTTCCTTCGCCGGCGCCCACCCCGACGCCTGGCGCCTTCCAGTTGCAATAGCGACGCATGCACTGGACCAGCTCTGATGACTCATCTGAAGGGAAAAGAAGCTGGCGCTGGACCAGCAAAGCACCTAGTTCTAACACATTACACATCCATCCCATCCCCATGCAAAGCCACATGCACACCGCAGATGTTCTAGGACAAAGACTGGCGTCCCCAGTCTTACTTACGTCTGCCCCTGATTGCACCATGCGTGCGTGCATGCATGCATGCATCATGCAGATGAAAATAAAGCATGGTTAACCAAAGCATACCAAACGGTATATGATGCAGCGTGTCTTGTTTTGTCACAAACTTGAGCATAATTCTGGTGTAAGACAATAAAGCATGATTGATGGCGTATATTGTTGTCAGAATGTATATGTTGCTGTGTCGGCTACATAACTCCATTTCATGAACAGATCTGAGGTTGAAGCAACAAGTGCTAGCTACATCTGTACATATATTAACAGACTGAAGAGAGGAGGAACATCATATCAGCAATGTGGCAGTGGAGTAGCAATACGAGCATGAGAGCTGACTTTTCATACGGTACCAGCTTATACGCTCCTACTTATGAGAAACATTGATTAAGGTTCAGATCTATATCGTTGAGCATTAAAACACCTTGTCTGAAACGTGTCTCGATCGATCTACAACCACTTGGGCATGCAGGCATGTAAAGGATCGGCGACGTCTTAATATGGGTGAGTTAGAATATTTAGAAAACTTAATCGGTGTCTACTCTAAATGTATTTTAATTTTATCTATTGTGTCTACTCTATCGCTCAAAAGAGTTCTACAATCTATAGCTAATTCTAGCAAACTACTTAAAAAGATAAATACGCAAAGGTAGATTGCAAGTATATAAATGGGGAAACATAAATAAAATAGAGAGAGCAAATTTGGCATAGGATTTTTATCATATGGTATCGATGGTATAAATATTACGCCTAGTTCATGATAGAGCTCCACCAAAGATATGCTATCAGTTAGCACCCGGTCACGACTTTTGAGCCACGAAACCACCGAGGCAAAGTCTCAAGCCGGATGAGCCACTAAACCATCAAGATAAGGTCTCACCACTAGCATCTCTACCGGTCGCTTACCGTCATGATCATTTAGGAGCTTGAGCCAACAAGGCAAGGGTCTTCGTGTCCCTGTACACGTGTCTTGTCGTTGCTCCACACCAAGTCGGTGGGTCAACAAGTTTGAGCACTTCTAGCTCAAGGTGCCGACAAGTCACCAAGACTCCAAGATGCTAGTGTACCTCTTAATACAAGCTAGGATCACTCATTGATTCCTTCTTCAACCTGCAGCACCAACCTACAATTCACTCTAGACCTATAAGAACTAAACACTCTCTAATCTTGTGCTATATCACATTGGATGATCACACTACTGCAGAACCCCCTATCATTACTGGCTCCAAAACCCCATTCACTGCTGGTTTTAGAGCCGACAGTGGGTAACAAGCAGTGATAGTCGGGGGCTATCACTGTCGACGCGGAAGATCGACCGTGAAAATGTTTTCACTACCAGCTGAAGGCTCCAGTCGGCAGTGATACCTGGGAATCACTATCGGCTGAAACCACTAGCTGGCAGTGATTCCCAGACATCATTGCAGGCTGGAGCCTTCAGCCGGCAGTGTTTTGCCTCTCTGACCTCCCTCCCCTCTCCTCCCTGTCCTCCCTCTCTCTCCTCGATCTCTCTGTCTCCCTCCCTCTCAATACATGCATACAATGAAACATATATTTAATGTAAATCAATAATAAAGACACCTTCATTAATACATAGTAATTCATGTCATACAATGAAGATGTTGGGCATCGACAAATACACATATATACATAATAGTTCTCACAGATCACTCCCTAAAAAGTCGATCGAGTTGAATCAGTCTAGTATCCCTATACCTATCCCGTGATGAGGACCACATCTCCGCACGAACAGTTGATGGCGTGTGTACGTCTGGGGACGCCAAGGGGGCGATGGTCGTGGAGCGGAGGAGGACCCAGCCATGCCTGATCGATCGCAGTGTCGCCTATGCTCCAGGCTCGCCAGCGTATCAAAGACGTCAAAGTTAGACGCTTGAACACCACTACGGTTTAAACCTTCGACCTCCTCTGCAGCGCACTGATAGGCCACCCTCTCGTGCTCATCCATAGCACACTAACGGGCCAGCCTCTTGTCCTCCTCCTCCTCCTAGGCATGCTTATGGGATGCTGCTTCTTGCTCCTTCACGGTGCACAGCTGATAGGCCAGCCTCTCATCCACCTCCTCTTGGGCACACTTGAAGGCCACTGCTTCTTACTCCGCCTTTGTATCATCGTTGGAAGGCCATTCTATCGAAGAGTCATCCGATGGTACCAACTCCGAAAGCTGGTCGAAAGCCACAACAGGATCCTTCGGACTAGGTACATTGACAGCGGGTGCACTTCTACTACGACTTCTTCGAGGCGATGGCTGGGGAGGTGGACTTCTTCTAGGAGATGGCTAAGGAGGGAGATCTTCGAGGCGACGACGGCCCAGGGTGTCATCGAGAGTAAAGGTTCTCAGTATATGTCCCTAGTGGAAACATTGTGTAGGCCTTCTCCCACATGATGAATGTGTATTTGTTCTCTCCTATAGTGTTCGCCCCTCCTCTGTGGGGTAGTCCACCTCAACATGACGGTACTGGTCAACTGCCTCATCTACTTCAACCACGACGTAGACCTCTAGTATCTTACGTCTGTGCAAATGTTCATGGGAGCTACGGGGATAAGCCATGCCGGAAGCCACCTTGATGTTAATATTTCTAGCACCAATGTGTAGTTCACATGATGTCCGTGTTGTGATGAGGTCCACAGGATAAGTGATGGGATCAGCTTTCGGAACTCCCGTGGATGCATAGCTACTCCAATGACCACTAGGGCTGGGGCGCGCAACATTAGGAGACGTTGCTGGCCATTTCTGTTCGCCCACAATGGCGCCCCGTTGACGCATAAGCGCTTGTTGTACTGTTTGTGCTGCCTTTTTCTCTGTATGTTCCCTCTCCTTTTGTAGCACTTGTTCAATCATTTACATCATCCAAGCTTGTTGTGCCTCTCATTCTTTATTTCGTTCTGCTTGCGATCTCTTTCGACTCTTGTAACTGTCGACGTCGCCTGGGAATCCATGTTTCTAACCCATCACCCAGCATCTCGTGTGCGGCTACCGTGCTCCTTGTTTTCCAGTGCCAAGGTGAGCTCATCTCTATCCCTGTCTGGCTTGAAAGAGCCTTGTGCAGATTGCTTATAGGCTTCCACAAGCTTTGTTTAGCAAAAGTTTACGTCACTTCCCGGTCTTTGGAGGTCATACAACATAAGCTTCCATCAGACGAGTAAGAAGCACCCCTCTCAAGAAGGAAGCACATCGATTGTTCACTCCATACCTCCATCTCTGGTGTGACACCTCTCTCTCCTAGTTCATCTAGTTGTTGTTGCCACTATCGTTCTTTTCTCACGTACCCATGACTCCCAACTTTGTGGGGGTAGAGGTTCTTCTTCGAGTTTGGTTTGTTCACCTCACTCAACCTCTAGGCTTCTTCTGACAACTTGTGCTCTGCAAAGGCTTACCAATGATCTTCTAGTTGCGACCATTTGCTAAAATCTGGTATTGTACCTTTCTGCACATAGGTTATGTTTAGTGTGCACTTCCAATTCTTAAATAAAAGACCCATAATCATTAGCGTCTTACGCTTAACTAGTCCATATATGTCTCTGCAGGGAACTCGAAACCACGTGCGGATCACCTCGTTTGCCAGTCCATAATCTATAGCTGGTGGGCACGTGTCCTTACTAGCTATCCCATAGACTAACTTGTATGGCCTCAGAACTCTCTCTGGTGTAGTTGCCTGCTCTGTTGGTGAGACCTCTGTGATCAAAAATCATCCCATATGAATCTTCGATGGACCTCAGGCACGATGCCACTCTTATGATTGCTCATTGTCATGACCCTCAGGAGCATCAGGCACCTGCGTATAAGCAAAAAAACATTAAGAACCTATACGATAATATGTCGTACATATGCATTTTTTTTACTTATGAATTATCTCATCGCCTCCACAGGTGTCTATTTGGTCTAGATTGAGGTAGTGGCTTGGGCTACCTTCTTCAATGTGTGATGACGGCACTACAACTCCTTCTAACACCTAGGCCGAATTGGTTGTTGGTGGTGCCATCCCTTTCTAGAAGTTCTGCATATGATGACGATGAGTAGTTGAGTATTCTACTTATAGAGAGCTGAGGAAGGAGGGAGATAAAGATAAAGTTGATGAGGGAGGGAGAGAGTCTGTCGAAAGAGAGATAACCATGAAGGAGTCGATAGATAAAATGCATACACATACAATATTGTAATTGAATACATTATGACCACATTCACAAAAAGAAGTCACATCTTACGTAGCAAAATAGGCACAAATATGCACAAGTGACACATTGATGTTACAAGTCACATCATCTTACATAACAAAATAATGATTACAACAAGAACTAGAATTACACCTGCTGCGAACAGAAGCAGGGAGGCGGCTGACCAGAGCAAGCAAGTCAGGGGCTGCCACAAACTCCTTGGTTGGCACCACAGGGACTGGAACCACCACTAAAGCTCTAGAGGGCAACGCCAGGGCTGGCACAGGGGCTGGGACCCCTGCGGGGGTGCTGCCAGAGAGGTCGTGACAGGAGCCGCGAGGGCTACCACGGGACTGCGGCAAACAAAAAAGTTATTGAATCAGGAAGAAACGAAAATCCAAAGCATCTATACTTACCCAAAATAAACTTACCGCGACAGCAGGGAGCTAAGCACAACTCTGGTCCTCACAAAACCGCCAGACCGACCGGTCTGGGAAGACAACCCCGCTAGGGGTCCACCAGTACTCGGGGTTCCGCTAGCACATTTGGACGCCTCCGCGGAGGACGAGTTCTTCGCTGGCCTCTTCTGCGCAGACACTTAGTCCACGACGGTCTGGTCACGAGGTCTTTGGTTGGACCTAGCCAGGTCGGGGTAGGCATGGCCTGTTAGGGTCTGGTCAGGGGCATCGTGTCTTAGTGGGTCAGGTTGGGGCGCTGCGGGTCGACCTCTTGCTGACCTCGAGTAGACGGGTCGCTTCTCCGACCTAATGGGTTGGGGTCACAACCAGGTCAGTGGACGTCTGGGGTAGTGATAGGCAACAGCGAGGGCTAGCAACCCTCACATTCAATCTCCCGGAAGGCCTCCTTGACCTCGTCAACTATCAGCCGCATGACATCTACCTCGGGGAGATGCTGGAAATAATTTGAGTCATGAGATCATGACCTAGAAAAAGGCTCGAGTAGGAAATTTTGAAAAAAATGCTAAACTTACCAGTCTCATCCGAGCCCTCTCCGGCAGGGGGAGCTCACATAAGGGACACACGGAAGGCCACCCTTCCTAGCGGTCGCCGCCATCACTGACCTGACCCGCAGGTCGATGATCTCATCGGGAAGATCTGATCAAAGAGAATAAGACACCGCTCGACCAATAGACAATGATAGAAGGACGGCTGTGATGTTACCTGCGGAGCTCTCCCAGGTGTCATCATCACTTCCGGTATACAGATATGCCGGGTGGGCTCTCCACCACAAGGGACACAACTGGCGCTTGATGAATTCGCGGACGACATTCGACCCCGACAGGCCAGCTTCCGCAAGCGTCTTGACCCGACCGGCAAGGAGCAGCAGTTCGGCGGTCGGCTTGGGGGAGCTCCCCCAACACTCCGCAAGATGTGCCGGTGCCTCTGGTATGCGAAGGTTGTCCTGGGAGTCATCGGTCATGAGGTAGAATCATTCATCCCTCCAGCCCGACCATGAAGATTTGAGGTTCATCTCCAGATAAGAGCTCGTGACACCGTCATGGAGACGAAAGCCGCAGCTCCCAGTGGCCGGCGCAGGTTGTGCCTAGACCGTGTAGAAAAACTAGAAGAGATCAAGGCATGGCTCGATCCCTATAAAGTTTTTCGCACATGTGAGCAAAGATGCTCAACATGATGATGGAGTTGGGGTTGACATGGAGGTGGCAAATGTTGTAGAAGGAGATGATGGTGAGGAAGGACTCAGAGAAGGAGGGGATGAGACCCGCCAGGAAGAACGAGGCAAAGATCACGATCTCCCCCTGGAAGGGAGCAGGGACATCCCCCTAGGGCGATATCCCGAAGACAAGTGGTGCAGAAGCAGGCGATTCTCATACATCTGCTTCAGCTTCGCGGTGGTGCACTTTGACTTGGGGAAGTCAGGCTCCTTTTCAGTGCGCGGCGCCATGGGAGCTCAATAGTGGTTTTCACAGGAAAGAAGGGATGTGGTTGGAGGCAATGGGCTTTGGTGTAGAAGCTTAGAGTGCGAAGGGGTTTCTGGGATTTCTGCCTTTCGATTTATAAGATCGGCTCGGTCCCGTCGCCTCGAAAACCGATGGCCGTCAAAGTTTTCTCTCCCCCACGATCTCTCTCTCTCTCTCTCTCTCTCTCTCTCTCTCTCTCTCTCTCTCTCTCTCTCTGACGGTTAACCTCCCCTCAGGATGCGGTTTCCCAAGCCAAACACGGTAGTGGGCCATGTCAGCGACCACTCCCTGGGCAAAGCTCTTGTCCACCCAAGGCCCGAGTGGTACGACTAGGCCCGACCTCAACATGACAAAAAACAGCTCAGATCATCACATCCCTGAAGGAGCTTAGGGGCTACTATCGATGTAAAGAATATAGGGGTTCACCACCGGGATGGCCCGCAACGGTCAGCTTTGGGCAGTACCCACTTTCGTTCTTTGACCCATGACCCCCGCACGACCAGTCGAGGCCAGCGCAACCACGACCAGGGCCTCTGCAGGGTTCCCCACGACCAGCCATTACTGATCGTGGGGTAGGTACTCGTCTATTACAGTCAAACCTCATTTAATGTCTCTACTCACGTCGTTTTTCTTCCCTAGGAAGTCCACTCCAGCTGAGGCGGCATGGCTGGCGCAGAGTTACCTTATCCTATCTCGCAGACATTAATTGTTGCGGGACGAGCGCACAGACGTGACAGGGGGCACATCAAGCGCACGTGGGAAGCCTGCGGCATGACAAGGCAGGCCGGGCACTTCGGGCGCGACAAACGGGGGTGCGACTGATGGACGGGATGGCAGTCGCAGGGACCCAGGGCAGGCACAGCGAATGTAGGCTTGTAATGATTGCTTATATCGTTTCTCTAGCATAGGCATGGGTCTTCTTGTTGGGCCCACTTGTAAGACTTCTCCCTCCTGGAATATAAAGGGGGATATCTTCTGTAAAAAGGAAGAGGGAGAAGAATACATAGGATGTAGGACTATTACCTCACGAGGGGCCTGAACCTGGATAACTCTGGTGTTCTTATGCAGCAAACACACATTTCGTAGGCACACCCAGAGCGACAATCACAAACCACTGTCCAGCATACATCGGAATCATTATCAGGGATTTACCCTCGACAGAATCTCATTCCCTATACTAAGGTGAGTAAGGTTTGCATTGAGGTTTTGTTAGGGTTTCATTCGATATGTGTACTAAGTGTAATGTTATTGTTATTGTGCGTCTCAGATCTGCATAGAATATGTCTTTGTTTACTGCTATCCAGCACTAGGATGATTGGGTTGTTCCTATGGCTACTTCCACGGTCAGGATGCTTGGCGTTGATTTCGGTCATGTGAAACATGTGTTCTTCGTGTTGTGAAGGGCACAACTATAGACTCAATTTATGTTGTGAATTGTGTTCTATTGTCTTTTATTCCTAATAAAAATTTCTCTGTTATTGTTTGTCACAATAAAGATATTTTCATGAACTGCAAGACTAGGTTAAACCGTCATCTCTTACTTAACAAGGGCAAAAGATTTGGAAGAAATATTGTTTAATTCTGGCGCATGACTGAGTTAGTTAGGATGGAGATGATGTATGAAGACAATACTTTCACTGAGATTGTGGTGAACGCTGGCGTGCTGTTGAAGCTCAATTCTAAAAGACCAGACAATATTAGGGATTGTGTATATGTTTATGTTATGAACAATGTGTGCTGCTGAGATTATGTACAGGTTAATGTTATAAACAATGTTTGTTATTTTTTAATAATGTGTTCTTATGTGCTATATATTTGCGTGATATTTTTATGTATATGCTTGCAATGTTCTTATTTATGTGATATATATTATTGGGTGGTGTATGTCATATCATAAGGACAACCAAAAAGCAAAATAGTTTCTTAGGGAAAAGTGTCACAAATCCATATGTGACACTTTATATAGATGAGTTTCAATAAAATTCATCTATGACCCTTAATACGTATAGATGGTTTTTTAGAAAAAGTCATATATATATATATATTGCGAAACTAACATACGTGTAGCTATATTACATTCGCATATTTTATTTAGATATATCTATGTATAGCTATGTTACAAATAGAATTGTAACTATCCATAGTAAGCTCAATATCATATAATTTTTTTTAAAATAAAATATATTTACATCTATAATAAAATTTAAAATTCATCAGTAATAATCCGTATCCACTCTCCCCGTCCAGACGTATGAGAGCTGAGAAGCTCCAAAGTCGCAAGATGCAGGGAATGCGAAGTTCATGCAAGTATTTCATTCTGTCCTTGTAACTTTAATAAAGAAATCCATGCATAGTACTCGTTCAGAGGTTAGGAGCACTGCCATGAATGATTGGTCCCTGTGCACATCCGTACGTAAGTACGGATAGAATGGGCTACCTGTTTGCACAGATGCGCAGCATGGTAGGTCACTGGCACATCAACATTGTAATTAACCAAGGAGAAACAAATGAAACGAAAGAAAAAGCACCATTCCTCTGATGCTGCATATAATGTCCTAAGGGTGTCATAGACCGATCAACTACATTCGTGTGTTCAGTAGAATTGTCTTTCATGATGGTGACATGCAGATAGGAACATTTGTTATTAGTTGATGTGCATTCCGACCAGACATGTTTGATATAAGTTTGATATTTTAGCTGGATTCTAGGAAGTTAACATTGTGGAGAAGGCCGGCATTTGTAATTTTGTACCTTTGACATCGGAGTACAGGGTTCCATAATCCATACTAGACGTGCGCAAATTTGACCTGGCCCCACCTGAGATTTCGGGCAAATAAGCACGACTCCAAAATCTTGGATTTAAAAACTCTAAAAAGAGAATGACTCTCTCCCACAACTCTATCTGTTCCCCATGCCTTGCAATCTCTCTATTTCACTATATTTGTCCATACTCATCATTGCAAATACAATTAATAAAAATTGGATTCAAAGTTTTTCAGAAACGTTTCCCATCCAAATACAATTATATCAAGAATCCATATCTAATACAATTAAAAATAATCTGTTTACTAAGATAAAGTAAATTTTGAGGAATTTAAATTTCTAAAAAAATGAGAATAAGAATGGACTCCAACTATAAATTTGTGAAAATGTAAAATGCTCTTGTAATTCTCAGAAAAAGGAAATAGAAAGAAAATATTCCCTCGGTAGGGCCAAATTATATTATACTACAATGAAAGGGCATGCCAAATACACGTTAATGCTTGATCGAATTCTACGAATTTTAGTCAGGCATGGAGTATGTTAATTTCTACATTGAATTTGTTATGATTTCAGTTGAAAAAGTATTCTAATAGTTCAACCATTATCATTACAAATTATAAATTGTATATGTCCAGCTAGCCTAAGCAAATGCACGGTTGAAGACTAGCAATGAAATTGACAATAATTTAAACATGCAATACAATAGATAGATTATCACTGATTATCATAATTAGGCCTTAGATAGAAATTGTCTATGTTGATTGATTAGTTGTTGACTGGCTGACCAAGCCGGCCAGTAATCCTTGATATAAGTTCATTGGCCTCGTTTAGAGAAAAAACTTCGTTGAATAACCGGATGGCTAGGAATTCAGGTGCGTAGGGGAATAATAGACGCGTCTGTACGGTGGCGTGAGTGTGTCCCACAGAAATAACGTGATTAACATTGACCATTTTCCTTCTCCTTCCATTATTGGAGCCTTTAATTTGTGTCCCATGAGCCATGACTGTCCAGCTATTGTATCCCCCTCCCTCTCCCCCCCACCCCCCGTGTGTGTGTGTGTGTGATCCAGAATGGAAGGCAATCCAATAGACAACCTTCCCTTGCCCTAATGCCTCCTCCCTTCCTCAAACAATTGACCATCCTCAGATAACTAGGTCGACAAACATGGAGCAGGTGCCTCTTGTTGCCAGTGGCTCAAAGGCCACCACGACTCCCTTCTACATCGCCTTAGATCACAGAGCCTCCACATCATCTTCACCGCCGCCATCTGCAGCCTCAGATCCTTCTAGGCAGTCCAACAACGAGATGGGATCAGAAATAATCAAAGCGAAGATCATGTCGCACCCTCTCTATCCGGCTCTCCTGAGAGCCTTCATAGAGTGCCGGAAGGTATGCACAAATATGTATCTCCAACAGATACACAAATTATGGCTGATTTGGTTGACAAAGCATATTGTTTCTTATTTTCCATTCGCGTACCTTCTCTTCTCTAATTTCCATGAGAAAACGCTCTTGATTTCTTGTTACTTGAGGTCGGAGCGCCGCCGGAGGTTGTTGGTCGGCTTTCCGCCCTCGCCAGTGAGGTCGAGATGAATTCAGACGAAAGGCAAGAACAACCAGCAGACCCAGAGCTGGATCAGTTCATGGTAACAACATATCTATATGGTTTACATGGAGTTCATTCTCAGTATTAATTAACTCCTAGATTTTCTGAAACAAAATAACTGCATGCGTATAGCTGAAACAACGGATCTACATTTTCTGTGTGCAGGAGATCTACTGCCATATGTTGGAAAGATCCAGACAGGAGCTCACAAGACCAATTCAAGAGGCCGACGAATTCTTCAAAAGCATGGAGGCCCAGATCGACTCGTTTGCGCTAGGTGATTATGTTCAATTACACTGTTTTAATCTTGAGTTCGTTTTCTTGCTGTCAAATTTGGAAGTAGCAACAGCGCTGACTGTTGCAGTGCAAGTATCCTAGTACATGCTTATTTGCCAGTTAATTAAAACAGAAAACAATTTTCGTTTAAAAAAAGACTGAAAACAAGTGGTGCTGTAGCATTCCATGTGATGTGTTCTCTGTGCTTGTAATCTAGCGGCAACACTAAACATGCATCTTAAGCAAGCTGCGACAAAGAAAAATAAAGATTTGATAGAGAAATTGTCGGTAATCAAGGTTTGAGTAACACTAGGGTTTTTATAAGTGTGGAGACATGAGAAAAGTGCCTAACTCTCCCACAAAAAAGGGCCGGTTGAAAAGCTTTTGTGTGAACAATCAGAACATATATAGATTAGCACTCATGTGCAAAGCTGCAGTGATGCTCCATGCATGTCTTAGGCCCTAAATGAATTTGAAGGTGTTGTGAAAATGTCTAACTACTACAATCAATAAAAGATTCAAAGTTACCCACACCCACCATCTCTAACCACCTGCTTAAATTTTTTGCTGAACTTTGTTGTTGTGCTGAGTGTACTTAATACCAAACACTGCTATTACAAACTATAGCTAATAGTCCCATTGATTGTTGCATGAAACTAACAAAATGCTCTATTGATTAGTTTGCATCCAGGTTAGTTAGTACTACCATCTACATATGGTAGGGTTCTACGTATCCCAATTTTCACCCTATCAGAATTCAGATGTCCAGTTGTCGATCTGGGTGTCATGTGGAGAACTGCTGGAGAGCGGCCAGGAAAATGGAGCCGGCCTCTCTCGCAGCTAGCCGCAGAAGGCCAGCCATTGCATGCTGGATTGCTGAGGGCTAGCTACCTGCCGGTAGCAGTAGTCAGAGCACCACTTGGCAAAGGTTACCCTGCATCTCCAGGCCTCCAGCTATTATCTCTTCTTGCTTACTGTACCCGGCCCGCTGCTGTCAGGGCCAGGCCGGGGTTGGAACCCACGGCGCCAAAGTAACTGACAGATCTTATAGTAGACGCGCCCAGGGCTTCACTACCTCTTGTCGCTCTCTTGGCCGGTGGATCCCTGCTCGTCCGGCGTGCCCCGCGCAAGCCGTCTAATCGGCACGGTCTGCGGTCCGATCATGCTGGTGCTTGCATGGCAGCACATATATGCCAGCATGGACGTGGCTCGTCAGGGCCCGGACATGGCATCGCCATACCATACATGCCAGCGACCAGCCCTGCTAGGCGCTGTGCTTGCACTGCATGGGCATGTGAAGGCCTGGTTCAAATGTTCTCTCTGCGTGTCGCCGTACGTGCCCTTAATTATGACCTAGCTTTCTGGGAATCATAGGGAGTGTAGGGCTGGCTAAATTTGGAAGAGATGATGAGGTTTTTGGAGGGAAAGAGATGATGAGTTTTTTTTTGTAGGGAAGAGATGATGAGTTTGTTGTGGAACGGTGGTGATGGGTGTGCACATGTTTTGTGTTTGGATTAGATTGGTAGTGCATCATTACATGCATCCATGTGCAGCTAATGGCCTGGGTTTGTGAAGTGAAATCATGTGGTTCCTAGTCACCTTAGTTTAGCATGCACATCCTACCAGGGCGAAACCAGCCCTAGGCCTAGCCCTAGACTGGCCATTTAAATTTAGCTTGCGCTCTAAAAATATAACTATTTCTATAGTAAAAACAATAGAAATTTGGGCCATGGCTCGGGCTGAAACCCAGCCTACCATGGGCTTGGGTCCACCCCTGCATCCTACTGCATATGCTAACAGGGTTGGATTAAAATTAATTTGCACCTTTGAATAGCTAGCTTTGGACTCACTAGGGGAAATACAACTCCATATCCACTTATGCACGAATGTCTTATCTCGTCCATCTATTTCTCTCACTTCATATTCATCTATTTGTTAGTTCTCTTATCTACCTTATGATTTTTTTCACTACTCCTTTAACATTACTCAATATAAATGAATTGTTATGATAAACCATGTGTGGGCATTCACATGTGAAATTTGCCTTCCACTATGGACAATGCAACTCACTAGTCACGTGCTTTCATTTTCTGCATGCACCATGGCTTGCAGAAATAAGAACAACATAATGATAACACTCATTGGCGTATACAAGACCAAAATTATGAAAGTGTTAGACGGACAGGACAAACACGGGATAATCATGTCTCATACATACAGGCTCCTGCTGCCTTTCCAGTGCCGGTGCTTCTTCAGCCCCGGGTGCCCCCCAAGCTGGGGCCCTGGTATACACCGGGAGGAATTTCGGAACAAGTGTACAAAAGGTGCTCAGAAGTTTCACCCAGTATTCTACTGTGATAAACTTCTGAGCACCGTAGTGTTAAGACATCAAATTCTGAATACTGATGTTTATAGAACATCCTGAGGACTCATAAGAACTTGTGTGCAGTATGGAAAAAATTGCGTAGCTCTCAGGGGGGTTTCCATGCATTATTACTGGGCCTAATCTATTAGGTAAGAAATATGCTGGGAAGAAACAGTTAAAAGCATGCATATGAGAAGGGAAAACAGTATGTCTCATACAGAATATGTACTGCGGTTCAAGGAATCCTCACCGTGAGCTAGCCCTTCTGATGTTTTTATGAAATTGGGTGATCAAGCTGAACCAAATCTATCGATTATCACCCTTGATTATTTCGCTGATTGCCAATCTTCGAGCAGATGACAACAGCTACGAAGGAGGCGGTTCCTCCGACGAAGATGAGCAAGAAACAGGCGACACGGCCGGGCTGCCGTTGCCGGAGATCGGCAGCCCGTGCGGAGAAGACAAGGAGCTGAAGAACCGGCTCCTGAACAAGTACAGCGGCTACCTGAGCAGCCTCTGGAGGGAGCTCTCGAGGAAGAAGAAGAAAGGCAAGCTGCCGAGGGACGCGCGCCAGAAGCTCCTGCACTGGTGGCAGCTGCACTACAGATGGCCCTACCCATCGGTACGTATCACTACCACGTCGTGTGCATGTCGTAGCTAGCTTTCTGTGGCGTGTTACTAAGAGCTTTGCAACAACTAATGTCGCCGCATGCAGGAGCTGGAGAAGGCGGCGCTGGCGGAGTCGACGGGTCTCGACGCGAAGCAGATCAACAACTGGTTCATCAACCAGCGGAAGCGGCACTGGAAGCCAGCGCCGCCGCCGGCGCTAGCCATGGACTACAGGCTGCACCCGCACGGCGGCGCTTCGAGCCGCTCGGATTCCGCTGCTTTCCGCGTGGAGGGGCGGTACTTCACCGGAGGAAGCCCGTATCCCCGTGGTCCGTGATCGACGTCTGCATGCATGGCGCCGGCCGTGCAATGCCTGTGTGGATGTTTGCCGTACATGCATATATACGTGCTTTGGGTATACACATGGTGTGAGTGTGGATGTGGTGTGTGCCTATATATACACATACAGCACTTTGATGATCTCCTTACTCGGTATACATAGCTAATGTCAAAGCTAAAGTGTAACCTTAATTGTATTTCACTAACATGAGATAAGTTTTTTTTATTCCAAATACATGAGATAAGTTTGCTGCTTGGGGAAATGGCATATATGACTATATGAGTACATATTTTAAGAATGCACACACCCTTGGCATGTACAGTCGATTGGCAACATGGTCACCATTGAACCACACATCATTACTGCGCTTGTGCTTGTGCTTGTGTGTTTGTGCTTGTGTGTAGGTATTTGACAATTTGTCTGTGCTTGTGTGTAGAGAAGTGGTATTTGACAATTTGTCTGTGCTTGTGCTTGTGTGTAGGTATGAGTTGCATGCTACCATGCATGGCGGCAACCGGCGTTTAAACCGGTGTGAACTCTTCAGAATGTTTAGTTGCTACGACCAGGATCAGATCTTTTGCCAAAAATTGCTGATGGTCAAACATTGCGAAGGCTTGAACCGACTATTCCATAAAGAAAGGGTGCGTACCAAGTATAGGAAAACATAGTTCATGAGTCCACACATCATGCATCAAATGAGCATCGAGATTTAACGATTATCATCAGATTCATATCTAAGTCTAAACAGAATGCTAAGCATAAATTTTCTATATAGCAATCACCTAAAATTGCAACGATTGATCAGAAAAAAAGGCCAAAAGCG
The DNA here is from genome assembly GCF_958298935.1 of Phragmites australis. NCBI lineage: Eukaryota > Viridiplantae > Streptophyta > Magnoliopsida > Poales > Poaceae > Phragmites > Phragmites australis. Next base: position 12,396,485 of record NC_084924.1, read on the forward strand.
TCTTCTATTTTTCACCATGCAGCGATGAAGGACAGGATGAGCAACACCGCGTCGCTCTCGAGTCCCCGTCCACCTCCCCCTCTGTCGCCGCTTAGTGCTTCCTGGCTCCGGTGGTCCTCGTGATCCTGTGTCCGTCACCTCCTCCCAACTACCTCCCCTCCTCCAACTCCCGACGCATCTACGTGCTTGCCATGTGGTCACCTCGGCCCCATGCTGGCCCAGTGCCCGACTCAGCTAAGCATGCTTCCTTTGCTTGCCAACCATTGCATCACCGCCCAGGTCGATCTCTCCTGGGCTCAGGCGGGTGCCACTTTCGGGCTTCCTCTTCTTCTCTGATCGGGGCACCTTCCAGCGTTTCTGGGCCTCACCCTACTCCGGCTGCTGCTCTGTCCTTTGTCGAGTGGGTGGCCAGGGGTGGTACAACACCAATGCTGTTCCCTGGCGGTGGCGCCTGTCCTACAGCGTGTGACAAGGAGCTTGAAGTGATCGACAATGATGTTCGACGATGGAGGGCAGTGACGAATGCAGAGCTAAGTAGAAGACGGGGCTCATCCACCTCTCTTTCTCTCTTCTTCTTCTTCCTCCTCCTCTTCTTCTTCCTCTCCTTCTCTCTTTCTTTCTTCCTCTCACTCATTCATGGAAAAAAAAATTGATTAGGGGAGGAGGGGTTTCCAGTGACTACGAAGCAGTAGGAGAGGCTGGAGTCCCTGAATCCGTCGCTGATGGAGGGCATTCAGTGACCATTGTCCCTCAGCTCAGTGGCCGTGTGCGCGTGGCGCCCAGACCCAAGACTCTGTTCTCCTTCATTTCCATTATCTGGTCATTTCTATTTTGCTACCGCCCTGTTCTTTTTGGTTGCATGCTACCTCTCCCAGGGAGGTCTTCAACAAATTCGGTGTGGCCAATACCTTGAATTCTCACTTCTGTGTGCCTCCCGAAAGGTTCGCCGTCTCAGAACATTGACCAACTTCATTGTTGCCCACAGTAGTGCTTCCCTAGAGGGACCTCTCTTCTCTTCTTCGCCACCTTCGACTCCGCCATGGATGCTCTGCTCCGAGCTCCCGATATGGTCCCTGACAAGCCGGCCCACCGTCTCCTAGTTCAGATTTGAATGCTCTTCCCCGGACTCTCCCACGTTTCCGGCCCTGGGCTTTGCGACCATGGGAGTCCTGCCCGCCCGAACTGTTTTATATGTTAATGGGATCTTAAATATTTAAAAGAAATGTTATATATTCGAGAGTTATATCAGATATGGGGTGTAAAAAGTTAGATATCTGTCGGACATAGGATATTCTAAGACTACCGATAACTATCTAAGTTTATCTTTCGAAATAGATAATTTTTTCATATAGAGTTATGTAGAGATAATTTTTTTATAAAAAATGTAACTCTCGATAAAATCTACAAATTTTTAGTTGATATCTTTTTATTTAAAATAATTAATATATTCAAATAATTAATAAAAGATCAGTATATTGATCACTCGTAACTTCTTCAATTTTATTCTAACATAACTCTTTCTATAAGAGTATATTGCTGATTTACTTGTTGTACCTTTAATATAGTTGAGTTTAGATATGTGAAATAGACGAACAATTATAACATATGCGATATATATAGTTGCTGTTTTTACTCCATATTCAAATAAATATTCGTGGTCGATATTATCGGTATCTGACTCATCACATATTTGATCTGTATTAATGACCGAAACTATTCATATCTATATATCTAACATAATTTATATCTAGCTCTGATTTTAATAAAAAAATATAAAATATAATATAGAATCAATAATATTCGTCCGTATCTAATCGGATTATACACCTAACGAAATCTGGTCTAGATGAGGAACTAGCGCTCCATGATGTGGCTAACCTATCCCCTTTCGGTGCTCCCTTCGTGGATTTGGACTACGTGGACCTCTCATCTGATCCCTTTGAGTCCTATGGGGGCCCTTTCACTCTAGTTTCGGTGGATAAAGTTGGAAGGACCAATGCCAGTCTAAGAGGTGAGTGTAAATTAGGGATTTTAAAACTAATCGGTTCAAATCATTAAGATAAATTTAAATTAGTTTTTATTTAAATATGTTCTAAATTTATCTAGTATGATTATTTATAATAAATCTTAAGTTCTAATTAGATATGACAATCGAATACGGCGGGTACAAATAGTGCTTAGTCATACTCGTACCTGTCAATTTTTACCTATCCATAGTTATATCTGTGAACACCCGTGGGCAAAGAGTAAGCGCCAAACTCATCACCCACGGATATACTCGTTTACCCGCGGACCATATATCTATAACTAGTAACAATGTGAACAATCTGAAGTTCTAAACAATATATAGTAACTATGCAAGTAGCAGTGTAGGCAACGCGACAAGAAGGAAGAGATATTGGGGAAAAAATTCAAGCAAGCTTCTTCCTATGCCATGCAATGTAAGTTTTCCTCAAAGTTGAAAGACAAATTTAACAAATAAGCAATCATCAGCAAGGGAACTCAAACACGCACAGGAGGATCATAACACCTCAGTGTCAGAATGAAAATAATGAAAATTCAACAACTAAATTCCTTCATAGATTAAACCATGTACAAGACAATGCAATTCCCCACCTAAGGATCATAACCCTTTTACAACTGACAATCCTACAAGCCCAGTAATCAAATTGAAAAAGCTAAACTGCTTCCCAACCACACCCCAATACATAATCACAGGAAATTCCACTTAAACTTTCTCTAATCCACCCAAAACAAAACACTTATGAAACAGACGTGTTAGCCATCAGAAGAAACGAAAACAGAGTAGATCAGAACATCTGAAAAACCCTTCCATAAAGCTGCAGCGAAGGACCAATCACCTCTGCAGGAACACAACCGCACTTCAGAGCCAAACCAAAGAAAGCGACTTAGAAACAGCACCAAATCGAAAATTCCGTTACGTCCTCGATCTTGTACGAGCCTGGTGTCACATCTTATTAGTGTATATAGTATAGGATATATAAGATATATTTGTTATGATAGGCTAGAATTAAATTCTATTCTATCTCTAAAATTGCTTAATAGCTTTACTTTATATATTTAGCCTTCGAGACTCAATACAATACACAAAATATATAATTCACCAATTCTATTTCTCTTACATGATATCATGAGTTTAAGTTATAGTCATAGGCCTCAAACCCTAGCCATCGCCAGCTTTCGCATAGTGCGCCTCGGGGAGATTGATCTCCATGATCTTCACCGGGAGTAGCGCCACCCGTACCTAGGCTTCGCACCGTCGATCGTGTTGATTGGCTACCCTAGGAAGTCTTTTTTCGATCTCTTGATCAGGTTTTTCTCTCTCGATTGTTGCCGGTGTTTCTCTTTGTTTTTTTCGATCTAAGATTGGTTTGCATCGCCCACCGCCTGTCGATCTCGCGCGCCTGCATCGACCACACATCTCCCTCGACCACGGTTGTCCTCGACCTCCGACCCCGACCACAGCTACCCTAACCAGCATCCTTGACCACGGCAATCCTCCACCTCCGACCTTGACCATGTCGCTCGACCACGGGTAACCTCAACCTGTCATATGCGCCATCGAGCCATCACACCATCGAGCGCCTATGCCCGTGGCCACGTCGTCATCGCCTCCTAGCACCACCCTTCGGGTGTGGTCACCAGGGTCACCTCCCGCTCGTCCTCGCCATCTACGCCAGCTTCAGTCCGAGTCAGCACTGATTTGCCACAGCTCCAGTACGCCGTCGCCACCATTGCTAGTCGAGTCGATGGATAGATCACGCTGATTTTGTGTACTTATGCGCCCGTGTTAGTGTTCTGGGCTTGCACCCCTCTCCACGACAACATCCACGGCTACTCGTCTCGCTCTCGGTTACCTTGACATCAGGCACAAGGGCTATCATCTGCATGAGCAACTCGTCGATTTCTCCAATCACAACATCTGCATTGCGTTGTTAGGATTAGATCCTATCATGTCTCTATAGTTGCTTGATATCTAAACTCTCTATACTCTATATATTCAGCCCTCGAGACACAATGCAATACACAAAATATACAATTCCACCAATTCTATTCCTCTTACACATCTGAGAGGCACAAAATTGCAAAACCAAAATTCGCATAAAACACCAAATTTGAAGGGGAGCCAAAATTTACAATTTTACAGGCAGAATTTTGATCCTTACGTCGAGCTACCGCTGCACCATGTATGGGCACTTCTTGGGTCGGCGAGGGGGCCGCGTCCCTCCGATCACCGCAAAATCCTCGGCAATCTCCTCCTTGGACAGGAGATATGAGTATGTTTTACTCATACCTATATTTGTATTTGTTTATTCGTCGGTTAGTTTTTTTTTTGGTCCACAAATGTACTTGTTGATATCAAATACTAATATACTCGACCCTATTAGAGTATTTACTCACGGGTAAACTGGTTAAATTGCCATTACTAGTTTCAATCCCGGTAACTACGTATGCAATTATGTGAATCCTCTCCCCCCCCCCCCCTCGAAAAACAAAATTTCAACAATTTCTTTATTATTTGTTACTAACAAAACTACAAACTAATCTAGGGCTATAAGAAAGTATTTTTGACTAGAATCCTAATGTATCATCATTTATCACTAAACCCATATACTATTTATTTGACTATTCATTAGTCAAAACTGAACTTTCAAAATGAGTATGCGCCGACAAACAATCAAGCATGGAGTGTCTGTTGAGGTCATTGATTTTTGGATAACGTTAGGAAGAACTTATTACCAAGATCTTAAATCAATTTTTAAGTCAGTAGGTACATGAAAAGGCACTGGTTTGTAAATTGTTCGAAGGGAAAATGTTGGAATGATTGAGTATTCCATTCAGAGAAAAAAAATTACCATAAAAGAACAGAAATATGTACACCGCAGAATATTAATTTATCCATAATCCGTTCGTAGTATTGTGATTTTGTGTTACATAAAAAATGCACATGCATATGTATATAACGAGTTGATAAACATACATATGAATTTGACTAGCCCCTTATTTCTCGCACATTTGGGCTACCTTGCTAGCTAGGAATAAGTACAACAATGCATATTATAGCTAGGACGTCGATTTGTACCACATTTCCCGCCATATATATACAAGTATAGCTCTTGTGTGCGGGCGCATTAATGTTCACACTTTAATATTGAGAACCATAGGCGCGTCGTCCTTGTCGACGGTGAATGTCTGCGAGACCTTGCCGGTCGGGGTGGTCACGTCGACGTGGTACTCGCCGTGGTGCCCGCGGAACTTGAACTCGCCGTTCTCGTCGGCGTGGCCGTGCGTGTGCGTGAGCCACTCGCGCTTGAGCTGCAGCAGCCGCCGACCTGCCTCGTTGATCTGCCCCTCGGCGTCGACGAGGTGCGCGTCGTCGCGGCTCATGAAGAGCTCCCAGAACCCCCAGAGCATGACGCCCTCCACGGCCGGGTGCGCGTACGCCTCCCGCAGCATCACCTCCAGGTCGTCGGCACGCACGTGCTCGTTCGCGCACGACACGTCCAGCTCCGTGAACCAGAGCGGCAGGCCGAGAACGGCGAGCCGGTCGAGCACCGCGCGAACCACCGGCCCCACCGGGTTGCTCACGTGGCCCTGCAGCCCGACGCCGCCCACGGGCGCGCCCTGCTCCTGCAGCCCGATGATCTGCTCGATGTACGCCTCGGGCGTTGCGCGGATGTCGCACATGCTCTCGACGTTGTAGTCGTTGACAAACAGCAGCGCGTCCGGGTCGAGCTCGCTCGCCGTCTTGAACATGGTGGCACGGATGTCCTTGCCGAGCTTGTCCTGGTAGAAGGACCCGTGCAGCATCTCGTTGTTCACGTCGTAGTGCTTGAACTTGCCCTTGTACCGGGTGAGCAGCCCGTTGAGCCGGCTCTTCACGGCGGCGGACAGGTCGTCGGTGGACAGCGTCTTGACCCACTGCTGCACCGCGTTGTCCACCTCCCAGAAGATGCAGTGGCCGCGCACGGACATGCCGTGGTCGGAGCAGAGGCGGAGGAGGTCGTCGGCGTCGTTGTAGTAGAGCTGCCCCCGCTGCGGCTCCGTCCAGTACCACTTGAGCTCGTTCCCGAACACCGCCCAGTTGAAGTTCTTGGTGAAGAAGTCCACGAAGTCCTCGTTGTCCATGTTGGTGCGCATAATGCACGAGCCCAGTGGGAAGCTGTTCGACACCTGGTGCACACGCACCTCCACACCGTCCGCCTCCTTGACGGTGGCGCCGTCCGCGCCCGTCAGCTTCAGCACGACGTCCCTCTTGCGAACCTTGTCCGTGAGCTTCTTGAGGTGCTTGACGCGGGCCTTCCGGTCGACTGGGAACACCTGGAGGCCGGCGACCATGAGGTCGACGCTGGCGTCGGGACCCTGGACGTACACCATGACGCGGTTCGCCGGCTTGGCCTCGACGCGGAACGAGCCGCCGACCTCGTACCAGCGCTCGTCGCGCGCCAGGACCTGCCCGCCGTTGATCCACTGGCTGTCGACGGTGACCGCGACGTTGATGCACTGCGGCGCGCCGTTCATCTGCCCGCCGACGCGGACCCAGGCGGAGACCTGGTAGGTGGCGTAGAGGGTTAGCTTGTCGGTGATGATCTGCGCGGGGCCCATCCATGTCTGAGTGCGGTTGGTGACGTGGATGTGCTTGCCGTTGAGCGGATCGTCGTCGAGCGCGAGGGACTCCTGCGCCATGGGAGGGAGCACGCGCGGCGCGCCGTCGTGGATGGCGAGAGTGCAGGGGCCCAGAGGGAACCAGCCGTCGAGGCCGTCGTCCAGGTTGCTGTTCTGGATGATGTTGGCGCCGTATTCAAGATTCTGCAGCAACAAGTTGATTGCGTTCATCAGCAGGGACATTGAAGTTTATCTGACACACTATTGAATTTGTTATTTTTTTGACCGAAAACTGTTAAAAATTTATCTGTTCTGTTTATCCAACTCCACAGGTAGTATGTCATTTTCAGAAATCCGTGAAGAAACATTTTCAGAAATCCATTTTTTTAAAGTTGATCAAATCTAGCTTAAAAAAAACTTGGATGTGGAGCTTTAGTGATTGAGAGTATCTAGTTAGCCATTGAATTTTTATTTTAAATTAAAAATAAAAATTTAAATTAATTTATTTATCATACAAATTCTAAGTTTTTAATATAGATCTCGGAAGGAGGCTATACCAAATAAGCCCTATATATCCTAGCAAGATGCCGTAATGATATATTAATGATTCAAGACTACTCATTTCATAAGAGAAAACTGCAGTAGAGTGAACCGAGTGAAAATACGTGCTATGTGCATGCGAAAACGAGTATTCCGTTCACCTCGAAGTCCGGTGCGGGCGCCGGCGGGGCCTTCTGCGCGTGCTTCATCACCAAGCTGTCGAGGAGCAAGTCGACGCCGGCCGGCGGCCCTTCGATGTAGATGGCCGCCTTGGCCACCGTGGAGTTGAGCAGAATCTTACCCTGCAGCTGCACCCATTCCTTGTCCGACGCCTGCGACCTGCACCGAATAAAAACGCACGAGACGACTTCCTCCGTCAGAAACCGCGCGCGAAAACGCACCGTTCTCGACCCCGGCTTCAAGAATGAGCTTACTTGCCGACGCCAAGGTACTGCTGCCTGCCGTCTGCCGTCTGCACGCCGAGCGTCGCGCGCACCTCGCACGGCTGCACGGCGCCGCCGCCGCTACCGGCCCCGGCCGAGAGACGCACGGTGGCCGTGGCCTCGTAGAGCAGCTTGCGCTGCAGCCGCGCCGTGACGTCCTGCTGCACGCCGTTCCACGTGTCCGTCCTCCCGGTCGCCGCCACGAAGTACTTGCCGTTTACGGGGAGCACCTTGCCGTCGTCCAGCGAGTCGTGCAACTCGATCTTGCACCCGCTCCCCGTCCAGTTGTCCAGCCCGTCGTCGAATTCCGGGTTGAGGATGATGTTGTCGTCGCCGGCGCCGTCCCCGAGCGCACGCCCTGCATCGCCACCGACCGCCATCGCAATGCTAGCTTGCGTCAAGCACTCAAGTACCGAGCTATGCAGATTAGTTAGTTAATCGAGCTGGTTAATCTGATGAGACCAATGCCAAGAACGGTCACATATATATACCGACCGCGAGTTCAAACGCAGACACCGAGAGACCAAGCAACAAACCGAGCAAGAAATGTGGCTGGGATTGCAAGCTACGTACAGAAAGAAATTTTACATCGGTTTCACCTTGACGGTCACTTGATCCGCCTCTTGCTCGTGGTTAATGATCCGACGCATCCGCACATGATATGCCTTGGCTCGGATGGTTGCTTCAGCTTAGGAGTTTAACCAGGCGCCATCATCTGCGTGATCCCAAGTCTTGCACCGCAATATAAGGCTCGTCTAGGACCTCTCGTTTTCTCTGGAAATGCTCTGCGCATGGACGAGCAGGGCAGGGCAGGACAGACGTTGGAGTGAAGGCAGGAACGACCTGAAACACACTAACGCCAGTGGTTCAGTTTCTCAGTAGATTGTGCTTGAGCAAATAGCGCTTAAGAGCGGGAAGATCACGGCAAGTAGGGGAGATGGTGCTTCGCACGCGCGGAACGGCAGTCGTAAACTGAAATTGGATTTGGCGGTTGGTTCGTCGTGGTCGTTGGGAAGGATGGCTGCTATTAGCTTGCTGGAGCAGGGAGCATAATGGATCATTCGGCCCGTGTAGAAGGGATAATTTCACAATGTGGTGCTCAGTACCGTCTATCTCAACTGTCTATTTACGTTAAGATTTAAAGGATTAGGTAAAATAAAAGATAAGTAAAAAGAAGAATAAAGAGGGGTGTTTGGTCGAGTAGACGGTGTGTACACAGTATTCTGCGGAGTTGTATTTTCCAGCCCATGCACTAGCAGGCCACAGCAGCCGTGTTGGGCTGCATGAGCGACGGTGGGCTGCCAATTGTTGAGCCCCTACTGATTCGCGTGTTCGAGCAGCGAGCGTTTGTTTTGGGCCGGAGAAGCCGATGGCACAAGAGATGGATGGGCCGCGGCCCTGATCGTAATGTACTCCGAATGAGATTGAATGCATTCCTTCTGCATTCATGTTTCTGAAGATGGGAGCTGGAGCCTGTCGATTAGGTCCCATTAAAATGTGACGAAAAGAACCGTGTGATTTCACTATGAATGGATGATATCCCCAACACACTACTAACATTAGTGCATGATGCACACCGAAAGCGAGCTGACAAAAGGGAAAAGCTCAAAGCAAGCCTGAGTCAGTTGTGTTTCTTACCATCTGTTCTCTTCCTGAGAGAATCCGACCATGAGTCCGACTAAACTCTGAGGACGGTATGCGGGCGCGCGCATAAAACGCCTGCACGCGCATTGCCGTCTGCGCTCCGAAGACTCAGCTGGTCGCCAACTTTTGCCTTTCTTCTCCTCATCATCGCCTCCCCCATTCGTCCCCCACTAGCTTTTTCCGATCTCCATCATCAAATGGGCCACCTTTTCCTGCTCCTGCTAGCTCTCCTCCTCGCTGGTTCCACGCACGCTTACACCAGCCATGGCCATGACAAAGCTGCCTTCACTGAGGTCAGTGTTAATCAGACAGTTTCATTGTAGAACTCTTGCTTAAGTAGCTGCATTTTTTCCCATTTCTTAGGTCCTTTTTTCCCGTAAACTGAGAGCTCCTGTTTTGACGATTTTCGTAGGAGAAGAGCATTGCCGGCAGCAGAGGCGTGATCGGATCAAGGCCACCGAGCTGCGAGGGGAGGTGCCGGTCGTGCGGGCACTGCGAAGCGGTGCAGGTCCCCATATCTCCACAAGAGCTGCAGATGAAGAAGCTTGGCCATGGCAGCAGAGCTGCTGCTAGCACTGGTGGAAGAGCAATGCCTGCTTCCTACGACGACCACTCCAACTACAAGCCACTGAGCTGGAGATGCAAGTGTGGGCGGCTGATCCTGGACCCTTGAAACGCACCATTAGAAGCAATTTGCTTGTGGATAAAATAGCATTAGGATCTTTTGGAGTTTGTTGGTGATTTTCTTTCCTTTCTCACTTCCTCATATGAGGTGGTGTTATCCTTTTGTTTTGCTTGAACGTGGGAAGAACTAATGTTCCAATTCATCCTTTTTTGCCCGTGGTGATCTGTGATCACTGGAGAACTTACGTTCCCCTTTGTAGTGGCTGGTAGGTTCTTCTACTTCCTGTTCTTGATCCAAGATGTGGAGGAGGAACCTATGACTTCACACTTTTTAGCAATTAAGTGATCCAAGTGCACATGCGTCTGTGTTGCTGTCACTTTACCCAGTAAAAGTTTCACTCAACATTAGAGTGATTACTTATAAATTGTTATGTTTTATACTTGCTACGTTTTAATTTTTTTTTGCAGTTTAATTGTCTATCTTTGACTTGACCATTGGCGTTGGCAAACAGAGCGTGGAGTACTAGGTTACTACCAGTGAACAATAAGCCACTTCGTTTAAGAACATTAGCCTGCTTCTTCCTCGCATTGGATTACAGCTTCGTCAGTCGTTTTACACTCTTCTCTCCAGTCTTAGACATCCATTAGAAATACAGATAAATGGTTCCTCGTGTCAAAAGATAAAAAGAAACAGTTCCTTGAAAATAGCAGCTGCATGAAAAAGAAAGGGTGTTCAACGGCACTAGGCACTAGCTAACCTGTGCCAATTCGAGCTAGATGATTTTTTGAAATAATATTATTTTAGAAGAAAATTGTAAAATATTATTTAAAATGAGAAATTTGAAGAAATAACTGCCAATAGGCAATTGAAGCTACTTAGCGGCAATCGGAGTGCCAATATCCTATTTGGTACACACGTGAAGGTCTGTAGGCACTTCAATTGACGACGAGTCTGATATCTCGTAAATGATATTTAAAGAAAAATTTATTTTTTCATACAAATTTGGATGTCGATAATCTTTATATAAAAATTATACCTATCGATAATATCTATAACTTTACAATTAAATAATTTCCACTTCAATAAGTTTAGATGCTCCAAAAGTGACTAGAAATTCCAGATCTAAAATTTATAATCACTTTTTAACATCTAAACGGATTGAATGGAAAAATATTCAACTACAAAATCGTAGATATCGTCGATGGATACAATTTTTATATAAAAACCATCTTCATCCCAGATTATATAGAAGATTATGATTTTTTGTTTAAATATTATTTGTAGCACATATGACCTGTCGATAATTAGAATGTTAACACGCATGCAAAATTACATATCAGCTATCCAGTTGAAATTAGTCAGCACTAGGATTGTCGACAAGAGACTAGTCAATAATTAAAGTACTGACCATCACCTAATTCTATGACTTTTCTATATTAAATATTATTTTTGTAAAATTTTAATAGAATAATATTATTTCAGAAAAGCCATACGGCACACAGCTAGCATATGCAGTGACCAGACTTACGTACCTGACCGATCGAAAAGGCCGACCCTTTTCCGGATAGTCATGACTCAGGACTGGCCAGGGGCCGGGAGCCGACGTGACCTCACCGGAGTCCGGACCACCACTACTTTATATGATCGATAATGCTACTCTTCTTATGGGACCCCATTCCAACAATTACAGTGGTCATTTTTTATAATATTTTATTGTAATTTGTATTTTGTTGTGTTGTAGACTATATATATATAAATGTTTCGGTGTTTAAATTTAATATTTCAAACATTATAAAAATTTATTGTCATAGTTATTTTTGAATGTTACATCTCAGAATCTCTTGCGTACAGATTCGGGCCCGAAAAAATTATCTATTTGAGTTAATTTCTATATTTTCGTATGTTCAATATTTCAGATGTTTAAATTTAACGTTTCAGACGTTATGAAAATTTATTGCTATAGTTATTTTCGTATGTTGCATCCAATTCTACACCACGTGTAACATAACGGGATGTTGCGGTGGAAATTTTTCTCTCGGAATCGTATGCATACAACAAGTTATTTTGGTGCATTTTTTCAATGTTGCAAACGTTGACTTCAGATGTTGCAAACGCTATTTTTAGATGTTGCAACAGACTATTAATTGGACAAGACGATGAATCGGATGTCCGCGCGATGTTGCGTGCAACATATCAACATGTTGCGGTAGGAATTTTTTACTCTCAATCGTGCGGCTACAAGGTGGTTTAAGTAGTCTGATCCAACAACGCGGAATCATCTGGAGCTACGGCCTGTATCAGATGCCCGGGTGCTAGGGGTGTCGTTATATGATCGGTCGACTCGACAGGTAGCAACCGATTTTTTGGAAATACAAATTGGGCACATATATCTCACAGTATATTCATTTTGTTTAATATTTATTTATCTATTAATTCTTTCATATATATTATAAATTTTTTATCTATTTCTACAGTATAAATCTTAATATAAATAAACAGTTATGATAAACCATATATCCGTATATCTTATGGAAATTTTCCTCCCCTCCCTCTTTCACTTAGTATACTCCTTTGTTGATGTTTGTCACATAGTTTGTTTATCTATTAGCATGTTCAAACATAGTTATGTAAATGCAGTGATGATGTAATAATAAAGCAGGCTACATATATTGTATGGTGTAGAGACATGAAACTCTTTTCTATTAAAAAAGTTAATGAAACTCTTTTCTATTAAAAAAGTTAATGTTTGTTGAGTTGTGTATTTGAGAAACTAAGTTAAAGTGTGTCTTAATTTATATGTAATGGGTGGTTGAAAAGTTTGTGGATTTAGTTTGGTGATATGGAATTGCTTGAGTATATTTATATTTTGTAAATATAATTATACCTGACCTAATGTGAAAAGGAAATGAAATTTATATTTTTGTCTCTGAATCTAGAGAAATTGTACTCACCAGATGATCCGGCGTGTAAAAAATTGTACACACAGCGTAATTCGATGATTAGAGGCAGTGCACGCCGAAGAATTCTTTCTTTACTAGCAAAATTTAAATGTTGCACCGGATAGTCCGGTGCTCAGGGATGTGAACACCAGACGGTTTTTCAAATAAGTCTATTTTTGGTGCTAGAGAGAAAATACACACCGAACAGTCCGATGATGAGCTATGTGAGCATCAAAGGCTTCACCGGACCATTAACAAAGATGTTGCAAAATGAGGTCTGATGTAGTTATACTCACCGAATGATCTGATGATGGACCTTGTACTCACCGGAGAGTTTTCTAAGAGGTTTGTAGAAAAGAAATCATTATACTCATCGGATAATCCGGTGTTCAGAGATTGTACACATCGGAACATTCGGTGTTCATGTTTTTCTTCAGACTATCTTTTTCAATAGGGATTTGATTTGAACTAACCTATGATAAGTTTGCATGGTGTTTTAGAGATACATGTATGCTTGTCTCATGATGTGTAGGTGATGGATGTAACTTGGCGACCGACGACGGGATGATCGGGGCCAAGTGGGGTGCTTAGTGCCAGACGATTGAGGAGGTCGGACGGAGTCGAGGTTGATCCTAGCTGTGCATATAGAGGTCAAGCAAAGCTTGAAAGGAAGGATGCAGATGGTATATTGACAAAGTCAAGCGAAAGAAATGCCAGTGCAAGTGACAAGGCTGTCCGAGGGATCGGGAGCGGGAGAGACTTGCCGACGATATAGATCATAAGACTGAGTACACGCGTCGACATCGGGATGCTTGCTTGAGGTCAAAGCAAGCAATTGTGAGTCACGGTTTGAGAAGCGTGCAAGGCAGTTTCGCGATTTGACCTCAAAACCGTAGAAGGGGTGAAGTGCATGTGGCATCATCGTGAAGCTAGCGTCGAGGCGAAGCTAAGTTGTGAAGGTGTCATGACCATTCGATGGACGGAGCAGAAAATAAACTAAAATACCTTGATGCTAGGTAGAAGGCCATTATAAGCTAGCGGTATTTTGGGAACAAGAAAGTTAAAGACTAAACTACCTCCTTAGACCTATAAATATAGGAGTAGAACTATAGGGAAGGCCTGAGCCAAACATTTATGTTTGTGAGCTAGGATTTTAAAGGAGAAGAGAGCAATGTTAAAAAAATCGTTGATCGGTAGCTGATCGACCGACCGGGGAATAGGGATTAATCGATTAATCAGGGATTAACTGAATTAATCGGTCGATAATTAATCAGTTGGTATAAAGTACTTATGTAAACATGTATAAGATGCAAAGAAATAACTAGGACAACAAAATGTTACCTTGATGGCTTGATGTTGTAGTTTTGATGACGAATGCTTGATCGGAAGGCGATAAATCTGCAAAATAAATAACAATCTATGAGTATGTGTTTCAAATATAAACTATAAATTTCAAAAAATGGCAACAATCATTCTCATTCAACCAAACACATAAAAAATAGACTCAAAAATCTTAAAAATAGATAAAAATGATAACATTCCAGCACACATGACAACAATTCACACATAATAGTAGTTCACGCAATCACAATTCACATATAGACACATAGTTCGTCTAACTCAAATAAGTTCTATGTAGCAAAGTAAATAAGTTGACAAGTTGTAGGCTCAAATATCCATTGGTTCATCCTCTTCATTCCCTTTGGTTGAAACCACCCCACCATCATCGGACTCAAATTCAATCTCTTCCTCCATATTGAACTCTTGTTCGGAATCTTCAGAAACAAATCCTTCTACTTCATAGAGCTCTTTCACTCTTTGGCTCCTACGAGGCTCCATTGCTTCTATGGCCCCAATTACTTATGTGGCCTGCTACTGGGCAAGAGGAGCCGAGGAGGGGTGGCAGCCTGCTACTAGGCGACGGCACTGCTGCTGGGATGCAACGATGGCAGCGGGCCTGGAGAGGACGGTGGGCAAGTGGGGCGGTGGTGTCGTGTGGGGAATCACCGAGGCGGGTGGTGGGGAGGTAGGGCAGCAGCGTTTTGAGAGGGCGGTGGGGAGGTGGGGTGACGATGTCATGAGGGGGCGGTGGCAACGGGCTTGGAGGTGGGAGGTGGGGCGGTGGTGGGCGCGCAGGAGGAGGATGGGGAAAGGTGTGGCCAGCTCGAGAGTACGGTGGATGGGAAACACGAGCGCAAGAGGATAACGTTTAGGACCCTCATTAATCAGTCTGACCGCTGATTAATCGGTCTGCTGATTAATGACCCGATTTCCACCTAATCTGCACGGTCCACCGCCGAGCACCGATTAATCGGCTAATCGATCGATTTTTTTTATCACTGGAAGAGAGGATATACTTAGTCTTTGTAATAAGTTATAGTTTTTATGAAAGGAAAATCCTTTGTAATCCGTCTAAAATATGGTTGATCTCTTCTTGAAATGAAGTGTAAGTTTTCTCCCGTGTTCGAGTTCATCTCTTTCTAGTTTCTTTCTATTGGCTCCGTGTTTTGTTGCAAGTTTTTTTTTCTTTTGGATGCAAGTTTTTTTCTTTTGGATGTGATTTTCGTTTTTGTTTTTGAGCTGAAATTTCAGCACTTTATGAAGTCATTCTATTTGTTATTAGAGGCATATAATTCTTACACATATGTATACGAGTGGGTATTGAATTTCACTGACTTTATTCTATCAACTCAAGGGTTTTCTTCTTTAGATAGCTAATGTTGATTTAAAGTTACAAGTTTTTATGTATAAAGATATATAGAATGATCTTAAATGAAACTTATAAATCATATACCATTCGTAAAGTCAAATTAGCTCAAAATTTCTCTTCTTAAATAGAAGATCATAAGTTTTGAAAGAAATTTATTAGGACCTTATTCATCTACTGTCTCCTATCTTAGTCATACAATATTTATATGTTACTACGGTATCATCGATTAGGTTTTTTTAAGATCATCAATTATGCATTGATCATTGCTCAAGTACAAACCCTGGGCCTATGTTAAGTCAGAATCCATCCGACACAAAGTAAAATTTCCAAGTTTTGCACGACAGCCGAGCTAAGGTCATTGGAAAGAGGCTAAGAGCCCGTCGGTGTAGTGCGTTGCGCGTACTTTGATGCGCACACACTAGAGGCCACATCCGTGCACGGAGCTCAACCACCATTTGGGGAGCTTGGATTGGAACGCTCAGACTTGTAGTGCCTTGACACAGTGAGAGCCAAAAGGCCTTTCCAGCTTTCCATTTGGAGCAACACCTGTTTGCTTTCAAGTCCTTGCAAGAAATGAACAGCTCGCAGCTTTCAGATTAGCAGCATGCAGCTTTTTTGCTTCTCTCTCTATCTCCACCATGCCAGGCAGGCTGTGGGCAATATATCATTAGCTTGCAACGTTAGTTTGTGAGATCGGAGCAGCAGTTGTTTGCGCATTTCGGCTGTGCAGTGTGAGGGAGATCGATCAACTGGGTAGCTTAGCTGCTTTTTTGCTGCGGCTGCTGAAAAGGGCTTTCAATTGGACAAGACAAGACATGGGGCCGGCCGGTTCCTGTGGCGTGTCCGTGTGACATGCGAAAGGAAAGAACGAAGACTAGCGACCTAATCCTGTCTCCCTACACTCGCTCGGGAAGTGTACATATTTGCAGCTGGGCAAGTTATAGAATTCATTTCTATAAAATACTTTTTTCATGCGATGGTATGTATTTTTTGCCTTTTCAATTCAGTTATTAGATTATGAGATAAATAATATGAATAAAGTTTTAAAAACTTTTTTTAAATAAAATTCTATAAAATTTGTTTTCTTGCAGTGGTAGTACTATGGCAGCTTTGGAGTTGGCCTCGCCCTCGCGAAACAGGGAGCCATGCATGCGAGTCGTCAGGCTCCACTGCAAGGATGAACGAGGGAATTCCATGGATCGAATCCAGTATGCCGGTACATTCCTTGTAGATTAGATGGTCGATTTAATTGTTCCTCCGATAAGATTTGGATAATTAGATTATTGGCTACTCCAATAGACAATGATTACGCACTTACAATTTGCTACTTCAATAATTGGTAAAAATAATAAGTTCTCCACATGAAAAAGTCCGTTCTACCTATCTCACTTATCGCGAAAACCCATTTTCTCTCTCAGTAACATATAGCTCCTCCCTGACTCGTTCCCACGTCAGCTCGTCGACTCTGGTATTGATAAATGGCGGCGCTGACGTGGGACGGTTTCATCATGTTGATGAGAATGTATAAGTATTCTATATATTAGGTATCTCAGTAGATACAGTGTTGATAGTAGCCACCATCACTACATTAAAAAAAAAGTTTTAACTACGGATGATAACCGGTATTAGTGACAGGTTTTATATCTGTCATCTTGAACGTATCAATAATGAATCATTATTAGTGACGGGTTACGATCTATTATTTATAAGATTGACAGTGACCTGTTACTAATGATTGGACATAAGTGACAAGTCACTTTATGACTGATAAACATTTTCGTGTCTCTTGGATACGAAAAAAGTCAAAAAAAATTTCCACCTAAGCCATGCCAACGCAGGGGCCTATCGCTTATGCATCACAAGTCATGTCATTTTTCAAACCGTTTTTCAGTCTGTGCTCCATGGGCCTTGAACCCACGACCTCTCTTTATATGGGTAGCTCCCTTACCACCTCACATATCACGTAGTTATGATAGACACTCGAGATTTTATCCTTTTAACCTTCTTTTCCGTGACCCGTCACCTATAACTGATTAGTGATGGGTCAAAAACATGACCCACTAATGACTGAACTTTAGTAACGGGTCGTAATTTTGCCCATTTACTAATGATTGATTTTGCCAAATTTTATCAAGAGTTACAATTTATATATAAGTTTTTCATCTAAATTTGTACAAATATTTTATGTATTTCTGAATATCTCATCCAAACGATCCCAATTTGATAGGTGATCCGGAGTGTTTTCGGTAAAACGAGCATAACTTTTGCATACAAACTTCAATTTTGATGTTTTTTTGACTCTACAAATATCCACAGAAAAAGTTACATTTGTTTCTCCTAGACTGTCATTGGTATTGCATGAGAAAAATAAAAGAAAAATAAAACTTGACCCATCACTAATGATTGGTCTAGAATGACCCGTCACTGATGAGTCGTTATTAGTGACGGGTCACAACTTGACCTGTTATTAATGATTGGTCTAGGATGACCTGTCAAGTTATGAGTTTTTCATTGTGACGGGTCATGTTACGATCTGTCACTAATTTTGTGTCTTTTTTGTCTGTTTTTCAAGTAGTGAGAGTAAGGCATGGAGATAAAATACAAGAAAGCTTATGCTTCTGAATTAGGAAACTATCTCTTATTTAGTAAGGAATCCTAGATATTCGAGAGTCCAACAGTCCAAGTAAATTACGCATAGAGGAATCTAGGTAGGTTACGTCCGAGTACCCTAAATATATAAGGTATGAGGGGGCACGTCCAAGACATCTCATCACACATCGAACCAATTGAAGCATAAGAAAGTCACACCTTCAGATCTCCGAAGTTATGAAACTCCTGTAGACTAGTCAAGTAAAAGACCAACACCCATCAAATATCCACGTCACAAGCAATATGCTAGTCGATTAGATCTTGAGTCATATACACAACCAAATATGCCTACTTCTTAAGGTTAGACCCCCTATTTCGTCATTGTACTATGTGATCCAGAATAATCAAGGTAAAACAAGACATAGGGCTATCACCCAGCTCGAGGGTCTAAACCTATATAAACTATGTGTCTCTATGCGCGATACACTTCTATAGCTATGCATGTATCCCTACTTTTATTATCATACAATAATACATGACCGAGTATCAAATCCTCAATAGCTGACACCATCGGTGGGGATACAAACAAAACAATCGACATCAAAAGATATCATGCTACCTAGCATGACGGATTTGGATTCCCAATACCTTAGCGATTTTGGCCTCAACATCTACTTCATGCCATAATACTTATCGGAGATCAGCCAACCTTCGATTGGCCTCGACATCTACTTCAGACCATAATACTTATCGGAGATCAGCCAACCTTCGAAGTCAATTTATGGCCAGTCGACTTTTAAGTCAGCCAATCAAGATAATCTCCCCATAGATCGCATCAGGAGACTAGGCCATTCGATCTCCCTATTTGTCCTAGCTATCGGTAACATGGGTTACCGAGGAATCAAGGGCTCCAAAAAGAACGTCCCGCAAGATGAGCCCCAATTTACTAAGTTCGATATGTCTTTCTCAAACTTATCCAAGGACGAGGAGGACTATCATGTGGTCAATGCCCTGAAAGTTGGAGAACAAGAAAATAGGGACAATCCTGATGCCCCCACTAACCCACCCACAGAGGAAGTCCCATCTGCTCCCGCTGGAGGGAACAACACGACCGTAGATGGAGGGGATGGCCGCCCGGTTACTCTAGCTCTCCTAGCTATGGGTAACACCATAGGTCAAGGTGTCACGACCCTGTTGGCATCCCAAAACATTTTTAACGTGTTCACCAGTATCCAATATACATCCCAAACAACACAGTTGTTGGAACGTGCTAAGATTCTACTCAACTCTGCCCCCCGGAGGGTTGAATGACCAGCCAATGCCAATTGGATCAGGAGATGGTCGGGTGCATCTATAGAGCTCAATAGGTGGTTGAGAGCTCTACTCGTGAAAAAAGCAACACTCCTCGGGCTAGTCAACTGCCAAGAGCAACTACAGAAGTTGTCCCAGGATGTGCACATGAGACAACCCCCTCTTGCAGGACCCTCCATATCGAGTCCCTACTGAGAACTCGAGGGACAACGTATGTTATGAAGCTCACAATAGGATAGTCGGGCATGGAGAACCCTCACCTAGGCCTTGCCAGGTTGTCAACATCCAAATTTGGTTGGACTTCGGGGGGCGGGATGACTATAGTCGAAGAAATCCTATGGTTATTGGTTGTCAGGCCTTCACTCACTAGCTTTGATCCGTGTACTAGTAGCATAGATTCTGACCCAGTTCAATAGAGAAATATAATTGAGGTACTAACCCCCTAGAATTTCTCTATCTACTCTACAACCATCCTAGCAACTGGAGGTGATGAACAGGTCATGGTTAATTACCACCCTACAACTCTAGAAGTGTCATCCTGCTCATGGCTAACTAACTGTCCTCCTAAGTCAATTAACTCATGGGGGCAACTTTGTGGCACTTTCCGCACCAATTTCTAAGGAACTTACAAACGTCTAGGGATTGAAGATGACCTTCATTGCCTCTGCCAAGGCTCCAAAGAGTTACTCCAGGAATTCATCAAGAGATTCAGTATCGTGAGGAACACCATCCTAGAGACTACCGATCCCTCGATCATCCACACCTTCATACAAGTCATAAGAGATAGGAGGTTGATCGCAAATATGGTGATGCGATCTCCCAAGACGTCTAAGAACTATTTGAACTCGCAGACCATTGTGCGATGACCGAGGAGGCTATCTCGTGGAACCAGTTGATCGACAGGGGAGACAAGCACCCTCAGCTGGGCAAAGAGGATGAAGGCTCCAAGTCGACTGAGAAGAGCAAGTTTGGGAATAAGTCGGATAAGTTAGGAAAGAAGAAGAAGATCGGGGATCATAACGTCATGACTACCTCCAAGAACACCCCCAACAATGAGAAGAAGTTGGATTGGGGGGGGGGGGGGTTCTTGAAAGTGCATCTAGACCCCCTGTATGGGTTTAGGATAACTAATGACAAGCAATTAAAGGACTAATAAAGTTTAATGAGTTTATGCAACATGTGTTAGTCCAAATGTAAAGTTAAAAGACGCTAGCGACCCTCAAAAAGGAAAAGAGAAGTGGCACGTGGCTACTCAATAGATTTAAATTCATTTTATTTTTGTTTGAAATTGAGTATAGATATGCCATATTATCAAGAGGGATACGTATAAATAGTCTTGAGGATGTCTCAGCGCTCAAAGTACACATTTAGCTTAAAGATGAGAGACACATAACACCCCACAAACACCGGGTTTTCTAATTTGCTCTATGTACCTGGAAGTTGCGAGTAGCCAGAACCTCCAGGTAGGGCTCCAAGCAGGGTGCTCGATTTGGTTTTTCATCCAGGTTGACCCAAAAATTCTGGGTAGTTGGAACCTCCGGATTTTTCCCCACATGAGTTTCTTGGTTGCTAAATCTCGTACCAACCCAAAAGTTTTGGTTAAGCCAGAAAAGTGCATAACGGCCAGTTTTTGGAGGTTGGGTATAAATACTCCCTCACCCTCTCTCTTCACTTGATGCTGACCTATCACGAGACAAAAGCTTTCAAAGCTATTCAATAGCTCTCCCCACTCCCTTTGGCTTTAATTCTTGCAAGAATTTGATAGTTGGATTGAGAGATTGAGATTGAGTGCTAGTGAGCTACATTTCCATTCTTTGAGCACTTGAGTTTGTTGTCAAGCCGATCATTCCGCATTTGTTACTCTTGAAGCTTGGGGCTCCTAGACGGTTAGGCATCACTTGTGATTTTCCAAGTGTGTGGTGTGCTGCAAGAACATTTGTGAAGGTTCATCCTCGCCTCCACAAGGGAAGAGGATACTTGAGTAAGCCCAAGCTTGATCTAAGTGGTCATTTGGTGAGGAAAAGGGTTAAGAGAGACCCAACTCTTTAGAGCTCCTCAACGGAGACATAGGAACCTCGTTGGAGGGGTCCAAACTTCGAATTTTTTTTTCTTATCTCCTTTCTTACTCTGTTCATTCTTGCTCTAGTTGATTCTTGGATGATTTGCCTCGATCTACGTGTTTATATGATTGTGATTGCAGGTGACTTGTGGAAAGGTCCTACTACATCTCTAGTAACCTATGGTAACACTTGAAATCAACTAGATTTGCTTAAACGTACTTATATTTTGATTTCATTCTCTGCATCTAGAAAGTACGGGTTGAACTCGAAACTTATGGTACCCGGAAATTCCGGATTGAACCCAAAAATTCCAGATTCTGTTAATCCGCTATGAAGTTTTAATTTTTCAGGAACGCATATTCCGCCCCCCCTCTAGGCAACATCTCGAACATTCAGTTCTAAGAAGAAGTGGTGCATGTTTCATGACTCAAACAACCATGACACCGAGTACTGTTGAACTCGGCTCAAGCAGCTCAAGGAGCAAAAGCAGAAGGGGTAGTGCTCAGAAAAGACTTATGGCTCCAAAAAGGAGGAGAGTGATAAATACGAGCTCTAGTTCCAAAGCGGATCCCATGAAGTCAGCCACATATTTGAAGGGTCAGCTAGGTATGAGTCCAAACGACACCCCAAGAGCGTAGAACATGAAATCCTTTCCATCTACTGCGTTGCCCAAGGCCCTCCAATGGGCAGATGTTCCGATCTCCTTTGACGTGGCCAACTATTCGGAGCCATCAACAACCTAGGCCACTATCCTATAGTGGTCGAGCTCGCCATCAACAATTGTAAAATAAACCGTGTTTTAATTTATGGGAGTTCCCTTAATATTTTGTTTCTTTGTGCTCTAGATGATATGTTGTCGGTGTATCAGGAACCGGGGGTCCCCGAATCCCGAGGCCAGGCCAGCCATCTGCCACATAGCGCCATCCCGCGGAGTCTCTCCCGCGAGGTGAGAAAAGATCAAGTCCCGGGAGAGGGCGCTCGGGGCCGCAGTCGGTGGCCCCCGAGTACCCCAGTTCCCCGATGATCCATGAAATCTAAGTACCGGGAAGAAAGTGCTCGGGAAGGTGTACGGTGGCCCCCGAGCACCCTAGTCTCCCGACGACCAGGAGAGCTAAGTACCGGGAGAAATATGCCCGGGGCCGCCGGCGGTGGCCCCTGGGCACCCAAGTATCCCGAGGACTCACCGAAGGAAGTTCCGGGAGAGAGTGCTCGGAGCTGCGTGCAGCAGCCCCCGAGCACTCGGTTCCCCGAGGATCCGTACAAATGCGCTCGGGAGAGAGTGCTCGGGGAGGTGAACAGTACCCCCGAGCACTCGATACCCCAATGACCCAGAAAGCCCCCTGGTGGAGGCCCCCGAGGGGCCCACCGATGAGGTGTCAGCCAGTCAAAGACCCGAGGCCGCATTTAAAGAGCGTGCGTGGCCTGTCACCTCCAACTGCTCCCGCCGCGCTCGGCGTCAGTTCCTGCCACGTTCTGGCAGAGAGGCGTGGGGTTATTAATTGCACGGGTCCCGTCCCGTGCCATCCGGCCCGTCTCAGGATAACGTCGTAAGGACCAAGATGTTCCGTCTACCGCGCTGCTGTGGCAGGGGAACAAGACAGGACGGGCACGCCGGGTCGCTCTGCGGCTGCCCGGTGGGCCCTCTCCACGGCGCCCGTTGCCAGGGCATTTATTGTGACGGATGACCGGGCGTGCGATGCATTTTTCACCCCCGGTCACTTCGCCCAGAGGAAATGATGACGCCCCTTCCATTTATGGTGTCTCGGAACTCGTGCCCCCCTCCCGTTCGGGGCACGTTGCGGCCGGTGCGTACTTAAAGCAGCCGGCGGCACGAGAGAGGAGAGCGGAACATATAGCTGAATGCATCTGGAATAGATCCCTAAGCTTAGAAGAACACAACGCGAGAGAAACACGGCTGAGAAGTGAGCAGCACGAGACAGGCTGAAGAACAAAGAGCCTCAGGCTCTAAGATAGACAAACATTCTTGTAACCAGCAACATCCTTGAGGGACTTCCTCAGGGCATTTATAGTATCCATACAGGAGTAGGGTGTTACGCCCCCGTGCGGCCTGAACCTGTCTAAATTTTGGTATATTTACTTCTTTTTGCACTAGGCCACACCACCACCACCGGCCGTTGCATTCATTCCCATTTATTTCTCCGACGAACAGACTCAGGATCATCCCCCCGGCCGAATCTCTAAAAAGGGGTCTCTCGGGATCCCTGCGACTGGAGTTAATCCTCCGACACATGTAGATACAAAGATCCAAGGTCGCACCTGTAAAGTACGCATTCCACGGTGTGATTCTAGGCACTTAATCTAAACCACTTGGGAAGTCTCACTCCCAGTAACATTCGAGAATGCAGAGAACTTCCGAATAGAGAAATCCAGTTCAACGTGGCTGACTTGGACATAGCATATAATGTGATCCTATGCCAGCCAGCCCTTGTGACTTTCATTGTGGTGGTGCATTACGCCTACCAATACGTGAAGATGCCAGGTTTGAAAGGAGTCATTCAAATCTGAGGTGATAGACACATGGTGCTTACTTGCGATCAGAAAAGCCTTGAATTGGCAGGGCAACTACCCCTCCATGAGTATAGCTCCAGGGAGGAAGACTCCAAAACCTCTAAGTCTAAAGACAAAGAGGTCAGGGTAATTCTCAAAAGTTTGACTTGACGCGCCTAAGTCGCAAGGTGGACCCAAGCTTGAACTCAGGATTAGCCGCCCTACTCTATTACAAGCAACTGATAAGTAGATCATTAGGAATAAATGTATTTTGGTTTATTTAGGAAAAATATTGAAGTTGGAGTTTTTATTCTAATGCAATTATGTTATTCCTCTCGAATACTCAATGGCCCAAATCTTGGCTCCAGTAGATCTCTGTCAGGTTGATAAAACCATGACATCTTGAGTACTTTTGAATATGGTCGAACTACCAAGAAGAAGATGGAATCTTCATTTTGCAAAAAAAGTACACTTAGAATCTTCTGAAGAAATTGGAAGATGTATGAGACATTAAATCTAAGAAAGTTCTCATGACGAAATTAATAAAAACTAGTTATGTAGGCCTGAACCTACTCGATGTTAGGTACTGAGAAGAGGACATAGCTCATTACATAACAAGTTAAAAGTGTTCAAGGATTTGCAGGAGCACATGGCGGCTACCTGGAGGCCCTCTTGTTCAAAAGTGGCCTTTTCCGAAGGACTGCACGTGTAGCTTGTTTCGAGCACACCGAAGTCGATCTACGGGAAGTGGCTCTTGAGACACCCTAGCATTGTCGCTAGGCTCTCACAAACCTCCTCCCTATGCTGCTCCAAATTCGGACGTGATACTACTCATAGCCACACGCTGAATGTCTCCCCCAAGTAGATGAGCAGCTGAAGATAGCCTAGGGGAGACATGTCCTTGGGAGAACGGATTAACTTGCCAACCTTCTGAATGATCCGGTTGAAAATTGAGAAGGATTTCCTTGCCAAAGGGAACATAACCTCTAGCTGGTTCCGCTGGATCTCTAAGCCCACTTCGGTCGACGCTTCTGGCTCCTTCAACCGCTCCACCTTGGTATTAGGCTCTGATCAACACAAAGGGGCTTTACCTAAGGCCTTAATCAGGTATGAAACAATACATAAGACATAATTATGCTTACTCAATATATCCTCCAGCGATGCAGTAGCTTACTCTGGACGCTTGGAAGAGATCCGATCGATCTCTCACGCGGACTCCAAGCGAAGGCACGCCAGCTGGCGCTCGTGTCAGCGCTTAAAACTGGAGACAATATACACGAGTTAGAACAATTGAGCATCAACACACACGATGATTAACAAAGCAAAGATCTATGCTCAAGATGTATGTCGGGGTTGATAGCATTGACTCTTTGCACCCCGGATGGCCTAGGGCTATGACTACGCCTCCCGAGGACTGGTTGGTGAAGGTTTATCTAGCCCCTAAGTGTGATTTTAATAATGAATGATAATACCTATGGATAAAAAAATTGTGTTGAGAATTTTTAGTAGTTGTTCCATAGGTGATGCATGGAAGATTGAGCATGAAATCATTGAGAAATACTATGTGATCAAGAGAGATGCATCAAAATGAATGAAATCTAGGTGATGCTCATGAGATAAATGAGAAGCTTAAGAAGATTGACGATAAGTATGAAGGCTAAGTTACTTATGAAGATCAAGTGAATTAAGGTATAAAGTTGTCAATTAGGTTCTATGGACTAACCCATGTGTTCTATGATTGAGAGTGAGTTGGGATTAGGTTCCAGAAGAAGGCATTAGTTGAATTGAGATACTCAATATGCCAAATTGGAAGAGCAAGATCAAGACAAGCTTAGTGGATAACTTGTGTGCTTGATGCTTGTGGTTTATACCTTGGTGGTGAACCAAATAAAGATGACGTAATGAGTGAAGACTTCTATGCTTGGTGCACAGGAAGCTATCAAGTGTTCTTCATCGAGCTTCTTGAGATCAAGTGAAGATCGAAGTGGGAAGCAAGGATGATCATCGTCATCAAGATGAAGAAAAGTGATGACAAGCCTATAAGAGCTATGAGAAGCATTGATGCTTGGATGATGTGCTCGTCAAGTCCGATGGGATTGCTCAAGATAAATGTATAACTAGAATAAGTTTTTTAGTTTTGCCGGTCTCAAGTAGTTTGGTGGGTGTAACACCTTAAACTTTTAATTTTTTCAACAGTTTAAAATTTTGCTATAATTAAAATAGGAGTTGAAAATTTTGTTCAAATAGAAATTAATTTCTAAAATTAAATTGCCATAGGTTATATTTTTGTTTGATGCATTCATGCTGCAGTAATTGCAATAGGGTTCTATGCTTGAAAAATATTCGCAAAAGATCGTTAGAAGTCACCCATTTAAAACTTCTTTTGAAAATAGTTCAAAATCATAAAAGAAAAGCAATTTCAGAATTATATAACTGTCCTGGGCCGATTTTACGTTCCCCAGCCCAACTCCTCCCTCCCCTTTTCTCCTTTTCCCCCTGTGTGGGCCTCCTCCTCTCCTGCGTTGGGCTTCAATCAGCTTTCCCCGCACCCGAGCTGGCCTGCCGCCGCTCCCGAGATGCCTCCCTCCCTCCTCTATCTCCCTATCGCGATCCAGTGGTTGGACCCAACATCCCCTACCACAACCAGCGATCGGTAGCATCCATGCCACCTCATCACCCTTGTCCCTCGTCCCCACTCTAACCCTCCCAACCGTTGTTCCTCCATTGCTCGTGGCTGGCGGCACCTCGCTGCCTCGCTGCCCCGCTGCCTAGCTTGCCAACCACCACCTGTCTGGCCTGCCTCTCAACTTTTTGTAGCCATGGGAGAGGAGACCCTCGCACCTGAAACCATAGCCCTAAAGATTAACGGTCATCGTTAACAGCTGCTAGGGGGAGGCGAGGCAAAGCTATCGGGATTCAAGGAGTTGGGAGTGGTCGAGCGGACGAGAAGAGGAGGAAGAGTAAATCGCGGCCATTAGGTGCTCCCTTACATGAATCTCAAAGCTAATCCGGCTAAGGTTTTGACTCAATCAACTGATGTATAGGAATTGCCTGTCGTCTAGCTCCTCCCATAGGCCATGGCTTTGGTCATTATTCATGGCCTGATTTTAGTGATGGGCCACCAGCTCACCACACTCTCCCATGAACTTGGCCTCCCTTTCTTTTCGACATCCGTATCGCTCTTGGACTTCCAAAAATAAATAAAACTAGTAAGGTGGTCCACGCTAATAGCATGGCTAGCCTTGCTGTAATATTTTGTTAGAATAATCTTTAGTTAAAAATTAGAAAAAAAAATTATGTTAGTGGAAAATAAAACTATTTATGCTCTAAACTTATACCCGAATCATATACACACATTGGTTCGATTCGTATACGTTTTAATCAATTGTCAAAATCGTACATCAGATGTAGACAACACAACCAAAATCAGAATATATTTGCCTTGCCTGCTGCCTACTTAATGTGACAACCTTAAGCTACACATCGTTTCTTAATCTATCATCTTTGTAAGAATTTGGAAAAAAATTATTATTTTTTATTATGAATTTTAGCTATTGATTAATTGTATTTTACATGGACACTTTAATTAGGTATTTGATTTTTATAATAATTTATTTTTTATAAGACTATATGTGATATGGATCCTTATTTTTTCTATTCTAACTCCAATTTTAATTATTATTAATTTTATTTTACTTGAACTTTTTATTTAGATATTTTGCTTCCTAAACCGTATAAAAATCGAACTGCTAATTTTTCATAATTTTTAATTCTAAATTTAGGTATTTATTAATCGTATTTGATATGGATTCTTTGGTTTTCAAATTTAGCTATTTATTAATTGTATTTGATATATATTTTTTGGTTTAATCTAGACCATTAGATGTTTATAACAATAAGTGGTTTATATTCTTTTTTTTTCATTAACGTGGTAATTTCGTGATCGTAAAAGCGAACATGATGACTCCTTTTTCATCTAAATAATAATATAATAGATGACTAATGTTAGTGAATCTTGCCGGGGATTGAGATCCTCTACTTTTACATAGTAAAGTCACTACACTATAGTATCCGTGACTTTAGCTCTTCCGCGAGCCGTTGATAGAAGCGGGCGACTGAGATTTATTGGTACAGTGATATCACATTATCTGTACTGTAGTGAATTTGAAACAGTGGGATGTGTACCGTACCTGTGCTACAGCGTTTCACTGCAAATTACTGTAGCACCACTCACATTTACTGTTCACAATACTGTGGCACGGTGACTTTACTCGGTAGAGGATCTCAATCCTGCCTGGATATAGACAACTTTTCCAGCATCCAACATGAGGTCACATTCGTAAACTTGTTTTCCCACTGCTCCGTCCATCTTCGGCGTTGAAGCTCAGTAAACTAGTTCAGTTTGTCTCATTCATACACCATATAAGAACCTTTAATCTAATCAGAATGCGAGTGTTCTCGAAAAAAGATGTCAGCAACGCTCCTGGAGGTGTTGCTGAGACTGACTAAACTGACGAACCCGATGAAACTGAAGAAATGGGCGGCAAAAGAGTCCGACGTCCCAACTTGCGTGTCTGTGGTCCGGATTGGGTGAGTTAGTTGTTAACCTTGGTTAAGACAATTGTACCGGTGGTATATAAACCGAATTAGGCTTGTGGAAGGGGTAAAAATTGTAAGAATACTCTAGAACCTTCTGATAGCTATGTAATGTTCATCTTCAACAACCCGATGACCGCACTACCGAGAGTAGAAGGGAGAGAGGGGGGAGATGGATGGGTTCATACCTGAGACTCCAGTGGTTGGAGTAGGGTTGCTAGAACCCGCCATCTCTGCTTCGTCGGTGGAGCTCTGCGCTAGGGCAGCGACGGTCGGGGCAGAAGGGCTCGCCGGCGTCCGACGATGGTGACGTAGGCGCACGTAGTCCAGGGCGTGACGCAGAGGGCCAGGTGGAGCTTCCCGTCGGCACAGCGCCCCCTCCTCTAGATCGGTTAGGGTTTTGGTGTCGGTGGGGTGACTAGCGGCGCGGTGAACCTCGTGCCGAGCGCCCCGGCCCCCCACCTCTTTTTATAGCGCTGGCGACGGGGGCCCACCAGCCAAATTAGGCTGGACGCCCCCGATCAGGGCGCGGGTCAAGGTTCTAATTAAGCCGTTGGGCTTAATTAGTGAGAGATCAGTCTAACATTCTCCCCCTTGATCTCACTCTACACTTTTACTTTTAAACTTTTACTTTTATCCCATTCCATCACAGATAGTTGCATAGAGCATACTTCATCGTCACGGTCAATCGCCGATAGATTTGGTAGCTACAAGCACGTCTCTATTTTGAAACAGATTCTTTGACTTTTGGGCCCTAGTAGTCCAGGAATCACAGGCTATCCCTTAACCCCATGCCGGCTACATATTCCTCGAACACGTTGGGTGGTAAGCCTTTCGTTAGCGGATCCGCGAGCATCCTTGCTGTACTTATATGCTCGAGACTTATGATTTGATCCCGGACTTTATCCTTCACAACGTAATACTTTATGTCAATGTGTTTGGCAGCACCACTTGACTTATTGTTGTGAGCGTACTGTACTGCCGGATAATTATCGCAGTATAACTTTAGTGGTCTATAGATGTCGTCAACCACCTTTAAACTGGGTACGAACTTCTTTAGCCAGTTCACCTGCCCCGTTGCCTCGTAACATGCTACAAACTCGGCATACATTGTGGACGATGTAGTGACGGTTTGTTTGGAGCTTTTCCATGATATTGCTCCTCCTGTGAGAGTAAACACGTACCCTGACGTGGACTTTCTATCATCTCCCGCATAATCAGAATCCGAGTACCCTACTATGTGCAAGGAATCTGATTTTCTGTACGTTAGCATGAGGCCTTTTGTGCCTTGCAAATAACGCAAGACCTTCTTTACCAATTTCCAGTGTTCTGGTCCTGGATTACTTTGAAATCTGCCAAGTAACCCGGTGACAAAAGCTATGTCAGGGCGTTTACAAACTTGCGCATACTGTAAGCTCCCGACAGCTGAAGCATATGGTACCACTTTCATTTGATCGATCTCGTATTGATTCTTTGGGCATTGAAAATCCCCATATCTATCGCCCTTGACTATGGGTGCAGGTGAGGCACTACACTTATGCATACTGAACTTTTTCAAGACCTTTTCTATGTATGCCTTTTGTGACAGTCCTAATACCCCTTTGCTTCTATCTCAGTGTATCTCAATTCCCAGAACATATGCAGCTTCACCGAGATCTTTCATATCAAAGTTCGAGGACAAGAACTTCTTTGTTTCTTTCATTAGGCTGACATCACTACTCGCAAGCAAGATGTCATCCACATATAAGATCAGAAAGATAGACTTTCCACTTTTAAACTTTGAATATACACAATTGTCCTCTACATTTTCTTTGAACCCAAACTGTCTTATTGTCTTATCAAACTTCAAGTACCACTGCCTTGAAGCCTGTTTCAACCCATAAATGGATTTCTTTAAGCGGCATCCCAGACGTTCTTTTCCTTTTACGACAAAGCCTTTCGGTTGTGCCATATAGACACTCTCGTCTAAATCCCCGTTAAGGAATGCTGTCTTTACATCCATTTGATGCAAGTCTAAATCATAGTGGGCTACCAGCGCCATTATGATTCTGAAGGAATCTTTACATGAGACTGGAGAAAAGGTCTCATTGTAATCAATCCCTTCTCTTTGCGTAAAGCCTTTTGCCACAAGTCGCGCTTTATACTTTTCTATATTCCCTTGGGAGTCATATTTTATTTTGTAGACCCATTTGCAGCCCACTGTTTTGGCTCCTTTAGGAATTACCTCTAAGTCCCAAACCTCGTTGGCACTCATTGATCTTATCTCATCTTCCATGGCCTCAAGCCACTTGGATGAGTGTTCGCTTCTCATGGCTTCTTCAAACGAGGTAGGATCACCTTCCATTTGAAACTCTTCAATGTTATACACTTTATAATCGTCAGGGATAGCTGATCTTCTCACTCTTTGAGACCTTCTAGGAGCCTCTACATTTGGAACATTTTCAAGTTGAGGCTGTTGTTGCTCCCCTTGATCTGTGGCAATAGCTTCCATGGGTTCCTGAAGCACAGGTTCCACATCTTCATTCGTTGTTGCCACAGGAGGGACAACCACAGGTGCTTGCATCACAGTGTCTTCCACTGTTGGTGCAGCTACAACGGGTAGTGAGAAGAATGGCTCATGAGTCAACGGAGTGGGCACATATTCCCGCTTCTCCTCAAGGTCAAACTCTCGAGCTACCACGCTCCCCCTCATCATCTCATCTTCTAGGAAGATTGCGTGTCTCGTTTCCACAAACTTTGTATATCTATCAGGGCAGTAGAAACGATAACCTTTCGATCTTTCAGGATAGCCAATGAAATGGCAACTAACTGTTTTGGGATCTAGCTTCCCAATGTTTGGGTTAAACACCTTGGCCTCAGCTGGGCTCCCCCACACACGTAAATGCTTTAGTGAGGGTACTCTCCCTGTCCACAACTCATACAGTGTCTTGGGCACCGATTTACTTGGTACTCTATTGAGAATATGGATTGCTGTCTTTAATGCTTCTATCCATAGACCCAATGGTAGGGATGAGTAACTCATCATACTACGCACCATATCCATCAGGGTACGGTTACGCCTTTCAGCTACTCCATTTTGCTGAGGCTCGCCCGGTGTCGAATACTGGGCTACTATTCCATTTTCTTGTAAGAACCTTGCAAAAGGTCCAGGAATCTGTCCATACGGGGTATGACGACCGTAGTACTCCCCTCCACGGTCAGATCTGACTATCTTAATCTTTAAACTGTGTTGGTTCTCAACTTCTGCTTTGAATATCTTAAATTTATCCAATGCTTCTGTTCTTTCTTTAATTGGATAAATATAGCCAAAACGGGAGTAATCATCTGTGAATGTTATGAACGAGTCAAAACCATCCACACTTTTCACAGGAAATGGACCACATATGTCTGTGTGGATTATTTCTAATATTCCTGTGCTTCGTTTGGTATTTTTCTTAATTTTCTTTACATATTTTCCTTTTATGCAATCTCTGCATTGCTCTAAGTCTGCGAACTCTAATGGAGGAAGAATATCATTCTTTACTAGTCTCTCTATTCTCCCCCTCGAAATATGGCCTAAACGACAGTGCCATAATTTCGACGACGCATCTTGAGTTCGCTTTCGTTTTCTGTTTACATCCGCAGACGAGGATACGTTTTCACTATCACATATAACATTTACTTCATCACGTAGTGATAACAAATATAACTCATTTTGTAAGATAGCAATCCCAACACATGCATTATTGAATGTTATCTTACATTTGCCATTTCCAAAATGGCAATCATATCCATCATTGTCCAAACATGAAACACTAATCAAATTCCTCTGTAAAGAGGGAACATAAAGCACATCTCTAAGAATTAATGTGAATCCATCAGCAAGCTCCAGAGGAAGGTCGCCAATGGCTTCAACATCTGCTTGGACTCCATTTGCGACTTTAACGTGTCTTTCGCTTCTTTGCGTAGTCCTCGTCGAACGGAATCCCTGTAATGAGTTTGCAACATGAACAGTTGCTCCTGAGTCAATCCACCATGTAGATTTCGAATAACTCACATACAGGATTTCATTTATGAACGTAATAATGTTCTCACCTTTCTTTGCCATTATCATTTTCAAGAATTCGGGACAGTCTTTCTTGTAATGCCCCGTCTTCTTGCAATGAAGACACTGATCTTTCTCCACTGTGAATTTCTTTTGTTGATGCTGCATGGGGCCTTTGCCCTTGCCCTTTGGAGAGTTGGCATCGAAATTCTTTTTCTTGTTATTCTCTTTCACATAGTTGATGAAACCACCATGTGAAGCTTTTATCCTTTCCTCTTCTTGCACACACATAGCAATGAGCTTCTCTAAATCCCACTTCTCGGGCTGTATGTTGTAGTTCACAACAAATGTATCAAACTCTTTTGGCAAAGAAGCAAAAATCAAATGGATAAGGAACTCATCCTTTAGAGCCAGATCCATTGGTTTGAGCTTGGATGCCAAGTTGCTCATCCTCAGTATGTGCTCTCTTATGCCACTGCCTCCACCTGAGTATCTTTCTGTTACCAGCTGCTTTATCAGCTGGGTAGCATAAGTCTTTGAAGAGCCAGTAAACTGACTCTTTATTCTGTTCAGGTACTCAGTGACAGTGTCACACTCTGAGATCGAACCCACAATAGCAGGCTCAATCGTGTTCTTTATCACTGCCAAACATTTCTTGTTGGCAGTGACCCACTTCCTATGCTCAAGGTCATAGGCCATCTTTTGGGATTGATAATCCCTATCTCTGGTTGCCCAAGCGGCATCAGCCTCGTTTGTCTCCCTCACCGGTGCCACAGGATCTGTAGGACACGGTGTGGTGACTACCCAATCAACCTCAGCCAAGATGAAGGCTAGGTCGATCTTCTTTTTCCACTCTGAATAGTTGTCACCTTTCAGAGTTGGAATCTCATTGATACAACCCATCAAGTTGTACCCTCCTGAAAATACAATTCAAATAATGTGAGAACATGAAATGACACCATAATTGCATGCCTTGATTGCAACGTTGGTTAAAATCAAAACATACAACTGTTCCCTGCACTAATTCTATATCACCGTTGGGCAAAATAGAATTAATACATGAGATTATACATTAATATTATTATAATATTGCTATTAATCAACGTTGGTCAGAATAATAACAAAATTATAATAATAATCATCATTTTCATTTCCAGAATTAAATTCTCCCGTTGGTTTGAATTTAATAATGAAAATACGCAGCGGAAAACAATTTTAAATACTTTATACTATTTTTCCAGAATTATTTCTAGACTTTATAATTTTCTGGGCAAAATTATCGTTGGATAAATATTTTTGCATAAAAATCACACCAATAATTCAATTTAAATACTTTCTGGAAAATGCTAAACAGTATAGATACTTTTATACTGTTGAAAACGCCATTTCGGCCTTGACAGCCCATCCATTTCACTTTCGGCCCGTTACTGTTGGGCCCAGCCGGAGATTTGGCCCGCTAGCGGCCCGCGACGGACGCGCCCGCGACGGCCGACGCGCGCCCAGGCCGCAACCTGGGCCTGGGTCGCCAATTCGGCCCGTCAGTGCGCCCCCCCGCCCGCCCGCGTCGATCTCAGCCATTCATTTGGATCGGACGGCGCAGCGGCGATCTCGGCCGAACAAAACCCGACGTCGCCGCGCCCCTCGCCCTAACCCTAACCCATTCGATCTCCTCTCTCTCGCGAGACCGAGCGGCGACATGGTGGCGACCGAGGCGACCGGCGCCGGAGAGGAGAGACGGTGCCGCCGCGAGGCTCCTCGCCGGCGTGCGCGCTCCCCTAGGGGGGAGCGCGCCGCCGTCGAGTGGCTTCACGGTGGTGCCTGACCCCTTGAGCCCGCGGAGGAGGCGCTCGGAGCTCGGCTCTGTGCCGCACGCCGTCGAGCGGCGGTGCGAGTACTCTGCCGCCCACGGCGGTGATCTACGGCCAGAAGAGGTGAGAGATCCCCCCCTGAGTCGAAGATGAACTGTTAGGGTTAGGGTTTGGTTGTGGGCTCTGATGCCATTGATAGCTATGTAATGTTCATCTTCAACAACCCGATGACCGCACTACCGAGAGTAGAAGGGAGAGAGGGGGGAGATGGATGGGTTCATACCTGAGACTCCAGTGGTTGGAGTAGGGTTGCTAGAACCCGCCATCTCTGCTTCGTCGGTGGAGCTCTGCGCTAGGGCAGCGACGGTCGGGGCAGAAGGGCTCGCCGGCGTCCGACGATGGTGACGTAGGCGCACGTAGTCCAGGGCGTGACGCAGAGGGCCAGGTGGAGCTTCCCGTCGGCACAGCGCCCCCTCCTCTAGATCGGTTAGGGTTTTGGTGTCGGTGGGGTGACTAGCGGCGCGGTGAACCTCGTGCCGAGCGCCCCGGCCCCCCACCTCTTTTTATAGCGCTGGCGACGGGGGCCCACCAGCCAAATTGGGCTGGACGCCCCCGATCAGGGCGCGGGTCAAGGTTCTAATTAAGCCGTTGGGCTTAATTAGTGAGAGATCAGTCTAACACCTTCTAATCATTCCTCAGTTCTTCCCCGATTCTATTGTTCTTCGTTCGAAACTCTGTTGTTTCCACCGCCTTCTTCTCAAGTAGCTCATAATTGGCATCAGAGCATTGATCCTGGAGCATCACGACCAATTCACGCGTCTTCAATGCAAGCAAGGGTCACGGATTCTAGCACCAAGGTGATCATCGATGGGATGAACAAGCATTTTTGCTGAGTTTGATCTCTAGTGGGAGAAGAAGGAGGAGCATGTGGAGGCGCTGGAAGCTGCGATGGCGACCATCGACTTTTGGAAGTCGCAGATCAAGGCCACCGTGGTGGACATCAGGATGGAGGTCGGCAAGCTTAACAAGCATTGGGAGAGAGTCATGTTCCAGCAGTCAATGACCGCTCCTGGGTTGCTGGCAAGTCCGGTATCGGCATCTGCGTGCCCATCTGCCAGAGTTCATGCTAATGGCCCTGTCGAGCAAGCATCTTCGCCGGGAGAGTGGGTTTGGGTCGATCACCACCCTCACTCATTTCCCGATCGAAGGTAACCATGATCCATCGCCTCGCTGTTCTATTCCATCGCACATAGACTCGTTGCAGTGCAGTCGTGGTCTCACCACATGGATCCATCGAGGAAATCCCAATCACACATGGATCCATGGAATCGTTCTAGTGCAGTCGTGGTAGCATCTGGTTGATCAATTGAATGCATACCAGTCCATGGCTAATCCCCTCTACTATACCATGTGTTTCCTTGATGGATTGTGTGATGATATTAAGTCTTTTATTGCTATTCAACGTCCGCAAATTCATAAGCTGCTTGCATGTTGGCATTGTTGTAGGAGGAGATAGCCGAGGCAGGATGATGAAAGAATTCAGGAAACCGAGCACTCCCTTCGTCAGTAGACCACTTGTCAGAGGGCCTCAACCTTTGCCACCCCCACCCAAGCCGGACAAGCCTGACAACATGGTTTCTACGTTGTAACATCGTGGTCTGGAAGCTGCTCGAGCTCAAACACTTGAAGAAAAGTTGGCGGCTCTGCGTGCATATAGGCGTGCAAGAGGCTTGTGTCAGCGGTGTGATGAGAAGTGGACCTGGGATCATCGTTGTACAGCCACAGTGACCCTACATGCCATAGAGGAAGTTTGGGAATTGTTCAGTTGTGATGAAGCTGAGAGCCAGTCACAAATGGGTGAGTTGGTGGAAGGCACATTGATGTCTATATCTCGCGATGCTGTCAGTAGATCTACTTCACCCAAGACATTGCGACTATCTGGATCTATTAAGAACAAGTATCTCTTGGTATTGATTGACTTGGGCAGTACACATTCCTTCCTCATCCAGCGGGTGGCAAATCAATTACAAGGTGTCACTGTTCTGGGCAATTCTATGAAGGTACAAGTGGCCTATGGACAAATATTGTTTTGTGAGTGTGTGACCAGGAATTGGTTCAGGCAGTGTGGAGTCTTGAAAGGCTATGAATTTCATACACCCCTGAAGATTCTGCCATTGAACGCCTATGATCATGTTGTCAGAATGATTGGCTGGAATTCTATAGTCCTATGAAGATTGATTGGGCTCATAAATGGATGAAAATACCATATAGGAACAACACAATTACCCTGCAAGGCTTCATGGATGAGATACCTGCATGTACTATCGTGGAAATTTTCAGTGCAGGAATTATCGGATTTGAGCAGAAATTGATTCAATCCTTTCCTGAAACGATTCAGGCATTGATCTTCAAGTATTCCCACGCATTCCTATCTCAATTGGGATTGCCACCTTCTAGAGCATGTGATCAGTGTATCCCTCTGATCGATCGAGCAAGACCAGTGAATGTTCACCCTTATAGGCATGCACCTGCCCTCAAAACTAAAATTGAGGTTCACACCCAGACCCAGCACTAGTGCTTTCTCATCCTCAGTGGTGATGGTAAAGAAAAAGGATGGCACATGGAGACTCTGTGTTGACTATAGGCACCTGAATGCGTTCACAGTCAAGGACAAGTATCCTTTTCCTGTTATCGACGAGCTCATAGATGAATTATCGGGCGCTAGTTGGTTTTCTAGTCTTGATCTATGAGCTGGGTACCATCAGATAAGGCTGGCTCCTGAGGAGGAACACAAGATGGCCTTCCAAACTCATCACGATCATTTCGAGGTAATGGCTTTTGGCTTCACTAGAGCTCCTGCAACTATTCAAAAGGATATGAATGTGACCCTTGCACCCTTACTAAGGAAATGCGTTTTGATTTTCTTCAATGCCATATTAGTGTATAGTTCTACATGGGATAGGCATCTATGTCATCTTGAACAAGTCTTGCAATTAATGCAAAAAGACCCGTGGCAGATCAAGTTGAACAAGTACACCTTTGGCAAGCAGAAAATGGCCTATTTAGGTCATGTGATCAGTAGTCAGGGTGTAGCAACTGATGAAGCAAAAATTGAGGCTATTGCATCTTGGCCTAAACCAGCCACTGTGAAAGATTTAAGGAGTTTCTTAGGTCTTGCTGGATAATATAGGAAGTTTGTGAGGAACTTTGGAATTATAAGTAGGCCATTGTCTATTCTGCTCAGAAAGCATACCCTCTTTTCGTGGACTGAAGAACACAAATCAGTTTTTTGTCTGTTGAAGTAAGCCTTAAGTTTTGGTCCAGTTTTGGCCATTCTCAATTTCTCCAAACCCTTTGGTATCGAGACTGATGCTTCTGGCATTGGAGTGGGGGCAGTTTTACTTCAAGAAGGTCACCCTTTCTCTTTTATCAGTAAGGCATTGGGTCCTCAAACCCAAGGGCTTTCCACGTATGAAAAGGAGTACTTCTCTATATTGATGGCTGTTGATAAATGGAGGTAATATCCACAACATGATGAATTTGTGATTTACACTGATCATCGCAGTCTTTCACACCTGAATGAACAAAAGTTGAGCTCTCCTTGGTAGCAAAAAGTCTTCACTAAGCTTTTGGGCTTGCAATTTCACATTGCTTATAAAAAGGGATACAATAGGGTTGCCCATGCATTGTCAAGACACTAGCAGCCTACAAGCTCTCTAATGCTTCTCTCATCTTGCAGTCCTTAATTTCTTCACTCAGTTGTCCAAGGTTATGCACATGATCCTCGAGCTCAACAACTTCTCACTGAGTTGCCTGTCAATTCAGGTTCTGAAGGC
The DNA here is from genome assembly GCF_958298935.1 of Phragmites australis. Taxonomy (NCBI): domain Eukaryota; kingdom Viridiplantae; phylum Streptophyta; class Magnoliopsida; order Poales; family Poaceae; genus Phragmites; species Phragmites australis. The sequence goes on from NC_084924.1 coordinate 12,434,745, forward strand.
CATTTTACACTTTAGTCTGGCATCCTACGGTACAAGGGGCGTGTGTGGTTGGGCAGTAACACATGCCTGCAACAGCAAGTTATCTCGGCGCTACATGATAGTGCATTCGATGGCCATTCGGGGTTCCCTATCACATATCAGCGGGTCAAGCAACTGTTTCATTGGGAAGGTACAAAATCTGACATTTGACACTTTGTGACTTCTTTCACCATCTGTCAGAGAGCCAAGCCAGACAAAGGCCCCACTCAGGACTTTCGCAATCTTTACCTGTCCATCATCAATCATGGCAAGTATTATTCATGGACTTCATAGAAGGGTTGCCCTGTTCATCGTTAGCTAACTGTATTTTGGTCATTGTTGACAAGTTCTATCGGTATGCCCATTTCCTTCCCCTACTGCACCCATTTTCTGCTGTGAAGGTGGCTAAGATGTTCTTGGATCACATTTACAAATTGCATGGCATGCCAGCAGCAATTGTTTCTGACCGAGATAAAATCTTCACTAGCATCTTTTGGAAATAGTTAATTTGCCTTTCGGGAACCCAATTGTGCATAGCACCGCGTACCATCCTCAAATAGATGGAAAAACCGAGCGTGTTAATCAGTGTTTGGATACATTTTTGTGTTGTTTTGTGCATGCTTGCCCGCATAAATGGAGTTCTTGGTTAAGCCTAGATGGATATTAGTACAATACCTGTCATCACAGTGCTTTTGGTAAATCCCCATTTTAAGTACTCTATGCCATCCACCACAACATTTAATTTGGTAATGACCCTTCTACTATGAGTACAGTTCCTGAGCTGCAGGATTGGCTGCAAGAACGTGAGCTAATGACAAGGCTGGTCCAACAACATTTGCTTCACAATCAGCATCGGATGAAGGTCCACGCGGATAAGAAGTGATCTGAACGGAGTTTCCAGGTTAATGAGATGGTGTTTCTCAAATTGCAGCCTTATGCTCAGTGTTTAGTTGCCACACAGGCTAATCATAAGTTGGCATTCAAGTTTTATGGTCCTTTTCCGTATTCTAGCAAAAAGTGGGACAATGGCTTATAAGCTTGAGCTTCCTGATTCTTCAACTATTCACCCCGTGTTCCATGTGTCTCAGCTTAAGAAGGTGGTGGAATCTAAGCACAAGCTTGTTTTAGCTTTGCCTGATGACCAGCAAGGTTTGCAGGTTCCAGTCCAAGTCTTGGACCGACACTTGATTACAAGAGGAGCAGCGACGGTGGCCTAGGCTCTCATCCATTGGTCTGGTATGCCAGAAGACATGGCTGCTTGGGAGGATGTTGACGCGCTGAAGCAACATTTCCAACATGCACTTGCTTGGGGGCAAGCAGGTTTTCAAGTGGGGGCGACTGTCAGCAACGCTCCAAGAGGTGTCGCCGAGACTAATGAACCTAAAAAAACTGAAGAAATGCGCGGCAAAAGAATCCGACGTCCCAACCCACGTGTGTGTAGTCCGGATTAGGTGAGTTAGTTGTTAACCTTGGTTAAGACAGTTGTACCTGTGGTATATAAACCGGATTAGGCTTGTGGAAGGGGTAAGAATTGTAAAAATACTGCGGAACCCTCTAATCATTCCTCAATTCTTCCTCGATTCTACTGTTCTTCGTCCAAAACTTTGTTGTTTCCACCGTCTTCTTCTCAAGCGGCAGACAAAAGAACTAATCAAGAATGCAATTTAGATGTGTGGTGTGCATGGCTCTAGGGCTGACCGAAAAGATGGGTCAGATTATGGTAGCATATGTTAAGACGTTGATGTTGGCCGAGCATATGGATTGTGCATGCATGATGATGTTGACGGTGCTGCTGATGCTAGATTAGCATCGTACACTACTATAAAAAGTGGTTTCACTACCAGCTGTAAAGTGGCCTTCACTTTTAGTTTTGGAGCCGACAGTGGGCAATATGTAGTGATAGTTCCCGACTATCACTATTGGCTCAGGAACCGAGAGTGAAGGGGGTTATCACTCTCGGCTGAAAGCTTCAGTCGATAGTGATAGTTGGTCCCCGATTCAACGTTCTTGGGGCCAAAAAAACCAAAAATATTTTTTCGTGACTAGAGACACCAGACCAATCACTGCTCACCTGACCGCACCCGACCATGCACAAGTCATGTGATTTTCGCTTGTGTGCGGTTCTAGGACTCAAACTCACAACCTCAAAAGCTTCGCGCGTATGACCCCTCTAACCATCTCACCTCTCATTCGTTCTTAAGTATAGTAGCAAAATCAATCATTTTGACCTCTTCTGATCGAACATTTGAACAACTATTTGGACATTTAAATAATCTTAACTGAAAAAGTTGTCAACTAGAAAGTTGAAGATCTTGTCGAGTTCTACCATGTTCATATAATGTTTGTCTCCATCTGACTCCGTATGAAAAAGTTTGTGTCCAATTTGTGCAGTGTTTAGTAAGACAATCGTAACTTTTGCATACATAGTCCGATTTCGGCGTTCGACCTCTACTTTTGAAGCTAACGAGGAGGCGCATCTGGGAAAAAAATACACATATGTAGGCAATGTACCTTTCTTGATGTCAGTGTAGTAGGTAAGAGGTGCCTCATGTGGTGGGCCCTGTGTTGTCAAGTTTAGTTAGCAGTAGGTATTGTCAAGTATACATCCACATCGCGCGACCAACCCCTGGCCGTGCAGCGAGGTCATATGACCAGCCCTTGCTTGTCGTAGAGCAGCTGCTGACGTACTCAAGGTCGTGCCGTTTTTCCCTTCCTGAGGCACTTGATTTTGACGTGGCATGGTCGTTGGGTGGTGTGGAGTTGCAGCGACCCATCCTGTAGCATTTAATACCTTAGGATGGTCTGATGAGTGAGCGGGATGGCGTTCGGTGATGGTACAGGACACGCAGGACAACCAGAGTAGAGAAGGCATGCTTATCCAACATTATGATGGACTAGGAGTAGTTGATTTTTGTTAGGGATAGGTCTGCTATAGGGTTTGGCACGATCTGTTTGTTTGTGTATCTTTGCCCTTGGTATATAAAGAGGTTAAGAATGCGCTTGTAAGGGGATTTGGGAATAAGTTCACCCAACTCATAAGACAATACACAGGAGGTATGTCTATTATCCCACGGGAGGCTTGAACCTGGATAAATTTTGGTATTCTTGAGTCTAGGTTGATACACTCATATAGGAAACACGGATCAACATGCTCGTCATCCGGTAAACCCAGGGTTTTTAGGGATCATCCCCCAATAGTTGGCATGCTAGGTAAGGGCGTGTTTTTTTTTTTTTGCATTTTGGCAGATATTGATGCTATGGTTCAGCTACTCATGACCGAATCCTTGATTGTTGCGGAGTCCTGTTTTGAGGAACCTGGCCGTTGTGAGCTCTTCATCATGGGATATGACCCAAACGAGCCTAGTTGCTCTAAGCACGGGATACCGAATTGGAGTCTGAGGTCTCCGAACCTGAGAGGGACTTTTGCATGACGGCCCATGCAGCTGGGGGAAACAGTGACACTCGCTTGGCACTAGGCAGGAGAGCCCTAGGCCGTAGTCCAAGAGAGAAACTCGCTTGGCACTAGGCATGGGGGAGGTCCTACTTTGCTCTAGCAACAACAATGTCACCCGGAGGAGCTCTCGCGTGAATAGGAGATTGTGGCGACATCCTCATCATGGTCATCGCGCCGTACAAGGAAATCAAATTCTGGGGCCTCCCTTGGCAATGTATCACCGGTACACAGCCAACAGCTCGGTTACGAGGCCATGACCCCCCGCGTAGAACCTATAGACTGTGCATATACTTCTTATCCATCCACCGGTGGTGGTACCAAAGGGTTCACCAGTAGCACCATGGTTGTGCAATCTTGCCCTCTTGGTAGAGACTGCGTGGTGCCAGACCGTGGCAGCGGTCGCCCTATCCTCCGTAAGGAATGATCTAGATGGTAGCCGAGTGGGGTCATGGTGGGCTCCATGGCAGGAGGAAACCCGTGCTCACTCGGTAGTAGTGAGTACGAGGCGACCCCCACCACACTAGGGCAGTCCGGGGCCAGAGGGCCACCTGGAAACAAGAAGAGCGTGCTCGACGAGAAGAGGAAAAGGGCAAGTAGCCCTACCACTCACCTTCCCCTTGCCGGGAGGCGTCAGACTCCTCCGTCCCCTCACTAAGGTCATAAGACCGTCGACACTCTCCTCGATCATGCTCTACACAGTGATAAGCAGCTCCCCGTTACAGGACGGGGTGCAACGCTTACTCGACCTGGCTGTGAGAGGTGCGCTGGCCGGATAAGTTTCAGCCAGTCCTAGCCGAAAAATACAATGGCTCAATCAACCCAGAGGAGTTCCTATAGATCTACACCATCATGATGCATGCCACGGGAGGTGATGGGAAGATCATGATAAACTATTTCCTGACCATCCTAGCTAGTTTAGCATGGTCTTGGCTGATGAATCTCCCTTGTGGGTTGGTTTGATCATGGGAAGACTTGTGCGAATAGTTTGTTGCTAACTTTTAGGGGACCAATGCCCGACCAGGGATCGAGGATGACCTGTATCAGGTAAGGCACCGACATGACAAGATGTTGTGATACTACTTTTGGCGTTCCACCGAATGTTGGAATACCATTCCAAGGATCACAAGCAAGTCTATGGTCATTGCGTTCTAGAGGGGGGTAAGAGACTAGAATATGATCGAAAAACTGATGCAGGGATGCTCGATCTTCCGTAGGTAATATGTTAAGTCGATTTGGTGGAGCTTCGATATTGATGATCCAAAGGCTTCGTTCAGAATAGATTAAGAACCCTCGCAACCATTACACTAGTACTCCATGGTTATCAACCGTGCCAAGACACGGTTGACCTCGTCAAGAATATTTTTCCTATCAACGAATCGAGAATACAAACAAGAACAGGTAGATGCAATCCAAAATATTGCTGATTACCAATGAAATACTCGAGTTGAGGTTCAACAAATCAGTAAATGGTGAAACTGTCTAAAACAGAATAATCTAAGTTAAACCTGAGCCTAAACTATGACAACTACTATGTATTTTAGGGGAACATGAGGAGGTCGACCTAGGGTTGTACAACCATTAAAAGAGGCATACACAACCTGGACCTCGACCCCGACACGATTACAAGACCCAACTAAGTCTAAAACAGTGGCACAACACCTTATTTCTTTGAGTCTGACTAAAATATAAGAAATATTTGGTTGATCTCATATCCATTGGAAATGACTCATCGTAAGCTTTCCAGAATGTCTAATATCGTCTAAAACGGACTTCGTATGAAAAAGTTATGCCTGTTTTACTGATGTGCTGTCCTGAGACTCAACCACGACCACGACTACGACTACGACTAGAGCTCAGCCTCGAGTCTGAGTAGACTTGGCCTTCGAGGGGTGACGTCTGGGTAAGGTTGTGGTGCTTCTCCCATGTTCCTAAGTAATAAAACATTACAAGAATTTAGTAGTAATCCATCTAAGAAAGCATGATGGTATAATTATCATGCACATGCTTTTATAATTAGACCTTGTATGATTTAAGGATTATTGGTGGTATTGATTGTATCCGAAGGAGCCATAGGCTCATAAAAAACTGGCCAGTAAGGAGGTGTGGAACACTACTGAGCTCTTCGAGCTTGCAGACAAATGAGCGCAAGTCACTGAGGCTCGAGAGCACCAGATCGGCGTGAAGCAGCAAATGACCTCCGACTAGCTCGCTTCTTCCAAAAGAGTCGGTCGGAAGGAGAAAAAGAAAAACAAGCACAAGGCTAGACCACTCGATGCCATGCCTGTCGAGCAAACCAGCCAACCGCACCGACGCTTCAAGAAGAAGGATGAGAAGAAGGACAAATGCTACTGCCTGATCCACCGTGTCGATGCCCATGACTTGACCAAATGCAAGGTCATGCGAGGCATTATTGACCAGGAGCTTGGGGAGCGCAAGCCGATGAGCAACAGCGATGGGGAGGACGGGGTCAACCCTGACCAGTCGGCTCTAGGTTTCCAGCAGGTCGAGCACATGGTTCACCATATCTTTGGGGGAGCTGCGAATACGTAGTACAAGTCGGTGGTCCATGAGGTATGTGCGAACATGCCAGGTCCGAGTCCCCAACTAAAGTGGTCAAATGTCCCCCTCACCTTCAGCTAGTCCGACCACCCTGCATGCGTCAAACACCTCAGACGATACCCATCATGGTAGAGCCCACGATGCACAATGTGCAAATAGGCCACATACTGGTCGATGGAGGGAGTTCCATCAACCTCCTCTTCGCTGATGCACTAGATGCCCTGCAGATCTCGAGGAGTGCGCTGAAGCCCGCTCCTCCCTTCCATGGAATCACCCTAGGCTCTTCGGCCAAACCGTTGGGACGGATCAAACTACCCGTCACCTTCAGCTCGCTAAACAACTCCAGGGCCAAGATGGTCCTATTCATCCTATTCAATGTGGTGGACTTCGGGACTGCGTACAATATGATCCTAGGTCAACCGGCAATGGCCCAATTCATGGCTATCGGCCACTATATGTACCAGGTGATCAGGATCCCTAGTCCCAAGGGAGCCATTACCATATTGGGCAACTATAAGATGACTCTGCACTGTGACAAGAGGAGCCTTGACATGGTTGAGATGACTCCTAGGTCGCAACCTGAGAACACAGGGCCAAGTGGTCACCCTGAAAAGATCCACATCACCGCTAGTTCCGCTGATTGACTCAAGACAGTATGCCTAAGCAACGCCGAACCAACCAGGACGATCTAGATAGGGGCTGGTCTGGATCCCAAATAGGATCTCATGCTCATAATTTCTCCGAGCTAACATGGATGCCATTTCTTGGAGTCCGTCTGATATGTGCAGAGTCCCTAGGGATGTGATCGGTCACAAGTTGTTAGTACGACCGGAGCGACCAATAAAGTAGAAAGTGAGTCGGTTTACGCCCGACTGAAAAGAAGCGCTTCGTGAGGAGATCGACAAGCTCCTGGAGGCAGGCTTCATCCTAGAGGTGCAATATCCGGAGGATGTACGTCGATTTCACCGACCTCAACAATGCATGCCTGAAATATCTGTTCCCCTCGCCCCAGATTGACCAGCTCATTGACTCGACTGTCGGCATAGATCTGCTAAGCTTTTTAGATGCCGTTTTGGGTACCATTAGATTTGCATATGTATGATATATGAGGAGGAAACTGCTTTTGTAACACCCTTTGGGATCTTCGTTCAACAACCTTCGGAAGTACCGCATGAGGTTGAACCAAGAGAATTGCACGATTTTGGCCCAAATCAGGGAAGTTGCTCATTTCCTCGTGTCTAGTTGAGGCATAGAAGTAAACCCGAACAATATTAGAGCCATCGATTAGATGGGATCTCTGACTAGGTTAAAGGAAGTTAAGAAACTAAGTGGGTGTGTGGCTACATTGAGTAGGTTCATCTCGAGGATGAGGGAGAGGGGGTTGCCACTCTTCAAGCTTCTAAAGAAGAACAACCACTTCCTATAGACGCCAGAAGCGGAGACGGCCTTCGAAGATCTCAAATGGTATCTCTCCCCTCCGTTACTAACCGCTCCTCAACCAGACAAGGAGCTCCTGCTCTATGTTGCAGCCACCCCACAGGTCACGAGTGCAGTCCTAGTCATTGAATGAGAAGGTCTTTAGCGACTAATATACTACATCAGTAAAGTCTACATGATGCGAAGGCTCAGTACCCACAAGCACATAAGCTGCTATACACCACGATGATGCCCTCTCGCAAGCTCAAGCACTACTTCCAAGCTCATAAAATCAAGGTAATCTCCTCGCTCCTAATTAGAGAAATCCTCCACAGTAGGGATGCAGTAGGGAGAACATCGAAGTGAGTAGTAGAGCTTACAGAGTTTGATATTCAATTTGTCCCCCGAATGGTTATCAAGTCCCAGGCGCTCGTCAATTTTGTAGCCGAGTGGTAATCCTTTGAGCCCAAGCATGAACATCGACCGGAGGTGGACGAGTGCTGGACTATGCACTTCGACAGATCATTCACGCTGAAGGGAGCAAGAGCTAGAGTGGTCTTGACGTCACCAACTGATGACATCCATAGGTACGTGGTTAAATTATGTTTTCAGGCCACTATAATGTTGCAGAGTATGAGAGACTCCTGTCAGGAATGAGAGCAGCCTTCGCACTTGGCATAAATGCCTACCAGTGAAAGGGGACTCATAACTAATCGTAAACCAAGTGTGAAAGAAGTTTCAGTGCTTTAACCCGATAATGGCAGCATACCACGCTAAAGTGGGAAAGCTGGAGCAACGCTTTATCGGTTTTGAGATTAAGCATGTCCTTCGCAGGGATTACTTCCTCACCGATGAGCTGACCCGTCTAGCTTCTTCTCGCGAACTTGTCCCTATCAGAGTCTTTGAAGAAATATTCACATGACCATCCATCACTGTCTCGGGATAACAGAGGATACTTCGCTTGGAAATGGAGTACCCGAGGTAACACCTTTAGAGGCAACTCCTCCCTTGGTGCAGTCCTCAGGTGGCCATCATGCGGTCGCCCAGCTTGATTTAGGTACGACCTGGATGGATCAGATCTTAGCATACCTTCATAACTGCGCGATCGCTAACGATGACACATTAGCAAAAAGAGTCATGTGGCAAGCCCGCAAATACTCCCTAGTAGAGGGACATGCCTTTACCGCAGGGGGAGCAACGATCCTTTTACTGAAATGCACCACTCAGGAAAGAGGGGAGCACAATGCTATCTGATATCCATGGAGGAATATATGGTAGCCATGCTTCATACTACACTTTGGTTGGAAAAGCACTCGGGCAAGGATTTCATTGGCCCACGACACTCCAGGATGCTTACAAGCTAGTGAAAAGATGCAAGCCATGTCAGTACCATAGCCGACAAACCAACCTACCAGCTTAAGCACTGCAATGCAAACCATACCACTCTCTTGCTCTTTCATCGTTTGGGGGCTTGACATCATGGGACCTTTCCCCAAGGCCCACGGTGATTTTGAATTCATGTTTGTGGCAATTGAGAAGTTCACTAAGTGGATCAAAGCTGAGATTGTCAAGAAAATCACCACCGCAATAGCTATTAAGTTCATACGAGGGTTGGTAGTGCGGTTTGATAGTCTAAACCACATAATTATGGACAACGGGACTCAGTTTGCCAATAGTGCTTTCAGAGACTATTGGGAAGAGATAGGGACCAAAGTTTGCTACGTGTCAGTTGCACACCCCCAAAGCAATGGACAGGTCGAAAGGGCGAATGGGATGATACTGCAAGGGGTCAAAATCAGGGTCTTCGATCGGCTTAAGAGCTACTTTGAGATGTCGGGTGGATGAACTCATCACAGTACTCTGGTCGCTGAGAACAACCCTCAGCAGAGCTATGGCCGAGACTCCCTTCTTCCTTTTTTTCGGCGCTGAGGCAATTCTCCTCTCTGAGATCACCCTCCAATCTCCTTAAGTGACCAACCACTCAGACGATGACCGGGTGGGGCGACGGGAGGATGACATAAACCCGATCGAAGAGTTTCACAATCATACTCTAATTCGAGTAACCCAGTACCAACAGAGCCTTCGGCACTATCACAATCGCAAGGTGTGGCAGCGAACATTGGTTGTAGGTGACCTCGTCCTTAGATGGGTTCAGAATAAGGTAGGCCAAAATAAGCTCTCCCCCAAGTAGGAGGGGCCTTATAAGGTGGTTGAGGTTACCCGACCTGGTACAGTCAAGTGAGCCATGAAGGATGGCCGTGAATTGCACAACTCCTGGAACATTGTCCAATTATGTAAGTTCTACATGTAAGACTATTCAAAAATAAACCGTTTCTTCTATTTTGCAGGATCTTCCAGACGATCATGGAGTATGGCTTGTAAGTTTTTTCGATTCAAAGAAAAATTCTTTGTTTTGTAGGATCTCCAGGACAAAGAATGCTCTCCCATCAGCTTGTAAGTTTTTTCAATTCAAGGGTCAGACCGCCTGGTCAGCAGCTTTACTGCCGACCAGACGGTCGGGGGCTAGAATAGTTTAGGTTTTCCTTTTTAGGTTTCCTTTTTGTTCTATCACTTCATTTTGACAGATCGCTCAAGTTGTGAATGCCAGATCGATTAGGAAGGAAGGAAAACTATCGCCCGCTTAGTATCAAGGTATGTGCAGCTGATGGATACCAACCACAAGGCCACAAGTCCAAACTTGGGTCGAGCACTGGTGGCCACTAAAAGGCTTGTAGGGCTAAGAGCTATCCTAGGCACCTCGAACCTAGCTAGCGAGTGGCACAAAAAGCTAGGACCCCCTCTGGAAATCAAAACCAACCAAGCCTACCCACTGCACGAGCACAAAAAAAATTATATGAAAACAAGTCCAAGAGTACCAAAAGACCACTCAAATAGTGCCCGGGGTGGGTTCTAATGGTTTTTTATTCAATATCCACAAGATTCGAAGCTGCCCCATTAGTGGGTTGAACCAGATGGTTCAAAGAAGGGAGCGAGCTACATACAGAAATGATTCTGTTTGGTACCTGAGCTCTGCCGTGGTCCGCTGAATACCATCAAAACTGCAGAGCCTGCCAAAGCGAGGTAGAGGTTGGGAAAGTGATTGTTGATGCAGGCAAGGGCAAGGCAGACACCAGAGACTCTAACATCAAAGAGGTGCTTGCCGATGGTCTTGCAAAGCCTCTGCTCGAGGTCACCTGCCTCCTCAGAGGCCGGCAGAAACCAGTCAATATGATTGGTCATGGTATCCCCAGGGGTCGGGCGGACATGAACTTCGATAGTCCAGAGCAGTGAGTCAAATGGGGTGAACACCCAACTAAGGCAATCGAAGAAGTACGTCCACTGCTGGTCATTCTCCCTTGACGTTCACTCCAAGTCTCTTTGCACCACGAGCAGTTCCTCTTGGCAAACTGGTTAGAAATAGGTCACAGAGCACGCAAGGGTCAGCTGGTCGGGTATTACTCAACTAGGCTAAGATGACATGTGTCTTAGCCTGTGGCAAGACTAGCGCACCTAGAAGATCACTTTGAAGGATCTCTCGCTCAACCGCAAACACAAGTTCACACTCGAACACCGTCTTTTGACTGCTTTGGTCATTGATGTCATTTATGGTGGTGGCTAGGGGCTCAGAGCAAGAAGGTGATTCGGTTATGTCAAGGACTCTACGACCATAACAGCGACACAAGCCCATCAAAGAAACACAGAAGGTCAATTAGGTATCATACAAACTTAAGATACAAGCTAGTGTTTACTCTTCCTCGATCTCTACCTAGAAGAGAGACCCTATGAACTCCAATGCCCCTTGGCATTCTGCCTCCAGCTTTGCCTCAGCTTCAGGGCCGACAATTATGATCCCCTCCCGGATGATCACAAGGTTGAAGTCGGGGTCACGACAGCAGTAGCACCGGAGAACATACCCTGTTGCGGTCTTAGCTGCCTTTGCCACATCCTCTATCGTCCTCGCCACCAGGATGCTTGGGAGTTGGGTGAACTGCTCCACCAGGACGTTGATGGAGTAGGCCTAGTCCTGCACAGACTCTTCCATTGGCTCGTTGGCTTCTAGCCCGACGCTTCTCAAAGGCCCCTGCATCACCATAAAGACAGTCTGGAGAAAGCTGTGAGTCATCCGCTCATCCTCCATCAGCTTAAAGTGTAGCGATGAGTGCAACCCTCTCCTCTTGAAATGTGTTCTTCTCCTATTGAAGTGTGGCGTTCTCCCGCTAAAGCACGCACCTCGCCTCCTTTTCCTCGGCCACCATCCTCTCTAATTCGGTGCTTCTGCGGACTGCCGCCTCCTTCTCAACGATCAGTTGGTTGATGGAGTCAGGGAGGCTGGCGACCAGGGAGAGCAGGTCAGAGGTCGGAGCGGGCCCCCCGATAGGCTCTGATGGCACGGGGGTCACGGCTAGCACTTTTGGCAGCATCGAGACTGCAGTTGGCTTGGGGACTAGAATGTCCGACTGAGGCACCAGAGTAGGAATTTCTCCAGGAGTCATTGACGGGGTGGAGGACCTGCAACAACAACAAGTTGCAGGGTCAAGAAAAAAACTTAGAATATATGTGCCTAACCGGAGGACTTACCGTGTGGTGGGAGCGGTGAACACAACTCTTGACCTTGCGAAACCACTGCGTTGACTCGATGGAGAAGCCACATCCACTGTCGTGCCACGGGCAGACAGTGTCCCGCAAGATGCTGCTTCCAATGGCCAAATTTTCAGTATTGTCCTTATCATTTGTGATCAGACATTGGTGTATGATTCTGTGAGTTTGAAGAGAACATGTTCTCAATCGTTGTCAAAGATTCATTTAGTTGGTTCAACACATCATCATCCTTTCCATAAATTGAAGCATTTGACTAAGCATTAGATACTTTATGTTCCTGAATTTGTATGGAAGAAGCGATTTTGAAACTTGACTGAGATTTCAACTTCTTCCTGTGAGCTACTGCTAGAAATGATTGTAACCTCTCATTAAGTGACATTGCTTCATTGCTTTTGGTTGTTATCTAGTATTTATTGGCTTCAGTTGCTTGTGGTGGCAATTCAAGGCCACTGAATGGGAAATCAAAATCATAATAACGTTCATCAAACAATAATGGTCTTTTCTTATTGGCTGTAGATGTGAATATCCTCCGTGTTCCAGAAATAAACAATTCACTGAATACTATGTGCTTCTCTATTTCAGTGGGTGCATAGCTTTTGAAATCATTGCTTTTAAAAGAGCCAACATCAGTTTGGTTGGCAATCCACAAGGTCAATTCGGCCATACTCTGGACAATCGGCTCGATTGTTGCATCGAAAGGAACTGGCAACATAGATTTGTTGACCTCATCAATCAAGTCCTGTGTGGTAGGGTAAGTATCAATACCACAACTTTGTTCCATTGGTGTCAATGATTGAAGACAACATGTGAATGACTCTTGGAGTATTCTAGCAAAAGTGAAATTAGTTGCACTTGTTGGAATTAATTGGCTAGGCCAATTAATCCCTAGAAAATCCCAATGCACATGCAATTGCAAATGAAGGGAGTTTCCAATGCCATGCAAATGAATTGGCTGGAGGGAGTTTCCAACTCCATGCAATTGCTTCTGCATGCAATTGAAGGAGAAACGCCATGCAATTGCCTCTGCATGCAATTGAAGGAGAAACGCCATGCATTTGAACCTCTGTTACAAGGAATTGGATTAGCTCCCACTGGCTATATAAAGACATGAGTTGTGCACAGTGGACATATAGCCTCCATCCTCTCTCTCATCCCATTGTTTTGCTGCTGCTACACATGCTGCCCCATCCCTGCTTTGGCGTGCACCGGAGTTAGGGAGAGCAGGCCTCCGGAACCCCGCCTTTGAGTTCCTGCACCGGGAGAAGGCGAATAAGGTTTTTGGGGAGCGCTTCTTTGCGCGACTGCTCACGTTCGTCTCCGCTTGTTCACGCACGGCTTTGTACGTCTACTTCGTCTACACCAACCACGCAGTGTACGTCTACATCTTCTACATCAAGTGAACAACTACGTCATGGCTGAAGTCAACAACAATACCATTGCGACCTTTACTGCAAACATCACGTATGTCTTGGGAATCCTTCTATTCGTGCTTTGTTTTGACTTTGTCTTGGAAACTAGCACGTCTAGACTGTTGGAGGATATTTTGATGACAATTCACAGTCTGTTTAGAGATATTTTGATATTTAAGTATACTAGCTTGTCTAGTCTTTGTAGAAATATCTGTTTGATCAAACTTGCTAGAAAAATATTCATGTCGTATCTAATGTTTTTCTGGATTAGTTTAATTTGGAAATTGCTTAATATTTCATCAATCCAAAAATCTTATAGGCAATTTTCGATCACTGGCTTTGCTGCTGCGTTAAAACCGGGTCCGTTTAATGGAACACACTTCAAAAGATGGCAAACAAAAGTCACCTTGTGGCTGACCGCTATGAACGTGTACTGGGTGGCAGCTGGCAAGCCTGAGGGAACGACTACTCCTGAACAGGAGAAAGTGTTCCAGGAAGCCACTGTCATCTTTGTGGGTGCCATCATGAGCGTAATCGGTGAAAATTGGTTGATGCATATTTACATATGCAAGAAGCCAAGGAATTGTGGGATGCACTCGAAGCCAAGTTCGGCGCAACTGATGCAGGCAATGAATTGTATGTCATGGAGCAATATCATGACTACAAAATGGTCGATGGCCGTTCTGTAGTCGAGCAAGCTCATGAGATACAGTGCATTGTAAAGGAACTTGAACTCCTAAAATGTGTGTTGCCCGACAAATTTGTCGCTGGGGGCATTATTGCCAAACTCCCTTCTTCATGGAGGAACTTTGCCACCTCTCTAAAACATAAGAGACAGGAGATCTCCGTCGGGAATCTCATTGGGTCTCTTGATGTTGAAGAAAAGGCGCGGGCAAAGGACACACATTCCAAAGGGAACGAGGACCCTTTTAGCGCCAACTTGGTGCAGAAGAAGAAGGACCACAAGTTCAAAGGGAAAAACAAGGTCTCACAGACTACCAACTTCAAGAAGAAGAAGAATACAAAAGAACATCCTTGCTTTGTGTGTGGTGAGATTGGACATTGGGCCAAGAACTGCAAGAATCGCAAAGGCAGGAAGGGTCAGTAAGGACAGAATTCTAAATCTGTCAACGTGACTATTGGCAACACCGAGACGGGAGCATCCGGGTATGGTAATCTACCTACTGTTCTTTTGGTTTGTCAGTCTACCGATTGGTGGATTGATACTGGTGCTAATGTTCATGTGTGCGCTGATATTTCATTGTTCTCTTCTTACCAGGTCGCTTGGGATTTCTCCGTCCTGATGGGGAATGGGTCACATGCTTCTGTTCATGGTGTTGGCACGGTAGATCTGAAGTTTACTTCGGGAAAGATCGTGCGGCTACAGAACGTGCAGCATGTCCTTTCTATGAACAAGAATCTTGTTAGCGGCTCTCTTTTGTGTAGAGATGGGTTTAAGTTGGTCTTTGAGTCAAATAAAGTAGTCTTGTCCAAGTGTGGATTTTTCATCGGTAAAGGCTATGAGTGCGGAGGCTTGTTCCGCCTTTCCCTCACAGACTTTTGTAATAAAGTTGTAAACCATATTTGTGATAGGGTTAATGGAGGCGAAGCTAATATTTGGCATTCACGACTTTGTCATATTAATTTTGGCTGCATGACGCAGCTTGCCAGTTTGAATCTAATCCCAAAAGTCACCTTAGTCAAAGGCTCTAAGTGTCAAGCTTGTGTGCAAGCTAAGCAACCTCGCAAGCCTCATAAGGTTGCGGAGGAAAGAAACTTGGCACCATTATAGCTCATACATTCAGATCTTTGTGAGATGAATGGTGTGTTGACGAAAGGTGGAAAGAGATACTTCATGACTTTGATAGATGACTCAACTAGATATTGCTATGTGTATCTGTTGAATTCAAAGTTTGAAGCTTTCCATTACTTTAAAATCTATAAAGTAGAAGTTGAAAACCAACTTGAAAGGAAAATCAAAAGGGTTAGGTCAGATCATGGTGGAGAGTACCTTTCTAGTGAATTCAATTTATTCTGCGAGGAACATGGCATAATCCATGAGAGGACACCTCCCTATTCACCTCAGTCAAATGGGGTTGCCGAGAGGAAGAACCGCACTCTAACTGATTTGGTTAACGCTATGTTAGACACTGCGGGTCTATCCAAGGAATGGTGGGGGGAGGCTATATTGACTTCTTGTCATGTCCTAAACAGGGTTCCTACAAAGAATAAAGAGATAACACCATTCGAACAATGGGAGAAGAAAAGGCTAACACTCTCTTACTTGCGCACTTGGGGTTGCTTGGTGAAAGTCAATGTACCGATTACCAAGAAACGCAAACTTGGACCAAAAACCGTGGATTGTGTCTTTCTGGGCTATGCACATCATAGCATTGGCTATAGATTTTTAGTGGTAAAATCTGGAATACCTGACATGCATGTCGGTACAATAATGGAGTCTAGAGATGCTACATTCTTTGAGGATATATTTCCTATGAAAGACATGCCTAGCTGTTCTAGTCAGGAGACTGATCAAACTCCTGAATCTGTCATTCCAATGGAATATATTGAACAAACACTTGAGGAAAATCCTGAGGAGAAAAACAATGAAGCTCCTAGAAGGAGCAAGAGACAAAGGACCGTAAAGTCTTTTGATGATGATTTCATTGTAAATCTTGTGGATGATACTCCCAAGACTATTTTCAGAAGCATATGCATCTCTAGATGCAGACTACTGGAAGGAAGCAGTCCATAGCGAAATGAATTCGATTATTGCTAACGGAACTTGGGAGATCATTGATCGTCCTTATGGTTGCAAACCTGTAGGATGTAAGTGGGTATTTAAGAAAAAGCTTAGGCCTGATGGTACAATCAAAAAGTACAAGGCACGGCTCGTGACCAAGGGTTATACCCAGAAAGAAGGTGAAGACTTCTTTGACACTTATTCACCTGTGGCCCGAATGACCACCATTCGAGTACTACTATCACTGGCTGCCTCATATGGTCTTCTCATTCACCAGATGGACGTTAAGACAGCTTTCCTGAATGGAGAGTTGGATGAGGAAATATATATAGAACAGGCATATGGTTTTGTAGTAGATGGTCAAGAAGGAAAGGTTTGCAAGTTATTGAAGTCTTTGTATGGCCTTAAACAAGCACCTAAACAATGGCATGAGAAGTTCGACAGAACTCTCACATCTTCGGGCTTTGCTGTGAATGAAGCCGACAGGTGTGTGTACTACCGCCATAGTGGGGGGCGAAGGTGTTATTTTGTGTTTGTATGTTGATAACATACTAATCTTTGGTACCAACCTTCATGTCATCGAGGAGGTCAAGACTTTCTTGTCTCATAATTTTGAAATGAAGGATATGGGAGTAGCTGATGTTATTTTGAACATAAAGCTGTTGAAAGGTGAAGATGGTGGGATCACACTTTTGCAATCCCACTATGTGGAAAAGGTTTTGAGTCATTTTGGCTTTATGGACTGCAAACCTTCTCCAACACCTTACGACCCTAGTGTATTGCTTCGGAAGAACCGGGGAATAGCCAGGGATCAACTAAGATATTCTCAAATCATCGGCTCACTTATGTATTTAGCAAGCGCCACCAGACCTGACATCTCGTTTGCTGTGAGCAAACTAAGCCGATTTGTCTCTAATCCGGGAGATGATCATTGGGACGCTCTTGTGAGAGTTACGCGATATCTAAAAGGCACAATTATCTATGGCATTCACTATACCGGATATCCAAGGGTACTGGAGGGCTATAGTGATTCAAACTGGATTTCTAATGCTGATGAGATTAAGGCCACTAGTGGATATGTATTCACTCTTGGAGGTGGTGTTGTTTCATGAAAGTCTTGCAAGCAGACCATATTAACGAGGTCAACAATGGAAGCAGAGCTCACAACATTAGATACAGCAACTGTTGAAGTTGAATGGCTTCGTGAACTCTTAATGGATTTGCCGGTGGTTGAAAAACCGATACTGGCTATTCCTATGAACTGTGATAATCAAACAGTGATTGCTAAAGTGAACAGTTCTAAGGATAACATGAAGTCATCCAGACATGTGAAGAGAAAGTTGAAGTCTGTCAGAAAACTGAGAAACTCCGGAGTGATAGCTTTGGATTACATCCAAACGACTAAGAATCTAGCAGATCCCTTTACAAAAGGTCTATCACGAAATGTGATAGATACTGCATCAAGGGAGATGGGTATGAGACCCACATGAGTCAACCATGGTGGCAACTCAACCTATGTGATTGGAGATCCCGTGAAGTAGGATCTGAGAAAAACAAGCCATTGGTTAGCTGGAGGAGAGTACCTTAACAAACCCACCCCGTTGGAGATGCAATACTCTCATAATCTGTATGGCAGGTTGATTTTATCTTAATGTGTTATGTGGTTTTTATAAGCAAAGATGCTGTCCTACATAGCAGTCTTGAAAGAACACACCTATATGAGCCCGACTATTAGTCATAGTCTATGAGATAGGGTAATCTCTAGTAAGCTCATGAAAGGCCAGGAGTACGACTTACATGCTCCAAAACCGAGGGGTAGCCTACGGCAGCCTAGTATCAGCAAAGACTTTAAGTGAAACTTATCCGCACAAAACTGTCAATTCAAGGCTTAGTCCATTGTGCAGTTGCGGATGAATGTAGCTTTCTGTTCTAGGTGGATGTTCAACCTTAACCGGTCTCCACCGAAACACTAGTATATCAAACATTACAGTGGATCATATGGCAATTCCATATGCCTTGGGATCTGGTGGGGGATTGTTGGAATTAATTGGCTAGGCCAATTAATCCCTGGAAAATCCCAACGCACATGCAATTGCAAATGAAGGGAGTTTCCAATGCCATACAAATGAATTGGCTGGAAGGAGTTTCCAACGCCATGCAATTACTTCTGCATGCAATTGAAGGAGAAACGCCATGCAATTGCTTCTGCATGCAATTGAAGGAGAAATACCATGCAATTGCCTCTGCATGCAATTGAAGGAGAAACGCCATGCATTTGAACCTCTGTTACGGGGAGTTGGTTTAGCTCCCACTGGCTATATAAAGACATGAGTTGTGCACAGTGGAGATATAGCCTCCATCCTCTCTCTCATCCCACAGTTTTGCTGCTGCTACACACGCTGCTCCATCCCTGCTTCGGCGTGCACCGGAGTTAGGGAGAGCAGGCCTCCGGAACCCCGCCTTTGAGTTCCTGCACCGGGAGAAGGCGAATAAGGTTTTTGGGGAGCGCTTCTTTGCGCGACTGCTCACCTTCGTCTCCGCTTGTTCACGCACGGCTTTGTACGTCTACTTCGTCTACATCGACCACGCAGTGTACGTCTACATCTTCTACATCAAGTGAACAACTACGTCATGGCTGAAGTCAACAACAGTACCATTGCGACCTTTACTGCAAACATCACGTATGTCTTGGGAATCCTTCTATTCGTGCTTTGTTTGACTTTGTCTTGGAAACTAGCACGTCTAGACTGTTGGAGGATATTTTGATGACAATTCACAGTCTGTTTAGAGATATTCTGATATTTAAGTATACTAGCTTGTCTAGTCTCTGTAGGAATATCTGTTTGATCAAACTTGCTAGAAAAATATTCATGTCGTATCTAATGTTTTTCTGGATTAGTTTAATTTGGAAATTGCTTAATATTTCATCAGCACTAACCTTGGGTTCAATCATTGCTGGGAAATTCACAAACTGCACATGATTCGGTGTTGAATTGTTACGATTCGCAGCATCAAGTTTAGTAACAGCTGGTGTCATTGTGCTATACAATTCATTGCCTACTTCTTGCTTGTAAATGTTGCCTTTAGCAGTGCCACTGTTGCCTGAGTAACAGATGGAGCTCAAGTAACTCTGACGTATAATCTCAGCTCATTTCATTATCTATTGAATGAAAAATGGCTTCATTGAGTTTACACATCCATGGAAAATGTCTTGATAACTTTTTAATAGTTGAGCTCTAGTCTGTGAAAGAAATAAGAAAAACATAAAATAATAAAGTGAGAAACAATAGTGTATAATTAAAATGATTTATTATGTAAAAAATCAAGGTGAAGTTAAGAAAATTTAATTTGATCATCAAAATAAACTTTTTTTGATCATTAAAACAATTTATTCAATGAATTGAGTTGATGCATAACTTTTGCTTTAATAAGATCCAGGTACCTTGACATACAGAAAAACAAGTTCAATTTATTTTGAAAATGAAAAACAATTTATTCAATTTATTTCTCTGGACAAGTTTTATAGTGTAACTTTTGTTTTAATATGTTGATGCTAAACTTTTTTATCATTAAAACAATTTATTTTGCACGTACAAAAAGTTATGCTATAGGTACTTTATTTTCATTTTCTGTATGTGCAGAATAAAGGTTAGCATCAACTTTTTTCGAAAAAAGATGATCAAAAAATATTTAATCAATAACTTATCAAAAGAAACTTTTCGATGGAATTCTTACCAATAACTTTATAATGAACACATAACCTTTGGATAAGTCTTACAAAAATATTTTTATCCTAGACCTTTTACCCCATAAACTTTTTGAGACTTGCATTGAAAAAAGTTTTCCTATAGAACTTGTCTAGAGAAGTTGATAGTTGCAAATATGAGGGACAACAGGTTTGATGTTCTAAGTTCTCTTCAGCTTGGAAAGCTTCAATTATCTATCACTGAGAACACCGTAAGTGTTATTTCTCTTTTTTTTCCTCGTTCTATCTATCTACATTACAAGTTTTGTGGACAAGTTTTTTATGAAACATTTTTATGTAAGTCTCAAAAAATTAGCTATCGAAAAAATTCTGGGTTCATCTTTTTTTCAGAAAGTTATTGATCATCCCATTTTTTGGGAAAACTTTTCTTGAAAAAATTTGCTGCATATCTTTCTTTTGATAAGTTATTACTTACATCTTTATGTGGAAGATATACATGTATTTACATTTATGCGGAAGATATATATTTATATTTTTATATCTACTTCCATGTAAAAAATACAGAGCACCAACTTTGAAAGAGTTTTTCAAGATATGTTTGGGGATGAAAGCAACGTTGACTTCAGCAATTTCTCAATCCACAATCCGATGGTGCCTCAACAGTCCACAACGTCAGCCAATTTTTCAAGCTCACCTTTTTTTCCAAATAGTCGTTGGTACTGTTTTTGGAACATGTATGATGAACTCTTATTCTTCCTTTTTTTTAATGACAAAATGTGCGTGTGCAGCTATGATTGTGGCATATTTGTCATGAAATTCTTGGTGTCATGGGATGGCAGGAAGGCTGCTCCGGTAGATAATGTATGTGCTTCAGTAATTATATTATATACGTTGCAATGGAAACTCTTTTTTTATCCTTTTTTCTGTGTGTTTTGTGAAATATAATGCAGTGTTTCACTTTTTGTTACAGGATCATATTTAATCTCATCGCCAGAAAATAGCAGCATACATTTTATGCCACAAAGGAAACACCAAGACATTGCCTTAAAGAAACTTATTTACAGATATCAAGGTCAGTTGCTCACACCTGCAGTTAACAGCGAGCTAATTTATATAAATATTGAGAGAGTACATAATTGCAACATTAGTGGGGGAACATGGCACTGTTTTGTCTCATATATATGGAACTAGCTGCTTGTATTATCACATATTACAAATATATCTCATACTTTTCTACTTGTTTCTCCTTTTTTTTTGGCTTTATTGGCCCATGACTTCTTGTCAGCCAAACAACTGCTGGACAACTGATGCACCATTTTGACACCGTCTTTTCTTGATGATTACCTGCATGTGTTTTTTTTTATCATGAATGACAACTTAGCATGTAGTTACTATTATTTTTTTAAAAGGAAAATCTATGCTTGAGCTGAGGGAAAGAAAGAAACATAATTACCTGTGGTAGTTTTGCAGCATTTCCCACTTCTGGACATGTTTTCTTATCATGTTGTGTACTTCCACAAACCCTGCATTTCTTAGGAGTCTGCTTCTGCCTAGCTGCTTTTTCTAGTTTCTCTCCTACTGTGATCCTTCTTTTTCTTGTCCCCTTCTCAGTCCCTAAAGGAGGATCTTTGAATGATTCTGTAGGGTTGGAATTACCAATGATAGATTCTGCATCAGGCATCCCAATGTTATCTTCTTTTCCAATCTTATAATTAATTTTCATCTGGAGCTCAGCTAGCCCCTTACTGAACATTTCACATGCTTTCTGGTTGTTACTGATTTTTGAACAAAATGTGGAAACCTCGCTCATTAGTATACAGTATTGTATAGTGTCATTAGTTTTATCAGTGCCCACCTTCATCTGCTGACCGACAACCAAAGCCAAGCCACCTCTTGCCCTGCTGCTATTGTCCATATGTGCTTAATAAAACTTTCTGGTATTTTTGTCAAGTCTAGTCTTTCAACTACCTTCATAACATGGCAGCAATGGAGACGATCTCTTTCCTGTTTTGAGCATGTGCATTTGAACACTCTCATGTCTTCTGACACATAAACTATGTTGTCCATGCTGGATCCAATCACAAACAAAATAGTCATAGAGATCTCTCTCAATCATTTGCCCAAGGATAGTAACACTGGATTTCAGATTGATTGCATGAAAGATAAGGTACAAATACACTTTTTTTTGCTTCAGATGCATCCACTGTGATTACCACAGTTATATGATAAAACACCCCTGATATTTTTTCAGAATTTTTTATAGGGTTTAACAGTCGTGTTCAACCTCATTTCAGGGATTTACTACAAAATTTTCATTACCAAAATTTATATCTGTGGCTAAATCATTAACATCTAAGCAACAGTAATTGGTTGAGACTACGGGTTTCCATCATTTGCTGGATATTTGCTGTGATACAGTCCCTAAAACTTTGGTACTGTGGCTTGTAAATTTTTTTACATGAAGACAAGAACATTTAACTTCCCTAATGGATTCAGTTTAATGTGTGTTCTTTTCACATACATCATGTACTTTGTATTCCAATTGGTGGGACATCTCTGCAAAGTAGTTGGGATGAGGATGACAGGAAGTTAGCTATTGAAGAAACTAGGTGTGCTGGGAGACAACCATAAATGAACTCAAGTTACTGATAACTGATACACTTGATGGGGACAAGTTCAAAAGGATTGTCCTTCTCTTCACTATAACTCGTTTTCTTTGTCCTACTAGCCATGAGTGTGCTAGCCCAGATTTTTTCTCAGTTGTATGCAAGACTGAAAATGTTAGATCATTTGATTGAAACTGGCTTTGTGTTAGGTAAGCTGGTGTCTGCCATACAAATTCTAGCAAACTGAAAACCCTTGTGGCACAACAGTTCTTGGTGGCTGTGTGTTTGTTCTAGTGGTAAGTGATTCAGCTTCCTTTTCACTGTCTTATGTTCTAATTAGTTATAGTCTCAAACCAATTTATTTAATAAGATATTTTGCAGGTTATATACTTCTAGTTCTTGGATTTATCATATATCAATCTTTTTGGTTCAATTCCTCGAATCGGGTTATGGTGAACACAGATTGTAAAAACTTACGAATTGTCAGACACACTTAATGATGATGCTTGTGCATATGGCAGATTGCCGGTATGTCCGCAAAATAGTTTTTTTGTTTTTCATAAAAACACAGTTTTTTTTAGTTCACATCTTATTCTATTACAATATGGTCAGTTATAATAAGATGCTTAAGTTAAAAACTTTTTTCCTATTGAAAAATACTTATCATTCTATTCTTCTTCTTTGTTCTTTTTTTATTTATTTTGTAATCAGATGATACATGTCAGCGTAACACCTTTTCACAGGAGTTTGACATAATCATTTACAATTGATGCTCCCAAAGAGCATCAAGATGGATTGTTTTCACTTCTCCCGGAAGATGAGCACACTCATGTAAGTTAGAATGTACAATTTTTTTTCGTTGGTCCTGATGGTAATTTTTCCATTGTTAATTATAAATTGACCTTTATTTCTTTTAAAAAAGTTATTTTTGTAAGACTTATCCAAAAGTTATGGGTTCATTATAAAATTATTGGTAAGAGTTTTATCGAAAAGTTTCTTTTTGATAAGTTATTGCTTAAATCTTTTTTTGATCATCTTTTTTGAAAAATGTTTTGCAATACAAGTTTTGTGGACAAGTTATCTAGGAAACTTTTCTACGTAAGTCTCAAAAGTTAGCTATCAAAAGGTTTTGTTACAAAAGTTTATAAAAAAGATATGAATTCATCATAAACTTATCTATAAGAATTATATAAAAAAATTGTTGATAAAGTTATCTTGAAAAAAGTTATGCATTCATCTTTTTCTTGAAAAGTTTGATCATCTTTTCTTAGAAAACCTTTTTTTTGAAAAAGTTCGGTGGATATCTTTCTTCTGATAAGTTATTGGTTAAATATTTTTTTGATCATCTTTTTTAAAAAAGTTTTACAATACAAGTTTTGTGGACAAATTTTCTAGGAAACTTTTTCTATGTAAGTCTTAAAAACTTATATTGATAAAATTATGTTCAAAAGTTTTTTAAGATACCAATGTTTTTTTTCCTAGCATAACATATAACTCCTGGGAAATGATCAGTTCACTAGGGGAAAAAAGATGACATGAAACCATAAAAATGGACATGGATTATAAAAAAAAAAGTGTCAATCTGTAACAAACCATGTCAAATTTAGAGTTGATTTCACAAACCCACCAATTTTTAGGGCTAATTATCACAAACTCACCAATTTTTTTCTATTTCACAGATCCACCAATACTTCGGTTTGATGTATCCCAAACCCACCACTTTTATGTTTTCGTTCACTGTTCATGCTACTGTTTATAGATATTGTGATTTTCTGTGTTCTCTAAAAATCGGTGGTCTTCTATTTCTCTAAAAATCCTAAATTGTTTTGCACTTATTCCATAATCTATGCGCAATCCATTTTAATTGGATTCACCTAAATAGTCTATGTATAATTTAAACTAAAATTCTTCAAAATTGGCTACTTTTCTAACTTCTAATATTGTTAGAGCCTCAAATAAAATCCCAAAAATCTGATAAAATTCACTAATATTCTTCTTATATGATGGAATAATTTCTAAAATTATTTTCAGACTAAATTTATATGGTGAAAAAGTAAGTTCTTTGTAATGCTCCATTTATATGCTCTAATAATAAAAATGCATATAAATAGAGCATTACAAAGGAAATCACTTTTTCACCATATAACCTAGGGTTGAATATAATTTTAGAAATTACTTCATCACATAATAAAAATATTAGTGATTTTTTTATTCATATTTTTGGGATTTTATTGGAGGTTCTAACAATTGTTAGACTTATAAAAGTAGCATTTTTTTGGAGAATTTTAGTTTAAATTATATACAGAATTTTTGGATGAATCCAAGTAAAATGGATTTCACATGGATTATGGAACATATACAAAAAGTTTTAGGATTTTTGGAGAAACAGAAGACCACTAATTTTTAAAGAACACAGAAGACCACCATATCTATGAACAGTACCGTGAACAGTGAATGAAAGTGCAAATGTGGTGGGTTTGCAATAAGTTGGACCGAAGTATCGGTGGGTCTATGAAATAGGCAAAAAAGTGGTGGGTTTGTGAAAATTAGCCCTAAAAAGTGGCAAGCTTGTGAAATTAACTCTCAAATTTATGAAATGAAAAGCTGACACGAGCAGGATCCATTTCAGACTTCAAAACTTCCAAATTAATATCCTTCATCTTCAGCTTGTCCTTGTAGATAGATAAAAACAAATTAATACAACATTTTATTGCGATGCTAATAATCAAAACAATACATAATAATTAGACATTTGACATATATTGAACTGAGAAGATGGTTGATTCTTACAACTGCACCAGACGTAAGGAAACACTTCGACAAATTCGGATTAGGAGAATGCTTCTCATCAGAGTTCAATGCTTTGCAGTAAACATTCATCAGAAAAGAGCCTACCCATTTCTTTGGCACATACCATCACCAAATTCCCTCTGATGAATCCCGAAACGGCCAATTTGTGCGATAATAGGACTACTGCACAACTACATATGTTGTGCAGATGAGAATATAGGGGAAAAAAAAAGAAGATACATAATTCTTTAGACATGAGACATTAAAAAAATGTTGGAAATGCAATTAGATGAAATAAAAAAAACTGTGTTCATTACCTTGTATCTGTGTCTTTGACCCTATTTGTGGCTATGTGAAAGATATCTTTTTCAATAGATGGCACTATTAACCATGGTGCTGGGAGAGTAACATACATGCTAGGTGTGTCTATTGCAGCTGGAAACTTGAGAGCACGCTTCTTATATAGAAAATCTGATAACTTCGAAGCACCGGTTTTAGATTTTCCAATTTCTATAGCATCTGAATCAGATGGACTCTTTTCTGTGATAGTAACATCGGTGGCAGGCTTGTCATTCAGTATGGGAACACTGATATGAGAAACAGATGCACTATCAGCTTTGTTAGTGATGACTGGCTCTATGTCTTCTTTGATTGAAGTATTAGATGAAGTCTTTATCTTCTTCACAAATCAGTTGTCTCTTTGGAGAAGGAACATTTATCAAAGCTATATGAGGCAGCAACTGAGAAGTTGTAGCATCATCATTGGATTTAAGACTAGATGCTTCAACACTGCTAACATAGCACTGTTTGTCATTTGGGAGTCATGCGACTGTAGAAATCACCTCAGTTTCAATGCTATTTTCGTTCGATGATAATTGCTTGGTATGCAAAGATAAAACAATATCACTTGATCCATCTCTAGTGTCACCCATACAAGTCTCATCGCCAACGTCATGATTATTGTCTGACAGAGTACTAGCTACTTTTGTTATTGGCTGCTTGATATCAAGCAAATCAACATTGACAAAACCATCATGGACAATATTTTTGGGATCATCCTCCTCAACGCTACAAATGTTCTGAATATTATCAGTCAAATCAACATCGACAGAACCATCAAGGACATCATTTTTTGGATCATCCTCCTTATTGGGATCATCCTCCCCACCTCAGTAAATGTCCTGGAATTTTCCATCAATTGTTGCTTCCTCTGGTGCATTAGATGAATCAACACTCTTGTTTGGAATGAAATCAATAGATGAGGGTAATATGTGACGCCCATCGTTCAACACACGACTGGATGGTTTGTGAATTGAGCAATTGCCATCAATTTGTGTGTGTCTATCAAGATCAGATGCTATTGTGGCATCCTTTTCACTATTGACTGCACCAGATCCATCACAGTAAATAATATCACGAGCTTCTTAGTCAGAATGATCCAAAACTAAAGTTTTGGATTGTTTACCAGAAATTGGACTTATAGCTTTACCACGTTGTTGTAATCCATACTGGTATGACCTCACCATCTCACAGGATTGCTTGACAATGACAGGTTCCATTGCTTCTATGTATCTCTCAACAGAATTCTTGAAGAAAGTTTGACGTATATCTTTCATGTTTACCCTGTCCTTCATAAAAGAAACATAGGGGATAAATTAATACTAATTTTGATTAAGAATATATGATAAATTTCTATGCAAAACTTTCCCAACAAGAAAAAAATGAAGTAATTTGTTGGGAAACTTTTCAGCAATACCTAAAAACAAGAAGAAAAGTTTCCTGACAAACATCTGGAACAAATTTTTTCAGAAAAAAACATAGTTATCTTAAAAACATTTCAAGATAACATTACCAACAAAAGTTTTCTTAGACTTACATAGAAATGTTTCCTAGAAAACTTGTACACAAAACTTGTACTGTAAAACTTTTTTCAAAAAAAATGATCAAAAAAGATTTAAGCAATAACTTATCAAAAGAACGAACTTTTTGAAAATAGGTTTTCCAAAAAAAGATGATAACCTTTTAAAAAAAAAAAAGATGAACACATAACTTTTTGAGATAACTTTAGCAACAAAAGTTTTTGATATAACTCTTACAGATAAGTTTATAATGAACCCATAACTTTTTTATAAACTTTTGTAACAAAACCTTTTGATAGCTAACTTTTTTAGACTTACATAGAAATGTTTCCTAGAAAACTTGTCCACAAAAATTGTACTGCAAATCTTTTTTCAGAAAAAGATGGTCAATAAAAGATTTAAGCAATAACTTATCAAAGGCACTTTCCGATAGATCTCTTACTAATAACTTTATAATGAACCCATAACTTTTGGATGTCTTACAAAAATAACATTATCATAAACCTTTTACCCCATAAAACTTTTTAAGACTTACATTAAAAAATATTTTCCTATAGAACTTGTCCATAGAATTTTTGCTAGAAAATTTTTTACAAAAAGGATGATCAAAAAAGATTTTTGGGAAAAACTTCTCAGAAGAAAGATATGAGAAA
This sequence comes from Phragmites australis, assembly GCF_958298935.1. Lineage (NCBI taxonomy): Eukaryota > Viridiplantae > Streptophyta > Magnoliopsida > Poales > Poaceae > Phragmites > Phragmites australis. The sequence continues at coordinate 12,462,557 of NC_084924.1, forward strand.
GGAAAAGTTTTGAATAAAAATTTCAACATTGTTTATTCCAAAATAACTTTACCTAATGAACTTTGTGATGAACTTTTAAAAATAACTTTATGATGAACTTTTTTATTAAGTTTTACCAATAACTCTTAAAATATAAAAGAAACATAGGGAATAAATTAATGCTACAAAATTTGATTAAGGACATATGACAAATTTCTATGCAAAACTTAATGAAGTAATTTGTTGGGAAACTTTTCAGCAATACCTAAAAAATGGAAAAGTTTCCTAACAAACATATGGAACAAATTTTTTTGGAAAAACATTGTTATAATAAAAAACTTTTCAAGATAACTTTATCAATGAAAGTTTTTGAGACTTACATAGAAAAATGTTTTCTAGAAAACTTGTCCATAAAACTTGTAGTGTAATTGTTTTTCAAAAAAGATGATAAAAAAGATTTAAGCAAAAAATTATTAGAAGAAAGATATGCAACAAACATTTTTGAAAAAAGGTTTGCAACAAACATTTTTGAAAAATTGATCAAACTTTTCCAAAAAATATGAAAACATAACTTTTTTGAGATAACTTTAACAATGAAACTTTTTGATAAACGTTTTAACAAAACATTTCGATAGCTAACTTTTTGAGACTTACATAGAAATGTTTCCTAGAAAACTTGTCCACAAAACTTGTACAGCAAAACATTGTTATGTTAAAACACTTTTCAAGATAACTTTATCAACAAAAGTTTTTGAGACTTACGAAGAAATATTTTCCTAGAAAACTTGTCCACAAAACTTGTACTGTAAGCCTTTTTTTTTCAAAAAGATGATAAAAAAAGATTTAAGCAAAAACTTATCAGAAGAAACATATGCAACGAACTTTTTTGAAAAAAGGTTTTCAAAAAAGATGATCAAACTTTTCCAAAAAAAATTTTAAAAGAAAACTTTTTTAAGATAACTTTAGAAATGAAAGTTTTTGATATAACTCTTACAGATAAGTTTATGATAAACCCATAACTTTTTGATAAACTTTTGTAACAAAACATTTCGATAGATTTTTCAGACTTACATAGAAATGCTTCCTAGAAAACTTGTCCACAAAACTTGTACTACAAAAAAATTGTTATGTTAAAAAATTCAAGATAAGTTTATCAATGAAAGTTTTTAGACTTACATAGAAATGTTTCCTAGAAAACTTGTCCACAAAACTTGTATTGTAAAACTTTTTCTCAAAAAAGATGATCAAAAAAAGATTTAAGCAAAAACTTATCAGAAGAAAGATATGCAACAAACTTTTTTGAAAAAAAGTTTTCAAAGATGAACAAACTTTTCCAAAAAAAGATGAAAACATAACTTTTTCGAGATAACTTTAGCAATGAAAGTTTTTGATATAACTCTTATAGATAATGATGAACCCATAACTTTTTGATAAATTTTTGTAACAAAACATTTTGATAGCTAACTTTTTGAGACTTACATAGAAATATTTCCTAGAAAACATATCCACAAAACTTGTACTACAAAATTTTTTCAAAAAATATGATAATTTTTTTTAAGCAATAACTTATCAAAGAAACTTTTCGATAGAAGTCTTACCAATAACTTTATAATGAAAAATGTTTTCCTATATAACTTGTCGAGAGAAGTTTAGAAAACTTTTTACAAAAAGGATGATCAAAAAAGATTTTAGGAATAACTTCTCAGAAGATATGAAAAAGGAAAAATTTTAATAAAAATTTCAATATTGTTTATTCCAAAATAAACTGAAATCTTAACTCAAACTTCGTAGCACATGTTTACTAATAACTTTTCTAGAGACTTTTGTTAATAAACTATAAAAAACATGAACTCACAAAGTTTATTCCAAATAAATTTGTCTGGTGAGATTACCCTTAACTTTCATAAATAGATAAAAATGGATCCTAGACAAAGTCACTGCAGTAAAGACAAAAAAAGGCAACATGTACTTACAACTTCATTCTCATCACCCGTTATTGTTGATTTTATGAAATGATCGACATTAGGATGAATGTCTTCCCCACAAAGAACACGTGGTGATGATTTAGATGACCCGCGTAGTGGCCTTTCAACTGAATGTATATCATGAGAGGTGCCAATATTTGATTCCAAATTATCTTGTTTTCTACACCTCATGCGAATAGATTTCCCCTTACAGAAGTGGGGGAGACATAAATAGTTGCATATAGTAGGGCATAACATATTATGGGGATAAAACATGACAAAAAAAGATTTAGCTCACCTTACTATAGTCCCGTGAAGGTTGTGAGACCTTTTTTGTGAGATGCTCATGGTTTGAGTTGCCTCCTATGGAAACATAAATCCCCCCAAAATTTGAAGGGTTCGAATATTCTTGTCAAATAGTGTCATATAAGTGGATTTAACCTACAAAATTTTTAAAAAAGGGAATAGCGGTGTCAACATAACTAATCTGACAAACATCAAAAATTGCACATGCAAAAATGAAAAAAAAAAGTACCTAGATCTTGTCAAGTTTGGACTCAGTAGTTCGATACAACTCAATTGCTTTGTTATTCCACCACCAAGAGAAGCCTCCAATCATATTCTGCATATTATATGATTGGAGCAGTATGGTTTTGAGTGGCTTCATTCAAAAATTTAGAATTTCCAGTTGGTCTTTCTAAGGAAAATTCATATGGGAAAGTTTCTCTTAGTGGTTGTATATTTATTATTCTCGTGAGTACATATTTTCTTTAAACCTAATAAACGTGTGTTGATTGGCGTGACAACACACAGAGTTGAGTAAAACTTAGGGCTTGTGCGAGTGTTACTTGATGGACACAAGAAAATGGACAGGACAATCAGCATGAAAATTCTTGCAAACTTGTCACAAATCAACTCTGGAGTGACAAGTTTGATCAAGTCATCAAATTTAGCTTCCAAACTTCCCTGCAAAGTATCCCTTGCAATGACATCCTTGGCACGTTTATTGGCTTTTTCTGGCACAGGATTGCCTAGTTCTTTTGTAAACTTCAAAGATATCATATTATACAGTCATGACACAATAATTTTGAAAGAAGTTTATGAGGTCTTGCATACCAAGGAAAAGATGAAACAGATGGTGTCTACTGATGGCTTGACATCCAATGGAGAAGGTTTGATTGTGCGTGGTAGGACAAAGAAAAAGAATTCACATTATGGCCAAAGATGTAAAAGTTAGAACGGTTACATGGGTCATTCGAAGTTCAGAAGCAAGAAAAAATTCTGCAGGTATTGCAAGAAAGATAGTCATGATATATTTGAATATTACAAGTTGAAGAATAAAGAAAAGAGAAAAGGTAAATCTAATGAAGAAGGTAAAGCTTTATTTGCTGCTTTCAATAATAGTTTTGATGGAGAAACTCTCGTTGCTTTTGCTGGAAGTGCTAGCAGTGGTGATGAATGGATTATTGATTTTGTTGTCTCTTTTCATATATGTATACATAGAGATTTGTTCACTACTTATAATTCTATTCAAAAAGCTGGTTCTGTTAGGATGGGTGATGATAATCCACGTCCAATTGTTAGAATTGGATCAATTATGATAAAGATACATGATGGCATTGTTAGAATCTTGACAAATGTAAGTCACGTTTCAGGTATGAAAAGGAATCTTATTTCTTTGAGTACTCTTGATAATAAAGGGTATGATTAGCCAGGTGGTGATGGTATTTTGAAGGTGAAAAAATGTTCCCTTATTGTAATGAAAGGTGACTTGAAGTCTACCAATTTATATCATCTCCGAGGCACTACAATCACAGGTGATGCCGCTATAAGTTCATATTCATTATCAAATTCTGATGTTACCAATCTATAGCATATGCGTCTTGGGTATATGAGTGAACTTGGTTTGGCAGAATTGAGCAAGACAGGTCTTCTTGATGGACATAGCATCAGCAAGCTGAAATTCTGTGAGCATTGTATTTTTGGTAAGCATAAGAAGATGAAATTTAACACTTCAGTTCATATAACAGAAGATATTCTTGATTATGTGTATTCTCATTTATAGGGAGCATCTCGTAGGCCTTCACTAGATGGTTCTTGTTATATGTTAACTATTATTGATGATTACTCGATGAGAGTTTGGCCTTATTTCTTGAAACATAAATCAGAAGCATTTAAATCATTTAAAGAGTGAAAGGTTATGGTTGAAAGGCAAATCGAAATGAAGGTAAAGAAACTTTGCACTAATAATGAGGTGAATTCTGTTCTAATGAATTTGATTCATATTGTAAGTTTGAAGGTATTGTGATGCACTACACTGTTCCTGGTACTCCATAATAAAACGGTGCAGCTGAGCGTATGAACAGAACTATCATCTTGAGGGTTTGTTACATGTTGTCTAATGTTTGTATGCATAGGTTTTTTTGGGCTGAAGCCGCTTCCACTGCTTGCTATCTTATTAATCGATCACCCAACATTACCATTGATAAGAAAACTCCAATTTAGGTATGGTCTGGTTCTATAGCTGATTATTTAGAATTGAGAGTTTTTTGTTGTCCTGCTTATACTCACATTGATAATAGTAAATTGGAGCTTAGAGCTATTAAGTGCATCTTTCTTGGTTATAAATCTGGTGTTAAATGTTATAAATTGTGGAATTCTGCAACACAAAAGGTGGTTATTAGCAGGAATATTGTCTTTAATGAATCTGCTATATTGCCTAATGCTCCTATTCTGAGTTAACTGAGTTCTAGCATGCATGTGGAGTATTTTATTAATGCAAAAAAGTATACCAGATGTTATTATCCAAGATGCATCTATTGCTAAAAATTTATTTATTGATCATGATTCATCTAGTATTCCACATTGTTCTTCTATTGTGTAGCCTACACAACATTCTATTGCAGTTGACATGCCTAGAAGGTAAATTAATCCACCCAAGAGGTTAATTGAGGAGTGCAATATTATTGCTTATGCTTTGAGTTATGCAGAAGAGGTTGAAGGTAATGCAAAAGCTTCTAATTGTAATGAGGCTATTACTTTTGCTGATTGCAATAATTGGATGACTGCAATGCAAGATGAGATGGAGTCACTTGAAAAGAATGGTACTGATTTAGTCAAATTGCCAAAAGAGAAGAAACTTGTTCATTGCAAGTGGATTTTCAAAAGAAAGGAGAATATTTCTCCTAATGAAGCAACAAGGTATAAAGCAAGATTGGTTGCTAAAGGCTATAGTGAGGTTCTAGGTATTAATTATAATGATGTCTTCTCTCCTGTTGTGAAGCATAGTTCTATTTGCACTTTACTCAGTATTGTTGCTATGCATGATTATGAACTTGAGCAATTAGATGTTAAAAATGCATTATTACATGGGGAGTTGGATGAAGATATTTATATGGATAAACCTGAAGATTTTATTATTACTGGAAAAGAAGGCATTGTCTGTAAATTGAAGAAATCTCTTTATGGTTTGAAGTAATCCCCTAGATAGTGGTACAAGAGGTTTAATTCCTTCATGCTCTCTAATGATTTTAAGCGTTCTAATTATGATAGTTGTGTCTATTTGAAAACTATTAATGGTTCAACTATTTATTTGCTTCTCTATGTCGATGATATGTTGATTGCTACAAAGGATAAAGAAAAAATATCCAAATTGAAACCACAGCTGAGTAGTGAATGTGAGATGAAGGATTTAGGTGCAGCAAAGGAAATTCTTGGCATAGAGATCATTAGAGACAAGAAAGCTGGCAAGTTATATCTTAGTCAACAAGGCTATATTGAGAAGGTCCTTCCTAATTTTATTATGCATGATGCAAAACTAGTGAGTTCTCCATTAGCTGCATATTTTAAATTATCTTCAGCTTTATGTCCCGAGTCAAATTATGATATTGAGTAGATGTCTAGAGTTCTATATTCAAGTGCAGTTGGTTCACTTACGTATGTCATGGTTTGCTCTTATCCTGATTTATCTCATGCACTGAGGGTTGTTAGTAGATTCATAGCTAATTCTGGCAAAGAGCAATGGAAAGTTGTTTAGTGGATTTTCATAGATCAGCGTGGTACTTCTAATGCTTGTTTGCAGTTTGGGAAATTTGGAGTTGGACTTGTTGGTTATTTTAACTCAGATTATGTTGGTGATTTGTATAAGAGGAGATCTCTCACAGGTTATATTTTCACCATTAGTGGTTGTGCTGTTAGTTGGAAAGCACGTTTCCAGGTTATTGTTGCTTTATCAACTACTGAAGCTAAATATATGGTTATTTCTTAACTATGCAAAGAAGCTATTTGGTTGAGAGATTTGTATACTGAGTTTTATGGAGATAATTCTTGCGTTAATATTTTCTGTGATAGTTAGAGTGCTATTTGCTTTACAAAAGATCAGATGTTTCATGAAAGAACTAGACACATTGATGTGAGGTATCATTAATTTGAGATGATATTGCTCAAGGTGATATTAAAATATGCAAGATAAGCACTTATGATAATCTTGCTGATATGATGACAAAGCCAGTTCTTGCTACTAAATTTGAGCTATGCTCAAGTTTAGTTGGTGTCACAGTTTGAGTCCAAGAGGACTGGTGATATTTATTATTGAAGGGAGTTCATTGATGATTCTTCATTTTTTATAAGATAAAATTTCTCTCAAGGTGGAGTTTGTTGGATTGTGATCCAAATTATTGTTGGGTCATACAAGAGACGCTTTCGGTTCATGTTCCGGAATAGTCCGTATTAGATTTGAGTTGTATGTGTCCACCCCTATAAATATATCTTGTAAGCTACAAGGAGAGTTGAGATACTCATTGTAATCCCTTTGCATTGTACACATCCCTGATATAGTGAAGATCGCCGATTGGCGCTCGTGATTTTTTCCCGTAAGGGTTTTCCACATAAAAGTCGTGTCTCGTGTTTGATCATGTCATGCTTGATTTCTAACAATCCGTATGAGTGCTGGTGATGAATTCAAGGCTGCCTTTCAAACACATACGAGGCACTATGAATTTCGTGTAATGGCGTTTGAATTGGCGGGAGCTGGTGCCATGAACTCAACCTTGGCCCCTCTACTCCGTCAGTCGGTACTAGTGTTCTTCAATGATATTCTTATTTATAGTTCATCCTTCCAAGACCACATCGACCATCTCACGCAAATCCTGCAGCTGCTCAGGCGTGACGACTGGAAGGTTAAATGTCAAAATGCTCCTTTGCTCAACAAAGTATCCCCTATTTAGGCCATATCATTAGCACCAAGGGAGTGCAACAAATGATTCAAAAATTGCCGCGATCAGGGTGTGGTCCTCACCTTCCAATGTAAAAGAACTACACAGCTTCTTGGGATTAGCAGGCTACTACTGTAAATTCGTTAGAAATTTTGGATCAATCAGCTAGCCTCTCACAGATTTGTTGCGAAAACGGTTGCTTTTCATCTGGATCGCCCATATAGAAGAGTCTTTTCGTACTCTTCAACAAGCACTCATCACAGCTATGGTGCTTGCCTTACCAGACTTCACAAAACCATTCCATATTTAGATTGATGTGAGTGACACGGGAGTCGGCATGGTGCTCATGAAAAATGGACATCCAATGGCATTTGTCAGTAAGTCACTTGGACCGAGAACACGCGGGTTATCCACATATGAAAAAGAATACCTGGCGATCCTTCTAGTAGTGGAGCAATGACGCCCTTACTTGCAATTGGCGGAGTTCTTAATCCATATGGATCATTGCAATTTGGCACACTTAAATGAACAGCGTCTGCACGCGCCATGGCAGCAGAAAGTCTTCACCAAGCTTCTCGGTCTGCAGTACCAGATCATCTACAGAAAGGGCTCTGACAACAAAGTGGTCGATGCCCTCTCCCATCACCCCAATCCTGGTATGGAGTTGCACGCTATTTCATCTTGTCAACCCATTTGGCTTGCTGAAGTCACTCACAGCTATGAGAAAGACACAAATGCTCAGAAATTGCTACTAGAATTGACCACAAGGGCATTGCCGCATACTATGAATAATGGTCTTATCCGACCATCCGTTACAACAATAGAATTTGGGTTGGACAAGATATACAGTTGCAGCAACGAATCATCGCTTCACAAGATCAAGAAATTGTTCGCGTGGAAGGGAATGAAAACACAAATACATCAGTTGGTGACTTCTTGTCGAGTGTGTCAACAAGCTAAACCAGACCGAGCTAAGACTCTAGGCCTTCCCCAATCCCGTGCCCAAGTAATCATGGTAAACCATCTCGATGGACTTTGTCAAAGGCCTTCGCCAATCCAACAGGTACAATACCTTGCTCGTAGTGGTCGACAAATTCTCGAGGTATGGGCATTTCATTCTGTTGTCTCACCCCTTCTCGATCTCCAAAATTGCACAAACATTTCTGGATTCTATCTATCGTCTCCATGGACTGCCTGATTCGATTGTCACCGACCGTGATCGTATCTTCACTAGCTTGTTTTGGCAAGAGCTTTTCAAATTGGCAGGCACCCAATTACACATGAGCTCGGCGTACCACCCTCAGACAGATGGCCAAACCGAACGTCTAAATCAATGTGTTGAGACATACCTTAGATGCTTCATCAATTCTTGCCCTCGCAAATGGAGCTCCTAGACTCCACAAGCAGAGTTTGGTACAATACTTGTTTTCACTCCACCCTCAACAAGTCTCCATTTGAAGTCCTCTATGGCACTTCTCCTCATCATCTTGGTATTAAAGCCATGTCAGTGGGCACTACCACAGACGTCACCGAGTGGATTCAGGAGCGTGTGCTGGTGAATCGACTGCTCCATCAACATCTTCAGCGTGGGCAACAACGAATGAAAATGCAGGCCGACAGGAATCGAACAGAGCGTCAATTTGCTATTGAGGATTTTGTATTTATGAATCTCTAGCCATACATTCAAGATTCGATGGCAACCAGGTCCAACAATAAGCTGGTGTTCAAGTATTTCGACCCATTTCGCATAATCGACAAGATTGGGTCTGTTGCATACAATTTGGAGCTGCCACCTTCTAGTGTCATTCATCCTGTATTCAATGTTTCCCAGTTGAAGCCAACTTTGGGTGCCAAGACTCAGGTCATCTCCACTCTACCGCAGCTAACGTCTCCTTGCAGGTTCCTAAGATGGTCTTACGATGACATCTGGTGGATCATGGCTCGTCTACAATCGCACAAGTCCTGGTGAAATGGTCTGATACGCCGATCGAGCTAAAGACATGAGAGGATGTGGAGGCGCTCCAACGACGCTTTCCTTTCGCTTCTGCTTGGTACAAGCAGGCCTTCAAGGGAGAGGGAATGTCAGGCCACGACATCAGCCTGGCCTAATAGCCGAAGAGGAAGCAATGAATGCTCTGAAAAACCATGGGTGCGTCGTGGGCGAGCCAAGGCATTCCAAGCGGGAGATGAGGCCAAACACGCATGTGAAGGGGACAGACTAGGTGAACACCTAACGAGTGGGTCCGGTGTACGTGTGTTTGAGGCATGAGTATGTATTGGCTGTGAGTCGGGGTGAACGAACATGGATGAACAGATAACAAAATGGCAAAGCCGTAACGAACTCTCCTCCTACCTAAATCCTGAACCTCTCTTCTCCTTCTTCTCCGATCCCTTCTTCCCTACCTCTGATCTTCTTCTTCCTCCATAGCCCTGCTCCTAACACAGTTCAATCCACTACTGCTGCTGTAGCTATTTGTCGAGTGCTGTTATTGGTACTGGCTGCCATGCGCTGCTGCTGCTAGTTTCTGTTCGTAGGGAATCGATTGGATCGGATTCATCGCTGCTAAGAAGTTGTCGTCGCCGCCATTCATGATTTGCGATTTTTAAGTAGGTACTTGTTTCTTAATCTGATTTTACAGGTACAATGAATACATATGTGATATTGCTAGGTCTATACTTAATGAATGTATTGCATCGGCTATGGGTTATTGGGACGATTGTTTTAGACCTTCAGCTTTTTAATTGCAAGGTGATAGTATGCAAAAGCGCATGCCAAGTAGTGTACATTCTTTGATTTTTAATACCACTAGCAACGTACAACATGCACATATGTCTTTTAGTATATTGATAATGTTTACATCACCGAGAATACCGTAAACTAGCATGCCGATGGATAATCATTATGGTCAAATTGATACGATAGGTTTAGCAAATTATTTTGATCCATCACATGCTAAATCAAATGCTATTTGATAGTCCTTTGCTTTTTCACCACCATATGCGACGTTTAGCATATCTAATTCAGCTCCATATGTCACTAATAATTATAACCAAATAGATGAAAATTCAGCAAGCATGTCGATGCCTCTAGACCACACTATAGCATATAGCATACCTCCCATACCACCTCAAGGTTTAGGCATTACATATGGTTCATTGCTAGATAGTAATTTTAATAGTTCTTTGCAACATATACTATATATGAAGCCGAACCAAGTGCCACAAGATACTTATAATGTGCCACAATCCAATTCTTTTAGGCTGCAACAGCCAATTGATGTGACACTTAATCAGCCTACGACTGAGCAACATATAGAGCCTAAAAGTATTGGAGGGTGCTGATATGAAAAATAGAGACGAAGCACGTATGATATGTGAAGCGTTTTTTGGGGTCTGAAGGTAGAAAATAATTGATTAAAACGGTGTGGGAGATTTTATGTTCCTACAATTCAAATTTGGGTTCAGGGGAACAAAGGCCGGTAACTGTTCAAAAGGTCTTGGCTAAAACTAGCTTTGTGCATAGAGAAGGGGTGGTCCTGGGTGAAAAACAAAATGGTAGCTATAGGGGTCATGGTGTTACAGAAGTTGGTTTTGCTGAACATTTATATGCTTCGGAGGGAGTGTTAATACATTCATAGATGACCAAACTGATAAGAAGAAAGGGGATAGTATGATCACAGTTCCTATGGCCGAACATGGACTTGGTGTGGATGACGCAAAAACAATAGGTTCGGTTGAGGAACAAACCAATAATGCATCACGAGATAATTTTAAAGTAGAAACTAAAAGGGCAGCATATGCGTATGAAAGCTTGTACCCTAATCATATTGATGTTGTCTCATACCCGCAAGGATTTGAAGTGCTAGATTTTACAAAATTCATGGGTGAGGATAACAGAACCACCGTGGAGTATGTCAGCCAATTTGTAGGACAATGTGGAGAAGCTAGCAATAGCGATACCTTGATTAAGATTATTCTCACTGTCTTTATCAGGTATTGCATCTACATGGTTTACTTTACTCGCTCCAAATTCAATTCATACTTGGTTACAGATGGAGCACAAGTTTCATGATTAATTTGGTGTTAGAAATATGAATATGAAACTTGATAAAGTTGAAGAGACTGATATTAATGTAATAAGATATGATTCTCAAAATATAGGATAAGGGAAGTACAAGCAAATGTGTAGCCGGATGGGTAGGTGTACAATCTGAACCATTCATTTGCTTAGCATTAAAGCCGACTCCACAAAAGAATCGGCTAAAGAGAGAAAATTATACATTTGATATTACTAAGTGTGACCAAACTTTCTATCTTCTATTACAAGAAAAAAGGATGAGACTGCCTGATTGTCATGTTGTACCATTACCTAAGGACTTAGAGAAACGTACATATTGCAAATGGCATAATTCATATTCCCATAGTACTAATATTTGCAATATGTTTCATCGGCAATTACAATCGGCCATTAATAAAGGTCAATTGACATTTGCAAATCATCTAGATACATGGGGGCATAAAGTAGATGAACAATCTCTCCCTGTAACTATGCTTAATTGTGAAGACAAACAAGTGTCGATTCAACCAAAACAAGCTGATACAACAAAAGGAAAGAAAGTGGCAATAGCTAGCAAGCTTAATAATGACAGAACTAGTAAATCTAGAAACATTGTAGGCAAAAATAAGAAGATAGTTTGAGTGCCTAAGGGTTGTCAAAATATTAAAGCTAAGGTTAATGATCAAGTGTCCACTATTAGAACTACACAAAAAGCAAAGTCGAATGTAACATTCAAACAACTTCAGGCAAAATATGAGAATAAGATAGCCGATCAACATGGTTTTGATCAGGCAAAGGGTCCAAAAAACGAACACAAAGTCAAAAGTTTGCATCTGGTCATCAAAACCATTGGCGACCAAATCATCGATATTCATTACCTGCTCCACCGATAATTACATTGTGGAATCCATCCTCAGGTATGTTTGGTGTGGTCATTGGATGCCATTTTACAAATCTTTACATTATAGTTGGGCATTACCAAGACAAGATGCATATGATCGCCTGTCACGGCTGTATAAGGAACATTGTTATTGGATATAACTACTTATTAAAAGGCCTAAATAACTGGGGGCAAAAAAGTGATTTTGTTTGAAAGGTTATATATAAAATGTTGTTTGCTAGAGCTCATTTTGGCTACATATAGATGTGTTGACGCGAAAAGATGACACGCTAAACACTGAGCACCTTGTGTGTAATATCCGGCGAGCAACACTCAGGATACCCCAATCATGATGCTATGTCGTTAGACCTTCATCGTCACCCATGCTCAGAAGGGACCCCGTCAGAGTGCAGATGGCCGGCGGCTCATCCTTTGTCGTCGAGATCAAGAATAGGCATCAATGTAGATTGGAAAAGAGAACGGGACTACAAGAGTTAGGCAAAAGACAAAAGGTAATGTAAATTATGTTTGATCAATTAGTTGATGATTTCAATAAGCCATAACCCTCTCATATTTAAAGGGCGACTGGTCTTAGCCATATAAAATCAGGTTTTCCTAATACAAACCGAGTAAAACTTACAGATATGATTTTGGCTATGCTTTCTAATCTCCAATCTTTCTATAATTAATATATGTTTCCTATTCAACCACTTAAATTCCCATATATCTACCCGACCCCTATATTGCAATTCAGCCTTCTTCGATTCAACTACGTTCTTGATCCGAATATTTGTCTGCATCGCCTGGTCACTAGTCGGGGTACTATTTACTGGTCGGAGATAATGGTCACTAGTCGGAGGTACTGTTCATGGTAAGAGGTCGTGTTCACTATTTGATGGGCGGAAGTATTGTTCACTGGTCGCAAATATTGTTCATGGTTGGAGGTACTGCGCATTGGTTGCGAATTTCGTGCATTGGTCGCAGATTCTATTCAATTGTCACCCATTAAGCCATTCATTCTTGCAAAGGTCACTATGAAATGCCAAATCTTGTCATCAATACATGCCCACTATTTTTTGATAAAACTTGCTTACCAAGAAAATATAATTGCATGATATAACTGGTATAGACAATGCGTTACCTCTTCTCTTACCTTTCTCAGGACAATGATCAAAACACTAGCCTCATATGCTCCTTAGGGCGATGACAAGCAAAACAACGACCAAAAAAATTCTACGTCATTTCTGCTCTAGGCATCTTGCCATACACTAGGATAGTATATATTCAAGTATCGTCCGTTAATAGCTATATCCAATTTCTCTCCTTGCAAGGTTTTTAATAAATAAGAATATTCAGGGACCATACTTACAACTCTGTATGGACCTTCACAGCTCGGAGACCACTTGCCAAACTCATTGTCTTTTGATCCAATTGACAGGACACCCAAAGTCAAGTAAACAAGTTGTCAACTAGGTTTATATCCATCTAGGCTAGCCACATACCCCCCTTGTAACATGTTCAAATCAATACATGACAAACATGACGTAGAGTTATTATCCATAAGGTGATCCAAACTTGTATAACCTGTGTGTTCTCCTGTGATTCATCTACTCGAAGCATCCCCTACCTCTTCAACAAGTTCATTAGATCGGCGGTTCCCAAATTGTCGACAACTGGTGGCATCCGTGGGGATCATAACAATAGGCGTTGAAGAATTTACACTGTCGTCGGCGTCACCCATGCCTTTGCCAAGAACTAATTTTTTGGATGAGTAGTTCTACGACAACTTTACCCCTCTTCCTGGAGAGCCGGTGATCGATTGGGTGCATTTTGACGATGAACTTTCTTGCAACGATTCAAGCGATGAGATAAGTTGATTTATGGACCAATGCGCTGAAGATTATGGCATTGAGTTCGAACCACTAAGTTGCCAAGACAATTGTGAATGTCCGCTTCACGGCAAGTCGGGATCTATCCTCACAACTTCTAACAACATTAATTGTCAAGACGCTAATCTGAGCAATTCGATGAAAAATCTATGATGGATCTGGGCACTTCCTCCAGCAGAGGTTACCGCTGAAAATCTTTCGCTATCGAAGACATGTGTGGTGGTCTCGGTAATCATGATGGCAACCCTACAAACGAACATAGCCCTTCGTCTCCAGGTGCGGGCGATGGTCAACACTAGATGAGCACACCTCTCAAATCCTTAACGGAGCAATGGTCTTATTGTCTCCGAACCATCAGCAGGGGATGAATGCTTCAGATCTGCAACCATTAAGAGGTCTCCTTCTTCTAAAAGAGGCACTCATGCATCCTCCGATCATAGATCTGGTGACCTCAACCGGTAAGGATTTGATGAAATCGGCGATCAACTTAACAAAATAGGTCATTATCCAAGCTGAGAACTCTCATCTGGCCCTGACCGAAAACAATGCTAATCAGGGCAGACCATGTAATTCCCCGTCACGAGACATATCGAACTTGGAGAGGCGTACCCCTGGAACAAAGCTTCCTGGGCTGACAACCATGCAAATAACTGCCGCCAGCCTCACCAATCAAAGGTCATCTGATCAGTGACTTATACAAGGTCATTGATGACTGACAAAGGTGGCCGAGGGCCTCTAAAGGGGCTTCATCTACCCCTCAGTAATCTAACCAGGGGACGTCTCGACATTGATCAAATCGAGATTGAACTCCTATCCCTGTGGGAAAAACTCCCGAGCCTGCTAGAATCAAGCAAGACACCATCAACGGATGACTAGTTTATCTCCAGATTTATGGAACATAAGCTGCCCGGCAAGGTTTTGCCCTGGGATAATCGAAAAATACAAAAGAAGTACAAACCTTGTTGAGTTTCTCCAGATCTATACCACAGCCATCTAAGTGGCTTAATACAATGGAAGTACAAACCTCGTTGAGTTTCTTCAGATCTATACCACGGCCAGCCAAACAGCTGGTGGGGACAAGAAGGTAATGGCAAATTACCTCCCTATCACCTTTGAAGGGGCAGCTAGGACATGGTTGATTAACGTATCACCGGGAGCAATCTATTCATGGGAGTAACTTTGTGATGTATTTCGAGCCAACTTCCAGGGTACATACGTTCGCCCCAGCATGAAAAATGATCTCTACCATCGCGAGCAGACAGGGAACAAAACCTTGCTCGAGTTCGTACGCCGCTTCATCGATATCCAGAACAACATCCCCAAGGTCAGCGACTGCGATATCATATAAGTGTTCACTCGAGGGGTCAAGAGCCGGAGATGTGTTGAAGACATCACCATCTAGGAGCTTGAGAGAGTCAAGGAGCTCACAAAGATCATCGATGAGTTCGACAAGGCTGGAGATGCGCTTCTCTTTGTCAAGGAGAAGACTCAGGGCATCAAACGCCCTCAACCCGGGCTCGCGGGTGACAGGGTCAAGACCAAGCGTAAGAAGAATGCCAAGGGAGATAAGAGAAAGAAAATTAATTCTGTGGAAGTTTTCACAGATCTACCTGACACCCATCCTGACAAGCATCCCGGTTCTTTTCGGGGCAAGAACTCTACATCAGACTCCAAAAGAAGATGGTGCGACCTCCACTAGACCGATAACCACAACCTCCATGAGTGCCGCCTCTGGAAGAAGATGGTTAAAGAAAGCAGTCAGAAGAAATAAGACTTAGGTTGCAACGTAGAGTAGGGATTCCAGCTCCAGCGGTAGTGAGGATGACACAGATCCAATGTCCTTTCAGCTAGATGAGAGGACGATCAACTTATGAGTTTGGTCTGGTGGAGGTCACACTAAACATGTGGATGAACATGTGGTTGTCGGTCAGGGAAACATGTCGATGAACATGTTCAATCAATCAGGGAAACATGTGGCTGAGGGAATTTCAATGGTAGCAAAGAGGATGTCCTTTCAGCCAGATGAGAGGACAAACATTTTTGGTGATTTTGCATTCTACGAGTCCAAAAGGTTATACAAGACGATGGCTTGAAAAGTCTTAGCTGCCATCCCTAAGGGTCGCCAGGCCACTAAGTAGTCAAACATTGAGATCTCCTTCAGCCATGAAGATTTCCCTGATGACTTCATATGGCTAGGCCGCCTCCCGATAGTAGTTGATCCTATGATAAATAACTATAGGGTTACTTGAGTTCTTATCTATGAAGGGAGTTCCCTGAACATCCTCTTCACTAAGGCGCTCGAAGGGATGCAAATCTCTCAATCTGCTATCAAGCCAGTTACTTAAGCCTTCCACTGTATAGTACCTGGATCTTCAGACACCCCCATCGATAGATATCGCTTCTCATTACCTTTGGGAAGCATGATAACTTCTGGATAGAAAAGATTCTGTTTGACGTGGTTGACTTTGAGACGGTATACAATGCCATCTTGGGAAGACATACCCTCACCAAATTCATGGCAGCAACACATTACGCTTATCAGTGAGTGAAGATCTCGTGACCTAAGGGAGTTATCACTATCCGGAGCTACCTGAAAGCAAGCCTACACTGTGACAATAGGAGTCTAGACATGGCCACACAACATCAACCTGACAAGGAGATGAAAAACTCGAGGCCTAAGGCCATTGTGAAGTCTCACGGTGAAGTCAAAATAGTTTCTCTAGACCCAGCAGAGCCATCTAAGACCGTTACGATCAGCTTCAACCTGGATCCCAAATAGGAACTCACACTTATCACCTTCCTCCAGATAAACACCGATGTGTTCTCTTGGCAACCACCAGACATGCCTAGGATCTCCAGGGAGGTGGTTGAGTACAAACTAGCTATCAGGACCAAGCTGAAGTTGGTCAAGTAGAAACTTTGATGGTTCGTGCCAAACTAGAAAGAAGCCATTAAAGAGGAAATTGAAAGGCTCACTAAGGCGGGTTTTATTCAGGAGGTGGATCAACTCGAGTGGCTCGCAAACCCCTTCACGGTCAAAAAATGAAACAACAAATTGCGAATGTGTGTCGATTTCACCGATCTCAACAAAGTCTACCCTAAGGATGGTTGTTGACTCCACCTCTGGTTGCGACTATCTAAGCCTTCTTGATTCATACTCCGGTTATAACCTAAAAGGACAGAGATGTCACCTAGAGGGGGTGAATATGCGTTATTACTTTGTCTAAATGCAGAATAAAATACACTCGAACTTTCAATCCAAACTGGAACTTTCGGCCACACTGAATCGGAACTTCCAATGTTTTGCAGAACCTAAATATGCTAGGTTCAACTAGTGCTCTAACACCCTAAACAAGTGTGATGGTTTGCAATCCTAGGGTGATGGACAGTCAATTCTAAGAAAAATATACAAGCTAGTACAAGAATTGATCTCACAAAAATAAACACCACCACTAAGTTGTCTAGGAGATTGTGGTCTCTAAGACTAACAAAACTCCCAAACTCGCAACTAATGAGACATGTGCAAGCAACCCAAGCTCCACACACCTCATTCTATCCTCACTAAGCCACAAAGGGTTGATTCTCACAAATTCTTTATAGAGGGGAGGGGATCACTCAAAGGTAGAACACTAAGTTCTAACACATCTTACAAGCACCACAAAGGAAGCCAAGCAACCTGCCCCACACAAGGAGGACAAGGGGTATTTATACCCTACTCTAAAAAATTAGTCATTGGACATAAACTGCACAGATCAGAACAAATCCATCCAGACCCAAGAACCCCGTGTTTGACTATCTCAGATGTTCTGACGGATTGGAACTTCCAAAATCAGCACAACTGACACTTTGAAAAATGTCAATAACTTTTGAACCCGATGTTCGATTTCGGTGATCTCAGACTCTACGGAAAGCTTACTTAGAGGGCTACACATCCCAACTGATTTCATGATCTCAACCATATTGGATCAAAACTAGGAATACTTTGAAAGCCAATTCAAACACTTTCAACCATTGTACAAAGATTAATACCCAAGATTAAACTAGGTACCATATGAAATAGGCCAAACACCACCAAGGCTTGGCCACAACCACTTTTCGCTACTAAGACTGACAGCAACAAAGTGTTAAATCTAAAACACCTTTTAGATACCCCAGACTCCTAAAACAAACTCTTAACACAAACTCATCTCAAGCTAAGCACATGGTTTGAGCACTCGATACAACAATTGAGCAACGCTTTTGGTAACCCCTCTTGATAGTACGTCTATCAATCCTATAACCCTAGTCTCTCACCAAACTCCTTAAGACCGGCAAAACTAGAAAATATATTATAGTTAAACCTTTCTCTTGAGCAATCCCATCGGACTTAACGAACACATTATCCAAACCCTGACGTTTCTCATAGATCTTCAAGGCTCATCATCAACTCCTCTTCTCTTGATGGCGATGATCATCCTCACTTCCATCTTTATCTTCACTCGATCTCCGGAAGCTTAATGAAGCTCTCTTGATATCTTCCCATGCACCAAGCATATGAGACTTCACTCTTCATACCATTTTCATTTGGTTCACCATCAAGGTATGAACTTGAAGCATCAACCATATAAGTTGTCTACTAAGCTTGTATTGATCTTGTTCTTCCAACTTGGCATATTGAATATCTCAAATAAACTCTATCTTCTTATAGAACCTAACCCCAACTCACTCTCAAGTACAAAGCACATAGGTTAGTACATAAAACCTAATTGATTACTTTATATCTTGAGTCACTTGGTATTCACAAGTAACTTGGCATTCATTTTTATTGTCAATCTTCATATGGAACCTAACCCCACTCACTCTCAAGCACATAGCACATTGGTTAGTCCATAAAACTCAATTGACAATCACATATCTTTGGTTACTTGATCTCCACAAGTAACTTAGCATTCATACTTATTGTCAATCTTATTGAGACTATCCTCAACCTCCGAGATCTCTTCCACTTTAGCTTCTCCATCATTACATGAGCATCACCTAGAGTTAATTGATCTTGAGGCATCTCTCTTGATCTTTATGTCTTTCCTCATTGAATCCATACTCTATCAATCATGCATCACCAATAGAACATACTACAAACAATTCTCAACACAATTCTTAATCCATAGATAGTGTCATTAATTACAAAAACCATATTTAAGGGTTAGATGAACCTTTGTCACCAGATTAGCATGCACCTAGAGGATGAGGAGAAGACCTCCTTTATCACTCCATTTGGAGTCTATTGCTATGTTAAGATGCCCTTTGAATTGAAGAATGTCGATGCCACATACCAATAAGGAAATGTAGATAACACTACATGATCAGATCAGCTGGAATATTGAGGGCTACGTCGATGATCATTTTTCAAAACCAAAAAGAAGGAATATTTCATATCCGATTAGCAAGAAACGTTCACCAACCTGCGCAAGAATCGAGTCATACTGAACCTAAAGAAGTGTGTGTTTGGAGTCGATACGAGGAAACTACTTGGTTACTTGGTGTCACGTCCTAAATTCATAATTGCATGATTAAGTTCTAATTATGCGTCTTTAGTGTCATGATTAGTTTTGAGGCAATTTATTTTGGAACACTAGTGCAAATCATTTAAACTCAATCGGGCGAGAGAAAGAATTTTGAGAAAGAAAAGAATGGAATTCGCAGTTAAAATGGACCCGTTTATTTTACATGTGGGACCCACCTAGCTAGCCGGCCCCACCACCTCACTCCCTCACCTGCTCCCTCACTCTCCCCGTGCTCTCTCTCTCACTCCCATGCTCCTCACCGGCCACAAGAGCAAGGAGCTCTCTCTCTCCCTCCCTCCCTCTCAACCTTTCTCTTTCCTTCTCCCCCAAATCCCACCTCAAGAGAAGGAATCGAGGTATGCATGTGGTACTCACGCGATCATGAGCTCATGAGCTACCCATCCATCCAATTCATTTTTGTTTTCCCGAAGTATTCGAGCCGGTTTTGATGTCTTTTGGTGTTCTTGGTTGAAGCACAAGGAGCACCGGCGTTCTTCCTCTTTTTGAGCTTTTCCTCCTTCAACTAACGGTCCACATGCTCGGCAAAGTATCTTGGGTAAATCTTCTAGGCTCTCATGGCACAGATGCATGTTTTGGTTCGATGAATCCCGAATTTAAAGCTTCGGTTGCAAAGTTCTTGAGTTCTTGAGCTTTGGAGTTAAAATGAGGATTTGGGTGACTTTTGTGTTAGGAATCATGTTGCTAGGTTGGTGAGTAAGTTCTAGACTCTATAAACTCTCTCAAACATTTTTTTTTTGGTTTGGAGAAGCTCGCAAATAAAATTGGCTAAGATTTCCTCTTGAAGCAGCCTCTCTGGACAACCCGGATAAT
Organism: Phragmites australis; assembly: GCF_958298935.1. Classification (NCBI taxonomy): domain Eukaryota; kingdom Viridiplantae; phylum Streptophyta; class Magnoliopsida; order Poales; family Poaceae; genus Phragmites; species Phragmites australis. Next base: position 12,482,913 of record NC_084924.1, read on the forward strand.
CCGGATTGATATGGATACTCTGGGTAAACCTGGAGAAACTCCATTGAATTGTCCTCGAGAACTATGGTGATTTAGGGTGCAATTCGAGTCTAAAACCCTTTGTATAGTGTATATCCATGTTTTGGTGGAATAGATTTAGCATGCAAGTTGAATCGGCCGGGGAAAACACTTTAGAACTCAACTCAGCCAGAACCCAGATAGTCCAAATCAACCCGGAGTGTCCAGCCCAATCTGGAGTATTCAAACTCACCCGGAGGTTCCAGGTTATTTCAAAAATGGCTAACTGGGAGCCCTCACCCAGAGGTTCACCCGGAGGTTCCGGAACCCGGATACTCCGAGTTCAACCCGAAGTCTCCAGCCTCCTATTACTTTTCCGGTGTTGTTTAGATCGCAAGTTTTATTATTCCTCCATATGTCTTACACCTTTAGCTTGTTGTTATGCATATTGTAGCATATATTGTGTATTTCATTCATGCTCATCATTGCACATGTTCTTCTTTAGTGAACGAAGAATCGGAGCGTGTCACGACCGTGATTGAAGGCGACACCAATCTACCCGAGTTTTGCGAGTGTTACACGGGTAACATAAGGCAAACTCCAGAGCAGCAAGACAAGTATTTAAGCATATTTCTCTCAATATTTTGGATCTTGTATGATATGATGTGATAAAATATGCTTTATGTATATTATGCATGAGTTCGAGTTGATGTCGGGCTTATGATGGGTAGAACCTATGTTGGTGTACTAATTCTTCTATCTTAAATAATTGTTGATCTGTATGCTTGTAGCCTAAGTTTAATATGATGTTATCTAACTTAAAATGTTATTCGTTATGCTTAGAAAGTGCTTAGGTCCTCGGTAGAAGTCGAGCGGTGAAATATTTCATCGTTCGCGAGCATAGGCTTTAATTACTTGCACAATGATCATAATGATGGGTTGATAGTGCCGGTTGGATGAGTGGGGTGGATGAGGTGAGATGTGGACGGTATTAGGGGTGTTTGTCCTGCCCGGATATGGAGTTCCCTTAGGTAGGTCTGGAGAGGGACCCGGACACCGTAGACCACTTACATCATTTAAGCACCGATTGTTGCTACAGTTGGCTTTAGCACTTTCTGTGCTTACTACTTACCGTCCTTTTTTCGTATATGAATTTACTTAACCATGTGATTGTATTCTTGCTAACATCCCAATGCATAATCCTTGAAGTCGGGCTATTTATAAGTGTCCATTATGAATTAAGTCTTGCGAGTACCTTCGTACTTAGCTGTTCTATAGGTTTTGCAGATGAGGAGGAGTTTGTTTTTGGCTACTTCGCGCCCGCCAATGTGAGTAGTGGGAATGAGTAGTGCATCCTACTCTTGGAGCTCACACATTCAAGGTGAAACCTAAGGGCATATGACTTCACTCATATTTTGTTATCTTTAGCTTTTGTTTCCGCTGTATAGTTTCTTTTGTTGGTTAGGAGTTGAGCAGGTTTTAGTCTCCTCCTAGTTCTCTTTTGCTGTAAACTATATTAACTTGGTGCATGCTTAAGAACTTGTAATATAATATTAATTACTCACTCTTTCTTAAGCTTTGTTACGATGTTCTATGTTGGAAAGGTATGTGTTCCGATCTTGGACACAAAACATGTGCCAGGACTACCAGAATGATATTCTAATTAATCGTTGAAGTCGTGATTAAGAAAACGATCAACTTAATAATTAATTAGAATACTGTTTGGATGGTTCCTCACACTTGGTGTCCTACCGAGGGATTGAAGTTAATCCCGAGAAGATCAAAGCTATTGAAGAGATTTAATCTCCCAAGTTAGTACGAGAAGTTCAAAAACTAACCGAATGCATGACAACCCTTAGACACTTTATTTCCCAGCTAGGAGATCAAGGACTTCCCTTCTTCAATATACTAAGACAACATGACAAGTTTGAATGGTCAAGAGAGGCCGATGAGACATGCAAAAATTTGAAGAGGTATCTTTCTTTCCCTTTGTGCTAATCACTTTCAACCCTAATGAAGATCTGTTCTTATACATTGCGACCTGACCACGTGCTATAAGTGGGATATTGGTAGTGGAAAGAGAAGCACAAGACAAACGAGAGAAAGGTCAGGGACTGGTATACTACATCAGTGAAGTGTTCCACGGTCCTAAAGAACGCTATCCCTAGGTGCAGAAGCTATTATATGCTAAACTAATGGCCTCTCGCAAGTTGCAACAATACTTCCAGGCTCACAAGATTACCGTACCATCAATATTCCCACTCGGCGAGATCCTGCACAACAGAGATGCAATCGGCCGAATTGCCAAGTGGTCCGTTGAACTCGAGGAATTCGACATCCGCTTCATGCCTCAAACAGCAATCTAGTCACAAGTACTCACCGACTTCATGATTGAATGGGCAGAACCCGATCAACCCTAGGATAACTGTGTCAACTTATCAAATGTATGAACTCTATTCTTCGACGGATCACTCATACTTCAAGGCGCGGGGGCTGGGATTATACTAATCCCTCTAATTGGAGAAAGCCTACAATATGCTTTTGAGGGTCCATACATTCGATAAGTTGCCATGAATAATATAGCTGAATATGAGGATCTGTTCGCTAGACACCGAGTAGTTTCTACTCTTGGCATCTTTCACCTACTTGTAAAAAGGGATTCACAGTTGGTGGTGAAGGAAGTTAGTAAGGAGTATCAAACCTCGGATAAGATCATGATAGACTACCTCAAAGAGGTGAGGAAGCTGAAAAAGAAATTCATCGGACTCAAGGTCAAGTATACCCCAAGGAAGGATAACTATCTCACCGATAGTATTGCTCATCTAGCATCCTCACGATCTCTAGGACAACGCGGGATTTTCATAGAGAAACTCACGAAGCCATCTATAAAATCATCAAAGGACACATCCGAAGGGGTGGTGGTCTACGCTCACTAGGGACTAATGCCCCAAAAGGAGTCCGTAGGGGAAATCATAGTTCATCTCGAAAGCAAAGTTTCATGAATGGATCTAATATGCATGTAGCTCCAAGATTGAGTTGTTGCTGAGGATGATGCATTAATCGAGTAATTTTCTCACCGGTCCAATATGTATACCTTGGTGGACGATGTTCTCTATCGAAGAGGCGCTCACAGAGTACTCATGAAATGCATCTCAGAAGCAGGATAGAGAACTACTTAGAAAATTCATGGAGGGGTGTGTGGAGCTCACGCTTCATTCCGAACCCTAGTCAGAAAGACATTTAGACAAGATTTCTATTGACCTATGACTCTCCAAGATGTGAGCGAGTTAGTAAAAAAGTGTACGAGCTGTCAATTTCATAGCAGACGAGTACATCAACCCGCTTAAGCCCTACAAATAATCCCCTTGTTGTGGCCATTCGTGACTTGTGGGTTGGATATTTTGAGGCCCTTACCAGTAGCGTCCGGGGGCTTCAAGTTCCTATTCGTCGTAATTGATACCTTCACCAAGTGGATTGAAGCTGGGACAGTAAAAAAAAATCACTTCGGCGCCCGCTAAGAAATTCATTGTGAAAAACATCATGACAAGATTCGGCGCCCCGAGTAGGATCATCACCGACAACAACACTCAGTTCTCCAGTGCGGTGTTCATCAGTTACTACGAAGAACTAGGCACTGCAGTCTGCTTTATGTCTGTAGCACATCCACAAAGTAATGGACATGTCGAGCGGGCAAACAGTCTAGTACTTCAAGGAATCAAGATCCATGTATTCAACCGCTTATTCGCCTACGCTAAAATGTGGGTTTCTAAGTTGTCTAACGTACTCTGGGAACTTCAAATGACATCTAGCATGGCGACAGGTGAAACCGCCTTTCTTTCTAGTCTATAGGGCCGAAGCAATGCTATCCTGTGAACTAAAGATCAAATCTCCCTGAGTTGAATTATATGCCGACAAGGATTAAATCTTGAGAAGACATGATGATCTCAATGTCGTCGAAGAAAAAAGGACATAAGTGTTGATAAGATCAACATGGTACCAGCAAGCTCTCCAGCGTTACCACGACTAGAACATTCGTAAAAAAAATTGAACCTGGAGAAAATAGTAAAAAACTATGTCCAAGGTAGGAAGGTCCCTATAATGGTTGAATCTAACTGACCAAGGTTGTATAGGTTTTCTACGAAGGATGGTCAACTCCTTAAAAATTCTTGGAATATCGACCAACTTCGTAAATTCTATGTGTAAGTATTTATGATATATTTGTAAATATTAGTTGTCATATTATCAATATGTGTTGTTTATCTATTTTGAGCCAATGCCTTAAAAAAACTGAGATAACCGCTATTGGGGATTCTAGACTGCCCATCTAGGAATCCTTCCCCAATAACGAGTCAGGGGCTTCATGTACATTAAGACTACAAAATTTGTCATGCATGCCATATTTCTGATGAGAAGGGAAGAAGTGTCTTTAGGAACCACATAAAACCTTAACGTGTCCCTGAGTGCCTGAGAACTAAGACGTTTTCTATTCAGAGTCTAACCTAAGGTGATCGTGATGAACATTCCGATAAGAAATCCCAGAAACTCCCTAAGCTACTTAGAAGAAACAAGGGTGAACACTTGTTTGAAATTCTCTTGCATTCATGAGAAGATTCACAGTCATACATAGACATTGTAGTAGACATAGGAACCTTTCATTTAACAAGATTCTGATAAGAAAAAGGATTACAAGAAGTACTAAAAGATCTACTTGACGAAGAGGAAGGAGAGACTTCCTTGACTCTCTCCAACCATCGATGTCAATGGAGAGGATAGGGTCATCGACGCAACAACCCCCTACTGAACTTGCTGGTGTCACTGGCCAATCTTGACATCTCTAACAACGACGGGTTTGGGAGAGGCATTGGCTCCATGCCGTCATCGTCGATGTCGCCACTCCGGCTACTCCCTCCAGTCGTCCTCACCAGAATAACACGAGGACATAGAGGATGAAGCGGTCAGCATCTTACCATCTTTAATAGAGACGCTGTCGGACGCCTCCCCTTTCTCTGCCTTAGTCGCCACCTCTTCTTCCTTTATTTCTGCCTCCAAGAGATCCCAATCCACCTTGTCTTGGACTAGGGATGCTGGGGGCTTGTCGTCTTTAACAAGGACACTGTGAGTCGCCGCATTCTCTTCAGCCTCCTTGTTGGTGGAGACGTCGATAACCTCCACCACCAAACCAGATTTAATGGGAGACGACAGCGGGGTAAGGGGTGAGTACTTAGAAGAAGATGGGGAATAGTTAGGAGAAGAAGGTGTGTATTCCAGCGAAGGAGGAGGATCCATGATTAGATTCAGGTTTGATGCAGCTGAGCTCTAGCACCTAGAGATTTATATAGGCCAACAGGTCAAGAGATGCGTCAATTCATCTCCCGAACATTAATTCCGGGTGTGGCCGTATTATGAGCGATGGACGCCTAAGCGATGCACGATCATTGAGGCTACACCTTTCCAGCTGGCTCGTGCAGACAAAGAGACAGTCACTAGCACAACCGTTTATTCGTTGGATTTCCAGTGCATAGGTACAATTAAAAAGATAGAACGACAACTGTTTCGTGCTTGTGACAGAGAATCTTTTCACTAATAAAAAAAATTTCGATGTGACAATTCAACTTCTGAGCCAGCGAGCGATGAGTCTTATCTCTCTCGTATCTTTGCAAGGATGAGATGATACTTTTTGAGTTGATCAGGAAATCTAACCGCATGGAACATCTTCTCGAGGACTCGCTTGAGAATTTAGAGGCGTTCAAAATCTCGAGTAGGTGATCTGAGAACCCAGAGAACCCGATTTGATGCTTTATCCTAATTGGAAACCTGAGTCTTACCAGATGACACGGTCAGGCAAAATGCTTATTTTTGTTGGTCATATACTTGATCCGTCGAATCCTCATTTTACGTACTGATGTGGAGTTTGATGATGACTATAGGATAACTACCATATCCGGGTATCCTAGGGTTTCTCGTAATTCTCGAAGCATATCTTTATCTCCGGGAAATAGATTTCTGGATGAAAAGAAAACTACTCATAAATACCTAGGACATCCTGTAAACAAGAAAGTTTATCTAAAAAACGAAAATGGAGACTTCAGAGGATATACGACACCCTATATATATACGGAGCCTGGGCCTCCTGCGGAGGACAAGTCGAATAAGTCGCACAAATCTTTCTACAAGCTAGATGACATCCGAAACCGAGCAAAAAAGTTGTTAACTAAATTTTGATATATCTAGATTAGCCACGTACCCTTTGTAAGAGCCTCAAATCAATATGTAGGGTTTTTATCCTTAAAGATATCCAAACTTATATAAAAAATTTCATATATTCTCCTATGATTTGTCTACTTGAGCATCTTTACCTCTTTAATAAATTCGTTAGTTCGATCCTTCATAAATCATCGATATTTTTTTATTATCCTATAAGTTTGTAAGATCTATAATAGGTGAATCTTCGACACCTAGATCGCCTTCTCTCACTTCAGACTTCCGCCGCCCCCTGCAATAACTCGAACACAGGCATGGTGGAGGCAAGCCAAGCTCGGCCGTGTGAGCCCGTGACAGCTCGGTGATATTTTTCTTCTCTTATACGAAGCAACATGCTGGAGATCAAATCATTCAACCTGCGCGAAGTGTACAATCTCAACGGTCACTGCTCCCGTGGACCCATCCCATCATAACCTTCCACCAGCCTCAGGAGCACGTTAACTGGGGCCCCCGTTCGTTGGACCCCACATGTCATGCCCCGTACAGGAAAGCAACACGCTGCGCCCCTTCCTAAACCCAATGCGTCCCCCAACAACTCGCACCCCACCCGAAGCCTCCCTCGCTTCGTCAGTTTCTCGTCGCCGCCACCGCCACCGCCACTGCCACCGCCGCTTCGTTTCCTACTCCTCCTGCTTCCGCCTCGCCCTCCTCGAGAGCTCCCCGAAACCCACTCGTAGCCACTGGAATCTCGCTTCCATGCGCGGATCCCGGTAGCTCCCCCCACCGACGCGCGAAGCTAGCGGTCTGCACCATGGCGTCCGTGGCGGAGCTCAAGGAGAAGCACGCGGCGGCGACGGCCTCGGTGAACTCCCTGCGCGAGCGGCTCCGGCAGCGCCGGGAGATGCTCCTCGACACCGACGGTGAGGCCCTATCGGCAGGGAGCTCTCGTGGGTTTGGGGAATTCGATGAAATTTTGCTGATTGCTTTGTGTGCGTGTTTGTGTGTGGGGTGCAGTGGCTAGGTACTCCAAGGCGCAGGGGAGGGCGCCGGTGAGCTTCAACCCCACGGATCTGGTGTGCTGCCGCACGCTACAGGGCCACAGCGGGAAGGTTGTTGATTAGTTGACTTTGGTCTCTCACCTCAATTTCCGCGCAGCATTTGCGACTTTTCTTTCAGTTACGCATTTACAGAAGTCGAATTGAGTATGAGATGGGTAGGGTTTTGCACTTCCGCGATCGGAAATAGTGGAAACTGGAACCTGGAGGCAGTAGTGCGAGCAATTCGTACCTGCAAGGCTGTTTGTCAAGTGTAGAAAACTGGACAATATATTCGACCTCCAAGATGTATGTTTGTTGACTTGAACGGGGTTTTGCGGCTTGAACATTTGTTTGGCAAATTTTGATGGTTTAGTCTAATTTAGTGTGGACTTAGCACTGTTCAAGTTTCTCCAGACACACTATTGTAGATTACAGTGAATTTAGCTTGTGGTTTGGGAATGGTGTGTAGGACGTGCTTGAAATCATGATGTCATTTAGGAAGAGCACAGTTTGGTTGGCACCCAATTCATCTTATGCACTTTTGTTGATGTTACAAAATGCAGTACAATAACTTGAAATATATAGGTATATATGGTTTTGAGGTAATTTTGTTCTCCCTCCATTTCAAAAATTTATGACTCTAATGCTTTTCAGGGGACAAAGTTTGTAAATGACTAAATGTTCACTGAGTTTGGTCCTGTAGGAATTGTATTATCAGACTCATTTAGCAAGCAAGGCCGACCAGTGTTATCTGGACACCCGTGTCCAAATTTATTTGCCGAATTAGACACTCCGAATCCGAGTCGGATTCCGAGTTGTATTTCGTGTGTCCAAATTTTCTTTGCTAAATCGGACACCCAAGTTCGAGTTGGATTCCGACACCCGTGTCCGTGTCCAGGTAACACTGAGGCTGACCCTACCAAGTTATAAAATTATGGGTTCTTTGTAGTATTTAGCCACAGCTTGATTCTTAACTATAGTCATTTGGTATTACATCGGCAATTAGATAACAATACCCATGACAGAATGTGTGGTTAGAATTAAGAGAGAATTCCCTGTGTGCCACCGAATGCTAGCAAATTCCTCGATTTGCCACTGAAAAAGTTATGGTCCCTCCTATACCACTACTTCATTTTTGTCGTTCCCTTTGTGCCACTCCCGTCGTCAATATGGCATGAATCAGAGGTTAACCAGTGCTAGAAAGACTATTTTGCCCCTCCCTCCCGTTTGATTCCCCAACCACACCCTCGCCCTCCTCCAATCCAAATGCCGACTCGCATCGATAAGTCCCAGCATGCCTGCACCTCGGTCGCCGGCATCGTCGTCATTGAGGAGTTTGGCCTCGTAGCGTTTGACCCGGAGGATTCTAATCGGATCTTGGGGGTTGTTGAGGATCCGATCTCGGCCACTGCAGTCAGATGGACCCCACGGGCGCCTCCGCTGGGTGTTGGCCGTGTTCAGGGGCGGTGGCGGTGTGTGGGACCTCGTGGACACCGCGCTCGCCGCGGCAGCATGGGACAGCTTGACGAGCTGCGTGCACGCCGCGAAAGCTTCGTGGAGCGGCTCCACGCTAGGGCCCGTTTCCGCAACTGCGATATCCTGCCAGCGCCTGCTCAGAAGAGGCGAATCCGAAGCAAATCTATCATTGCCTTCCTCACTCAAAACCTGTTCGCTACCTTCCTCGCCCTGCTCGGTGCCACTGTCGTTGCTTAAGCCCATGCAACATCGTCTAGGCCCACCGTCCTGGCTACAGGCTGCGTATCGCCTTTCTCATCCCGCCTGTCTCCACCGTCCTTACTCGTGGCCGACGGGGACGACATGAAGGAGGTCTACGATGGCACACGACAGCGGTAGTACTGTGGCGACAGCGTGCGCACGGGAGCAGAGCGGGGGAGCACGGCTATTGGCTGACCGAAGGCGAAAGAAGGTGCGGTGCGTGAATGGGAAACCGGTTAGGGGTCCTTAGGCCGAAGGCTTGACTGTTTCCCGGCTGGCGACGTGTGGTCGTGCGAGGAGAGGCGCGCCAGCCACGGGCCATGCATGATTTAACACGTGCGAAAGACTCAAGAGGGCACGAAGGAGCTCACCAAGGTGTGGATTGGGAGACAAAGCAGCGGAGGGACGTCACGATGGTGAGCGGCGGAGAAGAGCCGCCTGAGTTGGGGAAGAGAGAGCCTAGGAGCTCGATTTGGTCGGGAAAGGATGGGTCTCGCGCGGGAATCGGCTGGAGAATACTCTAGCGACCTTCCTTCAAGCTCCTCGGGGCTCGGGCTCAAGGGATCTCATTGGGGGCACGGTGGATTTGGGCACGGCGGCGGCTGTGTTGTGCTCTGCTACTTTGCTTTGCTGGGGGAGAAGAAGGAATAGGGCTCACTCGCGCGCGAGAGGGAGAGAGAGAGAGAGGGACCACTTGTAAGCAAGGGGTAAAATGGTCATTTTCACAAAAATCTGACAGTGAATGGGAGCCCTAACGGTGAATTGAAGTAAAGGAGTTGATGCGAGTGGCACACAGGGAAAGACAAAAGTGAAGTTGTGGCATAGGAGGGATCATAACTTTTTCGGTGGCAAATCGAGGAATTCAGTAACATTCGGTGGCACACAGGGAATTCTCTCTACAATTAATCAGCGTGCAATTTTGAATTTTGATAACTGTGAGTTACCCTTATAGGATTTTAATATGCTAATGAGTACAGGATTCAGGGGTCAAAGGTTGTATACTTTTATTGACAACTGGAACTGGTCCATGAAAATGTAGGTTTGATCGTTCAGGAGAGTATCATTAGATTCTTCTAGCAGGCAAGGCTAATCCTAACAAACAAATAGATTTATGGGTGCTTTGCAGTATTAAGCACAACTTGGATCTTAGTTTATAGTGATTTGCCATAACGTCCCTAACCAGATAATATTACCTGCAGACAGAATGTGTTGATAGGTTGAATCAAAGGGCAATTTTGTATTTTGATAAACATAAGTTGCTTGTATAAGATTTTAAAATAGCAGTGAGGACACTTCACATCCATTCCTTCCATAGCTCTTGAAAAAGAAAACACACTAGTACCAAGTCATCTACGACCTAAGGGACAATCACTGATACAACTGAGTATGCACTAAGCTGGGCCAATCATGATGCAAGTATTGTCACTGTTGCCACTGCAAGTTAACTGGTGATATCCAGGGTTCCTCCACGAAAGGCTTCCCTTTTGTTCTAAAAATATACTGCTATAAATTTCGATAGTGCTTTCATATAATCCCTGTTTCACTTAAGAGCATGTTATTTGTTTGAAAACCAACTGCAGTACAGAGTGGATAAACTAGTAGCATTCATTTAACAAAATGGTATGCTTGCTTCCTAGTACATTTGCTTTTCCCACAAAAAAGATTTAGTGTATGATCATTACATGGAGCCAGATTCTAGGTAATGAAGCAATACAACCATAGTGAGGTTGATATTTGAGCTATGAGACAAGATCTTCCCCATTTATTTACTACTGCAGTGGTACTGTAGCACCACGGCACCCCCTCGCCGAAGTATTGCTTGATAGTTGATAGCTACATATAAGATATATTAGTTTTGTTATTGGATGGGTTTATTTCTGTAGGGTTATGTTCTACGTGTGAGAGATAAGTTTACTTAAATCTAGAGTTTATTTCTAAGGGGTCAAGTCAAGTCATCCCTGTAAAAGTGTCAGCATTGTGCCCATTCAGAAGCAAGCAAGAAGGAATTAGGTCTCTACCCATCTAATGTTCTGTCATCCTGGTCTATGTGGGTTCATCTTCTTTTGAAAGTTGAAACCCTAATCTCCTTCAAGCATGCTGTCTGGTCTTTCTTTGTATGGTAGTTATCCCATTGTGAATTAACATTGACAAAAGAAATTCAGACCCTTTTGAACCAAAAGCTTAGGCTATTAACCGCTCGTTGTTTCCCAGGATTGAGGATCTTATGTAACACCTCACCTATTTATCATTGTTTGGCGAATTACATTATTGGTAACAGTCTTCGTTTGTCCTGATCTTTGATACCGATGCTAAAACTTAGGATCTTTCAGATTTATAGCCAATTCACCAAGACAACACCTCATGATGCTAAAAATTTGTGATCTTTTGAAGCTTTGAAACTCCCAACTGTTCTTAGATACCTTTATTTAGGTTTTGTGGCTTTTCCCTTGAAAACTGAGCGCTTCAGGTATCTTCATAGGATAGTACTTTGCAAAATTACTACATGAAATGGCTTCATGGTGTTATAACTAGTATTAACTCACAAGTCATCACAGGTATATTCTCTGGATTGGACTCCTGAAAAGAATTGGATAGTCAGCGCCTCACAAGATGGAAGGCTAATTGTATGGAACGCATTAACAAGCCAGAAAACACATGCCATAAAGCTACATTGTCCATGGGTGATGACTTGTTCTTTTGCGCCTAATGGCCAATCTGTTGCCTGTGGTGGTCTTGATAGCGCATGCTCTATTTTCAATCTTAACTCACAAGCAGACAGAGATGGGAACATGCCAGTATCAAGAATTCTAACTGGACACAAGGGTTATGTTTCGTCCTGTCAATACGTCCCAGATCAGGAAACCCGCCTTATAACAAGCTCAGGAGACCAGACATGTGTTCAGTGGGATGTTACTACTGGCCAGAGGATATCAACATTTGGAGGTGAATTTCCATCAGGGCATACAGCCGATGTTTTAAGGTAATTGTCTGTTCTTTCAGGATTGTGTATCTTAATGTCATACCTACTGTTGCAGATTTCTCTCCTCATGGTTAATTGAAATCTTGTCACTTGATACATTTCAACTTCAGCTAGTAGACACTAGGTTGCTAGCTTTACCAATATGTCAATATTTGATGACCAAAAATACTGCTATTGCTGCTGAAGTTTTATTGAACAACTGGTTGTTATGAATGTGGAGTTGAATAAAGTCTCTCAATATTACTGTGAAAGCATCATGCTACCACCCTTCACTTCTACACTTGTTCTGACTGACCAAGCTATGTAAAGAAATGACTGGTTTTGTATTTGTTTGCTACAACAATTGGGCAATTCAAGTTTACTTTTAAGCAGAGGCTGTAGTTTGTAATAACAAGTGCGCAAGGTCTTCACGCAGTAGCACAGGTGGCATTTAGTCTAACACTCTTTCCTTAAAGGTGGTTGATATTACATCATTTATTTTGAATACAATTGCCCTAGTAGAACTAGACACCACTTACTAATCAGTCTAGCTGATGCGTATGAGGCAAATAGATTAAGATCTAAGTAATGTGGCTGAATGATTGTGCTTCAGGATGCAGCTAGATGATGTCTACTAGGCAAATACATTAACATTGATGTAATATGGCAGCACGGTTGTGTTGCTGCTTTACAATGTGCTGCTGAAAGTGCTGGTTTATTTTCGTCTTTATTGAAATGTAGAGGTTACTAAACTTCTGTTCGTGTACTGGTTTGGTTTTGAGTTCTCTGATCTTTCAGTTTCTTTCTTCAGCGTGTCCATCAACTCATCGAACACGAATATGTTCGTCTCTGGTTCATGTGATGCAACTGTGAAGCTGTGGGATATCAGAATTGCAAGTCGGGCAGTTCGAACCTATCATGGACATGAGGGTGACATTAACAGTGTCAAGTTTTTCCCAGATGGCCATAGATTTGGTACTGGCTCAGATGATGGCACATGTAGATTATTTGACATGAGAACCGGGCATCAACTTCAGGTGTACAGTAGGGAGCCCGATAGTAATGAACTACCTATTGTTACATCTATCGCATTTTCGATATCAGGAAGGCTTCTTTTTTCTGGGTACTCCAATGGTGACTGTTATGTGTGGGACACACTGCTTGCTGAGGTTTGCATTTTTGGCTATTTTCCATGAAATTAAATGCAGCTTAGATATTACAAAGAAAACCTAACACCAAAAATCAACATGATCAACTTACTGTTATACTTCACTGTTTCACCACAGTTCGGTTTCCTTCTGTTCAAAAAATGTAATAACATATTTGAACATGGTATAGTTTGTGAACTATATACATTCAGAGTCAGGTTTAAAAAATTCAATGTTAGAGTAGCAGTTAACACTAATGATATGATCTTTATGTTACATAAGCTTAACTCCATTACGCCACAGCAGCAATTTAGGCATGCATATATGATTGCATTTGTTAAGTGAACATTAGCCACAGGGGAAAGCAATTTAATATGAGGAACTAATTGCCTCTTTTTTCCTTTGAGATACTCTTGAGCAAATAACTATCATGATACATGTATCATTGTTTGCATTGGGCGGTGGTCCTCTTGAGTTTTAAGTAGCCTAGCTTCTGTTCTTATTAGTTCCGACAGCATCTATCTATGCAGTTCATGCATACAAGTTTAGAGGATGCTGCTGCAGACCACCTTGTATCAAAAGATCCCTAGTTCCTGCTATAGGTCAACAGGCTTAAGAACATATATTTTAAATTAGGCTAACATAATGCCTAATTGATTACCTGCATGTAAAAGCCTTTCTGAGTTCAAGCTACTGGGAAGGCTTGTGGGCTGCCTCCCATCATGTATTATCCGCCTCTCTGTATTGCTTATATGAATATTTCTAAAAATGTCCTAGGTGGTACTTAATTTGGGAAACCTCCAAAACTCCCATGATGGTCGTATAAGTTGCCTTGGGATGTCATCTGATGGGAGTGCATTGTGTACAGGAAGTTGGGACAAAAATTTGAAGGTAAGGAAATTTAAGAAAATATGTTTTCATTGACTACTTCCTCAATTGCGCAAACTCTATTGCCTTAACACTAACAATTGTACTAGAACTGAACTAGTAGTTGTACTTCACGGTATAATTATAGCATCTTATGCTCTTTGTTATGCCCTTTTCAAAGTGATTCATCGCTTGTGCATTGCTTGAAAACTTTTAAAATACCTTTGTATACCTTTTTCTTTATCAATTTGTACTCCTGAGACCTAACCTTCCTGTAGGTGCATGTACCATAGGTCAACACTTTCAGTATTAAGATACAAGGGGATATGTGCAATACTTTGCCAGTTAGCTGCTAGTTAGATTGTTTCCTTTGGTTTGAAATGGCAGTACTTCTTAATGCACGGGGTGGATTGTACCTTTTTTTTAATCCCCCACTCAGTAAGATATTTTATCACTAATTTAGATCCCAAGGAGAACTACAAAGTTTTGAGTATAGCACTACCATATGCAATCCCAGATAGATAATTATTTGGAGTATTCTGATCTTGAAGTTGCTTCTTTTTGAACATCTACAGATTTGGGCCTTCAGTGGAAACCGGAAAATAGTTTGAAGGCCAAGTTTTCTCCCCGTGTTTTATGTTCCTTATTCCGCCTTAAGCATGACGATCAGCTCAACTGGTTCCTGGAAACTGCTTTATTATTTTCGTAGTATAGAAGCTTGTGTATCATACCTTTATGTTCAATGGAAAGTGCAATTTGTCAACAAGACACTGTGTGTTGTATCTTGTTAAGTTAGTGACTGTCTATAATATCATTACCAGAATATCAGCACCGATGTGATCTGCCCTTTCTTTGTACAACTTTTTCCCCTAGTTAGAGAGTTGCATGTATATTTTGGAACTAGTTACCAGAGAATTAGGAACACTCCCTGTGACGAATGCGCTATGCACACGTTTAGTAATGCTGTTCTCTTACCAAGTTGAACAGTTATTATTAGCCACTGTGATTATGAAGCTAAAATGTATTCCCCGGATATTCACCAAGCTAGAAACCAAGTAACGATTTTTGTTCTTCCGTGGTTGATATTACTTGTGACATGTAAGGCGAGAGAGACTGGGATCTTTTGAACTTACAAATTAGAGGACATAATACACATGAGAAGAAAAGAACGATACAAGGAATATGGCATTTCTTTTGAACCTGCGATTGCCATTTGAAAAGCCAATGAAAATTTACTTTGAAAAGTAAACCACTTGGCAGGGGTCTTTCAAAGAAAAAGAAACTTGGCAGGTGACATTTGGCATTTGCCCTGCACAAGCCACAGACAGCGCCCATAAAATGGGTCGTGTCATCGGAGACCGGACTAAACAGCCGGAGAAAAAATTTGCGCGAGCAGGGCAAATATGGCGGGAAAATTTGGCGCCATCTATTCCCGCGCCGCCGCCTTCCTATTTAGCCCCCGCCCCCGCCATCTCCACCGCCGCCTCCTCCTCCCTTCAACACCAACTCCTTCCCGATTCCTCCCCCTGTCGCACCACCTGCGCCCAAAACCCACCTCGACCATCGCCATGGCCGCTTCCAACGGCGCCGCAGCCGCCGACTCCGTCCACGAGCCTCCCCAGAAGATCTCCAAGATCGCGCCGCTGTTCAAGGTCAAGAAGCTCTCCGACAAGGCCGTCCTGCCGTCCCGAGGCTCCGCCCACGCCGCCGGCTACGACCTCTCGAGGTACACGCTTTATCGCCGTGCGAATGCCCAAGGAACTCTCGGGGTTGCGCGGATCGTTTGACAGTTTGGTCTTTTGGTTATGGTTAGTGCGGTGGAGACGGTCGTGCCGGCCCGGGGGAAGGCGCTGGTTCCCACGGACCTCAGCATAGCCATCCCGGAGGGCACCTACGCGCGCATCGGTGAGCGACCTGTTTCTCTCCTTTCGCGTCCCGTCTCTTGTTTCGTTTTGTTTGCGCCTCAAGTGTTTGAGGAAATGCTTGGCCGGTCCTGTCGTTGCAGCGCCGAGGTCCGGTCTGGCGCTGAAGCATTCCATCGACGTTGGTGCCGGCGTGATCGACGCGGACTACCGCGGCCCCGTGGGAGTCATCCTCTTCAACCACTCGGACACTGACTTCGCCGTGAAGCCTGGCGACCGGATCGCGCAGATGATCATCCAGGTGATCGTGACGCCGGAGGTCGCGGAGGTGGAGGACCTTGACGCCACCGTGCGCGGCAAGGGAGGGTTCGGATCCACCGGCGTCTGAACAACCGTGATGGTTCGCTCGGAGGGATGGTCGCTTAGTCTTTAAATTAGGATGGCGATGAAGCATTTGCGTCTTTTGATGGCCGCTGTAAGCGCTCGTTATGTTAGATGGAACTATCCAATTAACATGTCAAGAAGTGTTAGGTTGCGTTGGTAACTAAATGCATGAAACGTTAACAACTTTAGATGGTTATCTGATCTTGTGTGTTCATTTCTAGATATCTGTAGAATTTCCTGCCTATGTGGGTTTCCATTACGAAAAGAGAAGTTAATGATGGAACCGGCGAGATTACTCCACGCTCGCTCGGACGCTTGCCTGATGAAATACACTCGAACGCTTCGTCAGTGAGTCTGCAAATTGACTGTTGGTATTAATTTCTTGCACAATGATCTTGCCTTTATCCACACATTCACGAATGTAGTGATATCGTGTTTTAATGTGTTTAATTCGGTGGTGGAAAACCGAATTCTTGCGAAGACAAATTGCTGACTGATTGTCCACATATATAGTAGCTACTGCAGGTTCTTGATCAAACAACTCAACGAGTAATAGTCCAATCCACACTACATAGCAGGCCGCTATAGATGTTGCCATGTACTGGGTTTCACACAATGAAAGAGCCACTATATAAACCAATAAATTAACTTTAGCATATTAAATTAAAAGGAAGTAATGAGTTTATTTATTTTATTTTTTATATCATTAGTCATAAAAGTATAATACATCAATAGACTACAAAGATGCAAGTATTTTCAATATATTGAAATGACTAGTTTCTATTGAGATTACAAACCTTAGCTACTAAAGTTATCGTGATCATGAAATTCACTGCTCTCAAAACCTATCTGGGTCCTAGTACATCGAGTCAAAGTATATGTAGTGTTGATTTTCTGCATAGATACAAACTGGCGTCCAATGGTGCTCGGTAGTTGTACGATCCACAAAGAGCGACCATGGCCTCTATGATGTATTTTTTGACCTCTCCTGAAGACCAAGTGATCGTTGATCCACATACGACTTATGGGTCGAGGAATCCAATTATCAGATTCTCTCTCCTTGCTTTTTAATCATCAGTCTACATATAAGAGTAATATAGATGAATGAGCGTATCAATGAATTAGGCGGTTCATTAAGCATAGATCATGATTAGTAACACTTACAGTGTCTAGCATCTCACTAGACTGACGTCCAGCTTGTTAAGACGGTAGATGAGGAATAAATTTTCGAAGGTCACGAGAAAGGATCTAACTTGTTTTAGAAAATGTTGCTGCTGGTACTTGGCGCTGAAATAAGAACAATGTTTCTCCTCATGGAACCTCTTCATGTATAGGTAATGCAGAATCATACTTGTCTAGCTCAATTGCTCTAACGCTTTCTTGCTCAGTAATAGCTGCCCTGTCACGTAGGTGTTTGATAGAGGTTCTTCTTCTACCTCCTTACTCTTGTCCTTCTGTTTGCTAGCTCTGATATTTCCGAGAGGTGCCATTTTGGCAGACTGTTGGCTAGTTTTGCTGGACAATTATTGTTGCTCATGTAGTGTAGAAGGAAATTTGACGTTCGGCAGAGCACAGTGAAAAGAGAAGTCACTGTCGTCGCGTACTGGAGACAGAGGCTACGGAGTTGGTGGAGGGGCAACCAGTGTTATGAACTTCTTCAACCACTGGATGAAGGAGTGGATGGCCTCCCCCAAGTGTCATAACGTCGTCCTCTGTGGGAATAGGAAGTGGGAGGGACGTGCAATTCTTGTATACCATGTCCACTGACACCCTATCGTAACTAGGCTATAGTGAGAGTCCATGGATCGTCTGTTCCCCACCACATGGGAAGGCTAAGCCCGTGCCAACCTCAATGATGTTATCAGAGCCAACATTGGTGGGTAGTAAGAGCTTGCACTTGGTAGCCACATCTATATCGTCAACAGGGTATCTCTGGCTAGGGACCTCTTTTGGAATGTCATCGTCGAGGGGGAGGGGTCATCTTCAAATCCACCAATAGGGAAGTCATGTTGATTGAGCATGTTATCTAGATCGTTATCTGGTACAGATGCGCAGTTGCTCCTGTGCCGAGCCAGTGGAGATTCAAGTGCCGTGGCTGCATCCTGCTGCCTCATTGCCCATACTCGCTCCTCGATCCATTATTTCATCCTTTCTGCAAGCATATTCATCTATTCTTTTATCCTTGCTTCGACCTCAGTGACAATCTCCATTCTCATCTGTTCACGTTCGGCTGCTTCACGCTTAGTTTTTTTTCTCCTTCGGCTCCTATATGAATCGGTGTCGTCAGGGAATCCCAACTTTCATGGAACAGAATCACCTATGCTACGCGTGCGACCCGGGTGCTCTTTATTCCCCAGAGCCGAGGTTAGTATGTCTTTTCCTGAGATGGTTGGAATGATCCTTGAGTGGATTCTTCCTAAAGTTGCAGGATTCTTTGAGCCACTTGCTCAGTTTCTGGCTTCCTGAAGGTGACAGAACCATCGGTCGAACGTACGGCTCTTCCTCGAAACCAGTTCCGAGCCTACCTCTCCGGGATCTATGAAAATGGTATGGAGCGGTTCTCCAAAGCTGCCTGCTCATCCTCCTTATTCCAGTCCAACTCATTGCGCGCATACCCACCGGTGTCAAACCTATGGGGGTGCATGTTGCGTGACTGGCACGTCATGTTAGCCTGACTCTGCTGTTGAAATTCCTCATACTGGCATCTCTCCATAAACTCTTCCCATTGATCCACCAAGTACCTATAAGCAATATTATTGGGGACGAAATCTTGCTTTACATATGTATTATACAGCTCGGTCTTGAAGGTCTTCCATGCCTTGCCCATCTTGCCTATTGCCTGTCTTTCCACGTCCTCCAAGGAGCATCCTTCAGGGAAGTCAAATTGGACTTCAATTGTTTCCCACAAGAAGCTTTTCTCGCTCTGCGACACGGCCTTCCAATTTGGGTAGGTTATCCTAGCCCTTGTTCGTCCAAGTGAGGCGCATGCTCTATGAAATGCCGCATGAGCTTGTTGAGACTGTGTTGACACGCATGCCTCATTGACGTGAGTTATGGTGTAGTGACCCGTGGGCATTTGGTTTTTGCCCCGACCACCTCGCTTTCACTTCTGCGCCTGAGTTTCTTCTGTTTCCAACTGAGAAGTGGCCTCCACATCTTGTTGAGCAATGACCCCCTCTTGTTGTTGAGGAGAAGAGGCTGGAGGCAGTTCGCGTTCATCTCCAGACGCCATCTTCAAAATAGGAAGTCACATGCTTATTAAGAGCTTGTTATAATGGTAGAAGTTTGTTATTGCTATTGCAACTCTTCTAGAAAACAAATCACTTAGCTCAAACTAACTATCACTTAGCTCACGAATGAGAAAAGATTCAGCAGAAGAATTTTGCTAACTATCACTTAGCTCAAGCTAGTTTCAAAGAAGAACAGCATGGGGAAGTATCTTGGGAATAGCAGGGAAGTTGTAATATGTGTGATAATGAGAGCATGAATAACCATATTCCATAAAAAGCATAACAAGAACAGAACTGATCAAAATTGATATACATGAACTTGAAAGAAAGAGCCATCAGAGCATAATCAAAGATGCCAACATCATGTATATAAAACAGTACTGAACAGCTAGCTGAAGGATTAAAATGTGCTCTCAGATAGTTCTAAACAGCTAGCCTAAGAACTATAAAATGCTACTCCCTAGCTGATCATAACACACATCACAACTGGGCATTTAGCTAAGATCACACCTAGAAAAAGAACCTACCATCCATTCTCTGAAACTAAACAAACTTACTGGATAGAGCTACTAAACAGGTTCAGAAAAACAGAATGTAACAGAAACTGCAAAAACCGAGTTGTAGAGCAATATATGGAACTAAACAGACCAACAATTCTACAGCTCCACCAATCTAATAGTAATTTATCCAAAATTTCAGGTTACCAGAAAGTGCACAGAGAAGCAACCAAGCTGCAAAACTCTGTATACAGGGGTTACTCAGAGATTCCCAAGTCACAACTTTCACAACCAGCTTGAGCAAAATTGCTCTCAGACAATAAGAAACAATTGGCCCCAGGACTTTAAAAGTCCTACTCCTTAATTGTCTTAGCAAATTAATCATCCATTTAGCAATGTTTCTAAGCATCAACTAGTAAAAAGACCTGGACTTAGAACAGTAGTAGCAAACCACTGCCGAGCCAAAACTGAAATTGATTAGAGTCGTGCAAGACAGCGATAACAACTTGGACTTAGCATTTCATCCAGTACCAAAAAATATGTGAAGCATATACAGAGATCACTGCAATACCGAACAAATCACTAGGTGTATCTCAGTGCACATAATAGAGTCAACACTAGAGAATTCACAAGTCTATACTAGATTACTCAGAGAACATGCCCAATTTCAGTAATCCTAATCATCATCGAGCAAATACCATATAAGACTTGCACTGTCCAGAGCATCATCTAGTGTAATCAGGCATCACAGAGCATAATCATGCATATCACAAAGAAGAGACGACCATGGCTCGGCTGGAGCACCAGCTATGATGGCTCGATTGGGAGGGAATGACTTCTCACCACCGTGGATGGATGGAGCATGATCGCTGGGGGTAGGGAGGTCACCAGTAGGAGCACGGTCGCTGGGGAGCAGGGTCGTCGGGGGAGGGAGGTCACCGGAAGGAGGACGGTCGCTGGGGGGAGGGAGGTCGCCGGGAGGAGCACGGTCACTAGGGGGAGGGAGTTCACCGGGAGCACGGTCGTCGGGAGGAACACGGTCACCGAGGGGAGGTAGGTCACTAGGAGAAGCACGATCATCAATGAGGAGCACGAGAGGCGACTAGGGTTTTTAGGAGAACTTGGTGCTGCACGGGTTAGACAAAACAGTATATATAGCGGCATTAGTACAGATGGGTCATAACTCTGAGCCGTCTATACTAGTTATATTAGTACAAACTGCTTTTTATAAAACAACCGTCTGTACAAATAGTACAAACGGGTTATAACTCTGAGCTATCTGTACTAATATATTATTACAGATGACTTTTATTATAGAACCGTATGTACTATTGATTTTCCAGAATCATTAAAACTTGCAAAATTTATAAATAATTCATACAAACTCCAAATGAGACGAAATTTTTATGTAAATTTATGATTAAATATGTACTATCACATGGTATAGGTATCATTCTTGTTACTGTAACAAAAAAATTAACTTGAACATTAACAGAAATATTAAATTGAACTAAAACTAGCAAAATCCATAAATAATTCATACGAACTCCAAATTAACGAGATTAAATTTTTAAGTAAATTCATAACTAATTCATTTTTACATATTACATTGCAATATATAGGTACATAACAATCGAGTAACATCATATAGCTTTAACAATCATCCCTTCTTGATGATCGACGCGCAGAAAGCAAATGGCCCAGGTTGGAAGTTGTTCTTCGTTAAGGGCGATGCCATCTCCAAGAGGGTACTCATAAAATTGATTGTACTGTTCTTTGTCCACGACATTGTCAACTCCAACAATTATTCTTTTTCCCTGAAGGACTACGTGAAGATTTGGATTTACCGGGTCTTGTACATAAAAGACCTGGACAACTTACTTAGCGAGTACAAATGGTTCGTCTTTGTATGCAGCATGTTCGAGATCGACAGTAGTCATTCCGTACTTGTCTACCTTAACACTTGAGAGTGCGACCCAACGGCACCGAAAGAGGGGATCTTGAAACGTACATAGACGATTTCCCAAATCTGCTCCATGTACCTATAGTACGCACAGAACCCACGCTTGTCCTGAAATGCATCTATGCGCACACCGTTGTTCTATACCATGCTCTTACTATCCCATGCTCAGATATAAAAGGTATATCCATTTATGTCGAATGCTTCAAATGTCACGACTGTGTGACTTGGCCATCTTGCCAACCAGCCAATATTATCCCCTGTTGAACTATTATTATTGAATCGCGGTTGTGCTGTTTTGTGATCCCAGCCTCCGTACGGCCTAGATTCTCTCTACGTAGCACGTCCTTATACACATTGATATGCGGGGATACTTCGGTCATGTGTTGCAAAACCATGAAATGGGCTTTAGATAACATGACACAGTCGGCAATGATTGATTTCCTACCTCTGGTACCCTTCCCATCCAGTCTCCCCTCATGGTGAGACATGGGCACACAAATTGGTTTGAGCTGCTCCATGTAATCAATGCAGAACTCGACTACTTCTTCGGTTGTGTAACCTTGGACGATGCTGCCCTCTGGACGAGATTGATTTTGATCATACCTCTTGAGAATTCCCATGTACCTCTCAAACGGGTACATCTAACGTAGGAATACTGGGTCGTATATCTTTATCTCTCTCACGAGGTGAACGATAACTTTTACCATGATATCGAAAAATGACGGAGGAAAGTACATCTCAAGATGACACAGTGTCTTCACCACATCGCCCTGTAAAACGTCAAGTACTTCAGGATCGATAACCTTATGAGAAATTGTGTTGAAGAAGTAACACAGCTTAGAGATTGTGTCTCAGAGATAGGTCGGTTGGATATTTTGGATTGCAACACGAAGCATCTCTGTCATCACTTCATGCCAACTAATTTCAAATCTTACATCGAAACAAGTTTTGAGATGTTGGCAGAGTAATCAGACAGAACTTTCACGCCATGCAAGCACCATCATAGTTTGATTCTCTCAGCCTTTTTCAGATTATAACAGGCTAGAGGAAGCCTCGTTCTACCTTTTTTTGGAGGGCTTCAGGTGCCAACCCGGGCTTGATCTTCAAATCAACCAAGTCAAGCCTTGCGTTGAAACCTTCCTTCGTCTTGCCTGGAATATTAAGTAAAATACCAACCAAGCTTTCGTACACATTCTTATCTACATGCATGACGTCGATGCAGTGGCGAACTTCAAGGTGCTTCCAATACAGTAGCTCCCACAATATCAATCTCTTCTTCCACATGCCATCAGTATTACCCTTAGATTTTTTACTCCCCTTTCCAAACACAATATCGAGGTCTTTAACCATATTGTGCACCTCTTGACCACTGTAGTGCCTTGGACATAAATCTCTCCCTCGTTCCGTCGAATTATTCCTTCATATTGTGGTACGGGTGATACCTATTAAGGAACCTACAGTGGTGCATGAACATCGTTTTATGCGAGTGGGGTAGCCACATACTCGCAGTACCATCTAAGAAATGAGGGCGAGGGCACATCGTGTATACTTGTTTACTCTGGCCCGAAAGGTTACGTAGTGCAGGCAAATCATTGATCGTGCAGAACAACAAGGCGCGTAGTGTGAAATTCTCTCTTTTGTATGCATCCCATACTTTCGCCCATTCATTCCACAATGTTTTTAGATCTTCTACCAATGGTCTTAGGTATACATCAATATCATTCCCGGATTGTTTCGGGCCTAGGATAACCAGCGACATCATCAAGTACTTCCGCTTCATACACATCCAAGGAGGTAAGTTGTAAATATAGAGAACAACTAGCCAAGTGTTGTGCCTGCTGCTCATGTTTCCAAAAAGATTCATCCCGTCCGTGCTCAAGCAAACCTTATATACCTCGGTTCTGTACCAACGTCATTAAAGATCATGTTGATGTTTCTCCACTGGGGAGAATCGGTAGGGTGCCTTAGCTTTCCATCTTGCTTGCGGCCCTCCGAGTGCCAGCGCAACAATTTGGCCTCTTTTTGATCTGCAAACAAACGCTTAAGACGTAGAATTATAGGCAGATACCACACCACCTTAGCAGGAATTCCTTTCTTCACCTCACCATCGTCTGAATGACTCTTACGCTTGTATCGAGATCTTTTGCACACTGGAAATGAATGCAAGTCTGATAGATCTTTACGGTAGAGGATACAGTCATTCGGACATGCATGTATCCTTTCTACATCCATCCCCAATGGACAAAGAACCTGCTTTGCTTCGTATGTGCTTTTGGGCAGCTCGTTTCCATCTGGAAGCATGTCCGATAAGAGTTCTAATAGCGTCGTGAAACTCTTGTCCGACCAACCATCGCTTGCTTTCAATTTAAGTAGTTCGAGCACAAATGACAACTTTGTGTATTCCGGTTTGCATCCAGGGAACAACGGCTTCTCCGAGTCCTCGACCAAGCACATGAATTTGTTAAAGTCTTTCTGAGTACTCAAGTTCATGTCTACATCACACAACAACTGATCTAACCTATCATCGTTGCCTGCAGCACAATAGTCATTATCTGCAACAAATTTCTCATCATCTTCCCTTCTTACGTCGACTTTGGGTTCTTCGACGATACCAATATCTTCATGTAATACATTATGCTCTTCACCATGTTTAGTCCAACATGTGATGTCCAGTTTGAAGCCCCTGATAATCAAGTGAGCTTGGATTTGTAGGGCTGAGTTCTGTCTAAGGAAGGATCTTTCGTTTCTACAATCGCAACAAGCATAATATATAAATTCAACACCCTTCTCCAATCGATCCTCCTCGGCAGTTGCTAGAAAAGTCGCCACACCATAAAGGTACCTTTGGTTCGTACGAGAACTGTAAATCCAACCACGATCCATCTACAATGTACGAAGTAAATTAATGTCAAATCAACCTAATAAAAGAGAGCAACCAAGCTTTTCGTAAAAAAAATGGAGCTACCATGCATGCATGCATGCATGAATGAACCATACAAATGACAATTAATTTGAAAATAATTAATGATTACCGTTATATTATATACATGAATACCTAAAAATAAGGGCAAACATTAATTCAAAACCTGTCGTTAAATACTATAGTTATTGATAATTTTATGTTTATATACCAAAAATCCAAAATTGATCTATAACACTAGATTAAA
Source organism: Phragmites australis (assembly GCF_958298935.1). Classification (NCBI taxonomy): domain Eukaryota; kingdom Viridiplantae; phylum Streptophyta; class Magnoliopsida; order Poales; family Poaceae; genus Phragmites; species Phragmites australis. The sequence goes on from NC_084924.1 coordinate 12,507,941, forward strand.
GCTAGCCATTTATAGTAACACATAATTAAACCTTCATCTATACTTTGAGTTTCATATATACCTAGAACAACTAATATATTCTAGATCATCATGAAAAAAAAAATCTAAGTCTGGATGTAGATATAGTTGATCTCTCAAGACTAAATTAGAATACAAATCTACATCAACTAATGAATAGAACAAAACTATGTCATTATGGAAAAAATCTAGATCTAATCTCCAAACCAAAATCTAGACCATCTAAACCAAAATAGACATAATGCTTACCTTGGAGTAACAAATGTCAATGAATCTTCAAGTTTTCACCAAAATCTAACAAATTTTTTGGTCGCTCTCTCCCTCCAAAAGCTACGCACTGTTCAGCTGCCACTGTTCTGCTTCGATCCGGAGGTAAGGGATGATATATTGTTCTAATAGTACAAACAGCTTCATGTTTGGAGCCGTATGTACTAAAGTGTCCCACCTCTCCCAGGTTATTTTCTTAGACAACTTGTGTTTGAAGCCGTCTGTATTAATTTTACGGATGGCTCGTGTTTGGAGCCGTCTGTGATATTCGTTTAATTACATACTGCTCCAAATACAAGCCAAATTTATTAATATTACAAACTACTTATATTTGAAGTCGTCTGTGATATTAGTTTTATTACAGATGGCTCTAAATATGAGCCATCTATAATACTAATACAGACGGTTCCCAATAGGAACTGTTTGTAATAAAAGCATCCCACCACCTCCAGAGGGGTCTTGTCATTATCACAGACAGTTCTTATTTAGAACCGTCTGTGATAATCTTTGCACAGATGGCTATACATACCCATCTGTATAGGGGCATCCTACTAAATTATTTCTGTAGTAGTAGCAGAGGTCGGCTCAAGTTGCAAGTATATGGCTCAATAATAGACGCTAACTACTGTGTCACACCTCAGTAAGAATCCATGAACTCATCAAGTGTAACCTTGAGCTAAACATTTGATATCGTATGTTCGAGGATTAGATATTACCACCTTGAACTCCCTTGTCTTCGAGAAACATCATCTCTTCACTGCATGTTGCAGATGGACCTTATCATGAAACATCTATCCTTTGGTCACCACGATAGAATCATACTCCCATGCCGACTCGTGTCCATCATTCACTAACAACTTCTCCAAAGCAAAATTCGACCATTCTTCCAGGATTCCTACACCTGGGTCCACAAATGTGCGGAACTCATCGTTATCTACCTCCATTTGGTCCAATAATGCCTCGTTCTTCTCTCTCTGATCAGCACACATCGTGGCCTGATTTTCTTCCCCGTCATTATGTTCTTCTCTTGCAGTCTGTATTTCAACCGGTGCACTAGTCTAGAGGGGTACCTCCGGAACCACACTCTCCTGCACCTCCTCATGGACAACATTTTCATCAACAACTTCTACGGTGCTAGGTCCAACTTCTGTGGACCCGACATCACTCGCTTCTATAAGGATATAGTGGGAAAAACTCCGTCTCAACCCCAATGACACAAATTGTTGTCATTGCTTTGAACATGTAATCTCCAAGAGCTCCCATTGCCAGCCGGTTTCTCGACGTCTAGGAATCAGAACCTTCATCGTCAATAGCTGATGTGTCGAACTGTTTGCAACAAATTATACAGCCAACCTAACACTTGGGATTGCCAAATCTCTCCCAGAATATGCAATTATGTGTCCACATACTGGAAATTACTTAGATCCACCCCACTATCATAATGCATGACATATTCGGGGCCGTAAAAAACCTTGAACCCAACTACGATCGATATTCCTGATTCAACAACCATACTATACTCTGTCAGGTTAAATAATTGTAATCAACATACAATAGTTATGACCACAATTCTATTCAACCTCATCACTTGTATTCTACATAACCATCAAATATCATCACTAGCATACTCTTTCTGTTGACACTATATCATACTAAATGTATTGCTACCAAAAATAATTACTCTATTTCTATTCAAATATCCTACAACAATGAAATATTTGTACTATGTATTCATAACAATTTTCCTACTATTTTTATAAGTATTTGTAATACTAAAGTATCTAAATATTCAAACTTTTCTAAATATTCTACATTGCCGAACTACCTCAAACTATTCTAACCTAAATTTTTAAAATATACTAAATTTTCTACCTAACTATACTAATTTTTCTAACTATTGCAAATTTTGGAACTAGATCTACTCTATTATAAATTTCCTATCCTAACTTTTCTACTCTATTCTAGATTTTTCCTACTCTATTCTAAATATTGTATACTAATTTTTGCTACTCTATTCTAACTATTTACTATTATTTTATAAAAAATGCAAGATCCTCACCATCGCCGTCAGGTTGCTCCCCGCCGGTCAAGGACGCCGCGCGTCGCCGACCGTTGAAGCCTGGTCGTCGCTCGTCGGTCTACTCACACCCATTGCCACCTTGTTGTCGCGCGCAGTCACCACTGCTCTCGCCCATCGTCGCCACTCTCTGCTCGACTGCGCACATGGAAGACGACGAGCATAAGCGAAATCAACGACCGGGCTGATATTAAAGGCATGTCGACATACGGAATACCAACAGGCCTAACATGGCACCTATCGGCATTCCACGTGCCGACAGGTCATGACACGTCACTTATCGACACGCAGAATGCCGATAGGTTGGTACAGTGCACGAACATCCTACGTGGCACACCCCTTTAGCTGGGGCCATAACTTGTCGGCATTCCATGTGACGACAGACCCCTGAGCCTAGTGCCACATAGACTGTCGGCATGCAGAATACCGACAGGTCTTGTGTCGGTATTCTGTATGCTGACAGGTATCTATTCTTGCAATTTTTTGAACTTAGCTATTAGTTTTGTAATTTTTTAATAAAATAATATTATTAAAAAATTCCAATGATTACATATATTGTCCAATATAAGAACAAATAAAGCAAAAATACTATCCTATTACATAGCCATGTGCACACACAATGCAACCCTAAAAAACATAAAATCTAAAACTTCGAGAACAAGGACCCATATCAAAAGCGGCCAAAGGACAAACACCAAAGTGCCAGAAACAGGACAACAAGCACACTCATAATAGCTTGCCCATTTTAATCCATTTTCAGTAAATATGAAATTGAAATAATAGCAGACTCAAAAAATTCATAATAAAAACTTATAACAGTAGAAACAAAGTTATAGGGCCACCCATTTTCAAGGTCCTGCTATTTTTCCTAGCAAAAAGAAAAGAATGTTGTGGGAGGACAATTTGGCACTATAGAACAGATAAGGAAAAGCAAGAAAAAGCAAATAAAAAAAATACTCGACATCAAACCTCAGGAAGTGCCACTAACAATAAAAGCTACAGCAAGAGGCCAAAATTTTACCATCATATAATTATGCCAAGTTGTTAAATAAAAAGGAAAATAGCTTTTTTTGCGGAACTTCTTATCTTTTGGGTGATACTATTGAATGCAACACAACAAAGATAGTGAAAAGAGAAGAGAATCTGGCTAACTTCTTAACTGTTATTCCAATATGAAAAAGAAAACATTATCTATTACTGCAAACAAAACTTTAATAAAACAAAATTCTAATAACAGAGATCATAAAAGTCACACATTAACCTTTTCAGAGTAGAAATGAGCATATACAAAGTACTTGTAAAGTAACATATGAATAACTGAAAACAATGTACTATGCCACATGCATGTAATATATAGAACATATCCCATGCCAGCTAAAAAAAATTCTAACAACAAAGGTCATAATCACGCATTAAAAAATTTTAGAGCGCAAATGTGTAATCACAAGCATATATAGTAACATGAATATAATTCATAGCAATGCAATAACAAAACATACAACACCCAGATCATAGCAATCCAACTAAAAAACCACAGCATGGTTCATCTCAAACGGAAAAAAGAAAAACTCATCAGACCATAGATATATGAGATTGATTTTGACACAAAAATGGATAACAAAAATGAATCTTTAATAAAACATTTCTATCAGAAGAGTTCATGAGTCAAACATGAACCTTTCAGATCACAAAATGAGCATACACAACACACAATTAGAAGGTTTAAATGGTATATCCCCTATTTCCAGTGGCCCAATTTAAATAAATAAATGAATATAGCTTTATGTTTAAATGCTTAGCAACCTATTTGGAATGTAACAACAAGGTACATTTTAGAGTTTCTGGTACACAACATAAGAACGTAATTGGATATACTAATCAAGAGATCATCAAGGCAAATTCCCCCACTAAAAACAGTTTAAAAAGTGGATATACTAATCAAGAGATCATCAAGGCAAATTCCCCCACTAAAAACAGTTTAAAAAACTAACAAACTTATTTACATTCATGAACATACTACGTAAAGGATATTGCAGCAATGTGAACACACAAAAAGATCTCTAGAAACAAGCGTCATCACCTACAGACTTCGACATATCAACATCCACAACAAGAAACCTAGAAAAAAAATATTTTAACCACATATGAATAATTTCATAATGCTATATTATGCAGAACACATATAACCCCCTAGAATATATCCATATCATAATATCCAACTATGTCTATAATTTAGAGAAACATATCTATACTTCAGAAAAACATGTAACCTCCTAGAATATAGTATACACTGAAAGTAACATGTCTATAATTCAGAGAAAGTTATATCCAACAATGTAACACCAAGATCATAGCAAAGCCACATAAAAAAAAAAAACACACACACACACACAAAGGTCATCACTAAAGAAAAAAGTAAAACTCATCAGGCCATACAGATACATGCTATGCATTTTGAACAAAATGAATTGACAAAAAATGGTCCAAACGTTACCATGGCAACTGAAATGGACCCCCGATGAAAAACTCTAGATCTGCATCGTGGTGTCATGAGAAAAGGATGATCAGTTGAAACACAAACACCTACACACAAACACGTAGAGAATATATGGTCCATTAGTCGAAAGGCTGGTCGATTGTTTGATATAGACAAACAAATACACAGATCCAATTCCAAAACAAAAAGGGGGGGGGGGGGGATTGCGTATTCGATTCCACAGAATGGCACCTTGAACCAAACATTTCCCCAAAACCCTAACCCCTAGAAACCCAACAAAAACATATCAAAATCAAAACATGCACACACTGCATAAGACTTGAATCTGAGAAAAATCCAATTGAACTCTAATAGAACTGAATAACCCTAAAAAAAGAAGAATACAAGACAAATCAGGACTCAAAAACAACGGAAATACGCTCGACAGACCTTCGATAGCCTAAAATTTCTATGGATCTACTGGCCTTCTATGCAAAGGAAGCAAAGGTGGGGTGAAAAGGAAGGGGTAACTGCATCACCATGCACCTCACCGCTCTGGAGAGCAGCTTTGTCACGTTCGAGAGAAAGAAGAAAGAGAGAAGCGTTGTGCTGTTAGGCCATCTCCAGCAGCTACCTTAAATTTTTATCCTCAAAAACACTATTACAGCATCCCCTATCACTATTACAGTATCCCTTATTTTTTCATCTCCAACAACTACCCTATTTTTTACCTTCTACTCATCTTTTTCTCTCTTCGAGCCCGCTGTCAGCCTCTGTGAATAGTACAGCTACAGTGTAGCTACAGTAACGTACATTGTTCCTTTCCTCCGGTAGTAACGTACATTGCTACAGTACTGCAGTGTCTTAACGGGTTGGATACAGTCTGAATACCTATTAAGAATGAAAATCCAACAACTTTTAATCAGATAGGTTGTGATTTTTAAAGCAAATCAGACAGCCACAAATTATATAGAATCAATAAATATGTCAACAGATAAATAGCAAAGTCGATTTATATATTGGACATATCCCTTGACCGTTTTGAGTTGTGAACTCGTCACTCTAGCACAAAAATCACACAGGTCGTGTAGCAGCGTACCGTCGTTCCGGCCTGCCGGACCCGGCGCCACAAGCTTCACTACCGGGCCGCTGCTGTAGAAGAGGATCACCTGGTATCTAAGGTTGCACCACAACGCGTTGAACAGCCCACTAGTTGCACCGTTGAACACGGCCGACATCTCGTCCCTGAGCCTGTCGAGGCACCCCTGGCACGCCTCCGACGCCGGGTCCGGCGTGCACTGCACCGGCCCGTAGATGTTGTGCACCAGGTCGAAGTCCGTCATCGTGAACCCTTCTCCAGAGGTCATCACCCACCCCGGCGGCATACCTCAACGTCGAGTTGTGCGCCGCCCAGCTGGCCAGGAAGTCCTTGTCCGAGTACCTCAGGAGGCAGCGGTCGTAGTAGATGGACGCATGCCCCCGTAGTTGCCGAAGGCCTCGCGTCAGGCGGGAGTTGGGACCACGGTTCACAAATGCGACGGTAACTGTTCAAAAATCGCGGTTACTGAACTTCTCGATCTGGTCCGGTTTCAGAAACCGAACAGTAACCGAATTTAAATTCAAAAAAATTTGAAAAAAATAAAAAAAATCAACAAAAATCTTAATAAAAACTAAACACAATTCTAAGACCTTCTGTGAAAAAAATTTCAAAAATAATGTCGTTTGCATCATATTCTATAGGGAGAAAGTTTGAAAAAAAAATTGAAGCGTGCGGCTCAGTTATACTCATGTTAAGGAAAAGTGTAACATGCAAACACATATTTTTGTTGTGTAAAAAGTATTTTAAGAGAATCTTTAAAATTGATTTCACTTTATTTAGAGTTTTATTAATTTCTCTATGATTTTTACAAAGTTCACAAGCATAAAGTGAATATATTAATAAACAGCACTGTAATTAACTTTTTCATGTCTACTATTATTTTTTCTACGTAAATCATAGTATAAATAAGCTAATGAAAGTGGTTTCGCTAATTTTTGAGGTATGATGGGTCCGTTATGAATTAATCTAGTCGCAACACATTTACACAATCATGCATGTTACAATAACTAATTCATGAGTTCATGTATTTTTAAAAGACATAGGATCATGTAAGAAGACTAACAAAATTAGTTTAATGATTTTTGGATTAGCAAAGAGTAAACTATGCATTTAACTTGGTTTAAAAATACAATTTCTCACAGAACATTTTGAACTTTTTTATGAGGATAAATACATTTATCATGTAGATAATATTACAAGGAAACCAACAAAATTTGTTTCACTTGATTTTAATCTCAGATGAATTAGTTATTGATTTTACAAGATTGAGATAATTTTTGGGTTTTTTTGTTGAACTTCACTAAAAATCGAGAAAACCGCTCGATAAATCGAGAAAACCGAGCGGTTACCGAGAAAACTGAGCGGTTACCGACAATGCGGAAAATTTGAGAAAACCGCTCGATAAATCGCAAAAACTGCTCGGTAACCGGTCCAAACCGACCGGTTACCGAACGGCTAAAATCGCGATTTTTTTTTCCAAATTTCAAATTTTGCCAAATGAATTTTCTCTGAATTTATTTGAATTTTTGACCGGTAACCGCGGTTATCGCGAATTTTTGGTTACTGCCGGAGCTCAGTTACCGAGCTTTGGTCGGTAACCTTAACCCTGGTCGGGACGCGCAGCTGGTTGTCACGGACTGGCCGTGGGCCTTGGCTGCTGAGGGGCTGGGTTGTTGGCCAAGGCAAACCAAAGCAAACCCAACTCAGCTATGTACAAAAGGGGAGGAACAGCATGGAGAGGAGGGGACAAAGAACTGAACCGACCTGAACGGTGGCGGCGAGTTGCGGCAAGAGGTAAGTCTCCGGACTAGGTGTACCTATCCTACTCCTTGTACTCCCTCACTCCTATCTAGAATCTTCTAGGATCTTCCAGAAACTCGTTTTACCCTTTGTGTACCTCAGATTGTTTCCTTAAGGTGGCGTTTGGATTCTTGAAAATGGCGGGTGGGAAACGGAAATAGGGAGGGAAGGATATCTTTTGTCATGTTTGGTTGGCGGGAATAGGAAAAGAGATAGGTTTGGGATTGGAAAAAAAGAGGCTCATTTCCCACCGATCCAAACCCAGCGGGGAGGGTGGGTTATGATTGGGAAATATGAAGACGCTATCACCTGCCGCTTCCTTTTGATTGAAATTGCTCTTGCCTTCTTTCACTAGCTTCATCCCAAACAAAAGATTGAGATTAAAACTTTATAACCCTAACCCAAACCTACCTATCATATTTCATCTGATTTCCTTAACCCAAACCAACCGGCTATCCAAACGCCACCTAAATGAATTGGGACCGTAACACTGGTGTTGATGACGTCGCATCGGCAAAGCGCGAGGCCCGACGCCTGGTCCGGGGCGCGGCCGAGCGTGCTTATCGCGAAGCCGACTGTGGAGCTGGGCGCGTCGGCGGAGAGGAACCCGAGGAGGGCCACGACGTTGTTGTGGTAGGTGGAGTTGAGGCCGTAGGAGCTATCGTTGTTGCAGAGATACTTCATAAGGCTGAAGGCACGGCGGCGGCCTGGGTGGTGAGCGGAGAAGAGAGTCACTAGAATGACGGAGACCATGGTGCGTGTGGAGGTTGCGACGGCCATGGGGGTTGGTTGCCTGCAGCAGCGCAGCTTCGGTGCACGGCCACTTCCCCAAACTGTAGTGTATGCTTGCCTCCTTGGACTTTGGAGGATGGACGTACTTCTTGCAATAAGGTGTTGTTTTCTGACGATTTTATGGCTTACTCCGTCCACGTGAATCAAACCATATAACCCGTAATTCACATCTCCAATGTTTTGGGCATTAGGCTGCAAAAACTATACTTTAAGCCCGTAAACTGAGGACCGAGCGAGGTTCCGTTGGCTAGCATCGCCAGGTGAGCAATCAGTGTTCGATGCTAGGATCGAGCACCGTATGCCCCTTCAAGATTGAGCGGCAGTTGGACCAACGGGACCTAAAGTCGACTTTACGCGCACTCCCTGAGTTCGTGGAATTCAGTTTCTAATAGATAGAATTGGTAAAGCTCCACTCCTACTAAAGACAAGGATGTAGCAAGGACACAAAGGGTGTGTTGTTATACACCCAATCAGGCCGGCAGGTGAAAGTCGCTACGTGAAAAATAGATATAATAGACACTACATAAGTGACATGTCACCAATCCGTCACTTACGTAATCTCAGGTCAGGACAGGTCGTCAGTGATGGGTTATAAAGTTATCCGTTACTGCTGATATTAGTGACGGATTAAGTTGTAACCCGTCACTAATGATCAATTAATCAGTGGCGGGTCATTCTAGATCAGTCATTAGTGACAGATCAAGTTATGATATGTTACTAGCATTTAGGACCGTAAGTAAGTGGTAAGTGTTTCAGTGATGAATAATAACTGTATCATTATGATTAACAAGTTTATTTTGAAGGGTATAAAAAAATTTAGTTCACAATGATGATCGAGTATTCTTGGTACCTAAAAAGCATTTCTATTGATGACCAAAGGACATGAGCATCAAGATTAAAGATCTTCTAGTTCTAAGTGTCATAAGGAGATGAATGATACTTAGAGTAGTATAGGTTCTATTTCTTAGTCTCTTGACCGTTCTATAAAAAGGAGCTAAAAGTAGTAGCTTGACCTAGGTGAGTCTGGACATGTTTGATACACACTTATGAAATTCTAGCACTAGATAGCTCAGAGAAGCACATAGATGAGTTGTCGAGAAATTAGAACTCAAGAATGATTGAATTGGATGAGTTCAGAAAAAAGAAAAAATTGCATACGCCAGATGGTCCGGTGCCTAGCAGTTTTAACACGCCGAAGTGTTAAAACTCAGAAGGGCAATTTCAAGTCAACATGTCCAATGGTCTCACATTAAGGATAAAGATGTCGTAGCATTTTCAGGAGGTTTGAAATTTCTGAAGAAGATGAAGTACAACACGCTGAATGATCTGGCATAATATCAATGGTTTCGCCGGAGTAATTTTTGCAGAGAGGGTTTTGTCATCTGGTTTTCGTGGTTATATCCGCCGGATGGTCTAACGAGTGAACTGGAGGCTTCGCCGGAGCATTTCAGAGCACTAATGGCTATTGATGGCTGGCTTTGGTAGTGTTTGAAAAAGGTACACACCGGATGGTCCAGCATGTATGAGCTGGTGCACGCTGGACCTTTTGGCGTTCACAGAAAGTGTGGGTGGTTGGCAATGGTTAGATTTGAACCTCTAGCCTATAAATACCCTATCATTCGGTCTCACTTCAATCTCTTGCAACCCAGAGGAGCTCCTATACTGTGTGTGTTATCAAGAAGCAAGAGAGATCACTATAGTGATTTGCAAAGTCCCTAATTGATGATTAAGGACATCATTAGAGCTTAGAGAGTAGCAATTGTGCATCTAGCTGAATTTTAGGCTTGATCTTGGTCAAGTGAAGTTATTGGCTTGTTACTCTTGGTAGTTGGTAACACCTAGCCGGTATTTGATGATTGAAGGTGTCTCGGTGAGCTCTTATAGTTCTTGTGGGAGCCATGGGAAGACCGATGTACTTGGTTTGATGCCTGCCAATCAGAAGATGGAGAAGTGACAATCATGAAGGAGCACTTAAGTCTTTGTGACTCAATGAGAAGCGATATCCTTGGTAGATGCTCCAACAAGGACTAAGGGAAGTGCCAACTCCTCGATACCTCGGGAAAAAATTGGTGTCTTCTTGCCCATCTTTTTATTTTCCCTCATTTAGATTTGAGCATTTATTTTCTTGCAAGCTTTCAATTTTGCATGTATTTTGTGCTCTAGCTTGTTTGTTTTCTTGTCTTCTTGTAGTTTGATCGTATAGTTGCATTACCTTTCCTCTAGGTTAAGGTTGTTACTTGTTCTAGAATTTGGTAGAAGTTATTTTTAATTAGTGCCCCATTCACCTCTCTATTGGGTCATTCGATCCTTTCAATTGGTATCAGAGTCTCGTGCTCTTGATAGGCTTAACATCCTAGAGAAATGGCCCTCGAGAATGGAAGTAGTGTTCCAAGTTCGAGGAAAAGAACTTCACCTATTAGAAAGTTCGTATTGCGAGCTATCTTGAGGTTATTTCCCTCGAAGTTTGGATAACCATTTCTATTAGGTTTGGTCAACCTTTTACCGAACAACAAGTTAGATGTAATGCTAAAGCTAAACATGCTATATTTGAGGAAATTAGTGAAAAGGTTTTCTCTAGACTAAGAAGCAAGGAATTCGCTCGTGATACTTGGACCACTCTTTGTGAAATTCATGAGGGTTCTAGAAAAATTCGGGAGAAAAGATATCATGTGCTTATGAATGCTCTTAATCAATTTAAGATGTTTCCCAATGAGTTATGCAATGATATATATTATTCCAAGAAAATCCTTATTGAGAAAATTAATTCACTTGAGTTTACTCAATTGTCTTAAGGAGATATCATTCGTAAGATCTTAATAGTGCTTTCCAAGCCTCAATATAATATTATCATCTCTCTTCTTTATGAAAAAGACACCAATGACATGATCATCACCGATGTCGTTGGGAAGATTTGTGCTCATAAGATGTTCTTGTTTGGAGATCAAGGTGATCAATCTTCATCTAAGAAGAATCTTGCTTCTCATGGTCAAGATGATTAATAAGAAGATGATGATGAAGTTTCCATCATCAAGTGAGAGAAATGAAAATGATGATGATTCCGATACCAAGTTTGCCCTCCTCATGAGAAGAACCATAAGAATGATATCCAAGTTGAGAAAAAAGGGCTACAACTATGATCCCAAGAAGAATAAATTTCGCTTAAAAAAATTTGACAAGTCCGATGGCAGAGACAATAAGAAGTGCTACAATTGAGGTGACTATAGCCACATGTCATATGATTGTCATCATCCCGATAAGAGAAACAAGAACCAGAGCAAGAAGATTGATGCAAGTGAGGATGAGGACAAACACAAAAGGAAGGATCAAGACAAGAAGAAGAAAAAGCTCTTCAACAAGAAGGGTGGAGGCCCAACACATACATTGTTGGTGAATGGGTCTCCGGTGAGTGCTCAAGTAATGATTTAAGCGATGATAAAGATAACAACTCCGCGGGTCTCACCATTACCAATGATGATCCACCGCTGCCTCCACCACCTATGTGCCTCATGGCAGAAGATAACAATAAGGTGAGTAATAATGATGAAGATAGTAGTAGCGATGATGATAGTTTTTCCCCTAATGATATATCTAAGCTCATGAATGATTATGCTACTATCATCAAGAAGCAAAGATCAAGTCTCTTGAAAATATTAATGCTAAGCTAACTCTATTCATGATGAGTTACTTGCCAAATATAATGATGTGTTTAAGAAACATGATGAAATGGTTGGATCTAGCAAGTCACTTAAGCATGTGGACTTTAAATGTAAATATCAAGAAATTGAATTAGCTTATGATGCCATTGATCCTAGCATAAGTGAATTGCTTACTATTGATGTTGTTAAGGTCAACGCATCTACTTCTTTTGATGATCTTCATGACATACCATGCCCCTCTTCTTGTGATAATATATCATCTTTTAAGACTAATCATGCAAGAGAGAAAGAGCTAAAAGATGAGATTGCAAATCTCAATTCATGTGTGGCCCAGTTGACTAAGGGGTAGTACAAGCACGAGAAAATTCTCATGAAGAATGCATTTTACTACAACAAGAGAGGTTTTGAATGCTTTCCTAACCTGGTGAAAAAGATTATCAAGTCACCAGAGATCAAAAATTGCTTCATCAAGGATGTTGGTTCATATTGCCAACATTGTGAAGTCACCGGTCACCACACAAGAGAGTATCCAATTTCTACTAAACTCCTTCCTACATTACCTTCTAAATAAAAGTCTACTTTCAATGATAATCATTTCTTATTGCATAAGTTTAAAAATAGCAAAGTTATGACTAAATTCATTGAAATTCAAGCTAAGGGCAAACTTCCTAGGCATCTTTGAGTGCCCAAAGCTTTTGTAACTCATATCAAAGTTATCAAACTTGTTTGGGTACCTAAACTACAAGCTTAATCTCTTATGTGTAGGTAAACTACAAAGCCGGTGGTAAACACTGGGTACTTCATAGTGGATGTACATAGTATATGACCGTTAATATAAAGATGTTCACCTCACTAGAAGATGAAGTGGGCGATCATGACAAAGTCACTTTTGGTGATAATTCTAAAACACATGTGGTAGGTTTGGGTAAGGTGGCAATCTCCAATGATCTCTCTATCTCTAATGTGCTTTTAGTAGAGTCTCTTAACTTTAATTTGCTTTTCGTAGCTCAACTATGTGGTCTAGGCTTCACATGCTTATTTAGTGATGTTTATGTTGTCAGCAAGAAGCATAATGATCTAATCTTTAAAGGCTTTAGAAATAGACATATTTATCTTTTTGATTTTTTTTCTCTAATAAAGCTAGCTTGATAACATGTCTATTCACCAAGACATCTATGTGTTGGCTTTGGCATCGTTAACTTGCACAAATTGAAATGAATCAACTTAAGAAGGTATTCAAGAATGGAATGGTGGTTGGTTTGAAGGATGTGGTATTCGAGAAAGACAAGTTGTATAGTACTTGCTAAGCAAGGAAGTAAGTTGCAAGCTCGCATTCATACAAGTCAATGATGTCTACATCAAGACCCTTAGAGCTTTTGCACATGGACCTCTTCGGACCAACTACTTACAAAAGTCTTAGTGGTAATCTCTATTGCCTTATTATTGTTCATGATTATATAAGATACACTTGAAGTTTCTTTTTAAACGACAAGAGCAAGATCGTTGAGATCTTCAAGAAGTTCACGAAGAGGGCTCAAAATGAGTTTAAGGCCACACTTGTAAAGATTTGGAGTGACAACGGGATGGAGTTTAAGAACACTCAAGTTGAAGAATTTTGTGATGATAGAAGCATCAAGCATAATTTTTCATCAACCTATACTCCTCAACAAAATAGCATGATGGAGAGGACAATTGATCACTCTTGCAAGGGAAATGTTGGATGATTATGGTATGCCGAAGAAGTTTTGGGCGGAAGCAATCAACACAGCGTGTCATGCATCCAATCAAGTGTATGTCCGCTGACTGAAGAATGCGCTATATGAGCTTCTCATTGAGAGGAAACACAATATCTCATACTTCCGGGTGTTTGGGTGTAAGTGCTTTATCTTCAAGAAAAGAGAACGTCTAGAAAAGTTTGAGTGTCGTTGTGATATTGGTTTTCTTGTTGGTTATGCATCTAACTCCAAAGCATATCGAGTATTCAACAATGCGGCTGGTTTTCTTGAGAAAACATGTGATGTGGAGTTTGATGAATCTAATAGCTCCCAATGAGTTTCTTGTGATGATGTAGGTGATGAACCCTTGAGAGACGCAATAAAAAAGATGGCAATTGAGGATATCAAGCGAAGGAGGAGGATAAAGATTTACCTTCTACTTTCACTCCACATACCTCCATGGTGCCCCAAGTTGATCAAGATGATGAGAAGGATGATCAACCGCTTCCATCACATGATGTACACATCTCTCAAAAGAAAGCTCAAGCTCAAAATGTTAGACCATCTCAAGATACACCTCAAGAACTACAAGTGAAGCAAGCATGTATTTTCAAGGATCACCCCATTAATTTGGTCATTGGGAGTCCATCTAAGGGAGTGTCGAGACCGGTTCAAGAAACAAACCAATCTCATCTATATGCTAAGCCCAGAAATCAATCCCAACATATAGTGACTTCATTGATGATAATCATTACAATATCCATACTTAATCAAACTAACCGTTTTACAAAAGTGACCTTCAAGGTTCGAAGAACAAAATAAACTGCAGCGGAACTAAACGAACTATGAAAACTCTAATCCTTTACGACTCTCCCATAGGCATCATCAACGTAGAAAGCATCTTAGAACGATCCACCTTCAACGTACTCCTCGATACCTTCTCCAACTGAGTGTTTGGGGATAGCAAGAGTGAGCACTTGTGGTACTCAGCAAGTTGTGAAGAAATAGTATGCATATGAAGGTTTCAACAAGGAATGGGTTGAATGGCTCCTTTGCATAAATCAGCATTTAAGTAAAAACATTTGAAAAGAAAATATAATTAAGTGAATAACCAACCACCTCAAGATTTCCATCCATCTTGACTTAACCCACTAACCAACACCTCAACCAAAGTTCCATCCACTAAGGTTGAATCCTCAATCATAGTTCCCACCACTATGATTGACCACTCTCAACTATGATTCCCACCATCACAGTTGACCTGACTAACCAAAACATCCAGTTATAATCATGGTAGGTTTTTAGTGCTGGTCATGACCGTGAGCACGGCTGAATATTTAGTTTTAACTCTGCAGATGTTGTACTTTACCCACAAGACGTATCATCTCGTTTTGCCGAGCATCCGTTGGTCAACGGATAACTCTTACACACTACTGAGGTGTACGATATGAATCCAATACAAAGCCTTTACAATGCTCCCCCTTAGCACATGTCTACCTGCTAAGGTTTCACTGCCGCGTTATTCCACCTCAACAACGGAAGCCCCCTCTTGCGCCTTTCGGATCCCAAGACATCGTCCATTTACCGCTCTTCAACCTGGTCTACACTATGCTGAGAGTAGCAAATTAATTGGCTAGGCCTGACCCAGACCAAACTTGTGGTTGTACTATAAACACAGAAAGGTCACCCCACGAACCGATCCTTAGATTTGAGCAAGACTACCACTTTCCAAACCATACAGCCCATCATACCACATGCTCAAATCCCTATACCATGTTGCTATAAAAGTTATTTCCATCATATTTTATCATTGTTGCATAGGACCATTATCAAGTTCGTAAAGCATTAGTCATGATTACCATCCCAAAGCAAGGCTAAGCATCATCTACCCTTCCATAACTCAAAACAATACTAAGGCGACAAGGATGATAAGGGAAAACTAGGGTAAAATCTAACTCTTGGGATTCCCAACAATTTATTAGCATGTATGTTTATAAAACAAAACATTTAAAAACTGGGATAAGTATGTTCAAGAACACAACTTGCCTTCACTTAACTCAGTTGGGTCTTCAAAAATCTTGATCCTGCAGACCTTCTAGTTCATCTGAAACATTGGTATCTACTCGTAACATACGCAGAAAAATAATAACACATAAACACCAAAATCCAAAATGAACTAAACAACACACAACAAACATCATCATCACAAGATTACACTATTTCGGACAATTCGGCGAAAGAACAGGTTAAAACAGAGCTACGATTTACAAGTTATGATTTTCCAAAGGTTAGAACAGGATAGAAAAGATTATCTATAAATGAATTTATGTTGCTAAGATTTTTCCAAAGCCATCTATGATTTTCTGGGATTTTTCTAAAATTTTATAGCATTTATTTGAATTATAAACTATTTAAAACCATTAAATAGAATTAAATAAACCTATAAAACATTATAAAACATTTTTAGAAATTAATTTCCTCTTGATTATTATTTTTTAGAATTATTTTTATCCTAAAAACTATTTATTACGCAATATTTAACTATTTTGACGTCATCAAAGCAATTAAAACAATTAAAAAGAAAACAAATGCTGACTGGGCTACTGACTGAGCACTAGGGCTGATGTGGCATGACATGTAAGCAAAATTGCTGGCGCGGCTGGCTGACTTGGCGAATGACGTGGCTAGGAGGCTGACTTGGATTATGTGAGACACGTGGTGCTTCATGATTGGCTACCGAAGGGGTATAAGGATCTTCTAATCTCAGTCATTGGCTATCGATCGGATGGCTCACCTTGCTTCTTCCTCTCCCGAGCATAGACAACGGCGGCGGCGACTTCCCAGGCGGCGGCAACCCGTCGGAATCAGGTCGGAAACACGCCACTGGCCTTCTACTATTCCAGTGATCGGCGGAACTCGGACTTCGGACACGACATGGCTATTGGCGATCGTCGGCGATGCGCGATTGAGGCTAGCTTCGGTGGGCAGTGGCTTGGAGCTTCAGAACTAATCGACGAGGGCTCTGGACGTTGATCTCTCGGTGAAAAGTTGGGAAACAGCTTTGGGATGATCTGGGAGGCTCTAGGGTCACTTATATATAGGTGGGAGGCCTCCTTATCTCGAATTCGAGTCAGATTTGAAAGAGAGGCGGCGACGGCTATCCGACCTCGATTATCGTGGTTCAAACATGCTCAGGATTCTATCTCATGGGCAAAAGCACGCACATAGGCTCTGGAAACTTCCTTGTTTTGATCCAAAGCCTATCTCTATCTCTAACTCGCAAATTTGGTTGGGATTTAGGGCGGTCGGTGGATGCACTCAAGTGCACAGCGCATGATTGGCTCGGGCTCTATCAAAATTGATCCTGGCTTGAGCTTTTGGATGCTCTGGTGATCGCATTGGGCGGCTGGGTGTTTGCCCTCCGGCTTTGGCATGGCGGCATCGACGCACACGACGACCGACAACTTGCTGTTGTGCTGCCAAGCTGAAGCAGAGAGAGAGAGAGAGAGAGAGAGAGAGAGAGAGAGAGAGAGAGAGAGAGAGAAGGAGAGGAAATGATGGGCTGGGCTGGGCCAAAACTGATATGGGCTTCGGCCTTTTTAGTTTTAAAAGCTTTTTCCTTTCAAAATTATTTTACTCATGTATATATATACATACAAGGTATATACTACACACATATATATATATATAGCTCACAAAATCAACAAGCAATCAAGCAATCAATATATACACATATATATATCTAAAAATATTATTTTTATAGAAATAAAAATAGCCCTCAAAGTATATATGTATTTATACACATAACACACATATTCACATATATGCATATACATGTATAAAGGCACAGACACTTAGGGATTTTATTTAATTTTTGCAAAATCCCTTTTATCTTCTTTGGAAAAGTTTTTTACTTTCATGATTGTATGAACTTGGGTTGTTACAGGGAGTAAGAACACGATCTCATCAATATGCTTTATTTTGTGAACATTACTCGTTTGTCTCTTGTTTAGAACCCACACATGTAGATGAGGCACTTGAGGATTTGGATTAGGTGATTGTAATGCAAAAATAACTCAACAACTTTACCTGCAATGAAGTATGGATTCTTGAAAAGAAATATCTCAAGACAAGAATATGATACGAACCAAGTGGATCTTACGCAACAAGCAAGATGAACATGGTGTGGTGGTACATAACAAGGCAAGACTCGTCGCACAAGGATTTGCAAAAGTTGAAGGTTTGAATTTTGGTGAAACATTTGTTCTCATGGCAAGGCTTAAAGCCATTTGTATCCTTCTTGTATTTGCTTCACATTATAACATCAAACATTATCAAATGGATGTGAAGAGTATATTTTTAAATGGTTTCATAAATGAACTTCTTATGAATAACAACCCCAGGTTTCGAAGACTCTAGATACCCTAATCATGTTTATAGGTTGTAGAAGGCGCTTTATGGACTCAAGCAAGCCCCAAGAGCATGGTATGAACGCCTACATGACTTCCTCATCAACCAAGAATTCAAGATCAGGAGGATGGACATTACATTGTTCACAAAGATCATCGATAATGCACTTTTCTTATGTCAAATTTATGTTGATGATATTATCTTTGGTTCAACTAACAAAGAGTTTTGCAAGGAATTTTGTGACATGATGTCTAGAGAGTTTGAGATGTCGATGACTGATGAGCTCAACTACTTCTTTGGATTTCAAATCAACCAATTGAAGGAAAGGATGTTCATCCATCAAGAAAAATACACAAATGACAATCTCAAGAAGTTCAAGATAGATGATAGCAAGCCAATCAAGACTCCAATACCTACTAATGGACATCTCGATATGGATGAAACGGATAAACAGACTGACCAAAAGTTTTATCGTTCTATTATTAGGTCACTTCTTTACCTTACCGCATCTAGGTCCGATATTATATTTAGTGGATGTATGTTCACTCATTCTCAAGATAATCCTAAGGAGTCACATCTTAGTGCGGTTAAGAGGATCATTAGATACCTAAACTATACACCTAGCATATACTTGTGATACCCTAAAGGTGCTAGTTTCCTACTCTTGAGTTACTCGAATTCGGACTATGCTGGATGCTTGTGGATCGTAGGAGTGATTTGGGTGGGTGCCACTTGCTAAGGCGATCCCTAGTTTCATGGTATTCCAAGAAGTAAAACTTTGTAGTCTTATCCATCGTGAAAACCAGATACATAGCCTCCGGAGCATGGTTTGCTCAAATCATTTATATGAAGCAAATCTTGTTAGATTTTGGTGTTCATCTAGAGAAAGTTTAACTCCTTTGTGACAACAAGAGTGCCGTAAAACTTGTAAACAATCCCGTTCAACACTCTCATACAGAGCACATTGCTATTCACCATCACTTCCTTAGAGACCATGTGGCTAAAAATGATATTTCTCTTAGTGGTGTAAGGTCGGAAGATCAATTGGCAGATATCTTCAAAAAACCTTTAGATGATGCCACATTTTATAGATTGTGAAGTGAGTTAAATATGATAAATTCTTTAAACATCATTTAATGCCTTGTTATATAGATGTATTAATAATAGGTGTTTGTGTAACCTTCTCAAGATAGTGTTGAACATGGGTTTTGCTTGAGATGATGGTCCTCTTGTTTCTCTCCAAGCATGTTGTTGGTTTCACCATAAAGAAGCTTGAGAAGAGAAGTAATATGACAAGATAGATTTATTTTATGTTATACATTCATATGTCATATAATGTGCACTCATGTTTACTTTCATGCACTTGCTTAGCATTGCATATGCATTGGCGGTAGAGATATCACAAAAGAGGATATCACTCTTTGAGATTGTTGTTCGCTCTATATGTGAACATGCACCTCTATAAGATTGATTAAATAGATGTTTGTGCTTCGTGCCTATTGACTCATGTCCTAACGAATTTAAAGCCTTAATCTTTCAATTCATAGGCAATACGGCTCATACATTTCCTTGGAGTTTTCTCCCTCCTTTCTTCTTGGTTCTTATTGCCTATTGCGAAAACTATGTATGGTATAGCCTATTTGGTA
Source organism: Phragmites australis (assembly GCF_958298935.1). Classification (NCBI taxonomy): domain Eukaryota; kingdom Viridiplantae; phylum Streptophyta; class Magnoliopsida; order Poales; family Poaceae; genus Phragmites; species Phragmites australis. The sequence goes on from NC_084924.1 coordinate 12,527,897, forward strand.
AATATATGCAAATGAGTGTTTGAGAGGGTAAGGTCTTCACTCAAACATGTCCAAATATGTCTTTTTGTTGTGTGTTCATTTGAAATTTGGACTCCGTGGAAATTTTAGTTCAACAGAGTCTTTTTCTTCTCACCAGATGGTCTGACGTTCCTTGATTTCTTCTCAGCAGATCATCTGACGTTATGTTCTTCCAACATTGCAAGTTTCCCTGGAAGATGGTCCAGCATCTACTCGAGCTCATCACTGGACCTTCCGGTGTTCATGTCAGTGGCAGCTAATCAGAAGGTCATAAAATCAGTCCAACGAGTACAAAAATATTAGCACCAGACCTTTCCGGCATTCAGAAGTCAGTTTTTTCTCAGAAAAAGTCTAGAGTATAGTGCTTTCATCAGTGGACATTCCGGCATATGAAAGTTAGTTTTGGCTCAGTTTGCAAGCTCTTTGCAAATATTGGTACGATGCTATTCCCTGGCGTACAGATGGTTTATCGCCGGATCTTTTAGCATTCACATTTTTCACGAGTCCCACATCTCATATAAGGTTTCGTTCTCGACTGGTTCTCTCCCATTCTTGATCTAGTTTCATCATCGCCCGTGCCACTCGTCGATTCTCTATCTCCATGCCACCACCCAGTGCACCTGTCGCTGCCATGCCGCAATAGCCTCGCCTCTGTAGCAGCGCCGCCCCTCACCTTCGTAGTCTCGCCACCCCTGCTCCACCATTGCAGTTGCGCCGCCTCTATCATGCCCTAGAGCCGCCAGTGCCGTCGACCGTCGTTTCTTCCTCACCACTGGCGATTTCATCAATCTCATCATGGTGAACACCTTTTGGCTGGTTCTTCAAAATTGCAAACCCTAGATGCAATTTCATGCAAATTTGAACCAAATTTGATCAATATGTTTCAACTAGAGTCAAATCCCATGCAATTAATCATTGTCCAGTGTCGCAAACTTGAATCTGTAGCATGTTCATCCAAATTCACCTCAGATTCTTGCTTAGGATTCAAATTAGGGTCAAATTCACTCAATTTTCCTTAAAACCCAAAGTGCTTGCTCATCTTGTTGTCAATTCTATCTCATAGATGGGTCGTGAGCATCGCGACAAGGGCAATGCCGTTGAGAAGCCGAAGAAAAAAGAAATCAAAGACATAGAAAGAATGGGACCAAGCCATAGAAGCTGTAGATACATCAGAGGGTCAGAGAGGGTTTCAGATCAGAGACAGTTTTCCGCCAGGGTTGGGCTCGACACCTTTTGGCCAGTCAAGCAGGCAGCCGGAAGAGGGCTCGTCAGGAGCTATAGACAGAGGAGGAGGAGCATCCTCTAGGGGAGCAGCCCTAGCAATAGCCAAAACAGTAGCCTCCAGCTCAGGGTGAGATCATGCTGCGTGACTTGATGTCTTTTAAGTCACCTAGGATTAAGAAGCTGAGGTTTGTACCAATCGATGAGTTGTTTACCGCGGACAGAGATGAGGGGGCAAACCCTAGGTTCTAGACTATTCTACAGGAGAGCTTCCATGCATCTTACTTGAAGGGGAAGGTCAGTTTGAGCAAGCATAAGATGCTCAACTGGTACTATATGCGGTTGGGTGCAAGAGGAGTTGACTTGAGACCTCTCTTTGACGTCTTCCTAAGATTTTCAGCTCTGCTTACAAATGTGGACAGATATGTTGAGGAGTGAGTCAGAGTCTTCTATGCTACAGTGTGGATTGAGCCGGAGCGCAACTTCATTCAGTTCGAGGGAGAGCAGATGAGGTTGTACAATAGTAACATTCTTGAGGCTTTGGGGGTCCAGGCGAGTGCTAGATGCCTTCACAAGGTCGTTCATCCAAACACCAACCCCCCTCATTGTGATCTTGTTGGTGGTGTCTTCCCGACAGATGATGAGATCAGGCCTCTATTCGGGCAGCCTTTCATCCTAGGTTCTCCTCGCTTGCCTGACTTGCTTACACCTGAGGCGAAGGCTATTCATATGGCCATGAGGTGCAGTCTATTGCTGAGGATCGGATATGCTGAGTCCATCACTAGTTTGCAGCAATGGTTATTCCTCTTCATCCTCACTCGCTAATAGTTTGACATTGTAGACCTCTTATTCTTTGTGAGATAGAGGATCTGATTGTTGATGGGATGACAATAGTCAGACAGAAGTTGTATGCTCACTTTATATCTCATATGCTAGCTCACTCCATCAGATTTCTAGAGTTCCTTAAGATCTACGAGCAGTCTCCACATTCCTTCAGGAAGTACGCTCATATTGCACCTACAGACAGACAGCACGGTTAGCGTGCGATGTTTCACACTCAGGAGCAGGTCCCAATTGTCGAAAGAGAGAGTTTCACTTGAGGATCAAGCCCATGTAGACTCTGAGGCAGAGTTACCTCAGGCATTCTTTGACATGGACAGTGACAGCGACTCCGATAATGATGAGTACTTCCCTCCAGTCGCTAGGTCACACGACACTGAGGCAGGAGGTTCATCTCAGACTGCACCTCAGACTTCAGTGCCTCTTCCTTTATCACCTGAGACGATACCTCACGTACTTCCTACTGCTCAGTCTATAGAGCTCAATCTTATCCTTCAGTAGATGCAGCAGTGGTAGGCAGTACAAGCAGAGATTCAGCAAAAGCTTCATACTAATATGGTACGCCAGCAGGAGCAATAGTTTGTGCTTATGCAGTCTATTCAGTAGTAGCAGCAGTCCCTCCAGCAGCAGTAGCTGCTGCAGGCTATGTTTACAGCTCTACAGGCTGACAGGGAGAATAACTACAGGATGTTCGTATTTATCTCTGGTTGTTTGGGATCTCTGTTTTAGGCTTCAGGACTTTAGTTGCCAGCTATACCCCGAGCTCCTACTCCAGCTTCTAGTCCTCTCCCAAGCAGTATCAACGGACTCTTGGGTACTCTGGTATCAGACTTCCCACTGTCAGCGCTCTTCTCCACCGGAGTATTTCCTCAGTCTGACGAGACTTCTTAGAGGCCACTGTTTACTCCTTTGATGATACCTTTGACTACTTGACCTCTCAGCATTGAGGACTCTCCACAGCCGATAGTCCTAGCTCAGCAGCAGTTAATTGAGCCTCCTCCAGTTCAGCCTGTGCTTGACGAGGTAGACTCCACTCTTTGAGCAGTGCAGACTCAAGTTGATCAGCATATGGCAGCCCAGGGGCACAGTCCTTCTAGCTCTGAGTCTGACTTGGGATGTCAGTTCGTGGTGTGCCTATCTTCTACAGCGTTGGATCCTTCTTCTTCTCCAGCTCTAGATGTTTAGTTGTCTCTTTTTGGTACTTAGATGTCAAAGGGGGAGAGTGTTTATGAGTCCTAAGAGGAGAGAGAGTTTAGTGTTAAGGGCAATTGGGAGAGAGAATTAGCTTGAGTGTCTAGAGAGCTTCTTAGATTCAGGGGGAGCTTAGTTTAGAAGCATGGGTAGTTAGGTTCAGCTTGTTGTATCTTCATAGATTTTGGTGTAATGACAGGCTATTTGGCTCTCTCTATTGATGTGTTTCGCTTGTCATCACATTGTGTTTCCTTTCGTGCTTAGCTTAATTCTCATTCAACTAGCATAATAGTTTGTTCTAGTGCTAGGCTTTCTCTTTCTTAATTGTTATATGCCATTAATTGCTTGGTGTAATAGGGTTTACTTTATTTCATATTTTTATCTTCTCATATATGTTGTCATCAATCACAGAAAATAGAAGATTGTAGCATCTAGATTCCTAGGTAAGTGGTAAGTGTTTCATTGATTAATGATAATTTTATCATTGTGACTAACAAGTATGTTTTGAAGGGTATCAAAAAATTAGTTCACAATGATGATTGGGTATTCTTGGTCTCTAAAGAATTTTTATGGATGATCAAAGAACACGAGCATCAAGATTAAGTATCTTCTAGTTCTAAGTATCACAAGAAGATGAAGGACACTTAGAGTAGTATAGGTTCTATTGCTTAGTCTTTTGATCATACTATAAAGAGAGGCTAAGAGTAGTAGTTTGATCTAGATGAGTTTAGACATGATTGATGCACACTTATAAAATTCCAGCACTAGATAGCTCATAGAAGCCCATAGATGAGTTGTCAAAAAGTTAGAACTCAATAATGATTGAATTGGATGAGTTTAGACAAATTTGCATACACCGGATGGTCCGGCGCCCAGTAGTTTGAACATGTTGGAGTGTTTTAACTCAGAAGTGCAATTTCAAGTCAACACGTCGGATGGTCTGGCGTTTAAGGATATAGACACCAGAGCATTTTCGGGAGATGTAAAATTTATAAAGAAGATGAAGTACAACATGCCAGATGGTCCGGCGTAATATCAATTTCTTCGCTAGAGTAATTTTTGCAGAGAGGGTTTCATCGTCTGGTTTTCATGGTTATACCCGTCGGATGGTCCGGCATGTGAACCAGAGGCTTCGCCAGAGCATTTGACAGCAGTAATGGCTATTGACAGCTGGCTTTGGTAGTGTTTGAAAAAGGTACAGGCCATATGATCCAGTGTGTGAGCCGGTGCAAGCCGGACCTTCCAGCGTTCATAGAAAGTGTGGATGGTTTTGCAACAACTAGATTTGGACATCTAGCCTATAAATACCCCTTCACTCGGTCTCACTTCAATCTTTTGCAACCCAGATGAGCTCATACATTGTGTGTGTCATCAAGAAACAAGAGAGAGCACTAGAGTGACTTGCAAAGTCTCTAATTGAAGATTAAGGATATTATTAGTGCTTAGAGAGTAGCAAGTGTGCATCTAGCTGAAGTTTAGGCTTGATCTTGGTTAAGTGAAGCTATTAGCTTATTACTTTTGATGGTTGGCAACACCTAGATGTTCTTTGGTGATTGGAGGTGTCTCGATGAGCTTTTTGGAGTTCTTGTAGGAGCCTCAGGAAGACCGATGTACTTGGTCTGATGCCCGCCAATTCGGCGATATAGAAGTAGCAATCATGAGATAGCACTTGAGTCTTGGTGACTCATGGGAAAATAATATCTTTGGTAGATGCTCTAACAAGGATTTGGGGGAGTGCCAACTCCTTAATACCTCAGGAAAAAATCAGTGTCTTCTTATCCATCTCTTTACTTTTTCACATTTAAATTTGAGCATTTACTTTCTTGCAAGCTTTCAATTCCGCATATACTTTGTGTCCTAGCTTGTTTGTTTTCTTGTTTTCCTCTAGTTTGATCATGTAGTTGCATTACCTTTCCTTTAGGTTAAGGTTGTTACTTTTTCTAGAATTTAGTAGATATTTTTTAAAATTAGTTCCCAATTCACCTCCCCTCTTGGGCCATTCGATTCTTTCAAATGACCTTTACCACAGAAGGTTAAAAAAAATCCAAGGACCGTCTCTTAGCAAAAATTTGAAGTTTAAGAAAACTTAGTCTTCTATTTTTCTTTAAGGATGATGTCTAATCGTTGAGTAATAAGATTGATTCAAATTTTCTAGGTTTTTGACTGACAATGTTTTTTCTGTAACGGGAGTAGAAAAAGGAAAAAGAAATTTACATGGACTAAGCTATGGCAAAAAAAGAAGTCAACAAGCTTTTTCACGATTGCAGAAAAGGAGCATCAAATTAAGATTTAATTTGTCGCTTTTGTAAATGGCATACATTTAAGAACAGAGAGGGTTGTTAGTTACATGTGTGCAGTATGTGAGCATGCCTTTTCATTCTTTTGTTACAAGAATTTTCTGATCACTTCATCTTTCACAAATATTTTTAATTTTTCTTTTATTTTTCTCTTATTTTTTCTCACCTCAACAACACTAGAATAGGAATCATTGTACATATCTGCTCAAGTTTGATGTAAGAGGTAGCAGCTATGGACACAAACGCGTGTTCCAAAAACGGTGCAGAAACTTCAAGAGGGCGAGAACTCAATCTTCCATGCTGAATTTGGCCTTGAAAAATTACCAAACCCGACGAAGTGGAGAGAAATGGGTGTAACTTTTTCTGTAGATGTTTATACAGTCAAAAAAACATCAAAATTGGAGTTTGTATGCAAAAGTTATGCCCGTTTTACCCAAGGCACTCCGGGTCGCCTATCGAATTGCGACCGTTTGGATGCAAAGTTGGATGCATAAAATATTTGTACAAAGTTGGATGCAAGAAAAATTCATAAAATATTTGTACAAAGTTGGATGCAAGAAAAATTTTATATGTAAATTTGAATGAAGAAAAAAATTTATATGTAAATTTGCCAAAATTAGTCATTAGCGACAAATCATAATCTTGACCCATCATTATTCAGTCATGAGTGACGGGTAATGGTTCTGACCCGTCACTAATAACCTTTGGCAAAGAAGATTAAAATGATAAAATATCTGATTTGTATCACAATTACGTGATAGCATAGGTGATAAGGTGACTACACGCGTGGGGGTCGTGGGTTTGATTCTCACAGAACGCAGAGTATAAAAACAGTGTGAAAAATAGCAAGTGGCAAGTGACAATGGGATGGCTTGGGTGGAATTTTTTTTTGACTTTTTTCTTGTCCAAAAACGCAAAAAAAACATTCATGAGTCATAACTGATGGGTCACTATTACGACTCGTCAATTATGTTTAGTCATTAGTGATTGGTCACGATTATGACCCGTCACTAATGACCTCATCGGTCACGGGTCATAACCCGTCACTAATAACTTCTCATCAGTGACGCATTTAGAGTGATTGGTGCATTACCCATCACTAATGACAGTTACCACTCGTCATTGATGTGTTTTTTTCACGTAGTAGGTCGCCATGTTTAGTGGCATGCATAGCCTGTTAAGTCTAGCCCTACGGATGCAAAAAGGAGGCCCTAGCCAGGAGACGCACTAGGATTACCTCTTTCCCTCATTTGTGTCGCTTCATTCCCATGCTCCTCTTCATTCTCTCTCCGCCTCGTTTTGTCTGGTGACCATCGAAGGGGATCTGTTCATCCGAGGCTTGTCCACAGGAGGTCAGGGTCCGGTGGCTAGTCCAAAGGGGATTCCTCGGTCACATCCCGGTGACCTCAACCTCTTCCCCTCCTCTTGTTCATGTTTTGTGCATGCATTCTTTTTTATTCTGCTAGACACTTCTATCATGTTCCTTCTTTAGGCGTCTTCCTGTTGAATGGTAATACTAGATGGAAATTGGATGGATGTATAAAAATTTATGAACTTTAGGTCATGGCCTATGATGCTTCTGTTTTATGTTGAATGCACATGAATTCAGTGGGTGCATATGAATGGCAAACATCACTATTAGTGGCAGTAGGAGAGACAACCTTTGGATGTCGCAAATATGCTATTTTTTGCTCTATATTTTGAAATAATCCAAGCAAAGTTCTTGGCATATGATGCATCTGTTGAGGGCAATGGGAGGTGTATCCATTGGGTGTTGCATCCATGTTATTGTTTGCTTCAATTTGTAAAAAATATGAGCATAGTTCATGATTTTTGATGCCTATGTCTGGGTGTCTAGCTGCCCCATTTTGTTGAAATAGGACAATAACATCATCACACAAGTCCAATAAAACTAATCAATGTCCTGTCAAATTGGATACAAAAATGGATGTTGTTAATCACTGTCGCCATCTGATAGTAAGGGGTGCCGCTCTTGTTGTTGTAGTTGTTGTCTGGTTGCATGTCAAGTTTAGAAGGCAAATGTATGCACGTCGTCGTCTTGCTTATGGGCCTATGTTGGAGAGGGATCGTGACAAACAAGCTAACCTATGTTCCATCTATGAGTCAAATGATGTGCGGTGTGTGGAGCTACTTAGGATGGGTAGAGCTTCGTTTTCCCAGTTGTATGATATGTTTTGTAGAAGTGGATGCTAAGGGACATTATGCATAATTTAGTTGAGAAGCAAGTAGCAATGTTCCTTTATGTAGTTAGACATAACCAAAGGTTTAAACGTATCAAGTTGACCTTTAGGCGATCAATTGAGATCACTGGTAGGTACTTCCAAGAGGTCTTATATGTCGTTGGTGAGGCGCACAATGAAATGATACTACCACCTTCAACCAATGTTCCAACAAAAAATCTTCCATAGCCAAAGGTGGGACCCATACTTCAATATTAGAGTCTTACTGTGTTAGCACCTCTCATATGCTATTGAACAACCATTACATGTAGTAACTCTTTTCTTAAATATTGTAGGACTACATATATGCAATTGATGGTACACATGTCTTAGTTAGGATTCCTAGCGGTTGCAGGGTTTCTTTTCTTGCAAATGAAGCATACCACCACACAAAATGTCCTAGCAATAGTAGACTTTGACCTAAGGTTTACATATATGCTAGATGGGTGGGAGGGGTCAGCCCATGATGCCATTGAGAGAGATGATGCCCTAAGGATGTCTCAAGGTAATATTGATCTTAGCAGACTCCTAAACTAGTATGTCTTACCTAATTGTTAACTGGTTCCTCAGTATTATTGGTAGGTAAATTTTACTTAGTAGATGCTGGCTATGCAATTCGTCTTGGGTTTCTACCACAATATAGAGGTATAAGGTGCCACGTGAGGGAATATGGTACAAGAAACCCATATAACCCAAGAGAGCCATTCAACCTAAGGCATTCCTCTCAGAGGGTCACTATAGAGAGGACTTTTGGTGCATTGAAGAATAGATTTAAAATTTTGCACAATAAATCTTTCCATCCATATAAGACCCAAGTAAAGCTAGTCCTGACATGTTCCATTCTTCATAATTAGATACTTAGACATGATCATGATGCTCATGTACCTCCTGAGTCTGCTTGGGCAGCAAATTCTGTTGATGAGGCTGATCTTAGTGATATAGTGATGGACAATGCAGCATGAGCAGCTAAGAGGGATACTTGGGCTCAACAAATGTGAGATAACATGGGCTCTAGTCGTGTGTAATGTAACTAATTAATGAACGCTAAATAATTAAACTAAGTGTGATAGTGATGTTATGTTGTACCTAGACGTTTCAATTTATTTGTTGTTGAGACTATTAAACTATTGCAATGATATAATCCAATCTTATTGAGACCATAAAACTATTGCAATGATAAACTCTCTAATACTTGCTATGTTTGTTATTCATATTTGACTTGTTGAGGCCATGAATCTATTTCAATGATTATCCCCTCTTCTACATGTTGCTTCAATATCGTACTGAGACTAATTTAAGCTCGGATAATATTAGGATATCGCTGACTTTGCTCCTCAAGGGGTGGCCTATGGTGCCTGATGGTGACATGGGCATGGGGCTATTGTTGGCTAAGAAGGCAATAGTGGGCATGGGGCCAATGGTAGGCTCACTTGGACCAATGTGATGTCTGTTTTGCCTTGTGTTATTTTGTTGATCTTGTTGGGGAGGGGTGTTGGAAAATAGATAGGCTACGCTAGTGCAAAAACAAAAAAATTCTACCACATTTAAAAAAAAATCATACGAGTAGAGTATCATAGATCGTTACCACTAGACGGATAGCATAGCGGAACAAGAGTTGCCCCAGATTAGTCCAATATCATGTGCGTCGATGTAGAACAAGTAACCAAACTCGGTAGGGTGATCATCCCTCCCATGCGATCTTCTCTTCGAGTAGATGTAGACTATTGACTTCCTAATCGGGCATGTTCTGACTTTCAATCGGGTACGTTCCGCCTTTCACCTCAAAACAGAAGTTGAATCAAATGTTTCAAGCTCTTGTCAAGCCGATCAATGTCGCAATAGCAACAACGTCTCTGCGATATCCACACATCCTAAGGTGGATGGAAAGTGTGCTAATGTACTAGCACTGCACATACAACTAAGATTTTGAGAGACCGAGTAGAGAGATAAAGCTAGGATTTAGGTGATTGAACCGTTTGCCCTCACCCTACACCTCCCCTTATATAAAAACCCATTAATAGGCTTTATATTGAACTCTAATCCCTCATAGATCAAAATCCAATCAAACTACTAACCGATCCATTCCGTATAGGCAATCAGAGAATGCAGAGAATGCGTTCTAACCTATTAAGTGTGTGACATGTACCCAACACACAAGGCTGTCAGAGAATGCAGACGGGACATAATTACATAATATAATCATGGTACAGATCAAAGCCCCCAAAACCAGAACTAGATGCATCAGAAAGTCACAAGAGGGAAAACGAGTACACTAAGGATGTCCAACACTAGTGATGGATTCAGGGTCAGACAACTTCCAGAAGATCCTTTAGAAATCGAATCACCTAACAAACACTACGCTCTAGTCTATTACAAGTCTCTGAAAAGCATGCAAAGAACAATCATTGCAAGAAAGTTTCCAAAGGCCAACAATATCAATTTCCCGCACCGTTTTAGTTGTCTCCAGTGTTGCCATCTTCATTATCCCTTTTCCTCTTGTTTGGCAGAGAAGACCCTGCTTTGCTTCCATTTTCCAGCCTGCCTTCTACATCAGCATTAGGTTCGTTCTCCTCAGCTTCATCCTCTTCGTCTTCAGCCTGAAAATGGTAAAATTGAAATAAGTGACGCAAATATGTAAAAGTAGGTGAAATGTACAGTATACTATTGCACAATTTGGCTGCCCGAATTATTTGACCACAAAATCAAGTTTTGGTATGTAAACCAGATTGCCCAATTGAATTTGTTTTAGGCCACTCAAGAAGGATGCAGCAAAGTCCAAGAATGAACTAGATAGAAATGGTTTGCGACACGTTCTATGCAGGCCCATGAGGCCATGACAATTACAAGTTAGAAAGGTACAACAGGACCGTGCTAAAACTGTGCAAACTGAGCCCCATCAACACAGTTCAACACTACAACCTTCAAGGAACAGCAACAAGCATGATGATATTGGCAGCTACCCCCAATGGAAATAAAATCAAGGTAACAATAGAAGTAAGAGCAGTCCAAGAATTGTAAGTTCTTCATAACTAAACTCCAAATATGGAGTGTTGAAGCATTTATAAGAACAACGTACTAGGTGCTAAGACATAAAAAGAACAGTGCAGAACATGGATGATACTCAGTGCAACAGTAAGAAATGTAATCAAGGAGAACTATTGGCACGAACATAGCAAGCTCGGAAGCAAATCTTCCATGTAGAAGATCAAATAGGAAATAATTCCACATAATCGTATACTAGGCAGAAGCACCTCAAGCTATACTTTTAGCAATCATCTAATAATTGCACCTTCACCAAATGCAAGGATTTCAACCAATTTTCATAACCTTACACTAGAAGTGTTTCCTTGCACCAAAAAGCAACTAATATACAATGAATCCAGTTAAGTCCCAGGATTTTAGTTTTGCCCAATAGGAGCACCTATCATTTTGGAAACAACTATTGCTCGTTTCAAAGTGCAGGATTGAAGATTCTATAACAGTGAATAACAGAAAATGGGAGGAATAAAACATAGATTGTTGGACGGCAGAGACCTACCAAAGGAACCTCGTGCAAAAAAAATGGATCATATATTCATATGCATTACCAAGAACATTTAAACTGACAGCTGTACTTGTCGAAGGTATTGCTCAAACCAGGCGTTATGCATCCTCCGATAAACAAAGTTACACTAAGAGCCAACAATGTATCGATTAAGTGAAATCCAGAGACCGTAATGTCATTCGCCAATCAGAATCCCCACAACCTCATTAGCAAACGATCTATGGCCCATTTTTCATACTGCAACTTGTCGGCTATAACAGTTGAATTGCATTATATGAAAACACACTAACCAATGCCAACTGATTCTCAAATAAGGTAAGAATTAGAGCAAAATCCTTACCTCCTCGTCACCTTCTTCGTCTTCTTCATCCCCTTCCCCATCCTCGCCATCTTCTTCATCCCCTTCCTCTTCCTCCCTATCATCCTCTTCTCCTCCCTCTTCGCCCTCCTCTTCTCCTCCCTCTTCGCCCTCCTCTCCCTCCTCGTCGTCCTCCTCATCGTCCTCTTCGTCATCCGTCTCCAAACGCTCGTTACCCTCGGCGTCTGCGCCATCCAGATACTTCAAGCTCGAAATCAGCGCAAACACCTTCTCCCTGTAGCTTTTCACCTTGGTGACGGGGCACTGGTACAAGTCGAGCGTCTCGAGCCCGAGCTTGGCTAGCGGCGCGAGCTCGTCGACCTCGGCGAAGCGGTTGTTGCCCAGGTCGAGGTGGCGCAGCGTGGCGCCGCAGGCCTCCGCGACGGCGACGAGGGTGGCGGCGCCGGAGAGGCGGTTGTCCGGGAGCGAGAGACGGCGGAGCGCTGGGAGGCGGGGCAAGCCCGCGAGAGAGGAGAGGCGGGCGCCGGCGGCGGAGAGCTCCTCGAGGGAGGAGGCAAAGCGCTCAAGGAGGGCTGGCGAGGGGAGGCGGCCCGTGGAGGACTTGACGGCGCCGTCGAGGGCAAGGGACTTGGGCGCGGAGGAGGAGGAGGTGGCGTTCTTGGAGGCGGCGGCGATTGCGCGCTCCCACGCTGCGTCGTCCTCGCTGGCGGCGGCCATCGCTGCAGCGGCGGCGGCGGCGGGCGGAGTGGCAGGAGAGAACCCTAGCCAAACCCTGGCGCTGGAAGGTTCGGAAGGGGAGCACGGCGTCCGGAAATGTATGGGCAGCGAAGGGAGGTGATGTGTGAGGCGAACTGGTGGGACTCGTCTCTTGGGTTGGGCCTGGGCCTAAGTCCAGAGGAAGAGGCCGTTGAAGAAATGATACCTCTCGGATTGGTAAAAAAAATTAGAAAATTGTTATTTGTCTGTAAAAAAAGTGGAAAAATCTGTCGAAATTCGTACCTTATGATTTGTATGGAGATTTGTGCACGCTCTTCTTCTTCGGCAAGCTCTCATCATCCCCGGCGAGGTCTTCTTCTCCTGCGAGCTCCCATTAGGTTAAGGTTAGGGGTTTTCGAGGTTAGGGTTCGGGTTTTCGGGGGCTGTCGGCTTAGAGGGAGGCTGGGGGGGGGGCGATGGTGATAGTGGACAGGATAGTGAGGCGGTGATGGAGGATGTCCGGTGGGGAGAGTCGGCAGCGAGGGCGTCAAAACGAGAGGGGTTAGCGAGGGAGCGGGCGGCGGAGGCGGATCCGGCGGCGGGGAGCCGCCAGAGATGTGGCAGGGGGGTGGGGCGAGGGCGAGTTCACCGGCGGCTGGTGAGATCGAGCGGAGTCGCAGCGGGGAGTGCGGGGAGGAAGGGCGCTGAGAAGAGAGGTGTGGCAGAGGAGGAAGGGGCGGTGGAGGTGGGCGGGCCGGCACTCGAGATCAGAGGAGGGAGGGCGATGGTGCCACCAGTGCTTGGGAGTGGATGAGGTCTGGCTGGCGCTCAGGAGGAGGGAGGTGGGCGGAGTTGATGAGATCGGACCGGACGGAGTAGTTAAAGAAGTGAGAGATGTGGATCTGGACCGTTCGAGGCCCATCAGACAGCTCAAAATTTGACATGTTTGGCCCATCCAAATATGTCAATAGACAACTAGCTACTCCTAAAAAATTATAAAGTATATGAGAGAATTAATAGATAGATGTGAGAGATAGATGGTTGAGATAGACGTATATGCGTAAGGACATATGAAATTACATTTCTAAGGCTATTGCTGTGACAACAAGGAACGAGGCAAACAATTTCAGCTCGTGTCTTTTTTGTGTAAAACGTTCTTGGAGGGAGAAGCCAAGAGAAACGTATTGAACGTGTTACACCGCCGATGATCTAGAGCTCAACTAGCAGGATGAATAATCGGAACAGTTGGTGATAAAATTGGTGTCGATCAGTTGCTCGAGCTCAACATGCATGAAGCCAGATTATCCTCAGCAGTCAATGGCAAGGTTTTGTTATCGGTAAATAAAATTTATTAGGGTCACCGGTAAACATGATATATCAGATTTATCGGACTCAAATTCAAACAAATTCAAAAACATTTAAAAAATGACATGAATTTACTAAAATTATCCCTAATAAATTAATTACCACAAATTACATATAATAACATAGAAATGAGACAATATTATAAATCCATAGCATATTAGATAGATTCATTACACTAAACATAACAATATCATCCTAAATGCATAGTCTTTTGACATGATTGAGAAAAAAAAAACATAGTCCCAAATGTTACATGTTTAAACTTTGAAGCACATATCATCAACAAAGTGCCAAAATGAACAATTGTATTCCAAAATATCACCAACAAGACATTCACATAAGCACATCCACCAATAAAGAGTGTCACATCTTGTCTTTCCTTCGAGGCTTGCATCACTACAAATATTTACATGTAAAATATTCAAAATCTAATCACTAAATCAAATCACAATGCAAAGGACTAGAAGATTATCTTACATTTTAGATTTTGTAGATGCTCCTAAGGAAAGTTGGCTTCTTCTTCTTCCTAGTTGATCTTGGATGGATAGAGGTTGCTTTCTCATGCTTGCCACCTACATGTAAAATATAAGTATATATATGTACTTATATATCATATAAATTTGAATGTGATATGCAATTGAATTAAGTCACCAGAACCACCGGCTCCACCACCACGGGTTCTAACTCCATCACCAACAACATCACCATCACCTTTGCAACAAATTAGATTTTCAAGAAATAAAGATATATGATGTTGAAAGAATATATCGAATTTGATTGGAACTCACCATCATTATTAGAACTGTTGTTCCCTGACTCGGCATAAACCGGGCTACCATGTGAAGAATCTGATTCATAATCAAATGCAATACCTTCTTCCTCCAAATGCATCTTACTCTTACCACACTTTTGCCAAGAGAAAGGTTCCTCTTAAATGTAGCCAGTTCTTCTTCCTCTATTTCTAACTCATTCATGAAAAATCTACTAGGTGTGAGGGATTCAGGATCATTGTCATCATATTCATCGTGAGTAGGCGTAGACTCACTCATAAAGTTGTACAACCAATCCATGATAGGATTCCCTTCATCATATAGAGCAACATCAATCATGATGCTACATGGACCGGATTCCTTTTCTTGAAAGCTTTGCATGTCAACTTTAAATTGTTGGATGTGCAACTTCAAATTATAATGCACATCACCAACCTATGCAGCTTCTCATAACCTAACCAATTTCTCAGTTTAGTATGAACTAAAGCAAATGTGCTCCAGTTTCGCTCACATCCACTTCATGACATGCATTGTGAAACTATCCGTTTTGCAAGCTTTTGTAGTTCTTTTAATTGTCCTCTATATGAGTCCACCAATCGGCTACAATGAATTACAAAAAATAAACAAACTTGCAACTATAGTATCAAAAGTAGGAAAACTTGTAATGGCACCACAAAAGGTATAATATCTGTGCTCATACGACCACCAAGAGACGATTTTCTTTTGTTTGCCTCTTCCTTTGTCTTCTCAATACCATTTGCTTCAACAGTGCCTCCTTAACAATACGAGGTACATTATCACATGGCACCACTTGCCCTTGCAATCCACACAGATGCTGCCTTAGACGGGTAGCTCCACCACCTTTGTTGCTAACTGGACAATACTCGCACTTGAAGCCATTACCCCATGGTTCACCATGGCTCCATGTTTTCTCATTTGGTCCTTGTAGTACTATTTTATTCCTACAGAAAAATAAAAGTCAATGAAATGTTGTATTATATATAGAAATGAAAGGTACTTAGAAATACAAGTTAATGGAATGTTGCCAGTCATAGGACAAAGGTAAAGCTGATTTAATGCATGCAATATCACAACAACAGCTGGAATTGGTAACTTTAATAATTTATTCAAGTACATATACAAGGGCCACGACCGGGCATCTGTGACTGTGAACGTGCTGACAAGGCTGACAGCAACGACAACATCAATGAGATCATACGGTATAGGGACGCGAGATGGGTGACCCCTCCGGAAGCCTTGTGGAGGATATACGGCTTTGACCTGAGCAAGAACTCACCACCTGTGATCCAACTACAACTTCATCTCCCGAATATGCATATGGTTTCGTTTCAAGAGGGGCAAAATATTCAAGAAGTGCTCAATCGTGAAGATGCTGAGAAGTCAATGTTGACAGAGTGTTTTGAGGCGAACAGAGTACATGAGCATGCTCGAGGTATCTTGTATCGGGATTTTTCCGAGTGGTATACTTGGCAAAAAAGGCAAAAATAAAAAATTCTGGCAACGAAGGAGATGAGAAGGTGGACAGGTTGGTAGAATCGTGTCAGCTCATCTAGCCGAGGGGAAATGCTACTATCCGCGGGTTCTCCTAAATCACGTGACTGGCGCCACCTCCTTTGATGACCTAAGGATGGTTGATGGTGAGATCTTACCTATGTTTCGTGAAGCCGCAGAGAGAAGGGGCCTGATCGAGGTGGACAACACACTGAACGAGTGTCTTACGGAAGCTGAATTATTCTAGATGCTACTATCGCTCCGAAGGCTCTTTGCAACAATACTAGTCAAAAGTAAACTTTAATCGTTATTTTCTTTTTTAATATATTATCAATTTCTATAAAATCAACATCATATTAGAAGTAGTTCAAAATACAAATCTATTAAAATAAATTTTATATATTAAAGATACATATAATTTAACTAATTATTTATGGGTTTATATATATATATATATATATATATATATATATATATATATATATATATGTAGTGCTATTCTACACTCCACCCGACCCAGTCCACCAGCCCAACCTGCTCGCGCGCACTAGAGCTCGCCACGTGTCCCCACAGCCGAATCGCGCGCCCTCGCCCACGTGCCCGCACGCAGGTGTGTGCTACATGGCGTGCTAGCTATGCCTCATGCGAGCGCCCGCACGCCTGCCTACCCAGCGCGTCGAGCCACGTACCTGCCAGTAGGTATCAGTAGTTTTCGGTACTACTACAAACGGTTGAACACTACAGAATACTACTGATACTACTGGATTACTAAACTATTAAATACTATCGAGCACTACAAAGCTATTTTCCAGTATGCCCAGTAGTTTACTATTTAGAAGTTTCAAATTTATAGTACTGACACTACTCAACAAACTACTAATATTACTAAGAAATACTGAAAACTACTAATACTACTGATTAATTTTACTATGACTTGTTACTTAATATTAAACTACTGATGACTACTGACACTACTGAATAGTTTTTTATAAATTGAAACTACTGTACAACTACTGACATAACCACTAAACAAAACTACTGACAACTACTGAAGCATCTGAATTATAGTAAATTTTCACACTTTAAGCATCTAAACCATAGTAAATTTTCATCCCATAGTAAATTTAATTTCCAACACATAGTAAATTTTCAAGCATCCATCCCATAGCAAAATTAGTAAAGAATCATAATCATAGTAAATTCTTACATTGTACTTGAAAGCATCCAACCCACAGAAAAAATTACTAAAGAATTACTGAATGACAACAACCGAAATACTCCTAAAGAATTATTGGATGACTAGCTACTCGACAACTACTGAACGAACGGCACATGACGAGCAACACGTGGCGGGCGCGCATGCGTGGGGGCGAGCAAGCTGGGCGCTCGAGCCATCTGCCATAGTAACCAACAGGGGGAGCAAGTTGGCCTGCTGCTATAGTAACCGACAGGGGAGTGGGTTAGCCTACTAGTACAATATCCAACGGGGTGGGAGCGAAGCGGGTTGGGCTGGTTAGTTGGGTTCGGCTAGGTTGTTAATTGAGTTGGGTGTTATGTCATAGATATAAAATATTATACTACAATATAAATATAAAATAATGTTTGTATATATAAGTGCTATACTACACCTATATATTATTCTACACCATCGAGCCAAACTAACCAACTAGCTAACCAATACAACTGGCCCAACAAAGCAACCCACGCGCACCCCTGCCCACGTCACCATGTGTTGCATGACCTCGCACCTGCTACTCCCAGCGCCCTCGCCCCCCGCTCACCCCGCACATCGCGCACCGCCTGCTTGCCCGAGGCGTCATCGGTTCGCGCCACGTGCCCACGCTGCTTGCTCTGTGCCCGCATGGCATGTACTGTAGCAAGTGATGTGTGCAAGAGGATAAGCTTGCCGCAAGTGCTGGGGAGAGGATCAGATTTCAGCACTCATTAGTGGAGTGTTTCTCTGTACAACTAGTATTCAATTCCTAACCTGACCGGCCTTTTTGAAAGGACACTGCTGTTGTAGGATGCTACTGCCACACAACACAAGCGTCGTCAATGTCTCTCAACAATCCTAACTGTTGTTATTATAAGCTATTCTACTGAACAACTATTGATATAGCCCGGTTGTATTATTTTTTCATTTCCCTTTTTCCAGTACTTTATGCTGGTAGTTTCAGTTTATGTTTAGTAGTTTGTTTAGCAGTTATCAATATTTCATTTAGTAGTATTAATAGTTATCAATAGAAAAATTGTTCAGTAGTTTTAAGTTATAGTAAATTTATTCAGTAGTTTATGTCAGTAGTGTTAGTAGTAGTCAGTAGTATCAATAATTTTTATTCGGTAGTTTGTTCAATAGTGTCATAAGTTATCAGTAGTTATAAGTTATAATAAATTTTTTTATACTGTCAGTAGTCATCAGTATTTATTGCTATGATTCAGTAATGTTAATCTAAGAGAAGGTAAAGACTCTGGAGGAGCAAAGCACTAGTATTATGCCGTTCATTGTCAGTAGGGACTAATAGTATCAATAATTATCCAGTAATATCAGTAGTGTTAATAATTATTGATCAGTAAGTTTGTTAAGTAGTGTCGTAGTATTAATGTGAGAACAATGTTATTCTAACTGTAAAACATGCATGTTCACATGTGTTCATACCCATACATAGGTTGTAATAGAGACCCAAGAGTCAGGCATCTGTTATACACGCATGCATGTGTAACATTTCTCTTTTGCAAAATGACGGCCCATACATGCATGCGAGTTTCTGTTTCTTTTTGTGTGTACGTGCGTGTGTTTCTGTCGACTGCTGATTAATCAGCTAATTAAGCTGTGATATCAGATCTCATATCGGACGTAATTAACCAACATGCATGCACTCAAAGTAAACTTGTACAGGCCTAATTTGGCCAACAGAAAATCCAGACAGATGCAAGTTCAATCAAATTACTAGAGCCAGCGCCGTACGTGCGAGAGAGAGAGAGGGGGGCGACGCGACATGGTCGAGACAGAGACTCCAAGAGAGGCACAAGCCGACCAGGAACAGCTCGCACGGGGTTCAGCGTGCGTGCGTCCAATTATGCGTGCAGAAAAGAAAAGTCCATGCATGCATGGACCTGTAAATGCCGTAAACATGAGCAACTTGAGGCACCGTGCATGACGCGTCACACGAGTGGCTAGCTAGCTATTCCAAACGAGGCAGGTGAACTCGATGTGCAGCAAGTTAATAGCTACAGTGCAATAGTGCAATGGGTTTATAATTCAGAAACGGTATCTTTCGAGAAAAGAGATTCAGAAATCGTGCGTCTAGTGATTGCCTGCGGACGATTCAGGCTTAGCATGTACGTACTTACGTGCGGTGCCAGTCACCCGGCCACCTGCGCCGACGGCATTCTGCATGCGCTACGTCCGTGCGGGATGATGGGACCGAGTCTGACGGTGCTGTTGGTTCCCTCCTGCAGCTGCAGCTGCAAAGCAGGAGCAGGGGCCGACTCCGCTTCAGGCTTAAGAATAGCATCGATATGATCGCGCCCATGATCGCCTGATTCCTCGTCCTCTCTCGTGAGCGCGTGTCGGCAGCTGCTTGTTCCATCGATCGAAACAGTTTCCTTCTCAGAGGCGAAACGTCCATCGCAGCATCTGACGGTGCACTACTCAATCTGCAGTGCTAAACATTGAGTTTCAACATGTAATTAGAAGACAACTGAAGCAACAATATGCAAGGTTTCTAATCTTGTTTTTTCATTCTTTCTTGTTGATCAAATGAAAGATCCAACAGCTTGAGAAAAGCTAAGACGTATCCTCACATATCCACACCACTAAACCGTCGGTATCATCCTATCAAGAAAAAAAACAGAGGGCAAAAAAGAAAGCAGAAAAAGAAAACCAACTCTAATACTATTGCTTTCACAGCCATCACGATAAGTTGACGCGGACGCTGCCATTCTTGGCGCACCCGCACGCTGGGCACGCCCGCGCCGCGGCCGCGCACGGCGCGCACGCGCACAGGTGCCGGCACGGCAGGAGCAGCACCTCGGCCGCGCCCTCTCCGCACACCTTGCACCTCGCGCGGCCCGTCGTCCCACCCGCCTCCTCCTCGCCGGCTCCCGTGCCTCCGGCCACGTCGTTGTCCCCGCAGAAGCACGACTCGGCGTCGTCGGCGCCGGCTCCGACGCCGCGGCGCGCCTGGGCGTCGAGCGCCTGCTGCAGCTGGCAACGGACCGCGTTGGCCGCGGCCTCGTTGGACTGCGCGAGGTCGCGCCACACCTGCGCTTCCACGTACAGGCTCTTGACCTGCTCTTCAAGGGCCCAGTTGAGCCTCCCGATCCGCTCGAGCTCCTCGTGCTTGGCGCGCAGCAGCTTCGCCGCTGCGGCCTCCACGGCGGCCACAACCTGCCTCGCCTGCCACCGCCTCTGCTCCGTCAGCTCCGCCCACATCTTCGCCGTCTGCAGAAGCGCATCGCGTACAATACAAGGAACCGTATCAGCCTCAGTTTCATCGATCATAGATAACTCAAACGCAGGCATCGATCGAGCCCGGCAGGAAACACGTCGGTCATGGCACTTACGTGGTGGAGCACGAGGCGGTCAACGTCGACCAACTGCTGTTGGAAGTGCGCCGCCACATCGGCCGAGCCGAGCCCGAGAACCGGCAGCTCCCCGCCGTGCTCGGCGCGCCTCCGCTTCCTGGGCGCCACTTCCTGTGCACCTCCGAACGTGACGCCGCTCTCCGCCGCGTCCGCCGCGCACAGGTGCCCGTACTGCCCCATCAGCGGCGGCGGCGCCGGAGCGACCAGGCCCATGCACGAGTGCTGGTACCCCTGCTGGCTCGGCACCCCCACCGCGATCTCCCTGCCGTAACAAGCATGCCGCCCCGTCGCAGGCGCCGTGCTCGCCCAACCCGCGTGGGTTGTTAGTTTCTGTCCACCTGTTCCTGTGTGGAGTAGGTGGTGCGCTTCGACGGCCATGACAATCGATCGAACACGGTGTGCAGACGTCTGCTTCTCCTCAACCTGCAGGCCTCGTGTCCTCGCCTTAAATAGGGAGCCGAGCAGTAGTCGTCCACGTACGAAGCAAGCCGAGGGCCCGACGCCCAAGGTGATGGATGCGTCGTTGGAGATGGCGATGTGGGTGGAGGTGAGGACACAGCAGCTAGCCTCGGAAGCAGGGAGGGGGAGAGGCTAGGCAACAAAGGAGGAGGAACGAAGGGCGCGTATTTATGGGGCTCGGTTGGCCGTGAGTGATCACGAAGAAAACCAACAAAAGGCAAATAATATAATCCAGCGCCTTATAATTCCAGGAGATTTTACTCCTTACTTCCTCGTGAAACCTTTTGATTTTCTCTGGGGTAGAAACCAAGATTTCGTCCACGATTTCGGTTGGTTTTCTAGCGAACGCCGTGCGGTGGCACCAAATCAGCCCGCGTGGTTACGGCAGGTTCGATCGACACGAATCTTGGGGCCCCGAGATAGGAAAAGGTTAAGCGTTCTCGGCCTGGAAAAAGCTCAGGAGATCCCAGAAATTAGAGTTCATAATGGAGGGCGATTAAGGCAAAAAAGAAAGATCTGGCGCCGTACATGCACGGCACAAATATAATCAACGCGCGAGCCTTATATATAGTATAGGACTGTAACTGAGTAAACGTTTTGGGCTACCTAGCTGTGCACGGTTAGGAGGGACGTGGAAAATCAGCAAGTAATTAAAAAGGCAGAGGAGGTGTAACGCTCAAAATAAGGCAAACTAAGATTTGAATCGGTGAGAACAACCCGTGCAAATTTTAATCGATCTCCACGTTTGGTGCAACAACTTTGATTAACGGGAGGTGCAGAGGATCAAATGGCAGGAAAAACGGGCGCCAAAAGATGGAGAATGGCAACACCACGGCCGGTCTAATGGTCTATACCGACCACATATCTATCTCTTCGTTGGGAATTGGAATCTGGAAAACAAACCATACTGACTGAGTACCATGTTCTTTGGAAACAGGGACCATATGAATTTGGGAAAGCTAAACGTTAGCATGGCCCATTTCGATCTCCTACCTGTTCTTTTTTTCTGAAAAGAAAGAAGCTTTTCTTTTTCTTTTCTGCAGGACAGCAATGCATGCGTGAGACCGGGCAGTAGCATGAAATGTAACTCCGTAAGGTAGTGTATACTACCTTCTACTTTAACTGTCTATCTCTCAATTTTCTTATCTACTCTATATTTTTTATCTAAACTTCTAGTATGAATCTTAAAACATATTGCGTACTAATCCTTCTGAGCAGTAGCGAACAAATCCTTCTGTCAAGGCGTGCACTTCTGGAAACGGAAACAGAGCAGCTGACGCAGGGACACAAGCACACAACAGAACAGCTTTCGAGAGAGAAGAGGAAACAAACAATTCTTTTTTTAAACAGCGCGCAGCGAGCAGGGAAGAGGCGGGATAATAATGATCCGGCCGGCGAGCCGTGTGCGCTGCGCACATACGTGTCGCGCGCCGCTCGCGCAGCCCCACGTGCACGCGATGATCGCTCGCTCGCGCTCACCCCGGCGATCGGAACGCAAAGCGGTTCCTCTGAGTAACCGTGTAGGGATGAGAGCGCTACGAAAACGTTCCGAAAAAGTCTAAACTGTTTTCGTTCTATATTTTCGCTTGGTAATAAAGCTGATAATAATAATACTAAAAACGAATATAACATTTATAATATGAGAAAATCAAAAATAATGTTATCGAAATAGAAACATACATGTATAGATCGAGAATCGATAATTTAAACCCGAAACATCGAATCGTAGCTCTAAACTAGCCTGTGTATCGCATCATCACTGGTCGCCAGCTGCTCCTTGTTGAGCCGGAGCGGTACGAGTATCCCGACGACTAGACACATTATGCTTGCGCAACAACGTTGAGCGCCACGATGACGGCAATCCCAGGCAGCTGCATGCCCACCTGCCAGAGCCCGTGGAGCCTGTCAGCACGCTGTGTGTGTGGAGCACGATGAGTGTGTCATCGACATTCTTCATGAAGCACACCGCTTATGCTACAGGGTCGATCGTTAATCATCAGCTTGATTGCTTGAGCGAATAAACAACAAGGCATGAGAGGCTGGGAGGGTGGAAACTTGGGGTTAGGAGGCGGGTTGTGTGTTAGGCTGTGGGCTATTCCCATGTTGAGGTGGACCACGAGAAAGAGACTCAAGAATTTCCAACATAATTCCCAGTTCAAAACGGAAAAACTAAAAATAATTGATAATGGTCTAAATCATTTTTGTTATTATTTTCGTAGAATTTCTTGTTTCTATTTTTGTTTTTTATATATTGCTTCTGGCTGGTATGGTCAGAAAAATTCAAAAAATCATCTCAGAATATCGAGATTTACAGTTTCCGTTTTCATCCCTAATAACATGACCATTGACGCGGGAGCCCAACTCTCCATCACAATGTAGTTATGTCAAGAATTAGAACATCTTCAACCACATTCTCTTCATTTCATTCCCTTTCAGATTCCCTTCCCTGTTTTCATTTCATTTATTTTCTTTAATCTTCAATAGCTTCCATTTTAAGGGATTCGTGAAGGAGAAAAAAAGAGAATCCCGTCCTGAAGTGAATGGTTTTGAGATCCCTTCGTAAAGGAACCATAAAAAGAAACCGTTAAAACACTGAAAAAAATAAAAAAAATTTATAAAGAGATTTTAAATCCTCACTAAAAACAGTTAGAGATATCTTACTTTCGATCGGAACAGATTGCCTCCCCTGTCCCAGGTGCCTGGTGGGGCCACGGGGTGGGGCCGCGGCAGGGATCTGTCTGGTGGGGGCACATGGTAGTTCGAGCATTTTTTATCTTATCTTTTCTTTTTCTTGGCGTTAAAGGGCTTGCGCATCTTTTCTTGTCACGTATTGCTGGTGGACATGGTCAAAAACGGAAAAAGATGAGTACGTGCAGGATGACGATTCCTGTTTTGTAAGTCCAGTTGTAGCTGGAATCATATCTCTTGGGAAGGTGGTGTAAAAAAACGTAAAGGCTTGTTTCTGACCTTGTGAATGCTGTTCAGGCGGCATGTATGCTCTATTTGTCGTTCCTTTTGTATTCATTGTTTCGTGATTTGTTCTTGTTACACGAATCAGGATCCATATGTTATGGTCTGTTTTCTAGAGATATAAGCGAGATGGGTGACGAGTGGTTTTGGAAGAGACTATTCAAACATTAGGAGACGTGTCCGTTTATTTCGTCGCTCTCCTCTCTCTTTAGGTTTATCTCTCTGTCTCTCTCTTACTCGCGGGCGATTTCCACTTCCCCCTCAAATCGATTTATTAGAGTTCATTTTTGGTGTTTGATCTAGTGAGAGAAGTTGAAATCGGAAGAAGGGGAAGGGCACACAGAAAGGTGAGATCGATTTCTAGTCGGTTTTGTGCCCTTCACTCGAAATCGGATTTGAGATTTTTTGAGGATTTTGAGTGTTTGTGCCTTTGATTTCAATGGATTGGAAGCGGGGGATCTTCGCGCACAAAGTCAACTTGGTTCATTTCGTCACCCTCTATCAGGTTCGTCTACCTGTTTCTCTCTCTAGATCTCTCTCTCACTCCTGGGTGATTTTGCTTCCCTCCTCCAAATCAATTTAATAGGGTCTATTTTTCAGTGTTTGATATAGTGGGAGAAGTCAAAAACGGAAGCAGGGGAAGGGCACACAGGAAGGTGAAACCGCACATTGTGATTCTAGTCGATTTCATACTCCTCACTCAAAATCGGATGTGGGATTTTTTTTTAAGGATTTTGAGTGTTTGTGCTTTTGATTTTCAGCAAAGTGGAAGCAGGTGCATCTTCATACACAAAGGCGAGTCGGTTCATTTCGCATCCCACCTCTATCAGGTTTCTCTATCTCTCTAGCTCTTTGTTTTGGCTCGCATGCGATTTTATCCCCAAATCGATTTTCAGTATATTTAGTTGGAGTTCCAGTTGGAAGCTGAAATTGGAGCGATGTACCTCATGCTGATAGATGCGGGTTTTCGATTTAGCTCTGACGGCAGACATACCTTGCACCCATCGACCATATTGAGCAAGCTTCGTGTTCATCGAGCGATTGATTGAGGTATGTAACATGCCTATCATGGCTAGTTTTGTTATTTGTTCTTGCTTATTTTCATTTTATGCCTCTTTTCGGTTATTGGTTTTGTTCTAGATGTCATGTAAGTTTGTGAAGAGAATCAATAGAGTAATTAGGAGATGATGTAAACAGTAGTATTGCTGCAACTATCAAAAAAGGTTTCCATGCCAGTTTATTCTTTGGCAAAAAAAATTCTAACCAACTATGAGGCATTGAACATTTGACATATGAAGTATGTGTGTTTTGGGTATTGGACCTATCTTTTTTTTGCTAGATTTGTTTTTGTTGGGATGAACATGTAGTATCAGAAATAGGGGTAATAAAGTTGATAGCAAGCTGGTTTTGATATGGATTAAATGGTTTGAATTGTAAATCTGAATGTTGATTGGTTAGGATAGTTAATTTGAGGCACACAATCCACATGATTCAAGTTTAGCACTTGTTTTCTCTTTGGTTGTTGGATTTTTTTTATTTCTGCTTGGGCTGCTAGATATTGATAGCTTTATCTACTTAGATATTGATAGCATACAACTAGTCACAAGCTTATACGTTGCCGTTATTTATTAGGAAATGATAAGGATAAATGGAAAGAAAAAGGATGTTCTATTACTCTATAGGGATCCATATGATCATTGTTTTACATGTGATAAGCTGATAGCAAGTCGTCTAATTTCTAGGAAGAAAATGCTTGATATTAAAACAGAACTTGCCTCAATCATAATAAAATATTGCTTAAGCATTGCATTTATACAGAAAATTGCTTCTTCCAATAATAAAAGAATTGCTTATGATGAGTAAAAAATGCTTGTAAAAAAATGCTTATAAATATATTAAAATGCATAATGATTTGTAACAATTGCCTTCAGATTCCATAAAACTTGCTTTATCATATTTTCAAAAAAAAAAAAAATTGAACCTCATTGACATCAACATGGCACGTGACTGTAATGAAAAAACCCAATATAGTACATATCTCTATGCATGATTTGCTAAGAAGAAAATAGTGTCAAAATGAAATTAAGAATTAGTTGTACGTACCCTATTCTTCGGCTTCCAAGACGATTGCTGCATGATGTAGATGTAACATCATTTTTATTATTTGATATGTCATTACCTAAAAAATAAAAAAGGACAAATTGTAAAACATAAGCAACACATTATTAATGCATTAAATATATATACAAATCCGCAAAGCAAGAAGCATATGACAAAAAAGAGTAAATTCCTTATTCACCACTGAAAATTTTATGGAACCACATGTCATTGACACATCAGTGATAAATAAAAAATAGTAAAATTTTCAGTGGCAAAAATAAGGAATTGCCCCAAAATAAAAGCATGCAAAAAAGACTATTCAGTTGTGTATATATCATGCATATGGAGTCATGTGTTTATTTAGCAGGATGTAGTAAAAGTACAAAACAAATAAGAACATATGCAACTCATTTAGCAGGAACCAGAATTGTGTCTTAGCAGTTTTGAATATTTTTATTTAGCAGCATGTCGTAAAACTAGAATTGTGCACTTGCTTGAACTTGCTTTTAATGATCACCAAAAATGCTTATAGTATATTACATATTACTTTTAGAAATGTTCAAAATGCTTTCTTTGTGTGCATGTCTTCCATGATGAAACCAGATATAGCATGTTCTTCTACCACATATAATTAGATTGGTGCATGGGCATCTAATGTAAATTATTTGGATTTACTTACGGTGTCTGAGCTGAAGCTTTCCTTAGAGGATATTCACCTTGCGATCCAAGCATTTTTTTTATGGGTGCAAATGGTGGTGAGTACAGTGGTGGTTCTGCAGAAGGCCAGGATTTAGAAGAAATTTTCTCATCACCTCAAGAGCCTTATGTTGGCCTCACATTTGATACTAAAGAATGTTCTACAAGTTTTTACCATGACTATGCTAAACCAAATATGCTTGTGATAATCTAGGAAGTTGCTTTTTATGACATGAAAATACTCACATATTTGCATATACTGATTTCAGTACTATATGAGAGTTACTTTTTATATAAACCAAATATACTTATCATAATTCTAGAAGTGTGGTAAGCTATGTACCTATTTAAAGTTGAGCTTCCCCCCTCAAGTTCCTAACATCAATGTTTTTATGTGTGAGCCATTTGTAAAACATCCATAAAAGAGGCCATGCATTTCTAAATTTTTGTCTACTAAATATTTGGTTGCAATATAACAAGATACAACAATATTCAATTGCAATTATTCACATGATCATTGTTTTACACGTGATAAGTTGATACCAAGTCATCTAATCTCTAGGGAGAAAATACTTGACATTAAAACAGAACTTGCCTCAATCATAATAAAATATTGCTTAAGCATTGCATTAATGATTTGTAGATTAAATGGTCTGAATTTTAAATCTGAATTTTTATTGGTTAGGATAGTTAATTTGAGGCACACAATCCACATGATCCAAGTTTAGCACTTGTTTTCTCTTTGGTTGCTAGAATTTTTTTGATTTCTTCTTGGCCTACTAGATATTGATAGCTTCATCCATTAGATATTGATAGCTTGTAGTCAGTCACAAGCTTATGTGTTACCATTGTTTATTAGTAAATGGCAAGGATAAATGGGAAGAAAAAATATGTTCCATCTTCTTTGCATAGAAATCATGTTGGGAAGCACAATTATGGGTATGTACAACTAACTTTTTTATTCTGTTTTATGATATTCCCCCTTTTTAGGATTTATGTAAATATGATAAGCAAGTTTTATCAAATGTAAAAGTAACTGGTTCAAAACCATGATACAATTTTTCTTCCCTAATGCTTGTTACCCAAAATATAGCATCACTAACCCATCTAACTATCTAAGGAAATATGTGTATGCCCTGTGCATTTGTGCATATGCAGTATAGATGCAGTAAGGATAGAGCACCTTTTTCTTCTGCTTCAGATCACTCATTTGTGCATGCTTGTTATCCACAACATAGGCCAGGTGATTTGTAGCTGCTATATTCTTTTTTTGGTGAACTGTAGAGATGAAGCTAGTAAAAGTAGTTATGAACAGTGTTCAGGGTGTTTTTTTTTCTGAAAATATGAAAAAACAAGTTCTATGAAATTTGGAAAGAATTCTTCCATAATCATTATGCAGTTTTTATTCATCCAATATGCAACTTTTTAACTTACAAAGTACTGATGCATGCACACTAATTATGTAGTTTTTTTTTACTCATATGGTTTATGTATGCACATAGATTATGCACTTTAGCACATTTTATGAAGTCAAAAGGGCATTCCACAAACATATAGAACATCTGGATCATTTTCAAATGGTTCAATCTATGTTGCCTCTATTTTTTACATTTAATTATTAAGTATAAGCAGTATGTTACCAAGCTGTGTTGCTAATCATTTTGAGAAACAATATAGGTATTGTTCCCTGTCCTTGAAACATGGACACCAAAAGGGCTAGATGAAAAAGTTGGGCACTACTTCCTTTTGATTTTGAACTTGCAGGCAAAGCGTTTGAGGTGCTTGACTCCATGAGATCTCTAAATGATGAAAAGCTAGTAAATTATTGTGCTACCCTTGTACAATGAATCAAGGAGTGTTGAAGAATATTCTGCCTAGACACAAAGAATAAAATATACTCCTATGAACTGATAGACATTTAAGTACCTTTGCAGAACCAGTAAGTAAGTCTATACTATCACTTATATTTTCATCTTTTTATTCTACTCTTGTTTGTTCAAATTGCAAATTCATGTGCTTTTTTTTTTCAAACAAGATTGTGAATTTCACATGCTTATGCATTGTGAACATTGGGATGGTCGAATCCTACCTACATTCAAGGAAGAACATATGCCAAACATTCGTAAGTTGCCGACATATAAATGGCTCAACCACCCCGAAAATATGTGAATTGGAAGCTAAAGCTAAAAATACAATAGGTACCATCTACAATATCTCAGTTTATACTTTATACTATTGTTGAATTTTTATTCCATTCAATTCGGCGTGCAAGCATTATTATGAGTTGCATAAGCATATATGCAAAGAACAAGAAGCACATTTTCTATTGTTTAGTATATGTTTGTTGCATTTTTGTTTGCTAGTTAATGATCTTGGATGTTCTGAAATATGTAAGAGAAGCATATTTTAAAAAATCAGAAGCAAAATGTCAGTATGCAGAAGAACATGATCTGACATTCAAAATCGTATGTAGAAGCATTTTGCTTTGCTACAATATCTCAGTTGATACTTTTATACTGTTGTTGAATTTTTATTTCATTCAATTCGACGTGCAAGTAATTTTATGATTTGCATAAGCATATATACAATGAACAAGAAGCAAATTTTCTATTGTCTTGTATATATTGTTGCATTTTCGCTTGCTGATTAATGATGAAGATCTTGGATGCTCTGCCATATGTAAGAGAATCATACTTTCAAAAGGTAGAAGCAAAATGTATCAGTATGTACAAGCATATTTTTAAAAACAGAGAAGCAACCTGACATTCAAAATCTTTAAGTAAACTGCATCAAACACTTAGTTTAGTAAATCACCTCATTGTTCATTACATAAATAAATTAAATTAATATTATGGTGTTTATATCTCTACATAACTGATATGTGAATAGCTACATTTCTGCATTTGGAACTTTTTTCTATTTTATTCGGACACTTGGGAGCTGTGTGCTTATTACGATGGCAAATACTGCATTGATTATATTAGATAGCTTTTTTGACTTTTTTCACCCTTTGACAATTAATCTTGGAGGATTCTTTATTTTTCTTGAAGTACTAGGAAAATTAGAAGCATCCTGTAGATTTGTGCCACTAGTCCAAAGTCTAGTAGGACTACACATAGTAGATGTAGGTGCAGCAACTAAAGTTGCAGTAGTTAAAGCTACAACAACTGCAATAATATGTTCATTTGTAGCATCAGGAGTGATGGGATTATTGAGAGCACCAGCAACAGTATTAGCTGATGTCTCATTCCATTGTGTCCTTTTCTTCTTCTTTTTTAGATCTTCAAGTTCAGATTGCATCATTCCAATGTGCTTTGTAACAATTTCATAAGCATCTTCTGAAACCAAACCCTCATGAGCGAACTTTGTGAGCGTGGAGGTAAGATTGCTGAATCTTATTGTCTTTTGGTTATGTAAAGGCATACCACTAGTCCCAATGTCAGCTTGAAGATGTGCATTAACATTTGTGCCAATAGGCATTTCCTGCTCCTTCCACCTTTCCAATATGTATCGATCATGCACCTTCTTGATACCAAATCCGATCATAACCTTGATGATGTGACAACAGATTATGCATCCCTATCAAACTTGCTGCACTCCCAGTAGTAGCTTTCTTCTTCTTCAATTGTTGTCACATCATATAACATAGTGCCATAGCCATCAACAAACTCGTCATTCAGCACAAGCCTAAACTGGTAGTCACCTATAGGATGCACAAAATACTCTTCGATCTTTTCAAATTCTTTCGAGAATTTGTAGAATATGTTCTTTGTGTACACGGTTGAGACATGCTTCTCAGTAGGGTTCTTCGACCATGTGTTTCGAGTCTTATCATTGGTTCTGAAGTCTTGCCCATCTTGGGCAACAAGGTACTTATCTTGAATCTTTTGGTATTGCTTGACAATCTAGTATTCATAAGTTTGGGCTGACATATAACTTCAACACTACGTTAAAATCCTCACTTCTTTGAGTGGATTGGAGGAAGAAGCAATGCATATAGTACGCTGGCACAAAACTCTGTCACATGCTATACAAATGCCCAAAACGCTTGTTGCCCTCCAAGCCATGCTTTTGAATCGTAGCATGCCACTTTTTCTCGAATTCTTCTAGTGTCACACTGTAGTTTATACAGTCCTTGAAGTCATTCTCCAAATGTTTATCTTCCTTAAGTAACAGGCCTACAATTCAAGATGCTTTATTCATTATGTGCCATTGGCAATTCCTATAATTTGCAAGTGGGAACACATATTCAATTGCACTTCTCATAGCACCATAAACTTGATCAGTAATAATATTTAACAGAGCTTTCCCTTTCATTGCTTCCAAGAATGTTCCAAAAAGCCAGACAAAGCTTGTTGTCTTTTCATCTCTTAGGAACGCACAACCTAGCTAGAACGACTGACCATGTCTATTTATTCCAATGAAGGGTGCAAAGGGCATATCATACATGTTTGTTATATTTGTTGTATCAAAAGATAGACAGTTATGATATGTTTCATACGTCTTCCTTACTACACCATCTATCCAGAATAGGTTCTAAAGCCTGTAATCATCATCCAACTTAAACATGTAAAAAAATCTGGGTCATGTTGGTTCAATTCTTCAAAATATTCCAGCATTTCTTGCATATCTTTATACTTCTCACTTCTACGGAATGTTGAGCAGAAGTTGTGAAGTTGTGCACATCTTTATCTTCATATGGTACTAGTTGCCTAGATCCATAGAATTCAGACACTAGCTGCATAACACGCCCAGTTTTTAAGGTGCAACCATGCAACAAAGAGATAAAGGCTCTCTCTTCTTTAGGAATTTCTTTATGTGACCTAAGGAATTTTGTCAGTGAAGGCTTGGTAATGAGTTCATGATTGTGCTCATATATGAAATAAATCGCATGCCACCTAGCACCAATAAGCTTCATAACCATTCTTGCTTTGCATTGCGTACACTTTATTTTTTTTCCCTCTTCCTTTTGCTACCAGCACTCTTTTTGTTATGCTTCCTATCTTCTTCTCCTTCTCCTAACATACCATCACCATCCTCTTGATCATAATTAGAATCATCATCAAAATTATATATGAGCTCATCAATTTGCTCTTCATATTTACTTTTCTTCCCTTTACCTTCTTTGTTGCAAACAAACTATACCTTTTCTACCTCTTTGGTAAAAGTTGATTTGCGTGATGTGTTTGTCCTGATTGAGAAGCTAATTTTTTTTAGCATATGAATTGTAGTACTCTTTTGCTTCTAATAGAGTGTTGAATGTCATTTCATTGTTTGACCCTTGAGGTGTAGACCACACTTCTTCCTCAATAGCTTTTGAAAAAAGACGTTATATACCAGTTTGACCACTAGCCAATTCTATGTTATGAACAACTTGTTGAATTTCTTCTAAGTATGTCTCTTCAAGTGAGAACCTAACCTCTGAAACACTAGGAGCATCTCGCTGCTCAACACGATCCATCTGAATGCAAAATTTAATAGTATCTAGAAGCATATTTTTAAAAGGTACATGCAAAATGTAATAGTATGTAGAAGCATTTGTTGCATAAGCATATATGCAATGAGTTGAATAAGCATATATGCAATGAACAAGAAGCAAAATTTGTGTTACATAAATATATTTTCAAAATGTTTTTATTATCCACCTGAGTTGCATAAGAATATATTCAATGAACAAGAAGCAAAATTTGTGTTGTATAAGTATATTTTCTCCTTTGTAGAAGCATACCTTTAGGTGACATTCTAATCTCTGAAACGGTAGGAGCATTTAGCTGCTCAACAGGATCCATCTGAGTGCAAAAGGTTGGATTATTTGTAGTCGTATCTATGTTAGTTCCAAAAATGAAATCAAATCAACATCAGAGGGTAGTTTATCTAGATCCATCTTGTATCGCTTTTTTTTGTTCCTGCATGGACATGAAACAAAAAACCAGAATATGACATATGTACAACATTATCACACTCACATGTTCAACTTATTAAATGTGGAGTATAGGTTATTTCTTTCATATGCTCATCTATCCCCTACTGGCTACTACCCTAGAGGAAGTAAAATGGACCAACAATCAACTCCAAGACTTGGAACTTTTCTGTTGCTGCTTGCATTCACTGTCAAGCAAATCTGGTGATCGAGTTAGGCTACTTAAGTGGTTCAAATAAGCATAGTTTTTGAACTAATAAGCATGTCTGCCAAGTAAATAGGTAGATTGCAAAGTTACTTGCTCACACACGCTTCTTTTTCTTTGTTTGCAATGTAGGTACTCAAATAGTCACTGCAATGCTTGTTGTATATGCATTCTGGAAGTGAAGAATCTACTCATTTGGGATCAAGCAAAATGTTCAGATTTTCAGTGACATGGATGCGTAATCTTTTTTGACCCTGTCTGGTTCTGTTTGCTTTTTTTTTAGTTCAAACTATATTACACGATCTGTGCATTTGATTTCTCATGTAGTTCAAACTATAGTGCTATGTACAACAGAGGTTAGGTATATGAGTATTTGCAGATATATGGTAAGAAATATGCGAGGCAACCTTTTGAACTTGTGTCCAAATTTATATGTTGTGGAAACTTGCATGTTAATCTATCATGCATATAAATTGGGACAATTTGCCTTAGTAACGAGATGAAAAATAGATCTATAGTATTAATATGTTGTGTTGTTAGGGAAGTATATTTTAATGTTGATATATGATGCATAGCACTAGGGGATCAAAACTAGCAACATCTTGCTATATCCAAATTGGTACATCTGTGCTTATATAGGCAATTTTTCTCTCTTTTGAGAGATGCATTTTTTTTTTAGAAAATTTATGTTCGGATCTAAAGTTTATGAACATTAAGAGCTCTTTCTTCTGGGCAAAAAAGCAAATCAGATGGGCAAAAAGATGGGCAAATGCATACATGTTTTTTTTCCCAGTGAAGAATTTTTGCTTCTTCCTTTGTGCGACAATGGTGATTTGGAAACCAGAGTTGACTCCGCATCTTGCAACAGGAGGTGGCGTGCGGGGTTGGGAGACGTTATGTCTAGGACCTGAGCGCAAGCACGTCAAGGTTGGGAGTTCGCGCGAGGGTGTGATCGTGCTCCAGCGCATAGGGCTACTACTCTAGGTACATGGCATGATTAGGAAGGCTCCTAATCAGGCTTTGTTTTCTAATGACGGGTGTGCAGACGAACGTGCGTTTGGACGCACGTGCAGGTGTTAGCCGCCTCCTAAAAAAATATTTTGGCAAGGTGTTTGATGGTTATGGAAATGATTGTATTTTTTGAGGAATCAGTGGCAGTATTTTTATCATTGATTTGAACTAAAAAAAAATATTGATATGACCTCTTATGAGTTTTTCAATCCAAGAGTTTAAGCTTTATTAATCAGCAAGATAATAATTATGCTGGATACACGTTACAAGAAAAGGCGCTGGCACATGATTTAGCAAGGTATACCCCGGTAAAGAAGGTGACGTTTTGTTTAATTGTTACATGTGTTGCTTTACAAATATTAAATAAAAGGATTTGCACTAGGGCAGGTAAGACGAGTGCCCTGTGCTCCCCTCTAGTTTGCCAAAGATCAACCACATCTGTCGGAGGATTAACTCCAGTCGCAGGGATCCCGAGAGACCCCTTTTTAGAGATTCGGCCGGGGGATGATCCTGAGTATGTTCGTCGGGGAAATAAATAGGAATGAATGCAACTGCCGATGGTGGTGGAATGACCTAGTGCAAAAAGAAGTAAATGCACCAGAATTTAGACAGGTTCGGGCCGCACGGGGGCGTAACACCCTACTCCTGTATGGATACTATAAATGTCCTGAGGAAGTCCCTCAAGGATGTTGCTGGTTACAAAGATGTTGGTCTATCTCAGAGCCTGGGGCTCTTTGTTCTTCGGCCTGTCTCGTGCTGCTCACTTCTCAGCCGTGCTTCTCTTGTGCTGTGTTCTTCTGAGCTTAAGGATCTATTCCAGATATCTTCCAGATGCATTCAGCTGCTTTCTTCTGTGCCGTCGGCTGCTTTAAATACCCGCCGGCAGCAACGTGCCCTGAACGGGAGGGGGCACGAGTTCCGAGACACCATAAATGGAAAGGGCGTCATCATTTCCTCTGGGCGAAGTGACCGGGGGTGGAAAATGCGGCACACGCAATCCTGAGACGGACCGGATGGCACGGGACGGGACCCATGCAATTAATAACCCCACGCCTCTCTGCCAGAACGTGGCAGGAACTGACGCTGAGTGTGGCGGGAGCAGTTGGAGGTGACAGGCCACGCACGCTCTTTAAATGCAGCCTCGGACCTTTGACTGGCTGACACCTCATCGGTCGGCCCCTCGAGGGCCTCCACCAGGGGGCTTTCTAGGTCGTCGGGGTACCGAATGCTCGGGGGTACTATTCATCTCCCCGAGCACTCTCTCCCGAGAATGCCCTTTCTTGTCCTCGGGGAACCGAGTGCTCGGGGGTGCTGTTCACCTCCCCGAGCACTCTCTCCCGGGCACACTTGTACGGATCCTCGGGGAACTCAGTGCTCGGGGGCTGCTGCACGCATCCCCGAGCACTCTCTCGCGGAACTTTCTTCGGTGGGTCCTTGGGATACTTGGGTGCCCAGGGGCCACCGCCGGCGGCCCTAGGTACGTTTCTCCCGGTACTTAGCTCTCCTGGTCGTCAGGGGACTAGGGTGCTCGGGGGCCACCATACACCCTCCCGAGCACTTTCTTCCCGGTACTTAGATTTCGTGGATCATCGGGGAACTGGGGTACTCGGGGGCCACCGACTGCGGCCCCAAGCGCCCTCTCTCGGGACTCGATCTTTCTCGCCTTACGGGAGAGACTCTACGGGATGGCGTCATGTGGCGGATGGCTGGCCTAGCCTCGGGATTCGGAGACCCCCGGTTCCTGATACACCGACAACGTCCTAAGAGTCTATCTTCGCAATCACACCTGGGTTATCCCAATCAACAATTAGTCATACTCCATCTCTACATGCATAAGCTTCCGCCATAAGCAAGTTACGGAGCGGTTAGGGATGACATTTTTTCCTTTGGAGACAGGGATCCACCCAGAATGGCGCAGGGATGGGACTAGTTTTCCCCCACGGGGCTCACGGGTGAAGGTGCATCTAGCAACTAAGTATGATTTTGGTAATCAATGATAATATATATTGACTAACAATTATATTAATAATTGTTTATAGATTGTTTTATAGATGATGCATGGATGATTGAGTATGAATTGATTGAGAAATGTCATAGGATCAAAAGAGATGCATCAAGAAGAATGAGCTCTAGATGATGCTCGAATATGTAGTGATAATACATATAAACTAACAATTATGTTGAGAATTGTTATTAGGTTGTTCCATAGGAGACACATAAGTGATAAAAGCATGTATTCATTGAGGAATGCCATGAGATCAAAGAAATACATCGAAATCATTGAGCTCTAGGTGATTCGCATGAGATGAAAGAGAAACTCAAGAAGATTGATGATAAGCGTGAAAGCTAAGTCACTTGTGGAGATTAAATGACTAAAGGTATTGAACTATGGACTAACCAAATTGCTATATGCTTGAGTCTGAGTGGGTTAGGTTCCATATGAAGGCAATTATTGAATTAAGATATTCAATAGGCCGAGTTGGAAGAATAAGATCAAGACAAGCTAGTAAAACTTGTGTGCTTAGAGCATCTCCAAGAGACTCTCTAAAACCCACTCCCTATATCCCCATATAAATTAGCCTTCCCAATAAATTTCACTCCCTATATTGCTACCCTCTCCAGTAGACTCTCTATACTCCAATCCCTATATTCCAACAGCTCCCTTTCCTATCTCACCAACAGGTGGACTCTGATCGTTAGCTCAATCTCTCCCGAACTGTTCATCTGCGCTGCCATCTAATTTGCCGGTCTGTCTGGGATTGCATCGAATCTTCGGCTGTGCCGCAGCTCACCGTTCACATAGCGGCTCACCTTCACGAACACGAACGTGTTGAGTAGCCATGGCAGTGCGTAGGCGATCAACCAGATGACCGACACAAGCACCAACACCGACGGCGGGGTGCGTACGCGCAGGAGCAGCACCAGAGCTTCCCGCTCTACATCTTCCTGGGCGGCGATAGCAGCGGTACGTCCTCGCAGCGGCTGATGCGGTGCGTGGAGATCGCGTTCAACGAGGCACGGTCCTACGGAGGCGCCGCGATGAGCACGCTACGGAACCAGTAGGCGGCAGCGGAGGAGGTCACGCTCCGGGACGACGCAGTGCTGGGCGCGTCGTGGCGGATGCACCAGACATACGTGTATGTCACCAGTGACGAGAACTGCTACTTGAGGAATGTGAGCA
The DNA here is from genome assembly GCF_958298935.1 of Phragmites australis. Classification (NCBI taxonomy): domain Eukaryota; kingdom Viridiplantae; phylum Streptophyta; class Magnoliopsida; order Poales; family Poaceae; genus Phragmites; species Phragmites australis. Next base: position 12,565,039 of record NC_084924.1, read on the forward strand.
GTGTCGGTTACGATGTGCTTTTCACCAGCACACTGACGTCGACATCTTCCTAGGCAGCGACGGGAGGAGGACGACGAGGTGGGGTGGGCCCAGGGGCGGGAGAGCGTTTTGGGAACAAGATGCATTCCCAAAAAATGTAGAGCGAGAGAGAGGTGTTTTTGGGACTCCCTAAAGATAGGGAGTGGGATAGAGATACTGTTGGAGATGAATTTTGGATCAAAATCCCTATATTTAGCTATAGGAAACCATTTAAAGAGTCTCTTGGAGATGCTCTTAATGCTTACGGTTCATGTCTTGGTGGTGAACTGAATAAAGATAATGTGAAAAGAGAAGTCTTCCACGCTTGGTGCATGGGAAGCAATCAAGTGAACTTCGTCAAGCTTCTAGAAGATCAAGAGAGGATCGAGATGTGAAGCAAGGATGAACATTGTCATCAAGATCAAGTGAAGTGATGACAAGCCTACAAGAAGCATCGAGACTCGGATGATATGTTCATCAAGTTCAATAGGATAGCTTAAGGCAAATACCATAATATCAAGAGGGGCTACTGAATGTGTAGCCCACATAATGTCAAGTACTCATGCCGTATGCTCAGTGTTTGGTGGGTGGGTGAGTAGGTCTTGCTCAGTGTGTCAAGGGTATCTAAACGGTTGTTTAGATTTAATCTTTTTGTGGTTATCACCTTTGTGGTGGATATGTTCCTTTGGTCAAGCATGTGTGGCGTTTGCTATGCCATGTGGTACCTAGTTTAATCTTGTGTGATTGTGCTTAGTAAAATAGGTAAAAGTGTCCAAATCAGTTTTTGGAATGTTCCTAGATTTGATTTAATGTGTTTGATATCAAACAATCAGTTGAGATGTGTAGCCCTCTGAATTAGCTTTTTGTAGAGTCTAAGATCATCGAAATTGAACATCAGGTTCAAAAATTATCGACATTTTTATAGTGTCAATTGTGCTGATAGGAAGCTCCGATGTGAGGAACGAAAGTTCCGACCTGTTAGAAGCTCTGAGCCCTTGTATCAGCATTAGCATCATAATGTACTTCGGCTTCATACACAACCAAGGAGGAATGTTGTACATAGATAGAGTCAGATGCCAAGTGCTATAACTACTACTCATGTTGCCGAATGGATTCATCCCATCCGTACTCAGCCTAAATCTTATATTCCTCACATCTTCTGCAAAAGGTTTCTTGTATTTCCTATTGATGTTTCTCTACTGTGTAGAATTAGCGGGGTATCTCAGTATTCCATCATCCTTGTGCTCCTCGGTGTGCCATCGTATTAATTTGGTATCCATTTTATTTGCAAATAAACGCTTCAAATAGGGGACTATAGAAAAATACCACATCAACTTGACGAGTGGTCTTTTCTTCTTTCCTTCACCATCGATATCAACATCGTCATGCTTGTACCATGTTGCACCACAGACCAAACATGCTTCCAAGTATGCATGCTCTTCGTGATACAACATGCAATCGTTTGGGCATGCATGTATTTTCTATACTTCCAATCCTATTGGGCACACAATCTGTTTTGCCTGGTATGTGTTTTCTGGTAGCACATTTTCCTTTGGAAGCAATTTCTTTAAGAACGATAAGAACTCTGTGAAGTTACTATCAAACAACCCATTATTTGTCTTTAATTGTAGTAGTGAAAGCATGATATGCAACTTTGTGTGCTCCTTCTCGCAGGCTGAGAACAACAATGTCTTAGAGTCCTCTACCATATGCTGAAACTTTTAAAACTCTTTTTCATTGGTGAAGTTCCCCTCCCCATTGCACAACATCTGCTCTAGATCATCGTTGTCATTGTTAGCCAACATCTGATCTAGATCATCATCAATTAACATATCTCCGACAAGCGGCATATCAGTGCACAATTCTTTGTCTTCTCTGCCAATATGTTGCCTTTCTTGTATGATCTCAGCTTCACCGTGCTCAGTCCAACGTGTATAGCCAGGCATAAAGCCCCTTAGCATCAAATGAGAATGTATCTGCTGGGTAGTGAAAAACTATTTTTTGTTCTCGCAATCGACACATGGACAACACATATTTGACTTGTGTGCCACGATTGCTACCAAGAAATACTCCATACCGTTCTTGTACTCCACGGTCACACGGCTTGCATCGTACATCCATCTTCTGTCCATCTACAATTATATCATTATTATAAATCCATATTCATAATATCTAGAATATTTTGTAATCACCAAAAAATAAATTACCTCACCATCTCCTATCAGCAATTGGCCCAGGTTGGAGGAGATGCTTTTTGTATGCTTCCGTGTCCACTTTCGATGAGTGTTTGTTGATGCCATCCTAAAAATTTTCATTATTATTCAACCCTTACGTAGGACTAATTAAGTAAAAAAGAAAAATAAATATGCTCATACGTAAAGTTTTTATATTAGAGCTTGCTAATTAAATAAAACATAAAAATATAATTGGATCTTACTATATACCTAAATATCATGGTGAAAATTTCTAATTCATTAAAAATCAAAATAAATACACTCATACCTAAAGTTTCCATATTAGACCATGTTAATTAATTAAAATATAAAAAATATAATTAGAGCTTGCTACATACCTAAATATCATAGCTAATTTTTCTAATTCATTAAATCAAAATAAATATGCTCATACCTAAAGTTTATATATTGGAGCTTGCCAATTAATTAAAATATAAAAAAATATAATTGGAGCTTTCTATATACTTAATTTTATGGCTAATTTTTCTAACTCGTTAAGAATCAAAAATAAATATGCTCATGCCTATAGCTAATGTAAATCAATAACAAAGACATTTTCCACCATAAGCTACTAATTGAAGCTACCATATCATTAATGAGGTATAATTGCATCTACATTGTCTTAAAACATCATGACCATAGGTTCATCTCCATCATTTCAAAATCTAGAGAAATTTATCAAATAAAATTCTACTAGAAATGAATTGGAGATGAAGTTACATACCTTGGAGCACCTAGGGTATGAGGATTTCTCAAAAAATTTAAGCTCCCAAGAACTTGGACCCAAAATAGCCGCCACCGAGCAAGAACAGAGCTCCTCTCTGTTGTGCCCGGGCTTGGGGAAGGAGAGGGTGACTTTTATACACCCGAGACATCACTGTCGGCTCATATCACCAGCCGGCAGTGATACCCTGCTATCACTATCGTTCAATGGCTTAAGCTGGCAGTAATGAGTGAGCTGGGAATCATTGTTAACTCAAGCTGTTAGTGGTTCCCCTCATCACTACCGGTTCATAAGCTACAGTGACAAATTCTTCCTATGCAGCTTATGAACCGGTAGTGATGGGTCGATATATAAGGCTGGTTCTGTAGTAGTGAATCATCCTAATACATGTTTAAATAAGATTAGAGGCATAACCTCAAGTAGCGTAGGCACTCGTTTTGACCACTAAACACACGGGATTTAAGGTGGATGGGACCACTTGACTTGTGAAAAAACTTGAACTTCGATTTCTACTACTTTGACACTTGGAAATATGATCTCACTACTATAGAACCGGTCAAAAGTAACACCCCATCAGTGCTAGTTGAACAGTAACCGGGACTGAAGATGTATCAGTACCGGTTCTTAACCTCTCGCACTTGAACAGTGATGGATCCACTAAAAACCGACACTGATACCAACCCATCAGTGCTGGTTGTAGCCCGAACCGACAGTGAAGCTAGCTCAAACCCGAAATTATCGTTCAATCGAAGTTTGACTCTCTGGCAACGTCCGGCTCGATATTATCTCTTCGCGTCCATCTTGTCCATTCTCGCTCGATCTTATCTCTGTCTCTCTCTCTCTCTCTCAGGCTGGGGGACAGCCACCGCTTCTTTTCTTCTACTCCCACTCCTCTCCATCCTCCAAGGTAAGCTTCCTCTCCCCATGCCATCATCTCGCCGCCGGCAGGCCGGCCATAGCCGACGGCGAGGCTGTTCCCACCACCTCCAGTTACTCCCTATCCCTCTCCTGTATTCCTCCACCGAGCTAGTCGCCTAGTCCAGATCCACTACTTCCAAATCCTCAATCCCCAGCACCAAGTTCACCACCCACAGGATCCAAGCCCCACTTTCTTCTTCACCTTCTTCCTGTTGCTAAACGCCAAGGAGGATGTGTTGCTGCTGATCTGCTACATCTACTTCCCCTGCTTCTTACAAGACCACTTGTTGTACACCAAGGAAGAGGACAATCTGTTGCTGCTCTGCTTCCCCTACAACCTCTACAGCAGCGGTTCTTCTTCCTGGGCATCAAGCTGCAACCACAACATGCAATGGATTTGCATTTTGCTATTTACCTACATCCATATCTCTCTCTTCTTCTTTTTACTTGATCTGAATTCTGGAGAACTGTGAGCAATTTTGTGATATTGAATGCTTGTGCTTGTAAGTTGGATAGTGTTGATCTGTTCATAGAGGTAGAAATGGATAACTTCTGTTCATATCGCCGGGCACTGCACTGGGACACTGACGACGTCGTGCTGTGTGCCAAGGGTGGCAGGTCCGAGGGTGGCAGCTCCAATGGCAGCTGGTCCGAGGACATCCGACTCGATTTTGTTTTGATTTTTGGGCTGCAATGTCTCGAGTGTGGTGGGTTTGAGCTCGACTGGCAGGGAAGAAGGGGGCACGGGGAGGCACGGAGGAGGGTAGTGAGAAAGAAGGGGGCACTGGGAGGCTTGACGGTGGCAGCATTGGCGGCGGGGGTGGCATCCGAGTTGGCTCGGATGCCGCCCTCCTGTCGCCAATATTTTCTTTTTTTATTGTCTGTAAATAGCAATAGTATCGGATGGACAACCGGATATTGATAGTAGCTAATTATCAGTGTCAAGTAAAAAGTGTCGATTAAAAAACGGCTTCACGACACTGATAAGCCTTTTTATATTAGTGTCTCTTACAAGTTGAGCTCCAGCCAAGGGTGTACTGTATATTATGCTTACTTCTTTGGTTTAGTTTTGCAAAGAACTCATTATAATTGGATTAGTTTTAAAGTAATTGCTAATTGTCTAGTCGGATTAATTTTAGCCATAATTCTGGTTGTATACGGTGACTTAGGTAAAAAATGATACTAGTAAACACGTTTCACAATTATATATCAAACTGGTAGTGAACCTATCCCACGAGTCACAAAACCGTGACTAGACGTGCCTTCGATCAAACATTTTGAAACTTTGACTATCGTATTTTTTATATATATAGATCGAAAGCATGAAAAAATATTTGTAGATTTATCTTAAAATGCATTTCATGATATCATATATAGTAATCTTGGATTTTATAAATACATCATATTAGAAAAGAGTAGTAAAAGCTATATGTTTTTAAGATGGCGTCGCTGCTAAAACATCAATTATTTAATTATGACCGGAAGGAGTAACGCTCAATTATCTATTCACTGTCATAATGTTGGTAAGTCATGTATTTAATCTTTTTTGGCAATCAAAGCTGCACCTAGCTAGGACTCGAATTCATGCAGACGGAGAGGTGTAAACAACATGTCTACCACTACCAAAACCTAAAGTAGATTCAGATGAACATGTGTGCATCTGAATCTAATTTTCATGTTGCAGATATAGTTGAGATCTTGCAATTCATCTTAATCTAATTTTCATGTTGCAGATATTGTTGAGATCTTACAACCACTTCGCAGTCCACACGTGATAAGAAATTTGAGCGCAATGCAACGTTGGTGAAACAAAAAAAAAAAGGATTATATTATCCGATCCAAGAATTTCCTGAAACGCTGTGTCAGCTAACATGTAAAACGAACGTCCAGTAGATCGAACGCTAGAAACCTAAAGGATAGACGTCTAGTTCATCTCATGCATCCGGATGGCGGACCGTCCCTGACGACGCGTCAAATTCAGTGCTGTTAACATTTCTTGATCGTATATATCCTTGTCATGGAGTGCAAAAGGTAGCAGGCTGTAGCTAGCGTCTCGGCTACTAGTGCTGAACACAACGGGGTCGTCAGAACTCACAAGTTGCACGTGAGCATTGTTCATTGGAAGTGAGCATGTCACGATACAGTACTGCCGTCAATGCGTTACTGTGATTTGGTCTAACATATTGCATTGGGTGAAACATCGTAATCCTACTGTGATCACTGATCGACTGCACCTGTACTTGTATGTGGTTGCATTGCCAATTCGTCATTAACTTCGCCATGTCACTCTAATAAAAACAGTCATCAGCGCCGGTTATAATAGAACTAGTATTGATGGAGTATCAGTACTAGTTCATAATTTTTCGTGCTCGACCGACGATTGAGCTAGGTTGAATCAACACTAATACTCAATATCAGTGTTAGTTTTTGAAAAAATCGATACTGATACTTCAGTGACCGCTGGTAAGCATGACCCGACACTTTTATTGATGGACCCGAAATTATTATTGATTCCGCATTTTTGTCTCACGTACCCTCTCACGTTTGTCACCGTTCCTTATCCTCTTGGTCTATCCTCTTTCTCTCCACAGCCTAGCATTCCTTATCCACCGCTGCCCCCCTCCCCCCTCTCTCTCAAGACCAGAGCTACAACGCCGCTGCGGTACCAGTAGCGTTTGTGGGCTCCAACATGGCCACATGATGCCTCACCCTAACGAAGAGGGCAATACCAGGCGGTGGCGTGGGGTTGCCATTCGGGCTGATGTTCTTGAGCATCTCATCGGTCGTCTCTCTAGACTGCATAACGCTGGTGCGCCCCCCCGCAGAAGCAGGCCTACGTGGTACGTGCAAACAACAAAAACAATTTTGCATGCACATTAGCAGTTTTCCATCGCAGAGTTCATTACGTTACACGTTCACATGTAGAGTGCCAAACCGCAGGTCATCAGCAACAAGAAGTCGTGCGGCGAGGGCAAGAAGACGAGCAAGGCCATGTCGACGCCCACCATCCTGACCAAGGACTCGCAGAGCCTCACGGCCAAGGTAACTTCAGTACCCAAAATTGAAGTTTCATCCATTGAAATGATCTAATTCTTGCTATTCTTAAGCCATCGCGAATTCATTCAATTCTCAAAAGCATGGCTCAGCCACCCATCACGGTCGCTAGAAGCTGGCCAGGCGTGGGGGCGACAACGGCAAGCACTCCCCTAGGGACCATCCTGACTGGAGCAACAGTGGGTGGGATCACGCCATCAGGGATAAGAAAGTAAACAAGCTCTACATTGCTCTTCATTCTTTCTGATCATAGATTGGTCTCGAGATATTGGTGCTCTTTTAATCCCCGATTCCTCTTAGCCCTAAGAAAAAAGCTCTGTTATGTTCATTCTGAGCACCAATATCTCTCTCTATCTCTCTCTAATTCTGTTTTATGTGTGTAAGTACTCCCTCCGTTTCGCAATGTTTGTTCATGCCCACCATTACGTACAAACCAAAAAATACTGAAATCGAGTGAAAAATGCATAGAGATGACCATGCTACCCCTAATCAATGTAAGAATGAGAGCAAGTAACTCACCAGGGTTGGAGTAAATACATGCATGCACTCAAGGGTATAGCAGGAAAATGAACTATAAAACACTCTTGGTTACCGCAATGGACAAATAATTTGAGATAGATATTCTCGAGGCTATGGACAAATATTGCGAAACGGATGGAGTAGTAGACAACATGTCTATTTCAAAATAAACTCCCTCTATATTAAATAAATCAAGATGAACTCCCTCTATATTGAATAAATTGAGATTGAGTTGTTGCAAATATTTGTTCAATGTTGTGAGATGATTGGAATTAATCTTCAATGATATAAGATGATATGAATAAAGGTGGCTCTGACTTGATGTATCGAACGAGCTATTTTCGGTATTATTTTTTTTTGAAAATAGCAACACTATCGACTCGTGATAAAGAAATGGTACTAATACTCAGACTATCAGTGTCGGTTTTTTATCATGAGCCGACACTGATAGTCTGAGTATCAGTGCCGGTTCTTTATTATGGACCGAGTATCAATACCGGTTCTTTATTATAGACCGATACTGATACTTATTATCAATACTTATTTATGAACCGGCGCACTAATAGTATATGACTATCAGTGCCAGTTCAAACCGCCACTGATAGTGTATTTGAGCCGATACTAATGATCATTTTTATTGTAGTACTATAATAGTATATCTTACTAAAATAAAGAAGTTATAAAAGTGACACAACCAGGTCCGTTATCACCTTGGGTAAAACCTCCACCAATCTTTACCTCGCAATGCAAGAAGATCATCAAAACTGGAGTAACAAACTTGTAACAACTCTAACGAGGAGCCCTAGCCCTTGGATAGCCGTAATAGCCAATATCGTAAATTCACTGTCAAGATGCGTCTGAGATTTGAACGAGGATGAGCGGTGTAATCGCGGAAGAAGTAAATGATCAAATTTTGGCGCCACATTCATCGAATTCACCGGATCCTAGCTTCTTTTGGACATTGAGTATCACTGGGAATTTTTTAGTTTTGCTTCAAACTATATTTTCGTCAAATCTTTACATCAAACATGAAAGGGATCTACCGTATCAGGCGTATCAGGCTTTATTTAGAATGCCTATTGACATTAAGTTTGAGTAAACCACACACCTGCTCGCCAAAAGATTTGGCGACTAAAATTCATGCACAATTTGTTAGGATGATTTAATGGAAATAATTAGACAGCTCCAAATGTAAACATACGTACCTTAAAAGGAACAATTTTAGAGGCTACGAAAACATTTTATTCTTTTTTTCCTTTTTAAAGACTCATGTAAAGGTTTAAGCCCTATCTAGGAGCATGGGAATCGAGTAGGACTTTATTCGGATGGGTTCCAAACAAGCCTTTAGTGGAACGTCTATCCATCATGCACTTGGTCTTTGCTGGCCGGGATAAGTTAAATTCTCATGAATTATATCGATATCTAACAATAAAGCTAGCACATATCTTTGCGAGGAAATATAACGAAATACAATGGGTGTATGATAATTAGCAATAATACAATTGATTACACATTTTTACAAATAAATACAATTAACTATATAAAATTGAAATACCATGCTTGTCAAAATTTTACATTGTAAGTGATACAAAAAATACATCCACAATATGTTAACAAATGCTTGAACGATAAACTCCTTTTTTGTTTTAATTCCTTTAATAAATTTAAGTGTATTAGAGGAGTTAGCGCATTGATGGTGTCATATTGCTTGCCTTTTGTTTTCATTTTAGAAATTATCAATATTAAATGCATAAAAATATGTACAGTTCTCTTTAGCTTCCTTGGCAGATTGGAAAATTAAATGTTTTGGACTAAACCAATAGACTCCTTCGTAGAAGTTTTTTTTATTACAAGGTGATGCACATATACACACACCACAATCACACACATGTGAGTGCGCCCATATCACACTAAAATACTGTTAAAAGCACTCGCACTTGTGTAAATTATGAGTATGAGGATTTGAGCCCTGATGGATGGAGTTGTAACCTAGTCATAACATCACGCCTCCACTACCACACCAAGAGATGGTTTCCATCTTTCTAGGAAGTTATTACAGAAAGAGCACATCTTGGTGTGCTACTGGTTCGGCTTTCGTTTTCTTTTCAGACAGAAATGTGTGCAATTTTCTTAGCTTCCTCGGCAGAATGGGAAGTGTTTTTGACTAAACCAATGTATATTGTTGGTAGCACCAAATTGACATCGGCAGAATGGACATGCCACGCCACATCAATGTCTATGCCGTCCTTTTTTCGGTCACCTTTAAGACTCTTCTAGGTTCAATCGGTTTTAGTACATTTGTCATGTTTAGCATGAACTCTTGTGAACTGTGATTTGTGAACTCTCCTTTTTAATCTCACAACCACAAAATATTAATGAGATATGGTTAACTGGCAGGCATCATCATCATGCATCCACCCGGCCAAGGTCGCCGTGTCAGTTGTCACCTTCCCTTCATCAGTCAACTAAAGGGGTAAAGCGTGATTCCTCCATTTATTTACCAAAGCAAAGAGGAAGAGAGGAAGGCGAAAGGCAGAAGTGCACCACAGCAATGCTAAAGGCTTTGTTCCTCCAAAATTTCACTGGTTCACGTGTGGTTTGGGAGAGATGGATGCATGAACGATGAAAGAGCGGTCGCCCAAAGGTGCAGAGATTCCATATCAGTGCAAGTGCAACTTTCTTGTGGATATATAGTTAGTTCGTCCGCATCTAGAATGTCTGATGCTTGTTTACCTAAAAAATAGATAGAGAAAAGAAGGAGGCTAGCCCCAAATTGCAAACAAATTAAAAGTTATAACAAAGTTGTTGTTTCTAATTGTGATATCTTTTATGTATATTACTTGACAATGACATGGTCTCTCCAAGTCTTTAACCATTACCCTTTTAAGGATAGATAGTACGCACTAAAGTTAACAAAATTGTACTGGCAATGAAGTATGTTTAATGAAGTCTATCAATATTATTTTCATGTAAGTTATTTTTGTTTATAGTAACACTTTTAGATTTGAAGGTTTGACCACGTGTATTGTAGGACCTTTTCTATTTTGCACCTGAGGTACTTTCCAGCCCCTAGCCTTTTCAAAGAGGGAATATGGAAATGCTTTTGGAAAAAAAATGCAGATTTGAAAAGGCAAAATACAGTTACACCATTCAAGCATATGATTTTACTTATTATATGCATATATAGGGCGTTTAATTTGTAGGTGGATTTTCACAAAGCAAATTCATCTGATATCAATAGCAATGGATTTTTTAAATGATGTGTCACATCTGAAACATAATGCAATTAGAAGGAACCATTTTATTTCAGCTCAAAGTTAAATAGGGGGAAGGAAAGAGATGGATCATTATTTGACAAAAGGAAAGGTTGATGGGTGGAATTTTTCCTCTACAGAATAAAGAAAGAAATATCTTTGTTCCTAGCTAGCTAATTCCTACAAATAGTCACATAGTATAGCTCATGCTACCACTTGACCTTTTAGTACTACGCAAATAGGCAAATAGCCTCTACACCACTACACATGGAACTTAATTATTCCTCCTTGGAACCTAAACCAAAACACCTACAACAAAGATGGCACATATTTGATTTCATGTCTACATGCTATGCTTAGCCTTTTGGGTCTACCAAGCACATGCATGGAGCCTACTAAAAGCCAAGGATTATCCCATGATTTTATACCAACCAATGTGCCAAATGAAGAGGTTGCCTAGCTTGTGAGATCTCAAGATCATGGAGAACATTATCACTTATCCTATGATATCATCCACCTTGATGGTGGCTAGTAACCAGCATTGCTCCCCACACTAGCTATATGCATGGCTTTCCAAATGCCATGTGACTCTGAAGTAACCTGAAAAAAGGTAAAGCCTTGTGGTTTAAGGCACTATGTATCTATCACATTAGGCATTTCGATGCAAAGACCGTACGGACAACATCTACATGTATAAGTAGGACCACACAACAAAGATGCAAGTAGCCTTGCCTCCACTGCCAATGGAATCGCTTCTGCTTTCAGCCTCTACCGTAGGGTAAGGAATTGGGTGTGATAATGAAAGGGAGAGGTGAAAGGAGGAAAAGTGGTTGAATTTTAAAAGCCAGGTAAAATTATGCTCGTCCAACAAGTATGCCAAGACAGATAGATAGATAGATAGATAGACAGACATGTAGGTGAATGCGATAGGTACAATTATTTGATCTAAAAAAAGCCAGGTACCATTCTCCCTCATTTTTGTGGAAATTCTATGGCTCCATTATTGATCCCATCAACTCCAACCACATCGGACCGCTATGCTTAACTACTCAAGAAAACTTATCGCAAGACACTAATGGAAGATGCAGGAAGCTTAAATAAAACTACAAGATGTCTAGAAAAGAGAGATGAAAAAAAAGTTGTGAATAAAGAAGCACGCACCACAGCCCCCACAACACCCATCTAGGTAGACCCTGACGCGACAAGAAAGCAACATATACCGAGATCTCTCGATCTCATCCTCTCTGATAAAATCCAGAGCGTAGAGACAAATCTCGCAAAAAGCCGAAAATTTCATGGCATGCTAATTCCGAAAGCCGAAAATTCCATGGCATGCTAATTCCATTCACGGTCAATTTGTCATCACATTACAAATATATAAATAAATAATCTTGGTGTGATGTCCTCCTTAAGCTAATCCCAACCCAACTTTAAAGTTAGAGATGAACCAATTTGAACACAAATGATGGCTACTCCAACTCCATCCAACAATGTTAGGTGAGAATCTAACCCACCCCCATCCATCATGCCCTTTTCTTTCTCTTCCTTCGCTATCTTAGATGAGATGCCTCCTTGCACAAATGCATGCGCGAAGGTGGTGCCAACTCGTGCCCCCCGAGGAGTGCATGACATTGAGCATGATTTGATACGTTCAAAGCTAGCTAAGGTTGTGCCATATTCTGAGCTGACCTACAACAGAAGAGAAGAGAGGAGAGATGATGGGTGGGTGGGGCCCTCCCTCCTGCTTATCATGGCACGGTACTGTGCGGATGTCGTACGTCTGTACTATTGCCCTCACGCACAGTGTATGTAATTGAGCTGTCGCGTGTCTGCGTCGCCGGGCCCACCGGGCATGATCAGTATCGTTTTTTTTCTGGTATGTGAATGGAGCGTGGCATGCGCAAAGATAAGGTTTTTGGTTCTTATATCACTCCTATTTTGTGTGGATGTGTAGAATTAAAAAAAAAGTTATATTTGGTTGTTTGTAGTTATTATTGTAGTCTAGTTTGATAGGTGTAAATATACGGTTTTGTTCTGATCTCGAATTTGAGTTTCACTCTGTAGTCTAACCAGACGAATGCATGATCTATATCCGCTCATATAGTTAGACTCACTTATCAGTGTCACAAAATCATCTTTGTGTAAGTAACTAATCATAATCTATCCGCTCTGCGAACTTAGATTCAGTCAACCAAACAGAAACTCAGTTCAATATATTCAGACATATACAACTAAATAAACACTATTTTTTTCAATAAATATGACTCTGCTCAGCTACTTCCTCTCCACCTATTTATACGATGCAACTTTACAAAATCTCATCTGACCAACCAAACACATCCTAAATAACGCGAGGAATGGTGCTCCTCTCTGTGTTTGCGGAGGAACACCATAATTTTCTCATCGGATTCAAATTCTGATGACCATCTTCATATAGCGCACGTCGGCGGTAATGCCACGTCTGAAATTGAAGGGAAGAAAAACACGATGAAGCTCCCAGTGCAATGCGCAACGCATCCAAGCAACAACCTCGAGCGCACTGAGACGTGGCAGCAGTTGTCATGCGCCGTGTGACTCCATGTGCATGCCTTTATAATTCTGTAGTTACGATCGTCGTATCATTGATCCTACGATCTCGATCCTTATAAAACTGATGAGAAGAAAGCTCTATCCTAGCCTCACAATTGCGGACAACACTAGTGTCACGAGTCCGAGTCATGGCCTGACCAAAAGCATCTCACTGGACGCATCGCATCCCAAGGGAAGGGCCTCGCTTGGCTGGTGGCTGGCTTTGAACGCTGGCCTCTGAAAATGGGTGGTGCAAGCAGGGCAGGCCTCCCGGCTCTCCTCGCAAATGCCAAAAGAAGGTGACGGATGGTGTAGTTGGTGCGCTAGTATGCTGCCACTGTTCGCGTCAGGCTCATGGATTACAAACACACAGACAAGGAAAAAAAAAGGAAGAGATATATTATATGCATATATATAAATAGATACATCATAGACGTGTATGCTTTGCGCAATTATGCACGTCCCTTTCCCTAGATTTATGCAGCCTCCCAACATCTATCGCCTTTGTAATTGTTGCAACATGACAGGAGGGAAAGAAGCAGGAGAAAACTCTAGGAATTGTACACGGAGTTTGAACAGAGTACAAGAGAACAAGGAGAGATGTGTGTGGTGAGTTGGATTGATGCTGAAGGAAGCAAAAGATACAGAGACCCAACGCACGGCAACAAACCATGTCTCCGAAAACATTTTTGTTGGCAGAAAGATGCAGGTGCATGGCTTCACCAGGCAGCAGCAGCAGACGAGAGCAAAACAGGCAGCCCCGCGCACCTGTTGTCATCATCATCATTCAGATCAGAAGCGACACAATGCAGCTTGCACAAGTCACCGCCACGGACTCATACGCCTTCTTCACCATTCACATCTACAAGACATCATCTCATCTTGTTCCACAACAATCCACCCAAACCGACAGAGCTCATTACCTTAAACGAAAACTTGACCCCTAGTGCACTACAACTTGATTTGTGCAAGCAGGTAGCTAGCAGACGTTTTTTTGCCGCCAAAGTCAGTCTATCTTTACCATTGCATTCCATGATCCACAGCCGGCGCAATCTTAATTTATACCCTAGGATTAAATAAAATAAAGCAGCTATTAATCCGAACCAATAAGATAGGAACATGATTGCTCCAACACCAAATGCCCCTACAAAATTTGCACAAGGGAATAAACTATGGAGCCTGGTAATAAGCAATCTCAAATGCTTACCACAATGCATTGACCGAGCTTGTGGGTTTGGTGGTGAGCTAGACATGGGACGAATGTTTCATCTCCCTCTCCAGATGCTCAGCCTGATTGACATGGAATATAATCGTTTCTTCAGTAATGGGCTAGAAGAAGAATATGCTCATGTCTTTACTTGTCAACATGGCAGAGATAAAGAAAGATCAGGAAGGCTTGCAAACACTAACTAGGGATTGGATACAGAGGGACAGACAGACAGCACGACTGTATGCCCAGATTGCGAAATCTGAACCTAAAAATCACACAAGGCTACGCCACGATGGAGGACCCCCTCCACGGATATATCAACGCACACATTACTTTCTTCAGATGAGACAACTATAAAAATGACTTGCTACTGGAGATTATGGAGTTGGAAGAAACCAGACTTCAGCATGACACTGATACATAGTCCAAACTTTAGTCTGGAAAGATGGATGGCGATGGCTGAGCAGGCTCCGATGCTCAAATCAGGGTTGTTTGCCCGCTATGTGCCACTTCGCTCATTCAAGCAAGCGAAAGAGAAATTGTTACATGACCTAAATGAGGTGCTCTCTCCTCCAAATGGATCGACACTAGATGAATGATGACAGGAACAGGGGTGGTCTGGACTGGCCAACCTAATTGTGACATTCAACCATCGAAGAGACGTTTAACAGCGCAATTCATGGGGCCTGCAAGGGCACCTACTTTCTCTTAAGTTTGAGAAACTACTAGTATTACTCAAGAGCAGAAAAAAGCCCACTGTAAAAGCTAATATCCCACAAAAAAGTTACAATGATGTATTGAGCAAGAAGCTGCAAGAAACCAGAATCCCCCAGAATGGGAACATAAAATAAGATTTAGGTCCAAATCTAGTGGTAAGTATGGGAATAAAAGTGAAGGCCAAGTAAAGATAATGGCAGCTTCCTAAAGTCAAGGCAGGGTCCAGAGAAAGAGACACCAAAACCAACCAGGCAAGCTGGTTCTGAAGTAGTGATAACTCTTGTGATTTTGTGGGAATTGCCAACTTAAAAAGGCAGGCCCCAGCCACACACAAAAGTTGTTTATGGAACGGGTAATGCTACTGAAGGACAGCAACGGGCAGGCAAAGATTGGTGTACAAGAAAGACGCATCAACTTGGAAATCCAGACGGGTCACTGGAGGCTGAAGGTGACTCAAGGAGCGAAGTAAAGCATGTGCTCTTGGTGGCCAATAATAGAGCCACCAAATTTATGAGACGCCAATTCAAGGTTCACAATGTCAGTAGTGGAAGTAACAACAAATGGAAAGGCTACTACAGAGGGAGGCATAAATGCTTACTTAGAAGGATAAAGGATCAGAAAAGGGCGTCTAGTCTCCATCCATTGTTCTCATGACTTCAGGATACGCCTGCCTAAACTATCAGCCACTAACACCCATCCAAATCTAACTTTTAGTGCATCTGACCAGGCTCATGACAATTATCACTATGGGTGCTCTCTTGGTGTCTGCAGAATCCTATCCCAATCACTGCTCCCATATATGCACTCCTCACTTTCATGGGTTATAATTAAGCAGCAGCCAGTTCGCCTCATTTCACCTCAGTGTGTCCACACCATCCATGATGTTGTCGGTTGATCTTTACTTGGCATATGTTCGCCTGATTATTCCAATGGATCCTACTGAAAGCTCGGTTTAGCGTTGCAGTTAAGTCTGGAGAACATCATTAATGCATTTTCCATCAAGACATTCTATGTGGATTGTGGACAGCCACTTCGATACAGAGATATCAGAACATACTCAAGATATTTTGGGAAGTATGAAAAGGATCCAAACCTGTGCCTAATGCATAACCATTGCTAAAGCTTCCCCTGTTTAGAATCTGGTCCCAGATCAACAGCACTGATTGAGTAAGTGCCCCCAGTTTCATTGGTCATTATTCAGCACAAAGCAACCATGTGACCTACAGGCTTTCAGAGGATGGCATTCACTCACTATCCTGACTGTCAGAGCACTCCATTGGAAAGTCTCATTATTTGACAACTGCAGAATGTATCCATTCTGACACGAAAAAACCTGACAAGTGACAGCATCAAGCACACGCTACACAACTGGTCTTGACTGCTGGATTGCTAGATTCCATACTTATTCCATTGGCAACCATGGTAGTATGTTTAACATCTAAAGATCTAATTGGAACAACAAACTAAAGAAATTAACAAGAAACAATGATGTTGTTGCATACCTGTTCCTGATAGAGAAAGATCATACAGTAATTCATAGGACTTCTTTTTTATCATAGTTGACCCCATTGCGAATTCCCTCTGCTCTGCTCAACTATTGCAAGTGTATGTCACAAGATGCAAGACTATAATCCCATGCGCTCTAGTCTTGGTTAACAGAAACTGGGAAATCTGCAACATATGTGTTGATTGTAAAGAATGCAAATGTTGCAGGACATAATTCCACCTTGGTATGTCCATGATAGAAAAAAAAAAAAGATAAAATATGAACCAGCTGAAGCACACCACTGCCATTTACACCAGAATAGATCAGGCAACTGAAAATCTCAACTAAGTTTAGTTTTAGCGTACCTGTTTGTGCCTTACTCCATTCAAAACATCTGGTACAAAAATAGCAGAACGCCAGGAAAGCAGGGACACACGCTAGATTGGCAATAAAAGATGATCATTATAGTACAGACGCACATTAGTGCCAGTGGCAATGATAATCCAGGAGCACACAGCAATGAAATGGACCTTCCATACCGAACTGGATGGAATGTTGATCTACAGCGGTAGGGTCAATCAATTATGGATAAGCTGAACTACAAGGCTAGAAATAGTAATGCAGCACAATCGGTGATAGGGAATGAAAAGCGAATACTTCTTATTTTCATTCTTCTCAGCAATGTGCCATAGACACATGATCAATCTGGTGACGCAACATGGGCAATACATAGGCAGTTGAAACAGCAGTTATGTAGTGAAGTTGCAGCTATCTAAGTTGTTCTTCAATCATAATCAGAATGTGAACTAGACACTAGTTAAGTATTACACATTTTTTAAACCTAAATCCAAAAGAACTATTAACATGGAAAACAATAACATAAGGCAAATTGTTATCCATTAACACATGAAATTAGACGTAACAATGTACATACATGGTTGTGTCGACTGATATGTTCTTGGTATGTGGGAGCATAAGCACAAAAACTCATGCCGATCGTAACTAATCATCAACAAGAAAGTGGACAACTGAAAAAGGGATGCTGATAATACTTCATAACTAATCAGGTTCAAATCTTAATCATCCGGAAGTCTAGATCTGAAGTTTAGATTAAAACCAATACTATACAAGGACATAAAATAACATGGGCATGAAGAAAGATATCATGAATGTAGAAAGCTCGACAGTGTCAACAAATTCAGAAGCCAGCAGACCATTTGATGTGTTAGATTGAAGGAGGATTCTGCTACTGAAAACATCCGGAGCATTTTATAGGCGTTTTCTGCCTGTGTATGGATAAAGAAATAAACATTAGTAAGAACAGATTGAGAAACAATACCGGCCTGGGTTGTTATCATTAACCAATCGTTCAATCGATGGAATTTAAGGAAAACTAATGCTGGTAGTGAATTAAAAGTATACAACTAAGAACAATTTAGATAAAATGATGCTGGTAGTGGAGTAAAAGCATACAAGCAAGAGCAATCTAGTAGCATGACACATTCTCAATGCAGCAGGATAACAGCAAGTAAATTTCAGCAAGCAGAATCACATGATAGTATGATACAATTTCAAATCAATGAGTACCTGACTGTATTATTTATCAGAAAGGTAAGAAGACAAGAGAACCAAACACAACACTAAATTAGCTTTATAACAGGAGCTGATCCTAGAATTCCTAAACCTAACCATATTGTCCCCCAAATTCCAAGTCTACAGAGGTGCGAATTGGAACATGTGACTTCTGGAACAACAGTGGCTGTTGTCTAATCTGCAGAGCTGCCACTTTCATGGGGGGCTTCACATTTGAAGATCAGACACTGGTCATTTCAATTCTTTAATTCTCTCTTTAGCAGCAGAAACACCCATTGTACGAAGGACATGCATATTAGCGCTGTTTGCAAATGAGCTAAAGTAAGCTGACTGGAGTTTCAACTAAATAGATGCATCAGCCGCAGGTTGCCTTCTCACGTGTAAATCAACACTGCAATTATATTGCCAAAGGAATATTTGAGTCGGAGCACGGTCGGCCAATTAAAGATGCAAACCGATCATGGAATTTCAACAAAGGACACTTGTCAATGAGGTTACTGTTGTCATAGGCCTCCTTGAGAAAGATGGTACTTCTTGCTCCCTTGTTAGTGATGTAGAAGATGCCATGATTTTTTACTAAACAAAGAAGTAGCTTGCATGGAAGCCTGTACTCATTGTGGAATACATCTAGCTTATCAGATGTCAGTCGCTTCTCCATTGTCAAGCTCAAAATCTCATGCAGAACAGCCACAGCTCGCTTTCGGGCCTGTGGTGTTGCAGGCTCGACTTGCCTAGCATTCAAATAAGGTGAAGGAAATGCCATCTTCTGCCACCTGACCACCTCCTCAAGGTACTTCCGGTTTGGCCTAAATCCCGCTGGGTACTTTAACTTGAAAGCAAAAGGACCCAAGAAATTTCCATCTTTAGGAACCCCTCTGCAGCCTGTTTGGAAACCCTCAAAATTCATTTTTTCTTCTCGAGCTGTGACTGCTAGTGAAGAGTCCCAACTCTCCAGACACAAATGATCCAATCCTTTCACATCACGGATTGAAAAAAACTCAGGGTACCTTGGAATCAAGTAATTCTTGAAGTTCTTAGGTAAGCCCAATTCAGATTGGATTAGCTCAATCTTCTCCAGAGGGATCTGGCAGTCCATCGACATCATCAGTAGCTTCCTTAGGTTCGTCACCAAGATTGGCTCCTTTAGTTCTTGTGCTTGGGCCTCTTCACTGGATATCTTTCTGGCCTTCTCAGTAAGTGTGACAGCAATGGGTTGTCGGGAAGCATTTCCACCAGAGACATAAAAGATATTGGGGTGGCGCTCGATAAGTGAAAGGAAGTTCCATTTTTGGACAAAGCCAACCTCCTTTTCAAGGTCACGCACAAGTAGTGTACCTGTCTTTTGTGCCAAAATGAGTTCACGAAGACGGAGAAGGAGTGCAGGCTTCTTTTGGAGATCCATCGCCTTGTCAAGGCTAGGTTCACGGTGATATAGCTTCTTCTTGGGTCGGCGTCCATGGCCAGCTGAGAATGACGACATAGCGTTCAATTGTATCAAAGAAAGAGCTCTCGGAATCAAATATAAATGCCCTGTCAATCTTCTGTCCATCATTTTTGTAATGAATGCTAGTCTGTGTAGTCACACCAAGTCCAAGCATTCAGGAGCACAAAATAAAGAAGCAGCAAGTTGTACTTCAAATTCTGCAAGAAAGGTCAAATTGAAATTCTGAACCATGTTGAATAACCAAAGATTTGCAACTTGGGAATTGAACTGCATAGGGGCATCTAATAAACAACCCAACACTACTTGCCACCAGTGGTAGAGACAGGATTCCAAAACACCCCGGGCTGAAAACTAACCAGCTATAGTTATCACAAAATACTACCTACTTGAGTCATGAGGCATAACCCAAATACAGCATGAACGCACAATTGATATGAAATTTGAACTCCATGATAACGGTAAACAAAGTAGATAAAACATGGTGAAGCATAGAGGCGTAGAGCGATGAAAAAGTTAATACCTAATTACCAGCCTATCATGTCTTTTCATCAACAACAGTACAAGCACCAGAGTACAAAAACAACTTTGCTCTAAAAATTCATTGCTTGAATGGAGGATCCCCTTTGTGTTATTTACTTGAGGGCATGACAAATATTATGCAAAGCAACAAAAATAGTAATACCAAATTTGCATCCTTACCTAAAACACATATTTTAAAACACATACACTCCTTAAGCAGAAGAAAAATGGCACAAAAGATAGTACAATTAGCAGGTTTAAGCTGTTAGCATGGGCCTTCTCCCATCTCCCCTGTAGGTTTAACATCAGTTTTTTTTTAGTATTTACTTTCAAAATTATGTTCTTACTTGCATTATGAATTACTAGTTGATTAAAAAGGACAAGATCCGGAGCCTATCAGAAACTACACTCCAGTGAACTGATTTGGATTTCAGAGGGTTAGACCTTACGGACGGAAGGCACGGAAGCGATGCTCACGGACACGGCCGCAGCGCCGAACGTCGGGTGCGCTGAGGGCCGAGGGAGGACCGCAGGGCGCAATCCGGACCGGGCGGCTGGGTCCTGGGAGCGGCGAGTCCGGCGGCCGGCAGCGTGGTGGCGGGTCACGGGAGGCGGTGGCGAGAACAACCGCCAGGCCGACGGCAGGGGACCGAGCCTTGGACTTCTCGTTGCTGGGCTTTTGTATCTGCCAAATGCTGGCTGCTCTATGCCTGCCGCCTGCTCCCTCGCCCACTCCGGGCTTTGGTGCCTCGATGGGCCGGTAATATCGCCTGTTGGGCAGAATTAGTCCTTCCAACGGACGAAAAAAAGTATAGAATTATAAATTTTCAAAGTGAATATATATATATATACTTAATTACATGTACATAACGTGGACGTGTGGCTGCGCGGGAGCGGACATGCCAGTGCGCAAGAGTGCGTGCAGGAGAGCGCGCGACAGACGGGTCCATGCAGGGGCGGGAGCGAGGGCATGCGCGGCAGACAGGCCCATGCATAAGCATGTGCCAGTGTGCGGGAGTGCCAGCGTGGGACGTGGGCTCATGCAAAGAAGTGGAGTGGAACATAGACGTCAGAAATACCGGAAGCGTAACACATACGAGCGAAACAAGAACCAGTAAAGATTTGTAATTTTTGGATTTAAAAAATATGTATAAAAATTTCGATGTATCTTGAACTATCCCCGCGTGGAACTGTTTCCCTGTTGCTCTAATATCTTTTGAGATGTCCTCATTGTATATTTGTGAATTGTTATCATGGTATGTTTTGATTGAGCCCGTAGTTCGTCAAATAATATAATTTCATTGTTCTCTTAGTATACTTTGATTCTTTTTTTCAGGTGTCCTTGTAGTACACGTCGAAATGGCTAGTGGTTTGTTTTTTCCTTCTATCGAAATCAAATTTTCAAATATAGATGAGAAGCCGTGTTGACATGTGCCATGGCTGTATATTTATGATGAGTAATTGAAAAGTTGATTTGGTTTGAGCTAAAATATGGGATTTTAGGGATTTTATGAGCATATCTATTTGTTATAATGCATGATTATTATTTGTGATTAGCCAGAGTTAATAGAGGTGATATAAATTGTTAGAGGAAAAAGATATGTATTTTCTTGTCTCACGATGCATAGGCCAATAGAATCAACGGCAAGAGAATCAGGACTAAGCAATAGATCAATTGTTTCATATGTTATGTCATCTCCTTTTCGCCACTTTGTAAAGGATGCGTCTTTTGCCCTTGAGCAACACTACGAAATGAAACATATACTCCTTAAATTGATTTCGTAGTGTTTATACAGTTGTAACCTTCTCAAGTTGATTCCTTAAATTCTGCATGGAACACGAATGAGGAATCCATAAGATATATTTCTCGCAAAAAAAATGTTGATATGATATGACCAAGTCACGCAATATTTTCTGTGAAATGTAGATGGGGATATATTCAGAGCAAGCTGCTTTTTGATTCAATGGACAAAAACATGTACCTTGGACCCACGTATCAAAGAATGTTAAAACTCGTCAGCACTTGGAACAGCGAAAGGAAAAAGAAGACAAATTAGAAAAAATGTTAGAGATGACCACTGGGACTATTAATTTCCCAAGAAGAATTACTATGTATACAATAAAAAATATAGGTATAGGTACTCAAACATGAGTAGCCATTTGTTCCTTGTCAAACCCTTTGGATCAACATTATAAAAACGCGCTTATAAATTAACTGTTTATATTAGAGGGAACTCTTCAACCCAGCAAGGTGTGTAAGGAAAAGACTCTTTGATGCGTCCGTAGTAACCAGTGATATGTCTGTAACTTCTTGGGTACATATTGCCTGAGTCTTCAACCTTTGAGCCAGGCAAATGGTACGTCAATCCTCTTCTCATGAGTTGGTCAAAAAGAAAACTCCTTATAAGGATGAAATCCAAGGAGATCAATAAATTCATGGCGTTTGTCAACCATATCTTCTGTCCGTTGAAGATTATCTTTGTCGGAATCCGGTTTAAACTCCCCCCGAACGATTGCTTCCTCCTTGTCCTATTCACCGTGATGTTAAGTCCCTCAAATACTTTAACACCTACTGATTGTTTGACAAAGATATTCTGCAAAATAAAAACCATTGAAAAAAGTTAATAAAGCATATAACTAAAAAATGTTTTCTCTACAAGCAAACCGAAAATAAGATTGGAACGAAGATTCTGAAGAAGTGAGTAGATACCTTGTAACAAAATTATTTTTACATTACACGTAAAGTTCTCCTTGCCAATGAGCTCCCGTCGAGCTCGTCAGTGGATCCATTGTCCGTGCCGTGAGCATGTGCGCCACCAGCAGGACCGTGGGCAACGAGCTGGGACAGAGCCGCCAACTCACGCCGGGACAAAGCTCTTTGCAAGGAGCCGCATCGATCACACAAGTCCCGAGGCTCCATTTAATTGCCTGCTCCAGAAGCACATTAGTTATTGTTGCAAGTACCGTTGCAAGGACATGGGCTTGTTTGATAGAACTTTTATAAGAGTTTTTAGTCGATTTGGCGGGATCTCTGCTAAATAATAGTTTGTAGCTTTTAGCTTTCAGAATGATTTTGTAGGTGTGATTATTAAAATAAACTTGATGCTGAGAGCTGAAAAAAAAACAGTTTTTTTTGATTCAATTCTCCTACAAAATCGAAATCACTTTCTCCATAAATTTTACCCTAGAGAATCGTTAAAGAATCACTTTCCTTAAAAAATTATTTCTCCTAGAGAATTTAGATCAGAAAGAGCTCTACCAAATAAGCCCACAAAAGCATACCAAGAAGGCTACAAATTTCATACCCACAACGTACCAGGAAGATTTTTCCTTCAAAACCTACTATGTTTTTTGATCTGCAATTTTTTCTCCACCATATCATCTGCAAAATTCTACATTGAAAAGTTTGATGACAAGATCGACTTTTCTATATGGCAGATTGAAATGAAAGCTATTCTCACACAAGTAGACATACGAAAGGCATTCCTTTCTAAAATAATTGTCAACTTCGAAGCAATGTTTTACACAAGCATAGCGGTAAAAAAATGCAAAACACATCAAGAAAAGAACATTCCACTAATTGAACCTACTATTCTTCAATCACAACAAAAGCCCAATATTTCTCAATCTTCATGAGGAGAGATCAATACACAAACACGGTAAATTAGCGATATAAGATTTTTTTTCTAGTTTCAAATAATAATGAACATTAGAAGAGAAAAGTGAATAATACATATCCAATGATCATGAATAGAAATTTATAAGCAAGCTAGTAAGAACAAAAATCAGCAGGAAAATTCCATGCTAAACTTTAACTATTAGCTCTGATCAATGTCAAAGTGATGCATATAGCCATATACCATATTATATTGGTGTATTCAGAACTCTGAAGAATATATACACCATTAATTGCAAATAAAATTTGTTACACATGCATATGTACTACACATTGATCAGAGCTTTGTACAACTACAAGGTAAGGCAGGTTCAGGTTCCAAATCTTATGTTAATTTAGGTGGCAACAAATCTAGTGGATGAGGTATCTCCAGTAACTCAGCAAATATGCTCAATATTGACTACATGCTGGTATTGCTTATGCAATACAACTAACGGAGGAACTCTAATCTTTGTTTCCCATGCTTTGGTATAGTTTCTATCCTGAAATTGTCGTATGCTTGTTACTTACATTCGGGCTCTCAGCGCTGGCTGCTCTGCGCTGTGCACTCCCTCGCTACATCCAGCTCCCAAGCCGCCACATACGCCCTCACCATCACGCTCTAAGACACCCCATTCCTCTGCGGCATTTCGTCGAACACCCGCCTGGCATTCCCAATCTCCCTGTACTTCGTGTATCCACCAATCACCGTGTTCCAAGAGACCACGTCGGTGACCCCGGTTCACGAGTCGAACACGTCCCACATCGACGTCGTGTCATGAAAAGTGGCGTACATCGCGAGGAGCGCGCATTAACAACAAAGACATCGGCCACTGTCATCGGCTCGAAGCACACGTTCGCAGACTGATCTGCTTAGACTTCGGGCGTTGGGGCTTAAAGGGAAACCAGACAAGAACCCGCGCCGGAAGGCCTAGGCATGCACCTACGCACCCGTGCGTAGGAAGGAGGGGAGCCTGGAGGTGGACTTGACGAAGGGAGGAAAGGTGAAGTGGTCAGGGAGGCATCCAGCCCGGAAGAGGGAGGAGAATGCGGCGAAGGAGAGGCGCAGGGAGGGGGGCGTGGTGGAGGTGCAGATGAGCAAGTTGTGGAGGAAGGTGGAAGAGCAAGGAAGAGCGGGAAGTAGAGGCTGGAGAGGATGGCGGCGAGGTGGGGGTGGGAGGGGAGGAGGGGGACGATGCGGTGGAGGTGGGCAGGGCTCCAGCGGATCTCACCGGCAATGAGGAGGTGGTCGAGCTATCGACGCAGCCACACAGGGGCGCCCGTCGTATGCTGCAGACCAACAAGGCAGCAAGACAAATCAAAGGGGGCTGGGGGGGCTCCCCGGTGCGTCGGCACAGTAGGGGCTCAAGCCCGGGTGCAGCTATTCTACGCGCGCGTCACGAGGCAGCAAATTTTCATACAACTCCTTCACTTCTCGTTTTTTTTTAATTCCTCTCACGTTTTTTATTTTTAGAATTTTTTTTGAATAAGTTAATAAGAAAAGTTTTGAGGAAAAGTGAATGAGAAAAGTTTGCTCTGAAAACTTTTGAGGAAAATTTTTCAAATTTTTTTTCCAAAAATGGAAAGTGGGGCCTATCGGGGAGGGGCGTGAGTAGCAAATCACGTGTGCACATGTTGATCAGCATTTCTGCTCAAACCCCCTACCCTCCAGAAGATCTTCTACTATCGATAACACAACTCAGTTTATCTAGAGATGTTCTACATAAAATCATTAATGAGACGATTGTCGCCTCATTATGGACGAAATTAGAGACGTTGCACATAAAGAAAGTATTGCCAATAAATTGTGTCTTAAAGAATGTATTTACATGATTCTCATGGTAGAAGGTACCCCATTCATCACTCATCATCGATCTTGGGAAGTTAGATATGGAAATTAATAATGAAGATAAAGCTACTCTTCTTTGTTGTCACGTTGCATGCAACCTTTAAACAATTCAAAGTAATTATGCTTATGAAAATCATCATACTCTTAGTTCTGAGAATGTTAAATCAAATTTGTTGTCTAAGGAGAAATTTAATGTTGATTCTCATTCTGAAGTTAAAGCTAAGAGTTTAATTGTTAGAGGTAGATCTTCAAATAAAAACAATTCTTCTAAATCTAAGTCTAGATCTAAATCAAAAGAGCATAAACCAATTTTTTTTTAGTTATTGCAAAAAAACAAATCATGATATTTCTCAGTGCTTAAAGTTAAAAAAAACAAGGATAAAAATGAGTAATAAGACTCAAAAAGAAAAACAATTGTTGGGGCTAGTTTTGTTGCAAATGAATCGATGGTGAGACTCCATTAGCAATACTAATTTAAGGAATCAAATTGCATGGATTATTGATTCAGCTTGTATTTTTCATATATGTCCATATAAAAATTGGTTTTCTACTTATGATTCTGTTATTAGTGGTAAAGTTGTGGTTGGTGATGAGTCTCCACTTGAAATTATCATAATTGGTTATGTTCAATCAAACCTACAATGGTATTGTTAGGACCCTCATAAATGTTTATCATGTTCCTAGAATAAAAAGGAGTCTTTTTTTTTTTTGCACCATAGAATATTTGGGGTATAAATATGTTGGTGAAAATAGTATTCTTAAAATTTTAAAAGGCAACCTTGTTATGATGAACGCCAATTGAATCAATAGTCTTTATCACTTACAAGGATCTATAGTTACGGGTATTGCAACTGTTCCTACTATTACATTGAATCCTCACATCACCAAACTTTGATATATGTGTTTGGATCATATGAGTGAAAAAGGTATGCATCTCCTATACAAGAAAGATCTTTTAAATAATATTGGTAAACTTACTTTCTATGAGCATTGTATTTTTAGCAAACAAAAAGGTCAATTTTAGTATTGCAACTCATCGTACTAAAGAAATTCTTGATTATATGAATTATGATTTTTGAGGTAAATCTAAGTTTCTTTCTTTTAGTGGATGTGAGTACATGATAATATTCATTGATATTTTTTTCTCACAAAGTTCAGGTTTATTTCGTAAAACATAAGAATGAAGCCTTTTCAGCATTCCAAAAGTGGGAAGATTTGGTGAAAAATTAAACTGACAGAAAGATCAAGAAACTTAGAACTAATGATGCATTGGAATTTTGTAGCGGTGGTTTGATAAATTTTGTGCTAATCATAGTATTGCAAGATATTTGACTGTTCCAGGAACTCCTCAGTAAAATGGTGTGGCAAAGCATATGAATCACACTCTTCTAGAAAGAGCATGTCGTATGCTTTCAAATGCAGGTCTATGGAATAAAGAGTGCTTTATAGGCTGAGATTGTTTCTATAGCTTGTTATTTGATCAATCGCACTTCAAATTCTGTCATTAATTTTTAGATTCTAGAAGAGGTTTTGTCAGGTAAACTAGTTGATTATTCCAATTTGAGAGTGTTTAATTGTCCTACTTATGCTCATGTTAGCACTGGAAAATTAGATCCTAGAGTAAGAAAATACATATTTGTTGGATATTGTTCAGGTGTTAAAGGATATCGTTTATGGTGATCTGATTCTCACAAATTGATCATTAGCCATGATGTTATTTTTCATGAAGATGTTTTACTCTCATCAGGTAGTGATAATGTGGGTAGTTCATCCATAATTGAATTTGAAATTTCTAAAGTTTCTACAAGAAATGCAAAATTTGAGGTAGTTTTATCTACTATTGATAATGATTCTTCAGATAATCCTACTCTACAGCTAATTTCTAATTCAACAACTTCTGATAATAATGGTCATTGTATTGCTCGAGATAGAATAAGAAGGAACATTCAATTGACTGCTAGATATCATGACACTGATAATATGGTGTGTTATGATTTTCTTGCTGTACAAGATATTCATGATACTATTGAATCTTCTTATTTCGAAGCTATCCATGTAAAAGTTCTTCTAAGTGGTTGACAACTATAATCAAGAAAAATTAAGAGCCTTCATAAAAATCACACATGAGATTTGGTTGAGCTTCCAAAAGGTAAAAAACCTTTAAAGTGCAAATGAATCTATAAGAAGAAGAAATGTATCTATAGAATTGAACTTGTAAGATGAAAAAAACCGTTTAGTGGTAAAATGTTTTGACCACAAGGAATGTATTGACTTCAATGAAGTTTTTTTTCTCCTGTTGTACGTCACTCTTCCATTTGGATGATGCTTGTTTTTCTTACTTTATTTAATTTAGAATTATAGAAAATTAATGTTAAAATTGTTTTCTTATATGCAAAAACTTAGAAGAGGAGATTTTTATGACATATGAATGTTTTGCTACTCTTGGAAAAGACCATTTAGTATGTCATTTGAAAAGTCTCTTTATGGTATTAAACAAGCTCCTAGGCAGTGGTATAAAAGTTTTGAATCATTTATGATTGCACACAAATATTCTCACAATAATAATAATAATTGTCGATGATTTGTGAACCGCCGAATTAACAAACTTGTTGAAGAATTAAGTGATGCTTTGAGTAGATGAATCATAAGAGAAACACATAGGGTTTTAGACAGGTCCGTACCTTCCTGAGGATAATAACTCTACATCCTATTTATCTCGTATTGATCTGAGCTTGTTACAAGGGTATAGCTAAGCTAGATGTATTTAAACCTAGTAGGTCGATAACTTCCTCCTTAGTTTATGTTGGCTTCTAATAACTTGTTTGGGCTTGCGTAACTTGTTTTGGCCTCCTCCTCCGTAATGTTCCTTGGCTCCGTATATATATGAGGGTGTCGTACGCCATCTGAACTCCTCCTTTCTATTCTTAGAGATAAACCTTTCGGGTTACGGGATGCCCTTAGTGCCTACAGGTGGTTTCTTTTCTTCCAGAGATTCTCTTTCTAGAGATAAAGATATGCTCCGAGAATTACGAAAAACCCTAGGATACCCGATATGGTAACTATCCATTACTCATCGTCAATAATTGTATTTACTTCAACAGTTTTCTAATGGATCTTTTGTTTATTTGTTGCTCTATGTTGATGATATGCTCATTGCTTCTCATGACAAGTGCTTGATTGATCAGCTGAAGGCTCAATTTAGTCGTGAATTTAATATGAAAGATCTTAGTCCTGTAAAGAAAATTCTTGGGATGAAAATTTAGCATGATCGCAAAGCTGGTATATTATCTCATTAGAGTTACATTGAGAAGATATTTGATAGATTTAATCTAGGTAATTGCAAGACTGTTTCTATACCTTTGGCTTCACACTTTAAATTATATTCAAGTCAGTGTCCTACTAATGAAGAAGACAAAAACTACATGCCACATGTTCTTTATGCTAGTGTAGTTGGAAATCTCATTTATGCTATGATTTGCACTAGATCAGGTTTAGCTCATGCAGTTAGTGTGGTTAGCAGATTTATGCATAATTTTGGCAAAGAACATTGGAATGTTGTTAAGTGAATTCTTTGTTATTTGAAATGTACTTGTAATTTTGGCTCGATGTTTGATAAGAATAAGGTGAAGACAAATAATATTATTGGGTTTATTGATTCTGATTACGCTAGTGATCTTGATAAATAAGGTATATTTATAGATATATTTTTTCTCTATATGGCTTAGCTATCAGTTGGAAAGCTTCTCTTCAGTCTGTTACTGCTCTTTCTACTACTAAAGCAAAATATATTTTAACTACTGAAGGTGTCAAGGAAGCTATTTGGTTACGATGTCTGATTTTTGAACTTGGTATTCCACATGATATTAATATTGTTTATTGTGATAGCCAAAGTGCTATTGTTTGACCAAGAATAATAGGTTCCATGTCAAGACCAAGCACATTGATGCGGAGCACCGCTTTATTCGTGATATTGTTTCCCAAGGGCAAGTTATCGTGGGAAAGATATATATTGATTATAATCCTACAGATATGCTTACCAAATCACTCTCTAATACAAAGTTCAAGCATTGCCTAGACTTAGTTAGTATTCATGGTGCTTGATAGTCCCATTGGCATTTCGGGGACAATTTCTTCATGGAGATCTTTGTTCGGATTTCAAGTCAGGGGAGATTTGTTGAATAATGGCTCAAACTCTAGGAGTATCTTAGTTGAATATGACTCATCAAGCACATATAAATATGGGTCACCATTGTACTTGTAATATTGTATCATCATAATAAGATTTGACTATAGTGGTTTTTTACCTCTGCATTGGTGGGTTTTTTCACATAAAATCCTTATCTCTTGTGTCCCCCCAACAGTTTTTGCGTCACTTGTTTCCAGAGACCTTTCAATCCAGCAGGCGTGTATGGGAAAGGCACTCCTATGGTAGGCAATCGTCTGTTGAATTCATCATATTTTGTTGGTGTAAGTTGCCCAAGTCTTAACCTTCAAACTGTTCAAATGATAGGTCATCACTCTTGTCGATGATTCACTTAAGAAGACAACCTCCTTGTACGAATGAAATCCAATAGTCGACATACATCTATGTCCGTACACTCCAATCCAATTTTCATTGTTGAGAAGATTATCATCATCGGAGTTTCATTCCAGTGTTTTCCCTTCCGACGCTTCTATGTTTTGTTTGGATAAACTGGATTGTCATGTTCGTAATAGTTAATGCCCTGTAAGATCAAGGATCCATGAATTTGATTATGAAAAACGAGCGAGTACCTATCTACCTCATACCAAAATGAGTCTGATATGTGTTTGGGCCATTATATTTGAATAATTTCTAATAAATCTTAAAACATCAACATATTAAAAGAGGTTGTAGTTCTTAGGTGCCACATTGCTAGTGAAGGTGGAGGGTGACCAACTTAAAAGGAACTCTCTCCTTCATCCCTTAGATCATGAGGACTAGAAGAACATGCGCGCTCACTGGGCCGGGGCAAAAGGCACAAGCGCATGACACCTGCATAAATGGTCCCCTAAAATCAGGTCCATACTTGCACAGGTGTGGCATTCTTTTGTAGTTTTATTTATTTTCTGTGTGGGAAAATGATCAACACAATTATATATATAGAAACCAATCATTGGACGTCTGCGCTAAGCGGTTTTCCTGTATATACCTGTCAGTCGCTGCCACCACAAGAGGATATAATGAATTAGGGTTTTGTCTCTCTGTGTTTTGCTGCCACAAGTAGATTGTTGTCTCGCTGCGCTGACGTGCACCGGTGATCGAGAGAGCAGGTCTTCGGAACCCATTGTTCTTGAGATCCTGCAATGGAAGAGAGCGAATAAGGTTTTTGAGAAGTGCTCAACGCAACTACTCATGATCCTGCACTAGGAGAGGGTGAATAAGATTTTTGGAAGCGCTCTGCATGACTTCTCATGATTTGCTTTCTTTTCTTTGTCTAATTTTGCATCATCGTCATGGGGTCTTCTGTGTCTTTCGCTACTGATCAGTATGTTCGCTACAATTAATCTTCATTTAATCATGTTTGTCATATTGAGTGGTACTCATATGTTCTTGTTATTGAGTATATTAAAGATGTGTAGTTCTGTTATATACATAGCTAGTTCATACTTTTACTGTACAATAACAATGGTATATCGATTCTTAAGTATGAATTATCTAAGAATTAAATTAAACCTAAAAGTGTGCTTTTATCCAACATGTACATAGAGTGCTCCTTGCCGGTATAGACTGCATAGTGGTAAAGGCTTTGGGATGGGCAGACCAACCTCATGTCAGCGAGAGTCCCAACAGCCTCCCCTTCCCAAACAAATGACTTCTCTTTCCATTGTCCAGGACTAGACGAGAACAATGAGCCATTCAGATTGCTCAATCTCAGGGCTTAGTTCATGTTTATCATCAGGACCGTCATAGGGACGCCTAAATGAAGCTAGCTCGTTCTCACAATGAAAATGGGGGATTACAAGCACCTGATACTGTGGTAACACGGTGGGATACTGGGATCATACGCGAAGTGAATGACTTCATAATCATGGTCAATCTTCGTAGGCACGCATATGCGCTAGGGCAGGAGTGACCACCCGGTCGTAGAGCAAGAGTAGGCCGGTGCAGGGACCCTCCATGTCACCCCACGCTTGTACGCTGGGCAGGAGGTCGAGCCAGCTCGAGATGGTGGACCCCATCGAGGGTCGAGCGAGGAAGTCTGGGAAGTCATGGTCGACAAAGAAGACAAAGATGCCGCTCAACTTGAGTGGGAGCAAGTCGGCCCGCAGCAGGCGGCGACGACAGCGCGCCGCGCCTTGTTGACGCAGCTGCACGCAACGCGAGGCGGCGGAGGATGTCCACGAGCACGTCGTCGCCCAGCAGCTGTGCTAGGTCCCTTGCTGGTTGCTCCACCTCTCTCCGTGGTTTCTTGCCTGGTCAGGTCAGGTCAGCTTTCGCGTCCCCCGGCCATAGACACGAACAGATAGATGATCGGTCGGCGAAGCACTGAACTCGTTCGTCTTCCCCTTCTCAATCGAATCCTTTTGGAAGGCAAGTCTTCCCCCACCTGGAGGCCGAGATGGATTCGATCGAATCGCTGCAAGAGTCACGAGCCCGATCGTGTTTATTGGCATAACATCCAGGTTACTACCTCTCTTCTTTTTTTACTTTAGTTTAGGAGATCAGTTCAGTTTTCAATGTATGTCTTTTACCTATTTACACTCCTCGGCAATTAGCAATGGCTCGGATTTATATTAACAAAAATGCGAAAACGCCTAGCTTCAAGAGCAGAAAAATGCCACCCAGCAAAAAACAAAACGCGCCAGGTAGGGGTCGAACCTACGGCCTTCTGCTTAGGAAACAGACGCTCTATCCACTGAGCTACAGGCGCTTTGCTTTAGTATTTAGTAACAGAGAAATAATTAAATCTATTTTACTCCTGGGTGGGCTCCGCGTAAGGGATATTCATATTAGAACCCGAGCCGTGTACGTATG
This sequence comes from Phragmites australis, assembly GCF_958298935.1. NCBI lineage: Eukaryota > Viridiplantae > Streptophyta > Magnoliopsida > Poales > Poaceae > Phragmites > Phragmites australis. Next base: position 12,597,798 of record NC_084924.1, read on the forward strand.
CACCCGTTCGCGGGTTTTACGCTTGTTTATATAAAAAAAAACCTCAAAAAAGTTGTACACGTAAGTAAATGTTTGTACATAACCTATAAAAATTCATGAAATTTTATGGCACTCTTATACTGTAAAAAAGAAAGTTTTTGTAACTGCTTTTCTAAGTTAAGGTTACATTTTTCTATATTGAACATATGGTCATATTTTGGTACATTATATTTTGCAAATGCACAAGTTGATAAACCCTAAGGGGAGCATAGGTATGTATGGATGGGTTCATGACATCTATAAACCTCTGCACAGTCCGTTGCATTGTTTTTTTTCTCTTTCTCTTTTTGAAAGGACCGGTTGGTCTGTTCTAAGGGGAATTATATATATATATATATATATATATATATATATATATATATATATATAAGAATAAATGGTCATTTGAAAAAATTGTATGTGTAGGCTATCATCGTCCGTTGTTCTCGCTCGTTGAACGGGCGAGAACTTATAGGTCCCGACACTTAGTGTATTTAATAACCGAAGAGAGTAACATCTCGTCCATTCAGTGGGCGAGAACTTATTCTCGCCTGTTGAGCAGACGACCTTCGTCTCACCTAGTGAATGCGTGATATCTTTATTAATATATAACATAATATGCATATGTATAATTATTTTTTTCTAATATAACTTTTGTATACAACAATTTTTAAAAACTGCACATTGATTCGGCAAAAAATACTAGTTATGCAAATAGTTGTCCAAACAATATCACAGAGTGGCTCATTCTATCCTTAATTTTGGTTCAATGTTATTTTGTCGATATTTCTTTATTTAGTTGATGTAAAAGTGTGTGATTTAAATTTTTTTAATGAAGTAACATTTGGAGGATACAAAATCTACTTTGTCGAATAATAATAGTTGTGAAGCACAATTATCATATAATATAGCATGGATGTTACATATGTTGATAAACATTACATGGGACATGTGGTTTATTGTCGCTACGTGAATGGATCTGACCATAAAAAGATGACGACAACAAACATTGTTATGTATGGTACGTGTAAAGCCTAACCTAATAGTGTGTACTCTTAGGCCACCAGATTCCCCTTATTCACTACAAGATTGATGAAGTTGGGAATGTTCCAGTTCACGAGAACATGAGCATCGTCCTCATCATCTGAGATATCATACTCAAGGAATTCGCCAGCCTAAAGATCATTCTGCTCCACCCGTTCAAATAGAGAATAGATTTGTTCCTCTTGTCTGCCTCACCGATTGGTTTAATCGGATACTCTAATGAATGTGCACTCTCTGAATCGACATCATCCTTGTACTCTTCCTCATCACTGTCATCCGCCGTGTACCCCCACCCTACGTCTCCCCTACTGCCTCCTTCTTCCATTGCACAAGCAACGTATAAGACCAACCTCTGTGCACAACATCCTATAAGTACCTATTTCATACTGAATCTTTACAAAGTGGGTACACCTCCCAGTACACATCATCTCTCACTCGGTTCCACAATCCTAATGATCATCTCTTAAATATCAGAGTCTATTTTGAAACCCCAGATCAACCAGGCGTATAAGTGTCTGACACTTGTGTGCATAGGTCTCGAGATACATTCGTCCATTGAGTAAAATACGGATAGTACTACTTATTTCGGACCATATAATATTTCACTACCCTTATAAAAATCCTAAATTATCACATATCCGACATACCTGGCAACTATCGACAAAAACACTGACATTATTACTATATAATAGAAATAATTATATAAAACTACATCTACAATGAAAAATTGATTACAAATATAGCCCAACATGTAATCTATACTGCAACAAAATATTCTCAAATTGCTACATCAAATACCTCTAAATCATACATCTATCAAACCAGTTATGACTACACTATATTTAAATCATACATCTATTACCTAACATATGTCTAAATACTACATCTAATTGCTAAAAAAATACGTATACAAAAGATCTAATCACTAAACTATATCTAACCCTAATTCTAAAATTAGATCTACAATCTAACCTATGTCTAATCACTATTCTACAAGGTTTGTAAAAAAATTCTACATATAGTATCTAACCTATATCAAAATCTAGCACTAATGGCTATCCTATCTAGTTTAGTAAAAAACAAAGAAAAAAAACATACATCTTTCCTCCAACAGGATTTTGTTGCATAATTTTCTCCTCTCCCCTCCCCTCCTCTCCTGCTCTCCTCTCCTCTCGGTTGTGTTGGTATTAAATGAGCGGCTAATATCGGTAGGGCTGGCACGATTAGATTAAATACCTAAAAGATCTTGTATATTCAACGGGCGAGATCTTTTGAGTGGGTCCGCCTGGTGTCACAGCCACGGATGTCTCCCCCATTTAGTGGATGAGACTAAGTTCTCATCCATTCAGTGGGCGAGGCCAAGTTCTTATCCACTGAACTAGCGAGATGTTCCTCTCTGCAGTTATTTAATGCACTAAGCGTCGGGCCCTATAAATTCTCGTCTATTTAATAGGTGAAATCATATTTTCGTCTGTTAAACGAGCGGTGGTAGTTTACACATACAATTTTTTTAAATGAACATATATTTTTGAAAATATTAATATATGGTGTGAGGATACCCTTACAATTTTCGTTCTAAGGGTATACCTCAGCTAAAATGGTCCAGTCCAACCAACTCAAGCCCATGGGCTTGGCCCCTAAGTCTAGAGTTTGCCGGCTAGCTAGAGAGATGTTGGGCCCAAGCTCGGCCAGTGTACATTTTTCACTTTACTACTTTTTATATGGAAATAAGCAGCCATATATGACTCAGCAAAATGGGTTGGCCTTCGCCTTAGATATATAATAACTAGGACTTTCGATCTGACGTTTGTTCAGATCTAATCAAAACTTAGAATCTATATCACTATCTCTACTACTTAAAATCCTACTAATAAAACCTTCCCACACCCTCCGCGTTCTGCCTCTATATCCTGTCCTACGCTCCCCCACCGTTCGATCTCAAATGGAGAGACGATCCATCCGTTAGGCCTCCCATCGTCTCTATGCTGCCTCTCGTAATCGATCCCCTCCTAGAAATCGCCGCCGCTACATTCTCCTCCGCTCGCTCACACGCCGCCTCGCCGCTTCCTCACTCTCGTGCTATTGCCGCTGATTCGCCGCCCTCACCTGCCCCGCCACCGGATCAATCACCCCCGAACCCAACCCTTGCGCGCCCACAGCGGGTTAGGCCCCCAGTGGGTTCGGGCACCACTGAGGAGGTGATGAGCAGGCTCCCCCCGCGACTAGAGAAGCCAAGCCTCCACCGGCGATGAGGATTGGGAGTCATTGATCTGTCGCTGACGGCCACGTCGCCGACTTGGAGGTCGAAGCCTTCGACCTAATCGCCGTGCCGGCGCGTTCATCTTCGTCAACCCCTTTGGCGGCAAGAAATACGCCAGGAGGATCTATGGGACGGAAATCAAACCTCTGTTTAAAACTGACGGTGTCAACGTCGCAATGCAAGGTTTCGTAGGCAAATGCGCATTGTTCTCCGTAATTTCTTAGTGATTTTTTCCCGAGCTTTAGAGGTTTATATGGTTGAACGATCCGTTTGGTTCGTGATTTCCGTAGGCATCTTCTCTTCACTTCGCTCTCTCCCTCCCTCCCCATCGAATCGTGAACGCAACCCGACCCAAATCCTCCTCGCGAGCAGTGTCGATCCCTCCTCCGCGTCAAGGTATGGAGCTTCTCCTCCTTTAGATCGGCTCTGATTATTGGATGGTTATGACCTAGGCAGTTGAGTAGTCTGGTTAGATCTGTTGGTTGTTCGTAGATGGCTGGGAGGTCAAATTACTTTTGTAGATCTGATCGGTTATGTCGGGTGACTGGCGATGCTCCCACGATTTGAATCGGGGTGGGTCAGGTTTTTAATCTGGGAAATATGGAATATCCTTTGCATTTGAAGGTCATTACTTATTAATGAAGGTCATTGTTTGATAGCTTTCTGGTTATGTTGCTACAACTGTCTAACAGATTTACGAACAAAGTGCACTTTTCTTTTGGTAGTCTCTTGTTCTTTTCTCGGATGCATATAACCAGAAAATCAGTTTATTTACTTATACTATGCGAACAAACATTTCAGGCTTGCTATTCAAAGGCTTGAGATCGCAAAGAATGATCTGCAAAATAGAATTGCCGAAGAGGTAGGGGAAGAAAGTGCACGTGTGCTAAAGAATGATCTATTGGCTTCCTGTAATCTAATAGAAAGTGCCTCTCAGGCTAGGGGCAATGCAATTCTACAGGCGAGTTTGGAAAGAAAAAAACAAGCATTACATGAACGCCGTTTGGCTCTGGAACAGGATGCTGCATTCCCTTGCCTTGTCAAATTTGCTTACTCATGCTTTGTTAAGTGTTTAGGATGAAAGTATATTTCGGTCCCTCGATCCCACGTTAGGTCCTGTTTACCTTGAACTTCTAGGTCACTATGTTGGTCCCTCATCTCTGGGAGCAGGTTATTCGAACTCTCAAGAGTGTTTGCTATATAAGCTTGCCACTGGTTTGTTGGGAGATGAGATGACTGGTGTCCTTTTATTTTCCTACTGGCTTTATTTTCTTTTGCTTTTGCTTTCGTTTTTTAGCTTTGTATTGTCCTATACTCCTATACCTATGGTACCAGAATTAATGTTTATGTTTCTTTGGAGTAGTGTGCAAAAACCCCACTGCTCACGTATCCTTTGTGGTCCACTGGTCCACTGGGGTTCGGATCCTTTGTGGTCCACTGGTCCTACCTACAGGTGGTAAATTATAGATGAGCCTTGTCTGTCTGTAACTTATAAGTTAACTATTATAAAGGCTTTAATTGGACATACCTCTAAAGTTAAGGGGTCAAAAAATATTACCAGTGCAAAATTCATGGCTTAAACTGAGCACAGTCCAAAAGCTGAGGGGCCAAATTGATACTTTCTCCTTTATTTTCTTCTGATACTGTTATTGTTGAATAGTTCGAGATATATAGATGGTGTGATAATTGTTCTAACTGTAGTTTATACAACTGTTTATAACTGTAGGCGTCCAGGTAGCAACTACAAGCTGAGAGGGATCTTGGAGCTGCATTGGAGGTTGGCTTGAGCATGTTTTCTGGACAGTTTTCTAGTGCATGTTCTATGGATGTGAAGGTACAACCCTTTCTACACTTGCTGGATTTATTTTATGGAGTCTCATTTTCCTCCCTGTTTTACCTTAGACAAGGGCAGATCTTGAGGAGATTCCTCTTGCTGAAGCTGATGTTGCAAAGTTAAAACAAAAGGTTGCGGAGCTTCACCTCCAACTCAATCAACAACGCCAACACCAGTATGGCTCTGCAGTGGATGCAAATGATCATCATCACCATCTTCCTGGTCACTTCTCGCAGTAGTAAGATACAAATTCTGCTCTTGCAAGTTCTTTTGGGATGTTTCTAGATCTCTGGTTATAGTGGTTTTTGGTTTCTTGCAACTGTCTGAATCCAGTGGGGAACTGTCAATAGTTCTATGCCATCCAAGAAAAGCTATTTCTTTAAGTAGTGTCAATATACTTTGTTATGTTGGATGCCAACGCTTAGCTTAAATCTATTTTTCTCATGTTTTTATGAGTGTTCAGTGTAGGTTTAAATAAAGATGTAAATTTGATTGTACGACGATGTATTGCCTGTTGTTCAAATAATACTTTTAGTGTCTGTAGTGCTTCAATAATATTATAGTTTGAAAGAAACTTTGACGATAATAGTTTTAGAGAGGTCAATAATATTATCGTGTGCAAATTTTCAGTTTATGTTATAACGCACGGACATTCTACTAATAATATAGAAAACAAACTTGGCATTGTGTTAGCCTGGCCTACGATCCTGCATTTTCTACTCTTCACATGCTATTTCACGTGCTACGATTTCGCTCCAGTTGTGAGCCACATCAACGGGTTCGAGCCTACGCTGGCACACCCTACAGAGGAGAGGAGTGATTTATTCTGAATAGTCTTAAGGTCCCATAGACCATAATAAGAACATGATGTGCTCATCGCTAGCAGAGTTGAAAGTTTTATAATCCTCTTCAGTAGACGCGTGTGTATAGTTTGTAGATCTTAAGTGTGTGTAAGATATGTGTAGAGTATGACGTGTGTTAAGATACTACACTTTACCCGTGCTGATGCTCCAAACAAAAATTGGTGGTACCTTTCTTGGATTTTAATAGTAATAATAATAATAATATTTTCATAGAAAATTGTAAAAATAATACTTAAAATCTGATATTTGCATAAATAGTTACGCACTCACGTGCCGATTAGTGACTTGTCGGTACGTCACGTACCAACATGTTACGTGGTAGTGGGCCTAATGGCTGCTGACAGATCCTGTGCCTCACAGAAGATATTAAATTTTTTTTTATAACTTTTTAATATGATTTCAGATAGAGATGACTTTATATGAAAATTATATTTATCTATGATATGTAGAATTTTGTAATTAAACATTTTTCCATTAAAATCTGTTTAGATATAAAAAATGGTTATAAATTTCAAATTTGAACATATCCACTGAGCATCTGATAGCATGCTCTGCTTCCCGTCTCTGAACAAATTTGACACGGCTAACAATTAACAATGCCAAATGCGCAGAATAGCTCGAGGATGTCAGGTTCACGGGTGTGCTCAGAGAGATTGGTCACACGGACGACGTAGTTCTCATCATTGCTACGCCTCACCCGTGAACCTAAGACGGGTTCTGCAACTCATGGCAACGTCACCTCCCTTACGTGCAATGTCTAGTGGATCATCAGAGAATACATCGTCAGAAAAGACATCAGGAATTTGAGTAGTCCAGATGAAACAAAAAGTGTAGTCGTGTATATCCTTATCCTTGTTCTTTTAGCATACTAAACAGTAGCTACCTCAATAACACAGACCATACGTGACAAAATAGAGTTATCTCATGTTTCAACTTCGACTACCTGATGATAAAGTGCGACGTGTCTACGAAGATCTTGTTAGAATTAAAGGTGTATATATAATTTTAATAATTCTTAATAAATCTTAAAAACCTATATTACGGAGACATGGTTTATGATGAGGTCTACCCCCTATTAATACCATATTACTAATAAAGTTGGAGGTGAATATGTTTTCTTTATATATATAATTAAGGTTTCTCACCTCATTACTTGAATTATATGGACTGCTAATTGAGAGTAGTCCTTAAATTGAGAACCCTCTCATTATTGGAGTCTATATAAGAGTTATGGTTTTTTTTCTTTCTCTCTTTGTTGCGCTGCTATTGTAGCCTATTCTATCTCGGCGTTGACGTGCACCAGTAAACGGGAGAGCATATCTCTGAAACCCTTGCTCTTAAGATCCTGTACTGGAAGAGGGCAAATAAGGTTTTTGGAAGCGCTCTACGTGACTATTTAAGTTCTTCACCATGGCTCATCTTCCTAGTCTCTTGGACGTTGCCCATTGTCATCGTTAATAAATTCGACACGTCATCAATATGATCGATCATACCGTGAACACGGTACAACCAACATCTTCAGCAACCTCCATAGTGCAGGACCAGTACATAAAAACTATATTACTCGTACTTTATTTTATACGATTTCTAATTTTGAGTATAGTAGATCTAGGCATATGTAATGCTTTCATACACATAACTAGATTATATTATGGTAATATGACCATGTTAGTTTATCGGTTTACGCTCATGAATTATTTATGGATTAAATTAAACATAAAAATGTCATATATTCCAACAATTCAAAAACCTTATTGTAGGCACTTAGGTTTATCAATGGTTGGATTTATCGATGCACTGAGGTCAGACAAGTTTTCTGGTGTGCACTTTAAGAAATGGCAAGTCAAAGTCACTTTGTGGCTAACGGCTATGAATATCTACTAGGTGGTTAATGACAAGCCGAAAGAAACCCTTACTGCTGAGCAGGAAAAGATGTTCACGGATGCTAATACACTCTTTGTTGGATGCATTCTTAATGTTCTTGGTGACCGTTTTTTGATACGTACATGCACATACAAAGCGCGAAGGAGCTGTGGAATACACTGAATGCTAAATTCGGTGCACCGGATGTAGGAAGTGAACTATATATTATGGAGCAGTATCATAACTACAAGATTGTTGAAAATTGCTATGTAGTCGAGCAGGCTTATGAGGTTCAGTGCATCGTGAAGGAAATCGAACTCCTCAAGATCAATGTACCTAACAAGTTTGTGACTAGAAGCATCATTGCCAAGTTACCTCCTTCGTGTAGAAACTTTGCCACTGCTCTAAAGCACAAGAGACAAGAGATTACTATTGAGAGTTTGATCGTATTTCTTAATGTTGAGGAGAAAGCTCGAGCTAATGATGTGAGTCTAAAAGGAGACTAGGGACATACTAACACCAATATGGTGCAAAAGCCTTTCCACAATAAGAAAAAAGGAAAATATAATAAGCCAAACAAAGCTACCACCTTCAAGAAGAAGATGACAAAACAAAACTACCTTTCTTTATGTGCGGTGAGATTGGACACTTGCCAAGGATTGTCCAAACTGTAAGGGAAGAAAGGCTCTAAAAAAGCAGAGCTGCAAGGTATGACCATTGGTAAAACTGGAAACAGAGCTGCAAGGTATGAAAATGTATCTTCAATATTTTTAGTATTTCAATCTACTAATTGGTGGATTAATATAAGGGCCAATGTTCATGTGTGTGCTGATATCTCAATATTATCTTCTTATCAAGTCACCCATTATTCTTCCGTCCTAATGGGGGAATGAGTCATATGCTTCTGTGCATGGTGTTGGCATGATAGACCTGAAGTTTACTTCAGAAAAAATCATGCAACTGAGAAACTTGAGCATTTCCCTACAATGAACACGAATCTAGTTAGCGGCTCTCTTTTCTGTAGAGACGAGTTTAAGGTGGTGTTCGAGTCTAATAAAATAGTAATGTCAAAATATGGACAATTTATTGGTAAAGGCTATGAGTGCAAAGGCTTGTCCTGTTTTCCCTTTTTTAATTTCAGCAATAAATCTATGAACCATATTTATGGTAATATTAATGATGATGCTAGCGTTTGACATTCACGGTTATATCATTTAAATTTTGGTTCTATGTCACGACTTTCCAGTATGAGTTTAGTTCTGAATTTTTTCATAGTCAAAGATTCTAAATATCATAGTTGTATGCATCAAACAACCTTGTAAGCCTCATAAGGTAACTGAGGAGAGAAATTTGGCACCATTAGAACTCATACATTTAGACTTGTATGAATGAATGGTGTGTTGATGAAGGGTGTAAAAAGATATTTCATGACTTCGATTGATGATGCGACTAGATGTTGCTATGTTTATTTGTTGAAAACGAAAGATGAGACTCTAGATCACTTTAAAATCTATAAAGCAGAAGTTAAGAATCAAGTAAAGAGAAAGATCAAAATAATTGGGTCGGATCGTGGTGGAGAGTATTTCTCTATGACTTTGACTCATTCTGTGAGGAACATAGGGTTATTTATGAGAGGATGCCTCCTTATTCACCCTAATCAAACGGGGTTGCCAAAAGGAAGAACTGCACACTGACTGACTTGGTTAATACCATGTTAGATACTGTGGGATTATCTAAGGTATGGTGAGGGAGGCCCTGTTGACTTCGTGTTATATCCTGAATAGAGTTCCTGTCAAGGATAAAGAGAAAACCCCATATGAAGAACGAGAAAGGAGAAGACCATCACTTTCTTATTTGCGTACTTGGGATACGTGACGAAAGTCAATGTACCAATATCTACAAAGCACAAGCTCGGACGTAAAACAATGGATTGTGTCTTTCTGGGATATGTTTATCGGAGCATTGCTTATAGGTTTTTAGTGGTTAAATGTGAGATACCTGACGTGCATGTCGATACAATGATGGAGTTTCGTCATGCAACATTTTTTGAGCATATATTTCTAATGAAAGATTTATATAGCATGTCTAGACTATCTTATGAGATAATTCCTGAACTCACTCCACCTCTTCAGACTATTGAATAAACACATGAGCAAGATCCCGAGGAAGATAACAGTGATGCTCCTAGGAGAAGTAAGAGACAAAGGACTGCAAAGTCATTTGGTATAATTTCACTATGTACCTTGTGGATGACACTCCTAAATCTATTTCAGAAGCGATTGCATCTTCTGATGCAAACTACTGAAGGAGGCAGTACACAGTGAAATTGATTCCATCCTCTCAAATAGGACTTGGGAGGTCATAGAACAACCCTATGGTTGCAAAGCTATTGGTTGCAAGTGGGTCGCAAACGGGACTTGTACTGTTGAAAAGTACAAGACTCACTTGTGACCAAGGGTTATACCCAAAAGGAAGTCAAATACTTATTTTACACTTATACACCTATTACGAGATTGACTACTATGTAAGTGCTACTCTCCTTGGCTGCCTCACACGATCTTATCGTTCATCGAATGGATGTTAAGATAACTTTTCTTAATGGAGGGTTGGACGAGAAAATTTATATGGAATAACCTGATGGGTTTGTAGTAAAAGGTTAAGAAGGCATGGTGTGTAAGTTGTTGAAGTCCTTGTATGGTCCAAAAAAGCTCCTAAGCAATGGCATGAGAAGTTCGACAGAACTTTAACATCTGTAGGCTTTTCGATCAATGAGTAAGATAGATGTGTGTACTATCGCTATGTGAGGGTGAGGGGTTTATATTGTTCTTGTATGTTGATGACATACTGATATTTAGGCCAAACCTTGATGTGGTTAATGAGGTCAAGTCTTTCTTATCTCAAAGCTTTGATATGAAAGATCTGGATAAGGCTGATGTAATCTTAAACATCAAGTTAATCAAAAGAGAGAATGAGATTACTCTTACACAATCTCATTATGCTGAGAAGGTGTTGAGCCTCTTTAGCTACTAGGACAGCAAGTCTTCTCCAATACCTTATGATCCCAGTGTGATACTTCGAAAGAATAAGAGAAGTAGCAGGGACCAACTGAGACACTCAGATTATTGGATCACTCAATGTACTTAGCTGGTGCTACGAGGCCTGACATCTCATTTGTTGTGAGCAAATTGAGCCATTTACTTCTAACTCGGGGATGAATATTGGCATGTGCTTAGTAAGTCATGCACTATTTGCTTGATACTATTAGTTATGGTCTTCACTATTATGTGTATCTATCGGTACTGGAGGGTTATAGTGATTCAAACTGGATATCTGATGCTGATGAGATTTACACCATAAGTGGATATGTATTCACTCTAGGTGGTGTTGCTATCTCATGGAGGTCTTGCAAACAGACCATCTTGGCCAGGTCAACTATGAAAGCAGAACTCACTATGTTAGACATAATTACTATTGAGGCAGAATGATTACTTGAGTTGTTGATGGACATGCCTATGGTTGAGAAACTGGTACCGACTATCCTTATGAACTGTGATAATCAGATGGTTATTATTAAAGTAAACAGTTCTAACGATAATGATAAGTCCACAAGGTATGTAAAGAGACGATTGAAGTCTGTCAGGAAATTGAGAAACTCCGGAGTGATAACATTGGATTATATTCAAACAGCTAAGAACCTAACAAATCCCTTTACAAAGGGACTATTACGGAATGTGATAGATAATGCAGTGAAGGAGATGGGTATGATGTTGGGGAACGGATTGGCCAGTAAGGTTTCTTTCTATATCTGATTTGACCAAAGGTTTGCCCAACTGAAACGGCCATGTAACATCCAACTTTACAATATTCACTCCCATAGTAAGCCATGCTAGTTCTTTTGCTATTAATCTAGAAGAAGCCAGGAAGTTCCTAATTCTTGGAGCATCCTAAACGATTGGACCTGATTTGCTCTTGGCCTGCTTATTATTGATACGTTCGTAGTCAGTCGATGGCTTACTTGAAGTGGCCCCCATATGTTTAGCTTTGGCCATATTCATGAAAAATTTCATGGTATCTTCAGGCACAACAAGCTTCGGTGGAGGTGGTGGAGGATGGAAATGTCTAGTTACACTGACGTCCACAATATTTTTGGTTTTCTCAGCAGTGAGTGAATAGACATCCTTAGGTTCCAAAACCTTCTTAGATGGCACTGATTTCTTAGATGATGTCATCTGCTTGGATGTTACAAAACCTGATCATGTTTTTCAAGCTGATGGTTGGCTTCTTGATGACGCTGGCTTCTTGAGCGGTAGACTTCTTTGAGGTGATGGTTGGGGAGGTGGGCTTCTTACAGGAGATGGCTGAAGGGAGTGAGATCTTCGAGGCAACGACGGCCTAGGGTGTCGTGGAGAGAAGAGGTTCTCGGGAGCTGTCCCTTGTGGAAACACTATGTAGGCCTTCTCCCACATGATGAATGTATGCTTGTTCTCCCCTATAGTGTTCACCCCCTCCTTTGCGAAGTAGTCCACCTCAACATGACTTTACTGGTTAACTGCCTCATCTACTTCGACCACGGCATAGCCCTATGATATCGGACGTTCGTGCAAATGTTCATAGAAGCTGTGGGGATAAGCCCTATGATCGTAATATTCCTAGCACTAATGTGTAGTTCATATAGTGTCCGTGTTGTGATGAGTTCAACGGGATAAGTGATGGGGTCAACTCCTGGAACTCCTGTGGATGCATAGCTACTCTGACGATCAACAGGGCTGGAGCGCGCAAAATTAGGAGACGCTACCGGCTGTTCCTATTCGCTTACAATGACGCCCCGTTCACGCATGAGGGCTTGCTGTACTGCTTGTGCTATCTTTTTCTCTATATGTTCTCTCTCATTTTGTAGCACTCGTTCGAGCATTTCCATCATCCTAACTTGTTATGCCTTTTCTACATCTCATTTTACTTAGGATCTCTTTCGACTCTTGTAACTTTTGATGTCACCCGGGAATCCATATTTCCAACCTATCACCCCAACGCCTCGTATGCGACCACCGTGCTCCTTATTTCCCAGTGCCAAGGTGAGATCGTCGCTATCCCTGTATGGCTTGAAAGAGTCTTGTGCAGATTGCTCGTGGGCTTCCGCAAGCTTTTTTGCAAGAGTTTGCATCACTTCCTAGTCTTTGATAGTCGTAAAGCATAAGCTTCTATCAAGCGAGTAAGAAGCACCCTTCCCAAGAAGGAAGCGCATCGATCGTTCGCTCCAGTCCTCCGTCTCAGGCGTGACACTTCTCTCTCATAGTTCATCTAGTTGTTGTTGCCATTACCATTCTTTCCTCACGTACCCACGACTGCCGACTTTGTGGGGGTAGAGGTTCTTTTTCGAGTTTGCTTTGTTCACCTCACTCAACCTCTTTGCTTCTTCCGATAACTTGTACTCCACAAAGGCTTGCTAATGATCTTCTAGTTTTGGTCATTTGCGTAAATCTAGCGTTGTACCTTTCTGCACATATGTTCTATTCAGTGTGCCCTTCCAATTCTTAAATGAAAGGCCTATGATCATTAGCGTCTTACGCTTAACTACTTCCATATCTGTCTCTTCAGGGAACAAACTTCTCTAATATCTTAGGCCATAAGATGTTGTTCTTGAATTAGGAACCACGTGCGGATCACCTCGTTCGTCAGTCCACAATCTGTAGCGGACGGGCACGTGATCCTTAAAAGCAATCCTACAGACTGACTTGTATGGCCCTAGAACTCTCGCTAGTGTAGTTGGCTCCCCTGTTGGTAAGACCTTCGTGATCACAAATCATCTCGTAGGCTTCTTTGAGGGACCTCGGACATGATGCCACTCCTGGGATTGCTCATTGTCATGACCCTCCAGAGCATCAAGAATCTGCGCATAAGGGAAAAAAAACTATTGAGAACCTATACGATAATATGTAGAACAAATACATTCATCTACTTATGAATTACCTCATCATCTCCATAGGCATCTGTTTGGTCCAGGTTGAGGTAGTGGCTCGGGCTAATTTCTTCAATGTTTGACGATAGCACTACATCTCCTTTTGGTATCTGAGCCGGATCGGTGGTTGGTGGTGCCCATCCCTTCCTGCAAGTTCTATATATGATGACGACGAACGATTGAGTATTCTACATATAGAGAGCTTATAAAGGAGAAAGATAGAGATAAAGCCAATGAGGAAGAGAGAGACTGTCGAAAGAGTGAGATAACCATGAAGGAGTCGATAGATAGAATGCATATATATATAATATTGTAATTGAGTACATTACGACCATATTTAACAAAAAGTCACATCTTACATAGCAAAATAGACACAAATATATACAAAGGTACTGACAAGTGACATATTGACCTTACAAGTCACATCATCTTATATAGCAAAATAATGATTACAACAAGAACTAAGATTACAACATCTTTATACCTAAAATCAAATTTCTTTTCCTTATTTTCAAAGGTAGCCAATTTTAGCTCGGCCTGGATAAGTTGAATGTTGTATGCCACAACAACTTCGTGTTTGAATTTGTATCCTTTGTAAAATGCTCCTTCGAATCTATTAACTCCAAAAATGATATACTACAAACCACACCAACACAAAAAAATATGTAAAAGAAGTATGAAAACAGCATTAGCATCAGATTATAGAGATAATTATATACGACTACAAGCTCGACTAGGATAGAGAAAAGACGTGCAAGGTGCATATGTAATAACCACCTCAGTCGAGCTTTGCAGTCATATGTATGGTCTCTAATTTTGTCATTTGCAAAAAGAAAATCAAGTATGAAAATAGTGCAAGTTATAATGCAACACGTAATAGGAGTAAAAAAGAAATACAACCTCAGTGGCTATAGCAAATGGTCTTATTATGCACACATAATAGGGAAGATGAAGGACATGGACCACAATTTGGACAAATCCTTCTTCTTCCACTATTATGTGAACCTAATAAGGTCAAAGTGCAAGTGTTGTAAATAATAATACAATAAAAAGTAATGACAACAATTGATAATCAAGAATTTCCGATGACATGTGTACAACAAGAACTGGTCAATAGGTGTATAAAAGTACTCTCAGGAAATGAATAACAATTGGCCCTAGGACAATCAAGGTCCTACCCTTTAATTATTCTATTGAGTACATCAACGACTAGACAATTTACTAAGTTCTCATCTAGTTATCAGAACATGGACAGAATTCTCAAAAATCACACAATACCATCATGGACAGTGCTACTGTACCAAATTAGAGAGCACAGATTCTGAAAAGGACAAGCAATTTCCTGTCGAGACAGAAATAGAAACTGAATAGCAGGATTCAAACAAGTAATGACAGGAAAAAAAAAAGGATGAATCAACTTTCTTATCTAGAATCTGATATGCTAATCAATCTCTGAACTTACAACAGAACACTATCAAGGGATCAAATTATAATAGGTAGTTCATTGTAGAGATGACACAAGAAATATGTCTCGGTATACAAGTACAGACTAGGAAGGATCGAGGTAGCATCTGCTCTTATCATTTGAACACACAAAAGGACTACAAACAACATCTGTTCTTATCATTTGAATACAAAAGGACCATGATCAACATATATTTTTATCATTTGAACACACAAAAGGACTGAGACAGCATCTACTCTTATCATTTGAACATACAAAAGGATCGAGGCAACATATCTGTTCTTATCATTTGAACACACAAAAGGATCACAAGCATCATCTGTTCTTATCATTTGAATACATAAAAGGACAACAAACAACATCTGTTCTTATCATTTTAACACACAAAAGGACTAGCACACAAGCATCTGTTCTTATCATTTGAACACACAAGTAGCTAGCCATGAATCTATACGAACTTGCGCTTAAACCCTAGGAGTCAGAGGGGAGAAGGATACGGAGGGGGAATCAGGAGGTCTACCTTGATGTCGGGGTGGTGGTCCACGACGATGACGGCGGTGGACAAGGGCGCAGGGCACGACAGTGCGCGCTCCTCGGCGTCGGGGTGCTCGTCAGGGTGGATGCGGTAGGATCCTCGATGTCGGGGTGGTGGTCGTCGACGACAATGGCAGTGGACGAGAGCACAATGCATGGAAGCATAGTCTCCTCGGAGTTAGGAGGAGGCTTAAACCCTCGGAGTCAGGAGGCATCAAAGTGGTGGTCCTCGGTGATGGCGGCGGTGGATGACGGCGAAGGGCACGGCAGCACGGGCTCCTCAGCGTCGGGAGGCGATTCGGCAGAGGGCACATTCTAGGAAGAGGAAAAAATTTCTAAGTGTTAGAGGACGCAGGCGTCGAGGACTTTTATAGGGGAGGACTTTCTTGCTGACTGAAGATGACGACCGGCAATGAAAGGAGATCTTCACTGCCATGTCAATAGGACAACTGACAATGAAACATATTTCACTGCCAGCCTAGTTGTTTCACTGCAGATCGAATATGTTCATCGGCAGTGAAACCCCTTTCACTATAGGTGCAGGGTGAAAAAAATTGATTTAGCTGTGCGCGCGCCGAGACTCGAACCCACGACCTGCCCCAAGTAAGAAAGAACAATAAAACCGCTATGCTACTCAAGTGTTTTCGGTTGAGTTTATACTATCTATAATCGTTAACATTCTGTTGACCATAAATCCTAATAAATATTTATATAAATTTTAACTTCCTATGTACCAATTAAGTTTTGTATATACCTAAATTTCATGGTTCAATTTTCTAATTCAATAAAAAATTAAAATAAATATGTTCATACCTAATTTTCTATATCGGGGCTTGCTAATATATCTTAATTTCATCGATAAATATTTTAAATTATTAAAAATTGAAAATAAATATGCTCATAACTATAGCTAGTGTAAATCTTGTAATATGTAAATAGTAATATGCTAGTGCTATTGCTAATTCATTAAAAATAAAAAAATAGTAGTACATAGCAATAGTGCTTGTGCTATTTCTAATTCATTAAAATCAAAAATCAATATGGTCAATAATGAAGACATCTTCTACCGTAACTACAAATTGAAGCTTTCATAATATAAGTGAGGTATAATTGCGTCTAAAACAAATACATACATAGTAATTAATACAATTTAGTTACTTTGTCTTAATGATTCACCCTTCATTATGATCACGACATACATATGGAGGTTCGTCAATATCTTCCATAGGGTCTAGGTCGATGTCCTCTCCGAAAGGAGATAGCACGTCGAATTGATTGCAGTCTTCATCGCCAACGACATTCTACACTTCAACAATCTTTCTTTTTTCTTGAAGAACCATGTGACGCTCCTCCTTGTTAGCTGGGTCTGGGTCCTTAACATAGAAGACCTATATAACATCATTCGCAGGTACAAATGGTTCTTCTCTGTATCCAATGAGTTTTTGATCCATTGTAGTTATACCGTACTTGTCGATCTTCACACTCCATGGGAGTCTGACTCATTAGCATCGAAAAAGAGGAACCTTTAACACTCCATAATCGAGCTCCCAGATATCCTCTATAAATTCGTAGTAGGTCTCCCTATTTTCATTATAGTCGTAGGCATCTATACAGACACCACTATTTTGGTTGGTACTCTTATTATCCTAAGCTCTTGTATAAAATATATAGCCATTTATGTCATATACTTGGAATATGAGGATTGTAGTTGACGGTTCGTGAGCTAACACATTTAATTGAGCACACTCTATCTTCTTATCCATCACCTGTCTATGTAACCAAGCGCCAAAATGATCTCGATGCTCTTGTGCGATACAAACATCGGACTTCCCTGGGTTTCTGGTGCATAACATCTTCTGGTGTTCTTCAACATACGGGTCCACTACAACTGATTGTTACAGAACTGCGAAATGTACTTGCGTGAATGAAACGTGGTTGTTAGTGTGAAATGAGTTTGCACCTATCATCTCTTTCCCCTATAGTCTCCTCTCATGGTGAGATACAGGCACACCAATCGATTCGAGATTCACGTAGTCAACGCAAAAATCAATGACCTCCTTGGTTCCCTAGCCCTCAGCCATGCAGCCTTCCGGCCGATTTTAGTTACAAACATAGCTCTTCAGAACTCCCATGAACCTCTTGAAAGGGTACATCTGATGCAGAAACATAGGGCCAAGAATCTGTATCTCTTTCACAATGTGAACAATGAGATGGACTATAATACCAAAAAATGATGGAGGGAACAACGCCTCAAGCTGGGATGGAGTCTCAACCACATCTTTCTGTAGCTTATCTAGCTTGATCGGATCGATGGCCTTCTGTGATATCGCGTTGAAGAATACCTCTAATTGTAATTGGAAGCATCTGTGTCATCATCACATGACAATCATGAAACTTCATGCTAGTTAATTTCAAATATTTCATGTTTACTAGTCTCTTTATGTTGGCGAAGTAACTAGATGAAACTTTGATTCCATATAAGCGCTCGCACATTGCAATTTTCTTCTCCTTGCTCAGACTGCAGCTAGCGGAACCAAGATACTTGTCGCCTTCTTCCATATTTTATGATTGGGTTTTAGACCTTCAGCAGCAGAATACCTCTAATTGTAATTGGAAGCATCTGTGTCATCATCACATGACAATCATGAAACTTCATGCTAGTTAATTTCAAATATTTCATGTTTACTAGTCTCTTTATGTTGGCGAAGTAACTAGATGAAACTTTGATTCCATATAAGCGCTCGCACATTGCAATTTTCTTCTCCTTGCTCAGACTGCAGCTAGCGGAACCAAGATACTTGTCGCCTTCTTCCATATTTTTAGGATGTAGATCCTATCTGAGTTTCAAACATTTCAAGTCCTTCCGTGCTTGGAGTGTATCTTTTGTTTTGCCTGGTACGTCTAGTAACGTACCAATCAAATAATCACACACATTCTTCTCAATGTGCATGACATTGATTATGTGTCAAACCACTAAATCCGTCCAATAAGCTAAGTCATAAAAAACATATTTCTTTTTGAACATAGAAGCTCTAAGATTAGATTTCAGAATTGGTGTACTCCCGCGTCCCTTTCTTGGGATAACTCTAAGTCCTTTTACCATCTCATGTACCTATTTCCCAGTGCGATTCTTAGGAGGTGATCGAGTCTCAACTTTCCTATCAAAAACTCTCTTGTTACTGCGGTACAAGTGATCCTTGTGAAGAAATTTACGATGACCTGGGTACACCATTTTTTTGGCTATTTACAAGCTCTCTATTTCATCCAACCAATGCACACATCCAATCAATTCCTAGACACATGAAGAACCTCCTACCAAAATTCTCCACATCGAAAGATGTTGACATCTAAGCTGGTCCAATACCATTTGGCCAATGGCGAACCGCTTGTACAACAACAGCTGGAGAAGGTGCAAGCACCTAGTGAAATAGCCCTGAATCTGACTTCATGCAGCCCTCGCACAGACCCCTATACAACAGAAGCCCAACTATACCATGGTGTATTGGATCACGCTCTTGGAGACCAAGTTGTCATGTGTCTCAGTGAACATGATCCACCGAACAACCTCAACGGGGGAGGATCTCTAAATGCCTAGAAACCTCATGATGGCCCACCAACAGGTGTCTCCACCTATCAATTACAAAATAATAAAAAATAAGCTCATAGTCGAGTTACACTAAGCATGTGAAGAAACATCAGATAAGTAAAGTATCATGAATTGAAGCAGAAATGTCTTCGTAGGTCCGTGCTTCTCTAACCCAGGTAAGGTCCTCAACGGGGGAGGTCATTCTACCAAAAATGGCACCAAAACATGCATGCTAGGCAATGGCTACGTCCCTCGTGCTCATTGCAGGGACCGCAAAAGGAGAGCCAAGCAGGAGCGAGACGTCCTAAAGTTTGTGCGTCGTCTCCCCACATGGGAGATGGAACCTATGTGTCTTCGACCTCCACCTGTTAACAAGGGCTACCAGAGGGCCCGATCAAAATTGAAACACCATATGGACTCTACTCCCCCAAGCCCTCATCCACCTCCATAAAGCCTACAGAGCAGGATAAGCCTAGCCCCGTGCAATCTGCAAATGAAATATATTGTGTAAAAGACTTCCTCAAGTAACAACAGAAGGATGTGAAATGAATGTGTTGGAAACCTGGGGATCCAACGCTCGTCCGACCTCATGAGCTCATCTGAAACCCGTGGTGTGAGTACCAGGAGCCCAGTCGCCTGAACAATAGTCAGGTAGGAGCAGTGCTTAGCATCCAAATGTGGGCAAGCAACTCCGGGTGGTTGACAGCTATACCTGCAAATAAAAAATATAATTATGTTTTGGAAATATGAATTAAACAGAACTAAAAATGACAATAAATTAATAAGCCAAACATCACAAACTTAAGTACTTAACATAAAAAAGTTCCTTCCAACAAAGCTTATTACATCATAATTTGTTATAACATGACAATAGTAAGTCCAACCACATGAATTATACATAGCAATATTCATTACAACATTATTCGTTACAACACGAACTAAGCATAATGGGTGGATGAAACACATGAACAACGAGCACGAGGATGTCTCCCATCGAAAACTAAGCTAAAAGGACTTTCTTCGACGATGTTGCCACCTGATGGACAATTGGTGTACTTTGTGTAATTGTGTTGGGTTCCATTACACTTCTTGCACCATTTGACAAGACGCCCAACTTCAGATCTGTCTATGTCATCATGAATCCTTACGGTCCCGTGCCATCCCATCTTTTGCAACATCTTCTCATGATCTGGGACATACAATTTGTCTGGTACGGGGTTTGTTGTGAATGAACCGAACCCATAAAGCATGTGGTTCCATGTGACATAGAGAGCTTCCTTCTTGAAGTAGTTGGAGACATACCTTTGAGTCCTCAAGTTTGTCATAGCACAAGCATCAAGAACATGGGAGCAGGGCTTGTGCAATAATATTGGCTTGTAGCAGCTACAAATGCAGTTTTCTTTGAACAGTGTACACTCTTGAATGGCTCTTTCATGCTTGCCCCCTCTGACCTTTGTCCCTACACAAATTTCATGTATGTGTTGCCATGGGCTTCACAAGGTGCATATGTGCCCCCATACCGATAAACTATTCATCCCAAAAGGCTTCTTCGTCTTATCCGCCATGTATTGAGTGATCTTGCTCTCATATATCAGGAGACCATCATTCATTGCCAATGACGCTAATGCATACAGTCCACGAAGTACTTACAGGCCCATTGCAGAATGAATTCCGCATTCTAATTAGTGGCAGTCCGCTCACACCTTTAATAACCCAGCTGTAGACCTTAGCTAAGTTTGTCATCATAATTCCGTACCTTGCCCTCATAGGTGTCATAGAGTAAAGCTCACTTCTCCTTCGGCTCATTCTCAATCCACTCATTGGATGACTTGATAGTTGACCTGGTACTCCTCATTTCTGGAGGATCCATTGGGAGGCTACCTAGAGCAACGGATACATCTTCATGTTCCCTCACTGACCTCTGTGCATGATGTTTTGTTTGCTTTTTGGTTAACTCATCTAGTGTGTTCCATAGGGCATCGAACATTCATTTTTGATTCAGACAACACAACCTCTTGAAAAGGTTCATCATGTTCTTGTATTGCCTGAAGAAGTTAGCACCCAACTCTGCAAATCTGGCTAGAAGGGGCTGACTTCATCATCCTTTGTACCATTTTAAAGGGTGATGATTTTCTTCGGAATCCCTGCATGCCAATCATGTACAAGGCAAAACATTTGGTCGATCCCTCACAATAAGAATCCTTACATGATACAGGAACCAAAACAAATTGATCGTGTTCTCACTCTCAACAAAGGTGAAATCCATTGGTGTTGACAATTGGTGGACTGTCGATCTTACAAACTTATAGAAATAGTAGGGGATGCTTTAAGTAGATGAATCACACAACGCACACATGATCTTATACAAGTTTAGGTCTCTCTTAATATAATAGCCCTATGTCCTGCTGGTCTTGTATTAATCTCTAGGACTGTTTATAAGGGGGTGTTTGGCTATCCTAGGTAGATCTAAATCAAGTCGGAGGGCTCCCTTGTATGTAGTAGGGGGAGTTGCTAATATAGATCTAGGGTACAGAAGGCTCAACGGTTCAGAGCTCCTGCAAACTTGAATAGCTTCAATGGGCTTGTATGGACTTGTGTCTGACTTCAATTAGCTTCAGTGGGCATCGGTCGAGTTTTCCTCCGCAGGGTCCCCTGGTTCCGCATATATAGGGAGGTCATTGTATGACTCCTAAAGTCTTTGCTCATCATTCTTAGAGATAAACTTCCCTATTTATGAGATATCCTAGGCATCTGTGGTCAGTTTCCATACATATAGAGATTCTCTTCCCATACATAGAGATATTTCATAAGAATATAGTAAACCGTAGGAGATCCTAATATGGTAGTTTTATACTACCCATCGTCAACCCCTAATCAGTACATGAAATGATATTGTGATGGATCAAGAAACTTAGCCCAGTCGACTAAGACATTCCAATAGGCTACCTCTCCAAGTGATAACTCGGGCTTTTGGGTAGGATGTATGTCTATCCGGGTTACTGGTTGTCATCAGATCATCTAGTCGAGATATTAGGCCTTCTCCAGGTAGCTCCATGAGCCTCCAAGTATGGACCTCATTCGAGTGGGAAATCCGGGTCAACCGTAAGCATTGTCCCAACTTCTCGGGATTCTGAGAACGTTGGGGAAAACCTGGCTCTCCGTCTGGTGGGTTTTTTGAAAGTTGAACCATCACAGTGGAGAGTTCACGCGCTGGTGAAAGAATCTTTCCTCTTTTCTGGCAAGGACCACAATGTCATTTGGAAACTAAGGGCATTTGTCGGTGTAGTGCACTAACTCTCCTGGTATTTCATACCAACAACCCCCACATACGTCGGAAGAGATCCCGAATAGAAAATGTGATGGGCCCTGGTACAAAAGGTCATAGCTCTGAGTAATACCTGGAACCCCGCGGTGGCTAGTCAGCTAATTGCCGAGTCCGCTTAGGCTTTCTTCTATAACCTAAGCTTGGGAATAAAACTTATTCTTTGTTTGTAAAAAGTAATAAAGAATGTAAATAAAATTGGTGTGACTTCTTGGGAACTCGATACCGAGGAGACATCGACAACCTAGCATGCTTAGTGCTACACGCTTCCTACTCCGGCTAGGGTAGGATGACTTCGTCACTAATCGGGGATCTTAATTGGGTCAGCCCTATGTCCGGCATGAGTGGGAGGTGTCGTAGCCCCCAGTCACTTGAGGATGTGATAAGGAACATTTGTCACATCATGTGAGGTTGTAACTTAGAACATTGTCTTCACGCAAAGGAAGTTATTTTGGCACATGCACAATATGTTGTCATTAGCTCTTGGTATATTGTATTTGTCCAGACTTGACTGGTTATCTAGGAAGAAAACTCATATAGGTAGTCAAAGATAATAAGATAAAAACTGCTGACCGGCCATTATAAATCAGCCAGCTCGGATAAGAGAAAAGAATTGAACAATCATAATTTCCCCTCTAGTTGTAGAAACTCTTGTTTCCTGAAGTCGATTCCTGTGTGACCTTGCTCAGGCTTTCCTGGGTGCGCACGATAGGTAAAGGTACCCGTATTGCGGCTTACCACCAGTGTACCTGGCCAACGGGTGCCAGATGTTTAGTTAGGGAAGACAAAAGGAACACAAAGAGATTCAAACGACCTTACGGGAAATATGAACCTTTACTAGTGTAAACTTACTCTTGGTACTTACACAAAAAACTTTTGGAGTTGGTCAATTTGCCAAGATCCATTGAAGACTCATCCATCCTCCATTGCTAATAGACCCAGGACGAGTAGACTCAACCATCGTGTAGAGACCCTCCTACTTTGGGGATAGCTTGTTGTTATTACATTGGCTCTAAACATGTTATAGAATTAGGTTTCCAGCTTTGAGGGTTCGTTTTTGGACGTCTTGGTCGTAGTAGCTCAGGAGGGATTTGATATTCTACTGATCGTATTAGCACTTGAGTCCTTTGTTGGTAAAGGTATTGATGGAGATGAAAAAAGAACTTGAACCCCGCTTGGTGCCACTCCTCGTGATAGAAATTGGTTCTTGGTGTAGACTTGGGTGGAGTTGGCAACATGTTGTGTGACAAAGATTTGCTATTGATGGTCATGATCCCCACAGATAGTGCCAGATATCAACGATTGGTGAACCTCCAATCTTACGAGCTTATAGAAATAATAGGGGATTCTTCGTGTGGACGAATCACACAGTGCACACATGATCTTATACAGGTCCAGGCCTCCCTTAGGATAATAGCCCATATCCTGTTGGTCTTATATGAATCTCTTGGACTGTTTACAATAGGATACTTGGCCAGCCTAGATAGATCTAAATCTAGTTGAATAGCTCCCTTGTGTATAGTCAGGGAGAGTAGCTAATACATATCTAAATTGTAGAAGGCTCGAGTATCTAGTTCTTCTACATTCTTGAATGGCTTCAATGGAGTTGTGTCTGACTTCAATTGGCTTCGGTGGGCTTCGATCAACTTGTCCTCCGTAGGGTTCCTTGGCTCCGTATATATAGGGAGTCATTGTACGACTTCTGAGTCTTTCCTCATCATTCTTGTAGATAAACTTCTCTATTTACGAGATATCCTGGGAATTTGCAGTCAGTTTTCATATATTTAGGGATTCCCTTCCCATGAATAGATATATGTCCCGAGAATACAGGAAACCCTAAGGGATCCTGATACGGTAGTTTTATACTACCCGTTGTCAACTGGTAACACTTTGTTGTTTCTATCAACTCCAATTACAGTTAGTATATGATCCTTATAATTGCTGGTAAGGAAGACTCGTTGATGTAAAGGATACGGCGACAATGCTGGATAGCTCGAAGGCATTCTTCAAAGGCAAAAAATGTGTGCTTCAGTACTAAGTTGCTAGGTGGATGCCAGGTTCATCCACTGACGTAGTGATTAATGTTAAAATAAGTTCCAGGGTTCCTCTGAGCAATGGTGTGACACAACAATGGGAGATTATTGTATGATGCTTTGTACATCCCAAACTATCACACCCCGAAAACCCCAACCTAGACATCGAGCATGCATATGCACCATGATGTCATGTTTTATTGTTTTTGGCTTTTGTTTTAGGGTTCAAAACTTTTTGAAAATGTTACATTGTTAAATGCCTCGTATTTCCACCATATAGTTATGAGTGAGAATTGATTTGAAGTAGTTTAGATAGCTCAAAACCATTTAGGAAGGAAGGGAAAAAATTGGTAGGGAAAGGGAAAAAGAGGAAAGACTTTCTGCACATGGGCCAGCCCACAGTCTGACTGGGCCTCCTAGCGATATGATTGCTATGGCTCAGAATGCCACTTAAAATCCAATCAACCACCTCTCACTCCCTCACTCGTTCATTCCTTCCCCCACTCAAGAGACAGATAGGGAGAACAAGCAGAGCTCCCTTACCACTCCCCAACCTCGAGCTCAATGAAAGCAGAAGATTGAAGGAGGAGATCGCCCACAAGTTCCCTATGTCATCCCCGAGCTCATCCCCTACCATCCCCCTCACCAGAGCAAGCCCTAAGCCTTCTTCCACCCAAAACCTAGAGGGAGAGAGGAGAGCTCCACCTAGACCACCATGACGGCCATAGATCAATGAAGATGGCTTCCCTGAGATTCCCTAAGACTTCCCGAGCTCCTTCCCACCGTTGTTCTCACCGACAAAGCTTCTCAATGTATTCTTCCACCTCTAGGACAGTTGGAGCATCCCTGAGTCGATTTCCACATCGAAGCCTCCCCGGAGTCAGGTAACCCTCAAGAAAGGTTCTCCACACCAAGGTGAAGCTCCCTAACCCCTTTACCCTCTTTTCCCCTGAGTTTCGCCACTCCTCATAGCCTTAGGACTGAGCTCCAACTAACCATGGATGTCGATCCATGGGGCCTAATCCTTTGGCTCTATACATGTCATCCAAACCACCCAAAATACACTCCTCTAGTCTTGTAGAGTGTTTTGGTACCACCCTTGGCCGAAGGCATCGTTGGAGCCTTCACCGGCGATCTCGCTGAGGTGCTGCTAGCCAGGCCCAATGATCTGATTGCCACTTGGGTCAGTCTGACCTAGACTTGGTTGGCTAGTTTTTGGAATCAGACTCCATAATCAAGAGTCAGACCGCCACTATGGCTATTCTGACTGCTAGACCCAATGGTTTGACCACCATGGGTTTAGTCTGCCACCAGGTTTACTCATTACTAATTTCTTCTCTATTTGACTCCCACGGTCTGACCACCATCCACTCAGTACCCACTGAGCTTAGGTTGTCTCATGCGATGTTGAAACCTTTTCTAGCCCAATCAATTAGAGTTATTTTGCAAATGTTTTCATAACATGTCACATTGCATCTCAATGGCTATCATGCATCATAAAGCATATCTCTTCACTCGTTCTTTTATTTATTTGATGTGTATTCCTTGATTAGCATGTGATGTGTTGATGGTTTAAGAAGTAGAGACCAACATTGAACTGGAGTTGCACATGAACGAAGCACCAAACAACCAAAGCAAGCATCTATCATATTGCACCCTTATTTTACAATGGTCATATGTATGAGCTTGCTACTATTGTAGGGGTTAGTTGCATTAAGTAAGTTTGCGTTATGAATGTGAAATGGGTAGATCCTATATTGTTGCATTACCTACCTTTCTTGTGATTGATGTTACCTATTTCCTTGTAACCTTGTGTAACGAATATAATTAAGTCTAGTGATCAATAAATGCTTAGCTATGCTTAGCGAATTGGTAGAAGTCGAGCGGTGGATGTCACCATCATTTGCGAGTTATAGGACATGTATTACAAACTCTATGATGGTTGTTAAGTAAATTTTGTAAGTGTGTTGGTTACGAGACTTGAGCGGGTGGTAGGGATAGATGAGAAAGGAGTCTCAGATGTCGTAGCCCCACTTGGGTTGATTAAGGACCATACCGATGTTTGCTTGTTCCCAACACTTACCATACTTACCACATATCCATACATGGGACGGGTGAGATGGATATCGTATGTTGTGTGCATCGACGAATTGTGGCCTGTGGTGTGTCAAGAAAAATGATGAGATGGAGAAGTTTATATTGGGGCGACGAGGACCCTAGAGTGTCCAATGGGGAAGAGCCCTAGTGGAAACTAGGTATCGTCGGTAGCATAGGCATGGGCCGGTCTAATGCGGCACATAGGAGAAAGGTTGTCACGAGGGCTAAGAGAATAGACTTGTGTCTTGTGGGTAAAGATGTACCCACTTCAAGGTTGTAAGAACAATTCGAATTGGTATGCTCTCAGTCATGAGCACGCTTGGTGTCCTGACATTTCATCATAGAATCACGTAATGATCTTGAGATGATGGTCATGCTCATCGGGAATGAACA
Organism: Phragmites australis; assembly: GCF_958298935.1. Lineage (NCBI taxonomy): Eukaryota > Viridiplantae > Streptophyta > Magnoliopsida > Poales > Poaceae > Phragmites > Phragmites australis. Next base: position 12,625,066 of record NC_084924.1, read on the forward strand.
TGAGAGGGAAAGGTTGATGTGATTCCTTCGAGTTGATCATTGGGTTAGGGTTATTTATTCAGCTATGGGTAGGATTTGGGAAAAAAGAGTCATGTCAGTTGAGTCACCTAAATTTTAATACTTAGGTGCATACACATTAAGATGATAAAAATTGCATTTGAGTAAATGTGTCAGCTTATGGCTTAGTTTCCTTGCCACTATCCAAATGCATTATCCTTTGAGTTAGGAATATATATACTCATATGTATAAGTCTTACGAGTACCTTCGTACTCACCGTACTTTGTTATTTTGCAGGTGAAGTTTAGGTGCTGGCTACTTGTGCCCCACCGAGAGCGGTGTGGTGACGAGTAGTTACTATACTACCATAAACCCCGGTCGGTTGCCTTGTGGGCAAATAGCACCACCGGTCTTCATTTTCTTTTAGATGTTTAATCCGATGCGATTTACGTATATTTACGCTAGATAATACATTGTCATTTGTTTAATTTATCAACTTGTAATCACTTAAAATCTTGTACAATCGTGATATTGTGATGTACATGTTGGTATAGATATGTGTTGGATAATAGCTATCTTGGGAATTATCCAAATGCACATATCGGGACTGTAAGGATTGCCTTCATTTTAATCATTTTGTGGATGCAATTGTTGGTTTCAGATGTGGGTTAGTAGGTAGCGCACCAAGAGATGGAGATATGCTAGCTCTCATCTTAATGGAAGATCGCCCGATTTGATTAAGCCGGATGCGATTTGGACGAGTCCTCACACGAATCTCATCTCAATTGCCTTCTTCTTTACCCTCCAAATCTTGTTATAGTTGATAGTGTACTGATACTCCTCCTTAATTGCTCTGATTATGGATCTAGGTTCATATTAAAGTTGTTCACAATCTGAGCATACAATTGTGATCTACCACTATTAACACTTCCCAATAGTCAACCCACTTTCCCATAAAGTTGTGCACCTACCACGGGTAACCCTTGTTCACACACTTCATGTCATACTCATTGCTGGACTTCACAATAGTGTGCTACCTCCGAAGACATGTCACCCATTGAACCACATTATCCTTGACACATGGCTGGTAGGGTAACTAGCATATTTGGCACACCTCGTTCTGAGTGTACTCCCAGGTCACTTGATTCCCTTATTCACCATTAGGTTGAAGAAGTTAGGATTGTTCCAATTTATAGGGACATAAACATCATCATCATCGTCTGAATGTCATCTTCAGGAGCTTTCTCGTCGTCCTCACCAGTTGGTTACATCGGATCGGGTAAGGATTGTCCAACATCCGGTTCTTCCACCCCTTGTTTCACTATTTCATCATGCTCCTCCTTATGGGCGAGCCAGAATTGGACGATAGCGGGGTGAGGAGAGATAAATTTAAATCGCTTTTAAAAAAGCATAATTTATCTTGATATTGGTTAATATATTTTTCTATTATTTAGAAAAACATAATACAAGTGTTGTGATGAATCCATGTTCCATGATCAGACTAAAACATTTTTTCTTATTTATACACAAATTTGCTAACAGTACTAAATATACGATCTTTTCTATAATTGATGATGATATCTATCCATTCAACATCTCGATATTGCTTTTTCTAGTTGATATTTGCCTATCATAGAAGTTGCTAAAAAACATCTATAACAGAAATTACTAGAGCTCGAGTCAATAAAGAGTAGAACAAGATAACATAAATCATGACCATTAAGGATAAATGTTTTAAATTGATAAAGTTTGGTAAAAAAAAAAACACTTCGCTGTATGCATTCGCAACAACCACATGTAGTAAATTATACTCGGTGACATCTAATATCTGAAATGTGTTAAAAAAAATACATAATACTCGAAACATATATATAATAGATAAAATAAGTTTGTATACCAGTTAGATATTAAGTTATTTAGTTTTTATATGCTACTAATTACACACACATATATATAGTGTAGAACTACATAAGCATAGGAGGCATGGCCCCTGGTCGTCCCCTTGTCTCTGCCCCTGCTCCTCCTCGTCCACCCTGCAACTCCCTAACTCCCTCATGTACCTTCATTGCACAAGCAACATATGTGGTCTATATCTATCAATTACATCATATAGGTACCTCCTCTAAATATGGGTTTCTCTTAGCAGGTATACCTCCTAGTAAACATCATCAGTTTTATGGTCGGCCATAATGCTAATAATCATCTTTTGTACTTAGGATCTATTTTCAAACTCTGCATTAACTAGTTATATAAATATTCAACAGTTTTTTGTTGGTCTAGCTATATCGTTATCCATTGAGTCAAGTACCGACGTATCTACCCCTTCCGGATCATAAACAATATCCCTCTTCACATAAAAAATTATAAATTGTCACTTATTCGACATACATACCCATCGATAAAAACTATACTATTATTTTAGCTAACAACAATTGTATTTGCTAGATCTACAGTAGCATAACATAATAAAACAAATATCTAATGCTACCCTAAAAACCTAAGTCTAACAATTGCTAAAATAACTACATGTAATAATAATGCAACTATCTCTAAAAAATATAAGTCTAACAATTACTTTACATTACTCTAAAAACTAGATCTAATAATAACAGTACAACTATTTCTAAAATACATGCGTCTAACAATTACAACTATCCTAAATCTGATAGTTAACTTATGTCAAAAATACATACGTCTAACAATTACAACTATCCAAAAAAACTAAGTCTAATATCACTAGATTCTAGATCTAATAGTTAACTTATGTCTAAATTTAGATCTAATAGCTAACATAACTAGCTTGTAAAAAAAAAATACAAAGATTAGAATATGTACCTTTTACAGAGATGGATTTTGACAAGCCTTCACTGTTTTCATCTACCTCCCCTCTCCTCCCCTCCCCTTCCCTCCCTCCCTCTCCTCTCCTTTTCCTTCTTCTCTTTCTCTCTTTCTTGCCTGCTGAGAACTAAATTGAGGCACACTGAGTGGAGGCCCAACACGGTCTCTTGTATAGGAAAGCTATTGTCTGTTTGAAGAGTGACAACTTTTACGGTGGGATCCGCTAGGCCCATATGCTCATGTTACCTGTTGGAAGTGCGACAGGTGCATGTGACAATATGATGTGGCCGACACCGTGAATTTTATTATCATTATATTTAATTTTTTTACTGCTAGAACGTGGGGACCACCATCTGTCACCCGTTAGGCGACAAAACGGGCGACAGCCCCTCGGTTTTGCTCATTTTTAAAATATACGCCTATTTTTATAATATTTGGATTATTAAAATAAAAAAAATCGCCAGTCATGCCTCAAAACGGTGGAGCTAGACCAAGCAGGGCCCGATCGTGAATTCCTTAAAAAAATTAGTATTTTCAAATTTATATTATCGTTTTAAAATATTATAATAATAAACTACCGTCTTCTGTTCATTAAAAAAATATGGCTGATGAGATGCATGCATGCGTGGCTGGTGACTTGCATGTGGTGCCGGTCAGGTGACAGCCCATGCGTGGGTGCCGTGCATAGGAGCTACGGCCGGGGGTTGAGAGCTGGTTGGTCCAGCGCTGGTGACTAGCACACAGTGGACGACGGCTGTAGTGCGGTTGATTAAATACTCGGAAGGTATTACTTAGACAGTAAACAAAATTTTTTGCCGGGCCGGTTTTGCAAGATCTCAACAGGCGATAGTGTAGTCTTGTCTACTGAACCGGCGGTGTAGAAATAAGAGTGGTGACTGATAAGTGAATAGAAGCCTTAATAAATTTTTTATAAAATTAATAATTTTTTTTATTTAATCACCTAATATATCTCTAAAAGAGAATCACAACAGAACACAATACAAACATACAACAGAAAAACTATATCTACCCAAAAGTCTGAAAACTCCAGAGATGGGACCGTAGAGTCCGGAGTTTCCTAAAAAAATCAAAAACCAAACTTGAAGATTAACAAAATACGGGTATTATGGTTGGAATCAAACACTAGGTTTCACAGCAGATCAATCCATAACTTATCTGTACACAAAGATTGAATCTTGAGAAAAGATCGCTCAAGGATCAAAAGATGAGCATCAGGTGAAGAAGTTCACTAAGATGATGGTCTAAAGGTAAGGGAATTCAAGACCCTATCACATATACATGTGTATATGAATTTTATGCTTTTAGCATCAAGAAGAACAACCTACCAAGGTATTAAAATTTTAGCTAAAAAGAAATACAAAATCAGCACCGAAAAGAGAAAACTTGCATACAAGACATGGGAACCAAGAGAGAGAAACTAGGAGAGGAATTCAAACATAGGTAACAAAATAAATTTTATTACTCAAAGAGGTCAATCCTATTTTAGATAGATTACAAAAAATTTCCTCTCAAAACTCTCATATATTATATAAGCTAAGCACTTATTCTCATGTCCTCTAAAACCCTAGCACAATGTTCTCATATGAGTGGCATAAGGGACTCAATGGTTGGTTTATCCTCTTCTATAGTCATACCCCTCTATTTATAGGTCTAGGAAACTTAGCTTTTTCCAAACATACCTCTTTCTTGTAGTACACTCTTACTTACCACCAAGAGTATTTTGATCAATTTTCTTATCTATTCATCGGACGGCTTCGATGCTTTCACAACTTGGATTCGCCTCGATGCAAGTTTTACGATGATGCCATGTACTCCTCCAGTCCTCCCACGGTTTTGAGGCCAAACAACGAAATCCTAGCATGCTTCACAAAGCATGACTAGCCATCACTTGTTTCCACCTGAAGCAAGTGCTCTGATGATGACGCATGTCCTCCGTCTTGCGATCTTGACTATCGACAAGTCTCTCCCACTCCAGATCCCTCGGGCCACTTTGTCACTTGCACCGGCATCCCCTTCGATTGACTTTATCAACACGCCGTCTTCATGTGTACAACTAGGATCACCCTTGACTCCACCCGGCTCTCCTCGATCATCCTGCACCAAGCACCCACTTAGTCCCAATCACCCATCTTCGACCGCCAAGTTTCATCCATCACTTACACACCTTGGAACAAGCCAACACATTTCTCCACACTCTAAAACATGTCCAGGTTAGCACAAAACCAAAAACTTCAACTCAGATCACATCCTGCAGAAAACGTGAACACCGGATGTTCCGGTGTGTTCTGCTCCTAAACATTGGACCATCCGATGAGTGTAACACTATCTGTTCTAGAAAAATTTTGATCTCTACAAATAAACGTCTGGTGAAAGCTTCCGGTGATCTCATATCCATCACCGGATAATCCGGTGTGTGCCAATCCACCGAACCACCTTTCTGCAACTTCTCTGCAACAAAAGGTCCGATGTATTCTCCAGTGTTCACAATCTCAGCACCGGACTATTCAATGTACATAAACAAACTTGGCGCCAAAAACCTCCTCTCTACAGAAAATACTCCAGCGCTCTCAAAGTCCATCACCGGACCATCCGGTGTTTGCTTCCATTTCTGTTTCAGCACTGAAAATGCTCTGGTACTCACTTCACTGTAACATCAGACTATCTGGTGTGGTAAAAAAACCACACACACACACTGGACTCTGAAACAATCTACTCCAATTTAAGCTTTGGTTAGCCACAAATAAGATCACACACACAAGCTCATACCAATCAAAATTATTTCAAATCCACTGTTGTCAATAACTCATCACATGCAAACCAAGACATATTTTAACTTAGTATCTCAATCTACCCCTTGATGAGTGCATTGACAACCCTCAAAACAAAAATATTTGGGTTGAAAAATTGAAGCACGACCAAGTGACCAAAACTCGAGAAAGAGCAAGAACCATGTCACTTGGCATAAGAAAGATTGTAAAAGGCCAAACAAAGGAAAAGATAAGCCAAAACCTCAAAAGAGTAAGAAAAACTAAAAATAAATGCTCCCCTTTATGAATGCATATTTTTTATTTTTCTTTGAGGTTTGTTGCAAATATTCTCATTTCTCTTCTTTTGAAGTATATTTATGCATATTCTCATCTTTGTGCATATACTCTCCCCCTTTGGTAATGCAAACATCAAAGATAAAACATTATGAACATGCAATCCTAAATGAGCTTTTACAAAGCATTTACAAGAGCTAAAAATATCAAAGGGCTCCGGAAGGTACAACATAGAGCTCACAATCGCATAGAGGCTCAAAAAGAGAGAGTGACACAAGAATATGAAGCTTGACAAGCTAAACCCGAACAATGAGTTGGTGCATTTAATTTCATATAGCCGAATCATTTTCAAAGTGACCACCACATAAGCATCCACTCGTGCTAAGGCAATACAACCATTAAGAACTAGCCAATTGCAACCTCAAAGTAGGCAAACAAGTGTTCATGATAGTTGGCTTTGCAAACGTTCACATATGAAACTAAGGCTTAGATTGATCAAGTGATTAAAAAGAATTAGATAATTAAGCACATTTCTTTAAATTTCATGTTATCCTCAAGTTGCCTCTTATCCAAACAAAGCGTCGTGCGACTAGATATGGCAAACACCTTGAGACTTCAAGATAACCCGTTTTGGATCATATTTTAGCACAAGAGACTTGATTTTTCATGATTATTCAATTCTCACAAGTTATCAAGATGGTAACAAGATCAAGTTAAGTAGTGTCTTTGAAACACAAGAAACATATGTTCCCGCAAGGTTCTATCATGAGCTAAACATTTAACAAAGACAGAAAACATAGTGTAATATGCCCAATTCACTGTCTTGAACCAAGAAGTTCTAGAGCAAGATATTCATTAAACTAGCCTTAACACAAGTATTGACTAAGTCTAAGTAATTACAAACATGGTGATCAATAATGTAGCATTTCATAGCCTATATGATTCATAAAATTACCAAATTTCATCTTTAGAAGAGCAAACTTGCTTGAAATATATCATATCAAAGCATCAATAAGAGCCTAAGATTAAAAGATTGACCCACACAATTACTCAACTCAGTCCAAATTCAAGTCTAGTAAACGAAAATGCTGAAGACAAAAGTATCATGTCAAAGCATCAAGAAGTGTAATGCAAATGCAACAAAAGTAAGATAGAGTGTGTACAAAAAACAACTCCTCCTCACACAATATCATAGGGATAACACACACCAAGCTCTCCTCTTAAATAGGCAACTCTTGTAGCATCTAGAGGCTTGCTGAATATATCGACTAGCTGGTGTTGGGTATCTATGTAGCTCAATTCAATGTCTCCCTTCTCATTGTGGTCTCTTAGAAAGTGGAATCTCACATCTATGTGTTTGATTCTGGAGTGTTGAACTGGATTGTTTGATAAGCTTATGGCACTGGTGTTGTCACACAAAAGTGGTATACTCTTAAAATTTAACCCAAAATCCCTCAAAGTAGCAACCATCCACAAAATCTGTGAGCAACAACTAGCAGTAGCTATATATTCAGCTTCAGTTGTAGACTGCGCAACACAAGACTATTTGCGAGAAGACCAACACATAAGAGAACTACCCAAGAAGTAACAAGTACCAGAGGTATTTTTTCTGTCAATTTTATAACCAACAAAATCCACATACGAAAAACCTCGAAGAGAAAGCGAAGAGGAAGCAGAAAACCAAAGTCTATACTCGAGAGTTGCTTAAGGTACCTCAGAATGTGTTTCACTGCTTGGCGGTGAGACGTCCTTGGTGAAGATTAGAAGCGAGCACATAAGCAAACGACGAACTGGATGTCGGGTCTTGTCGCAGTCAAGTACAGGAGAGAGCCGATCATGCTCATGTACTCTCGCTGGTCCACCTACTAACCATCTTCATCCGGATAAAGCACGGTCGAGATAGCCATTGGTGTCGGCAAGGGCTTCACATCACTCATGTTGAACTTCTTCTGCAAGTCTTTGGTGTACTTCATCTGGTGAACGAATGTACTTTACTTGGATTGCTTTATTTACAGCCCAAGGAAGAAGTTGAGCTCGCCCATCATCGACATCTCGAACTCCATACTCATAGTTTCTGTAAACTTGGCCACAAGTGCATGAGAAGATCAACAAAAATGATATCATCAACATATATTTGAATATGTAAAAATTATTGTCATGCCTGAGAGTGAACAAAGTTCTATCAGCTGACCCCATCACATAATGGTCTAGCAAGAAAGACCTAAACCTATCATACCAAACTCTAGGTGTCTGCTTAAGCCCATACAAAACCTTTCTAAGCTTTTAAACTCTATGTGGGTATTTATGGTTCTCAAAACCTATGGGTTGTCTAACATAGACCTCTTACTGAATGAAACCATTCAGGAAAGCAATCTTGACATCTATTTGATACAACTTGAAACCCTTAGATGCCGCGAATACAAGAAGAATCCTAATGGCTTCTAGCCTAGCTACGGGTGCAAAGGTCTCCCCAAACTGTATCCCCTCAGTGAAACCATGAGCCATTAGTCTAGCATTGTTTCTCATTACAGATCCATTCTCACCTTGTTTGTTTTTAAAAACCCATTTGGTTCCTATAGTGCGAACATTAGGGGGTGGCTCTACAGGGACCCAAACTTGGTTTCTTTCAAAGTTTTCAAGCTCTTCATGCATGACAATGACTCAACTTGATTCAGATAAAATATGTCTAACATCATAGGGTTCAAAGGAAGCAACAAATACAGAATCAGTAAAATGAGCATGAGAAGAAGATTTAGATCTCGTTACCCTCTCATTGATGTCACCAATCATTGTCTGTGAAGGGTGTCACCGCTGAATGTGTTAAGGAGCCTCACAATGTGAGTGTACCTCCCCATCAAACACTGCTAGTGCAGACTCGAAAGCAGCTAAAGTGGAAGTAGTGCAGACTCGAAAGCAGCTGAAGTGGAAGTAGAGCCTGCAGGACCCTCTGCTGGAGTAGAAGAAGCAGGTGTGGTGGAGGGAAGTAGTGTATCATCCTTGTCATCACCAAGAGCTGGAAGGTCGCCATCTAAAAGATGCTCTCACTTATCTCCAGATCACCTGCACACTCAAGAACATAACTAGCACAGGGGGTTGACTCATTAAAAGACACATCACAGGATTCTATAATAGTGTTAGTGTTAAGATTGTAAACCCTGTAAGCATGACTATGAAGAGAATACCCTAAGAAAATACCATCGGAAGATCGCGACTCGAACTTTTCAAGATTGCCACACTTTAGGATGAAGCACCAACGCCCAAAAACTCTCAAATATGAAATCTTCGGCTTCCTCCCAAAGCGCAACTCATAAGAAATCAAATCCAAGATCGAGCGCAAGAAAATCCGATTTGAGATGTAGCATGTTGTGCTAATGTCCTTAGCCCAAAACCTTTTAGGAGTCCTATGCTCATCGAGCATCATCCTAGCCATTTCAACCAAAGTCCTGTTCTTTCTCTCAACCACGCCATTCTACTGAGGAACGCATGGGGGTAGAAAACTAATGCTTAATGCCATGCTCAAGATAGAAAGCATCAAAGAGATAGTTCTTGAACTCGGTGTCATTATCACTGCGAATTGCTTTCAATCCACTATGGAGTTCTTTGAACAATCTCAAAGTCAAGCTCCGAAAGTGTGAGAACATTTCATTCTTGCTCACAAGAAAGAAGGTCAAAGAATAGCGAGAGAAATCATCAACAATGACAAGAACATATCACTTCTCACCTGCAGAATGAACCCGAGAAGTACCAATAGTCTCCATATGGAGAAGTTCTCTATGTCATTTAGTCATCAACAGATTGACTAGTGTGTGGGAGATAGCAATTATCTTGCCATACCGATAAGGAGCACAAACAAGATTCTTCTCAAACTTGATCTTGGAAAATCCTTGGATCAAACCTAAGGTACTCAAACGAGTAAGCAAATCAAAGCTCATGTGTCCTAGTCTTCTATGCCACATCCAAAGCTCAGAAGAAGGTTGAGCAATCAAACAACAAGAAGAACCAAGAGACTCAGAAAAATCAGCTCTAAACACTCTCCCAACTTGAGAAATCTTACAAATCAAAGTGTCAGAAGAATCAAGAACTCAAGAAGTATCCTGTTTGAACGCACTTTTAAGTTCTCATCCAACAACTGAGATACAGAGATAAAGTTGTATCCCAGATGCTCCACCAAAGCTACATCATTGAGAGTGAAACTATCATTCATCCTTACCATACCTTTGGCTTTCACTCTTCATTTCCGATCATCCCCGAATGTGATGTATTTGTGTCGCTTCACAGGGATGAGGCTGAAGAACCATGATAAATCTTCGGTCATATGGTGCGAACACCCAGAGTCAATTAGCTACTTGTTCTCTAGGCCTCTGCCTGCCATCTACATATGAGAAGAATAATAGGTGGATGGCTCGGTACTGGGGTTAGTCAAAAACCTCTTGGGGATCCAGTACTAAGTCATCTGCCCCGAAGTGGTGAAAGCATGTGCAGGTAGAACATGTCTAGTATGCTGAGGGCGAGTACCACGATGAGGAAAATATAGTCCGCCAAAGCGTTGGGACTCAAAGCCTCTTACACGTGGACCAAAACCATATGAGTTATGACCTAATCTACATCGTGCAACACCTCTAAGAAGAGACTGAAAAGCGCTAGAGACTCGTGAGTGGAAGCAAGAAAAAGGCTCATGTACACCAATAGAGGGGCAATACATGTCTCGGGTGCTCCACTCCCACTCACGCCGCTCATCTCTCCTACGATGAAAACAAAACCCAACCAAGTGACCCTCTCTCTGGCAGTAGGTGCAGTGGTAATATCTCCCAGGTACTAGACTGTCGGTCACTCAGGACACTCTCACAGGCTCTCTCATCTTAGGCTGTGGAGATCTCTTTGGCTGTGGTGCGGGTTTCTTCTTTGTGGGTTGAGGAATGTGTTTCTTGATGGGTTGGGTGTGACATTGATTTTAGACTTCTCAGCTTCTTGGGTACTAGATGTGGTGAACACAGTCTAACTCTCCCCACTGTAAGCCACCCTCTTAAAACCCAGCCCAAAAGCCAAACCCACCTTATCAGCATACATCTTGGTTTTGACCAAGATCAAATTCTATGGACTCTCCCAATGTCGACGATTTGTGAGAAAATAATTATTATTATTTTAAGTTAACTATTATTTCAAGTTAGCCACCATGGTGAAATTGGTAGACACACTGCTCTTAGGAAGCAGTGCTCAAGCATCTCGGTTCGAGTCCGAGTGGCGACATTCTTGAAAAAGAATACAATAGATTAGAAAATGGATTCAATTCGAAATTTCCAATTTTGTAATGGGAGATTTGATTCATTCTTTAATGTAAGAATAAAGAATTGAATTAAAAGGCTTGCTTTGACCCTTTTTGTATGTAATTGGTTTTCTTACCATTGTATTTCCATTGACAAAGGTCTATTGAACAAATAGAATTTGTAGATAGATAGGTCTCTTTATCGTCACTCCATATTAAGTATTTCTGTCTACACTTCGCTCAAATGATATGATTGCCCCCCTTGCGTGTACTCTCGATTATTATCAACCCGACTGCAATCTTTTTCTGCCGGTAAGGATTGCACCAGAGCACCTTCTACTTCAAATAGGCCATGAACTATAAATAGAGAAGAATCATTCTGAGCGAGTTCATAAGAAGCGACCCACTTTATCATCAGTTCCGAGGGAAGACCAAAGATCTTACGAGATTGGTCCGCTAGAAAAACTCAAAAGAGAAGCAATGTCAACTAGGTATCATAAGTAAATGGATCCCGGTTGTTCAATCCTTTGATAACCAAGGTCATTCTTTGCTAAAGAGAAATTATCACTATGAGTCAGACTCAGGCTCTACTTTCTTCCTATTTTGATTCTCATGAAGTGTCCTTCCTTCCTACAGCTGATAGGGCAAAATCGTTGTTTTTATAATCCTTATGTAGAAACCCCTTTTTTCTAGTATTTACTAGAAAATTTCATCCTTTCTTTTTTTTTCTTCTTTCTATAGTGGAGGGATACCGCCATACAATTACAACCCATCTTTGCTCAATGGGTACAAAATATCCATGCTGACCGCCTAGCGTAACAGCTCCTGGTGCAACAACAAGTACCAGATTAACATGGGGAGGTGGCGAGTTAGTAACTGTAGGTGGCAAAGTAGCTTTGTTACCTATTCCATTAGGAACCACATATTTTTCCTCGATTGTAGCCAATATTTTATTGCAAATAATTCCGACAACCTCAGGGAAAAAAGGGCATTTACTTATTATAGAGATGGTGCGATTTGACTCCTTTTTTTGTTTTTATAGCCCTGCCTACATCTCAGTCTTATGAGAAACAAAGGGGGCTCTACAATGTCTAGGAGATAGATAGAATATTTTCAGGAACAAGAAAATCAGAAGAATCTTTTTCTCTATTCACTACCATTCCACACGCACAGAACCGGAAGCACCCCTCGTTTCAAAGAGACAAGGACGGGTTATTCACATTTAATTTGATGGTCACAGGCGAATTGAAAGTTAAGCAATGGTAATTAAGACCCCTGGGTGAAAATAGGGAGGGACAAAAAATAAATCCACTCAGTTTCAGACTTGGTACAACCCAAAATCACCATTCCTTTTGGTTCGCACAACCAAAAAATTATTCTGAAGGTCTACAGGAAGATAAAAAAATATGAAATTGGTTAGCGATCCCCGCTCTGTGAGTTCTTTCTTCCGTGATGAGCTGTCGGCACCAGTCCTACATTTTTTCTCTGTGGACCGAGAAGAAAGGGGGCTCAGCAGGAAGAGGATTCTACCATGAGAGAAGCACAGAGGTCAACCTGCTTCATTTATGGAACATGGATTTTGGCAATGCAACGGAGTTGGGTCCTCATATCGATCCGAATGAATTAGTTTCTCTACAGAGGTCAATCTTTACCTATTAGGCAAGAGGATAGCAAGTTCAAAATTTTGTCTCGGTAGGACATGGATTTCTATCACTATGAAATTCATAAATGAAAATGAAGTAGTTAATGGGAGGGCTACCATTATCCTTTTTCTTGTATGTGTTCCTAAGAGAAGGAATTGGTCCATTTCATGTTTCGAGGTCTCAAAAAAAGGGTGTGGAAACAGATAGAAACTCTTGAATGGAAATTGAAAAGAAATGTAGCCCTAGTTCCTTCGGAAATGGTAAGATCTTTGGCACAAGAAGAAGGGGCAACCCATATCATTTTAGTAGATCCCCTGCTAATCCGAGCGAGCTTTCAAATATTTGTCCCACATTCATTCGTGAGGGTACTCCTAAGGGATTGAAGACCATATCAATAGGCGTTCCATCTCGCCCTATCAAGGCGGAAGCTGCGGGTTCGAGCCCCGTCAGTCCCGAACTAGGGTTCAATGAATCGATAAATTCATCGTTCCTTTTTTTCATCAAAAATTTCCCTAAAACAAGGGGGGACAGGAGGCAAGATCAAATATTTTTCCGGGTCAGAAAAATACATGAAAAAGAAAGAAGGTAGAAAATTTGTTGGTTATACAAGAAAAACAAGAAAACAGAGGTTTTGTTGAATTTCAAGTATTCAGTTTCACCAATAAGATACGGAGACTTGCTTCACATTTGGAATTTGGCGAGCTATAAGATGATCAGATTTATAAGTAAGTATCTCTTGTAAAATATGAGCAACACCAAATCCTTCTAAAGCCCAAACTTCCATTTCTCATACTCGTTGTCCCCCTTGTTTGGCTCTTCCTCTAACGGGTTGTTGGGTAACATGTGAGTAGGGCCCAGTAGAACGTCCATGGATTTTCTCCATGATAAAGTAATAAACACAAGATACGTTTTGACCAGAAAAGCCTATGCTCGATTATTTTGAGCACATGCTTCTTCGGTAAAGAGGAATCAGATGATTCAAGTGGAGTTTTTTGTAACGTATCACAGGAAAACTACAAACAAAACTAGTGAAAATTAGCTCACATGTTGACGTTTTCACAAAAGTCTTCGTAGACCTCTTTCCAATGAAAAATACTTTTTTGTATAATTCCAAATGTGAAGCAAGTCTTTGTATCTTATTGGTGAAACTGAATACTTGAAATTCAACAGAACCTCTGTTTTCTTGTTTTTCTTCTTTAACCATAAATTAAAAAAAATCTACCTCCTTGCTTTTTTATGTATTTTTCTTATCAGGAAAAATAAAAATTTATGTCAGTTATTTTGGAGTTATTCGAATCTCATACACACAAAAATTAAACTACTTTCCACGAAGAGGGGGCCATGGAATACACTATTGTAGTAGCTAAAATGGCGAATTCACCCGCGACATTTCAATACCTCACTCCTTATACCGGAGCAGCCCTGGTTGAGTATTTGAAAGGTGCTTTATTTGCTCGCAGTTCCCGTTTGATATCTGATAAAGCAAATCTTGGTTTTTGCTTCCCTTGCGACGGGCCTGGGCAAGGGGGAACATGTTAAGTATCCGACTGGGATCCTGTTTTCTGGTTCCTTGGTAACCTCTAGTTTGATCAAGGAAACTACTGAAAATGAATCTGCTAATGAGGTTTACAAATTTGGTCAAGAGGAAGAGGCTTATAATATTGTGGCTGCTCACGGTTATTTTGGTCGAAGTACCGTTTGGCCAAAAAAAAAACCCGCTTCCTGAAACGATTGCCTCTTTATATAGATAGGTATAGGATTTATGGGGTTATTACTTAGAAGTCTATTTTGTACAAGATCTTCCTCAAAGGAAGAACGTGAAATTCTTTTTCCTTTCTATAGGGACTAGGAGATTGGATCTAGCCATAAGAGGAATGCTTGGTATATATAAGCCACTTTCTGGTCTTTGACCCCCTTATTTTACAATTTTACAAGTTCTTAATAGGCCCCTTTCTTATTTTGAATCTAAATACCTAAATAACAAGAAAATTCTCTATTGACAACAATCTATGCTTCTGAATAACTAAAAAAAATAGAAGTACTGTAGATAGTAAATAAAAGGATTAATCATAATATCTATCTTTCAAAGATTCACTAAAAAGACAGTTGGCGAGTCTCTTTGTATGTCTTGTCCGGAAAGAGGCGGACTTAATGATTATTCGTTCATCGGAACTAGAAGTTAAAATTGTTGTGAAACCATTTCTATTGGAAACATTCCTATAATGAATTCCTTAGGAACCTTTATAATAAATGGAATATACCGAATTGTGATCAATCAAATATTGCTAAGTCCTAGTATTTACTACCGCTCAAAATTAGACCATAAGGGAATTTCTATATACACTGAGACTATAATATCAGATTGGGGAGGCACCATCACCATCTTCGAATAGAGTGTTTTCTACGGTAGCCCCGTGAATAGCGTATAGCAGAGCCGCACCTAATACTCCGACAACTCCCATCATATGAAATGGGTTCAACGTCCACTTATGTAATCCTTGGAAGAAAAGGATGAATCGAAATATAGCTGCTACGCCAAAACTTGGCGCAAAGAACCAACTCCCAGAAAATTGGAATTTTTTGATAAAAAATAAAAAATTCCAATTTTCTAGGAGTTGGTTCTTTGCGCCGAGTTTTGGCATAGCAGCTATATTTCGATTCGACATGCTATTTTTTCCGTTCATTACCTTTGAGGTGCTCTGTGACTCGACCTGTGCAGTGTTGTAGCTAACGCGTTAAGTATCCCGCCTGGGAGTACATTCGCAAGAATGAAACTCAAAGGAATTGACGGGAGCATAGAGTTCCATACGATTAATGGTTGGCTCTGGGATTTCTTGTGGGCAGAGGCATCCCAAATAATTCAGTCTTATGGTTCTACATTATCTGCATAGGTTTTTTTTTCTTAGACGCTCATTTTATCTGGGCTTTCGGTTTAATGTTTTTATTGAAAGATGGATGAGTCTTCAGTCAAGCTCCCTTCTGCCTTTGCACTCGAGGACCAATGTCCGTCAGGCTTGAGGAAACCTTTGCACGCCTCCGTTACCTTTTGGGAGGCCTACTCAGATGATGAAAATCAGAGGAAGACTCAGATGATGAATATGGGAGCCCAGAAGAAGATTTTATCTTAAAAAAGATGGTTTATTGAGCATCGAGGAACAAAATAATTTAGTCTAAAATACCAAAAAGAAGTAGATTGATTTTTTTAGAACAACTAGCTCATAAGGACCGCCATTGTATAACCATTCATCAACAAATGCAGCTTCCCAAATTGGGTAAAAATGCAATCCGATCGCCGCAGAAGTAGGAATAGTGGCACCATAGATTCATTTTCCTTTTGCCCTCTGAATACTTCTCCACCAGAGAAAGGAGGTACTCATTCTCAGTCAAAACTTTTAAACTTGCCCTCTAATCCAGTTGAGATTTGTCATGAAAGATAGTGCAGGTGGAACAATTTGTTTGCACATCCTTAGAACTCACAACACTCTCCAATCTAGACTCTAGCTCCTTCAGCCGCTTATCTTCCAGTTCAACATACTTTGCAAGCGAAGGACAATTCTTATAAGCACCTAAGAGAGTAGACATAGACTCCTCCTCAAGGATCTTCTCGGCACTCTCAAGTCGACTGGCGACTTGTGCATGCACATTATGAACCTCGACAAGTTCAGCCATGACAATCATGCAACTCTCACACTCCTCAACATTGGGCCTAGACCTAAGCAATGAAAGTTTAGTAGATACAGACTCATACTTAGGTCTAAGATCCTTCAACTCACGCATAGTTTTTTTAAGTAACATATCCGAGCTAACGAGAGCATCATTCAAGATATTGACATGGATGGAAAGATGATCGTAGGAAAGCAATACCTCGGAAGGATCTAGCTTAGGGTCGCTATCGTCGTTGTTGTCATCCGCCATGAAGCAGAGGCCGGTGAAGTCTTTGGCCTTCTTCTTATTCTTTGCTTACGGTTCATCCTCCTCTGAGCTCTCCTCCTCGCTGGAAGAGGTGTCGATGTCACTGAGAGCTGCCACGAACGCCCTAGAAGCCGTCTTGGCTGCCATCTTTGCCATCTTCTCGCGGTTATTCTTGAAGAAGGATTTCTGATTCTTCTTCTTGTGCTTGTTGTAGTCGTGGTCGTTGTCCTCCCTCTTCTTGATCTTAGAGCGTCCGCCTTGAAGTGTGTAGTGTCACCACACTCAAAGTAGGCACAAGAACCATCCCTCCTTTGGTCTCGATGATTGTTGTATAAGCGAGTGAAGTTCTTCAGAATCAACGCAAGGTCCTCATCATCCAACACATCCACCTACTCCTCTGTGATAGAAACCAAGGAAGACAAAGCAAATTCCCTTGATAAAGTGTTAGCACAAGAAAACCTAGCTGCAGACTGATTGCCACCACTAGTTCGGAAATCAACGTTATGTTCTGAGACAAGGGATTTTCGAGATCGATTTGAGCTGCCTTAGCTATCTCAATGGACTTGAGCTTATTAAAGAAATCATCACAAGTCAACGTGTCGTAACTTGGAGACTCTTCAATGCTCGAGATCTTCATTTCCCATATTCTACGATTAAGAGTATAGAAAAGCTTGATCGCTCTCTCATGGTCAGAATAGGGTAAAAAACCAGTTGATCGAATATTGCTAACAATCCCATTAAAGTGAGCAAACATCACATCCAAAGACTCTTTAGGGCCTTGCACAAATATTTGGTATTCTTGGTTGTATGTGTTTTAGCGTTTAGCCTTAATCTGATTAGTACCTTCATGAAAGACACTCAGAGTTATAGATCTCTCAGTCAGTACGGAGATGTTGCACCCTATCAAACACATTCTAACTTAGGCTACTGAACAAAATATTTCTGGCCTTGTTGTTGGCCTTATACTGTTCGATTTGAACCTGAGTCGTGCGAACAACAGAGATCTTGTAGTTAGAATCAACTACTTCTCATATTACACTTCCTTGACTTAGAAGATAAGCCTCCATGTGCACCTTCCAGTATAAAAAATCACAGCCATCAAATAGCTGAATCTTCTCACTTTTCTCTATATCGTCTATGAATCACAAAGTCAGTTCAGGTCAACAAGTAATCAAACTGGCTCTGATACCAATTATAGAAATGAGAGTGACGACTAGATGCGGTGAATAGGCGCCTTTTCCTATTTGATCACCTAACACACCTCTAAAAGAGAATTACAACAAAACGCAACACAAACACGCAGCGGAAAAACTGCCCCTACATAGAAAGTTTGGAGACTCCAGAGATGGGGCCAGAGAGTCCGGAGTTTCTAGGAAAAATCAAAAACCAAACTTAAAGATTCAACGAAAGGTAGGTCTCATGGTTGGAATCGAACACTAGGTTTTACAGCAAACCAATTCATGACTCATTCTCACATAAAGGTTGAATCTTAAGAAAAAACACTCAAGGATCAAAAGATGAACATCGGGTGAAGAAGATCTCTAATATGATGGTTTAAAGGCAAGAAAATGTAGGATCCTATCACATATGCATGTGCATGTGAATTTTATACTTTTAGCATCAAGAAGAACAACCTCCCAAGATGTTAAAACTCCAGCCAAAAAGAAAAATGAAAATCAACACCGGAAAGGAAAAAACTTGCACACAAGTTAAGAGAACCAAGAGAGGGAAACTAGAATAAAGGGAATTCAAGCATATATAACAAAATAAACTTCATTATTTAAAGAAGTCAGTCCTATTTTAGGCGGATTACAAAGATTTTTCTTTCAAAACTCACATATTACATAGGCTAAGCACTCATTCTCCTCTCCTCTAAAACCCTAACACAATACTCTCATATGGGTGGCACAAGGGTCTCAAATGGCTGGTTCATTCTCTCCCATAACACTACCCCTCTATTTATAGGCCTAGGAAACTTGACCTCCAAGTTCCATTCGTCACATGCACACCTTGAAACAATCAAACATATTTCTCCACACTCCAAAACATCTCCAGGTTAGCACAAAACCAAAAACTTCAACTCAGAGCATATCCTGCAGAAAACGTGAACACCAAATTCTACGATGTGTTCTGCTCCTAAACATTAGACCATCCGATGAGTGTAACATTGTCTATTCCAGATTTTTTTTGCTCTTTACAAGAAAAGATCCAGTGAAAGCTTCTAGCGATCTCATGTCCATTACCGGATAATCCGGCGTGTGCTAATCCACCGAACCACCATTCTGTAACTTCTCTATAACAAAATGTCCGATGTATTCTCTGGTATTCACAATCCCAACACCGGACTATCCGGCATACATAATCAAACTTGTCGTAAAAAATCTCCTATCTGTAGAAAATACTCTGATGCTCTCAAAGTCCATTACCGGACTATACGACGTTTGCTTTTATTTCTACTTCAATACTAAAAATGTTTCGGTGCTCACTTCACTGTGGTGTGGTAAAAAAGCACACACCGGATGTTCCGGTGAGCATAATTTTCTAGACTTTGAAACAGTCTGCTCCAATCAAACTTTAGTTAGCCATAAATAAAATCACACACACAAGCTTATGCCAATCAAAATTATTTGAAATCCACAATTATCAATGACTCATCACATACAAATCAAGGCATATTTCAACTTGATTTCTCAAACTATATGTGACAACCATCAGATTTTTAATTAATTACAGGCAGGGCTAAAAGGTATCATTCCCTCGTAGCACGAGACCTCATAAATAGGTGGTGATAACTTATTATTGTAATTTTTAAAATGGTCGTGTAAATTTGAAAATATCGAATATATATATATATATATATATATATATATAAATTCTGAATTCCTGTCAGGAAGGCTGGGCTCAAACTTGTCCGGCCCATGAGAGCCCTCGGGCCCAACACTCAGTCGGCAAAATATCTCGCTAGTCCAGCCCACGAAAAACCCTACGGTCCATCAGCCAGCAAAATATCTCGGCTCGAACCCTCCGGTCGTCGCGGTGGGCCCCGCCCCCGGATCCTTATCTTCCGCTCCTCTCCCCGGTCGCCGTCTGATCCAATCACGACGGTGCGCGTCGCGCCCTTTCCGCTATAAAACCGAGGGTAGGGCAAGCCTTTTTCCTCCGTGCTCTCATAGAGGTGGGTCGGCTTCTCCCCCTCTTTACCAAGTCCTCTGTTCGTTAGGGTTTAGCGGCAAAGGAGATGGCGGCGTCGGATGTGGAGTTCCGCTGCTTCGTCGGCGGCCTCGCCTGGGCCACGGACGACCAGTCCCTCCAGCAGGCCTTTGCCCCGTACGGCGAGGTCATCGACTCCAAGGTCCGTTCCCTTCCGTTGTTGAGGTTTTGTGTGGGGTTATGCGGTGAAGAGGCTAGATCTGTGTTGTAGTTCTTAGATCTGCCGTATTTTGGTCCAGATCTGCGTTTGTTTTAAGGAATACGTGGATTGAAGCTTTGTTCCCCTTCGTTTTGTGCTTTGTTCTGCGCAGATTATCAACGACAGGGAGACGGGTCGTTCCCGTGGGTTCGGCTTCGTCACCTTCTCCTCGGAGCAGTCGATGCTCGACGCCATCGAGGCCATGAACGGCAAGGAGCTCGACGGCCGCAACATCACCGTCAACCAGGCCCAGTCCCGCGGCGGCGGCGGTGGCGGCGGCGGCTACGGTGGGCGCCGGGAGGGCGGATACGGTGGAGGTGGTGGCGGCGGCTACGGCGGGCGCCGTGAAGGCGGATACGGTGGAGGCGGCGGCGGAGGCTACGGCGGGCGCCGCGAGGGCGGCTACGGAGGCGGTGGCTACGGCGGCGGCAGCCGCGGTGAATCCGGCGGCAACTGGAGGAACTGATGGGTGGGGCCCCTGGCGGCCAGCTACCCTAGTTATCTATCGTATCATGTTACCGTTGGATCCTTGTTACCCTGGTCTCATTTAGTGTCCGTGTTACCGTTCGATTAGGTGTTTGGTTCCCCGTGATGATGTTACCGTTCGCTTTGGTCAGTGTTCGTGATGAAGTGTCGTGTTTTGCGCTAAGTAATGAGAACGAAGAAAAGAGTGGGCAAGGTTTTTGTTCGCATATCCCCTTGCTCTTGGATTTGTTCACGTGTCTTTACACGCGCGATGTGGGATCTCCATTTCTGGACCCTGAACAGAGCTCGATTGGTTTGGTTTGCGCATAGGTTGGCTTAACTAGAACGAACCATGATTCATCACATTATAGCAGCAGAATTTTGTTCAGAAGAATAGGGCCCTTATGCAGCGGAAGCTTTTGTTTCGATCTACATTTGTAAACCCTAAACACTCCGCTCGAGGATATACAGATGTAGAGAGAACTACTCGAGCTTATGCAGCAGCGAATTTAGGACATAAAGCTGAAGTTCCAAATACAAAGTATTTCACAGCTCCATTCGAGTTGTTAAAAATGGAAAAGGGTGTCGACAGCAGGGATTTTTTTTTATTTTGGCTTATTTAAAATTAATGTTTGATTAACAGCACGGTGAAACTAAATTTTGGGAAACTAGTAGTCACACGCCAGTAGTTTTTGCATGATCTGCTGTCATATCAAGTCTTCTGGCGTGACTTTGTTGTATTTAGCGGCTGCGCCGGTCCTCTCCTTCCGCAACGTTCTTCTTCCTTTTCGAGATCTGCTTTGTCACGTCTTATCTTTTAATAAATTTAGTAATTTTAGACCTAAATCAAAAAAGATTTTACTAGAGAATATTAATTAAAGGTAAATACTCCATTTTATCTATTTAATTTCAATTTTGTTCTATATTTTTAGTTAGTTTTGAGATTCCTAGGGTTTGTAGATTAGGTGATTTGAAAATTAAAATTTTGTAAGATTAGTTATTATTTGTTTTTTTAATGTAGCATATTTATTATTTTTTATAGGGCCATTTCACTCTAGCATATGGTGGTGTGATATTGACCATCGCTAATATAGGGTGTAAAATTTGGTAACACTGATGTAGGTTGAAATAGTAATGGTTTGTTATTTGTGCAGTGATACAGTATGACTTCTTATGTGTGATGTAAGTAGTGCGCACACCTCGATAAAAAGTATTTCGATGTTAGCTATAAGGATATTCCTGTTTCTTCCGCTCTTTCTATCCCGACCTCCGACTGTGGTGAATATACCATAGTCCTTTAGTTGTTATATGAAGATACTGTTGATCGTACTTACTATCTATGTAAGGATTATCATGTGAGTGTATATTTATTTTGTGTTAGAGTAAAAGTATATCTCATTACTTTTACTGATATTGTGTTTCATTAATTTGCAGAAGTGAGAGATGTACTTCTTTCAATAGATTGATAGGCGTGAGATGTATGATCTTAGAGTTTTGAAGGTGACACGGTTTACTCAGTATCTAAAATCACACGATAAGTTTATTCGTTAAGTTTCTCCTCCACTAAATCCTCCAAAAATAACGGATAAAGAGAAGTGCAAAGTACTCAAAAGGCGTCTAGCGGATCCTCCGTTATACAACTATGAGAAGTGTAGCGTGCTGTATGAACCTTCTGAGTGATCTCCTTACTTCGTTTGTAAATGGATGATAAAAGTAAAAACTGTGTGTCGATGTAAAGAATATAAGAGTCCCCACCGGTGGTTTTGACAAGAGAGATGGGAGGGATTGGGGGCAATGGGCTTTGGCGCAATGGCTTAGAGTGCGAAGGGGTTTTGCCTTTCGATTTATAAGATTGACTCGATCCCGCCGCCTTGAATTCCAAGAGACTTTTGGGGAACCGAAATTCCCTCGACGTCCGACATCCGTCAAGGTTTCTCTCTCCCACGATCCTCACCCTCGCGCACGCCATCTTTTTTTTTTTCTCTCCCACGATCTCTCTATGGACGATTAACCTCCCCTCAGGATGCGGCTTCCTAAGCCAGCCACGGTGGTGGATCATGTTGCCGACCACTCTCTGGGCAAAACTCTTGTTCACCCAGGACCCAAGTGATATGACCAGGTCCGACCACATCCTTATAAAAAACAGCTCAGATCATCATATTCGTGAGGGAGCTTTAGAGCTATTGTCGATGTAAAGAATATAGGGGTCCCCCCACCGGGATGGCCCGCAACGACCGGTTTTGCTATTATCAGCTTTCGTTCTCCAGCCTAGGCCCATCGTGCGACCAGTCAGCGCCAGCATGACCATGGCACTGGCCTTCGTAGGATTTCTCGCAACCAGCCCTCGCTGGTCGCAGGGCAGGTACTTGTCTAAGCCAGTCAGACCTCATTTAATGTCGCTACTAACATCGTTTTCCTTCCCCAGGTAGTTCACCCCAGCTGAGGCGGCATTGCCGACTTAGGGCTACTGTGTCTCATCCCGCAACATTAATTGTTGCGGACGGGCTAGTAGACGTAACAGGGGGAGTGGCAAGCACGCGTGGGAAACCGGCGATGGGACTATGCAAGCCAGATGACCCGAGCGTGACAAGCGAAGATGTGTCCGATGGATTGGACGGGTATTGCAGTGCTCCAGGGCAGGCACAACGCATATGTATCATATAATGATAACCTACATTGGCTGTCTAGGTAGGCAAGGGTCTATTTGATGGGTCCACATGTATGACTCTTTTACTCGTGGGCTATAAGGGGAAGAGAGTCTGTCTTGAGAGGGGAGGCTAAAAAAACACAAAGAAGAAACCATACTCAATAGGAAGAATACAGAGGATGTAGGGCTATTACCCTAAGGGGGATCTGAATCTGGATAAACTCTGGTGTTCTTAAATTAGCACATGCACATCCCCAGAACACAAATCATGTACCCATCGTCCAATATACCCTGGAATCACTGTCAGGGATTAACCCTCGACATTATGCATGGTTGGTGTTTACAATTTGAGTGATGTAGTATTAGATATCATATACATTATATCATGAAATTAAATGCAACGTCATGGTGCTACTTGTAACTATCGAAATTTACTATATAGTCTTGATGACGCATGGATAAAGGACCATGATCAAGTCAAGGGGAAAAGGCTGATAGAATATATCGTCTAAGGAAGTGTAGTTGTGGTGTCAATGCTCGACACGGGATAGTGACCTCCGAACTTGGTGTGGAGTACTACTACATGCATTTGGTTGGCAAATACATGGTTAGTTTGATGCATATTTTCTGTTTTGATATCCTATGTTGGTTGTACCTTATTAATGGAAGTTCATATGAATTTTTTTTGGAATAGAGTACGCGAAGATGTTCATGGGAAGAGTATCTTGATAAAGATGAGGTGGATCGTGAGATCATATGGAGGTGTAAGCATCATTCGATGGTGCTGTCGAGCTATCTGGATAGTAGTAAGAAGATAACTCGTGATTTTTACTGTGCCATGTATACCCAGCATAAGAGGAGACCTACCACCTCGGCCAACATCAAACCTTCTGCATACGGTTACATCACTTTCACCCACATCAAGATCCATAATTGATCTAATATGAGCAACAATTTCATCGAAACAAGGCAAGCTCCTAAATTTCAACGCATGCTCCCCCATTTTATCAAACTCCTTATTTGTATTAACCGTGCCACCACAAAATACGCGAACAATCCGGTCCATCTACACAAACCATCCAAACATCTTACATAAGCAAAAATATGCGACACATGCAAATTCTACATATAATCAATTTCAATCCCTACGTCTCATCATTTTATCACAATAAGTCAAAATTACTCATATATATAGAAGAACATGCATTGCTCATACATATATGGAGCCTAACCATATATGCCTCAATTACCAACGCTCAAATAATTGCATGCAACAAATTTCACATAATACAAATACATAACTATACATTCATAGCCCGATATTTAACATCTAATCTAACCCAAAACGTACAAATTTCATAATTCATCATCCACAATACTAAACCCTACCTACCATTCACCTAAGAATGCAAGTGAAAAAGACCAAAAATAAATAGAGGGAATGAACGAGCTACCTTAATAGGATATTTCCCCACAAAATCCGCTTCGAATCAGGCCCAAAAGGTGGAGGATTGATCGGGGAGACTCTCACCAGGGCGTTCGGTCTGGGGAGACGGGAGGAGGAAGAACAATGTACGGAAGAGATGAGTTGGTGCGACCCTCTATATACACCTCCGTCACCAGGGGCGGACACAGACCAAAATTATAGGAGGGGCTGAACATACTAGCTAATATAAGTTTAAATATGTCTCATGTATAAAATTAGCAAGTTTCATTCTTCAAGGCAATTTCATACGCAAAGATAAAAGATGAAGTGCAAAATACATTAAAGAAGAAGGAATAAAAGATGAATCGGCAATATGTTCGTACCAAATCAATGGATAGCACGTGCGTACATGACGATAGCCTATTAATCTTCATGAGAAGCAATCTGTAAAACAAAAGATAAATTAGTTACAAACAGTGACTTTCAAATATGGTGTTCTTTCAAATTAGAAGAGAAATAGAGAATGAAGCATACCACTAAATTATCTTTTGGCACTAACATATGGCGTTCTTTCATGTCTTCGAACTCTTGTATGATTTTTTCATTGCTAATGCTTCTAAATATCTCCTTCTCGGTGTAGCATATCATCAAGTCATTAAGCCATTCATCCACCATTTTGTTGCATAAATCTGTCTTTATAAGAGTCATAGCTGAAAAGACTCTCTCAACTGATGCCGTTGCCACTGGAAGTATCAATATTAGCTCAATGAGTCGATAAACCAATGGAAAAGATCTGTTTTTTCCGGTCTCAATCATTTTTTCAGCAACCTTTGGAAGATCTCTACATCCAAGAAATTCTTTACTTCTCCTAATGTTGAGAATGAAGCTTTGAAGTTGATTCCTTAACAACAAACAATCAGCTACTGTAAAATCTTCAGCATAAATCTCAGCAAGTCTCACAAGCTTATCCACATCAAAACTAGAGAAGGAGTTCCTTGGATTAAGAGAAGCCATGCATACTAATAACTCCGAACTAACTTCATTAAAACGATGATTCATCTCTGACAAAATGGCATCAATGGCAGCAATGAAAATCTCAATATGGTAAAAATGCATATTTGTTACTTTTTTGCCTTCTACGTGAATACGTCCCTCTAGCATTTACTTCCTTGTCCATTTTTGGCACTTTAATCTCATTTTTATCACAAAAGGACTTCACTCTTTTGAATAACAACTCCCATCCATTGTCCCTCATATCCTGCAAACGATCTTTCACATCCATAATTAAACTCATTGCTTCAACAATGTCTTGATCCTTCCTTTGCAAAGCACGTGACAAGTCATCTGTAATGCTTAACAAGTCTATCATCAAAAGCATTATGAATACAAAATCAAAGTTTTGCATTTTACCAATTAAACCAAATGCTCCACCATTACATGTCGGCTTAACGGAATCTTGCTTTACAATCTCAAGCACCTCCAAGATAGCTTCCCACATTTGGAAAATACGAAGCAATGTTTTAAGATGTGAACCCCATCTAGTATCTCCAGGTCTAGCTAGGCTACTTTTCTAATTCAGTCCTCTTCCAGTGCTAATCTCACCATTCTCCACCTTTTGTAGCAACACATCATGATGCTTTGCAAGTAAGACATCCTTTCTCATACACGATGCACCCACAGTGTTCACTATTAAAGGAACATAGTTAAAGAAATCTGCAATGACTGGACTAAAAGTTGCAACGGTAACAACCACTAACTGCAACTGATGGGCGAAACAATGCACATAGAAAGCATAAGGATTTTCACCCCGAATCAATTTTTGCACACTATTAAATTCACCTCTCATATTTGAAGCTCCGTCATAACCCTGCCCTCGAAGCCTAGAAACGGTTAACTTATGACAGGAAAGCATACTAACCAAAGCTTCTTTCAATACAGCAGCTGTACATCTGTTGACATGTTGAAGTCCAAGAAACCTCTCCATAACCTTTCCTTGATCATTCACAAACCTACACAACCCAATTTATTCTATGTTAGTATACTTAGTAGTACATAAAATCTGAAATTATACAAAAGCAATAAAAATACAAAGTAAAGTACGAACTACTAACCTCAAGATCACAGCCATTTGCTCCTTTATTGATACATCTCGAGACTCATCAATAAGCACAGAGAAGTTCCTATCTCCAATCTCATCCATAATCACTGTCGTGACTCGTCGTGCACAAGCTTTTGTAAGGTCCTTCTGAATATGATGAGATATCATTTGACACCGTGTAGAACCTTTCTCATATGCATCCTTAACCTTCTTCTTCTTGTTTTTGTACCAGTCAATCATCTCTCTAAATTTACCCTTATTGATAGAAGTATTAGACTCATCATGTCCACGAAAAGCATCACCTTGCTCAATGAGATATCTTGCAACATCTAAAGAAGAAGTCAAGCGAATCTTGTAACGAATTTCATCTTCCTTGCTGGTATTAATAAATTTGTGAGTAACACTTGTTCTTTGGTTCATAAAGTCGTCACACTTCAGCCTTGCATTGTTATGAGTTTTGCAATTACCGTGTCTCTCAAAAGTATACAAAGCCTTCTTCCAATTGACATAACCAGACTTTGCAAATACATCACTCCCAAATTTTTCAGGCTTTCCTGGCTCAAAGAAAAGATAACAATACAAGCAAAATGCTGCATCCTTTGAGACACTATACTCTAGCCAATCATGCTTCTCAAACCAGATTTTTTGAAAAGATCTCCATTCACCACTTTGCCATCTACGAGGAAATGTATGATTAACCGGTTGAGTTGGACCACTCAAAGCATATGCCCTCTTTACTTGATCTCTAATTTCAAATGCATAGTGATCAATTGGTTTGCGATTCCCTGGATCACCTACTATATCCGAGAAATGAAACTCCACTTTAGACTTCTTTGGTTGACTTGTGCCCTCATCAGTATTACTAGTATTGGCATTGCTTGAACTTGAATAATATGTGAGCAATGTTCTTTTGGACATGTTGCAAATCTACAATTTTATCAAAAATATACCATAAATCACATGCTAAAATATGCATTATAGTTACAGAGTCTAAAGATTGTGAACTGTGCATGAATACATTTGTAATTCGGTTCTTTGTAGATTAATTCAGAAAAGATGAAATTTCTTAGCTACTCAATTCAAAGAAACATACATTTCTCATTTTGCTTGTCTGTCCAATTCACATAAACATACATTTCTCATTTTTATACCTTCTCAGTTCTCAGTTTGAGCCCACGCCATCCCTTCTCGGCTTCTCCGATTCTCCGTTGGCTTGGCCGTTGCTCGCCTACTCGCCGCGCGCCAACGCCTGCCGGCTGCCGCCCGGCCGCCCCGCCCTGCTTCGCTCACCGCGCGCGTGCCGGCTGCTGCCCCGCCCTGCTCCGCTGCAGCACTGCTCACCGCGCGCGGCGCGCCCACGCCTGCCGCCTCGCCCTGCTCCGCTGGCCGCTGCAGCGCTGCTCACCGCGCCAGGCCGCTGGCCGCCTGCCCTGCGCTGCGCGCCTGCGCCCCTGCTCAGCTGCTCTGTCGCTCACCAGCTCACCGTGCGCCCGGCCCGCCTTGCTCCGCTACTCGCTGAGTCGCCGGCTCGTCGCGGTCGCGCGCGCCGCCGAGGTGCTGTTCTGCTCCACGATTTGGGAATTTAGGGATTTGCCGATTGCCCGATTGTGCTGTGCGCATGTGCGATTGGAAGTTGGGGAACGTCCGAACGTGGGTTGGGCTTTGCCGCTTTGGGTAGCATACTAGCACTTGGGCGGTTGGGCCAGCTCATCCGACCATGGCAGGCAGTCGGCACTTCGGCAGCTCGGCTTCTCCAGGCAGACCAGCCGAGAGCTGAGAGCAGACCAGCTGAGGCTCAGGCGCTCAGCGGACAGCGGGGGCTGACCGTCTTGAAGCCTTCGGGGTGCTCACGGGAGGGGGGGGGGGGGCGCTCAACTGCTGAAGTGCGCCGGGCCGCCAGCCATGTAGGGGGGGCTCGAGCCCCCCTTGCTGCCCGTTAAAACTGCCCCTGTCCGTCACGCCAAGAGGCTTGATGCGACATCTGATCACGCCAATACTAATGGTGTGACATCCGATCACGCTAAGACTCCTGACGCAACTGAAGCCTACCATCACGGTGCCGTGCCAATGTGATACCTTGGTCATGCCAAAAAAATTTATATTACACAGATAGGGGATCACGTCAAAACCTTTGACATGATCGTAGAAACTAGTTTATGAAAATTTAGTTTTTCACCTATTGTTAATAAATTATTAGTTTTAAATAGACTAAAATTAAAAAAAAAAACAGATGCCGGTGACACTCCAAAGTCCCAACTGAAACGCATCTCACAGTTCCAAGAAAACTTGGTTTCGACGAAAAAAAAAGCAGGCCCCAGAGATCAGGCTCGGATATTCTTTTACGGATGAATTGGCAGAAACCGGACGAGCGGAAAGCAAAACGCCAGCTTAACTTCTTTAACATTCTGATCGTGATAAACAGCATGGCAAACTCGACACCAGCTAAACTTTTACATTCCCATGATGCTAGACGGCATGACCAAACTAGCATCAGATACACAAATCAGTCTAGGACGAAGATGCGAGAAGCGATGTCCTGGACCAGCCAGTCCAACCCCTCGAGAAGCCCCTCGCCAGTGTAAGCGCTGCAGCCTACGATCCGCCAGTGCCTGCTTCTGTCCATCGCTTCTAAATTGAGAACCTGAAAGGCAGACGAGTCAGTCAGCATCTGCCGTGGCCGGGGAGAAACTACAGATTAAAACGGGAAGCTGCCATGGTTAAAAAAAAAAGAGAAAAAAGAGGAAACTGCACTTTCTGCATTCGCAACACAAGCTAAGCAGACGATGAAACCCAATGGTATCGACTCTGTTGCTTCAGATTCCATTATCCTTGGGTTACTAGCACTGGGATGCAAAAGCAAGTGGTTTTACTTCACAGCGACTGATCTTATCACATCAAAAGTGTGAAGTTTGGTTTCTGGATATAGCAGTGTGTAACACCCCATCAACAGCAGCATGTGATGCCTTGTAAAATATCCAGAACATGCTGAATCTAACCACATGAAGAAGAATAAAGCTGCAAGAACAGAATGATCCATCAAATATGGTGTTACCGTGTTAGAGCCCTTTCCATGGCTCAGGTTTTATGAGAGGTGACTTAAAAGGATGATACTAAAAAGCAATTTTTATAATCCCTGGTGTTAGCCTTATTTGTACAGAGTAAAGATATTATTCCTCTTATTATGCTATATGGATTGCTGATACTTTGCCCAATGACAGCAATCCTACCTTTCACCACACAACAGCTGCTGCTTCTACCCAATTCGCATACAGAATCTCCTTTTGATATGAGTGCCTTAATACTATCTGAGAACTACACGTCAATTTCTATCTAATCAATGGAAATGATGGGGGCGCCCTGGTTTGAAATTTGAACTACATTGCTGGTTGAGGGTGTGGATGTAGACCACCCAAGTCCGAGTCATCTTCGACGTGAATTTAAGTGCCTATTTCTTCTTAATATCAAAGCCATCTAGTTCCTCCTAGGTTGGTCGAGTTTTTTATAAAGAGAACTACATACCGACAACTGAATCTAGTTTACTGATTCCTACTTTTGAGAGAAAAGCAGAACAGATCAAAATTGGGTGGATACAACTGTCACATACACATCAAAATTGGACGCTTCAGACCATCCATATTCAAGAGCATAACTGATGAAAACTGCATTCAATTTGTCATATCCTTTTGGGTTCACATCAAAGTAGTTAGAATCTTGTCAAATATGACAGCAGGAAAAGTGCAGTATATGCCAAGCATGATGAATATAAATATAGCTAAACATTAACTGGTTTATGGCATCCATCTAATGTGTACAGCCTGTCCGCAACAGAAGCATACCAGAGGTAGTCAGATAAACTTAAGTCTCTAAAATAGATGCAGGACTGAAGTTTGCTTACCTTAGCAATTTCAGCAGGTTTTTGAGCTCCTTGTATGTCTTGCTTATTTGCAAAAACCAGCAATGAAGCTCCAGCTAGTCTCTGTTAAAAATCAAAATTTCAAGGATCGTTCAATTGTAAGCTAGGGTGGCAAAGAGATTGAGGGCCTGTTTGTTTCAGGCTGCTTCTGGCTTCTACTTCTGTCAGAAGTCCAGAAACCAGAAACCCAAACAAACAGGTTTGCTGAAAAGTGGTTTCTGGAGAAACTAGAAGCTTGTTTCTGAAAAAATGAATTAGAAATTGACAAACTAGCTGAGAGTAGCTTTTCTGAGAAGTAGTGTGCTGAGAAGCCAAAAAAATTATTGTAAAATCCAACAACTAAAATTCAAAAGCAGCTTTTCAGAGAAACCAAAAGCACAGCTTTTCAGAGAAGCCAGAAGTAGAAGCCCAAACAAACAGGCCCTGAGTATCCATTACCGCCAAACACATGGCACAATTCTATTGAGTGGTATGACCCTCGGTGCTTGAAATGCTATTTCAGTACTATTTCAAGCGAAAACAAAGGAAGTCAAGGATGCTCAATAACACTTATTATGCATAAAGACTTCAAATTTGATGCCCAAATGGAGAAAAGGTATGCAGTTCATTAACCAACAGACCTCTAACACTAAATAAAAGGGCTAAGATACTAATCCAATAGCGCTATTCAATTATAAGGTGGGCCATTTCAAACGAAATATACTAGACAGCAAAACATATATCCATCTTCCCATGGGATTGAAGGACAACAATGTTTTTATGCAGCAAATTTATAGTACGACAAGATGCAAATATTGAAGAACAAAACATTCAGTGCATCACCATCGCTTAGATGTCTGGTAATAGTATACCTCTTCTTTCAAGAGATTGTGGAGTTCAGAACGGCAATCGTCAAGCCTCCGTATGTCTGAACTATCAACCACCCAAACTAGCCCATCAGTCTGCTCAAAATAATTCCTCCAATAAGACCGGATAGTCTTCTGTCCTCCAACATCCCATATGTTCAAAGAGTATCTGTGACAATCAACCAATTTAAAAGAATTAGTTAGTCCGACCTAAAGTAACATTAAAAAAAGCATGATCGCCAGATTTGCCATGACTAGTATTTTGGCAACTGGCATGAGGGGCTGCAACTTGCATTGCTTAAACATTTCCTCTATGCTTCTTCTGAAATGAATTTTCCTAAAGTTCAACAATGTGGACTATAAACCTATAGTAGTTCAGATAATGCAAATACACCTACCTGCAGCAAAAAATTTAGGTAACTTGACCAGGAAGCCTCAAAATGCCAACCAGTCCCCATTTTGTATGAACCAACATGCAAACTGAAGTATCAAATTGCTAGCCTATGCAATTTTTATTTCAGAATTCTACAAACATGGAAGTAAAACATTGATACTGTTTGTCTGATGGCAGAACCTGTGAGGGATATACAGATGCATTGCTAAATTTTGTTCTTAACATCTTCAGTAGACCCTTTTATCACATAATTTACTTTCCAGAATTGTATACTGTAATATAGTACTCAAGAAATTAGCTACAATCTAATCAACAGGGCGAGAAAAATGTGTTGGGTGGGTTCTCAGTTCTCACTGCATTGTATCAAATGAATGTGTACCCGATAAATGAGTCGAATAAATAACCACAACTTAGGTGAAACTGCCAGATGTTTCCGGTTCCAACATACAACAGATGGCACTAAACTGTATCAATTGATCCAATGTATCACCTTTTTATGTAAGAAGCAAGGTTTTCCATTTGGGATTTTGGCCTAACGTAGCACTCCACTCTAAAGCAATCAACCTTATGTCACAGCGCATACATAAGAGTCAAACTGGAAAGACTAGAAAAGAGAGAAAGGAAGGGCACAGACTTGTGGTACTTGATGGTCTTGATGTTGAAACCGAGGGTCGGG
This sequence comes from Phragmites australis, assembly GCF_958298935.1. Classification (NCBI taxonomy): domain Eukaryota; kingdom Viridiplantae; phylum Streptophyta; class Magnoliopsida; order Poales; family Poaceae; genus Phragmites; species Phragmites australis. The sequence continues at coordinate 12,657,655 of NC_084924.1, forward strand.
CTGATGACGCTCGTATCATCCCCATTGATCTTGAGCACGATTGTCGTCTTCCCCGAGTTGTCCAGTCCCCTGAGGTAAACCCAAAGAACATCACATCAAATCTGCCCAGTCCCCTGAGGTAAACCCAAAGAACATCACATCAAATCTGCCACCAAGAACCAAGAAACCAAGCCGAAAGGCAAACGATTCAAGAAACTGACGGCACTTCCACTAGATCCGAACGAGACCAAGAACCGTGGGCAGCGGATACATACGGAGTCGAACGGAAATTGGGGGGGGGGGGGGGGGGGAGGAACAGAACCCTACACCATGAGGATGCGCATTTCCTTCTCCTTGCGCTTGATCTTCCTGATGATGCTGAGCAGCCCCATCTTGGACGGGACAGACAGGAGAGGAGCTTCTTCCTGGGACAGAGAAGAGGAACAGGGGCTGGAAGCAGAGCAGTGATGCTGATTTCTCACCTCAAATTTCTTTCGCCTGGGCTGCCTCAACTCTCCGGCCAGTTTGCGTCTTTGTGCTTGTCTCTGCTTTCTCAACGGGCCTTAAACAGCTCAAGGCCTGGTGTATAAACATTTGCCCATGACCCGCCTAGCAAATTCTAATTTTCCTATATGAGGCCCATAGACAAAATCGAGATAGGCCTAAAGATGTAAACTGACCAAAAGTTGAGTGTCCCAGGAGGGATTTTTTTATATATTTTATTTTTTTAATATTTTTAAATTTACACGTTCATTTAAAAAATTACAACAATAGATTACCGTCAACTGTTCATCGGTGATACTTTTTTAAATGGATGTGTAAATTTAAAAATATTAAAAAAATAAAAATATATAAAAATCACCTAATAAACGGGCAACACCTTGGGAGTCCTGTTAAAAAATAAATAGACGCTCGAACAATGCATAAAAAAATTGGTGGACACTTGCTCTCACTCGCTGAATTAGCGAGATCTTATATCAACAAATCAACTAAAAGATATCGCTTACTGAATGAGCGATTCCTTTTGGCATGCATTGTTAGAGCGTCCTCCGTGGGTGTATGGCAGCAGATGGAAAAAAAATCAACAGGATTCCCATGCATGACGGCAAGAGAAATATGGTGACCAAATTTTCCATTTGTTTATTAAAGAAAGCGGTGGTCAATTTCTCCTGTGTGTGGCTTCACGTGCTCGTTTCTTTTTTTGTTCGGCAGATGTATGCATGCATGCTTGTGTGTCTGGTCTCGGGCGTGTATCAGGGAGCGTGTAGCAAGGCTGCCCCACGTGCACCCACGTGTGGCCGGCATAGCAACTTGCTAAGAAACACCTAAAGGTATCACTGAACAGTGAATGATATTTTTTATGGTTCATTCAAAATCAGATCTCCCATGTTCAGTAGTTTAGAGTAAGATCTCGCTAGTTGAATACGTGATAAGTGATAATATTGAATTTTTAATTACCTAATAGGCAGGGTCTATAATGTGTTGCTCGTTCATGGGGCGAGATTTTGATCTCGTACTATCAACAGAAGACAATAACATATTGTTATATTTTTTTAACGTCTATATATTTTTAAAAATATAAAAACATAAAAATATATAAATAAAAATTCTCCCAGAAGATGCAAAATTCGTAACAATAACAATTAGCAGGCCACAATGCATAGGTGCCGCGATGCATAGGTGCAGAGATTATAACAATCAAACATACAACTCTATACAACTATATCGAAAAGAGCTCCAGAAACATATCTTATAGGATTTCATCGACAACTACAAAAGGCACCCCAATCATCTTATCATGACAAAGTAGATGATATTGGTTGCCCCCTGTACATCATTAGATTTATAGGTGTGAACAAAGGGCAATATTTCTATTTTCTAACTCCTGGAGTGTTGGCACCCTAGGGCACCTGGTTTCTCTTAAATAACGGATACGCCACCTAATTCAAATCGCACCGGCCACTAAAATAGTCATGTGATATTAATAAAAATGGAAGTCCAATTTGTGGATACAAATTCTTTTCACGATTGTTTCAAATATTGATAAGCATTTTTTTTTTGGAAAATACTGATAATCAAGTTGTGGTATGTCGAGGCCACTGGTCAGTGATAACTCCTATTTCATGAAGATTATTGTTGGAGAAGAGTTCGTCTTGTCCCAGTAAGTACAACGAGAGTTTTTTTTAAGGAGTAGACTCAAGTTTGGAGATGAAATTTGAGAGGAAGGAACACCACGAATATATTAATGATAGGAAAATATATTACTCTGGGAGGAGTATCACAATGTTCGCTGTGATACGTGTTCTTTTTCGCTGTGACCTTGGATTTCTTTATTTTTCCCCTCTTTCCAGAGGACCATAGCCTCCTATTTATAGGGTCATGCATAGCTTAGCGTACAAGTTATCATAATGTACAAATATCCAGGATCTAGCTAAATTACTGAGTCTTATCCCGGATAACTACCTTCTATCCCGTCGGGAGATAAATATCCACCGTGTTAATTATCGTAGTGCCTGCAACCTGAAGGGGGCGAGCCGGTCGCCAATTGCGGCCCAGCGTCGCACTGTCAGGGGTGTCAGGATAGGTACCATCATACTGGGGTGTCAGAGCGACGTCCACTAGCCTAGGTATTTAATGCCGGTCACCTCCTCGCAGGCAAAGTATGATTGGTTCTTCCCTTTTGGCAGATTTTTTCTGAGACCTGATGACTCACCCAGTAACCTCCGGGAAGCAGGCCCGGGTAGCGGGAGGCTGAGGCTTTGGGAGGCCGAGCCTTTGGGAGGCTGAGCTTTGGAAGGCTGGGGCTTCGGAAGGGGAGGCTTCGGGAGGCCAAAGCCTCAGAAACTGAGCCTTTGGGAGGCTGAGCTCCGGAAGGCCGGGGCTTCGGAAGGCGGAGGCTTTGAGAGGCCAACCTTTGGGAGGCTGCGCTGATTAAGCCAAGGGGCTGTCGGGGGACTTTAATGATGACCCCAACAGTAGCCCCTCGCGAGGGTGGCCAGTAGAGCGGTTGGGCCCGCGGTTCCTTCGGAGCAAGGCCCCCGACAGTTTCTAGCTTGTGGTTGATGGCTCGTAGTTCGAGAATCGCTTGGCTTGGTCGGGACGGTTTGACCCGGGTGACGGAACGACATATTGGGTGACGTTGGCGTCAGGGGGCATTGAATACGCCCTAAGGAGAGGTGTAGTCCTGCCCTATCTGGCGGGGCGTGGGACGCTTGTCATCTTGTCATTGAGGGGGGGGGGCAAGGGAGTCGGTTTCACTCCCCCATGATTTCGGCCTAGTAGGCAAAAGGACGGCACGTGCGCCCGCCGCCTGGAGGGGGCAAGTTGCTCCCTATTTGTAGAAGGAGGGGGATTGCTCAGAGCAACCCTTTCGCAGACTCCTCGTTCTCATCTGCCTTTGTCTTCAGCACCTTTTACCTTGTGCGAGTTGTTCTTTGATCCCTACTCTTCTCTCTCTCGTAATCCGGCACCTTTCGCCACTCTCTTGCGGTTCATATGGCTGACTTGAGTACCCCGAGTGAAGCTGCGGCGGGGGACCCTCAGGTGTCATCGGCTTTCTCGTCGCTGATGGGGCTGCCGCCAGGAGTGGAGCTTCGGCGTGCCGGCAAAATCCACTCCCAGCAAACCACTGTGCTGGGAGCGTCTATCATCGATGACGAGGAGCTTGACCGGATGGTTAGGGAGGGGAAGATTCCCTCCCGAGCTATCACTCGGCCTTCGCTGGGCGAGGAGGTCCCGAAGCCTCTAGCCCATGAGGTCGTGGTGTTTGAAGCCTTCTTCGAGGCAGGCCTGGGTTTTCCCTCAGTGCCATTGCTTGAAGAGGTGCTTCGCCACTTCTACATGGAGCTTCTGTAGCTCCATGCTAATGCCATTGACTGCCTGGCCACCTTTGAGTGGGCCATGCGGGCGGAGGGGTGTGAAGGGAAGGTGAATTTCTTCGCGGCCCTCCACTTTGCTAGTTGCCAGCCGAAGTTGATCAAGGTCAAGGGGATGAAGAGGACCCTTAGTTTTGGGAGTATCAACTTCCAGATACGACCACAGTATCACGATGCCTTCCTGATGAAGGTCATTAATAGCCAGTGGTATACCGGCTGGTTGCAGTGGTGGTTTTACTAGAGCGTCGGCCCTGCATCACCCCTTCGCTCTACGAACCAGGATATCACTTATGTTCCGGAGCCAGAGACGGGGATTACGGACGATCAGGTCGCCTCACGGCTGGCCCTTCTCCAGAGGGTGGCCGAGAAGATGAGCATGCGTGACCTCATGGAGGAGTTCACCATGTTGCATATCCGGCCCCTTCAAATGGGCTGGAATTGCGTTTTCGAGCAAGGTGCGAAAGAGTGACCGAAGGTGTATTCCGGTCTGCCCGTCAGTGATAGCGAGAGCGGCAGGTGGCCCTGGCACGGAGTTGGGAGCGGTACAATCGTGTCTGCTTTTACCTTGGCGTGGGGGCTCCGGCATGGCGGGATCCTCCAGAGCCTGGGGCTGCTGGAAAATGAGCGCGTGTAGGCCCCCCCATTCGTGCGAGGATGCTCCAGGTCTGACGGCCTTCAGCATCCGGAGACTCGCATACTGGTTCGACAGCCGAGTCGTTGAAGGTGCCCCTAGTTCGCAAGAAGCGCCTAAGGAGGGTTAGGAGCGTGAGTGATCAATTCGGAGGCGAGGGCCAGGGTGGCGGCGATGACCGGGGGAAGGACCGGGCCTCCCCGGATATTGCGGGTCACGGCCAGAGCCAACCGGGAGGCGTGGCCTCTGTGGACTTTGACTTCGATATTGTTGACTCGGATGCTGAGGATGCTACGGGTCCTCCTGTAAGAGGTTCGGGGGAACCAGGTGTGATTTGCTTTGTTAGTCATATCCCCCCTTTTTTTTTATCGTGCACTAGGATCTTAATTTGTGTTTCTTTTTTGTAGCGACCTTCGAGGTGGATGCGTCCTTGACTCCACCCCTCGAGGCCTCGGAGGCCTAGCGGAGATCGGGGACTCCTCGGGAGGGGTCTCTGAGGGCTATCTTGAGGGATGTGGCTTCATTCCTGTGGGGCCCTGAGTCAGCTGGTGGCCCACCCGCGGCGGCTGGTGCCTCAGGGTCCTGACCCCGGATGGCTTCGTGCTGCACCCGGAGGCGTCAAGGGCCTTCTCCGCTGCCTCCTCTCTACTCCGGGGTGGAGAGGCCGAGCAATCATTTGCCCAGCGTCCCCTGGAGGAGCTGGAGGCACAGTTGGCAACGGCGATCCTTCAGGTCGGTAGTATTAGTTATGATTACCGGGTCCGGTGTTGGGTCCTGAGTAGCTCATCTTGTCTTTTTCCATCTTTGGTGGTACCTTGTAGAAAGTAATTTTGATGAGGGCGCTGGGAGGTGGCGGACGCCAGGTTTTGGAAGAGGCCTGAAAATGGGCGGGAGTCCGCGGAGGGCCGTCTTCATGAGGAGATGGTGCTTCGTGAGTGTGCGGAGGCTGAGGCGTGGAAGGCTGCCGAAGACCTCCGGGAGGCGAAGGAGGTTGCCGATGCGGCCAACGCAGCCCGCTTGTCCGCTGAGAGTAATGTTAACACCCTTCGGGCGGTGGTGGTAAATATGTGGCGAGAGCTAGTGGAGGTTCGGGCATCGAAGGGGCACTGCGTTTGGAGTGCCAGCAGTTAACGGTGCTTGCGTCGGAGGTGGCCCGGATTACCTCTGCTGCCTTGAGCGGCCTAGGGGCTCGGTGTCTGCCACTGCCCTCCGACTCTAAGGCATCGATCATGCCGCTCTTCTGTCTTCGGTCCGCCGCGAAGGTTATGGTTAGGGCTGCGGAGGTCTATGCGAGGTCCAGCGCTTGTGTGGCCACTGCGCTTTAGCTGACCCTACTGCACCAGGCGGGGGTTGGTCCCTTCGAAGCTCTGGAGTGGTAGGTGTTGGACTCCGTGGTCGAGGCCTTCCAGCCAGAAGCACCTCCGGTGGAGATTTGCGCAGCCTTGGAGAGCTTCCGTCACGGTGTATGGGCGAAGCATGGCTGGAGCATGACATTGAGCTTTATGGCCAGTGAAGGGACTCTGGGTGCCTCGGGGGGCCTTCGCCCGAGTTCTTCGTTGGGGGGGGTCCGGTGCTTCACCCGGAGTCTACGGGCGCTTTGTGGCCCTCTGGGGGAGCTTTGTCTGGCATTGTTGCCCCACTAGAGCCGAGCGTGGATGCCCCGGAGGTGTAGCTCTACCGCAGCTGTCTTTGTTTTCTTTTCTTTCCCGGGGAGTGTTGAGTTCTAGTATGCTGACCGCCTCCTTCTGCTTCATGTATATAACCTTTCCTTTATTTGATGGAAACTGCGCCTATCTTCCTGTGTTTTACCTGTGTTGTTTCTGGGATGTTTGTGCCTTTGAGTTTTAACTGGAGTCTGCTCTGCGTGTATAGGTACGACGGCCCGAGGACGGAGGAGGCCTCCTCCGTACCTTGGATAGGGCCTCTAAGGAGGGATCGAGTGTGTCTGGTGTGTCAGGGGCTACTCCGTTTGTTCATCGGCGGAGTCGTTTCGTTATGCCCCATGTTCCTGAGGGGCGTATTGACCCGCAGGTGGCCGCCGATGTCTTGGTTAAGGTCGAGCCAGAGGATCCCCCGGTATCCGCTCCGGATGTATGTTTTACCGCAAGAGATGACTGGTGTGCGGCCCAAATGGCCCGGGAGGTTGCCGGCTCATGCTTCTTACGACACTTCATCTTTCCCCGAGGTTCTGACGGAAGGAAGCCCTCGGAAATCCTCAATTCTATCTTGGGTGAGGTGAAGGTGGAGGAGGCACAGGCCGCGGAGGCCTCGCCGGTGGGGCAGGAGGTGGAAGAGCTGGACTTCTCGGCCTTCGACTCATATCCCTTCCCTGTGGATACTTCATCTTCCCGGGGCCAAGTCTCTGTTTCGGGCAGCGGCCCTTCTTGCGGAGGGGGCTCGTGTCGGCCTCCTGTGTGCAGTCATCGTGGATGACTCTCCAGATCCCGTGGTGTGTCCGGGAGGTGTGGCGGTTGGGCACCCTCATCTTCCCGTAGTGGTATAGGGGGACATAGTAGGCTAGCTAGTTTGCTGTGCATAGATTCAATGTACAATGGTTAACTGTATAAAAAGACCTTTTGTATGTCATGTGTGTAGAACTCTCGTTGTGTTAGCTTGTTGTTTTTGTTTCTTTTCCTCTCCCTTTTTTATGATTGATTGCGCCGACGTTTCACTTGTGCCCCTTGTCCCAGCCCCTTCGTGTCCTGTGGCTGCTCTGCGGCCACGGGGTGTGAGACTTTGAGGGGCATCAGAAGGGTCGGGTGATAGGGACTTTTAGTCGTGCTGGTGTTGGGGTGTTTATCCCTCCGGCATGTCAGGCCGACCTGGCCTTAGAAATGACGGGGGGTGTTATGCCTGTCCGGTATGAAGGCACTACTTTCAAGATGCCGTAGCGGTGTTTGCCTATCCGCCATTTTAGGTTTTCTAGGCCCAAATGATGACGGACGAAATGCCTGTCCAGCACGGAGACTTTTGTCTTCAAGATGCTGGAGCGGTCGTTGCCTATCCACCACGTAGGTTAGCTAGACCTTAAAGATGGTGGACGGAATGCATGTCCAGCACGGAGGCTTATGCCTTCAAGATGCTGGAGCGGTCTTTGCCTATCTGCCACATAGGTTGGCGAGACCTTAAAGATGGCGGACGGAATGCCCGTCCAGCACGGAGGCTTATGCCTTCAAGATGCTGGGGGGGGGGGAGTTGGAGAGGACTGAGCCTGGGGTTCTCTATACGTAGTACTTGTGGAGGGTCTCCATGTTCCAACTGTGTTCGAGGGGGGTTCCCTCTGTATCGGCCAGTCAGTAGGAGCCGGGTCTGTTAGACATGAGGACTAGGTATGGGCCTTCCCATTTGTTGCGTAGCTTTCCTGGGGCTAGGGCATGTCGAAGCACTAGTTCACCGGGTATGAAGTTTCGTGGCGCAACCCTTGGATCGTAGCAGGCCTTAGTTTTATTAATGTAATGATCTAGGCTCTGAATGGCATGAAGCAACGTGCCTTCGGTAAGATCGAGGGAGAGTTCCCTTTTCTCTGTCAGTTTGTGGAAGTCGTACCCTGAGTGAGCAGCCCTTGACCTCAGTAGGGGTCATGGCTTCGTCTCCGTACAGGAGGCAGAAGGGTGTGAACCCGGTGGCCTGCGTGACAGTGGTGCGGAGGGACCATAAAACCTTGGGTAGTTTGTTGACCCATAGGCCTCTAGCTAAGCTGACGAGACGATGATTTAGGCCAGAGAGGATGTTGCCATTGGCCCTTCCGACAGCTCCATTGGACTGAGGGTGTCGAACTGCTGTGAAGCATAATTCGATGCCAAGGTCATCGTAGAACTGTCTAAAAGGCCCGGAGTTGAATTGTGTGCCGTTGTCCACCGTGAGCTATCGTGGAACGCCAAAGTGGCAGATTATGTTCTTCCAGAAGAATTTCTGGACATTTTTTGATGTGATTACAGTGAGGGGTTCAGCCTCGACCCATCTGGAGAAATATTCCAATGCTACCATTGCGTACGGGAGGTTTCCTTTGGCGCGGGGAAATGGATCGTTGAGGTCCATACCCCAATGAGCCAAGGGGCAGACAGGGGCGATTGGTTGCAAAGGAGTTGGAGGTTGGTGGCTTCGGCGTCCCATCCATTGGCATCCTTGGCAGGTGCAGATGAGTTCTTCCGCATCGGACATGATTGTAGGCCAATGGAGCCCCTGGCGAAGTGCCTTACCGGCTAGAGCACGAGGCACCAGATGATTGCCGCAAAGGCCTTCATGTATTTCCCTGAGGAGGTCGGCTCCTTCTTTTTTAGTAATGCATCGAAGGAGGGGAGCGCAGACACCTGTCTTGTCAAGGGCGTCATTTATGAGATGGTAGCCCCTGGCACGATGCTGGATGCGGCGGAGTGCAATTGGGTCGTCAGATTCTGCTGTTCCTCTCAGGAAGGATAGGAGGGGGCCCCTCCAATCTGCAGTTTGGATGGGGAGGATGGCGACGGGTGTCTTGTCAAGAGCTCTGGTGGTCGGCTGGTGCAGGGTCTCGAGGAAGGTGCCTATTAGTGGGTCTTTACCTGTTGCTGCAGCCTTTGCTATGGCCTCTGCCTGATTGTTGTCCGCCCGTGGTATGCTTCGTATTGATATGCCGCGGAAGTGTGTCCCGACCTTGTGAATGGCCTCAAGGTATGTTATCATGTCTGGATGCCAGACTTGGAAGTCCTTGTTGATGTGACCGGCGACGATCTGGGAGTCGGTTCGGATGATGACTTTGGCTACTCCTAAGGCTCGGGCCTTTCGGAGGCCTAAGATGACGGTCTCGTATTCAGCTATGTTGTTGGTCATCTTGAAATCTAGGCGAGCGGCACAACCTGCTGGCCTGTGGGGGAGATAAGGACCGTGCCAGCTTCGGCGCCCGTAGAGCAGTATGCTCCGTCGGTGTATATGGTCCAAATGTCTTGGGTGGGTGTAGTGGTGGGTTCGGTGGGTGCCGAGGTCCATTTGGTAATGAAGTCTGCCAAGATTTGGGATTTTACGGTAGTGCGGGCTACAAACCTTACTACGAAAGGGGCTAACTCTACCGCCCACTTGCCGATGCGTCCCATCGCCTTCCGGTTGCGAAACATGTCGCCAAGTGGGTATGAGGTTAGGACAGTGATGTCGTAGGCATGGAAGTAGTGCCGGAGCTTGCGCGAGTCCAACAGCAGGGCGTAGGCTATTTTTTCGAGCTCAGTGTAGCGTGTCTTGGCCCTAGCTAAGGCCTCTGAGACGTAGTATATAACCCTTTGAGTGGGGCGACCGCTACTTTTTTCTTCTCGTACCAGGGCGGCGCTAACGGCGGATGCGGAGATGGATAAGTATAGGAGTAGTTCTTCGCCGGGGAGGGGCTTCGTGAGTGTTTCGAGGTGGGAAAGGTGCACCACTAGGGTCTCGAATGCTGCCTAGCAGTCCAGTGTCCAGCTAAATGGCTTGGAGCCCCTTAGCGTTTCAAAGAAAGGGAGGTTGTGCATAGCGGATTTTGCGAGGAAGCGACTGAGGGCCGCGAGGTGGCCGGCCAGGTGTTGTAGTTCTTTAGGATTGGTGGGAGGCGACATTTCTGTGATAGCACGAAACTTGCCCAGGTTGGCCTCAATGCCTCTTCGGGAGACAAGATATCATAGCATTTTTCCACCTCTAGCACCAAATACGTATTTTTCTGGGTTCAGCCGTACGCCAGTGGCTCGAAGGCTGTTGAATGTTTCTTGTAGGTTGACAACGTGGGTGGATTCTAGTTGGCTTTTCACCACGATATCGTCTACGTAGGTCTCGACGTTGCGGCCAAACTGCTATTGCAGCACCTTATATACTAGGCGGGAGAAGGTGGCCCCAGCGTTTCAAAGACCAAAGGGCATCCAGATGTAGCAGTATACTCCGAAGGGGGTAATGAAGCTAGCATTGTTCTCATCCTCCGTTGCCATCCACACCTGGTGGTATCCGGAGTAGGCATTAAGGAAGCTTAGCATTTCGCAGCCGGGTGTGGAATCCACCAGCTAGTCTATGCGGGAGAGAGGGTACGGATCCCGGGGGCATACTTTGTTTAATGACGTGAAATCGATGCACATACGCTATTTTCCGCTATGTTTCTTGACCAGAACGGTGTTGGAGAGCTAATCAGAGTGGATGACCTCTTGGATAACACTGGCTTTCAGCAGCTCTTGGACTTCTTCTTTTGCAGCTTCTGCCCGCTCCGGAGAGAGCCTGCGAAGCCCCTGGCGTATGGGCCTTGCCTTCGGGTCGACCTGGAGCGAGTGCTCGACGATGCTATGGTCGACTCCTGGGAGGTCCTGCGGGGACCATGCGAAGATGTCGAGGTTACTCCGTAAGATGGCCAAAAGTTGGGCTTCTTGCCTAAAGGCGAGGTCTGCCCGTATTCGGAAGGTCGGGTCGGGTTGGTCTTGGTGTATGGGGACTAGCTTTATGTCCCATTTTGGCTATGACCTCAGAGGGCAGCGGTGCCCAGAATGCGCCGATAGAGGATCTTTCGAGTCCTCCTATGTCATAGTGTGGATATGGCGACTGGGGAGCGAAGCAGGGTGCCCATACTCGATGCATCTAGGCAGGTCTTTCTCACTGTGGATGGTTATTAGCCCCTAGGGTCCGGGTACTTTCAGGCAGAGGTAATTATGATGGGGTACAGCTTTGAATCTGTTCAGGGTCCATTGTCCCAGGATGGCATTGGAGGCGTACGGTACGTCCACGATGTCGAAGGTGATAACCTCGGATCGTGATGTAGAGCCCTCACCGAAGATGACCAGGAGTTCTATCTATCCTAGGGCATTGAGGGGGGCTCCATTGAATCCCTGGAGGGGTCTGCTGCTTGGTCGGCTTCGTGGAATTCGGAGTTGGTCGAAGGCATGCACGAATAGGAGGTCCGCCGAGCTACCTCCGTCAACCAGTATTCTTTGGACCCTGACTTCGGCGATATTGGCTGAGATGACTAGGGTATCAGAGTGGGAAAATTTTACCCCTTCGGAGTCGTCGACGGTGAATGTTACGGGGCGTCGGCCCAGTCGGGGGCCTGTCGATGGATGCTAGTTGCTCCAATGTGGTGCACCCTACGGGCATAGTCTCGCCGTTGTCGTTTTGAAGTGCCACCGGAGCTCCCTCCGCTGGTAATGGCGAGGACGATCTGTTTGTCCCGCGCTTCTTTGTCACCGTACTATTTTAGGGATGACTAGGGTGGAGAAGGTAGGACTAGCTGTGGAGGAGTCTGTAGGGCCAGGTGGTCAACCCGTTGATTGGCCGATGGCCTACGATCTTCGAACTGCCCCTTGGGGGCCCCACCGTTAGAGGCGAAGGCCGCCTGCCTTCCTAGGTACTCCTCTCGGAAGGTGGTGAGGGTTCGACAGTTATCGGTATTATGCCCTCGTCCTGTGCCGTGTAGAGTGCACCAGGACTCTTCCTTGGAACACTGGTTTGGGGCGTGGCTTCGCTCCGGGAGGCCTCCGGAGCGTCCTCGGCCTCATCCCCTGGGGTGGCCTTGGTTCGGAGCCCTGTGGCTTAGGCTGATATTGCTAATGTTTTGGCGTTATCGTTGCCGCCCCCTTTGGGACCCGGCGGTAAGGGCCTCCTCGAAGCTCCTTTTTGCTGGGGGGGGGGGTGCGTGTGATGATCCAGCCTATGAGTGTGGGCTCGTGGAATTGGCACGGGAAGCCTCGCCAGCTTGTGAGCGCCTTCGACGGAGTTTTTCCTCCTATGCCTGCGCGTATTCCTCAAACTTGCTCATGAGGACTTCTACCATGTGTATTGGGTATCGGTTTAGTCGATCATATAGGGGGCCTTCGGCCAGGCCCTGGGTTGCGGCATCGATAATCAAAGAGTCTGATATGCCCCCTAATCTGGGCTTTGGTCTGGGAGAACCTTCGAAAGTAGTCCCGGAGGGTTTCGTCTGGCCCCTGCCTGATAGTGAATAGGCTGCTGAAGGTTACTGGTTCGATGAAGGTGCCCTGGAAGTTGCTGCGGAAGAGATCTCGGAGTTGGGACTAGGTGTGAATGGTGCTGGGGTCCAGCGCCCAGAACCAGCGTATGGCCACCCCTTCTAGGGCGAGGGGGAAGCATTTAGCCGTGGTGGCCGGTCCGCCCCCGCTGGCCTCTATGGCTAGGGCGTAGGATCGGGCGAACTCGTCGGGGTCTGAATCGCCTTTAAACCTGGGCAACTTCGGGGTCTGAAAACCCTCCGGGAAGGGCATGGCCTGCAGGTCGGCCCGCAGGGGTGAGTCGTGGTCCTGCAAGGGGTCCTCACGATGCCGGCCCCGGGGCTCCGGGGACCGAATGGGTCGCGTCCTTGTGCCGAGGGGCTCGCCGGTTCGTAGAGCTTGGGTTGGAAACGCGCCGGCCGTCGCGGGAGCGGCGGCGAAGGTGTGGGCAGCTTCCTGCTCGACCCGTAGGGCCATCTGTAGCTCCTCCATCTGCGCTAGGAGTGTCATCAAGCATGATTGCTGCTCGGGTGGAGCGGTGTTTCCAGCAGCAGCGCCGGTCGTAGCCCCTAGGGGCGCAGCGGGGGCCTCACCTTGCTGCTGCTGGGTCTCCGGGGTAGAGAACCCTTCAGTGTCGCCCGCAGCTGTAGTTATGGTTGGGTCGGTGGTGACCGTAAGGTTCCCTTTCCCCCCGGCTGGGGGTCGTTGTCGGTGCTGACCACATATAGCCGGCTGGACTGCCGCGCAGGCGTGACTGGGGGGTCGGCCTTGGTGGTTTTTTTCTTGGGTGCCATCCTACCTCTCTTAGCACTTCTGTGTTCGGATCCCCATGGACGACACGCTGTTGGAGTAAGAGTTCGTCTTGCCCCAGCAAGTACAACGAGAGTTTCTTCTAAGGAGGAGACTCAAGCTTGGAGACGAAGTTTGAGAGGAAGGAACACTATGAATATATTGATGATAGGAAAATGTATTACTCTGGGAGGAGTATCACAACGTACGCTGTGATGCGTGTTCTTTTTCACTGTGACCTTGGGTTTCTTTTTTTTTCTCTTTCCAAAGGACCATGGTCTCCTATTTATAGGGCCATGCGTAGCTTGACGTACAAGTTATCATAATGTATAAATATCTGAGATCCAGCTAAATTACTGAGCCTTATTCAGGATAACTACATTCTATCCTATCGCGAGATAAATATCCACCGTGGTAATTATCGTGTTGCCTGCCCCTTGAAGGGGGCGAGCCGGTCACCAATTGTAGCCCAGCGCCGCACTGTCATTGGTGCCAGGATAGGTACCAATATACCGGGGTGTCAGAGCGGCTTCTACTAGCCTAGGTATTTAATACCGGTCACCTCCTCGCAGGCAAAGTACGATTGGTTCTTCCCTTTTGGCAGATTTTTTCTGAGGCCTGATGACTCACCCAGTAACCTCCGAGAAGCCAGCCCGGCCAGCGGGAGGCCAAGGCTTTGGGAAGCTAAGCCTTCGGGAGGCTGAGCTCTGGAAGGCCAGGGCTTCAGAAGACGAATGCTTTGAGAGGCCGAGCATTTAAGAGACTGAGCTGATTAAGCCAAAGAGCCATCGAGGGCTCTTAATAACGACCCCAACAAATATAAAGCGGGCACATTAGTATAAAACTTGCAAACCACTCTTTATAATTATATTTTATATAGTGGATATATTAGCATCTTAAATCAGCATCATATCCTTCTCTGAAAGGAAATCAGTTAGCATCATTCTGGCCGTGACAGTTTTAATTTCTCCTCTTTTCTCGAAAACTGCTGCGCAGAAATGTCATTGTAAATTCCTTTGCCTCCATCATTCGTAGCCTAGCTTAATTTGTTTGCCCGATTCGCCACGAATCAGGAGATCATGCTTAATTATTGACATCCTCATCAAGATCTGAAAAAAAAAATTTGTTTCATCCGATCCGTGCGATACATATTTTATACAAATGCTAGATCAGCTATCTGCGGCCGACCTGTAGCTGTCGTGGTATATGTTTTTTGATAGACTGTCTTGGTATATGTTAGAAGACTAAGTAAAAGAAAAAAAAATGATACATCGATCCGCTGATTGTTCGAACCTGTACGAAAAATATCATGATCAGCTGAGCGCCATGCAAGGTAGCACGCACGGCGTGTGTGATCGACTGAAGTAGTATTTTTTTCTATTTGAGCTTTTTTTTTTTACAGTTAGGTCTCTCTTGATCGGGATTTTCTTTAAAAGTCTTTTACTGGAAGAGATATGAGAGGGGGAATCGAAACCCCGGCTCATCACGCCATATGGGTGTTGCCAATCGGCTACTGCCCGTCCGCAAATATTCTAATATAATGTTATCTGAAGATGGTTGGCTCGAGGCCTCGGGCGCAGCTCGTAACCCACTTGTCGCTTGCTTAACCAGTCACATCTTGGGTGCCATCAGCTCCGTCTCGAGTGGATTTGCAGTGATGAACTGAAAATAACATCTTTGCCTGTGCATTTTAGTGGCCTACGTCACACGTGTACTGCAAGCAATTGGTCATGTTTGTTTTATATCTGGTGTCATAATTCATAATCTAGAAAAATATTATTTCTATAAGATTATGACACATATTTACCTATCATTGCTATTACAAACATAATATTTTGCTTTTTTCTCCTCTCTCTCCTAAACTTTGTTTCCCCTCTCTCTCGAGCACGAATGGCAATAGTACCCAGTCTCCCACCAGGCCACCACCATTATCGCCGTTTATCTCCGCCCCTTCCTCTCCGCTTCTCAAATCCTCTTCCCTCCCCCTCGAACGCCCAAGTTGCTCAAATCTATGGGGATCTCGCTCGAAGGAGTCGTGGGTGGGCATGCAGCGGCACGGCCAAGACCTGGCGGACCGCCTCGTGTAGGGATTCTCGGGGCTCGTCCATGTGCAGCCACCGCAGCTCCTCCCGTGGTCGCCACTAGCGCTGCTGCTGCCCAAGCTCGTAGTCCCCTTCAAACTGATCTCTTCGTCATACCCTTCGTCGGCGGGGTGCGTGATGGCGGCGGTAGCGTCGACCTTTTGACTGTGGCCACCTCGTCGCTCGTCGAGATTGGCGATTGACTTGGGAAGGTGGGGTCTGAGTTTGGAGCCTGTGTCAAAGGCATCATGTAGCAGTTTGCGTGGAGGGTGCTGGTGCCATTCCGGGCGGAGGGCGCACGATGCCGAAAGTGGGAGGTCGCTCTGCCACCGCCGCCTATGGTGCCAACAACAGCAGTAGAGGGGGCTCTCACCCAGTCTCGTACCGAACAAGGGAGAGAATGGAGAGAGAGCAGAGCCATTTTAGGTGAGGGGATCGACGACGAATGGTGACTACGTTGAGGCCAGGAACACTAGATAGTGAGAGGAGGCGGGCTTGGATGGCTCACGGTGTACGGACGGTGTTGGCGTGGCTCCAAGCGAGCTTGGCCATGCGGTGTTCGGCTCCTACACACTATGGGGGGAGAGAAAGAGAGAGATTCTAATAATCTGGTGCTGTTTGTTTTAGATTATAAAATTCAGATTTTAAATTGTGAGAATCAAAATCTGGATTTTTAGAGTCGCAATAAAAACAAACAGACCAAAGCAAGGGATAGGATAGGATTTAAGATTGTTGAGCAACAGATTGAGAGGTCACATGATCAGACTCTTGCCGATAAATAATTAAGCTCATCTGTAAAATAGTCTGATTTATGGAAAATAATTCGATTTATGAGGAATTGAACAATTATAATTTTACTAGATTTTATTGCATGATTAGTTTTAGCTAGATTTTACTTAGCAGTGTTGCCACTTCGAGACACATTGGCCTTCCACATAGAGTGCCAAGCAGTCCTAACAACAATATCAAATTAAGGGAGAAGTCCGTTTACACCCTCCAACTGTTACGAAAGTTCAATTTTCAACCACATTTGTAAACAGACAACAAAGGCTCATGGACTATTCTGTCGAAAATTAGTTCCTGATAATATATCTGTAATTGAACTGGGTATCTTCAAGATTAAGGATCGAGTAGAAAACAAGACATACGATGTATACAGGTTCGGACCCTCGAGGTGGAGTAATAACCTATGTCGTATGTGGATGATGCTATATATAGATTGTCTCGAGTACAAGCAAGGTGGCTAAACCTAATACAATAGAGTAGACCAACTCTAAACTAATCTAGAGTTGAAGTCGCCGAGTATCTCCAAGGCTAGTGTCTAGATGCTTGCGTCAAGTTGTGTAGACGTTGATCTATTCTGAATTGTCCCTTTGGATGACAGGGTCCCCGCCTTATAAATGGGTCCTGTCACTGCTTGAGTTCCAACCGTAATCGATAGGGAGTCTTTCATCTTATCGGTTTAGACAAGGCAGTCGAATCCAGCTTAGATACTAGTCGTATTCGAGTCGGTTAATCTGATCAAGACCTTCCTAATACAAGTTTTTCATGATCTCTGAGTATATCAGATCCCACAAATTCGAATCCGCAATATCCTGAGTTATCCATCGAGTGTACAATGTACCCTATACGTGTATAATGTACTCCTTATGCGTATATACCCTATAGTTAGATATTCGACAGTAGCCCCTTGACTCTACTCAGTGTGAAGGATTTCTATAAGCACCTACTCGAATATTGTCAAGTGTAAGCCTAGTCGAGCAAGGTAGACCAAGCTTGTAGTTGAAAGAATCAAGCAAAGAATATCATGTTCCGAGTATCGACTGAAAACACTATTGGGTCGAGCGCCCTACCGATATCCGCACTCAAGACTCAACAAAGGCTTGAAAACTCGACTTCTCGAGATCCGTCTTTGAGTATAGTTAAAAAAAGAAAACTTCAAAATTTGAACCGTTGGGTATAGACGCATTTGATGCACTCGAATGAGTGTGCAAAGATTTACGTGGCGCAATCGTCCCGTCTTTCATGTTGAACGAGGCGCCAAAGTAACAGAAGTGGTTACCAAAGTAAGCGTTAATTTCCAGGCAATTTACCTATATAGGCCTAGAATGTAGCTATCCTTCATCCTCTCGTTGCCAGTCTCCTGCTTCAAGCTCTCGCCTTTTTCCGCCCAAGCACGCGGAATCGCACAGAAATCTCGTTCCATGGCCTTCAGCCGTTCTGCGAACACCACCTCCCCTTCCTCACTTGAGAAGAAATCCAACATGAAGGCCACCAACGCCTCCTCCGAGCAGCTAGATGAGAGACTATGGCCACCGAACGAAATGCTATAGCTACCGAACGGGACACCATGACCACTGCACTTTAAAAGCTTAAGGACTAGACCTTTGACCGTATGAACCAGTCAGCCTCTGTAAATGTCGAGACAAAGCTAAGTCTCCTCAAAAGCTATAATCCCAACCTCGACACATCAGTAGTGACAGATTGGTTCGATTGTTCAGAAGCAAATATCATTCACAACATCAAGCCTCTGGTCCCTACCTTCATCGAGTCCCCTGGGCTCAGCTTGCATGATGAAGAAAGTGAGGGTAGTCTTTCTGGTTGATTGTCCACAGTTCTTAACTCAAAACACTCAAAACTTGATCTGTGGTTTGAGGATGTCTATAAACATTATTATTATTTTGCTTGTCCAATATACTCTTGCAACTATTCCCTTGTTGATGAAATAGAGTTAGCATAAGTAGATGCAAAAACCGATTAGTACATGCTAAAACCATCCTCGAAACCTATTTGTCAAATATTCATCCATACCTGAAAACTCAACTAGACATATTATTAAATGCATTGAACCTCGAGTTACCACTCGAAGTATACTCAAGAATAAGAAAAAGACTAGTATAAAACTAGAAAGAGAAAAAATAACTCAATGATTTTTGCAAACTTTTAGACGACTCGCGTATTTGACTAGCGTGTGAATATGAACTCGTTAGAGAACACACATGAGACCGACTAGAACTTCAGAACATTGTTAGCTGTTAAACATGAGATGTTTAACAATCTCTTGTGCTGTTATGCCTTATAAGGTGCAGTTGTTTGTCATCAACTCAACACATGCCTCTGTTGGTTCTATCCAACGCAGTAGATGCAAAGCCAGATAAACTTTTGCAACAAATATGTATTACAAAAAATATGTATTTACAGAATATAGTATTACTATGTAGCCCCTGACTATCGGGTCCATGAGAAGATTTCCTGATCGTAGAGTAAGAAAGAACATACCTATACCATCAAAAGTATATGACATAGCCCCCGACTCTTTGCTCGACGGCTGGATCAAGTGGAGAGTAGATCTGTAGCATTGAGGGTATGCGATGTAGCCCCTAACTCTCTGTTTGATGTGATAATCAAGACAGAGAGTGGAGTTGTAGCATCAAAAAAATACCCGACATGGCCCCTAACCCTTTGCTCAATAATTGAGTTCGAGTAGAACGCAGAGCATCAACGCTGACATTAAATAATATAACTCCTAGCTCTCTGGTTAGCATAATATTGAGACAGAGAGTGAAGCATAAGCATCAAAATTATGTGATATAGTCCCCAACTCTCTACTCAATGACTGGATCGAGTAAAGAGTAGAGCATAAGCATCGATTCATTATTCTCGACCACATGTTCGAAGGCGTAAACCTACAAGCATATGGCTGTGGTTATGTTATGGTCATCGAGTGAATTTGAACAATCGGGTAGGTGGACATTGAAAACCCACTCCCATTCGTCCTCGCAACCTCTGACTTGATGTGTCATAATGATGTGGTATCCCTTTACATGGAGATTGGGTGCACCATAATGCCTTGGTGATGTCTCAGCTTCCGCCCGATGCATCAGCTTTGAATCGCCGCACACCCGAGGCAACCTTGGAATTTCAACTGTTATCGGATCTTGACGGCTTCACCATTTTCTATTCAACATATTCCTGCAACTATAAATAGGGCGGACCAAAAGCCGTTCGTTTTCACCCCAATCTCCTTCGGCTCTTCCCTATGGATTACTCAATAGCACTCGTAGAACTTGAAACCAAGGCATCCACTCCATCGTCGTCTCCCAAGTAATTTCCAAAAATCGAAGAAGTGGGATCTCTCACCCCAAGGCCTCTCGCCTTTGATCTACCGGGAGTTATCATCCTTTCCTCCGATGAGGAGGAATCGAGTGAGAGGCATAAGAGGAGAGGGAACAGAAAATCCATCAAAGGTCATTGACCCTTCACCCAGCACCTCCAACGTTTCCTCAACATTGATGCCATAGAGAAAATGGCATAGGAGTTAACGACGCAGGCTGCACAAGAGCGAAATGAGGATGGTGGTGATCTTGATGAGATCATCGACCATGTCATCGATGAGGTCTTCGGGGATGGAGCCCTCGAGCCTCCGGTGGTGAAGAAAGCGCGACTGTTTTCTCTATTAACAAACATCATATCACCTCTACGTCCCGCAGAGGGCCACTCGACATTGTCGTCGTTGGTCAGTAGCTCAAGTAGAGTCTTTGCCTCGTCCACTCTCCCTAGCCTTTATGCTAATCGGTGGCCAGTTCCCAGGGGGATCAGCTGCCATCCCGAGGAGGAGTAAAAGAGGTTCCTCGACTCGTTCGAGGGTAAGTAGGGGTTCACATATTTATGAACTCTTGGATGTAGTGGGTCTTCACTATTTGCATGAGCTAGGTGAATCTTTTCTGTCAACTTTGCGCTAGCTACCCAGTCAGAAAGAAAAGTATGTAATATGGTAGTCAGTCTGATAGAGTTACCTTTAATTTACCTTATCTATGAATGAAATTGTTGGAGTTGGTTGATTTTTCACGAATTTTTGTGTTCTTCACTGTTTGGAGTAGATAATTGTACTGATCCAGGTCAAATGACTTTGACTGCTATGTAGGGTCCTTCCCACTTAGGTGATAACTTGTGGCACCTAGCCTGTTTTTGCACCTTTCGTAGAACAAGGTTCACTGCAGTGAGTTTCCTAGGCTGGATTTTTTGATTGTGAAATCTACTCAATGCTTGCTGATACTTAGCTACTCGAATGGACGCTCGATCATGGCACTCCTCAAGTAGATTGACATCATCCGCTCGTAATTGCTCTTGCGCCTCTTCCGAGTAACTTTCCACTTGCAGCAATCCAAATTGCAGTTCAATAAGAAGCACTGCTTCTACTCTGTAGACTAAGAAGATAGGAGTTTCACCAGTGGCTATGTTAGTCAAAGTACGAATGACCCATAGTACTGAGGGAAGTTTATTTGCCCAGCATTTCAAGTAAGCTTTTAGCCTATCAAAGACCTGAGTCTTGGTACGCTGCAAGACTATACCGTTAGCGCGCTTGATCTGACCATTACTTCAAGGATGAGCTACTAAAGCAAAACATGTTTTGATGCCAAATTCTTCATAGAATGCACTAGGTTTATAACTAGCTGTGAGTCCCCTTTCATGAGTAGTTGCCTGATTCTAAGTGATATAGCTATGCAGAGCTCATTTACTAGTCCTTTGTATTCTACAATATTGTTGAAAGATTTAAATTATAATTGAACAATGTACCTGAGTTAGTTGCATATTGGAGACTTGAGTATGATGCCAACCCCTGAGCCCTGAAGCATGAGCGATCCATCAAAGAAGGTGCCGAGTGATCTTTGGTCTCGTTTGGCTTTGTTTTCTCAATGTTTTTCCATTCAGCAATGAATTCTGCTAGTACTCTTGACTTAACGCTTGTGTGTGGTGTGTAATCTATGTTGAATTCATTGAGCTCGACCGCCCATTGCGCGATTTGTCCAGTAGCCTTCCTATTGCATATGACATCCTTCAGCAGATACGTCATTACGACGGTGATGTTGTGTGCTTAGAAATAATGTCGTAGCTTCCGAAAAGTCATCAAGACTGCATACAACAACTTTTTAACTTATGGGTATCGTAGCTTAGCATCATGTACGACTTCGCTAGCAACCTAGTTTTTGGATCTTGGCCTTCTTCTAGAGACATTCCTGATCTACCACCAGGACCGTGCTCACAACTTATGGGGTGACTGCAATGTACAGAAAGAACTCCTCTATTTTGTTAGGCAGGTTCAGGATTAACAGAAACAATAAATACCTTTTTAAGTCTTGAAAAGCCTTCTCCGCTTCTTCCATCCACTTGAATCGGTTGTGTTTCTTTAGCAACTTGAAGAAAGGCATCCCTCCCTTGTCCATCTTGGAGATGAACGACCAAGAGCTACTATGCATCCTGTTAATTTCTGAACTTCCTTCAGTGTTCTGGTCAAGAGCATCTATTTTGTGTGGATTTTTCTCAATACCTCGACCTGACACCAGAAAACCAAGAAGCTTGCTAGATGGGACTCCAAACGTGCACTTCTCAGGGTTAAGCATCATATGATACTTTTTGAGGTTGCCGAATGCCTCCTTGAGATCGTCAATCAATGTATCTTCAGTTCTAGACTTGACTACAATATCATCGACATATGCTTCTACATTGCGCCCGATTTGGGGTTGTAGGCAATTTATTACGCCATTGATAAGTAGTACCAGCATTCTTCAAACCAAAAGACATTTTTACATAGAAAAATACACAAAGGGGTAACAAAAGTTGGGTTTTCCTCATCCTCGACGTCCATGCTAATTTTGTGATACCCTAACTAGGCATCTAGAAAATATAGCACTGCATAACCCATAGTAGTGTCGACAATTTTATCAATACGAGGGAGAGGACAAGTATCTTTGGGACAAGCTTTTCTTAGGTCGGAGAAATCAACACACATTCTCCATTTGCTATTGGCTTTCTTCACAAGGACGGGATTAGCAAGCCATGTAGGATGACGAACCTCTCAGATGAAGCTCGCCTTTAGGAGTTCGTTGACCTCCTCCTGGATGGCTTGTTTTCTTTCCTCCATAAATCTTTGCTACTTCTGCACCACATGTTTGGCGCTGGGTTCCACAGCTAATCGATACTCGATCACCTTCCTGGGGACCCCAGGCATGTCAGACAGTTGCCATGCAAACACATCCTGGTTTGCCCGGAGGAATGCAATGAGCTCGAGTTCCTAATTGAAATCAAGTTCGACCCCTATCTTGACCGTCTTGGCTAGTTCAGACGGGTTGAGGGGCCCTAACTTGATGCCACCACCTGCCTTCTTGTCCTTAGCATCGTCGTTGTTCTCACCTTTGGTGGCATCATTGGATCTGGAGACATTAGCGAGGCTCACAAACTTGGAGTTCTTGACCTTGGTGGCGGCTTGGTGCTTCTGGAGCTTAGACTTCGCACTTTTTGAGGTAGTTGCCGTTTGACATAAGTGTTCGACTATATCTAGGCTCTGTTTGTCGCACTTGACCGCTACATGTTGATGTCCCTTGATGGTTATGACCCCATTAGGGTCTGAGATCTTGAGCATCAGGTACGCGTAGTGCACTACGACCATGAACATACCTAACATTGGATGGCCTAGGATTATGTTGTAGGTCATCTCAAAATTCGTAACATCGAAGGCCAGCTTTTCTGTATGGAAATTGTCAGGCTCGCCAAATGTGACTAGCAACTTGATCTAGCCAAAGGGCATGGTCGATGAGTTTGAAGTTATACCGATTAAAAGGCTCAACTCTTGTCTTGAGCTTCGACATTTGAATTCCCATCTTGTCTAACATCTTGGCAAAGATGAGGTTGAGCGAGCTACCCCCATCGACCAATGTCCTATAATCTTTGACATTGAGGATAGTAGGCTTGACCACAACCAGATACCGACCCAGGTGTGAAACCACGACTGGATGGTCAGCTTGATCAAAGGTGATAGGGACTTCTGACTACTTGAGGTATCGAGGAGGCCCGGTCAGAGCCAGGTTGACCTCCCTTTCGACCATCTTGTACTTACTTTTGGAATCATACAAGGCATATCCTATAAAGATATGCACCAAGCTATGGTCGGTCCAGTGGAATTCGAGCTCATCATCTTTGGCATCTAGTTTGGCTTGTTTACTATGGTAATCAGCAATAGTAGCCTTAAGCTTGTCATCGAGCTTCTTTTTAATAATGTGATATTCGTCAAAGTCATGTTGATTGGTCTGATGGATGGGACATCACTTTTCACCTCCATGGCTCATGTCCTTATTATCCCTGATGCTGCACGAGTTGCTCCTATCGACCGCAGCCACGATCGTGTCCGGACCCTTGCACTTGTTATCAGTTTTGTTCTTCTCCCCCTCATTCTTTAAAGACTCAAGCTTGTCCTTGCCAGACTGAGGATTTTTGGTGTGTTCCCAGGCTTCAACACGCTTTGCGCACTTGTCAGCCAGCTTGAAGAGTTTTTTTCACCGTATTGATCTTCCGGGTAGCAAGCTTCATAACCAGATCTTTGTCCTTGACGCCTCACTTGAAGGCGATGACGACCGAGTTGTCGGAGATGTCTAGGATCATAATGTGCCTATCACTGAACCTGCGAATGAAGTCTCGAAGAGACTCGTCCTTACCTTGGTTCAGCTGATAGAGATCATCCTCCATTCCTGGGCGCTCAAATGTTCTTTGAAAGTTGGCGATAAATTGAGCCTTCAGCTTGGCCCATGATCGGATTGAGTTGGGCAATAGGTTCAGCAACCAGGACCTTGTAGGTCCATCGAGGGCGGTTAGTAGGTAATTGGCTATTACCCTATTGTCGCCACCAGCCGCTCGAATAACAATAGGGTAGATATATAATCACTCATTGGGGTTCCTATGCCTATGGATGAGGCAGTTATAATCTGACCCACAGGACTGTGCTCGAGCTTGACCACCCAAGCTTTATGTTTGGGATCCCTCGACTCGGGGATGTCATCATCCATGACTCCTCGAACTAGCACCTTGTCGGTAGGGGTGCCTAGAGCCATTGGGGTTATTCACTCAAGCTGCCTAGATCTAAGCCGCATCGAGCAGAGTCTTGAGTTGATTGACCATCGGAATTAGAGAACTCATCGGATCTAACTCGGGGAAGGACCTCAGAATCTTATGAGCTCCCTGGACATTAGCTTCTAGAGTACTAAAGACACCGCTGCCCAAACTTGGCTACAGGTGAGCCGATGTAGCTCCGTGATCGCTATGTTGAGGGAGTTCGTCCCTCGATCTTGGAATTGTTGCAGGTGGGGGTGCCACTCGAACTGCAGACGTTCCCAAACTAAGTCGATGTCGAATTGGGGTTCCCCTGATTTTCCTCCGCCCATCGATGATGGGTGTTGTCAGGGGCCTACATAGCCCCAGCTGCTGCTCCTGGGTCCATGGGGATTATTTCACCATTGTTCATCATGGTGTCCTTATCCTCCATGTTTTGCTCGATGGGTGTGCCATCGGCTCCAGCCATAAACATGGATCGATCTATTCAGCTGCTCTGACAATCGATGGAGCAGTCATCATCACTTTCATGACTCTTGTCATCGCTGTCGGTATCCATGAACTGAAGAATGTTAGGCTTCTTAGGATCCCGCTCGAGTTGTCCCACCTCGCGATATGTGTCCAATGGGCTTTGACTCTATGATAATGAATGTACGAGATGTCGCCTAGGAGGGGTGAATAGGCGTTCCTGAAAATTAAAAATTTCATAGCGGATTAATAGAATCTGGAACTTCTGGGTTTAGTCCAGAACTTCCGGTATGCGGAAGTTTCGAGTTCAGCCTAGACTTTCTGGATAAACAGAGCGAAATAAAAAACGAACAACACTTAGGTATTTCTAGTTGAATCTCGTTGTTAACACATGTTCCAAAGTAAGTGTAAAGTGTTTTCCACCTTTCACCTCCAGCCTCAAACTCACAAACACATAGATCGGGGCAAATCGCCCAAAAGTCAACTAGAACAACAAAGAAATACAAAGAAAAAAAAGTGATAAGAATTTATTTCCCGAAGTTTGGATCCAACAATCCTACATCTCTGTTGAGGTGCTCACAAAACGTCGGATCTCTTTCAATAATATTCCTCACCAAACGACCACGAAGATTGAACTTGGGCTTACTCAAAGTCCTCTTCCCTTGCAGAGGAGGGGATGAACCTTCACAAACATCCCACGGCACTCCAAAAGCTTGGGTGCTCAGCGGGCAACGCCTAGCTGTCTAGTACCTTAAGGCTCCAAGAGTAATGAGGATTTGACAGTTTTTGGAACATTTTATCTGGATTTCATTCCGCCGTAAGTGAATGTGAAATCAACCGACTTTACGACAAACTCGAGTGCTCAAAGATTTGAATGGAGCTCACTAGAACTCAATCACTTAACCCAACTCTCAAAACCTTGCAAGATTTAATGCCTAAGGGAGTGAGAGAGCTATTTAATGGCTATGAATGCTATTGTCTTCGTGGTTGCTTAGCAGCCAATGAAGGGAGGGGGTGAGAGAGAATTTATATCCAACCCCCAAAACTAGCCGTTATGTAGCTTTTCTACACTAACCCAGAAATTCCGGGTTAGCTCGAGACTTAGTAAATGAGAACCCCTGCTTGGAAAGAATCTAGAGGTTCTGGCACCCAAAACTTCTGGGCCAGTTCGGAACTTTTGGGTTAAGCACTGAGGTCCTAACCGAGCACCCTAGCACAGACTCAATCCGGAGGTTTCGGCTACCCAGAACTTTCAGGCCATCCTGGAACTTCCGGGTTGGTTTAGAAAAGCAAATCGAGCACCCTTTCTTAGAGCTCCACTTGAAGTTTCCGGCTACCCAGAACTTTCGGGTAGCACCCGGAACTTCGGGGTATACAAAGTAACTTTGAAAACCCAGTGTTCATGGGATAATTTGTGTCTCTCATCTTTTGGATAAAAGGATTCTTTGGGCAGTAAGACATCCTCAAGACAATCTAAATACAACCCTCTTTATAGCACAGCATACATATACTCAAATTTAAATAATAAAATCAATTTAAAACTATTAAGTACTCATGTGCTGCTTCTCTTTTCCTTTTGAGGGATGCCAACATCGTTTAACATCTTTAAAAGGACTAAAACTTGTTCATAATATCATGAAACTCATTAGTCTCTTAATCATGTGTCATCAATTATCCAAAACCCACATAGAGAGCCTAGATGCACTTTTAGATACCAATGTGGATCAATTTACCTTGATTGTCCTAGCGGTATGCCATTGTTTCTCACGTTGAGTAGCCGTACGTATCTGTCTCCGAAGTGTGCTTTAAATGCGTTCATCGAGAAGGTTCTTACTGGACGGCCGCATCTCTTACTAGTCTCAAATTCATCGCATTCTCGGCCTTCCAGGCTATCCACGTTGGCTATTAATTTCGAGCCGTCCAATTAGGTCACCAGCAGATTAGCATCGTCCGATATGGTGTGTGCGCCCCGCAGCGTCTCGTAGGCTCCGTGGCTTCGAGTATCTTCTACACTTGCTCGGCCGCTTCTTCCTCCCTCTACCAATCTTCCCTGATCTCGCGCCTCCTTCTCGTGGCGTTCATGGGCTCCATCCCCGCCTATGACCTCCACACTGCCTTCTCTGCATACATGCGACTTGACAGGTCGCCGCCTCCACACTGCCCTCCCCGTCCCCCCACAACGCACTGCCGCTGGATTGGTCCTCGCATGGTCCTCTCCCCCTTGTCATCGTCTCCCTCTCGTTGCTCTTGGCCCGGTCACTGGCCTCTTCCTCACCTGGCGCATGGAGAGGCGGTAGCCATGCCGCTTCGAGCGACGGAGCTCCTGTCTTTGAGCCATGACTGTGGAGAGGTGGCCGTCGTAGTGTTGCGAACAAAGGGCTCCGCTCGCACAGAGGGCTGTGCCACATGAAACGCCAGACGTCAAATCCAGAAGACGCTGCTCTACGGTGGTTGTGTGGCTTCAATCAGAGGTGGTTCCTTCCTTCTCATTACCATCAATTCCTTTTTTTCTTTCAAAAAAAAAGTTGTCTCCTATTAAGAATTTCTACTCTAATTCAATATTCCCGTTTTATGGCTATGTTGTGCTTATTTTAAATGGAGTCTGCTTGAATCACAAGATGGGTTCGGATGACCCGTGCCGTGTCAATGAATTTTGACCGAGTATGGCGGTATTGTTATAGTTATGTCTACCCGAGGAGATCTGATCTGCTATGTTATGATCTGTTCTGACCACGCAGGAGGAGGAGCACTACAGGCGGTGGCGAAGCAATTGCAAGGGTATGTGATGCTGATGCTTGTCTTTGCTGCAGGCAATGTGCCAGGACATGAATCAGCAACAGCAACACTCAACGAGGTAAATCGTAAGCCTTAATTAGACCTGGCGATTGCTCCATCAGGTTTCTCAGATTAACCAATTTAGAGTTGCTCTTTGCCTACATATTATAATTGTGCTCACGGTCGATCATGTGTATCATATTAGTGGTGCTCTTGAAGAATAATCACCAATGCCTCTGCTCTAGCTTAATCGGGAGATCCATTCTTGAGTCAATGGATGGAACTGCCGCACTGGGCCTTGATTTGAGTTTTGTGACACATGTTTTTCTCATGGAACCAATATGGGATAGAAGGTAATCTAATTGTTCAGATACTTCAAACAACTACAGATGCTACTGGATCAAGTAGTTTCAGATTATTTACCAATCTTGATGTTCGATAGGCTCTTAATCAAATGCGAACTTATCTGTCAATGCTTTACACTTCTGTCTTGTTGCCTTACATATATCTCAGATTGGGTATTTTTGTATTCCTATTGGTAGTTGGCAATTAACACTTTTGATAAGGATATTTTTTATAACTGTCACATTGTCGTTATTATGTATGATTGATGATTGGACTACCTTCTCTGTTCTAATCAGTATGGAGGAACAAGTTATTAGTCTAATGGGTGCTACTCGTCCAAGAAGAGCAAATGCTTAAACTTCTACAGGTTTGTGTGTATCACATGTTCATAACATTTTGATGCGAAAATATGTTCAATCCTGTGTGTTTTAAGTATTTGCTTGCCTGCAGGATTCTAATGCTTGCAGAAAAATGGTGAATGAAGGAACAAGCAACACTGACAATTAAGGAGGCCAGTTTCATAGGAGTCTCCATGATGTTGCTGAAAGCATCTATTTGTCGCAACTCAGTTTTGTGCAGACTGGATCTATCACATCACTTCTGTGACAGACAAAAGATCTCTTCGTATATTAATCCAGTTGCTTTAGACAGAGTGGCTGGTGAGTTGAATATGGTATATGTCGTGAGGGCTAGAATATTGGTAATAAAAAATGCATGGGACCAACTCATTATACAGAACTTTATAGGCTAAAATTGATTTTTTTTTTCTTTTTGTGTTCTTTTCTGATATATGTTTAGTGTGAAGATCTTGTCGACGCTCAACTTTGTGTAGACTGGATCTAACACATCACTTCTGTAGCCTTGTGTAGACTTGATCTTTTAGGTGTGATGGTGTTTGACAGCGTGTTGTATGCAAGTGTAAATCCAAACTTTTATATATCTATTTAAGCAACGGATCAATATTGTACAGAGCGCGCTGCATAACCAAAGTAAATAATTTGTCCAATTCGGTTAGTATTTCTGCAACTATCTATTAAAATAATATTATTTTAAAAACGCGAGAGAGGCCCCGAGTGAGCAAACATTATAGACAGTGGACAGTGTGTCTTTTCGAAAAAGACAAAAAAGACAGTGGACACAGTGTGTGGTGGCGCTAGCTATAAAAAGGAAGCTATCTCCCATGCTTATTTGGGCATTGTTCGGTGGAGGCGATCGACTAGCTACTACTGTCAGGCCAATATTTTGCAAATCATTTGCAAGGATCTGAGGTAAATATTAGTAGTGCATTTGTAGGTGCAGGCCTCCTCTATGATACTGCAGATTCCATATTTTCTGGGTGACGCCTAGCTTTAGTGTGGTTTTGTCTACTTCTCTGAACTTTTCAAGCTAGAAATAAAGAGCATCACGTGCAGTATTGTTTTTCTAAAAAGTTGCCCAAAAAGGTTTTTTGAGCTGATTACAGCGTAATTTCCCCTGATCGTACACCTTTGCCTCCCAAGTTGCATTTTTTTTAAGGAAATGAAAAATGGTTCTTGCTGCTGAATTAACAAGGACATCATGATTTGCTGCAGTTACACCTACCCAGCCGTTTCGGGAGATGGAGGATTCGACTCTGTTCATGCAGTGGGCCATGAACACGCTGCAGGACGAGCAACCGGCGGCCGCCGTTGACGACGACTGCGGCGAGGCAACCTTCCCCTCGCTCCAAGCGCTCCGCGAGGCCTCACACGCAGCCGAAATGGTCCAGGAGCTGATCGCGGAAGCCCGTCCGACAAACAGCTGGAGCTCCGGCGATGGCGACACAACCGACGGCAGCAGCGTCGGCAATAACTCGGCCCCCGCGGCAACGACGCACGATATCTGGCCCGCGTCGCCGAACACGGCCACGCGCGCGCCAAACAGAAGCAGCAGCGGCACGAACCTTCCCATGAGCTGGAACTTCGGCGCCGCCTCGGTGCAGCCTGGCAGCGACGACATGGTGGCGGAGGCCGCCGCCACCATGTCGTCGCTGCCAGGCTGCCCCGCCACACGAGGTCTGCCGGACCTGGTCTACGGATCTCCGCCGACGAGGAGAGCCGGCTTAAAGAGGGCGGCATCCATGTCGGTGCCGTACGCTCAAGACCACATAATCGCGGAGCGGAAGCGGCGGGAGAAGATCAACCAGCGCTTCATCGAGCTCTCCACCGTCATTCCCGGCCTCAAGAAGGTCCAAGTCTAAATTAAATCCCTGAACTTATTCGACATGAATCCATGACACAAATTGTACAATGCAACGTTTAATTTCTGATCAGATGGACAAGGCGACAATCCTTTCTGACGCGACGAAGTACATAAAGGAGCTCCAAGAAAAGCTCAAAGATATGGAGGCCGGCGGCAGCAACGGCAGGAGCATCGAGAACAAGGTGTTCGCCAAGAGGCCATGCCTCCACGCCGCGGCCGCGCCAGACGACGATGGCTCCCCGTTGTCGGCGTCGTCAGGCACGCCAGCGTCGAGGAAACAGCTGCCGGAGATAGAGGCCCGGTTCTCGGAGAAGAGCGTGATGGTGAGGATCCACGGTGAGAACGGCAAGGGGGTGGCCGTGAAGGTGCTCGCCGAGGTCGAGGAGCTCCACCTCAGCATCATCAACGCCAATGTCATGCCGTTCACGGCTTGCACTCTGATGATAACCATCACGGCAAAGGCAAGTTCTTTTTACCGTTTTGACTGATCAGCACTCGTATCATAATTGTACTATGCTGCATTTCTTAAGAACATTTTGGTGGTCTTTTGGTGCTCGAAATGCATAAAAAACTATGCTGGTTACGAATTCCTAATAAGGGAGGAACATAGTCAAAATACAAATTGCTCGTACTATATCATTGAGCGTATTATAATCCATCCATTTCACTGTATTCTATTTTTTGAGGATACCTTTTGCCATACAAATCAAAGACAAACCGCATGGTTCAACTTTAACTTTTATTCCACAATAAGGTTGGGAGAGAGAAAATTGATGTGCTATAGTAGTACTTGCTTTAACAAGAGCAGCGTGGTTCAACTTTAGCTTCTATGTTTTGGTTCCATTTTAAGACTAAAATTGCATTCCTTGATCCGTCCATATAAACATTAAAACATACGTATCCTTGTGTATGGGTCATGAGTCCATTTAAAGTTGCATGCACTCATGAGCGTATCCACCGGAGGGCTTGAGCCCCTATATCCCTTAGGAACACTTAGCTCTCTACAATTTTTGGGTATGGTAGAGCAAGAAGGAGGAGGAGGAGGAGGAGGGGAAGGAAGGAGAGGAAGAGGGATAGTTCCTCTTACTTTTTGGCTTTGGATCTGCCACTCTATGAACTAAAGTTTGTTCCCTACCGCCACTACAACAGAACTGGTCATCTGAGCTGGGTCATCAGTGTCGGCTAGACCAGAACTGGCACTGATAAAATATTAGTGATGATGGTTTGTAACTTCCTACGCCCGTTCAATGATTAAGCCAGGGTCGAACCGACACTAATACTTTAGTGTTGGTTCAGTATCAATGTCGGTTCTTAGGAAAACCAGCACCGATACTTCAATACCGGCTAATAAATGAATTAGCACTGATATTTTTTATCAGTGTCGGTTGTAGGTATCAGTCGGTACTGATACTTTTTATTCGTATCGGTTGTAGGTATCAGCCGGCACTGATATTACTTCCTACATATCACTACCCCTTAGCCATCTCCACGCCTCCCTCTCTTTCTCTCCCCATCGCGTCCCTGCTCGCTGCCTCCTCCTCGTTGTGCACCCTGTCCTGCCGCCTCCTCCTCGTCGCGCGTCGGACCGCCACCTCCTCGTCCTCTTTGCATGCTG
The DNA here is from genome assembly GCF_958298935.1 of Phragmites australis. NCBI lineage: Eukaryota > Viridiplantae > Streptophyta > Magnoliopsida > Poales > Poaceae > Phragmites > Phragmites australis. The sequence goes on from NC_084924.1 coordinate 12,689,229, forward strand.
GCCCGCCTCCTCCTCTTCGTCGCGCCCCAGCCCGCCACCTCTTCCTCGTCGCACGCTGGCCCGCCGCCTCCTCCTCGTCGCGAACCAGCCCACCACCGCCTCCCCATTCTCTTCGCGCATTGGCCCGCTGCCTCTTCATTGTCGCACGTAGGGTCACCACCTCCTCCTCCTCTTTGCACGCTGGACCACTGCCTCCTCGTCCTCCTTGTCGCCTCCTCGACATCCCTATGGTGAGCAGGAACGGTAGTGGAGGTGGAGAGCATAGATCCAAGCAGCATGGAGGCGGACGCTGCATCCTATCTAGTCATCCGAGTCCGAGTGACCACCCTTGCACTCCCAGCCTCCATATCCTTGACGGCATATCCATGCCCTACCCGGAAGGGCCACGAAACACTTGGATTAGTTCTCAAATTCTAGTTCTCTAATTACAATTAGCAATTTTAGTTAGCAAATTGTATTTAGTAATTTTAGTTAGCCAATTTAGGTCCTGAAATTTGTATTAGCAATTTAATTGTGCTGCCTTGTTCTTAGAGATGTTTCTTAGGGTTTTGGGTTCTTAAAGATGGTGCAACAACATGTGACTAATGGTAATTCAAAGTTGTGCTGCCTTGTTCTTAGGCCCAGGATAATAATTTATGAGATGTTTCCTAGAGTTTGGGGTTCTTAAAGATGGTGCAACAACATGTGGCTAATGGTAATTCAAAGGTGTCAAAGACCATCATTGAGTCATTATCCACTTGTGGTTGCACCATTTTTATCAAATTTGAGTTACAAAATCCTAAACCTCTATGGTAGTCATTATCTGAGACCAATTTTGACTTAAACTTCAAATGAGCCAATTGATTTGGCATTGACGTTTTTTTCTCTGGGATTTTCATCACTGAGCATGTAGATGTACCTGTGACTTATCGCAAGTATATTTGCATACTCAGTGATGAAAATCCCTTTGCTAAAAATTATAAGAATGTCGGTTAATAGTGCAATTAACAAATTTTGATACGATTAAATTCAAAAACTGGTATGCCGATTGATGTAGCTGCTTCCTCAACTATAATAGCTACATGATATTATTACGGACAATGGTGGCACCCCACTTATGGTGACGACCACATTAGCTGATAATAATAAAATGATTATCACTATCTCTTTTGAGGTTGTAGTACCAAAAGAAAGATATATCACAATATCTAGCTCCGAAATAGACCAAAAGCTTATAGTTGAAAGATCTACTATCTATGCGCTTCTACAATCGGTTGACTTACAACTTAGATACATGTTTTTAGATTACAACTATTTCAAATTGAAAGCATATGATGAAGATGTGCTTGCGATGACTTCTAGGCTTTTACGGTTACATGCAGTTGAAACTACATGAACCTGTAGCTTGTAGCTAGGATTATTTCAATAATATTAAGTTTTTCCTCTATGTTACTGTTCTTTGCTTGTATGATTTTTACTGGAATACCCGGATGCGGACGGATCATAGCTTGGCTTCAATCTTACATCTTCTTGCACAGCACTAGGGGTACACAATGCTTGGCCCGCAATGCAGAAAGGTTCGTGAAGGAAAGTACTAGTCACACCTTGAGTTTCAGTTTGATAACAATGGTTTAGTTATCTACGGAAGTCCAATGGAACTTCCGTTTGATGCAACGGCTAGTGCACTCATTTATGCATTAAACCATTTTGATGTAATATTTAGAGTTGAAATTTTAGATATGAACTATGCACGTAATGGTCTTTGATGTAATTTTAGAAATGCTTTTAGGTTGAATTAATGTATTAGTGTTTATGTTGACTGAAATATCTGTTTATGAGTGAAATATCTGTATATGTGCTTGTTATCTATGATAGAATTATGAGTGAAATATATGTATATGTGCTTGTTATCTATATTATTTCCTGGATAAATGGGAACTAAAACAAGCACTGATAATCACTATCAGTGCCGGTTCATAACAAAGAACTGACACTGATACTAATTATCAGTGCCGGTTATATAACAAAGAGCCGGCATTGATACTGTTTATCAGTGTCAGTTTATAACAAAATGCCAGCACCGATACTCATTATCAGTGCCGGTTCGAAAACCGCCACTTATGACGTTTTTGAGCTAGCACTGATGACCATTTCTGTAATAGCACATATAGTAGGATAGAGTTTTTCTTTTGAGAATTTACAGTTGCATTGAGTCACCGATCTATGTTGGAAAGTGATGAAGGATGTTGTCTTTATGCATGTGAAAATATGTAACTACCAAATAAAGCATAGATGTATCACACACACACACACACACACACAATTGATTGGATTCCAAGAAACTTATCTCAACTCCCAGGACTAGAATTCCCATATTAATATTTAGAAGTGGAAAAATCTAGATATTCTCATTAAGTGAGAGAACAAGAAAATGGTTTACATTGTTTATTTTGGTGGTGCCATTCTATAATGGCATTGGTACAATTGTTTCACTACCTCAGAACAGCTTATTACAAACGAATTTTAAATCCTACCATAGACGGTTATAAGTATCGTCTTTGTAAAAGTGTATATGATATCAATCTTGTTACAGATAGTTGCATCTCTGTTTGTAATAGAGATACACACAGATAGATTTTCTGGAAAATCATCTATGAATAGTAAGTGTCATAGATGATTTTTGTTGAAACTCATTTGTATAAAGTGTCACAGATGGAGTTTTTTTTAATCGTCTATGTGACCCTTTCCCCTATAAGTAGTTCTATTTCCTGACTGCCCTCATGATATGGAATGCACACTTCATGATTCACAAATTAAACATCATCACATGCATTCTTTACATATCACACATTTACACATTATTCAGAACATCGATCAGACATTGTTCAGAATTAAACTTCAACACATGCATTTACATATCACAAAAGATAAGAACATCACACATATGCACATCACACATTGTTCATATTACATAAACCTCGCTAGCTATACACAATATCTAGCTATACATCATTGGTGATGTTGTCTTCCAAAATGATGACATGATCGACATCTGTGGTGACAATGCCTTCCAAAAGGGTGATATGCTTGACATCATTGGCGACGCCGTCTTCCAGAAAGACGAAATGACCGACATCATTTGTCGACACCATCTTCCAAAAAGATGAAATGATTGAAATCATTTTAGCCTCCTGTGTTTTAGCATAATATCAACCTAAGCATCATCTTCAAACCAGTCATGTGTGGCAGAACTAGACTACATTGTTGTCAAACCGCTAGCCATGGTTAAGCAAGAAATACATGTTAAACTAGTCTTATAGTTCACCAAAATATCTTCATTGTGACAAACAACACTAGAGAACTTTTCATCTGCAAGAACAAAATGGTGAACGCAATTCACAGCAAAAACAGGATCCACGGAGGGGCCCTTCGCAGCAGCAATGAACACGAACTCTACACGACCGAAATCGATGCCAAAAGCATCTGCACCATGGAAGCAGGCATAGGGACAACCCCATCTTGCCACCCCATATGTCGGTGATATGGGATCCGGGGGTTCCCGAGTCCCGAGGCCAGGATAGCGCAGTGCCACGTGGCGCCTTCCCTCGGGGACCACCTCCCCGAGGGCTCGAGGGAAGCAAGGTCCGGGAGTGGGTGCTCGGGGACGAGAACAGTTGTTCCCCGAGTACCCCGAAAGCCCCGAGGACCCGAGGGAAGCCACGTCCGGGAGTGGGTGCTCAGGGCCAAGAACAATTGGTCCCCGAGCACCCAGAGAGTGAGGACCCGAGAGAAGCCAGGTCCGGGAGTGAGTGCTCGGGGCCAAGAACAGTTGGTCCCCGAGTATCCAGAGAGCCCTGAGGACCCGAGGAAAGCAAGGTCCGGGAGTGGACGCTCGGGGCCAAGAACAGTTGGTCCCCGAGCACCCAGAGAGCCCCGAGCACCCGTCAAGCCCCATGCCGGTGGACCCCGCATGGACTCCACGATGAGGTGTCGGTCGGTGGGAGGCCGAATTCCGCATTTAATGGGAAGCGTGGATGGTCACATCCAGCCACTTTCCCCCTACACCTGTTGTACTGAATACGCCAGTCCCTGCCGCCGCCTGGCAGGAAGGCGTGGGCACAATTAATACGGTGGGTCCCATCGCATGTCCCCTCACGGGGCCCATGAAGGAAGGCGGTTTGAGGATATCTTTGATGGGCACAAGGCTTATCACCCTATCACATCAGACCACAGCAGACCTTCTCTGCCCAAACGGGCATGAGAGAGTACTCAGAAGCTGGCCGGTGGATGCCCCTGCGCCTACTAAAGCTGGAACGCGAAGACCAATGGAACCGTCTGAGGGATATTTTTTGAAACCTTTGTAACATCAACTGTAGACCAATGATGGTCACTTTCCATTTATTGTTTACGCGAACTTGTGCCCTCGTTCTGGGCACTTCCTGAAGGGCCTCCCCCCGGTAGATAAAAGGGGGGAGGGAGCACCTTGTAACGGGACAGCCGAAGCGAGAGATAGAAAAAAGGATCCGGAGATCGATAGATATCCAGAGAAAGACATCCGAAGAGCATTGATAACATACTAGACACACAGGAGTAGGGTATTACACCTCCGCGTGGCCTGAACCTGTCTAAACCCTTGGTGCATTTATTTCTACCAGTTGACGACGATCCATCCTGCCTAAGTCCTACATGCATTAACCCCACGTACGAGGTAGTTCCAGGACCAGCCCCCCGGCCGAACCTCGAAGGGGATCCCTCAGGATCCCTGCTCGCGGTGTTCATCCACCGACAGCTGGCGCGCCAGGTAGGGGGGTTGTATCCCTGAATGCACCTCGTTTTTTGCAGAAAAATGGCGGGTGGACATCGTCTTCAGCGCCCTGATTCGGACTCGAACGAGGAAATGGAAAACGGGGCCCAGGGGGCCCCGACTCCTGCTCGTCCTCAGCGGCGTCAACAGTCGGCTCATACGGCGCCTCCTCGCGTCGGGGACAATGGCGCTAGGCCCAGTAGGGCCGCGACTGCCACGGGCCGACCGCTGAACCTGCATCAAGCAACAATCATCCCTGCCGCAAGATCGGCATCCGGACAACGTTGAGCGCCGATACGGCGCAAACTCATCTTTGGTGACGCCAGCCCTGGGAGTGCCTTGCTTGTGACGCAAGCACTCCTTAGGCACCCGCCTGTCCAGGCAGCAGGAGAAACGTCAGAGAGCCATTGGCTACGAGGAGGTAGCTGACTTGGTGGGCACGCCTCATCGGCAAGTACTTGCCCAGAGTTTCCGTACCACCTCCCTCCACGGTACCACTAAGGCCGGAGCATCTTCGGGTGACGGCAGAGCTGGCTAGGGGGGCTCCAAACAAAGTACCGCCCCCCTGATCACAACGGGAGCTCAAGACCTCCGCTTGCACATCAATGAGCAGAGGGCCATCGAGGATGCACGTGTCACCCTCGAGCGCCGCCGGGAGTCCCGTCGCAAGGCTGAGGCGGTGGAAGACCAAGCTTCCTCTGTGCCAGCCCGCGACCGCCAGGGTTCCCTGGCGCGCCGGTGTTCACCCCCCAGGGGCACGGCCGGCACCGAGGTATACGGCATGGGCTGGCGAGCGTTCACCAGCGAGCTCCGCCGGGTCAACTAGCCCACAAAGTTCCGGCCCGAACTACTGAAGAAGTACGATGGTTCCATCGACCCCGTCGAGTTCCTCTAGATCTACTCCACCGCTGTCCAAGCGGTGGGCGGGAACAAAAAGGTGATGGCAAATTATTTTCACGTGGCCCTAAGGGGCTCTGCCCGCTCTTGGCTCATGAACTTACCCCCAGGCTCTATTTGCTCCTGGGATGATCTGTGCCACCAATTTGTGGCAAACTTTCAGGGCACCTTCGCGCACCCTGGCCTGGAGTGCGACCTCCATGCCATCAAGCAGCGGGAGGGAGAGATGCTGAGATGTTTCATACAGTGCTTAAGCTAGATCCGCAATACCATCCCACGAATCACCCCCCACGCTATCATCATCGCCTTCCGGCAGGAAGGTCCGCGATGAGCGGATGCTCGAGAAGCTAGCCGCGCACAAGGTCGAGACCACCGCGGAGCTTTTCGCGCTGGCCGACAAGTGCGCCAAGGCGGCGGAAGCTCAGGCGTGGCACGGTCCGTGCCCCGAGCGACCCGCAGCCAACAAAACAGGTCCTTCTCGCTTCGATAAGTGGGAAAAGAAAATGAGGAAAAAGCGCGACGCTGACCCTATCCTACCGGCGGAAGGTGCTGCACGCAGGGCAGCACGTCGAGTGGCTGTCGAGAAAAAGGCCGCTCCCACGAGGCCAGAGGCAGGGAAATGGTGCGAAATCCACCAAACCGACTAACACGACCTCACCGAGTGCCGGTTGGTTAAGGGTCTCGCGGAGCGGCGCCAGAAGGAGTGTGAGGAGCGTCGCAAGGGTGATGACGACAAAGGCGCCCCTGGAAACGAAGATCTCAGGTTTCAAGAGCCCGAGCACACTGTTGCCATCGATGGGGGCACGTACATGCCCTCCTCTCGCCACTATGTCAAAACAATACGACGTGAGGTGTGCTCGGCAACCCCGTGCGCGGCGGCCACAAGGTCCCTCAAGTGGTCAGAGACCCCGATCACCTTTAGTCAGGCAGACCACCCTGCAAGTACTGCGGGGGTGGGGCGACTACCTCTGGTGGTATCCCCCACCATCTGCAATGTAAAGGTCAGCCGAGTGCTGATCGACGGGGGTGTAGGTTTGAACCTCCTGTCCCAAGAGGCGTTCAAGAAGCTGCAGGTGCCTCCGAAGCGTTTGAAGCCGTCCCTCCCTTTCTGTGGGGTGACGCTAGGGCACACTCTCCCCCTCGGGCAGGTCGAGTTGCCCGTCACCTTCGGGAGCCGGGACAACTTCCGGACGAAGAATGTGGTCTTCGACGTTGCGGAGGTCCCTCTCCCCTACAATGCAATCCTCGGGCGCCCGGCGCTCGCCAGGTTTATGGTGGCGACACACTACACCTACCTCACCGTGAAGATGCCGGGCCCCGCCGGCCCCATCTCCGTGCCTGCCGAAACCGGCAGCGCCTTCTCCTGCGCCGAGCAACTGTACTCGGCCTTGGCCTCCGCCCGCGCCGAGGTCGGAGGACACCCAGGGGGTCTGGGACCCTCTGTCCAAATCCCAACTCGCCGACGCCTCCGTCCCCACAAAGGAGGTCACGCTGGGCGAAGACCCGTCTAAGGTCACCAGAATCGGTGGTGACCTGGATGCCAAATAGGAAAGCGCGGTCGTCACCTTCCTCTGGGCTAACGCCGACGTGTTTGCATGGCAGCCGTCGGATATGCCCGGGATCCCTAGGGAGGTGATCAAGCACCACCTTGTTGTCTGCCCAGACGCACGGCCCGTGAGGCAAAAGGTTCACCGACAGGCACCTGAGCGCCAGGAGTTCATCCAGGAGCAAGTCAACAAGCTCCTTGACGCCTGCTTCGTCTAAGAAGTCCTCCACCCGGAGTGGCTGGCAAACCCCGTTGTCGTCCCGAAGGCCAACGGCAAGCTGACGACGATCCATCCTGCCTAAGTCCTACACGCATTAACCCCACATACGAGGTAGTTCCAGGACCAGCCCCCCGACCGAATCTCGAAGGGGATCCCCCAAGATCCCTGCTCGCGGTGTTCATCCACCGACACCATGATAGCAATGAACTGAGCCATTTAATATCTGTGACGGAAACACCGCATTACCCTTAGTTACATAGATCGAATCAAACCCTAATAAAACAACAATGAGAACACTACGATACTCACCTTAGTATAGTAAAAGGGATTCAACGCCCAGATCTCCCTCCTCCCACGTGAAAAAATATCATGATTGTGTGTGTGTGGAAGATGAACACTCGGATGGCAACAACTAGAGCAAGGAAGATGTACACTCCTAGTCATTTTATATTGACAGGAGACGAGCGGGTTGTGTGTGTGGGAAGACAAAGATCCATGAGAGACGAACGAGTTGTGAGTGTGGGAAGCCAAAAGAGCTAAGACAGACGAGTGGTCAAATTTAAAATAGTTCACTGGTCTTTAACTACAGATAGGTTTTTAGAAAACCCGTATGTGTCTATCATATAGATATAGACCACTCTTACAAGAACCGTTTGTGACAATCACTACAATAGAATAGGTGTTCACTGCCAATTTCAAACTGACTTTCACTGCCAGTTCCAAACTGACTTTCACTGCCGGTCTTGAAATCGGTAGTACGCTAAGGGTAGCGGTAGTCGGATTGCTATTACTACCCGCTATTGTCCACCGATAGTATTGGTAGTTTAGGAAACAAAAAAGAACAAATCCTGGGTGCCACTCGGCCCCCGTGCCAGCTCCGCAACCACTCTCTCGCTAGCACTCATTACTGCTCAAGCTCACCGGAGCCCCTCTCTCATCACTCCACCACCGCACGCTCAGCCGTCGCACACGCTCTGCCCCACTACTAGTCGCTTGTCCGCCCTGCATAGAAAAATGTAGCGGCATGAAGGCTGCCACCACAACACACGTTGCTACCATCGAGGACAACGTCACGACTACTGCTGCTACCAATGATGAGGTTGCAGCCGACGTGGATGCGGAGTAGCCATTTAAGGCATTGAAGAAGGACAGGTGCGGCGGCCAGTAGCGGAGAGATCTGGGAGCAGGTGGATCAAGATGAGCCATGGGCGCCAAGAGGTGCTGACCACGGTGTTGAGGTAGGCGCCCATGATGAGGCCGATGGAGAGACCAAGGTGGAGGAGGGTCTCGCGAGGACACAGCGGTCGGTGGCGGTGGGGAAGCATTGTGGAAGACATGGCGGTCGACGGTGAAGGCAGATCTGGCCTCCCATGGAGGTCTCATCGCTCGATTCGGACTCCCATGGAAGCTTCGCCGGATCGCCGCGTCCTCAACCTCCACATGCCATCGTCACAGAGAAAGAGAGGGTGGCGGCCATGAGGAGGGTGGTGGTTGTGAGGAGGTTGCCGTGGACGAGGCTGGTGGGGAGACCGAGAGGGAAGAGAAGAAGAAGAAGAAGAAGAAGAAGAAGAAGAAGAAGAGAGAGAGAGAGAGAGAGAGAGAGAGAGAGAGAGAGAGAGAGAGAGAGAGAGAGAGAGAGAGAGAGAGAGAGGGGGTGAGGAGATCTTATCTCTTGCACTGGAACTTAGAAAAAATCCAGTCGAACCCGAGGATTGTGAGAAAAAGGCCGATTGAGTAGAAAATTTGGGGTTCACCTCCTTCATCACTGTCGGTTCGTGTTAAAAACAACTGGTTGTTTTTAATATGAGTTTTTAATATGAACTGCAGTGATAAACTATTAGCATTACCGGTTGTTTTCTAAAACTGACAGTATACTGATTTTCTTATGAACCAGCAGTGATACAACTATCACTGCCAATTTTTTATGATCTAGTAGTGATGGAGAAGTATATTTGGGGAGTTTGTTAGTAGTGAATATCACACACGGATTTTTCTAAACATCATCTGTGATAATATCACAGATGAATTTTTCTAAACGTAGTTTGTATCTATACGATATATGATAGAAACAGGCAGATTTATAAAAATCATATGTGAGTTCAAGTACACTAGACATCAATCTTGTTGTAGATATGTCTGTCTTAGCAACCGTCTGATGATATTTTGTCAGTGACAGGTCTTAAGAAACCGTCTGTGACACTCCATCTACTTTCACTCATTCTGTGGTAGTGTATGATGATTATCTCTTTAATTGAGAGAAAAAGATCTAAATAGCTAATTTTGTTAGACGATGTTACGAAGGTTGAGATTATGTATTTAGATAAAATTGTGTATATAACCACTACATTATATATGTCTTCAATAACAAGCATTGGAATCGTATAGCAATTAGTTACAATTATCACAGTTTTACACAACAACAATTTCACAGATATTATGTTTATATAGCAAATACAGTTGTAAACTCGAAAACAAAAATACAACACAGGAGATCTTCGTCAGTTGTAGAACAACTAAAGATTTAAAAAAATTGTTCAAAGAAACTAAAGCGTTAAAAACAGATTGGTCTTTATTACTGTATATATGTTGCGAACCACTTAAAACATTGTGTGGATTTTCTCTTTTTTTATGGAAAAAAGTTTAATTATATGATTGTACTTAGATCTAGGTTTTGTTTTACATTATCCTATTATGTTCTAATGTTGTGCATTGTACACAACACACAACAAAGTGGTACCTACAAAAACTCATTTGGGACAAGTGAGCGTCAAAATTTCTTATCTTTCAATCACCTAAACTACAAATATGTAACTTAAAGTTTCAATACTAAGGGATTTTTGTGTGAGTTGTTGGATGTTGATCTAAGGTTTTTGGCTTTGAGGAGAACGCTAGCTAAGATGCTAAGTTATAAGATGATTCAGATAATCTGATGAAATAATTGTTCGTTTGATCAGATGGAGGAGGGCTTCACCGTAACTGCGGAGGAGATCGTTGCCAGACTCAACACTGCATTACTGCGCCAGCATAGCAGCTGCAGCAGCACTGATGAAGCAGGAAACTAATAAAAGCAGCACTGATATAGAGCGTTTCCTTTTATTAAGAACTTACAGCTCGAGTTTTTGTCCTTTCGCGCAGCATGCATGCCATTAACCAACACATATCGTATGCACGTACAATTCATGCTGTGTGCTCTGTACAGTTCAGAGACAGAAAACTTGTTTTCCATTATTATGGCATGCATGTACAGCGTGTGAAGTGGGGACGGCCATGCATGCAACCCTAGTGGACGCTTGCGACGAGGATTTCTGCACCACGTGTTTGCAATTTGGCGTGAGACATCATCATCCATTCAGATGGATGTTAGCTATTGTTGTCACGGAAAAGAAAGATCAAATCAGATGGTCCCTGACAATGAAATAAAACAAATGCAAGGACCAAGTGGGCTCTGCAAGTTGCTAAGTTGATTTGCAACTAGCCTAGGTTCAATGTTTGTAAAAAATATATTGTCATGTACTGTCACCACCGCTGTTCATGATGCTAGCTGTCTCGATCGATCTATATTTTTACATGCATTTACAACTACTGCTGTACGTTTCAGTTCAGAAAAAAGTTCAGATGGTACAACAATTAATATATATATATTGTTACGAGATGAAATTGTGTCTTAGGTCGATAATAAATTCACTATAGTTAAATTTAAAATACTTCAGTTTGTATTAATATAGCCAAAGTTTAGAACTTCTGCAGGCGCTCTAAAAGGGGAAAAAGAGGAAATAAACTCTCGTGTACTGGATTACCTGGGAAGAATTTAAAGAAGAATAATTCAGAAAGTGTGTTGTTCTGTAGTGATATACCTGATGAAGAATTTAAGTACCAAGTACGTACTTAAGTCAATACAATACGCACTTAATTGTGTTTGTGATGTAGTGCGAGGGAACAATTTATACAAGCAGGTACGCCTTTTGTCAATACAATACGCAATTGTGCACGCACATATCCTCATGGAATCTGCAAGCATGATCAAGCTAAGAGTGACTTGACCAAGATCCCTATGAAGGACGTAACTATAGAGGTAGACTTATATGCTGGTTTATTACTGTCGGTATTTTTAACCGGTAGTGATAGGGTATCACTGCCGATTCATTAGTTGTACAGGAAGAATCAACTATCTTGATCTATGAACCGGCAGTAATAAGGGTCATCACTGCTGACTGATGAATTGAGCCGATAGTGATGCACCCACACTTCATTACTACCAGCTTAATCTACTGACCAGAAGTGATATCTCTAAATCACTGTCGGCGGATTATATGAGCCAACAGTGATATCCTCCTCTTCGCCACATTCTTCTACCTCGAGCTAACAGAGCTATTTCAGTACTCTCTCACACAAAATCTCCTATGGCAACAACCACTCATCTCTTCTCCCACATTGATTCTCCTACCACTCAAGCTCAATTTTGGTCAAGAAGGAGGTCTAGATGAGCTCTCTTTAGCTATCCAAGCAAAGTCCATTCTTTCCTCTCCATTTGCTCATTTGTTCTTTCTTTATTTTTTAGAACAAATGAACTCTGAATTTTCCCCCAACAAGAAACAAGTTTCTAGCAGGAGCCTCTTGAGCTCAAGTAAGTCGAAATCCCCTAACCTATATTTAGCACTTTAACTCAAAATATTACCTGAAAAACAAAAGTTAATCTTATCCCTATAGAGACCTAGGCAAATCTTCAAAGTCGATCCTAATGAAATATAGAAATAAATTTAGAAGTCTATAATATGTATGAATTTGTTTTAGATGCAATTATACCTCACTTTTGTTATGGAAGCTTCAATTTCTCTACGCGTGCACGAAACTAAAACAAATTTTTTGCACTCCACGATACCAACAGTGAAAGGGGTTTCACTGCCGGTGGACATATTGGACTGGCAGTGAAACTATTTTCACTGCCGGTAGATTTATTAAGCTGGCAGTGAAAATAGTTTCACTGTCGGTTGTCCTATTGAGCCGACAATGAAGGTACTCTTTCAAATTTAAATAAATATACATTAGGATTTTAGGTCAACATAATATTAATAATATTGTCACACCCGGTTTTAAGACCAAAATCAGATGTAAACTATATGTATGTCAGAATCAGTTATTCATACATATAGCGACTTCATTAGTGTAACAGACACAGTGCTTCTTATTACAACGCTAAATTATTACAAAATGACCACACACGGGTCTAAAGAAAAGAACACCACAGCAGAAAAAGGAACGGCGCAGCTCCAAGCTAACAGGCAGTCGACCGAGAGTTCCACAAGCCTAGAACTCGGCATCATCCTCGGGGAAGTCGTCCTCTGGAAATTCTTCAAAGGTTTCACCTTCTGAAACAGCAAGCGTGAGTATTTCCAATACTCAACAAGTGGGGGAAAAATGAATTTGATATGGTGGCTTGAAACAAGGTTTCCTATTCTAGGGTTTTATTTGCATAAAAGCCAATTTTTAGCCCTGAACTATGGAAAACAAATTTTTATTTTAACCGGGAAAAGATGTACCAAAGATTTTCTTTATCCTCCGGGAATTCAACCCAATTCCCAAAGATTTTCTTTATCCTCCGGGAATTCAACCCAATTCCCAAAGATTTTCTTCCACCTCCGGGAATTCAACCCAATTCCGAAACCAAGAGAAACACCCACCCGACTAATCATGTGAGGGTCCATGCTGCTCATAACTGTGACCATGGCTGGATATTCAGTTTGACACTCTGCAGAGTTTATGCACTTTACCCACGAGTCGTGATCTTCTCTGTTGCCGGCACCTGATGGTACCTTACACACTTCCAGGGTGTGCGCCAAGAGATCACTACGAGGCTTTTCCAAAGAGCCTCTCAGTATGCACTTTGCCCACTGAGGTTTCACCTCCGTACATAAGTGGAGTAACCCTCCACCCCAGAAGCCCCCTCTTATGCCGGGTAGAATCGAGAAGTAACCTTTCCTTTTCTACACATCCGATTGGCTCATACAACACTGGGACAACATCTAGTTACTAGGCCAAACCGTACCATATTGGTCTCGTGGTTGCTCTGTTTGCCATGGATGTTCACTCCACGAACCGGTCCTTAAAATGATCTGGGCAAGACCTCCAATAACCCCATAAGGGTATACTACCAAACAACCAACCATGCTGAAAAAAGTAGCCCTTTCTTGCCCAAAACCCCAATTATCTCTGTTGTTAACTCCCTTAACAACATCAGTTTCCATGATATTCTTCCTATATCAACTTTTAGTTCATAACTCAAGATTCATCACCTACACGCTACATGTTCATCTAAAGCATGGCTAAGCATAAACATGATGATCTTGTATGGATAAAGCATCTATATCTAACACTAGTATTTGCTATACTACCCATTTTGTAAAATAGCATGCATATTTGACAAAGACTCGCTTTATGTAAAAACTGGGTTTGCAACATGGTCAAGACACTTGCCTTCGTCGAAGTGTTGCACAGGTCCTTCAAAATCTTCCTCTTGAAAGTTGTCGAACTCCTGGACTGAATCGTCTACACGAGCACACAATCTAACATAAGAAAAGTACACCAAACATTCCTAAAACTAGATGAAAACCCTATAAACAGATTCTACGAGACGCTACGATCGTTTGAGCGCGAAAATCGCCTAAAACGGAGCTACGAACAAAAAGTTATGATTATTTGATGTTCCAGGGGTGTTTCTGCAAAATTTCCTTATTATCAAAGAAAATCCGAATTGATTTTATACTGGAAATTGGATTTATGATGTCATAAAGCAAAACAAATTTAATTCTTAAAAGGAAAAGGCGTGGAAAAGGTTCACGGGCCTCGTGGAAAAGGTTCACGGGCCTTGTGGACCACGGAGGACACACCGGTCCACCGGTCCATGGTGGACCGAAGGGGTATGCCCCCGGCCGGTCTAATCCGAGCCGTAGATCGGAGATCCGATGGCTGCGGTTTGAAACAGCGATGCCGACGGCTTCCAACGGAGGGGGTGACGGCCGGCAGCGGCAGGGATGGCGGCGAGCTCGCCGGCGATGCGCCAAACGGCGCATCCGGCCATGATACTCAACGGTGAGCGGCGGGAAAGAGAAAGGGGGTGAAAGGGAATCTCACCACGGGTTCGACGGCGGCAGAGGAGTACCGGAGATGGCTGGCGATGGTGAGGGAGGCTGGCGACGCTTCGGTCTTCGGCGGAAGTGGAGTCCGGTCACGAGAGGCACTCCAAAAAGCGCCGAGGGACGAAGACCAAGACCCTACGGAACTGTTTGAGCGAAGAACAAGGTTAAATGAGGCTCGGCCATGGAGGAAACGAGCGGCGATTGAGCTTCTTACTGTCAACAATGGTGGTCTCAGCGGAGGGCTTAAACCCGAGCGCAAACCGAGGGGAAAAAGGATGGTTCGGGTGGGGAATGATGCAACGATGCCGATGGAGGGCTTAAATAGCTGAAAGGGGAAAGGAGGCGGCCGGATTCGAGAGGATTGGCCGACGGCCCCAAATTTTATTCCAACTACGGTTTCCATGCAAGGGGAAGGGGAAACGAAGGGGAAACGGTTGGAATCAAGAGTGGGGAGGGGGAGGATCACAGCCATGCGATTAATTTCGCGATTCAATGCGCGGGGCGGCTTCGATTTGAAACGACGGCGGCAAACGAGAGCTCGGGCGTTGGGCGTCGGGAGGAGGAAGAAGGCGAGCCGACGGCTTCGAGGCTCGACGCGTGGCTTCGGCTCGGGCTCGGCGGGTCCACACGTCAGCGAGAGCGGGGCGACAAGCCGGCTGGAGTGGGAGGCGGGTCGGCTCGGCACTGGCTTGGGCCGACGCTGAGAGGGATTCCGACCCACGTGGGAGGGGAGGAAGGGAGGGGGAGAGGGGAAGACTGGGCCGGAAAAAAGATTCGGCCCAAACGAATTTCTTTATTTTAAAAACCTTTTTCCAATTGAATTTCAGCATATTTTCCAACGAGGTTTTAAAGCGACGAAACCTAGCGAAATTTTGCAGACTTTTTTTTCCACCTAATAAAACCTTATTGCATCTACAACGACATGAATGCATTCAAACAATTATCCTAGGCCAAGTTAATTTTAGAAATTAATTTCCTATTGAGCTAAGTTGCAACACCTGAGTTAATTTCTAGGAAAATTTTAAATTATAGCAAATATTGATATTTGGGTGTTACAAACCTACCCCCTTAGGATGAATCTCGCCCTCGAGATTCGGGTTGATCTTCAAACAATTGCGGGAATTCTGCCTTCAGATCATCTTCTCGCTCCCAGGTTGCCTCATCTTCTGAGTGATGACTCCATTGAACCTTGCACATTCTAATAGCCTTTCTTCTCGTCGTTCGCTCTGCAGTATCCAGAATCCTGATAGGATATTCTGCATAGGTCAGGTCTTCTTTTGGGTCCACTTCTTCCAGGGACAACTGTTCTTCTGGCATCCTTAAACATTTCTTTAATTGAGATACATGAAATACATCATGCACGTCAGCCAGTGCAGATGGTAGTTCCAGCTGATAGGCTACCTCTCCACGTCTAGCGATTATCCTGAATGGTCCAATGTACCTGGGTGCCAATTTTCCTTTAACCTTAAACCTGCGGAGACCTCTGATAGGTGAGACTTTCAAATACACCATATCCCCTACTTCAAAAGTCAATTCTCTTCGTCGATTATCCGCATAACTCTTTTGTCGGGACTGTGTAGTCCTCAAGTTTTCCCGTATGGCCTGAACCTGTTCTTTTGCTCTTCTAAGAATTTCTGGCCCAAACACTTAGCTTTCTCCAGTTTCGTTCCAATACATCGGAGTTCTGCACTTTCTACCATACAAAGCTTCATATGGAGACATTTTGAGGCTGGCTTGGTAGCTGTTATTGTAAGAAAACTCTGCATATGGTAAACTTCTATCCCAACTCTGCTTGTACTTCAAGGTGCAGGCTCTTAACATGTCTTTCAACACTTGGTTGGTCCTCTCTGTCTGTCCATCGGTTTGGGGGTGATAAGCGGAACTGAAGTTCAGTTTAGTGTCCAAGGATTCGTGTAGTTTCTGCCAGAAGCGAGAGGTAAATTGGGTACCTCTGTCCGACACGATCTTTTTGGATACCCCATGTAGACACACAATCCTTGACATATACAACTCGGCAAGTTTCGCACTTGAATATGTTGTCTTGATTGGGATAAAATGCGCAACTTTCGTTAAGCGATCCACCACTACCCAGATAGAATCGTAGCCTGCTTGAGTGCGGGGTAACCCGACAATGAAATCCATACCAATTTCTTCCCACTTCCACTCTGGAACTTTCAAGGGTTGCAATAATCCTGCTAGCCTTTGATGTTCTGCCTTTACTCTCTGACAGGTGTCGCACAAAGCCACATATTCTGCAACATCTCTCTTCATACCATACCACCAATAATACTCTTTCAGATCCTGATACATCTTAGTGCTCCCGGGGTGAATGGAATGTGCAGAATCGTGTGCTTCTCGCAAAATCAAATCCTTCAAAACTTTCTGGTTGGGTACACAAATCCTTTTCCCAAACCACACTGTTCCTTGATTATCTTCCAAGAATCCCGGTGCCTTATTTGTTTTTATGAGTTCTTTGATCTCCTTTATTTTCTCATCTTCCCATTGTCCTTTTCGGATGTTTTGTTCCAATTGTGACTTCATTTCTATTACTGTTGCATCCATGTCGGCAATAAAACCTAAATTTAATCTCTCAAACTCCTTGCATAATTCCGGCTGACTTCCTCGCAACATAGTCATATTGCAATATCCCTTCCTACTCAGGGCATCTGCCACAACATTTGCTTTCCCAGGGTGGTAATGTATTCCCACATCGTAATCCTTGATTAGTTCCAACCATCTACGTTGCCGCAGATTAAGATCCGGTTGGGTGAAAATATATTTTAGGCTTTTATGATCCATATATACTTCACATCGGTTGCCAATGAGGTAGTGCCTCCAAATCTTTAGGGCGTGAACCACTGCAGCTAATTCCAAATCGTGGGTCGGATAATTTTCCTCATGTTTTCTTAACTGCCTAGATGCATATGCTACCACATGACCTTCCTGCATAAGCACACATCCCAACCCTTATCGAGACGCGTCACAATACACAGAGAACGATTTCTGGGTGTCTGGCATGATAAGAACTGGCGCGGTGGTCAACTTTTTCTTCAATTCGTTGAAACTGGCTTCTCGAGCGGCTGTCCATTTGGATTCTGCTCCTTTTCCTAGTAGTTCTGTCATTGGTTTCGCTATCTTGGAAAAACCTTCTATAAATCGGCGGTAATACCCTGCTAAACCCAAGAAACTGCGGATCTCCGAAACATTCTGCGGGTTTTTCCAATTTAGTACATCCCTTACTTTGGATGGATCTATGGACACACCTCCTGATGAAATAATATGACCAAGGAAGGGTACTTCCGTCAACCAGAACTCACACTTACTCAATTTGGCATAAAGCTGGTTCTCTCTGAGTTTCTGTAATACCATCCTTAAGTGTTCCTTGTGTTCTTCCTTGTCCTTGGAGAAGACCAGGATATCATCAATAAACATTACGACAAACTTGTCCAGAAACTCCATGAAGACCTTATTCATTAGGTACATGAAGTATGCTGGCGCATTTGTCAAGCCAAAAGACATTACCGTGAACTCATAAAGGCCATATCGGGTGACGAACGCGGTCTTTGGAATATCCGAAGCGCGAATCTTCAACTGGTGGTATCCGGACCGAAGATCAATCTTGGAGAAAATACACGCTCCTTTCAACTGATCAAACAGACCATCAATGTGAGGCAGTGGGTATTTGTTCTTGATAGTCACTTCATTGAGAGCCCGATAGTCTATGCACATCCTTTGCGTTCCATCTTTCTTGGGTACAAAAATGACCGGAGCTCCCCAGGGTGAAGAACTAGGGCAGATAAACCATTTGTCTAACAGCTCTTGGATTTACTCCTTGAGCTCTGCCAGCTGATTAGCATCCATTCTATAAGGTCTCTTATATATAGGTGCAGTTCCTGGCACTAACTCAATCACAAATTCTATTTCACGATCTGGCGGCATACCTGGAAGATCATCAGGGAAAACGTCCGGGTACTCGTTCACCACATTGATCTCTTCTATAGGAATACCCTTCATTTGATTTAGTGAGCTTTCCTCTGTCGAGGGTATAGCTACAACGAACTCGACCTGCGTGCCTTCTCTGTTAGTTAGTTGAACTGCTCTTCCGGCGCAGTCTATGATTCCCTTATATTTCGCCAGCCAGTCCATACCCAAAATAACATCAATTCCATTGGATTCCAGAACTACAAGGTTGGCTAAGAAATCTACCCCCCTTATATAAAGGCTTAGCTTTGAGCATATATACTTTACCCTCATCTCTCCTCTAGGAGAGCTAATAATCATTTGCTGCTTCATATGTACAATTGGCAGATTATACTTTGCAACATATCTTGTAGTGATGAATGAATGCGATGCTCCTGAATCAAATAAAACTGATGCTGAGTTTGAGTTGACAAGGAACATACCAAGCACCACATCTTGCGCTTCTTGGACTTCTTCAGCAGTGACATGGTTGATTCGCCCACGCGCGTAATTCTGTTGAGCCCGGTTGGTTGGAGCTGGTGCCGGGTTCCCATTGTGGCCCGGAGCTTGATGATGTCCTTGCTTTGGAGCATTCCCATTGCCATACTGCACGGGAGAGTTGTTGGGTTTCTTCCTTGGGCATTTATTGGCATAATGCCCTACTTCACCACAGACGAAACATGCCTTTCCGGTGGAAGGTGCCTGATCACCAAACTTCTGTTGAGGCGTCGGGGATTGGGTCTGACGAGGGGCTTGGAAGTTTGAGCGCTGAGCTTGCATCTGTAGCTTGTTCTGATTCTGATGCTGGTTCTGATTCTGGTGCTGGTTCTGTTGGCGGAACATGGGTCCTTGTTGAGGTGGGTTATAGCGGGGTCGGGAGTGACTGCTTGAGCCTTGACCTTGAGAAGACATCTTTCTCTTATGATCCATCTGGCGGCATTTGTGTTCCACCACCAGGGCTTTATTTACCATAGCCTGGAAGCTTGCGAAGTCTTGGGGAAGCAATGCATATTGGATACCATCATTTAGGCCCTCTAGGAAGTGCTCCTGCTTTTTCTCATCTGTATCGATATCCTCGGGGGCATACCTTGATAGTTGTGTGAACTTTGCCACATACTCACTTACAGACATAGCTCCCTGCTTAAGCTCATGAAATTCCTTCTTTTTGAGTTTCATTGCCCCAGCTGGTATATGGTGAGTGCGGAAACTGGTCTGAAACTCCGCCCATGTAATGGCTTGTGCGTCTTCATGGGCATTGACATATGCGTCCCACCAATCTGCCGCGGGCCCGGAAAGCTGATGTGAAGCAAACAAGACCTTTTCCCTGTCGTTGCACTGAGCTATCCGGAGTTTCTTCTCCGTGACTTTCAACCAGTCGTCAGCATCCTTTGGTTCCACAGCCTGTGAGAATACTGGGGGTTTGGTCCTCATAAACTCTCCCAACTTATTCTACGGTGGAGGAGGAGGGGCTTGCATGCGCACGGGGGCCTGCTGCATATTTGCCATAGTTTGAGCTAGTCCCTGAAGGATTTGCATTTGCATGGCCATCATTTGCTCCATGTTGAATTGAGGTGGTGGAGGAGGAGGCGGCAGTTGCTGGTTGTTGTTGACTTCATTGTTGTCGGCGCGGGGGTTTCTCCTGGTGTTCACCATCTGCTAGTTGCCAAGGTATGAGCGGGGAACGGAGGGAAAAAGCAAAGATGACAAGATATGACTGAGACAGGAAGAACAAGAGCAAAAAGACTCCCAACTATTTATTATATTATAAGATAACTGATGCAACGTGGATAAAGAGCATCCACCTTACATCGACAATCACGCAAAGATCCAACTCATAACATGATCACAAGACAGACATGACGACACCAGGACCAGACAACACAAACGGTCTAGACGACTTATTAGACTGGCTTCAGGTACTCTCCTAAGCTTGCGACCCGACAGATGGTTTGGCAGTTGACTGGTCGTCGTCCTCCGAAGACTCCTCACTAGAAGGATCACTGCGGCGCGGCCTCTTGGGAGAGGGTGAGCGAACGGACTGGTCCTCTGAGTCGGAAGAGCTGGACATCCCATTGAGGCTCTTCTGCAGCTCCCTGATTTGTGCTTCGGCATCACGAAGGTGCTTGCGGATGTCCTGAAGCTCGTCCAAAGCTTCATCCAAGTCCTCGTGCAGTGTGGTGGCCAGCAGCACCTGGTCTCGAGCCACACCGCTGTGCTCGTGGGTGGTTGCCTTCACCTTGATGTCCCGGCTTCCACGCTCTTGATGAGGGAAGTAGTCGTAGGAAGTCCCCCTCAGAGTACTCCTGTGGCGCTCACAGACACGAGCCAGTGCCTGCCTTGCTGCGTCTCGGATTCCTGCTTCGAAGCTTGCACGGACGGCCATTGCTTTGTGGATGCCCATGATCTCATAATTGTCGTCGTCTTCTGGAGAGCCGTAGATGCACACCTCCACTGTCCACTCCTCACATCCTGGACGAATCTGGCAAAGACCATGGTAGACAGGCGCCTTGGTGTACCCTAGACGCTGTAGCATTTCCACCAGTATCATTGGTGCCTTCCCTGCTTCGAATCCCTTGGAATGGTACAGCTTCTTGCTTCCGTTCTTAGGAATGGTGACTCCACGGCTGGGTCCAGCAGAGGCGTTGGGTGCAAAGGTGGCCGGGGCACGAGGAGGAACATAACCGCCGGTGGTCTTGCGGGCAGTCTTCTTGATGCGGGCCATCTACAGTTTGGAAACAAGAGAGAATCAATAAAATATTTTTAATAAAGCGGTAAAATGAAGCTCAAGGGTAAATTAAGATTTTGCAAATATAGTTTTTATAAATTAATCCTTATTACGTAACCATTTCTAGCTAGGCTTGCGAACTACGGTCAACACGGCTCTGATACCACTTCTATCACATCCGGTTTTAAGACCAAAACCAGATGTAAACTATATGTATGCCAGGATCAGTTATACATACATATAGCGACTTCATTAGTGTAACAGACACAGTGCTTCTTATTACAACGCTAAATTATTACAAAATGACCACACACGGGTCTAAAGAAAAGAACACCACAGCGGAAAAAGGAACGGCGCAGCTCCAAGCCAACAGGCAGCCGACCGAGAGTTCCACAAGCCTAGAACTCGGCATCATCCTCGGGGAAGTCGTCCTCTGGAAATTCTTCAAAGGTTTCACCTTCTGAAACAGCAAGCGTGAGTATTTCCAATACTCAACAAGTGGGGGGAAAATGAATTTGATATGGTGGCTTGAAACAAGGTTTCCTATTCTAGGGTTTCATTTGCATAAAAGCCAATTTTTAGCCCTGAACTATGGAAACAAAATTTTGATTTTAACCGGGAAAAGATGTACCAAAGATTTTCTTTATCCTCCGGGAATTCAACCCAATTCCCAAAGATTTTCTTTCACCTCCGGGAATTCAACCCAATTCCCAAACCAAGAGAAACACCCACCCGACTAATCATGTGAGGGTCCATGCTGCTCATAACCGTGAGCACGGCTGGATATTCAGTTTGACACTCTGCAGAGTTTGTGCACTTTACCCACGAGTCGTGATCTTCTCTGTTGCCGGCACCTGATGGTACCTTACACACATCCGGGGTGTGCGCCAAGAGATCACTACGGGCTTTTCCAAAGAGCCTCTCAGTATGCACTTTGCCCACTGAGGTTTCCCCTCCGTACATAAGTGGAGTAACCCTCCACCCCAGAAGCCGCCTCTTGTGCCGGGTAGAATCGAGAAGTAACCCTTCCTTTTCTACACATCCGATTGGCTCATACAACACTGGGACAACATCTAATTACTAGGCTAAGCCGTACCAAATTGGTCTCGTGGTTGCTCTGTTTGCCATGGATGTTCACTCCACGAACCGGTCCTTAAAATGGTCTGGGCAAGACCTCCAATAACCCCATAAGGGTATACTACCAAACAACCAACCATGCTGGAAAAAGTAGCCCTTTCTTGCCCAAAACCCCAATTATCTCTGTTGTTAACTCCCTTAACAACATCAGTTTCCATGATATTCTTCCTATATCAACTTTTAGTTCATAACTCAAGATTCATCACCTACACGCTACATGTTCATCTAAAGCATGGCTAAGCATAAACATGATGATCTTGTATGGATAAAGCATCTATATCTAACACTAGTATTTGCTATACTACCCATTTTGTAAAACAGCATGCATATTTGACAAAGACTCGCTTTATGTAAAAACTGGGTTTGCAACATGGTCAAGACACTTGCCTTCGTCGAAGTGTTGCACAGGTCCTTCAAAATCTTCCTCTTGAAAGTTGTCGAACTCCTGGACTGAATCGTCTACACGAGCACACAATCTAACATAAGAAAAGTATACCAAACATTCCTAAAACTAGATGAAAACCCTATAAACAGATTCTACGCGACGCTACGATCGTTTGAGCGCGAAAATCGCCTAAATCGGAGCTACGAACAAAACGTTATGATTATTTGAAGTTCCAGGGGTGTTTCTGCAAAATTTCCTTATTATCAGAGAAAATCCGAATTGTTTTTATACTGGAAATTGGATTTATGACGTCATAAAGCAAAACAGATTTAATTCTTAAAAGGAAAACGCATTGAAAAGGTTCACGGGCCTTGTGGACCACGGAGGACACACCAGTCCACCGGTCCATGGTGGACCGAAGGGGTATGCCCCCGGCCGGTCTAATCCGAGCCGTAGATCAGAGATCCGATGGCCGGGGTTTGAAACAGCGGTGTTGGCGGCTTCCAACGGAGGGGGCAACGGTCG
The DNA here is from genome assembly GCF_958298935.1 of Phragmites australis. NCBI lineage: Eukaryota > Viridiplantae > Streptophyta > Magnoliopsida > Poales > Poaceae > Phragmites > Phragmites australis. Next base: position 12,712,540 of record NC_084924.1, read on the forward strand.
GCAGCGGCAGGGACGGCGGCGAGCTCGCCGGCGATGCGCCAAACGGCGCATTCGGCCATGATACTCAATGGTGAGCGGCGGAAAAGAGAAAGGGGGAGAAAGGGAATCTCACCACGGGTTCGACGGCGGTAGAGGAGTACCGGAGATGGCTGGCGACGGTGAGGGAGGCTGGCGGCACTTCGGTCTTCGGCGGAAGTGGAGTCCGGTCACGAGAGACACTACAAAAAGCGCCGAGGGACGAAGACCGAGACCCTACAGAACCGTTTGAGTGAACAACAAGGTTAAATGAGGCTCGGCCATGGAGGAAACGGGCGGCGGCCGAGCTTCTTACCGTCAACAATGGTGGTCTCGACGGAGGGCTTAAACCCGAGCGCAAACCGAGGGGAAAAAGGATGGTTTGGGTGGGGAATGATGCAACGATGCCGATGGAGAGCTTAAATAGCCGAAAGGGGAAAGGAGGCGGCCGGATTCGAGAGGATTGGCCGGCGGCCCCAAATTTTATTCCAACTACGGTTTCCATGCAAGGGGAAGGGGAAACGGTCGGAATCAAGAGTGGGGAAGGGGAGGATCACGGCCATGCGATTAATTTCGCGATTCAATGCGCGGGGCGGCTTCAATTTGAAACGACGGCGGCAAACGAGAGCTCAGGCATTGGGCGTCGGGAGGAGGAACAAGGCGAGCTGATGGCTTCGAGGCTCGGCGCGTGGCTTCGGCTCGGGCTCGGCGGGTCCACACGTCAGTGAGAGCAGGGCGACGGGCCGACTGGAGTGGGAGGCGGGTCGGCTCGACGCTGGCTTGGACCGGCGCTGAGAGGGATTCCGGCCCACGCGGGAGGGGAGGAAGGGAGGGGGAGAGGGGAAGACTGGGCCGGAAAAAGGATTGGGCCCAAACGAATTTCTTTATTTTCAAAACCTTTTTCCAATTGAATTTCAGCATATTTTCCAATGAGGTTTTAAAGCGACGAAACCTAGCGAAATTTTGCAAACTTTTTTTTCCACCCAATAAAACCTTATTGCATCTACAACGGCATGAATGCATTCAAACAATTATCCTAGGCCTAGTTAATTTTAGAAATTAATTTCCTATTGAGCTAAGTTGCAACACCTGAGTTAATTTCTAGGAAAATTTTAAATTATAGCAAATATTGAAATTTGGGTGTTACAAATATGGATAGTACAAACTCAATCGAAAACTCTTGAGTAGCCCAGCAGTTTATTCATTCTTAATTGGTGCAGGTCGTGGATTCGTTTCTCTAGGCGCGCACGTGAAACTAAAACACCCCGTGGTACCAACAACGAAAGGGGTTTCACTGTCGGTGGACATATTGGACCGGCGATGAAATTACTTTCACTACCGGTGGACTTATTGGGCTAGCAATGAAAGTATTTTCACTGCCGGTCATCCTATTGAGCCGGCAGGGAAGGTACTCTTTCATTACCGGTGCTCATATTAAGCCGGCAGTGAAAGCCCTCCCCTATATAATTGCTCGACGCCCGCCCTCTGACACTTAGAAAATTTTTCCCGGTATGTGCCCTCCGCGCCGAAATGCCTCCTGCCACCTCCTCCCCAACATCGTTGTCCCCACCGCATCCTCCCTCCCTACTCTGTTAATCTGGATAACAAGTTACATGTGCTTTATGCTATGATGCACTAAGATTGGGTTTGATTTCTGAGTACACTAGCATAGACCTAAATGTTACTTGTTGTATGTTTAATTCTGTACCTATACATTGAGAAATCCATGTTGGTTTGGCTATCCAATGCAATACATGTTAAATTGATCCCTGAATGTGTGCTGCTATGAGTTCAAAGTTTATCTAATACTTGATACTTGGTAAATTGTTATGTTAGCTTCTGTGAGCAGTCATTTTGTAAACTGATATTCTGTTCTCATACCTCGGCATTTTCTTATTTGTTCTGTTAAGAGTTTGTGCACTTTGTTGACATAGCAGCCATGTACATGATGATGTCTTAAATTTTGAAGAACTAGACCAAGTTCTATTTGCTAGCTGAAATCTCAAAAATACTGCCTTGTTTATGATGTATTCACTAGAACAATTAGGGAGCAGAACTTTAACAGTTATGGGGCCAATTGTTACTCAATATCTGAGAGCACTTTTACACAAATTATATTATTGTTGTCCATTACTTTCTATATACATGATTAAAGATACTGTCCTTTATGGCTTATTGTCTTTTTATCTCAAGATCATGTGTAATGAATATTCTTGAATATTCTCTTGTATTTTGATATGTGGTATAATATCCATGCTTTTGAAATACTAATTGGTTTGGCTATCCAGTGCAGTACTAGTTCAGAGAGCATTAGTGTGGTTTGTAGTATATCATTTTTGCATATTCTCTAAAATTTAGGACTGCAATGACATGGTATGTTGTTCATCGTGGTTGGCAAAGTGGAGTGTTCTCCACTTAGGAGGAATTCCATGCACAAGTGAATGGATTCAAATGAGCATGTTACAAAGGATATAAGTCCAAACATGAAGCTGTTGTGGCATACAACAGTCAAATCATCCAAACCAAACTAAAATTGGCTAACTTCGAAAATAAGAAGAAGTGTGATATCACGTGTAAAGATATTATAATCCTAGTTCTAGTTGTAATCATCATTATTTTGCTATGTAAGATGATGTGACTTGTAAGATCAATGTGTCAATGTGTCATCGCAGGAGAGGTAGAGGGATACTGGACTGGCTCAACTCGACCAACTTTTCGGAGGGTGAAATGTGAGAACTATTATATATATATGTGTGTGTGTGTGTGTGTGTGTGTGTCATGAATTACTATGTATTAATAAAGGTGCTTTTATTATTGATTTACATTACATGTGTCTCATTGTATGCATGTATTGAGTGGGAGAGAGACAGAGAGATCAGGGAGAGAGAGGGAGGACAGGGCCAGAGTAGAAGGGGGAGGCATAACACTGTCGGCTGAAGCTTTCAGTCGGCAGTGATGCCTTAAGAATCACTGTCGGTTGAAACCACCAGCCGGCAGTGATACCCAGGGCATCACTGCCGGCCGAATCCATCAGCCGGCAGTGAGCAGTGATAGTTCCCGACTATCACTACCCGTTACCTGCTGCCGGCTCCAAAACTGGCAGTGAAAGAGGTTTTGGAACCGATAGTGAAGGGAGTATCTGTAGTAGTGGTATAATCTCGCAATCAAGAAAGGTTAACACAAAAAATTGAAGGAGTGGCGTTTGGATAGATTAGTTTAATCAAAGCTGTAGATTAGTTGAGTGAACACCACCTTCGCCAAACCCTACCCATTCTGGTAGTGCTATGTATATGTAATGGGTGATTTGCATTTTTGCCCTAACTTTGTTGCTTCCCATTAATTGCTTGTCTGCCCTCATTTTTCCACTTTGCACCAATGCCCATACCCTTATTTTCACGACTTGAACTGTCGAGTTGCATGCAGTCGCTTTTCGACCTAATTAAGGCTAACACTGTTAAAACTCAAAAAAAAAAGAGACACCACTGCCCTAAAAAAACACAGATGACCGTTTCCCCCCTTATTTGTTGTACACATGAACACAACATTCAATGGAATCGATGCAAGTTCAACACAAGAAATTAATCTTCTTCGGCTCGGTGATGCTGCTGCTCATGATGTTGTTAGTGACTAGGTGAGAATCCTCTTTTGGTACCCTGGTCAGGAATGGATCTGGCCTCAGCCAACGCCGGCGAGCAGATGTAGGAAGGTTTGGCCTCCAGCCACGCAAGAGGCTCTGCCGGTGTGGGAGCCATGACTCGTAGCGACATTGTTTGTGGGTTTAGGACTTCCATAGGTGGTGCTCGATGAGTATTGGCCAGCGGTGGCATGGGCGGAGGTCGTTCAGTGGTGGCTGTCGGACCCGAAATTTTTTTAATAATATTATTTCATTATAAAATTATAAAATAATAGTAAAATTTAAAAATTGTAAGAATAGGTATCTGTCGGCACACGGAATACCGACAAGAGACACGTTGGTATTCCACACATCGATAGCCTATGTGGTACTGGGCTCAGGGGCCTGTCAGCACGCAGAATGCGGACCAAAGACCTGTTGGCTTTCCGCGTGCCGACAGTCATTCGGTAGACACCGATAAGGGTGACGTTGTAGCGGACACTCGACAGGCCTGTCGGCAAACGGAATGCCGATAGGACTATTGGCACTCCATTTGCCGACAGGCCGACATCTATCTCTTTTAAATGATTTTTATTAATAATTAGGACAATATCATGTATTTAATGAAATATTTTTATTAATAATTAGGAAATATCATGTATTTAATGAGGCACAGCCGAACTCAATGTGTATCCTATAAAAGAAGTTAAACTTTTTTTAAAATGGCAACCAAAGGCTACATGTAGGTTGAGGCAATGATGCGCGCTGTTGTTGAACGATCGAAAATGTTTGTTGTTCATACAGTTGTCCAAATGGCATCCCGGAGTGGTTCATTTTTTCTTAATATTGATTCGATGTAATTTTGTTGATATTTTTTATTTAGTTGATGTAAAATTATGTGAGTAATTATTTTAGTGAAGTATCGTTGGGAGGATACAAAATCTAAATTTTCGAATAATAGTAGTTGTGAAGCACAATTATCATAGTACCCAGCACGAAGGTTACATACGCTGGTAAATATTACATGAGATATGGGGTTTATTGTTGCTACGTGAATGGACCATAAGCATAAAGAAATGACGACAACAATATTGGCATGTACGGTACACCTAAAGACTAACCTAATAGTGTGTCGCTGGTAAACCTAACGTGCCTTAAAGAATAAAAATAGGTTAGGCTATAATAGATGCTCTCTACTGAGTACACATATGATATTTGCTCTTTCTCAGGGTATCGAGGCCCTTCGCCTTAGCATGATGGGCCCTCTCCCGCTTCCTTTCCCCCTCTACTTCGCGTGCTCGAGCCGCGGTGCGCTCCTTCGTGGCGTTCCTGCTGCGCTCCTTCTCCTGCTGCTTCATTTGTAGTTCCTCCTGATGTCACTCGTACTCGCGACGTTCGTATGCTTCTCTCCTCCATCATATCTCCATGTCCACCCTCGCTTGTGATGCTCATTTTGCTCCATATCGGGCCATTGCATGAAATCACAGATAGGTGGAGGAGGCTGGATAAAAGAAATATGAGGGGACATTAGTATGAGAGTGCATGAAATCGTACAAAAAGGCCCACATAAGTGATCTATGTCGCTATACTGGTGGGTACTAGTATGGTCCATGTTGAGACTTGTCGTACTGGTAGTTGACACACATAAAGAAGCGTAGGCCATAGGTGTGAGAGATATCCTGGGACTTACGAAGGCTACATGGGTCGCCACAGAAGCACATCAGTTGTTTGACCCCCTGGGGGATGAAAATCCCTCAATGTTTCTTGGGCGGGCTTGGTGGAGCTGAGGAAGACATTGCAGTTGAGAGAGCCAAGGAAGATATTGCAGTTGAGAGAGCTGAGGAAGGAGTGATCTATCTATAGATGAGGGTGGGGTTATCTATAGTGGCTGGGAGCTGGTGCATGGGTTGATTTGCAGTAGGGCTTGGATGGGGCTGGAGTATAGGATTTCCTGTGAAAGCTGAAAAAGTTATGGCATTGATACTTCGTAGAGATTCACTATGAAAGTTGTTTTTTGGTGTGGTCATTTCATTTTGCAAAAATTCAGCAAGGAGTTATTACTGCCTCTACATGTAAGGCAGGGAATCCTATGAAAGAATTGGGCTAAGAAAAAATGTATTAGTAGAATGATAAATCCCAGCCTGTTCATTCTTAGTCAGTATGACTATAAGCAATGTATCCCGATGTACTGCCTTAGCCTTTTGCACTATTTCAATGTATCATGTTGTTTGTAATGTTAGATTTTGTTTCCATATGTAATAGTAGTAGGGTTCATAATGCGTATGGTTTTGATTTTGAAAGTTGTAGTAGGACGGCACACAGATACATTCGAAAGCTGATAAGATTGAACGATGGTACATTTTAGGATGGAACGAGAATACGGGTAATAAAACCATGGCTGATAACATAGTACTGACATAAACATCCTACATGACATGTCAATCACATATAAATAACATAAATATGTACAAGTACTGTCTAATGGTGTAGTCAAGGAGCGTCGCCATAGCCACAAGCGTGATTGATGCGCACGGCCGCCGCCCTCTGTGTACCAGCTACTAAGTGATGCATGTGGTCGGTGAAGAATGTAAAGGGGTCGCACGGGGGGTGCCGAGGCCGTGCAGCGTCAGCAGGGGTGGTAGATTAAGCTTGCGGTGGATGCGTCAGTGGAGGTGCCCTGATATCTTAGATGGGCCCTCCTCATCGATCGACTTCGTCAACCAGTCGTCTGCCATAGAGTGTGATGAGCTAGATGTTGCGTCGGAGGAGGGTGGAACTGTTGTATGGTATAACTATGTCAAATGTTGTGCATCACAATATAGTTGACTTGAAAGATACAATTCTGAGTGATACCATTGGTAGTGACAAATCTGGAACGAAAGCACCCGAGAGGAAACTAGGAGTCGGCATGTATCGCAACCGTGGTGTCCGAGACAATGAGACTGGTTCCGTGTGGAAGTGTGGCGTTGTAACCCGAGCACGTGATGGTGACCTCGTCTGTGTGGTAGGCTCGACGATGTCTGGTACCCTTTGGCACGAAGCACATCGAAAGCCGTCGAGGCAACGCCGTTCCAGCCAACACAGACCGACCATCAACTCGGCTGGGTCAACTCGTGGTAGGACCGGCTCCCAGCGATCCACAAAGTCTAGTAGCTCCGTGCCAACATCCCTACATGTGTCTGCCTGTCATGCCCAAGAGAACACATTTAATAATAAGAATGAAAGTCAGTACAATGAAACATCATCACGTACCATTGTGTGGTATGCCACAGTCGGCTCCGTAGCGAACGTGTCGGTGACCTCTGGCTCATGCTGCGGTGGCTCCAGAGGCACTAGGAAGCACCTAACCTGCGTCACCTCTTGGATCCAAAGGAAGTACACGTCCTCCATCCTAGGGTCATAAGGCCCGTTGGGGACATGGACGTGTGCAGCCGCGTCTACCCACTCATCCACTCACGCCTGCAACTTACCCCTCCTAGATGAACTTACGCGATTCCCTGACCCTTCCGCATCATCCTGCAAGATGAACGTACGATTACATAACTTCAAACATGAATAGTGTAGAACCTATAACAACAAATACTTACAAGTGAGTGTTGTCCGTCGGTCATCATGCCAGGAGAAAGTGCTGGTAATACCCGAACTGCCTGAACACTATGTCCGAGTAGTAGGGCTCAACCATGATGTCAAACATCAGTCGTCATCGCCGTGTAAGCTAGGTAGCATAGTCCTTGTGGCACAAGTCGGAAAGGCCAAGAGGCGCACGAGTCGTGACCGCCTCGTGGTCATACGGTGTCCAGTGCACCCTGTCCGTCTGCAGCTGGTCGAATGCGGCAACGAACTGAGGGTACGAAGATCGTGTCATTGCCCACCTCGGCTGCATGAAAAAGAAAAGTGTCAAGCATATTAGCATCATGAAACAACAATACTGAAAGAAATATGTAACTTATTTTACTTACATCATGCTTGCACCAGAGTGAACCCATCATAGAGCCATCCACTGCGTCGTACAAGCTGAACTCGTCGGGGAAGTAGAAAGAGTCGTCGTACGCGTCGTACGAGCTCAGGTGTGGGTGCCCTATGTCAAAGCACTTGTATGACCACAAGGTCAGGAGCAAAGGACAACCTGTGGTCGACCCGGAGTCACTCCTCCTGCTGCAGGCCTCGCACAACACCCGGTACGCCTGCGCTAGGACTGCGGAGCCCCAACAATACCGAGGGACCTACTCTAGGGGGTTATTTGCAATATGCTGCGCGAAGAAGACGAACCGCCTATCGACGATGTCTGCGTGTGGGCTGGTGAAGAGGACCCATCCGAACAACCATAACAGGTACGCCTCTAGGTGTCATTGCGGTCTTCAGTCCTCTGACTCTGGCGTCAGATGGTCCACCCGAAACTGTTAGACCCAGGCCTTTGATGGACCGTGGGCCGTGTCGAAGGCCACCTGCTTAGGCTGTTGACCCTCAGGGATGACTCCGTGGAACTTAGCGAGGAGCTCGTCCCTCAAATTGAATACTAGATAAATAAAACACAAAGAATAATACAAACATCATATACTTAGGTTGTCTAGTAACTCCAAATAGTACATAATACAACATGCTCTAAATATTACAACACATACTCATATTGTCCGAATATTACATAATACAACAATGTTCCAACATTACAAGGCTTCAACACATAAACAAACGAATATTACAAATATAAAGCACCATCCAATTAGTAATACAACATGGAAATAGTCACACCTTGCTTCAAATAATAGTCTCGTCCAAACGATTTTTCTTCTTCTTTGGCTAGCATACCAGGACGCGCCTAACCTTCTCGCCTGATGCCAGAGTGTCTACCAGATACTACTCGCACTGCCCCCTCGAATGTGGACTTCCGCATACCAGGCACTCCTTACAGGGACGTGCTCCCTTAGCATCGTCCATATTGTTCCTAATACACTGAGTGTTACATCGTCCATTTGTGTAGACCTTGCTATTTGGATATGGAATCCAAAACGGAAGATTTTCAGGTGGCTTCGTGAAGTCCTTCACCACCGGCCACCCAAGCAACTCGTTGGACCAAGTACTTTCTACCGCTTCCTTGTGGTAGTACAGTGACACGAAATACCCCGACTCAATGCTGCCCTTCGCGCAACAAGCTAGCACATGAGAGCAAGGCAAATGCATCAGTTATAGCTTGTTGCAAGTGCACTCGCACTTGTTGTCCGCTGACCACAACCTGCATTCCATTATAATTTCTTGTCTTTTGATACCCATTCCGCCCTTGTCACACAACATCACCTCAAAGACATGCTGACAGTTACCAACAGTATGAACTCTGTGTGACTAGTCATTCCTGCTCTTCTCTTCCATGTAAGACATTATCTTCGCCGTATACTCCCTTTGCGGGTTGCCCATATGTAGTGTGGCCTTACTATAACGCTCTCAGAGATACCACTGTGTTCCATGAGTAACTCCCTCCACAATTACCACTAATGGTAGTGACCAATTCCCCTTCATTACCCAATTGTAAACCTCAACGAGGTTAGTTTGTCATAATTCTATAACGTGAACCATCAGTATCCGTAATGAGTGCCCATTTCTCTAGCGGTTCATGTCTGATCTAGTCAGAGAAACACTTAACTCTCCTTCCACCCTTCCTTCTCCTGGTTCCACTCTGTGGCTCAAGTGGTAAAGGCTCTAGGCCCTCGGGCTCCTCCTCCCTTGGTACAACTGGCTTCTTTAAAACTTCATCCATGTGCTTACAAGTTAGTTTATCCAGCTCTTCCCACAGTGCATCAAATTTCCTCCTTTGGTTCTGTTTGCACAGCATCTTAAAAAGATCCATCAACCTCTTGCTCCTGAATAATTTGTAGAAGTTTGCTCTGAGATGCCGCATGCACCAATGACTATGCAAATCTGGCTACATCAATACCTCACACGCACCACTCTGCAATATGTTGATAGTGTTCAACAAGCCTGCATAACGATCGTAGAGTACACACATGTTAGGCCTATTACCAATAACACCTCTCTTAATCCACTGCAAGAACTACATCCAACTATCTGTAGATTCGCGTTCGATGAATGCAAAAGTTAAAAGCACAACCTGGTTCTCACCATCTACCCCGATAGCTGTGAGTATCTGCCCCCATGTATTTGCTTGTGAGGAATGTCCCATCCATACACATTACCGACCGGCAATGTCGAAATGCCTCGATCATACAGCCAAACGACTAGAACACCCGGTGAAGGACTCGATCTCCATCCTAATTGACAAAATCATGAATAGCAATGAAGGTGTCCTGGTTGCTGCCCTGAATAACCTCTAGCAGTGAAAGTAAGTTGCGGTATGAGTCCTTATAAGTGTCAAACCTCTTCTCTAACATCTTCTGTTTCACTCTCTATGCCATGCTATATGAAATATTGTACCCAAATTTGGTGTTGATAGCATGCATAACTCCAAAAGGAGGCATACTAGTCTTCTTCACAATCTCTAGGTACATCACATTTGCAACATAATCAGCGCTCATATTCTTGTGCGTGCATAGAGGTCGGCTCAAGTTACAAGTATGTGGCTCAACAATAGACGTTAACCATACTGTGTCACACCTCGGCAAGAATCCATGAACCCGCCAAGTGCAATATTGAGCTAAACATTTGACGTCGTATGTCCAAGAATTCGATATTACCACCTTGAACTCCCTCGCCTCTGAGAAACATTCCTGATTTAACAATCATAATATACTCCATCAGGTTAAATAATTATAATCAACATACAACAGTTACGACCATAAATTCTATTCAACCTGATCACTTGTATTCTACATAACCATCAAATATCATCACTAACATACTCTTTATGTTAACACTATATCATTCTAAATGTATTATACCAAAAATAATTACTCCATTTCTATTCTAAATATCATACATCTACGAAATATTTATACTATGTATTCATAACAATTCAACTTCAAACTACTAAATATTGAAAAATTACAAACTATGTGTGCTCTATGCTAAATTATCTATTCTACACGTATCTAAATTTTTCTGTTCTAAATTCTAAATGTATCATATTTCCTCCTTCCATTCTAAATACAATACTACGAAAATCCACAACAATTCAAATATACATCTACATCGACAAAAAATATGTGTGTCTAATAATATCAAATTTTCAAATCATATTAAATAACATACTTTAAGTCTACATTACTGAATATTTGAACTTTCCTAACTACTCTACATTTCCTAACTAACTATACTATATTTTCTATATATAGCTAATTTCCGAACCATACCTACTCTACTCTACATTTCATATCCTTATTCTCCTAAATTATCTACTTTACTCGACATTTCTCTAACTATTTTTCTAAGCACTTCTAACACTAAACTATCTAAATATTCAAACTTTTCTAAATATTCTACATTGTCGAACTATCTCAAACAATTCTAACCTAAATTTTCTACCTAACTATACTAATTTTTCTAACTATTACACATTTCCGAACTAGATCTACTCTATTCTAAATTTCCTATCCTAACTTTTCTAATTTGTCTACTCTATTCTAGATTTTTCCTACTCTATTCTAAATATTGTATACTATTTTTTCCTACTCTATTCTTACTATTTACTATTATTTCTTATAGAAAAATGCAAGATCCTCGTTGCCACTGTTGGGTTGCTCCCCGCCAGTCGAGGCTGCCATGCGTCGCCGGCCGTTGAAGCCTGGTCGTCACCTCCCGTCGCCACCTTGCTCTCGTGTGCAATCGCCGCTGCTCTCTCATGTCGCCGCCACTCTTTGCTCGATCGCGTGCGTGAAAGACGAGGAATTGACAGTCGAGCTGATATTAAAGGCCTATTGGCAGGTCTAATATGGCATATGTCGGTATTTCGCGTGCCGACAGGTCATGACGCGTCATCTGTCAGCACGTAGAATGCCGGCAGACCGGTACGCTAGACGAATATCCTATGTAGCACATATCTTTAGCTCGGTCCACAACCTGTCGGCATTCTATGTGCCGATAAACCCCTGAGCCCAGTGCCACGTAGGCTATCAACATACAAAATACCGACAGGTTTTGTGTCAGTATTATGTTTGCAGACATGTACATTATTCTTAAATTTTTTAAATTTAACTATTATTTTTATATTTTTTAATAAAATAATATTATTAAATAAATTGTCGAACACGTCAGCGTGCCTCCTCCCTCTGCCTCCTCGCGACATCAGTGTGTAGAGAGCTCTATTATTACTTGGTGAATGGTGAGCGTTCATGATTGAAACCCTGACATCAGTGTGTAGACAGCTCAATCTCCATGATGTGAACGACTTTTATATTATTTTAGGCGTAGCTAGATCTTTTATTTCCATTATTGATAAGTAAACCGAAACATAGATAGCCTATTATTATTAGCTACAAGGTAGAGCATTGCCCAGGGTTTGGAACATGTTTAAAAAAACTTTATGGTTTTATTTTTCTTTCTTTTGTCCTCCTCTAGAAATGTTTGTCTTTGTGGTGATTGCAAAGGAGGATAACAAAAGGTCCGCACTTTAACTTTAAAATGCTTTATGCTGTTGTAGCTAGCAATCCGACAGAAAGAAATCTAGATTTTGCATCGCTATGTGTGCTCTCAAGACCGGATTTTATTACGTCCCATCGTAGTATACTTTGGAGTAGTATAAACGGATATATTTAGATTAGTCGAGTGAAATATACCTACATGTCCATCACAACCTATACTTTCATTATATACTTACATATATACTCCCTCTATTTTTAAATAGATAAGTTTAGGGATATGTGCAGTTAAATTTTAGAAAATTTGGCTATTAATATACATAAAAATATTTTGTCACATGCATGAAGATGATATTAGTAGATTATTCATGAAAAATATTTTCAAACGGTTATATTTCCAATAACTTTCTATAACAAATACTTAGAAAAAACAATGATCAAAACAATGCATTGGAATAAAAAGTAACATATATGTTTTCATTGCTTTAACCACACACGCGTATATTATGATATAAGTTGCATATTGTATATCATATATAGCATATCTAAACCGTTACACATTTTTATATAAGGACCAAATCCGGAGGCTCCCATTCCAAACATAAATGTATAAACCGTCACTGTTTTTACGGTATTTATTTATGTCGACGATTTATGAACCGTCAATCTAACGAACTTGATGAATAATTGGAGGATGCTTTGAATAGACAAATTATAAGGGAATACACAAGGGTTTTTATGATGGTTCGGACCTCAAGAGGATAATAATGCTACGTCTTGTTTGTCTATGTATTGATTGAGTTTATTACAAAGGAGTATGTGGCTAGCCTAGATGGATATGTTGCTCAACTTCAGTGACTTTTTTACTTAGTTTCTATTGGCTTGTATTCAACTTATTTGTGCTTGTTCTCCGTAGGGCCCTTGGCTCCGTATATATATAGAGGTGTCATACGTCCTCTAGAGACCTCCTTCCTGTTTTTGAGTTAAATTTTCCTGGTTACGAATGCCTTGGTTGCCTATGAGTAGATTTTTTTCATCTAGGAATCCTCTTCCTAGAGATATAGATATGCCCGAGAATTACGGGAAACCCTAGGGTGTCCGGATATGGTAACTATCTATTATTCATCGTCAAGTCCTCCATCAGTACATGAAATGAGGCTTCGACGGATCAAGTATTTGGTCAGCAAAGATAAGTTTTTTGTCCAACTATGTCATCGAGTAGAACTCAAGTCCCCGATTAGGGTGAAACATCTAACCGGGGTTTTTGGTCTACTGCTCAGGATTTCATACGCCTTTTAGTCCAAAGAGAATCTTCGAGAATTTGTTCCATCCGAGTAGGTTTTCTATTTACTTTACCTTTTGGAAGGAAAAAGTTTGTACTGGTTGATTTTGAAAGTTGAAACATCGTAGTAGAGATTTTAGATAGTGGTGAGAATCTTTTCCTGCTAGAGTAACGTGATTATGGTAGCAGCACAAGGAGCCGAACTCCTAGGGGTACAGTGCCAACTACCCCGTATGCGCTAGGCATTAAATGCGATGTGATGATAAAGCGGGAGATCGAGACCTTAGGTTGTGTCATGTCATCAGCTGAAACACCATTTTCGTGAGCCTTCGCTCTACATAAAAGCAAAGGGAGAGCTCGCCTCAACGTTCATTCTTCTGTCACCAATTACTTTCCATCACACTCATTGTTCTTCTTGTGCCCTTTTCCCCCCAAAACCCCTAAAAACCCTCTTCCCTCAATCTCTTCGCAACCATGGGCAAGAAGAAGATCGAGAAAGAGAGTTCCTCTGCCGACGAGATGGCAAGCACGATTCTGGAGTGGCAAGAATCCGAGATCACGAAGGAGGCTCTAGCGAAGGCCAAGATCTCCTACACGTCGGTGGCGAGGCAGACGATCCCGAGCCCGGACACTCAAAGCATGGTGGTCTTTCTTGACTTCTTCCATTGCGGCTTCAATGCCCTCCTTCCAATTCCTTTCTCGAGATGCTTGCTTTCTATGACCTGAAACTCGTCCACCTTAATCTCAACTCCATCATCATGATGAGCATCTTCACATATTTGTACGAGGCATTTATTGGTTTCCGCTCATCCCTCTACCTATTCTAATACTTATATGTCTTGAAGAGGTTTAGGACAAGGTTGTTGGTGGCGTCGGATTTTGGCTCTAAGAAGGCAAGTCGATGGAGTACCTTGACTTCATCGCCAAGTCCTCCTAGTCGGGTTAGCACAAAAAGTGGTTCTACTACCAACCCGGCCTAAAGGGGCTTTCTTACCAGGGCTTGCTGCCGTTGCCAGGGACTTCATCAGACTGCCTTAGTCCTCTGAAGTTGAGGATTACCGATGCTTAGCAATTACCAACCAGATTAGATTCAGCCTGAGAAGGTGAGGTAGGTACTTACCAATCTCGAGTAGCCATATTCAAGGGATATGCAAGATATATTATCATGGTCTGTTGCTTCTTCTCGGAGTGTTTCCATTAGAGGCTATCGACAAGAGGGTTAGGGTTCTTTTCGAGACCATCACCTCTCCTGGTTGCAAGAATGTTTCGATTCCCATCGTGAAGATGGACTCCGATGCTCAGGCAAGAATCATGTCGGTAACGCCTCAGACCTTCTCGATTCTTATTTTCTTTTCGAGTAGGCATATATGTGGTGATGGCTATCGTGGTTTTGGATAGTTTCTCGGATGCGGAGGGCCTGATTTGGAGGCCAAGAACGCGGGGGCCCAGCTGCAGACTCGGATGATGTTCTTATCACGGGGAGCAAGGGTCTGAGCGGGAGCGGTGGTGCATGTTCCAGATCACATCCTTTGATAGCAGCATGATGTTGGAGGGTGACAACTTCGCGGGAGTAGATTTGACGGCAGGTGGCGTTATGTGAGGAACTGTCCAAATAATATTCTAATTAATCACCAAGAGGATCATTATTCATAATCACAACCTCGATGATTAACCAGAATATCATCCCGGTAGTTCCGACACGTGTTTTGTACCCAAGATTGGAACACATACCTTTCCAACATGTACATCACAACAAAGCTTAATGAAGAAGGTCTTAAGCATGCAACAAGTTATCATAATTTACAGCAAAAGAGAGCAAGGAGGAGACTAAAATTTGCTCAACTCCTAACCAGCAAAAGAACAAAGCAGCGGAAGTCTAAAAGCTATACAACAAAAGGATATGGAGCCACATGCCCTTAGGCTCCATACCAAGAGCACCGAGTTCGGAGTAGAGTGTGCTACTCCTGCCCGCCACCCCGATCGGCAGGCACAAAGTAGCCAAACACCGCCTCTCCCTCAACGACAGGAGTACCTGAAAGCACGGGCAAGGGTACGAAGGTACTCGCAAGACTTAAACCATATAGAGCACATATACATAGCTCAACTCGAAGGATTATGCATTGATCATTAGCAAGGATCAACCACAGGTTAAGTAAAACATATGACTAAGCATCCTAGACATATGTGTGAGCAACTGAAACTTTATCAAGCATATGAAAACTACCCTGCACCTAACAACTGAAACATGTAATTGTAACAACATGTATATCAATAAGTAACAAGTGCCACATCACCATCTCCCACATACCAAACCACAAACCATACTCGAAACTCTACGACCGAGTGCAAATGAAACAGTAGCATGCTCATGACCGAGAGCATGGTAGTTCGAACTTTTATACACCCTGCAGGGGAATACTCCTAGGTCCACACGACACGAGAACCATACGGCTTGTGCTACCCACTAAAGTGCACACAAGGAGGTACCTGTGACAACCTTTCCCAACCAGCCCTAATCGTGTGCGACATGCAACGCTCGGCGTGGCGGTACCAGAACTACTCCTGGAGCAAACTAGTACCGCTTATAAGCCCACCCGCTCACACCGTCGTTGTTCAGGCCCCACAAAGCCACAGCTGCGAAGGTATTCAGCTCTCCTTACCATTAGATTGCCATATGGTGCGTAAGGTAAGTGCTAAAGCCAACTACCCCGACGATCGGCCTTAAATGATGCAAGCGGTCTACGGTGTCCGGTCTACGGTGTCCGTTCTTCCTCTACCGGCCTACCCAGGGGAACTCCACATCCGGGCAGGACAAAACACCATCCTAGCACCACCCACATCTCCTCTCATACTCACCACTCATACAACCATCCCAACTTCAACAAGTGTGCGTAACCATAAGAGTCCTATGCTCGCGAACAACGGAATGAGCCGTCGTTTGACTTCTACCGAATGACCTAAGCATGGCTAAGCATATAAGTCGAACTCGTGTCTAAACATTGACAACACCACACAGCTACAAGGAATGTAAATACACAAGTATTCAAAGTAGAAGAATGCAATCGGCATAGGTTTTACCCATTGGTACCGATACTGACTCACTAAACATGCATACATACATAAGCATAATTTATCAATTTTAGACTTATCCAATTACACAAGAGGGATCAATATGCTTAGTTGCTTGCCTTGCTGTTCAGGTGGTAACCCAAAATCTCCTTCACTCTTTAGGAAAACCGGCTCGACGTTCTCTAAAAAGAATAACACGTGCAATGCCATGAGTATGGATAAAATGCAACAAGGCATGCCATATGATGCGTAAAACATGTTAAAAGAGCAAACATGGGAATTAGAGCAAAATTGGGAGCAGTTCTGGAAAGTGCAGAACCTCCGGAGAAATCTCCGGAACCTCCGGACATATGCGGACTATCCGTAAAATTCTGTGGACAATCCAGACATTTGTGCAGCTCAGGCAAGCTCCGGACTATCCAGAGAATTCTCTGGATACTCCGGACATATGCAGACCCTCTGAACTTTGTCCGGACACTCTGGACATTGACAGGAAATATGTTTTCGCCGATTCGTTGATCGGTTCAACTTGAACACTAGACACACTTCACCTAAACATGGTCATACACTATATAAGGGGTTTAGATTCAATTAATTACACAATGTTAAAGATTAAAATCATTTCAATGACTCATTAAACCTCAACACGTATTTCATTAACCAATGGAATTAAAACACTCATCTCATGGCTCATAGTATTTTTAATGTGTAGAGAATGTTAATACAAGGCTAACAAAAGTGGTTTCATAATTTTAGGACATGGCAACAAATAACCGTGACCTAAACAAGCCGAAACACATTTAATTAACTCACTAATTCTCAAAAATATTTTCTGGAGTTTCAACATTTTTAACACATAGTTCACACTCATACAAAGGTAACGCAACTGGTCTTATGTCGTTTGGAGTTCGGATGAATTAATTAACTCAAAATTGACCAACCAAACCACGAATTCTTGCCATAGGGAGCCTAAGAGACTTACTCAAGATGATTGTGGAGTTGGGTGACCGCTGGGAAGTGGAGGAAATGGAGGAAAATCGAAGAACTCCAGTGTTTCTTGTGCTTCAACTATGAACACCAAAAGACATTAAATCCGGCTCGAATCTTTCAAGAAAACGAAAATTAATTGGATGAATAAGTAGCTTATGAGCTCTATAATGCAATGGTACCACATGCATACCTTCAATCCCCCTCTTGAGCTCGGATTTTGGAAGAAATGGAGAGAGGGAGTGAGAGCTTGAGTGGGGAGGGGAGAGGAGCAGCAACTCCTGCTGCACGGTGGGAGTGAGGGACGAGAGAGAGGGAGTAGGTGGGGGCTGCCCACTTGAGTGGTTGGAGTGGGTGAGGTGTGGGGCTAGGTGGGTCCCACATGTTAGAGAGAAAGAGGTTCGTTTTCACTGCGATTCTAATTCTTTTCTCTCTCGAATTTCTTTCTCTCATCCAATTGATTTCAAACAAAGTGCTCTAGTGCACCAAAATAATCTACCTCGAAAATAAATATGACGCTAATGATGCATGATTAAGCTTAATCATGCGATTATGGAATTTGAGATGTGACAAAACCTCCCCCCCCCCTTAAAAGCAATCTCGCCCCGAGATTCGGTACGAGTCGAGGGAAGAGAACGATGAATCTAGGAACCATGCTGTGAGAGATACCATGCTGTGAATACTATCACGTGGTGAGCGATGGAACCCAATGCAATGCTTTTATTCAATATAGTGATGAGCATAGACATGCAAGAGGTCCCAATTGTACAAAACTCACACAATGCTTACAAGCTCGCAAAGAGCTCGGGATACTCAGAGAGGATTTTATCCTCACGCTCCCAAGTTGCTTCGTCTTTCGAGTGGTTGCTCCATTGGACTTTGATGAATTTTATGGAACTTCGCCACGTCTTGCACTCGGCTTCACCCAGAATCCTTATCGGTCGCTCGCAATACGACAAATCCAGCTACAACTCCTGAGGTGCAACATCATTGACCTCGGTTGAAACTCGGAGGCATTTCTTCAGTTGTGACACGTGGAAGACATTATGCATGGCGGAGAGGGACGGAGGCAAGTCCAGTTGATATGCCACCTCTCCACGTCGAGCAACAATCTGGAATGGTCCCATGTATCGAGGCGCTAACTTGCCTCGGACTTGGAATTGGAAAACAACCTTGAGTGGTGAAACCTTGAGATACACCTGATCTCCAATTTCGAACTCGAGGTCTCGGCGGCGACGATCTGCATAGCACTTTTGCCGGGATTGAGCCATGAGAAGACTCTTACGGATATTCAGAACATGATCTTCCACCTCCTTGACCAAATCTGAAACTAGGAATGCCCGTTCACCGGATTCGGACCAATTTAGTGGCGTTCGGCATTCCTGACCATAAAGAGCTTCAAACGGTGCCATCTCAATACTAGCATGGAAGCTATTGTTGTAAGAGAATTCCGCGAATGGCAGTCATATGTCCCACTTCTTCCCATAAGTGAGAACACAAGCTCGGAGCATATCTTCTAGAATTTGGTTCACCCGCTGAGTTTGACCGTCTGTCTGAGGATGATATGCCGTGCTGTGAAAAAGCTCGGTTTCCATAGCCTCTTGGAAACTCCTCCAGAAATGAGAAGTGAACTGCATGCCTCGATCGGAGACAATCTTCTTCGGAATACCATGAAGGCAAACTATCCTGGTGAGGTACAACTCCGCATATTGCTTGGCCGAAAATGTGGTCTTGACGGGCAAGAAATGAGCGGACTTCGTCAATCGGTCCACAATCACCCATATAGAGTTGTACCCATTTGAGGTCTTTAGCAAGCCGGTAATGAAATCTATTCCAATTTCCTCCCGCTTTCAGGAAGGAATGGGCAAGGGCTGAAGTGTAACGGCTGGCTTGAGATGCTCGGCCTTCACTCTTTGAAAGACAACACACTCAGCTACATATCAAGCGATCTCTCGCTTCATGCGAGTCCACCAAAATCTCGGCTTGAGGTCTTGATACATTTTTGTGCTTCCCGGGTGAATAGACAACAATGAATCATGAGCCTCATCAAGGATCTTCTTCCTCAGTGCTTCAACCCTTGGAACCACTAGTCGGTTCCCAAACCACAGAACGCCCTGATCGTCTTCAGAAAGGCATACGGCCTGACCGATCTTCATCTTCTCTCGGATTTGGGCCATGCCTTTGTCGTCCTTCTGAGCTGCCTTGATCTCATCCAGAATAGTGGATTTGATCTCCAGGTTGGCAATGAATCGATCCATGACCATCTCGAGCCCAAGCCGGCGGAACTCATCACAAAGTGTGGAATTTCCGGGCTCGACCCTAAGACAATGGCAATGAGCTTTCCGGCTCAAGGCATCGGCGACCACATTCGCCTTGCCGGAATGATAATGAACCTCCAGTTCATAATCTTTGATCAACTCGAGCCATCTTCGTTGCCTCATGTTCAGATCGGCTTGAGTGAAAATGTACTTCAAACTCTTGTGATCCGTATAGATACGGCACAAGTTCCCCATCAGATAATGACGCCAGATCTTCAGAGCGTGCACGACTGCAGCAAGCTCTAAGTCATGCGTCGGATAATTCTCCTCATTGCGCTTCAATTATCGTCAGGCATAAGCGACAACCCTGTCTTCTTGCATAAGGACACATCCGAGGCCCATGCGAGAAGCATCGCAATAGACATCGAAGCCCTAGTTCACATCAGGCTGAGCAAGGACTGGAGCGGTCGTGAGCAGCTTCTTCAAAGTCTGAAAGTCAGACACACACTCACTTGACCACTCGAACTGGTTGCCTTGCTTCAACAATTCGGTCATTGGCTTGGCAATTTTGGAGAAGTTCTCGATGAACCGGCGGTAATAGCCCGCAAGTCCGAGAAAACTTCGGATGTCAGTGACATTCTTGGGTTGCACCCAATTGAGCACATCCTGCACCTTGCTCGGGTCAACTGCAACACCGTTCTCTAACAAAACATGACCTAGAAAAGCCACCTCCCTGAGCCAAAACTCACATTTGCTGAACTTTGCACAAAGTTGATGGTCTCTGAGCCGGCCAAGAACAATACGGAGGTGCTCAACATGTTCTGCATCAGTCTTGGAGTATATGAGAATGTCATCGATGAAAACCATGACAAACTTATCCAATTCCTCCATGAATACCATGTTCATCAAGTACATGAAGAACGCCGACGCATTCGTCAATCTAAAGGACATGATGGTGAATTCATACAGGTCATAGCGAGTCGAGAAAGTCGTCTTCGGAATATCCTCCGGTCGGACTTTGATCTGATGATAGCCCAGTCTTAACTCAATCTTCGAGAAAACCCAAGCTCTAGTGAATTGATCAAACAAAATATCAATCCTAGGGAGAGGATATTTGTTCTTGATAGTGACCTCATTCAACGAACAGTAATCAACACACATCCGCAGGGTACCATCCTTCTTCACAAAGAGTGCCGAGCATCCCCAAGGCGAGGAGCTCGGACGAATAAACCCCTTCTCCAACAACTCCTTCAACTGCTTCTTCAGTTCCGCTAATTCATTAGGTGGCATCCGATACGACCTCTTCGAGACTAGCACCGTTCCGTGATGGGATTGTTGGCCTGATCTTCCGATAGGTAGTGATAAGTCGGTAGGTGGAGAACTCGACGTTGATGATCCAAAGGCTTCGACCCGAACAGATCGTCTCCCTTGCAATCACTACACCACAGCTCCGTTGGTTATCAACCGTGTCGCGCGGTTGACCTCGCCAAGAAGGCTCAATCCCTGCAAGCGTACCGAGAACACAAGCAAGAACATAGAAGATGCAATCTGAAATATTGCGAATAGAATTCAAGCACTCGAAGTTGGGGTTCCACAAACACTTGCGGCGGCCTAGTCGGTCCGAAATAAGAGCGAAAATCTCACAATTTGTGTATAGATCAATATCTAAGCAAAATCCGACCCTAATTGGGGCAGAGGCTACTGTATATAAGAGTCTAGGGTCGGCCAAGGACCCCTGGACGCATCCCTAATGGACTCCAACACGTTACACGGCCCAACGGCCCAAAAGATGGTGGCGCAGTACCCTGACAGATTCTGGACGTCCAATTGTTTCGACAATTCCTGTTGACTCAGAAAGAATTTTGGAATGGGACCAGTCCCGTTGGAAATCCTATCTCCTTAGCTTTCCAACCATGTGTAGAACGTCAAAAACGGAGTTCATATGCGTCCTGGGCGACGATTTTAGTGCAGACTGGTCCTGGACTACAAAACGGACTCGAACTTGATTGGACCTCCACCTTGGCTTGGGCGCCCTTGCTGGTCTTCTCCCGTGTTCTTAAGTAACAATACATCACAATTATTCAGTAGCATACCATCCTTATCAAAATATAAAGGAACACTAAGGAACGAGCTCACCTCATGATTTAGTTGACGTGCACGAGTTCGTGTCAATGGACCTATTGTTGGAGGAATACTCGGTGTGTGTATCCGAAAGAGTGATGTCCTCATCATCCTCCCCCTCTTGAATTGGAGTCATCCTCGATGCAATGTCATCTTCTTCTCCCAAGTAAGGTTTCAAATCTGAAATGTTAAATGTGGGACTAACCCCATAATTTGCAGGCAACTCAAGCTTATATGCATTATCATTGATCTTTTCCACAATTTTAAAAGGACCATCAGCTCGAGGCAGCAATTTAGACTTTCTCAAATCAGGAAGCCTATCTTTGCGCAAATGTAACCACACAAGATCACCAATTTCAAAAGTAATATGTTTCCGACCTTGGCTACCATAAGTTCTATACTTCTCATTCATCTTTTCAATATTTTGCTTAGTCAACTCATGCATTTTCAGAATCAAATCAGCACGTGTCTTAGCATCAAAATTCAATTTCTCGGATGTTGGTAAAGGCAGTAAATCGATAGGGGCACGGGGATTAAAACCATACACTACCTGAAACAGACTTACCTTGGTGGTGGAGTGAACTGATCTGTTGTAAGCGAACTCAATATGGGGTAGACACTCTTCCCACATCCTCAAATTTTTCTTCAAAACAGCTCGCAACATGGTGGATAATGTGCGGTTCACAACCTCCGTTTGTCCGTCGGTTTGAGGGTGACATGTCGTCAAAAACAGCAGCTTTGTCCCAAGTTTATTCCAAAATGACCTCCAAAAGTGGCTCAAAAATTTTGCATCACGATCCAAAACAATGGTGTTAGGCACTCCATGCAAGCGAATGATTTCCCTGAAACCAAATCAGCTATGTTTGTAGCATCATCGCTCTTGTGACAAGGTATTAAATGTGCCATTTTTGAAAAACGATCCACAACGATAAATATACTATCCCTCCCCCTCTTAGTCCTAGGCAATCCTAAAACAAAATCCATAGAAATATCCTCCCAAGGCACACTAGGAACAGGAAGAGGCATATAAAGTTCATGTGGGTTCAAGCTAGACTTAGCTTTATTGCAAGTAGTGCAGTGTGCCACGTAGCGCTAGATGTCGCGTCTCATCTTAGGCCAAAAGAAGTGAGCAGTCAGTACATCCCCGGTCTTCTTCACTCCAAAATGTCCCATCAAACCACCTCCATGCGCTTCCTGCAAGAACAATAGACGAATAGAGTTGCTTTTCTTGGCTATGTTGTTACTCCACAGGGAATTAAAGTGGATGAAGCTAAAATTGAAGCCATCATGAGCTGGCCGACCCCTGGGACTATCACACAGGTGAGAAGCTTTCATGACCTTACAGGGTTCTATCGGCGTTTTGTGAGAGATTTCAACACCATTGCTGCCCCACTCAATGAGTTAACAAAGAAGGGCGTTACGTTCCAATGGGGGCCAGCACAAGAATAAGCTTTTAATACGTTGAAAGAGAAGCTTACGCATGCACCTCTACTTCAACTTCCGGACTTTGGTAAGACTTTTGAGTTAGAATGTGATGCTAGCGGCATTGGAATTGGAGGAGTGCTACTACAAGGAGGTAAACCCGTTGCTTGGCATGGCGGAAAGTAACACAAGGCGGCTCGCGGTGGCAAATCAAGTAATGTGGTGGCTCGACTTGTTGGTGGGGATGGTGGCGAGGAAGATGGTGAGGTTTTTGTTGGGCAAGATGCGCGTGCTGAGCAACGTCGTCCTGCTGAACAATTACGTCGTGAACAACAACAACATCGTCAAGGTAACGAAGGTAATTATGTTAATCGCAATGGTCGCGATGATCCTTATTCTAAGATTAAGTTTTCAATGCCTCCTTTTGATGGTGCATATGATGCTGATGCTTATTTGGATTGGGATAGCGGTGTGATCAAAACAGCACGGAGCGTTGACTAAAGACCAAGAACACGACTCTAAACCAGCAACAAGACTCGACCACGGACACAAACTCAACAACGCGCAACTAAAAACAAAAATTGCAAAGGCACAAAGGGTTCCAGGGCAGCGGAAATTGATGATTTTTTTTTTTGGCTTTTTCTGGACTCTAGGTAATGAAAAACAGACTAATCTAAAGGGAAAAACGAAATTACCTAACGGGCAACCTGAAAATCTGATACCAGATGATGGGATTGTTGGCCTGATCTTCCAATAGGTAGTGATAAGTCGGTAGGTGGAGAACTCGACGTTGATGATCCAAAGGCTTCGACCCGAATAGATCGTCTCCCTTGCAATCACTACACCACAGCTCCGTTGGTTATCAACCGTGTCGCGCGGTTGACCTCGCCAAGAAGGCTCAATCCCTGCAAGCGTACCGAGAACACAAGCAAGAACGTAGAAGATGCAATCTGAAATATTGCGAATAGAATTCAAGCACTCGAAGTTGGGGTTCCACAAACACTTGCGGCGGCCTAGTTGGTCCAGAACAAGAGTGAAAATCTCACAATTTGTGTGTAGATCAATATCTAAGCAAAACCCGACCCTAATTGGGGCGGCGGCTACTGTATATAAGAGTCTAGGGTCGGTCAAGGACCCCTGGATGCGTCCCTAATGGACTCCAACATGTTACACGGCCCAACGGCCCAAAAGATGGTGGCGCAGCACCCTGATAGATTCTGGACATCCACTTGTTTCGACGATTCCTGTTGACTCAGAAAGAATTTTGGCATGGGACCAGTCCCGTTGGAAAGCCTATCTCCTTAGCTTTCCAACCATGTGTAGAACATCGAAAACGGAGTCCGTGTGCGTGCTGGGCGATGATTTTAGTGCAGTCTGGTCCTGGAATACGAAACGGACTCGAACTTGATTGGACCTCCACCTTGGCTTGGGCGCCCTTGCTGGTCTTCTCCCGTGTTCCTAAGTAACAATACATCACAATTATTCAGTAGCATACCATCCTTATCAAAATATAAAGGAACACTAAGGAACGAGCTCACCTCATGATTTAGTTGACGTGCACGAGCTCGTGTCAATGGACCTATTGTTGGAAGAATACTCGGTGTGTGTGTATCCGAAAGAGTGATGTCCTCATCATTCCGGGCATGAGATCAATAGAGAACTCAACTACTCGATCGGGGGGCATTCCTAGCAACTCATCCGGAAAGACATCCAGGAATTCCCACACCACAGGAATACTCATCATGTCTACGGTGGGGACAACCTTCAAGGCGAAGAGACAAGATTTGACACCCTCAAGCTTCAATTGAATTCGGTGCTGGACGGACCACTTAGAGTAACTGTCCGCTGAGCACAACCCATAATAGCTTCATTTTTAGTGAGGCAGTTCATTCCCAAAATGACATCTATCCCCTTTGAGTTCATCACCAGTAAGTTTGCACCAAAATGCGTCTCATTGATAATGACCGACGCTCTGGGCACACACTGACTCACTAGAATCTTGGCCCCGGGTGCATCGATGACATACAGTGAAGTGGTGGCACTGACTTTCAGCCCGTGCCGCCAGGTATATCTCGTAGCTATGGAGTGAGAGGCCCCGGAATCAAACAGAACCAATGCAGGAATGACGACAGAATTGAAACTCATACTCAACGTACCCATCAAGATGGTATCACCCTCCTGAACCTCGTCGACGTTGGTGTGGCATGCTCGGCCACGCTTGGGGACATGGGTCGCTTGAGAGGACTGTGGTGCAGACTAAGCCGGTGGTGGCCTTGGGGCTTTCACCGCGGCTCCTGGCTTTGGATACACGCAATCCCGCGCATAGTGGCCGACACAGCCACAGTTGTAGCACGGGCCACCAGGACCACTTGTCACGCTCACTTGGGAGCCGACGGGTCTCGTAGGCTGTCCTTGTGGAGCGGAGAAGGACGAACGCCGCACCAGCCACATCGGCCATTGGGCTATCGAGGCCAACATGTGAGACGGTGGAGATGGATTCTCCGTGCGGGAGCGTTGAGAGCCCCTGCCCACAAAAGGCGACAGACCCCTCTTGCGCTTCTTCTCCTCTTGGTGGTTCTTGAGCTTGAACTCAACCGTGAACGAGATGCTCACAAGTTTGTTGAAATCGGCGAACTCGTGTGCCGACAACCGGTCTTGCATCTTCCAATTGAGACCGTTAATGAAGCGATATGTTTTTGCTCATCGATGCTCACTTCATCTTGAGCATATTGTGTAAGGTGGTTGAACACCTGCACATATTCCATCACCGATCGGCCTCCCTGCTTGAGGTCCATGAACTCTTGTCGCTTGATCTCCATAAGACCCTTGGGAACGTGGAAATCCCGGAATGCCTGGCGGAACTCCGCCCAAGACACCCGATGATTGGTGGGGTGCATGGCCAAGTAGTTGGACCACCACGCGTCCGCCAGACCTTGAAACTGATGAGCGGTGAAGAGCTCCCTCTTGTGGTCCTCTCATCGAAGGAGAGCGAGCTTCTGCTCGATAGTCTGGAGCCAGTGGTCGGTGTTGAGTGGATCCTCAGCACGCGTGAAGGTAGGCGGCTAAGTCCGCAACAAATCCGAGAAATCATCTCGGTGCCCAGCCCCACCTCCTCCATGAGGGGCCGTGTTGCGCACGAGGGCCTCAAGGAGCGTCATCTGAGCTTGACGGTTTTGTTCGATTTGCATTAGGACATCCACCATGCTCGGTGATGGAGGTGGTGGAGGGTTGTTCTCATCAGAACCCTCGGGAAGATCTCCTAAACTGCCATGGGTTCTCATCCTATTGTGACGATGAGAAGAAGAGAGGCGAAGGTTAATTTCCGACAGGTGAAAAATCGAACTCCAACTAATAATATTTTGCTATGTTAGATCTCGCTTACTTGGATCCATACACTATATATTGATGAAAATGCATGTTCAAGGGCATGATGCAAAATGAGCAATAAAACATGAAAGTATGCTCGTTTTTGAACTACACGTATCTTTCTCAAATGCATCTCACCCCATCAAGCATCACAACTATATACGTTATACTTAGGGGCATAATATAGCAGATTCATACATATTGACAGGAAAATGCATAAGTAAACTTTAGTTGGTTGCTAAGTGAGTTTGACACACTTACTAAACAACGTTCTAATTGTGTTTAGGCTACTTAATTAAACCAAGCTCTGACACCACACTGTGAGGAATCGTCCAAATAATATTCTAATTAATCACCAGAAGGATCATTATTCATAATCATAATCTTGATGATTAACCAGAATATCATCCCGGTATCCCGGCACGTGTTTTATGCCTAAGATTGGAATACATACCTTTCCAACATGTACATCACAACAAATCTTAAGAAAGAGCAAGTAATTAACATTATATTACAAGTTCTTAAGCATGCAACAAGTTATCATAATTTACAGTAAAAGAGAGTTAGGAGGAGACTAAAATCTGCTCAACTCCTAACTAGCAAAAGAACTAAGCAGCGAGAGTCTAAAAGCTATACAACAAAAGGATATGGAGCCATATGCCCTTAGGCTCCATACCAAGAGTACCGAGTTCGGAGTAGAGTATGCTACTCCTGCCCGCCACCCCGATCTGTAGGCACAAAGTAGCCAAACACCGCCTCTTCCTCAACGATAGGAGTACCTAAAAGTGCAGGCACAAATATGAAGGTACTCGCAAGACTTAAACCATATAGAGCACATATACATATCTCGACTCCAAGGATTATGCATTGATCATTAGCAAGGATCAACCACAGGTTAAGTAAAACATATGCACTAAGCATCCTAGACATATGTGTGAGCGACTGAAACTTTACCAAGCATATGAAAACTACCCTGCACCTAACAACTGAAACATATAACTGTAACAACATGTATATCAATAAGTAACAAGTGCCACATCACCATCTCCCACATACCAAACCACAAATCATACTCGAAACTCTACGACTGGGTGCAAATGAAACAATAGCATGCTCATGACCGAGAGCATGGTAGTTCGAACTGTTTATACACCCTGCAAGGGATACTCCTGGACCCATACGACACGAGGACCATACGGCTTGTGCCACCCGCTAAAGTGCACACAAGGGGGTACCCGTGACAACCTTTCCCAAGAAAACCCAACCGTGTGCGGCATGCAACGCTCGGCGTGGCGATACCAGAACTACTCCCAGAGCAAATTAGTACCGCTTACAAGCCCGTCCGCTCACACTGTCATTGTTTAGGCCCCACAAAGCCACAGCTGCGAAGGTATTCGGCTCGCCTTACCATTAGATTGGCATGTGGTGAGTAAGGTAAGTGCTAAAGCCAACTACCCCGACGATCGGCCTTAAACGATGCAAGCGGTCTACGGTGTCCGATCTTCCTCTACCAGCCTACCCAGGGGAACTTCACATCCGGGCAGGACAAAACACCATCCTAGCACCGCCCACATCTCGTCTCATACTCACCACTCGTACAACCATCCCAACCTCAACAAGTGTGCGTAACCATAAGAAGGTCCTATGCTCGCGAACAACGGGATGAGTCATCGTTCGACTTCTACCGAATGACCTAAGCATGGTTAAGCATATAAGTCGAACTCGTGTCTAAACATTGACAACACTTCACGGCTACAAGGAATGTAAATAAACAAGTATTCAAAGTAGAATAATGCAATCGGTATAGGTTCTACCCATTGGTACCCGATACTGACTCACTAAACATGCATACATACATAAGCATAATTTATCAATTTTAGACTTATCCAATTACACAAAAGGGATCAATATGCTTAGTTGCTTGCCTTATTATTTAGGTGGCTGCCCAAAATCTCCTTCGCTCTCCTGCAAAACCGGCTCGATGTTCTCTAAAAAGAATAACGCGTGGAATGCCATGAATATGGATAAAATGCAGCAATGCGTGCCATATGATGTGTAAAACATGTTAAAAGTGCAAACATGCGAATTAGAGCAAAATTGGGACTCAAACCCATTTGAAAAGTTAATGAAAGTGCGGAACCTCCAGAGAAATCTCCGGAACATCCGGACATATGCGGACTATCCGCAAAATTCTACGGAACATCCGGATATTTGCGCAGCTCAGGGAAACTCCAGACTATCTAGAGAATTCTCCGGATACTCCGGACATGTGCGGACCCTCCGAACTTTGTCCGGACACTCCGGACATTGACAGGAAATGTGTTTTCGCCGATTCGTTGATCGATTCAACTTGAACACTAGACACACTTTACCTAAGCATGGTCATACACTATATAAGGGGTTTAGATTCAATTAATTATGCAATGTTAAAGATTGAAACTATTTCAATGACTCATTAAACCTCAGCACGTATTTCATTAACCAACGGAATTCAAACACTCATATCATAGCTTATAGTATTTTTAATGTGTAGAGCATGTTAATACAAGGCTAACAAAAGGGGTTTCATAATTTTAGGACATGGCAACAACTAACCGTGACCTATACAAGCCGAAACACATTCAATTAACTCACTAATTCTCAAAAATATTTTCTGGAGTTCCAACATTTTTAACACGTAGTTCACACTCATACGAAGCTAACGCAACTGATCTCACGTCGTTTGGAGTTCGGATGAATTAATTATGAATATTACAACCCTCAACGCGCTTGATGAATAGTAATTGCGGACCCTCCGCACTTTTCTACAGAACCTCCGCACTTTTTTGCGGAGGTTTCAGACTGCGGAACCTCCGAATAATTTTTTGGAGGTTCCGGACTTTCCAGAACTGCTCCTATTTGAGGGGAAATTTTGCTAAATCGATTTGCGATCTTTTCCACTCCAAAGGGGGTATGTTTGGGAGAGTTTAGAGAGTCTAGAACTCAACTAACCACCTAGCAACTCAATTCCTAAATCAAATCTCATCTAAATCCTCATTTTGGTTCAAAACCTCAAAAACTTATGAACTTTGCTAAAACTCGAAATCGACCAACCAAACCACGAATTCTTACCATGGGGAGCCTAAGAGACTTACTCAAGATGCCTGTGGAGTTGGGTGACCGCCGGGAAGTGGAGGAAATGGAGGGAAATCGAAAAACTCCGGTGTTTCTTGTGCTTCAACCATGAACACCAAAAGACATCAAATCCGGCTTGAATCTTTCGAGAAAACAAAAATAAATTGGATAGATGAGTAGCTTATGAGCTCTAGAATGCAATGGTACCACATGCGTACCTTCAATCCCCCTCTTGAGCTCAAATTTTGGAAGAAATGGAGAGAGAGAGTGAGAGCTTGAGTGGGGAGGGGAGAGGAGGAGCAGCAGCTCCTGCTGCACTGTGAGAGTGAGGGAGGAGAGAGAGGGAGCAGGTGGGAGCTGCCCACTTGAGTGGTTGGAGTGGGTGAGGTGTGGGGCCGAGTGGGTCCCACATGTTAGAGAGAAAGAGGTCTGTTTTAACTGCGATTTTAATTCTTTTCTCTCCCGAATTTTTTTCTCTCATCCAATTGATTTCAAACAAAGTGCTCTAGTGCGCCAAAATAATTTATCTCAAAAATAAATATGATACTAATGATGCATGATTAAGCTTAATCATGCGATTATGGAATTTGGGACGTGACACGTTAGGCCATCGATTCCAACTGCTGTTGCATCCTCCGCTTCCGCCAACCCAGTGCTGACTTTGACATCGGTTCTGAATCCAGTAAGTTAAACTTTTACTCAAATTCTTTGTGGGTGTGCATGTTCTTAAGTTTTTTTTGGGCATGCTTTAGCCTTCTGCCCAGGAACACGGGAAGGCGGTAGTTCTCATGAGTTCATCGGGCGATGATCCCTTAGCCCCACTAGCATCGAGGAGCAAGAGAATAACACCCTTCCTATTCCCGGTTAAGCCTTCGCTGACCAGGAAATAGCTCAGGTATACTGAAAATTATTTCCTATACTTTGTTGGAATGTGTGGTTTGAATTCATCTTTCCTGTAGGCTAATCAGAATACCACCGAAAGCATCCAACCCACGACCTTCCCATGCTCCAACCTCTACCTCCTCTGAAGGAGATAGAAGCAAGCCTTGCGATCCCCCGACATCGGTGGCTACAAGTCAGGAATTAGAGGTAGCCAGCTCTGAGGTTGCCTTAGCCCCTCCACAGAAGAGGTACGAGATCTCGTTGGATGTAACTTGGGGGACATGCTCTAAGGGAGGGTAGGCTAGCAGCCGGACTCGATGTTTAACGCCTTCTTTGCAATAAGAGTCTACTTGTAGGTTAGCAATCTAATTAATGGAATAATTGGTATTAACCTTAATGTAATTTGTAGTTTGTCATGCATCGCTTGAACAAGCCCTGATGCAATGCCGAGAAGGTCAATGTCCAAGTAGCTGAGCTCGAGAAGGAGACTATCGAGCTACGTTACTAGCTCTCTCAAGTCATGGTCGAGAAGGAGAAGACAGAAGCTGTGCTAGAGGACCGGATGAAGGGTAAGCCTCTAGTATCCCGACAGGCTGCTCATTCATTTTGTCTTCTTAACGTGTCGCCCGGCAGAACTCTCCACGACCCAAGAAGCTATTGCCCAGGAAGGGGCCCAGATGTCAATCACCAGCCAACAACTCGTCACAGCGCTCAATGTCTTCTACGAGGCGCTTACTGAAGTTGGGATCCAAATAGTTGCTCCCGGCAAAGAGGATGCTCCAGGGCTCGCTACCCAGGCCACCGAGCTTGCTGAGGCATTTGTTGGGTTTAAATGGAAGGTCACCGAACACCTCTCGAGTCAGTCCCATCGGAGCATAGAGCTGGCACTCGCCTTTGCGCTGAACGTCGTAAAGACCCACCAACCAGAGCTCAACACAAGTGTCCTCCTAGAAGGCTTTTGCAACGAACCGGAAGAGACGTCAACAAAGAAGGTTGAGGAGGCGATCGGGATAGCCAAGGACTTCGTGGATGAGATGAACTTCTTGACCTCATCGTAGTTTCTCTTTTTTTCTTTACCATGTAGTCTGTGATTAAACACTTGGTAGATTTTGTCAATTTAGTTAGGAACTCAAACACTTTTCATGCTTGATGGGAGTACTTCGTGTCTAACTCTTTTGACAACATATCATGGTTTTCTTATTGGCTTCTTCCTTTGATTAGATCGGGATGCGTGATCACTAGTCAGAGCGTTTATTATGACCAACCTTCGATCCGCTTGAGTAGGAGGCGTCATAGACCCCAGTCACTCATGGAACGCCATAAGGAGACTTCTTGCAAACTTGTTTTCGCAACACAACGATCCTTTTCTTCTCATTAGACTCTTCTTTCATGATGAGCAGAAGGATCCTATTTGCGGTTGCAGATTAAAAGCACTCAACCCCCTACTGATGGTCGAGAGATGGTAATACTGGGGCTCCATTAAAGATCAGAGGAGGTGTCCTCATCTTATGTTGACCATCACTCGTACTCGGAGCCAGAGAGGCCTGCCCGTTTGTAGTGTCATCATCGTGATTACTCAGACTATCACCCCTGTCTTCGATAGCAAAAACTTCCCGGGGGTAACCTCCGCTGGAGGAAGTGTCTATATCCATCATGAATATTTCATCAAATTTCTTTGGATTGGTATCTTGACAATCCATATTCTAAGAAGATGCCGGGATAGATCCCTACTTATTGTGAATCGGACATTCACAGTTATCTTGGCAGCCGAGTGGTTCAAACTCGATATCGTAATCATTAGTGTATTGGTCTATAAATTGACTTAACTCATCGCTTGAATCGTTGTTGGAAAGTTCATCGTCAAAATACATTCGATTGATCACCGGTTCATTGGGAAGATTGGTAAAGTTATCGTAGAACCCCTCATCCGAAAAACTGGTTCTCGACAAAGCTTTGGGTAATGTCGATGGCATGTTCTATGTAGATTCTTCAACACCTTTTGTCACGATCCCCACGAACAATGCCAATTGTTGACGATTTATAAAATACCGATCTAACGAATTTGTTGAAGAATTAAGAGATGCTTTGAGCAAATAAATCATAAGAGAAGACGCAAGGGTTTTTATGCAGGTTTGGGTCTCCAAGAGGATAATAATATTACATCATGTGTTACCTTTGTATTGATTGAGCCTGTTACAAGGGGTTATATAGCTAAGCTAGATAGATCTAAACCTAGTCGACGACTTTCTTGCTCGACTTATTTTGGCTTGTATTGGTTTGTATTCAACTTATTTGGGCTTGTCCTCCATAGAGCTATTTAGCACCTTATATACTTGGACCTTAGAAGATAGAATGGATCACTTTGCGCTGGGCTAGAATCCGCTGATTGCTAAAAAATTTAAGTGTGTCCAGCCCACCCGAGGACCCTGTTGGATCCTCTAGAGTCCTTGTTTAGGGGTGTCTCTAGAGTCCTTGTTTTTGGAGTTAAAATTTTTCAGTTACGGAATATTTTGGCTACCTATAGGTAGTTTTTTTTATCTAGAGAATCTTTTTTTAAGATAGAGATATGCTCCAAAAATTAAAAAAAAATCATAGAATACCTAGATATAGTAACTGTCTACTATAGATCCTAAATTTCATATCCATTCTGGGCTAAACATAAACATGTAGCTACGCACCAGCACGCATACATAGGGCTGGTTTGGATGGAAGCCGCAGCTCGCCGTGCCAAATTATTGATATTGACTGCACGCATGTGCTGCTGTTTGGTTCAACGCCAATTTTTGGCTTGCCGACGCTAGCGCTGTCTAGCATGTTTAGAATCTCATCAATTCTTAGGTGAATACGCGGGTGGTAAAATAGTCCACCAATATTTTGACGACCAATTATTTGACGTGGCCAACCTGGCTTCATCCAAACGGCCCCTAAACTTCTCGTGCGCTTTCAAGGCTACCAAGAACTCAGCGCACAAAAACTTATAGGCTTGGGCCCAGGCACATCTGGCGGTCCACATGAGCATGTCCCCTAGCATGCATGCCATCAGCAAGCCAATCACTTTTCAACACGGATTAATTAATCCTAAAGACTAAATTCTAAACGTGTATGTCTTTATCACTGGTCATCCGAGCGTTTAGCATAAGAGATCCAATGCTGTTGCATATAAGAGAAGAGAAAGATGATAAAATTACTAACGTCATTCATATGTAATTCTATTTTAAAACTTTAAAAAATTATAGTTTTCAAATCAAACATCTAAATTAAAATCCGATTGCATCATTGTGTTTCGTATGATAAGAACTTCAAAATTAGACCCCAGTTGAGTATATTTCGATAATATCTTTTTCTACAATCAATTTCATATAAAAAAAGTGCTTATATGTGCATTTTTGTAAACAGCATCAGCTATAAGGACCAGGTCAGCGTCGAAACACCAAAATGGGTGAGTTGCAATCACATACAAATCATGTCACAGCCGAATTCATTAGAACAAAAAACGTGTGCATCTAAATAGGCTAATAATTAAATAGATCAAGGAGGTGGAACAGAATGCCATGGTTGACAGAAAAAAGGAAAGGAAGGAGAATGAGAGGAAAAGGGAACAGCATTGAAAAGTCATGGCATCCATGAAAAAAAAAGTCATGGCAGAAACTGGGTCCCACTTTATTGTGCACAATGTCTGAAAAAAAGGTTCAAAAGAAGAATTAGAAGATGCTGAATTGCCCGTATTATAACACCCTGTGTTTTGATTTCTATAAATTTCACTAAATTTTGAACTTTTAAAATTTTGCAATAAAAACATCAAACACAAACTTAATTGCGCAACGTATCCCAAATTCACACCTAATTTGAAATTTTCAAATTTGAACTCCCCCCCACCCCCAAAAGAGAACTATTCTCTGTTCTTAATTGGACTTTCTGGTTCTTAGTTGAATTTTATCACATATTCAAATTTGAATCTGATCCAAATTTGAAAACATATTTTATTACCTGAAAATTCCCTCAAATACTAAAACCTAGAACCTCAAAAAGCCAAAATCCTTTCCCTCTCCTCAAATCGGTCCAACTCAGCTCAACAGTAATCCATCCTATTTCTTTTACTTTCCTCACTAACTCGGGCTGAAACCCACCTCTCTCTTTTGTTTGGCCCAACACACGTTGCACCAGCCCAACCCCATTTGGCCCGCACCACCGCCTATCTTCTTCCTGTTGTCGCCATCTCCTTATCTCGATCCTGACACCTCTTTCTCCCCCCTTTCTTCACTCCGGCAGACAAGCGACAAGATTAGAACCACACTGACCCATTCTACCACACCATGATGGTGTTTTCCCACATGCATGCGTGCCCATGTGAGGGCAGCCAAGCTCTACACCACTGAAGCTACCATCATTCCATCCCATCAAGCTAGCACACCGCAGAGGCCACCATCAACCTCATCAGCGCTCCTCTCGTCGCTGAACACCGCCGCGAGTTCCATGTCATCTGCTACATGCCAACTCGAGCATCATCTCATCACATCACCGGACCGACGAGATATCATGCTCATACAATGAGGACCTTCCATTTCTCGGCTATAAATAGCCCCGTTGAGTGTCTCCTCACCTCACCTCACCGTACCACCACCGCCTCCCCTTCCTCTCTCGCACTTCCAAACTCCCCAACCGAGCACTTCCTCTATTTGTCCTCAAACACTGGCCACTGTCTTCTCTCAATGGTGAGCACCTCCACCAACCATCTGTGCCCGACTTCCTTGTCCTCCTCTCTCACTCCCTCATCCCTCTCTGCAGCGCGAGTGCAACGGGAAGTTGATGAGAGCAAGTCCAATGCAAGTCGTCGCTGCAATCTATGTTTCTCCTCTAGCTCAGACGCATATTTGACCATTTCAGACCTCGCTAACCTAACGGTGAGCATCGTGTGTCCTGCCTCAACCTTCCTTGGCCCTTTTCTCTCCCTCTCCGAGCACACACGAGCATGTCACTATGGCACCTCTGCCCAATGCCGTTTTTCTTCACCGCTGACCGCCAACAATGCCACGCCAACCGAGCCAAGCACCCAAAAACATCCCACAAACTATGTAGTAGCTCCATTGTAGTAGGAAGTCGCAAGAAAAGTGCTCCCAGCATGAACCAATTTTTACTGCCGCCCTACTCAACTCCGATTAGCTCATGCCATCGCTCTGGCCAGTTCCCGGGGAAGTTATGTCTAGATCATCCCTACTCCCTAGCTAATATATCAATATATCATCAAGGCCGCCATTGGGATCACCATCCGACAATGATTCTAGCGAGCACCCCTCCCTGCGCCACCACAAAACTATTGTTCCATTACCAAATTAATCAAGCTGCTGTCAACATGGATGCCACGTTGGACACCTTTATCCGATGAGGCATGTTGTTTTTTACTGGCCCTACACTACCCCAAATCAATTTTTGCGTGACGGTACGGGCTACTCCCGGCGGTTGGCGGCTTCACGTCAGCAAACACGAAATCAACCGCGACGTGCGCAGAACACCGACCGGGATGCCGTTCTACCGTCAGGGGCGCCCCCTTGCGTGCGCTCGAAACAGACCTGTGCGGGACGCACGGGACTAGCGCGGGACAGGCCCACGCGACAGAGAGACCTGACGCGCGAAGGGGAAAAAGAAAGCGCGCGGCAAGAAGGCGTCAGACGCGCGAAGGGGAAAAAAGAAGCGCGGCCGGGAGGCGTCATTCGCAGCCACCTCACCGCCGCCGCAACCAGTCCTCACCACGAGCTCCTCCGCCACCACCTGAGCAGCTCCGCCGCCACCAGCAATCCCGCCCACTTCTCGTCGCCCATGACTTCTTCCCCCAAATCATCGTGCTCCTCTTGTCTCTCCTTCCTGTTCACTCCTTCCCGTTCGCTCCTCACCGTCGCCACATCAAATCCGCCACCACCAGCACCTCTGCCACACCAATCGGCCGATGCTGCACCTCCGCCACACCAATCGGCCACCTTTGCAACTCCGCCACCTAGAACCCAAAAAGCTTTTAGATCCATGAGCCATGACTGGGTAGGGAAGTGGTGTTTGGGCCTTTTGCGATGGCTGCTGGGCTCACTGTTTGCCGCTGCCGTCCGTCACTCCAAGCTTCTGCAACATTGAGGGTAAGATCCATGCTTTGTGTCCTTGCAGTGCTTGTATGGAGAATTTTTTGTTTGTGGCCTGAGGCAAATTGTGCTGCGTGTACACCAGCTGGGAGAGGGGAAACATTGTTCTGACATAAATTTGCTTGAACTTCCACCGTCGACATCAGCTTTGTCCCGTGCTGCTGCCAATTTGCCCCCTGCAACCCTCAAATCCTAGACATCGTGAGCCATTTGGCTGTAAGTTCTTCCTCTCTCAATTTTCTTACCGTCCTGTGTGACCACTCAAAACTGTGATGATGTTGTTTCCCTCATGGAAAATTTTAATTATTTATCTGATGATAATTTATTTGCATAAAGTAACATAGTTGGGATATGAGAAAACATTATGTAAAATGCTCTAAAAAAATAATTTGTTAATATGTCAATTTGGTTCCTGCTACTTGTGTTTCCAACTGGACAATGTTGTTGCTTGGATTGGCCATTTTGTTTCGGTAATGATGGTTGAATTGTGCTATCTTGTTGTGTGTTTAGGTTTCTGACTTGGTACTGCGGATAGTTGGCCTGGTTGCTTGAAGCTTATTGTGTGGTTCATTCTACCTTTTCAAGGCTCTTCCTCGGCTGCTTGCTGCTACTGATTGTGTTCTTTGGAACTCTTGGCTGTTGGGGTGTAGCTGTAGCTTGCATTGTTTTCA
Source organism: Phragmites australis (assembly GCF_958298935.1). Lineage (NCBI taxonomy): Eukaryota > Viridiplantae > Streptophyta > Magnoliopsida > Poales > Poaceae > Phragmites > Phragmites australis. The sequence continues at coordinate 12,749,987 of NC_084924.1, forward strand.
TGACTGAGAGGTATGTTCTTTGGAGCTCTTGAATTTAGCCTGGTTGCATTATTTCAGTCACTGCTTATACTTCATGATGATGGTTTATGCTTGAACTAAAATAAAAGATCTTAATTCCATCATTAAGGGTGAACTGATCTGGTATACCATATGCTTGTTTGCTTTGTTTTCTGAACCGCAAGTTTATTCTTGAACTGAAATGAATAATCCTTTGCCCATGTTGCTTGAGTTGTAAAAGTATTTTAGTGTACTCCTAGTTTGATATACATTGCTTTATTGTTTATGATTATATCCTAACTCCACAATTGTACAATAAATATACAGATAAATATAATTGATGGCAGATCGTGGGTGGATGTATAGTGGTTGGAAGCGTGGTAGACTATCAAATGAATGGGTTGAGAAAACAAATGAGTTCTTGGATCATGCTTTCTCAGTACCTCATTCAGTTGACTCTGATACAATCAAGTGTCCTTGTTCCATGTGCCGGAATTATTTTAAGCACAAAAGGTCAAAAATAGAGTTGCATTTGTGTCAAAATGGGTTCGGGGAAAATTATCAAACTTGGACAGCGCATGGTGAGAGGCCCATAAACCATAACCATGGAATTGGGTTTGAGGTAGAACTTGAGGGAGTTGGTGAGACATACCGGATGGACGATATGCTAGCTGACTTAGCTGGTGATCACCCACCGTCAGTTGATGAAAATCCAGTGGCCTATGCCCAAGCTTTTTATAGGATGGTTGCTAGTGCAGATTGTACATGAGAAAACCTTGCATTCTAGACTTTCTGCCGTTGCTCGTCTACTAGCCATTAAATCACAATACAATCTGTCAGTGGCATGTTATGATGATTTTGTGGACCTCATGCATGAACTCCTCCCTCCTAATTCCACGTTTCCCAAGGACTTCTACTGTTCTAAAAAACTGTTGGAGGGCCTTAGAATGCCATATCATAAAATTGATGCTTGTTATAATAACTGCATGTTGTTCTATAAAGAAAACAGTGACAACGATAAATGTGACATTTGTGGTACCTCCCGCTACAAGGATGGTTCAAACAATATCCCTCGTAAAGTGTTGCGCTACTTGCCCATTACAGATAGGTTACAAAGATTGTATGCACATGAGGACATAACAAAACTAATGCGTTTGCACAAAGAAACTTGCCTCTCAAGCTCTAGTAAAATGTTGCATCCATGTCATGGAGAGGCATGGAAGCAATTTGATGCAGATTTCCCAGACTTTGCACAAGAGGTGAGGAATGTAAGGCTTGGTTTTGCAACTGATGGTTTTACACCATATAGCTTGGGTGCGGCCCCTTATTCTTGTTGGCCTGTATTCTGGGTTCCATATAATCTTCTACCTGGTGTTTGTATGAGGTCGGAGTATATATTTCTTGCTATGGTTATCCCAAGACCTGAACATCCAAGAAGGAAACTAAGTGTCTTGATGCAACCTATAGTAGATGAATTGATGAAGCTATGGGATGGGGTAGAAACCTGGGATGCTGCACTGAAGCAAAACTTTAGGCTTAGAGCATCATACTTATGGTCCATACATGACTTTCCTGCATATGGTATGTTTGCTGGATGGAGCACCCATGGGATTTTGGCATGTCCACAATGCTTGTGGGATTCCAATGCGTTCCGACTACGTAATGGTGGCAAGCCTTGCTGGTTTGACTGTCAGACATCCCTTTCGAACCCAAGAAAATGCTTTTCGAAATAACACATTGGTGCTAGATGAACCACCTAGACGTTTAACCGGAGAGGAGGTTCGAGCTCATATGTATAGAAAAGTGGACGATTCTGAAAACTATGGCACAGAGCACAACTGGACACATATAAGTTGTTTTTGGCAGCTTCCTTACTTCTCTAAATTATTGCTTCAACACAACATCGATGTGATGCATAACGAGAAAAATGTGGCTGAAGCTATTTGGAACACGTGCTTTGGCATTGCAAACAAAACGAAAGATAATGTAAAGGCTAGGCAAGACTTAGAGCTAATTTGCAACCGGCTTTCTTTTCATTTGGAACTAAAGAGAAATGGGAAGTGGCATCAGCCAATGGCACCATACTGCATTGATAAGAATGACAAGATCACAATTTTAAATTGGTTCCAAGAACTTAAGTTTCCAGATGGGTATGCAGCCAACATTAGGTGTGGGGTTAATCTGCTGCAAAAAAAGATTTTTGGTCTGAAAAGTCATGACTTCCATATTTTCATGGAACGCGTACTTCCTGTTGCATTCTGGGGATTTCTTCCTGAAAGTATTTGGGTCTGTTTGGCTGAGCTTAGTTATTTTTATAGACAGTTGTGTGCTAAACAAATCAGCAAAGAATCCATATTAGCATTGGAACAGAATATTGTGGTCCTTATTTGCAAACTAGAGAAGGTATTCCCCCCCCCCCCCCCGGGGCTTCTTTAATCCCATGCAACATATAGTGATTCATCTTGCTTCTGAGGCATTAGTAGGAGGCCCTGTCCAGTACCGCTGGATGTATCCATTTGAGAGGTAAAACTAACACTCCTAGAATTAATCTATTTAGTACTCTAGTGATTGGAGGAATTAAATGGATTTTCCCATGTAGGTATATTCAGGGACTTCGAAAGAAAGTACGAAACAAGGCTCGAGTTGAGGGCTCTATTATTGAGGCTTACCTTGTCGAAGAGGCCACAAACTTCCTTTCACTATATTTCAGATCTCAAGTGCGCTCCATTAGAAATCAAACACCTAGATATGATGATCGTGCCTCAACTTCTGTAAGGGGTTGTGGGATTGAATTGTTTGAACATGTTGGTAGATGGTTTAGCTCCCAAGGCTTTCGTGATCTCACAACAGAACAATGGAAGGCAGCAACCCTCTACATATTAACGGACATTCCAGAGATGGATGATTTCTTTAAGTATGCCTTGTGTTCAGATCACTCATATATATTTTTTTTCTGAAATTTTACTATAATAATGTTGAATATGTCCTTGTAGAGAATTTTACCATGAAGAATGGAAGGGCTGCTCACACCCAACCGAACGACAAATCAATAACTTAAGATTAAATGGCTGGAAAGGCACACGGGGCAGCAGCAGTGGCCCCAACTTTTTTTATTGGTTTAAAAAATAGTAATGCCTCTTCTCAACTGGAACTAGCTATTTGTCTAATTTTTAAATAATAAAAAACTAATACATGCGATGCAATTATTTGCAATGTACAAGTAGATCAAGTGTGCACAATGTGTTGCGTCAAATTTCATATGGGTTTCGCAAAAGAGTGTCCTCCTTTGGTTGCTATGATGTGAATGGGTATAGATTTCGGTCAGAGAAGTATGAGAGGAACAGGACAGGACTAGCTACAACCAACACTGGTGTTTGTGTGACTTGTACTGATGATGATGGTAGTGTTCTTGAGTATTTTGGTGTAATCGAAGACATCATTAAAATTTCTTGGGAAGGTTGTGAGCAACTTGATCAAGTTTTATTTTATTGCCATTGGTTTGATCCAACCGCTAGAGGTGTCAGGCGAACTGAAAATCTTGGTTTGGTTGAAGTGAAGCATAGCTTAAGGCTTTCAAATTTTGAACCATTTGTATTGTCAAGTCAAGTTACACAAGTTTATTATCTACCATATGCTTGTGCAACTAGATCTGATTTGAGAGATTGGTGGGTAGTATACCATGTAGCACCGAGAGACCGTTTGCCTCCGATGGACACCAACAATGACTCCAATCAAGCTAAAGGGACAGCTGATAACAACTCAACTTTTCAAGAGGATGGGTTGGAAGGCACATTTGTAATTGATCTAGGAGGTGACTTTGAAATAATTGCATCACCAACCTCCGATGAGATAACTGACCCAAAAGAATTGGAGGAGCTTGAGAGGCAGAACGATAGTCCACAACAAGAAGAGACCTTACAAAATGATGAAGATGGAGAAAGGGAAGAAGATTCTGCTGAAATTGAAGAGGAAGATTGTTATGAAGAGGAGGATTTCTGAAAATGATTATTGTATTGCTAAATTGTTATCCTGTTGTTCTACTGTTTGTACTGCTGTATTTCACATATTTACAGCTTTTAAAAATCTGCTAGTGTCAACAATTTCACATATTCACATGTTTGTACTGCTGTATTTCACATGTATTTCACATATTCGCATGTTTGTATTGCTGTATTTCACATGTTTTGTGGCAGGAGATGAGGTCTTTTAATCATCGGATGGAAAAGCGAGCGCGGCCAAGTGACGTGTCCAATGGTAGTGAGAGTCACCCACCTGAAAAAAAGAGGATAAGGGGACATAACAAACTACATAGACCTCGCAATGGTCAAATTGCCATTCTACCGGAGGGTGATAGGTTAGTAAATTTAACATATTTTCTGTGAATTGTCTTCATAAATTCGAAAATGGATCCTCAGTTGAATTAATTGCAGGCAATTCAAATATGTTAATTACTTGTTGGATGACACCATGAAGACAGGACCTATACTTGGAGTGAGTTTAAAGCAAGAATACCCACCCATTATTCAAGGGACTACAAGAGGTGGTCAGCCATTCAAATATCATGCAAGCAAGTGGTGTCACTACTCTCACACTGTAAGGGATGATTTACAAACCCCAGCTGATCGTGTGAAGGCAGAGTTTTGGGTGAGCATTAAGTTATAGCATTGCGTTTGATATGCTCATATTAGATATCCTTACCTATCATGTATCCTCCAGTAATTGTGCATACATACATACATACATACATACATACATACATACATACATACATACATACATACATATATATATATACATATATATATACATATATATATATATATATATATATATATATATACACTATTGTCCTCTACTTGCTGCAGTGAAGAAACAAATGATGGTAACACCATTATCATCAATATTGCCCTCCAATTGCCTTTTACTCCATCTGCCCTATCTGTCATGCTGCTTGAATCTGAAGCTTTGCCTTTTATTTTTGTTGTTGATGTCCATACCTGCTCATGTGAAAACACTTTGCTTTCTTGTGATATGTTCCAATGGTTGTTAAGTCAGTCATATTCTTTTTACAACATGGCAAAAGTTGTGACATGTTTGAAGTCGCGTATTCTGTCATAGGATAACAAGGACGATGTATGGCTATAGAAGTAGCATTGTAGTGTTGGAAAATAATTCCTTTTATTTTTCATCTCCTTTATCTGTTCTGTTTGATCTCCTTTATCTGTTCTGTTTGATCTTCAGTTATAAGCTACTGATTTCTGAAAGTTGCCACTGCTAATTAATGTTTCTTTCTTTTGGAATGCTGTCTGTGTTAGTTGGAGTGTTGTGCGACATAGTATCAAAATAGCTGTCTCTGTTAGTTGGTTTTGGTGGTTTTGTTTCACATATATATGCATTGCCTCTATTATTTTCAGCGTTGTCTTTCTCACATATGGCCTACAAGTGATTGTTTTTTATGGGCGAGCACGCATGAGAGGGAGGAGACAAAGAGGGTGCATTGAAGTGTCCGAGCTGCAGATTCGATGATATGATAGGGGATCATTAATTCTTTGATAAATGTTAAATACATTTTTAAATTCACAAAGTCTAAGAAGTGCTCAAAAAATTTCAAAAAAAGTCCTGAAATGCATTGAGAAGATACTTGGCATACACATTACTTTTTATGAGCTGGAACTGAATAGCAAACTGATGATTTATTACCTGTTCCATTGCCATCAAACTTTAGTTTAAATGAAAATCTCTATCCAAGACATGATTGCATATACAGGGACAATATAGAGCTGACAACAACACTAGTTCAACTCTAAGCATGTACCAACTCACACATGTTTCTTCTACCATTACTCTTTACGACATTTTCTATATGTACATATAGTTACACCTAACCCTACAAATGATCCACCCAGTGAAACGTTCTTAAACAGGCTCAAAAATAACTCTAGAAACATGTATGTCCATCATATATGCTGGGCGATGAGTAGCATAGTAAGAGCTTCTCACAATATGCCATAAGGTTTGCTTGGTCTTACTGTTACTGGTTTTCTCATCCGATCTCATGAGGAGAGATTGAGCAAGCTCTTGCATATCCAACTCAATTTCATTGTCAATGCGGTTTATTGTTGCTTCATTCTTCTCGGGATCCTGAAAATTGTATCATTACTTCAGCATCACAACTGAATATATTTTGTAAGCTTTTTCTTTTGAACTATGGAATACGTGGTTCAGTCTGTATAAATCATTACAGTATTTACATCTGAATAAGCAAGTGAATGGTCGAATAACATGGCAGAAGTTTACAATTACTATATTTGCCAAAAAAAACTTTGTTAGACCACTGCTAATTGATGTTTCTTCCTTTATCAGACCATATATTCAGTGCCTGAGGAACTTGAAGACGAGGCTGACAGCGTATTTGAGAAATTTGCACACAATCAATGCAAGAATATGTTGTACCAAGCACGTGTGGATGCTGTCAAATTCTACTATCGTGAAATTCTTAAGGAGCCCAAGTCTGATGAGTTTGCATGTGCTACAGAACTTACTTTTGAGAAATATATGCGCTGTATGCCTGAATGGTACACTTCTAAAGCCTAGGAGTCCATTTGTAAGTGGTGGTGCTCGGATGAATACAAGAAGAAAACAAAGCTTGGGCAACAATCGCGAAAAAAAATCAAATGATCCAGCTCAAAATAGGGGTGGCTCAAGGTCTTTAGTTGAGACTCAACAATACATAGTAAGCTTCGTGTTCCCTCTTATTGTTGCATTCTAAATGATATGTGTTGCAGGTAGCATGACTTTATGAAATTTGCTTAGGCCTTAACATTGGTTAACTTTTTTATGCCATGAAGGGAGTCAAGTATGGACCTGGGAAGGCCAATATTCTAAACACTTATTGTTACATGAAGTCAGGCCTTAAAAATTGTGATAGCGAGGGGAATAGTGGTCCGATTGGCAGTGACAAGGCAAAACAAGTTGTTGTAAGTTGCAGAACTTCTATTTAATTTTGAGATTATGTGTGTTTCATTTTCCATTACTAATATCTGTTATTTCTAAGGATGACTACAATGAAGCTATCAAAGATAAGTACCCAGATGATTGTCAACAACGGCCTTTTGATCCTCAAGTCATGTATGACAGCTCTGGTGGCTATCCCCACGGTTGCCTTGCAATAGAAGATGGTGCTCTAAAGAAGGCTAGCATTATTCATGCTGCCAAGGCAAGTCACATAAGTCCATCAAACTCAAGGTCTTACCAGAATCTCTTGAGAAGGTATGAGGAGCAAGTTGCGACTAACCAGAACTTTGTTCAACAAAATGCGGTCTTGACTCGACGTGTGAATCGAAGTGATCGTGTTCTTGAGGTTGTTATTCTGTTTTGGTATGCATTTTTAGTTTCAGAATTGAAGGTCCAAAGATGTGTGCATCATCTTGTTACTTCTTTTCATGCAGATGGTTTGTCGCAAGATTGATATACAGATACCACCTGATGTGCTTGAGGAAGAAGCTAATGATATGGTAAGATCAATATTTGCCCTTTCACTGAAATGCTTACATCTGCTGTAAAGCTCGTGCTGACCTCTTTGTGACACCTTTTGCCCTTTCTAGATTAGTCTCAAAATGAATCCAGGAACACATGCTATGTTTTGAAGTGCACTGAGTATGCTTGCCTCATTGCATATCTGACAGATATGCAGATATGTTGTATGTCTAAAGTAGTCCAATGTAACTTGGTTCAACATGGTCAATAGGTAGATCCTGCATAGTCTCAATTAGCATTGTTAGGCATATTAATTAACATTTTTTTCACTCTAGAAAGAAACTGATGCTTGCAAAGACATTTTACACAACTGACATCAGTTCCGTTGTAAATTTGCATTGTTTCTTCTCCTGCATTCCCATCCGAAATATTAAGCCCTTAAGAGGTTGATCTTTTTTGCATGTAGGGAGGGACTGGACAAGGATCCTCTCACGCTTCAATCAATAATGTGGACAGCAACAGCGATGGTCATTGAATAACCTAGGATGTGGTGTGGAAAATATTTTGTTTCTAGAGATTGGCATGATGGCTGCAAGTATTTGAGACAGCAATAGCTGTTGCAGATCTTGAGATTGGTATGATGGCTGCAAGTATTTTGTGGTGTGGAAAATATTTTGTTCTTTGTACTATGCAATCTAGTAAATGGCTGGAAATGCCATTTGCGCATTGCTCTATCACTTGTATGACTGCCCTTGTGCATTTGCTGTCTTATGTTTAGCCAAACCTCTAATGTAACTTGATGTATCGATTATATGGCTGGAACTTGATGTATGAACATGCCATTGCTATTTTAATGATATGATGTTTGAGGACATTTGAATATGTATACCATATGTTGACTGTTGATTGTGCGGTTGCTATTTCATGAATAATTATTGTTAAATCATTCCAATTTCCTGATAGTTTGGCAGCAGAAGGTTGTCTGCTACTAACCGTCAGGGAAGATATTCCCCTACGGTGTTAGACCGACGGGAAAAGATTTTCATGACAGTGCTAGAACCGTCAGGGACAACTTTCCGTGACAGTGCTAGAACCGACGAGAATAGCTTTCCGTGACAGTGTCACAACCGTCAGGAAAGGCCTTCCGTGACAGTGTTATAACCGACGGGAATTCATTCCGTGACGGTGCCAGAGCCGACGGGAAAGAATTTTCGTGACAGTATCAGAACCGACGGGAAATGATCTCTGGCGGGGAGGGGAAAACCGACGGAGACCATCACCCGTGACAGTTTCTCCCGTCACGAAAATATCCGTGACAGTTTACCGTCACAGATGCCTGCCTTTCCCTGACGTCCGAATCCTGACGGGTCATCCCTAACGGCAACCGTCACGGAAGCCCTTCCGTGATGGTTTCGGGACCTTCCGTGATGGTTTTTCCCGTCAGGAAAAAATGGATCTGGGGTAGTGCTAGCCTAGTCAGCATAATAGTCATGCCATCGGTGTACCGTATACCCTCCTCAGTAACCCCCCCTCTTATAGAACTCGTATACCTAGTCTACAAAACAGTAGCCACCATGTTTGACCAATGATCAAGTCAAACTTTGACTTTGACCTTGTTCCTAAATAAGGGTAAAAAATGGATAGCAGTAATCTAAATTATCCGATATTTATATCTATCAAATTGCGAATGTGGTAAGAAATATCTGCATCTGTTTTTTAAATGCATGTATTCAAATTCATTTGCCAGATCCGGATTCGAATATGGATATCTGAATTACTGCCGAATTTTGATGTCAAAACGGATAGTATATGTATCCGCATCGTCACTCCACGAAAATTTTTCGGCCCGTCACCCGCACGTGACGCATGCGAACTGCGATGGTGCAAGCACGTAGCTTGCAAGCGAAAAGCCTCGCGCGGTCGTGCCATCCACCATGCCACAAAAAGGGAAAAAGCCAAAAATCATAGTGTTAAGGCTCTATTTGTTTCAGCTTATTGCTAGATTCTACTTTTCAGAAGTTAAAAGCTGAAACAAACATGTTGGTTTATTATTAGCTTTTGAAAAACTGAAAAACTAGTTTTTGATGAAATGAACTAATAAAAGCTGATAAGCTAATTGAGAGTAGCTTTTCTAATTTTTTTATACTGAGATGCTAAAAAATTCTCATAAAAAGCAAAAGCTAAAAATCAAAAACCATAAATAGCTTAAAAAACTATTTTTCAACCGAAACTTATAAATTTCAACTAAGACAACAATAACCTCAATATGCCTCGCGGCCCGCTCAACGCGACGCTATTCGGTTATATATTCCCCTTCCCCGGCTCGGCAGCGGCGCCTCCCAATGAGTCATCACTCATCAATTCGTGTTCGTCACTCTCACTCCCATTCTAAATCTAGCAATCTCCCTCCAGCCATCCCACTACCACTCACCCCTAAGCAGGGTTCAAAAATTCGTCGGTAACCAACCAAAATGCGCGATAACCAGTCATCTGGGTCCAGCTCGATTTCAGAAATCGAACAATAACCGAATTTGAATTCAAAAAATTCAAAAAAATAAAAAACATTCAAAAAAATCCTAAAAAACTAGACACAATTCTAAGACCTTCTGTGAAAACAAATTTAAAAAATAATGTCATTTGCATCATATTCTATAGGGAGGAAGTTTGAAAAAATGAAAAAAGTTAAAGCGTGCGGCTCAGTTATTAACTCATGTTAAGGAAAAGCTTAACATGCAAACACATATTTTCTTGTGTCGAACGTATCTTAATAGGATCGTTAAAAAATATTTCACTTTATTTAGAGTTTTATTAATTTCTCTATGATTTTTACAAAGTTCACAAGCATAAAGTGAATATGTTAAGGAACAACACTGTAATGAACTTTTTCATGTCTACTATTATTTTTTCTATGTAAATCATAGTATAAATAAAGTAATAAAAGTGGTTTCACTAATTTTTGAGGTGTGATGGGTTAGTTATGAATTAATCTAATCGCAACATATTTACACAATCCTGCATGTTAAAATAACTAATTCATGAGTTCATGTATTTTTAAAAGACATGGGATCATATAAGAAGACTAACAAAATTAGTTTAATGATTTTTGGATTAGCAAAGAGTAAACTATGAATTTAACTTGTTTTAATAAATACATTTTCTCACAGAAAATTTAAATTTTTTTATGAGTATAAATATTTTTATCATGTAGATCATGTTACAAGGAAACCAACAAAATTTGTTTTACTTGATTTTAAGTTCAGATAAATTAGTTATTGATTTTACAATATTGAGATAATTTTTAGGTTTTTGTTGAACTTTACTGAAAATCAAGAAAACCGCTCGATAAATCAAGAAAACCGAGCGGTTACCGATAAAACCGAGCGGTTACCCACGATACGGAAAATTCGAGAAAACCGCTTGATAAATCGAGAAAATCGCTCGGTAACCAGTCCAATTTCATAAAAAAAATTCAAATTTTAAATTTTATCAAACAAATTTTATTTAAATTTCGAACGGTTATCGTGAATTTTCGGTAACCGCCGGTAACGGTAAGGCTATCGGTAAGTTTGAACCATGCTCCCCCATCCTAGCTCTGCTCCCGAGCTCCGCTCACAGGGGCTACAGTGGCAGGTGGCGGCTCGTCGGCTCCACTCCCATGGCGGCTCGGCGGCTCCTCCTGCTGCGACATTCAAGTCCGCGAAAACGGCGAACCCTCCTGTTGCGAGCCTGCGAAAAGGTTAGACGGTTTGATCCAGTTCATGGCTTGCTAGTGATTTATTTCCCGTCAGATCTAGCACCAATCTTTCTCTCCTTTCTCATTTGCTCTCTAGTTTCAATGAGCAAGTAGAGTGTATTTTCATAGGTTCCTATTTCAGATACGCACTGTTTTTTTCTTCGTCTTTCGTTCTGCTTGCATTGGAGAATAGGGGCAACATGTACTATGATTTGATAGCATCTTTTGCTGTTGAAACCAGTGATCATGAGCATGTGCCATGTTCTTGAGTGGGGCATAATTGCTCAGCACATGCAATTCCAATGCAGATCTAATACCTTGCCCTACCCTAGTGAATGTAAAATCTCTACCCGGACAAGGTACCAATGGAAACATCCTCAAGTGTCCAATTAGTTTGAAAAGTTCCTCTGCTGTATAGGCTGACGTGCTAGTGTTACAAGGTGATTGCGTGGTTATAACTTTATTGACTTCCCCAAAGATTTCTTGAACTTTTTGGTGAAAAGTCTTAAGCTACATCATAGGACAACGAATTTTTAACACTACCGCAATCATTTATCACTGTTGGGGAATAATCTTACGCGCCCCTTCGGATTCTAAGGCGAAGTCTACTGGTGGTTGTTCAATGAAGAATAATCCAGTTGTGTTTCAGGGAGCGCGAGCGAAGCCTCTGGCGGGCCTTCGCATGGAGATCGGAGGTCGACTCACGGTGCCAAGTATCAGTGCAGGCGAAGCCTCAGGTGGGACTTTGGGCGGAGACCGAAGGGTGACTCGGGACGCAGCACCGAGGCTAGTCGAAGGTGCCTTGAGGGCCCGTGTAACGGTCTGGGGTATAATTGTAAATGTGCAAATGTACTCAATGGTACCAAAATACCCTCGAATATGCCGAGAATGTGGCAGTTAGAGAGGCAACACTGTAAATGGCACAGAGTGATTGGGTACGGATTATAAATAGGCCGACAATGTAACTGATGGGACGGAGAACAATTAGTTTACTTATCTCCCCATAAACGCGTGTTGCATCTTGCTACCTTCGGCTCTTTCTCTCTCTCGGCCGAAAGCTTCCCCTAGTTTGGTGACTTCGATTACCAACAATCACCTTGAAGTAATTATATACCTTCATGTGAGTAGTTATCCCTTGAAGTAAATGAATAATTTACTGAAGATTAAACACAAAGGACACTCACAAGAACCAATGATCATTTGTTTGTAGGTTACAAAGTTAATTGCCTCGCCCCACATATTATTATTCACCAAAAGCCAAATGTAGGATCTCAAGAGCAGCTCTTCATGTCCATGTGATATCCAATAGAAGCAGCCACAACCTACACTGCCAGTACCATTCAGATTTCAGAGAGGCTCATGATGACATGACACATGTTTTTATGCGAAAGTTGACTTGCTGGATGAGAAACTATGGTTTCAAGGCCACTTTGATGGCTTATTATTTCTGTTTTGCTATCTTATTACTACTAGCAAGCCTAAAGAACTTTCCAAGTTGCTATCCACTTGCATTTAGTGCAGTATTTGGTATGAGCATATTTGTTTTATGAATACATCTTTTACTCTAATTTGTACTTTCTTTTCATAAATGAAAAATACAATTGCTTGTCACACTCAGTATACTTGAACATACTCTTTTTTTTTATTCCAGTTATGATGTTCAATTGTTCATTATGTTCTATCTCTGCAGCAAGACTAACACTAATATGATAATATCTGATATGAAGTGCCTCTCTAATATCTGATCTTGTGAACTAGGAGCAAAACGACTAGCAAAGAAGATTAGCCATGGTTTCAAAAAGCACAAGGTGCGAAAAATAAGCAGGTATATACATATACACGAATGATTATTAGCTGCTCATGTACAACAATCTGTAACTTTTTCAATATCAAATTTGCTTCTTGCAGACTACAATGCCATCTGCAACTGGAAGTGAGCCAAGTGACGGTGCCAATGTAATTGCAAGTGACAGGGAGACTGGTATAGAAGCTAGTGGCGCAGCTGTTGCTGGGACTCCAGCAGCAAGAGATGCGGCCACCAAAGTTAGAGGTCCAAAGAAGAAAACTTCCAAGGTTTGGAAGTTTTTCACTGAAATTTTTGTTGAAGAAAAGATTGAAGACATGGTTATCAAGAAGCCAATGACAGCACGCAACTACTGTGATGATGTTCTTTGTGCTCAAAATAAGCAAGGTAGCACACGTCTATGGAATCATTACTATGCATTTCATGATGAAGAAAAACAAGGGAAATCTATTATGAAAATGAAATTAATAGGAGCTGATAGTTTAGATGCTTGGAAGTATGATGAGGAAACTACTGTCAGAAAATACTATCTTGCAATTATTATGCATGAATATCCATTCAACTTTTGTGAGCATGAGTATACAAATGATTTCATTAGATCTTTGTGCCCAAAATTTACAATAATGGGCCGTAAGACTGCTAGGACAAGGATAATGGATATTTTTCATCAGGAGAAGAAGAAGCTTTTTGACTATTTTGCCTCTCTTAACTGCCACTTTAGCTGCACAATAGGTCTATGAACTTCTAATCAAAATAAGGGTTATCTATGTGTAACTTGTCACTTCATTGATGATGGCTGGGAGATACACAAACAAATTATAAACTTCATGCATCTTGGAGGAAGGCATACATGTGCTAATTTGAGTGTTGCATATATGCAAAATATGGGCTCATGGAACCTTGATCATAAATTATTTGCATTGACCTTAGATAATGCAGCTTCAAATGATGTTTGTGTGGACACGGTCATTTCTACTCTTAAGAATCATGATTCTCTACACTGTGGTGGCAAGTTCTTTCATGTGTGTTGTGCTGCCCATATTATTAACCTCATTGCTAGGGATGGTGTGAACACAATTTCAATTGGTATTGCAAATATTCATGCATTAGTCCTTATTGTCAAGAGCTCACCTTTACAAGAGGAGTTATTTTTTAAGTAAGTTGTTGATTTGAGAATAGTAGAAAGAGGCCTTTCTTTAGATGTGTTTACTAGATGGAATTCAACCTACTTAATGCTAGTAGATGCCCTTCACTTTAGAAGGGTTTTTCAAAGGCTTATTCTGCTTTATCCTGATAAGTATGGTCCGCACGCTCCTGTAAGAGAAGAATGGGACAAAGCTACTGTCATGTGCAAGTGTTTGGACATCTTTTATGATGCCACTAAACTTCTCTCGGGATCTAATTATCCAACAACAAACCTGTTCTTTTCAGAATTTTGTGAAATTAACCTCAAGATTATTGAGTGGCACAAAAGCAATGACAATTTTATTGTTTCTATGGCAAAATCCATGAAGGAGAAATTTGACAAGTATTGGGAGATAAGCAATGCTGCTCTAGCAGTTGCATGCTTCTTAGATCCTTGGTACAAGATGATGTGGTTGAATATTATTATGGTGAAATGTTGGATGATTACGGATTTAATTATATGTATGAATTCAAAAAAGTTGTGCACAAGCTTTATGACTCTTATGCCTCCTCCATGTATGCCGCTCCTGCAACTAGCCCTATACAACAAATTCAAGCTGGAACTTCTCACTAGAACTTCTCAGTGCTATGTGGACTTAAATGAGGAGCCCAAGAGAAGAAGATTTAGTGCATTTCTAAGGGACAACACTGAAATAGGCCAAGAGCAGTCTGATTTAGAGCAATATTGCAATGAACCATTGTTGAGTTGGAAAGAAGATGATTACTTCGACATTTTGAGCTGATGGAAGATCCATGGTGTAAAGTATCATATCCTTGCTCGAGTTGCAAGGGATGTTTTGGATATTCCTGCATCAACAGTAGCATCTAAATCTGCCTTTAGTGTTGGAGGAAGAGTTGTTCACAAATATCGTAGTCGTTTGTACCCTCAGGTTGTTGAGGCACTGATTTGCACCAAGGATTGGATAAGAGCATCAAGGAAAGGTAAGAAAATAAAATATGCAAATGCATTGGCTCTATATTTGTATGTTAGGTTGAGTGACTTGAGTCACTCTTATGCTAATGTCACCATGTACTTCTGTCTATTTATTTCAGATCAAAGTGGTGTATCTTCAATTCTTGATGGTTTAGCTGGTTTTGGTATAACTGATAAAGTTGAACAAGATGAAGGTATACAAACTGCAACTAGAAAGTTTGAATTGTTAGTGTTAACTGCTCAGATTTATTTATGCATATCATTATTTGTGTTGCAGGTGCTATTGTTGGTCACAACATTATGGATGTGAAAGACAATTAGAGATACATCTCATCATATATGGCTGGTGAAGAATCATTTGGGTTTGTTCTTTCTTTAGGTGGCTCCCTTTTCCATAGAGTTTTGCATGTGTTATGTGTGAATGTGCTATTTTGTTATGTGGTGTGACCTAAAGGAATTCTCTAAATCTATTCAGATTTATTAATACATCTCATCATTGTGTTGCAGGTGCTTGACTGCTTGCAATGCTACTGCCTACTGCTAGTGTCATAGTGTGTTCTGTTTGATTTCAGTTCACTTTAAATTTGTAATGGACACAATTGTGCCATTGCTAGGAGTTCAGTGTTGTAATGTTGTAGTGTGTTCTATTTTAATGGACACAATTGTGATATGGGAGTTCACTTTAATGGTCACCGCATTGTTGTAATGTTGCTTGATTTTATGGCAGGGTGAGCAAGTAGAGTACAAAAATGTCCTGCATCGGGATGGCTCTTTACTGATGTCAGTTTCCTTGGATTAGTTAAAGGTAACTTGCACCTTTCATACTCTTGAACTTTTCTAGAATGTATGTAACTCACCGAAAGAGATTTCGGTGTGGTAATATCGATTTTATAATCCGCACCACGTTAGCTTTAGTACTCCCTACTAAGAATGAATGTTGTAGTAACCAAGCTTTATTGATTAGTCATCTGAATAACCGTGCTCTTTAATGATGAAAGTTTCTTTTATTTGCCAGGCTCCTGAGCTCCTTTATAGGTCTCTTTGATTATCCGACAACTTCTTGGCAATAGCTAGGGAACTTTGATTTTAGTCTCTCGTGACTTGAGCTATTGTTGTATCATACTCTATTTGTCACTTGTGCCTTTACCTATTTTACTAGTTTTAAAAATACTATGTCGATTTTCATCTAAAAAAATTCTACTTTGTCGTGGTCAAATAACTTTCATACAGTGCTTTGCCTGAAATGCATAAAATCCGTTGGCATTTTCCATGATTGAGCACTAGAAATTTCGTTCATCGGGATTAAATTTTAGGATATTCATATCGAGTTGAATTGAGTAAATGTTCGAATGTGGATTGGATTCGAACTATCTGATTCATATTCGTATTCAAGGATATTCGGCTTTGTATTCATATTCGTATTAAAATATGGATATCAATATGAAAAGTGGACTATTCGATTCGTATCTGATCTTATTTCACCCCTAGTCCCAAACCCACATGAGAATGATTCGACCATTTTCTGATTTTTTTCAAAAATAGTAATTAAATTAGAAAATCCTTTTTATAAATTCTAGGGAATATTATGGGTAATATTATCTCATTTTCTATTTTCTGTACTTAATCTTCTGACAAAACATTCGAGGCCTATTACTCCTTCGTTTTAGCTCCAATTTCAACGATTCCTCTACCAAAATTCATACAAATTCAAGACCTATACAAACACATAAGTTTAATATTTTTTGGAGTTCATTTGATTTTTCATTTGAATTTATTTGAATTTGAGTTGTTTTTTATCGTAGTTTTCTCACTTGATGTTAATTTGCATATTTTAGAGGAAGAAGTGTTCGAGGAATAACCCGAGGACCCAAATTACGAGGAAGGACTAGAAGAAGACTTTGACGAAGGCAAGTTCTGCACCCTTTGATCATATTTAACCTATTTTTATAAACACAACATTGTAGAGCCGATTTTAAAGCTATATACATGCATATCTAATTTAATTAATTTAAATGATCGATTATCTATGTCATAACTTGTTAATGCCATGCCTTATTATTGAATTACCTTTATTTCATGAAAATCCTAGAAGGTTCCTAACATCAACTATATTGATTGTTTGGATGACTGACTTGAATTACTTGTATGCTTAGGGCTTTATATTCCTTAATGATGAATCATGTTAATTAATCATAATAACCATGCTTTTGCGAAATGTGTGAAATATAGTGTGTGCTTGGTGGTGTGAGTGGGTTAAAATGAGTGGCATTAATGGAACCAAAAGCGTGATTTGGCAGGGGTGAGTAAGGTACCTCACGGGGGAGGGGTTACCTTTAGATCAAGGTTCACTTTTGTGGTGTTCTTGCTAGGAGATATTTGCGTCAGTTATATAAGGACCAGTTCGTTGTGATATCCAACCTAGCGACCATAGTACAACCACATGCCCCTTTACGAGAAGAACTTGGCATGACCCTGTTAGCTTAGCTCGGTACCCACTCGTAGGGTGGTAGTGGCAATAGGAGCCAGGATAAGACTCGGCCAATTAATTGTGAAGTCTTGTGATTCGGCTAGTAATTCTAAGTGAGCCATGTTTACATAAGCTCTTGGTTGAGTGTCTCGTAAGTGGATATTGTGACGATGTTTGGTGAGTGAGGTGCCCCGTTATGTTAGCTCTGCCATTCCTTGAAGTAGGACTTACTGAGTACCTTATGTACCGACTCTTACTTTTTTGATTTAGATGTAGAACCAGAGGATTACTTCGCTAATGATGATGATGAAGAGTTGAAGAATAAGGTCATGTTCACACCCAAGTTGCCTATAAGCATTATGCTTATTCTTTATTTTGCTGTTGTTGAACTCTTTAATTAGGCCTATCAACCTTCGTTGCAATGAGCTCTATGTTGTAATACCTATGTAGGACTCTGTCTAAGCTATTATATATAATGTGTTCGATGTATAATTATGATGCTATTCTATTGGAATATGCGTATTGGCTACTGATTCAGAGACTGATACAAGATGCACAATAAAACATAACATAATCCCAGAGCGTAGCTATCTAATTAGGAAAAGGTGGGAAAATAAAAGAGAAAATTGCATAAAGTTACTTGCAACTTTAGAGGCTTGTCAAGAGACCTCATACAACTTTTTTTTTGTTGGTCTACCTTTTGCAACTTTCATTTGATGTCAAATACCCCAATAGCATTGTTTGACCGCACGATAGGGTGCTTACGCAACTTCCATAATGACACAGTAGCTTCTAGAATGATTTTTATAGTCTCTTGAACCATTATATTGGATCCACCGCTACGATTTGAACGCTTAAATATGATGCTTATTCATAATTATGTGAACCGAAGAGCCAAAATGATAAAATGCTTGGTTGGTAAAATGGTCCCGAGATATCGAAAGCTATGCTAGATATCACTACGACGTCATAGCAATCCTAGGAAGTCACATGCACATCACATTATGAGGGTGCTTGCGCAACTTCTATAAAATCCAAAAGTAGATAATATACTCGACCGTATTTGCCGAAATAGACAATATATCACCATATTTACAAATTTAGCATGTGTATTCAGCACCTTATTTACAAAAATAGTGAACAGTGTCATATTCAGCACCTCAGATGACTTATACAACCCACCTCTCAGTCAACTCCGGTGCCATGAACAGTAGTCATGTTGATTAAATTTCGTTTCCACTCTCCTTCAAAACGGTGGTCTTTTGTTACTCCAAAAATTTTAAATTTTTTTTACGTGTTCCATAATCCATGTACAACCCATTTTAATTGGATTCACCTAAAAATCCTTTGTGTATTTTAAACTAAAATTCTAAAAAATGCTATTTTTATAACTTCTAGCAATTGTTAGTGCTTCAAATAAATTCCCAACAATCTAGGAAAATTCATTAATATTCTTCTTATGTGATGGATTAATTTCTAAAATTATTTTTAGCCCTAGGTTATATGATAAAAAATGAGTTCCTTTGTAATACTCTATTATATGCATTTTTATCATTTCATGTGATATTTTTCTTTTAATTCAATTTGAATTCAAACAAAACTTAACTATCTCATTATTTTTACCCTGTTGATATGCTAACCTTTTAACTATATTTTTGAAGAACGGTGGGCGAGCTGGCGCGTCTCTTGAACTATCTCATTATTTTTATCCCCTAGTTTGCACCGTTCAAGAGACGTGCCAGCTTGCCCACCGTTCTTCAGAAATGTAGTTAAAATGTTAGCATGTCAATGGGAAAAAAATAATGAGATAGTTGAATTTTGTTTGAATTCAAATTGAATTAAAAGAAGAATATCACATGAAATGATAAAAATATATATAAATGGAGTATTACAAAGGAACTCATTTTTTTATCATATTACCTAGGTCTGAAAATAATTTTAGAAATTAGTCAATCACATAATAAGAATATTAGTGAATTTTCCTAGATTTTTGGGAATTTATTTGAGGCACTAACAATTGTTAGAAGTTATAAAAGTAGCCTTTTTTTTAAGAATTTTAGTTTAAAATATACAAAGGATTTTTAAAAGAATCCAATTAAAATTGGTTGCCCATGGATTATGAAACACGTACAAAAATTTTAAATTTTTTTGGAGTAATATAAGATCACCGTTTTGAAGGAGAGTGGAAACAAAATTTAATCAACGTGGCTACTGGGAGTTAATGGAGAGCTGGGCTGTATTCGGTAACTGAGGTGTCGAATATGGCACTGTTCACTATTTTTGGTAAATAAAGTGTCAAATACACATGTTAAATTTATAAATATGATGATATGTTATCTATTTCAGGTATGTTGTCTTACTTTTGTATTTTTACCTATTATGCGGTCTAGGGTAGTATATGGTACCATAAAATATCTGCAGTGGGAGAATAGAGTAAAAATTAAGTCAAATAGGACAGGTGGGATTTTACAGTTCTGAAAATAAAAAAATCCAGCAGCGCCTAACAGCTAGTACTACTGCAGTGGTTACTCCAATGAAAGTTCATGGGGCGGTGGGACCGTGTGGGAGTGGGAGTGGGCAAACAGGTTCGCTAAAACAGCACGTGGCTTTTAGAGGGTCCTGCGTGCATACCGCGCAGTAACCCATGCAATCACGAAGAAAATTGCCACCATTTGACCCCATCGTGAGGAGGCCTGCGTGCCACGTGACCAAGCGCGTGAAGCACGTTCCTCTTATGGAGTTGGGACCCCGGACCAGCAGGGCGGGCAGTTCTGCACACTGCACTGCTAAAACGGAGAGGCAGGCAGGAGAGCCCCCTCGACCTATCAGTATCCATGCAATCGGTTTACAGTACCCGTATATGCTAATATGCCCTCCATCCACCTAGCTTAGCTTTATCATTTCTAAACTCACCGGTCACGCAAATATTTCGCTGACATTCGCGTTGTGGCAATGGACGATTTTTTTTTCAAGGACGCAAAAGTTCTGCATGTCGAGCTTTATAGAAGAAATGCAAAGATGCATGGTTGGAAACACGACGCAACCAATGAAGTGGTTGCCAAGAACTCCACACTCTCGAGGAAACAACCAACATAACACCGAAACAAGCTGGCATATACATACAACACACACGACATAATCAGACGAATCCTCCACCTGACAGACAAAAGCTACAAGCTAGAACGGGCTTGATGATGCGGAGGATCACCATAGCACAAAGCTTTAGAGGAGTAGAAGCAACGACAGAGCGAACCACAAGCTACCCGGGTTGAAAAACAATGACAAACACACACACTACAGGGGTACGTAACCAACAAACAACCTCTGAATGAGGGTGGCATACGGACAACATTGACATCCCCAGCTCCATATGCCTCGTCCCCAAGTAGCATTAACAGCTAGCCCAGAACCCAACAGGTGGCTGATGAGGACTACTCATCACGCCGTGTAGAGATGAACCACAAGCACTTGCCCACGCACCGGACGCGGCGCTCTCGCTGCACAGCTTCTGGCGTCGTCAGATTTCTGGAGAAGGGATGGAGACGAGGCATTGGAGCATATGCACAGAGAGGGGGGCACCCGACGATGACTTCTACGATCCACGCACTGTTCTGGCCTCAACGGTCACCGTCGCAAGGAAACAGAGGTGGCCGACGAGGGGATGCAAGGAGCCACGACCAACATGCATGGACGCTCCCAGTCACCATACAACCGCACGCAGGTAAGGCGGACCAGCCGCCGCAATAGCTAGCCAGCTTGTAGACGTGCAAGGCCTCCATGAGCCAGATTTGGATGCAACCAGACCTCGTCCACGCAACGCGAGCAGTGCCTCCTCGACGAAACCGATTCGGCCGCCACACTAGCCACTCTGGCTTCAACAAGGAAGAGACCATAGAGAAGAAAGAGAGGAGGGAGAGACCGTAGATGAACACCGCTTGGCACCACCGCTAGCCGAACATCTAAAATCATTAATAAAAATAACCACAACAAATAGTAATTTACTGTAGCCACTATGAACAATAAACATGCACACACTTTCTTTTTAATGCTGGTTTCGTCCCTTGATTGGGTAGGAGACGGGTTTGCCCCCTCGCGTCGCTGGAGCGACACTGAGAGGGTGTTTTGTTTTTCATGTAGTGCGCTATGATGACGAAATGTTTTCGATCCGGAAGTACCTAACAAATGCATATATCTGTAAAAGAAAAGTCGCAAACAGTTGGATTAGTTACGAGTAAAAGCACAGCCTAATATGTCTTGTCACATCCTCGTTGATTTATAGTCCTTCCCGGGCCAAATGAGACATTTTCCTCATTTGCAGGAATGTCAGATCATTTGTTATGTATACCTAACGAATGATCTTCAGGAACAAATCATTTGTTAGATACGTACGTCGCAAAGTCGATTTATGACGCGAACAGAAAGCTATGTACTACGTGAATAGTACATGACTAAGCTAGTACTATATCATTGCACGATCGAAGGCATGCACAGCAGCACAGCAAAGATTGTCCTTGCTACTGTTATGACACGATTGTTGAATCAGCTTTATTTCCCCTATGTGCTCCAAGAAAGATGCTGCTTGAGAAAATTAGTCATAGTTGGTACTCAATCTAAGCCTACACCGTACATGGGGCACATGCCTATTGATGGCCATGTTTGTTTATCGGAAAAAATGCAAAACTTCCAAAAGATTCTCTTAAAATTTATTTTGTTAAAAAAATCCCTTAAAAGTTAGTCCCCAGACTAAATTTTGAGAGGTCTTTTACAACAAAAACAATTTTTGAGATGAAATCTCAAAATCAAAGTGACTTTTAGGGGTTGTATCTTTCCCTTGTTTATTTCAATTAGAAGCGTTGTATATGTCAGACAACTAGCTGTTGTGGTTACAATTAAAGGACTTGTTGAAATGCAGAAATTTTCATAAGAATTAAACAGATAGATTTGTGCAAAAATCGAGAAGAATTCCTGCTTTGTAAGGACAGATCTAATGATTAGAGCTGTCCTAAACGAGGTATACTATTTTTGAAACATATGGAAAAATAATTTTTAAAGACAAAATTATATCTGCATCTATATCTATACCGTTATAAAATACACGAGTTATAATAGAACCGAACGATCTCCGCCGTTCACTCGAATTAATCAATCCATCACTGTACAAATATTATCTTTGTTCCTCTTTCAAAAAATATATTTAACCTTATATTAATTACCTTTCAAACCTAGATGTCTACTATTTGTCTTCCATACACAAATACATTCAATCTCTTATTATTGTTTTTCATACATCGACGTCTAATATTTAACTTCGATAAATTATTATATCTTAAATTAATTCCACATGTGTGAAATACGTGTACAATTACTAATGATACATTAAAAACACACGGTTGTACCTCCTGTTTTGTGAACAAAAAATTGGTCAGCTTCAAGTACTTTGCATATTGCAAATAGCTTTCCATTCAGGACAATTGGTGCAAAACATCCGTATGAGCAAAATGTTACTGTTTTTTCCTTCTTCTTTCAAAGAACTTATCACGCACGGTTGGCAGACTAGAGAGTTCCACAAAAACCTACTAGGCAACCGCGCAATTTCTCTAGAATCTCAGGAAAATCCTTTCTTTCAAACAGGGTATTAAAAACTTGCATAATACTCGTCATCTATGACCTTCGACGAAGAAGACTAAAAGAATAAAATATATTGTTTATATCCTAACTATAAGATATGTGAGGTGGTATGGGAGCTATGCGTGTGAGGGGAGGTAATAGGTTTGAGCCCCATAGAATGCAGATTAAAAAATAGTTTGAAAAATGGTATGGCTTGTGAGGCATATACGTTGGATCTCTGTGTTAAGATAACTCGGGTGAATTTTTTTTGATTTTTTTTGTCAAAAATGCAAAAAATATTTATCAGTCATAAGTGACGGTTACTATTAATGATCCATCACTTATATTTAGTTATTATTAGTGATTGGTCATTATTATGATCCGTTACTAATAACTTTTATTAGTGATGATGACTCATCAATAATGTGTTTAGGATAATGTGTATATGAGCCATCACTAATGACGATTATCATCCATCATTGAAGGCATTTTTCACGTAATGTTTGTTTGATTTTGTTGGTCCGTGACTTTGAACTAGGGGTGAGAATTGGCCGAATTTTCTTTGTTTATTCAATCGTCCGAACCGCTTTAGATATTAATCGCATATTAGATATCTGATATTCGAAAGAAATCTCGGATATCAGATGGTTCTTAGATAGTTGTATTAGATATCAAATTCGGATGTACAAAGCTAGGTATTTGTCGAATATCAGATATCCGAGAATAAAATCGGATATATCCGAAGACTATCTAACAACTATCCGTGCTTATCTTACGGAGCTTATAAATTTTTCATATGAAATTGAATAGAGACGATCTTTATATAAAAATTGTAGCTTTTGATGATATCTACAAGTTTGTAGCTGATAATTTTTCATTTAAAGTTATTAATATGTTCAAATAATTAATAAAACCTTCAACCGGCATATTGGACACTCATAACTTTTCCGGTTTCACTCTAATATAACTCCTTCCATGGTATTACTGATTTGCTTGTTGGATCTCTAATATAGTTGAGTTTTGGATATGTGAAATGGTTGAATAATTATAACATATGCGATATATATAGTTGTTATTTTTACTCAAAATCTAAATAAATATTCGTAACCGATATTGTCTGTATTCGACTCGTCACATATTCGATCTATATTCATGATTGAGATTATCTACATTTATATTAGCATCTGACATCATTCATATTCTGCTCTAATTCTAATAAATATAGAATCAGCGATATACATCTATATCCAATCCGATTAGATCAACTTAACCATTTATGGATCGGTTCTTTGATCCAACGGCACAAAATGAAGCAGGGTCATCTATCTCTACGCCGTGCCCACTCCGTGGCAGATAGGCATCATGTTAGCTATTGCCGCCTTTTTGGGGTCAGCTGGCCCACAGCCTTCACACACGGACATTGGATAAAACAAGTTGCAAAGTTTATAAAATTGCCATTTCCCACTACTATATTTAACTCTGTACTTTTTTACTATAATAGGGTAAAACATAGATGGTCATTGGTTAAATTGTTGAATTTTTACCATCCTGCTATTTCGGTATAGTGGTAAACTTATTATTGGTTCTACTGTTATAGATTTAGAAGGATTTATTTATCATCCTTAATGAAAAATTACCACCAATAAAATGATATAAAGTTAAATATTCCTCTTTAAAAAAGTTAAATACACCCTGTCAGCCTTTTGATCTGGCAATCGTCCTAGCTATTCAGCCATTCAGGGCTCACATCGGTCTCGCTGCCTACAAACTTTTGCTACTAGTACGCCACTATTTTTGCTAGTTTTTTTTTCTACTGATATATGGACTTGTCACTTGCGGATTGCCACACAGTTCTTCCAGTGTTGGTGCCATGTTTCTTTGGCTAAATTTCTTGTGCAAATTGCAATCTTGGCATCGATTGTTTTTTTGTTGTCTTTTTGATGTTTAGCTCCAAGGCTTCACATCACATATGCATGGAAAAAACAGCGTATCATGCATCTGGAATTCTACGTAGATATCGGTTGCTGATTTTGTTGGTACTCTTTGATGTTTCTCTAATAGGCAGTAGCGGTATCTGGGAAAATGGAGGACTCGAGCATGTTCATGCAGTGGGCCATGAGCACGCTGCAGCACGGGCACCCGCCGG
This sequence comes from Phragmites australis, assembly GCF_958298935.1. Lineage (NCBI taxonomy): Eukaryota > Viridiplantae > Streptophyta > Magnoliopsida > Poales > Poaceae > Phragmites > Phragmites australis. The sequence continues at coordinate 12,775,336 of NC_084924.1, forward strand.
CAACGCCGACCGCCGCCTACGACGATAGCGGCGACACCTTCTCGTCACTCCCAGTGTTCGGATACTCGGCATCACTACTGAACACAATGGTCCCGGAGGAACCACCGGCGCGAGAAGGCCACCGGGACACCAAATGCTGGAGCTTGGGCAACACCGACAGCGGCAGTGGCGGCGTCGGCGCATCCGTCGGGGCCGTGGAGCGCGATGGCAGGTCGCCATCGCAACACTCGGTCAAGTGTCCCGCGCCCCAGAGCAGCAGCGGTAGCGGCACAAACCAGCTTGTGAGCTGGAATTTCAACTCGGTGTCGGCGCAGCCATGCAACGAAGCCATGCCGATCTCTGCCGCCGCCGCAAGTGCATCGAACGACGGTGGCGGCGTGCCGCTGATGATGCAGCACGGGTCACCGCGGACAAGGAGATCCTCTGAGAAAAGCTCGGGGTCCTCGTCGTCGGCGCCGTACGCCCAGGACCACATCATCGCGGAGCGGAAGCGGCGGGAGAAGATCAACCGGCGCTTCATCGAGCTCTCCACCGTCATCCCCGGCCTCAAGAAGGTCCTCCAATGCGGAACCCTACACTTACTCTACATCAATCTCTGATGCATGCAGATTTCACAATTCCACGGTTAATTTCTGTTCAGATGGACAAGGCGACGATCCTCTCCGACGCGACGAAGTACGTGAAGGAGATCCAAGAAAAGCTCAAGGCACACGAAGACAGCAGCGGCAATGGCCGGAGCGTCGAGTCGGCAGTGCTCGTTAAGAAGCCGCGTATCGCGGTGCCGGACGACAAGGACGGTCGACCACCTTCGAACGCGGCATCTGGGCCCGCGATGGCCAGGAACGCGCTGCCGGAGATCGAGGCGAGGATCTCGGACAGCAACGTGATGGTGAGGATCCACTGCGACGACGCCAAGGGATTGCTCGTCAGGTTGCTCGCTGAGGTCGAGGGGCTCCACCTCGGCATCGCGCATGTCAATGTCATGCCGTTCCCCGCTAGCACTCTGATCGTAAACATCGTGGCAAAGGCAAGTTCGCTAACATTTTCTTAGATTTGGAGATGACAAATTCATTGTCTCCTGGTAATTAATCGGAAAAAAATCCATTGTTTTGTGGAGAGACGATCGACATATTTAGATGTACTGTGTCTACTCAAACCTCGTGTGCAGGGGGTATTCCTCCAACAATTTCCAGGTTTCACTCAAATTGGTTTAGTAATTGGATAGAATCACTTAGGTCATGTTTGGATGTGTAGTATTTTTGGAGTATCTAGAGAATACCATTGTTTCTTGAAAATACTATAGTATTGGAAACTTTGAGGTGTTGGGTACAACAAAGATTATAGTTTTTACAAACTGTAGTATGCCAAATACCATGACAATTCTTTTTTTTAAAAATCCACTCATCACCAACATGCATCGTGTAATACTAAATGTTAGACTATATTTGGACTATGACTCTATATTTGGTTTATGCTAATCTTGGGCCTCCCTTCCTATTCTTTCGGATTCTTGTTTCCGTAAGCCGGTGCTTGAGATATGGAAGGCTTGTGCCTATTTATGTAATCCTTTGATTATCGATTGATTATTGCGTGAATTATTTCCGCTTTCATGGTATTAGAGACGGTCGTTCCTGTGACCTCCCTCCACCGCTTCTGCTCCTAAACTTTCGCGCCGCCATGACCGGCGATCTCCCACCTGAGGAACTTGAGTGCCAGCGCAATGATGAGGCCCGCATCCATGCTGAGGCCGAGCGTCGTCACGCCATGGAGGAAGAATGCCAACGCTCCGCGGCAGAGGCCGACACCACCATCGTTGTCGCTCTTCACGTGTAGGCGGTCTCCATCGCCAACATTCGTTAGCTCGTTCCCATCATCCTTGACCTCGCGTACGCGAGTTACTCCAAGCGGTGCGGCCTCCTCCTCGTCACGCTTAGGAAGTATGCACTCACCGAGCACGTCCTCTTCGATGACACCTACTCTGACTGCGCGTCCTGGCGGCGCATGGACTGTATCGTCCTCTCTTGGTTGTACGACACCATATCCACCGGCCTCCTCGAGATCGTCATGGTTCCCAACACCACCGCCCGCGTCGTTTGGCTAGCTCTCGAGGACCAATTTGTCAGCAACAAGGAGACCCGTGCATTGCTCCTTGACGCTGAGTTCCGCACTCTCATCCAAGGTGCTCTCACTATATCCGATTATTACCGTAAGTTGAAGAACATGGCCGATCTCCTCGGCGACCTTGGCGAACCCGTTCAGGACCGCACTCTCGTGCTGTCCGTCTTACACGGCCTCAATGATAAGTACTCCCACATGGCAGCCCTCCTAAAACGGTAGAAGCCGTTTCCGTCTTTCGTCGACATCCGCAATGACCTCCTATTGGAGGAGCTCACAATGGCCGATCGCCTGGCATCTTCCTCCACGGCGCTGGTGGCCGGTGCTCCTACTCCCAGCATGCACGGTGGTGATGCCCAAGGTAGTGCATCGGGCAACGCGCCTCCCACCACAGGCGGCGGCAACCGCCCGAACAACTGCCGTCGTCGCAAGAACCATAATGGTTATGCCAGTAACCTTTCCACTTCTTCTCCTATTTCTCATTCTACTCCATCGAATTTCATCATTGGTAACGGGTCACTGCTGCCCATTACCTCCACCGGCTCCACTCATATCCTAGCACTCATGGTCCTTGTCACCTACGGAATGTCCTTGTTACACCTTAGATTATTAAGAATTTGATTTCCGTTCGTCAATTCACAATTGATAACAATTGTTCCATTGAATTTGACCCATATGACCTTTCTGTGAACGACCTTTGCACCAGGAGCATGATCGCTAGGTGTAATAGCACTGGTTCCATCTACCCGTTGCTTTCATGTCCTTCCAGTCCGCAGGCACTCACCGTTGTCACCACCGCCCTTTGGCATCACCACCTCGGTCATCCTGGTTCTGAGGCTCTCTCCAAATTAGCTAGCAGCTTCGTCATCACTTGTAATAATGGTGCAACTGAATCTGTGTGCCATGCTTGTCAACTTGGCTGACACATTCGTTTTCCTTTTGCTACCTCTAGCTCGCGTGCTCTCAAGAATTTTGATTTAACACATTGTGATCTTTGGACCTCCCCTGTGCCTAGTGTCTCTGGTTAGAAGTATTATCTCGTCATTGTTGATGATTGCTCCCATTTCCTCTGGACTTCTCCTTTGTGTTTAAAGTTGGATATTTTTCCACTATATCGTATTTTTTCGCCTATGTCCAGACTGAATTTGGGTGCTCCATTAAAAGTGTGCAATGCGATAATGGCTGTGAGTTTGAAAACTCATCTACCCACCACTTTTTCCTCACCCACGACATTGCACTCTGCATGTCGTGTCCATATACATCTCAGCAAATTGGGAAGGCCGACCATGTCATTCGTACCACCAATAATATCATTTGTTCTCTCCTATTTCAAGCAAGCATACCTCCTTCTTATTGGGTCAAAGCCCTCCATGCCACCACTTACCCCCTAAAACGCCACCCAACCAAAACACTTAGCTTCCTCACACCATACTTCTCCCTTTACGACGTTCACCCTTCCTATGATCATCTTCGTGTTTTTGGTTGTCAGTGCTACCCCAACCTTTCTTCCACGGTTGCACATAAGCTTTCCCTCCCTCCACTTTGTGCGTCTTCCTTGGCTATCCCTCAGAACACAAAGGTTATCGGTGTCTTGATTTGCCATACAATTGGATCATCACCTCTCAGCATGTCACGTTTGATGAGGCTTCTTTTCACTTTGCCACTAATGCGGCCTTGCTGGTTTCTAACTTTGATTTTCTATCAGACATGCACTCCTTGCCGTTGCCCATTGGGTCGTGTCCTTCTGCAGGTCCTACAGGCGTCACAGTTTTAGCCGGTCCTGCCAGTCATATTGGTGGGTTTGATTCGGCACCATATCCAGTCTTGACTGCCTACTTGGACCCCCTCTAGTTGGTTCTTCCTGGCCTTGGTCCTGCTAAGCAGCCTGCCCATGTGCCCGGCTCCTTTGCCTCCGCCGGCTCACATGGGCTCAGCACGACTGGTGGCTCTCCCGGCTCCCTGATGAGCCTCCAGGAGCCCAGCGCATCTAAGGCGTGTGTGCCCGGTGGCGCAGTGGTGCTTGCTTCAGATGTTGCTCAGTCATTGCATGCGCTCGTTCCGGACGTCCTGAGCGCCCAGCACGGCGTCCCCTCTAGTTTGGCTACCCCTGTTGACATGTCGTCACAGGTTGTTGCCAGCTGAACCGGTCCAAAGCAAGTTATCTCCATTCCCCTTGTGACCAATGATCACCGCATGGTCACTAATGGGAAAACTGACTTTCATCTTCCGGTTGATCGCAAAAATCTTCATGCCTCGATCCTCTCGCTGATCCCAAAGACGTACTGTGGAGCTTTGTCCGATCCTAATTGGCGAGCTGCCATGACTGAGGAATTCGAGGCCCTTCAGGCAAACAATACCTGGGACCTCATCCCTCGTCCTCCTGGTGCCAACATCATTACAGGCAAGTGGGTTTTTTTCGTCATAAGTTTCAGTAGGATGGTTCATTTGATCGATATAAAGCACGCTGGGTACTTCGTGGCTTCACTCAACGGCTTAGTGTTGATTTTGATGAGACTTTTAGTATTGTAGTCAAGCCTACCACTATTCACATAGTTCTCATATTTGCTTTCTCCCGTGACTGGCCAATTCACCAACTTGATGTGAAAAATGCCTTTCTACATGGCACTCTTTTAGAGACAGTCTACTGCATGCAGCCGTCTGGTTTTATTGATTCTACCTAGCTTGATCATGTGTGTCACCTGAACAAGTCTCTTTATGGGTTGAAGCAGGCACCCTGAGCGCGGTACATTCGGTTTGCCTCTCATCATATATCCATTGGTTTTGTGGAGGCCAAATCCAACACATCACTGTTTGTCTTTCATCGGGGGATGAACACTATTTATTTGCTCCTGTACGTCAATGACATTGTCCTGACTGCCTCATCAGTGGACCTTCTTCACCGCACTATCTCAACTCTTTAGCAGGAGTTTGCTATGAAGGACCTTGGGTCGCTTACACTATTTTCTAGGTATTTCAGTCAGTCATCATGATAGGGGTCTTTTTCTCTCACAATGATAATATATTCTGGACATATTGGAACGTGCTAGAATGGCCGCATGAAAACCTTGTAGCACGCCCGTGGATACACATACCAAACTCTCTGGTGATGGTACCCTTGTGGATGATCCAACTCACTATCACAGTCTTGTTGGTGCACTGTAGTACTTGACTTTCACCCGTCTGGACATTGCATATGCTGTGCAACAAGCATGCCTATTTATGCATGACCCTTGTGAGCTTCATCTCGCTTTGTGAAACGCATCCTCCGGTATCTACAGGGCATTCTTGAGCATGGTCTAGTGCTTCACCAGACTTTTACTGCTAACCTAGTTGTCTACTCTGATGCTAATTGGGCGGGCTGTCATGATACACGTAAGTCCGCCTCGAGCTATGGTGTTTTCCTTGGTGACAATCTCGTCTCTTGGTCATCTAAAAGACAACATACTATGTCACATTCTAGTGCCGAAGCAGAGTATCATGCTGTGGCCAATGGTGTTGCAGAAGCTGTTTGGTTGTGCCAGTTGCTCATGGAGTTACACAGTCCTCTCCGGCATGCCACTCTAGTTTACTATGACAATGTCAGCGCCGTCTACCTCTCTAGCAATCTTGTTCAGCATCAGCGTACCAA